>NC_062569.1:40982082-42276666 GCF_022837055.1 Prionailurus viverrinus
CTTGCAAAAGCGGAGGGGCCGGGCGGACTGTGTTCCGACAGCAAGCGCGACTTAGCATCTGGGAGGTCATAAATTAACAGCTCTGCTCGGAAAGCGGGAAGGCTGGAGGACAAAGGGAGGGAGAGCTGCTGAGCCCCCTGACAACAGAGCTCAGTTTGGTGGGGAACAAAGGCGCTCGCCAGCGCCATTTCCCCCGCCCATCCCCCAGCCGAAATCCCAAAGGGAACCGGTTCCTGCCAGGGAACCTGCTCGCTCTGCGCAAACACCCAACTCTGCGCTTCTGCGGAGCCATACCTCCTGCAGCGGATCTGACTCCCTCCTGCTGCCACAGGGCCCCTCCTGAAGTGGATCACCTAAGGAGAAGCGATCTAAGCCTGCCCCTCCGGCCCCCGAGCACCTTGCCTACCCACCCCAGCTAATACGCCAGATCCCCAGCATCACAAGCCTGGCAGGGTGCAAGTAGCCCAGACGAGCCACACCACCCCACAGTGAATCCCACCCCTAGGAGAGGGGAAGAGAAGGCACACACCAGTCTGACTGTGGCCCCAGCGGTGGGCTGGGGGCAGACATCAGGTCTGACTGCGGCCCCGCCCACCAACTCCAGTTATACACCACAGCACAGGGGAAGTGCCCTGCAGGTCCTCACCACGCCAGGGACTATCCAAAATGACCAAGCGGAAGAATTCCCCTCAGAAGAATCTCCAGGAAATAACAACAGCTAATGAGCTGATCAAAAAGGACTTAAATAACATAACAGAAAGTGAATTTAGAATAATAGTCATAAAATTAATCGCTGGGCTTGAAAACAGTATACAGGACAGCAGAGAATCTCTTGCTACAGAGATCAAGGGACTAAGGAACAGTCACGAGGAGCTGAAAAACGCTTTAAACGAAATGCATAACAAAATGGAAACCACCACAGCTCGGCTTGAAGAGGCAGAGGAGAGAATAGGTGAACTAGAAGATAAAGTTATGGAAAAAGAGGAAGCTGAGAAAAAGAGAGATAAAAAAATCCAGGAGTATGAGGGGAAAATTAGAGAATTAAGTGATACACTAAAAAGAAATAATATACGCATAATTGGTATCCCAGAGGAGGAAGAGAGAGGGAAAGGTGCTGAAGGGGTACTTGAAGAAATCATAGCTGAGAACTTCCCTGAACTGGGGAAGGAAAAAGGCATTGAAATCCAAGAGGCACAGAGAACTCCCTTCAGACGTAACTTGAATCGATCTTCTGCACGACATATCATAGTGAAACTGGCAAAATACAAGGATAAAGAGAAAATTCTGAAAGCAGCAAGGGGTAAACGTGCCCTCACATATAAAGGGAGACCTATAAGACTCGTGACTGATCTCTCTTTTGAAACTTGGCAGGCCAGAAAGAATTGGCACGAGATTTTCAGGGTGCTAGACAGAAAAAATATGCAGCCAAGAATCCTTTATCCAGCAAGTCTGTCATTTAGAATAGAAGGAGAGATAAAGGTCTTCCCAAACAAACAAAAACTGAAGGAATTTGTCACCACTAAACCAGCCCTACAAGACATCCTAAGGGGGACCCTGTGAGACAAAGTCCCAGAGACATCACTATAAGCATAAAACATACAGACATCACAATGACTCTAAACCCGTATCTTTCTATAATAACACTGAATGTAAATGGATTAAATGCGCCAACCAAAAGACATAGGGTATCAGAATGGATAAAAAAACAAGACCCATCTATTTGCTGTCTACAAGAGACTCATTTTAGACCTGAGGACACCTTTAGATTGAGAGTGAGGGGATGGAGAACTATTTATCATGCGACTGGAAGCCAAAAGAAAGCTGGAGTAGCCATACTTATATCAGACAAACTAGACTTTAAATTAAAGGCTGTAACAAGAGATGAAGAAGGACATTATATAATAGTTACAGGGTCCATCCATCAGGAAGAGCTAACAATTATAAATGTCTATGCACCAAATACCGGAGCCCCCAAATATATAAAACAATTACTCATAAACATAAGCAACCTTATTGATAAGAATGTGGTCATTGCAGGGGACTTTAATACACCACTTACAGAAATGGATAGATCATCTAGACACACGGTCAATAAAGAAACAAGGGCCCTGAATGAGACATTGGATCAGATGGACTTGACAGATATATTTAGAACTCTGCATCCCAAAGCAACAGAATATACTTTCTTCTCGAGTGCACATGGAACATTCTCCAAGATAGATCATATACTGGGTCACAAAACAGCCCTTCATAAGTTTACAAGAATTGAAATTATACCATGCTTACTTTCAGACCACAATGCTATGAAGCTGGAAATCAACCACAGAAAAAAGTCTGGAAAACCTCCAAAAGCATGGAGGTTAAAGAACACCCTACTAACGAATGAGTGGGTCAACCAGGCAATTAGAGAAGAAATTAAAAAATATATGGAAACAAACGAAAATGAAAATACAACAATCCAAACGCTTTGGGACACAGCAAAGGCAGTAATGAGAGGAAAATACATTGCAATCCAGGCCTATCTCAAGAAACAAGAAAAATCCCAAATACAAAATCTAACAGCACACCTAAAGGAACTAGAAGCAGAACAGCAAAGGCAGCCTAAGCCCAGCAGAAGAAGAGAAATAATAAAGATCAGAGCAGAAATAAACAATATAGAAACTAAAAAAACTGTAGAGCAGATCAACGAAACCAAGAGTTGGTTTTTTGAAAAAATAAACAAAATTGACAAACCTCTAGCCAGGCTTCTCAAAAAGAAAAGGGAGATGACCCAAATAGATAAAATCATGAATGAAAATGGAATTATTACAACCAATCCCTCAGAGATACAAACAATTATCAGGGAATACTATGAAAACTTATATGCCAACAAATTGGACAACCTGGAAGAAATGGACAAATTCCTGAACACCCACACTCTTCCAAAACTCAATCAGGAGGAAATAGAAAGCTTGAACAGACCCATAACCAGCGAAGAAATTGAATCGGTTATCAAAAATCTCCCAACAAATAAGAGTCCAGGACCAGATGGCTTCCCAGGGGAGTTCTACCAGACGTTTCAAGCAGAGATAATACCTATCCTTCTCAAGCTATTCCAAGAAATAGAAAGGGAAGGAAAACTTCCAGACTCATTCTATGAAGCCAGTATTACTTTGATTCCTAAACCAGACAGAGACCCAGTCAAAAAAGAGAACTACAGGCCAATATCCCTGATGAATATGAATGCAAAAATTCTCAATAAGATACTAGCAAATCGAATTCAACGGCATATAAAAAGAATTATTCACCATGATCAAGTGGGATTCATTCCTGGGATGCAGGGCTGGTTCAACATTCGCAAATCAATCAACATGATACATCACATTAACAAAAAAAGAGAGAAGAACCATATGATCCTGTCAATCGATGCAGAAAAGGCCTTCGACAAAATCCAGCACCCTTTCTTAATAAAAACCCTTGAGAAAGTCGGGATAGAAGGAACATACTTAAAGATCATAAAAGCCATTTATGAAAAGCCCACAGCTAACATCATCCTCAACGGGGAAAAACTGAAAGCTTTTTCCCTGAGATCAGGAACACGACAAGGATGCCCACTCTCACCGCTGCTGTTTAACATAGTGCTGGAAGTTCTAGCATCAGCAATCAGACAACAAAAGGAAATCAAAGGCATCAAAATTGGCAAAGATGAAGTCAAGCTTTCGCTTTTTGCAGATGACATGATATTATACACGGAAAATCCGATAGACTCCACCAAAAGTCTGCTAGAACTGATACAGGAATTCAGCAAAGTTGCAGGATACAAAATCAATGTACAGAAATCAGTTGCATTCTTATACACTAACAATGAAGCAACAGAAAGACAAATAAAGAATCTGATCCCATTCACAATTGCACCAAGAAGCATGAAATACCTAGGAATAAATCTAACCAAAGATGTAAAGGATCTGTATGCTGAAAACTATAGAAAGCTTATGAAGGAAATTGAAGAAGATTTAAAGAAATGGAAAGACATTCCCTGCTCATGGATTGGAAAAATAAATATTGTCAAAATGTCAATACTACCCAAAGCTATCTACACATTCAATGCAATCCCAATCAAAATTGCACCAGCATTCTTCTCGAAACTAGAACAAGCCATCCTAAAATTCATATGGAACCACAAAAGGCCCCGAATAGCCAAAGGAATTTTGAAGAAGAAGACCAAAGCAGGAGGCATCACAATCCCAGACTTTAGCCTCTACTACAAAGCTGTCATCATCAAGACAGCATGGTATTGGCACCAAAACAGACACATAGACCAATGGAATAGAATAGAAACCCCAGAACTAGACCCACAAACGTATGGCCAACTCATCTTTGACAAAGCAGGAAAGAACATCCAATGGAAAAAAGACAGCCTCTTTAACAAATGGTGCTGGGAGAACTGGACAGCAACATGCAGAAGGTTGAAACTAGACCACTTTCTCACACCATTCACAAAAATAAACTCAAAATGGATAAAGGACCTAAATGTGAGACAGGAAACCATCAAAACCTTAGAGAAGAAAGCAGGAAAAGACCTCTCTGACCTCAGCCGTAGCAATCTCTTACTCGACACATCCCCAAAGGCAAGGGAATTAAAAGCAAAAGTGAATTACTGGGACCTCATGAAGATAAAAAGCTTCTGCACAGCAAAGGAAACAACCAACAAAACTAAAAGGCAACCAACGGAATGGGAAAAGATATTCGCAAATGACATATCGGACAAAGGGCTAGTATCCAAAATCTATAAAGAGCTCACCAAACTCCACACCCAAAAAACAAATAACCCAGTGAAGAAATGGGCAGAAAACATGAATAGACACTTCTCTAAAGAAGACATCCGGATGGCCAACAGGCACATGAAAAGATGTTCAGCGTCGCTCCTTATCAGGGAAATACAAATCAAAACCACACTCAGGTATCACCTCACGCCAGTCAGAGTGGCCAAAATGAACAAATCAGGAGACTATAGATGCTGGAGAGGATGTGGAGAAACGGGAACCCTCTTGCACTGTTGGTGGGAATGCAAATTGGTGCGGCCGCTCTGGAAAGCAGTGTGGAGGTTCCTCAGAAAATTAAAAATAGACCTACCCTATGACCCAGCAATAGCACTGCTAGGAATTTATCCAAGGGATACAGGAGCACTGATGCATAGGGCCACTTGTACCCCAATGTTCATAGCAGCACTCTCAACAATAGCCAAATTATGGAAAGAGCCTAAATGTCCATCAACTGATGAATGGATAAAGAAATTGTGGTTTATATACACAATGGAATATTACGTGGCAATGAGAAAAAATGAAATATGGCCTTTTGTAGCAACGTGGATGGAACTGGAGAGTGTGATGTTAAGTGAAATAAGCCATACAGAGAAAGACAGATACCATATGGTTTCACTCTTATGTGGATCCTGAGAAACTTAACAGGAACCCATGGGGGAGGGGAAGGAAAAAAAATAAAGAGGTTAGAATGGGAGAGAGCCAAAGCATAAGAGATTGTTAAAAACTGAGAACAAACTGAGGGTTGATGGGGGGTGGGAGGGAGGAGAGGGTGGGTGATGGGTATTGAGGAGGGCACCTTTTGGGATGAGCACTGGGTGTTGTATGGAAACCAATTTGTCAATAAATTTTAGAAAAAAAAAAAAAAAAAAAGAAAGAAAAGAATAACATACCATTTCATTATAACTCAAAGTATAAAATAAATATCCATGAATCCATAGTGAGATAAATAAGTGATAGAATAAATATACAAATAAATGGGGCATAGAAGAAATATCTCCTCTACAGGTAAATTCCAAATACATTATGTAAATAATTATGTAGCTACCCCCCACTGCCACGGAGGTGAAGCTTAATTCCTCACCATTTACTTGTGGGCTATGTTCAGTGATTTATTTCCAAATACTACAGAATGGAATGGGCAGTGGGAGGAACAAGTCCCTTCACAGTGGAGAAGCCTGGCAAACGCTACCTTTTCTAGGTGATAAAGGTTCACATCATGTGGACAGTACGTACCTTTTGTTTAGAACATTGAGCATGGCTCAAGGAGTGAAAATGAGAAGTGTGGGGACCCTGGGCTTTCCCCGTCCCTCAAACACAGCTGCAAGGTCAGATAATTTGGAACAGCCAGCAAATCGATCCGAAGACTGGCAGAAGGATCTCCACAGTTGGAAGAAGACAGCGTGGCAGGTGCAAGGTTTATTTTAACAAGCAAATCAAAGCACATCTAGTTAAAGTTCCAAACACTCCCCACTGCAAGCAAGGAGGAGCTCTGCAGAGGACTGACCAGCGGGAAAGAGCAGCCAAAATGCAAGCGCAGACTGCACACAGCATACACCAGAAACACTTCCTGAAGTGCGAGGCCCTTTTTTAATATAGCGGTACTCTCAGGTGCAGGATACACAATAAGCTTTTAAATCACACAAAAGACAGGTGCGCCTGGGTGGCTCAGTCGGTTGAGCTGCCGACTTCGGCTCAGGTCATGATCTCACGGTCTGTGAGTTCGAGCCCCTCCTTGGGCTCTGTGCTGACAGCTCAGAGGCTGGAGCCTGCTTCCGATTCTGTGTCCCTCTCTCGCTCTGCCACTCACCTGTTCCTGCTCTGTCTCTCGCGCTTGCTCACTCACTCTCTCTCAAAAATAAATGCACATTAAAAATATTTAAAGCATGCAAAAGACAGAAATTTAGCCAGGGATTTCCTCATAATAGACAAAAGCAACTTATCCAAGCAAGAATTTAGAACAACAGTCCTAGGACTACTAGCCGGGCTTGAAAAAAGAATAATGTTGAGAATGGCACTTCACCCCTGTGGTCTTTCTCCCAAAAAACCATAACCTGCTCTTCATCTGAGAAAAACATCAGACAACCCCAAACTGAGGGACATTCTACGAAATATCTTATCAGTACCCCACAAAACTGAAGGTCGTAAAAAAGCAAGGAAAGTCTAAGAAAACTGCTGGAGACGTGAGGAGCCTGAGGAGACATGAGGATGAAATATAATCTGGGATTCTAGATGGGACTTGGGACCGGAAAAAAGAACATTAAAGAAAAATTAATAAAAAAAAATAAAGGCTGGAGTTTTGGAGTTTAGTTCACAATACTATATCAATACTGGCTCATTAGTTGTGGCCAATCTTAATAGTCATAAAAGATACTAACAATAGGGGAAACTCAGTGTAGTATATGAGGAAACTCTGTGTGCTCTCTGAATTTTCTCAGGAAATCTGAAGCTATTCTAAGAAAAAATTTATTTAGATATAGAAAAGATTGTAATCACTTAAAAAATGCTCTTCTCTTTTAATTGTGAAAGAGCTGAGCCAAGATTTGGATCTTTCACATCCTGATTAAACTCCTAGACATTTTTCCTGACCCGCTTCCTCAGAGAAAAGCTTCCTTCGTGAAGGTGACACGTGAGCCTTCGGTCTGGTGAGATTTTCTGGTGTTCAAAATGACATGGGCTGTTGTTTTAATTAGGCTGGAAGATTCTCTGAAATCCTGAGTTGTTAGAAATGAAGAATAACATTAGTAAAATTTGAACAGATAAAGCTGTTACTCTCCCTGCTCAGTTGATCTGACCTTTTCAGCTTTGGGTGGTCCTGGATTTAATCAAATTTGAACAAGAAATGTATTGATTTCTACGGAGAGGAATGAGTTTCAGTCCATGACTTGGAACAAATTGGATGATGGAGGGAAATGATTCCACTCAAAGTCACTATTAACTGACTTGGATAACATATAAGCAGTGTGGAAGCCAGGAATGGAAGTTATTTTCTGATATGGAGTTAGGATCTTATCATAGCTTTAATTCCTAGTTGTTCTCATAGAACCAAATTCAAATTTCAATCCAAAAATGTTGTTACTATCTTTCATTAATTTTTCCCTTTGCTCTCATTCTCTTTCTCTCTCTCTCTCTCTCTCTCTCTCTCTCTCTCTCTCTCTCTCTCTTAATTTTGGCAAGTTTGTCATATTTCTCCATGTCCTAGTGAGAAACCTGAGGATGGGAGGTTTCCAGGGAAGCTTTAGCACCTATTGCTGGGTGGGATGGGATGGGATGTGCGAACGTACTCCTACATCCTAATGTGATGTAGCGCCAGCCCAGTGACATTACCTGCACTGTGTATTCACACAGCTGCAGAGTCATTGAAATGACCTATGGGCCCTATCACTGCACATATTCAATTAGAACCCTTTATTAATGGGCCAAGGATGAACAAGGAAATGGGAAAATTACTGCGCAAATTGCTTTAATCCATCCAGTCCTCCTTTGCTCTGCCTTCCCTGATTAGTCTCTAAATTTTTTCTCTTTATGTCTCCTCTTTATATAAAATCTATATCCCTTACTTTGTGTTGTTCTGCATCTGTTTTCCTTTCTATTATCATGCACACACATCTACACACGCACAACTTGCTCATGCACAGACACAACCAAAGGTGCACTAATGTCCCCTCCTTGTGTAGGATTTCTTTACTATGCTAAACTACGCACTCCTCCCTGTGTGTAATTTCTTGAAGAATACCAGTTAACATAGAGTTCTAAATCTCATTAAATGAATAAATACATGCCCTAGAGGTGAGAATTCAATGTTTGACTACATTTTTGCAAGAATTCTGTAGTGCTACTTACTTCTAGATAAGAAATTAAAAACACTTAGTTAAGCAGTTCTCTACATACATACCAACCATGTCCATTTAAAAATTCATATGGGGTTCAAATTATCATATAATCTTAAAGTTCAAAATGGTAAATCAGAGATCATCTTTTAAAGTAAAATAACTATACAGGAGAAGATACCTACTGATCATTATATAAAATCCACTTTGGGGCACCTGGGTGGCTCAGTTGGCTGAGTGTCTGACTCTGGATTTCAGCTCAGGTCATGATCCCAGGGTCATAAGATCAAGCCCTGTGCCTGCCTCTGCACTGAGCATGGAGCCTGCTTAGGATTTTCTCTTTCTGATCCCTCCTTTTCTCTCTCTTTCTCAACTTAAAAAAAAAAAAAAACACTTTCTCTAATGAGGTTAAAGTTTGAATCATCCAGGTATTAGTTCAGCCCCAAACAATTCTTCTGGGTTGTAAATAAGCAGAATAAATCCCCCAAAGATCTAAACTATGGTTTAAAAATTGTGGGTCAATGATTTCTGACTCTGACTTTACAGATATCTGCCTTTAGCCCTGCGAAAATTTTTGTTGTTCATCAATTATTTAGTTTTCCAAATCTACCACATGCATACATGATGCTATTGGATCAGATTTAACGGAAGACATGGAGAATTGCAAAATTAAATTTCTACCCTCCAGGAAATTATAATCCATTTATCATAGTATTATAATATAAAAAGAACAAATTCGGCATTCATACATGTTAAGACATACAGGCAGATGGAAAGAGTAAATGATACACTGACATTCCTCAGTGGCACCGTTGCCCCTTCCCATGCACGCATATCTCCAAAGAAGTACCGCTTAAACAAAAGATACTGAGGATGTTTACCATGTTTTCTAGTATTTATATTTTTTCCCCTTTTCCTTGGAAAGGCTCTGTGTATCACCTCTCCTAGTCACTTATCCACTCTGTTTTTAACCTGGAAATGGTGATGAGGAGCAAGGCCCCTGGAATGTGCCTGGCTCTGTCCCTTGGGAAGCTCTGTGACCTTGAACTAGTTATTTACTCACTCTGCAACTCAGCTTCCTCCTCTGATAAATGCTGTTAGGATTAGAACTTATGGCATTTTCGTGAGGGTTAAATAAATCAATAGATATCAGATAACAGTGTTTGATATGTAGTAAGCATTTAATAAATGTTGAGCATTATCATTAATGTTGCAGTGGCTTGCCACCTCTATCAATTGCTTCCTTGGACTCAGGAACGAAATCACCACCAAAATGCACCGTGTTCCTGCAGCCAGATGATATGCCTTAAGGCAGCAACAACCAGGTCCCTGTCACTACGCTCTGGTAAATGGACATCTAGCCATTCAGAGGGAAGAGAAATTGCTTTTTCAATGTAGGAGAGGCAGGTAAGACTTCACGGCAACACAAAATGTGTTACTTTCCCACACAAATATATAATTATATTGAAATTCTATTTACAGTGCTTGCTTCAAAAATTTAAGATAGACGTGTTTTCAATACAGGGTGAAACGACTATGTGTTGAATTGGTCAATGGCTCCTCTAATGGAAATAATTCTGATATGTGACCAATTTTATACCTTGAAATTTGACTGAAGTTTAATTTTGTCTTGTTCTTTATAACTCGCTTTAAATACTACATTTGGTTAACTCTTTGTTCTGAGAGCCTTATGTTGGCATTTAAAGGCAACCTCAAATTCCTAACCAGAGAAAGATCTCACAGTGGACGAGAAATTTGAACTTATAAGAATTCTTATCTCTTTAAGCACAGCCATCAGCAGCAGACCATGCACAAAAATATAAAAGAATATTATTCTACTTGTAAAGAATTTAAGTGTTTCCAACATCTAAAATGAAGAAAAGCTGCACAAAGGAGACCACAGCCTTCTCCGAAGGGACAGCAATCATTTGGCTTTAAGTGACAAGGATAATTTACATCAATTTACAAATTAACTACCAGTATGACAAACACTAAGCCAGTCTGTATTCGACGTGGGGATATTATTAAATAACTGTCATCTTGTAGTATGTTTAAATTAGTTAATTTGTTTCAATTCATTAATTTTTAAATTAATCAGTTCTATATGTTCTTTTGCACAACACTGGAAGGATTTTCCTGCAGCTCAACATTGCCCTCCTATGGACTAAAAGCCAGAATATGGTATTTCGGATATTTAAAAAAGAAATAGGAAAATTCTACTCCTATAGCACAAGTTTTAGACTAAGCAGTCAGTCTCGGAAAACTGAATAGCAGCATCGCTAACGGGACCATATCATATTTGAACTCCTCCTTCCACAGATCAGTTCTGCCCTGGGGTGGGGGGGGGGGGGTGGATTTCCCAACTTCAGACTACCCTGTGGTCTTGTGGGCAGGCAATCATTACAGAAAAATGAGCGACATCATGACAAGTTGGTTATTTCACTGAATCTGGCCAATGATTACAAAGACATTCCAATGTGATTTCGCTTACTGGGTATCAGGTATTTTTGAAGCTAAAAATGTTTAAAACCTGGTAGATTTCTGGGAGGTATGGTGAGCTTAAAAATAAAGATACCTTTGCATTAATTAGGATCAGAATCAAAGTGTTTGCCAGTTTTACATAGTCCCGGCTGCCGGAAAGAAAGAAGCCCAGTTCTGCAAGGAATTCATCTGGACTGAGTTTGTGTAAGTGAGAGAGTCCAGCAATTGGGTAGGCTGGAAACAACCAGTGAGTCATCAAATGGGATCGAGCTGGATGAAGAAAAAGAAAATGGGAGGGGGTGAGACGATGATATTTTTAAAATAAAAACTAGTGGATTACACTTTCCTTTTTTTGAAATTACAATATTAAGAAAATGTAGTATACATACACAGATGGTGGAAAAAGTGCTCCAACAGCAGTCACTTTCATGCAAAGTGCACGAAAAGAATATTCCTAAGTCATTGTAAAATAATTACAAATCAGTCCAGGAGAAGTTGTTTTGTTTTATTTTCATTTTTTTTTAAGAAGGCTCCACGCCCAAGGTGGGGCTTGAACTCACAATCCTGAGATCAAGACTCACATGCTCTGCCAACTGAGCCAGCCAAGCGCCCCACAATAAGTTCTTTTAACCTTTATGAGTGTCAGTTTTCTTATCTATAAAATAGTATTTTCATTCCTATTTTGCAAGTTGGAGGATATAGATAAGAAATAACCCAGGCAAAGTCCCTCACTTAGCACATATATTGGTACAGAGTAGCTGTTTTATAAAGGGCAGTTGACTAATAAACGCTAACCATAATCTTCACCTTAGATTTTAGAAAGCATATATATATATATATATATATATATATACACACACACACACACACACACACACATCTATATACATACATATATATACATATATATAGTATTATACATATATATAGCATATATAATTACTTATATATTAATTTATTGTATTAACTATAGTATTATCATTGCAGTTACTACTCAGTGGCATAGCTTCCCTAGAGTCTTCAGAATAGAGAACAGAGAGACCAATCTAGCTCAGGAAATTTTAAGGAACTTAAAAAGAGTAAGCCCCAGATTCATCATCTCAAAACCGACTCACAAGAGCACAAACTTTAACCAAAGCTTTATGATAAAAACCCACACTCATAATTGTACATAATTCACTAAATCTCTTCAAAACAGCTTTCAAAACCTGCATTCCTAAAAAAGTGGTGGGAGTCATTTGCAAGAGAAGCTAGCGAAATGAGTCTCTCTGAGACCTTCATCTCCGGGTCAAAGTGCTTGTCCTCAGGAGTCTTTTCTGGAAATCATTTTTTTTTTTTTTTTTTTTTTTTTACTGGTCTTCTTGTGCCAGGATATGAAGCTTCAGGCACTCACTCTACAAAGGCTTCCTTAAGCTTAAAAATCTCAAATCACCTTGGTCCCAAGGACTATTTGTGCCATATACATCCTCCTCAACACGTAATACGTTTAGGTAAGTCGAACACTAGTTACCAGCAAAGATGGGGAAGGTAGAGGTAAAGAGTCCAATTATTTAATTACATTCCAGTCACAGAAAGGAGCTGAGCACGTCTTCTGAGGCAAAAGAGAACAGAGTATGTTACTTGCAGCACTCCCCATAGATAAATTCAAAATATTAGTGGGTATTAATGATCTGAAAGGACACTATCAAAGAAAACAGAAAGGAAATGCAAGCCTAACCATCAAGTGGTTTGATATAACAAGAGTTAGTATTTAATTAATGCTAAGACACTGTTCTAAGGCCTTCACATGAATTGGCACATTTAATCCCTACAGCAAACCTATGAAATATGAATGTATTATTATGCACATTTTACAAGTTTGGAAACTGAGGTCTACAAAGGATAGGTTCCTTATTCAAGACTACACATGCACTAAGTGGGCCAATATTTAAATCAAAGGTGTCCGGGGCGCCTGGGTGGCGCAGTCGGTTAAGCGTCCGACTTCAGCCAGGTCACGATCTCGCGGTCCGGGAGTTCGAGCCCCGCATCAGGCTCTGGGCTGATGGCTCAGAGCCTGGAGCCTGTTTCCGATTCTGTGTCTCCCTCTCTCTCTGCCCCTCCCCCATTCATGCTCTGTCTCTCTCTGTCCCAAAAATAAATAAACGTTGAAAAAAAAAAATTTAAAAAAAATAAAAAAATAAATCAAAGGTGTCCGATTCTAGAGCCTGAGCTCATACCACTTCCTAATATTGCCTTCCTAAATTAGTAAAATCGTCTATACATATTTTTTCTCATAGTCTACAAATCAGAAATCTTTGTACTGGTTAGAAGACCTATTAAGATTTATTGAGAGTATCTCCTACCATGAAGTAAAGCTTTCAGCCAATGTAAGTAGACTTGTACCTTATCAGGAAATGAGGCAATGAAAAATCATGTCTTCTGCTTAGGGGAGACAAGCTTATGAAAAATTAGTTTTCTTCTGACGGCTATAGTCTTTTGTGGGAGCAATATGGAAAGCCTGATCCTGAGTCACAGACCAAGGTTGCTTTGCATGACATTACATTGTCCCTGATTAGATGCTGCTCAGGGATCCAAATCTACCCTGCTTATCTCTCCGAGACATGAAAAGGTAACTCTGCGTCCCTGAGCCACGACAAGAGGGCATCACTTTCCACAGCTATGGAAATCAGTACTTGTCCCAAGGAAAAGAATGCCTGCCCCCTTAAATTAATGTACGCTAGGAGAAAGACAATGAAAAGATTATGCTTTGTTTATGTTCACTTATTTTTGAGAGAGAATGGGAGAGACAGAGCATAAGGAGGGGAGGGGCAGAGAGAGAGGAAGACACAGAATCTGAAGCAGCCTCCAGGCTCCAAGCTGTCAGCACAGAACCCGACGTGGGGCTCGAACTCACAAACCATGAGATCATGACCTGAGCCGAGGTCAGACGCTTAACTGACTGAACCACCCAACGTCCCGAAAAGATTATACTTAATGACACTTTCCTCTTTGTTTTTAACACCCAAATACCTGTTGTCCCTTAGCAAGTACCTGATGTAAAAAGTAATTTAGTTGATGCTTTTGTTTGGGGATGGAACAATTTACATGAGCTGGCAGAAAACTCATCACGCTCGCCTGGAAGAGACCCTTAAACTGAGTCTCCCTAAGAAAATGCTTAAGCAGAGTGGGACTTGTCAGGGGTCAGACTAGTTAAATTTAGAACTGACTTTCCACAAGTAGAAAGTTAAAATCAGTTATAGCATAAATAAATGAGAATAAAATGAGACTCAGTTTTGTTCAAAAGAAAAGGAATAAGCATGAGAAAATAGCTTTTCAAAATCTTAAAGATCTGGCTCTTATGGAGAAACTCCAAACCCCATCAGAAAAGTAACCAATTTCAATATAAATTTGTTATTAAAGACCGTTCTTGATGTCAGAACAATAATGAGGATGAATCAACTATAATCAAGAATTTTGTTCAGGAAGACAGCACAATGCCAGAGAAGGAAACAAAGCAGTAAATTAGAAATAATAGTAAAATTCAGGCCTGTTAGCTTTGAAAAAGACACATCTATTTCAAAGATCAGCAAAGGACTGAATGATACAGGGGAGGGGATATCAATTGTAGTCAGATGTCAGAAGGTAAGTATTGCATAATAACAAAGAGGAACACTGAAAATAGTCATGTATCCTAGAAGGAGAAATGGACAGTTTTCACAATGCTTCAAAATATTACAATTAGAAACAAAGAAAAGCCAGTTAGAGGATTTGAGCCTCAAACACATTTATTTTAAAAGTTCCCATAAGATTCATGATCCTAAACTAATCCTGCTTCCAGAAAGCAACTTTATATCATGGTCATGCAGATTTCCTTTTATAAGTTGCATTTGAAAAAAGTTAACAGAGGGGCACCTGGGTGATCCGTCAGTTAAGGGTCTGACTCTTGATTTCAACTCGGGTCATGATCACATTGTTCCCGAGATCAAACCCTGTGTCATGCTCTATGCTGACAGTGCGGAACCTGCTTGGGATTCTGTCTGTGTCCCTCCTGTGCATGCACTGTGATGCACATGCCCATATGCTCACACTCTCTCTCTCTCTCAAAATAAATAAATAAACATTAAAAAAAAGAAACAAAGTTAACAGAAAATGTTTCATCTTCAATAATACTGGATATAACTCCAATTTTGATTATATATATATGATGTTGCAAGATGCATTGTCTGGTTAAAAAAAAAAAAAAGAAAACAAGTTAAATGTACCGATGGCCCTGAACTTAACAGGAAACATGGAAAACTATTTGCAAACAGGCTCCAGGTGCCCGCCTTACCTCTTTGTTTCCTAATTCTCCTTCCTGTCACTTAGGGAGATGAGAAGGCAGAATGGACATGAGGGTTGGCAGGGAGGCAGATAGTGCTTAGGGAAGAGAAGGTGAATGGAAAGAGGGAGACATGAATGGGGATAAAGGGAAGAATGAGGAAGAAAAGGAAGAAGTGTGTATTGGGTTGAAAACTGGGTGTGGAAGAAGAGAAGTAGATGGGAAATGGGGATGGAAAAAGGAAAAAGGCTACTGATCTATTTCCCTAAAAGATTAGATCATCTGAGGAGCTATCTGAGCCAGAGTTGGTTAAATTATCAAGCAATGGCATCGTAAGTTTTAAAGTTGTGTGTTTTGTAGTTCAAAAAAAGAATCAGGAGAACAGGAGACCGATTTTTTTTAAAAAATGCATCATCTGGTTATGAGGATGTGGCGGCTAAAGAGAAACTCACTGTGTTCAAAGGAACATGTGGAAAGATACATGATATAGAAAATCTGCCACCTACAAGGAAAATCTGGAGGAGAAAATATTTCTGGTTATGCTAGTTAAGTCTGGTCTTGTACTAAGGTTTTCCAGCTTATTCGCCAGGCTGCTGAAGTGGTGATATAAATAAGATGTAATTATTGGTTTGCCCTTGAGAATTACAGACTTTCTGAGATGAAAGGAAAGCATCAGAGAGATCACAAACCTGAAATCCCTTAGGTCACAAACCCGAGTATGTAGTGAGGTCAGAGACATTAATGTATGAAGGGGGCCCAGTGGGGTAGTGTGGTGATCAGCAAAGGTGTGCCCGCGTAAAAGGGATGATTTAGGGGCGCCTGGGTGGCGCAGTCAGTTAAGCGTCCAACTTCGGCCAGGTCACAATCTCGGGGTCCGTGAGTTCGAGCCCCGCGTCAGGCTCTGGGCTGATGGCTCGGAGCCTGGAGCCTGTTTCCGATTCTGTGTCTCCCTCTCTCTCTGCCCCTCCCCCATTCATGCTCTGTCTCTCTCTGTCCCAAAAATAAATAAAAAACGTTGAAAAAAAATAAAAAAAAAAAATAAAAGGGATGGTTTAGCCATGTGAGAACCCAGGCTCTGCATTGCCAGATCTTCTATTTCGCATAAGAAATTGGAAACGCAGATTTACATGTAAAATAACCTACTTTTCTCTTTCTCTCTGCCCCTCCAGTGTGTGCTCGCTCTCTCTCTCTCTCAAAAATAAATAAATAACCTAGTTTTCTTTTCATATTTACTTACTTTTTATATTTATTTTTAATAGACTGTTTTTAGAGCAGTTTTATGTTCACAACAAATTGAACAGAAGGTACAGAGATTTCCCATATACTCCCACGCATGTATAGTTTCAAATAATGTTTGTCTGATCCCGAATGCCATGTTATTTCCAATGTGCCACATGGCTTCTCAATTCCAAATACCCACCAACATTTTTTTTTTGATGTTTATTTATTTTTGAGAGAGAGGGGGAGAGAGAGCAAGCAAGGGAGGGGCAGAGAGAGAGCGAGACAGATCCTAAGTGGGGTCCGCGCTGACAGCAGAGAGCCCGATGGAGGACTTGAACTCACGAACTGCGAGATCATGACCTAAGCCAAAGTCGGACGCTTAACCGACTGAGCCACCAGGTGCCCTGGCCACCAAAAATGTTTTAATTAATAACCTTTACTTTTTGTAGCAATCTTAGATAAATGAAAGCTAAGCAGAAACAGAGTGGAAAGTACAGAGTTCCTGTATATTTTCTTCCCCCACACATGCCTAGCCTCCCCCAGTATCAACATTGCCCACCAGAGTGCTACATTTGTCACAACTGATAAACCTACATTAACTCATCATTATTCCCCAGAGTGGATAGTTTACACCGAGGTTAACTCTTGGTGTTGTACATTCTATGGGTCTGGACAAATGTATGACCTATTGTTCCCTCCCTCCAATCCTGACAACCACTGATCTTTTTATCATCTCTATAGTTGTGCTTTTTCCAGAATGTCATATGAGTCCATAACCGCACACTAGGTAGCCTTTTCAGATTAGCTGCTTTCATTCAGTAATATGTATTTAAGGTTCATCCATTTCTTTTTATTGCTTCATAGCTCATTTTCTTTTTAGCACTGAAAAATATTCTGTTGTCTAGATGTACCACAGTTTATTTATCCATTCACCCACCGAAGGACATCTTGGTTGCTTCCAAATTTAAGCAGTCATAAATGAAGCTGCTTAAACATCTGTGTCCAGGCTTTTGTGTGGATATCAGTCATCAACTCTTTTGAGTACATACCAAGGAGCCCAACTGCTGGGTGGCATGGTAAGAGTATATTAGGTTTTGTAAGAAACCACCAAGCTGTCTTCCAAATCGGCTGTACAATTTTGCACTCCTACAAGCAATGAATGACAGTTCCTGTTACTCCACATTCTCACCAGCATTTGGTGTTTTCAGTGTCCTGGATCTTGGCAATTCTGGCAGGTGAGTAGAGGTATCTCCTTGTCGTTATGAGGAGTTTTTAAATGCTCCAGAATATTTGATTAAAAGCAAGAAGAAAGGGAGGCAGGGAGGGAGAGAGGAAGAGCCCTGTGTGAATCAAATAAACCGCATCTCTGGCCTACCAGAATTCTGATCCCATGCAATATTTCAGAGACAAGGAGATAAAGAGTTTGACCCGTGAAAAGGCAAGGGTCCAGTCAAGATCACACAGTTAGTTGTTGGAAGAGCAGAGATCATCTTAGGATGCAGGCTTCCTTTCTCCCAGCTCAGAGCCTGCCTGGTTTGTGCAGCTTCAGATATTTTCACAAATTCACACTGAAAGTTTTATGTTTCTTCAGAGCTTGGCAGTGGCCTTGCTTGTATGCTTCCCTCAACTTAACGGCTTGGTTGAAACGTTTCCAGATAAACTCCAGCTCCACAGCCAATGTTGCTCTGGCCCATCAAGTAAGTCTTCTCTCAATCTGGGAGGCAAGTTGGAAACAAAGGTTAAACACTGATGTTTTATGGAGGATCTCAGAGTCGGAATCAGTGCAATTGAAACCTTCACTCCATGCTGGGCCTAATGTTTTGGAATCTATGTCTTTTCTTTCTACTAAGCATTTCCAGTGTGTTGGTGCTGAGGTGAATATAAAAGCTATTCCAGGAATAAGGATTTAATAAAGCTTTTAGTTTAGGTTTATTTATTTATTTATTTATTTTTAAGTACTCTGCCTTAACTTATGCAAGTAAACCTCGGAGCCAAAGATTCCATGAAAGAAACTAAGTTCTAAGTAGTTAGAAGCATAAAGATGGTGCATAAAATGATGACAATAAAAGCCAAAAGGACAGAAAGGTGACAAAAGATGAGAGGGAAAAGCTGTGTGCTCAGAATAAAAAGGAAGTTAACACTACTAAGGAGGGGTATTATTTTATTAATCTATAAATATGGCCCAAACGGTATTTTTTAGGAAAGGGACCCTTCAATACATCTTCAATGACAGACAGGAAAAAGAAGCTTTAAGGCAGTATTTGAAAAGTAATTACGTACAATAAGTGTCTACGGCTTACAGCCCCTTCAGTGTCGAAACTCACTCTTACAATCATTCAGCACCACATGTGTTTGATTTTTTTACTCTAAAATTGGCTCCCGCACAGAAACTTAGTAGATTTCTAGAGATTCTCACATAATCGTGATTATTTTAGGAATCACGAGTACTGTGAGTTATAAATATTTATATCATATCTTCTTTTATACCAAAGCTGTTTACTATTTTAATGTGTGAGAGATCTGGGGAGGGAATTTTTTTATATTTTATAATACTGGAAAGGACTTGGTGATCCCTAGAACCCAGAGCACTATTTTCCTCTGGTGAATTGATGTCGCTATTGTCATTAGAAGTCGTCTTCAAAGACCTGGCGATTTTGATAAAAGCAATATAGAGCTACCCATACAAGAGAAATTCTTTCATGTGCTTTCAACCAATAGAATTTAATAAAACATGGTTCGTCTGTTTTGTGTTTTTTTATCCGAATCTTCAGAATGGTCTGCTATTGCTGATAGCTTTAGTCAACAAAAACAAACATTTTGGGTGGGAGGAGATGCATACCATAGTATTTACCATTAAAATTGAGGAAGGGAAGAAAATAAAGGTCAAGGTAATTTGGGTTTCAGTTATTTTTCTCTACTAGTATTAGTAAAGACACAACTTTCCAATAATCAAATTCATTTCCATAAATGTCATTATAAAATTCAGAATACCTTTTATCACACCTCTATAGCAAAGTCTTTTCCTTCTCCCTTGCTTTCCTATCGAGGGGGCCTGTGGTCAGCCTGTGTGGGAGGAACCGAACATCCTAGGGTAACTGCAAACACGGGGTCCTCTCCTCAGTTGGCACATCATTGAGAAATTTGACCTCCCATCCCACAAGTCCTCAGATTGTGTCATTAGCCCTGAACCCATGGAGACTGTTTTACGTTTTACTGTTTATTTACTTTTGAGAGAGACAGAGACAGAATGCGAGTGGGTTAGGGGCAGAGAGAGGGAGACACAAAAGCAGAAGCAGGCTCCAGGCTCCGAGCTGTCAGCACAGAGCCCGATGTGGGGCTTGAACTCATGAGCTGGAAGATCATGACCTGAACCGAAGTCGGACGCTCAACCAACTGAGCCACCCAGGCGCCCTGAGACTGTTTTATACTCTTAACAATCTTCTTGGGGTCGGGAAGGTTGGTTCTCATCTAACACCGTGTTGGAAAATACTACCTTTATGCTGAAGACTCCCACATTCACCTCTTTTTAGGCCTCTCTCCTGAACTTAAGATCGTATGTCTAACTGCCTTAAAGTTACCTCAGATACAGCATATCCGAATGAGCTCATTATCTTCCTCTGAATCCCAGTGGACAGAACCATCCGTCCAATTGCCTAAGACATAAATCTGGTTGTAAGCATTGGCTCTTCTCTCTCACTCTTTTCCCTGTAGCCAGTTAATTACTCATTTCTGTTTTCTTCAGCAGTCTCGTTTGCCTCCAATTTGCCAAATTTTCTACTACTCACAATGAAGGACTCTATGATATGTTTCCTGGATTATTGCCATATCTTTTCAAATGGGATCTGCTCCTTCATTTTTTGAAACCCCCTACAACTAACTCATTTCCGTAGGCAGACTGACCTTTAAAAAAAGTCATGCTGACCATACCCATCCGCTAAAACACCTACGTAGTTCCTCATCGCTCTTCAGGTAAAGTCTGAGACATACATGGCTTATGTGGTCTGTGCGACTGTCCCTCGAGAGTCTTTAGCATCCCTGGTTTTCCACATTCCACTTTATTCAGTCTCTTCTCCTGACCTAAACTGTCTAATTTATCACTCTTCAGAATTCAGCTTAGAGTATTACTTCCCTTGAAAGCTTCCCCTGAGATTTCCTACGTGCTTTTCTAGCAAACTGGACTTCCCTTATCTTCAAACCTATAGTACTGTACTGCAATTACATATTTCTTTAGTCAAAAGAGGTTTATTGAGTCTCCACATGCCAAGGGCTATTCTAGTTATGCTCAGTATAGTAGTGAACACGACAAACAAGTTCCCATTCTCCAGGGCTATACTTCAATGGGAGCTATTAAATTAACACATAAATACATGTCAGAGAGTGGTGAGTGCCATGAAAAAGAACAAGGCAAGGTAATAAGATATAGTGTAATTGGAGCAAGAAGAAATTTATAGTTCATGGTAATTAGGGAAGGCATCTCTGATAAGCCAGCAGAGTCATGAAAATGGGGCGGGGGGAGCGAGTCATATGGCTTTCTGAGGAAGAGGATCCCAGGTAACAGAACAATACACACAGACACACTAAGAGAGGAATGAGCGGAGCATAATCTAGGACAAGGAAAGGTCCAGGAAGGTTAGAACCGACAAGGCAAGGAGGACAACCATAAGGGTGAGGCCAGAGTAGGGGGAGTCAGGGGCAGATGGCAACAGTCATTCGGCCATTGATAGACCTCATGTACACTTTGGGTGTTATTTTGTGTGGAATGAAAACCATAGAGTCTTGTCACCTGACTTAGAAGGATTACTGACTGCTGTTTGGAAAAAAGACTAAGAGACATGTGTAGGGGAAAGAGAGTATTTGGAAGATTATTGCAGTCAGTAGTCTTGGCAAGAGCCAATAGTAGCTTAGACTGCTATGTAGTGTTGGAGACAGTAGGAAGCGATGTTCTTGGAACATGTTTTGAAGGTAAAGTCAAAAGTATTTGCAGATGTTTTGGACACAAGATGTAAGAGAAAGAGAGGAGTCAAGGATTATACCATAGTTTTCATCTAAACAGCTAAGAATATAGTTACCATTAGGGGCGCCCGGGTGGCTCAGTCGGTTAAGCGTCTGACTTCGGCTCAGGTCATGATCTCACGTTCCGTGGGTTCGAGCCCCGTGTTGGGCTCTGTGCTGACACCTCAGAGCCTGGAGCCTGCTTCGATTCTATGTCTCCCTCTCTCTCTGCCCCTCGCCTGTTCTCTCTCTCTCTCTCTCTCTCTCTCAAAAATAAATAAACATAAAAAAAAAAGAATATAGTTACCATTATATGGAGATGAAGAAGTCTATGCCAGGGCCAAAGTTAGGAGGGAAAAACCAAGAATTCAGTGTTGGGTGTGGTAGGTTTGAGATGCCCATGAGAGATCTAAGTGGAGATGTAGAGAACAAGTTGGATATTAATCAGAATGGATATAGTTGCCGTGGCTTAATCACATCCTGAAATTTTTAAAAAGTGAGGATGGAGACCTGGTTTTTGGTTTTGGTTTTTCATCTGCTAAATTCCTATCCTTAAGACGTGCTTGGTACAAGTAGGCATTCCATCAGTAATTGATATTTGATTTAAAAATGTATAAATGAATTTCTAGTTTCATGATTTGAAAAGAGCCTCAGATATTTTTAGTGATTTCTGAGCCAGGACCAATGATTCTATGATTTCATTTGTTTAATAAGAAACTATGTGAATCGAGAATGAGGAATTGTTCACGCCAGCAAAGTGTACTCTGAAACAACACCAACAAGACAAAACAATTCTTTTTCACTGGACAAACCATCAGGGGATTGCTTACTTGACAAATTTTACCTGTTCAAGGCTTAAGTGTCTGTGACATTGTATCCAAGAGATACTTAATCGGCTTTGTTTGCAGAGTCCCCCTTATGATAGCCTAATCACTTCTTCTCTGTGACAATAAGGAAGTAGGGACAACTGCCTTCAGATTAGAGCTTACAAACTGCCCTGACAATCTCGATCTGAGTTCATTCAGTGTTGGCCTATAGAGGGATAAAAGAAAATTAATTGCCAACAAATGAACGAGAGAATTTTATTTACATTTGGATTTCTGGGTTTTTTTTTTAAATAAAAATGATTAATATTGAGCCACACTGGGCCAGCTGTCTGGCAATGTGTTAACTGGCTGGTAACGAGGGGCTTCTCTAGGATGGCTGTGTGCTCATCGGCGACCCCACTTCAGCAAGTGATCTAATTAGCATTATATTAGACAAAGGTTGTAGACCACCCAGAAATTCTCTTTCTTAAAAATTAATAGTGGAGGGGCACCTGAGTGGCGCAGTCGGTTAAGCGTCCGACTTCAGCCAGGTCACGATCTCGCGGTCCGTGAGTTCGAGCCCCGCGTCGGGCTCTGGGCTGATGGCTCAGAGCCTGGAGCCTGTTTCCGATTCTGTGTCTCCCTCTCTCTCTGCCCCTCCCCCGTTCATGCTCTGTCTCTCTCTGTCCCAAAAATAAATAAAAACGTTGAAAAAAAAATTTTTTTTTTAATTAATAGTGGAAAAAAAAAAAAGAATCAGTATTGTCTGGGGGGGAAAAAAGTGAACCTCAACCCATATCTCACACCATAGAGAAAAATCAGTTGAGAAAGATCACGGACCTAAATGTAAAAACTACAAGTACGGAGTTTCTAGAATATTCATAAGGTTGTAAGAATATTCATAAGAGAATATTTTCAGAAACTAGGGGTAGGCAAGAATTTTCTAGACAGACTAAAATTAACTATTCTAAGCTATTTAAAAGACTATTTTTAACTATCAACTATTGAAGTATTAAAAATTAATGTAACAGACTTTATCAAAATTTTAAATTTCTGTTTATTAAAAGATATTACGAAGAAATTGAATAGGAAGGTCATGGACTGAGAGAAAATATTTACTATACATATAAGCAACTCTAACTCAATAAGAAGAAGAAAGGGCACCTGGGTGGCTCAGTCGGTTAAGCATCTAACTTCAGCTCAGGTCATGATCTCACGACTTGTGAGTTTGAGCCCCAGGTCAGGCTCTGTGCTGACAGCTCAGAGCCTGGAGCCTCTTCAGATTGTGTGTCTTTCTCTCTCTCTCTCTCTCTCTCTCTCTCTGCCCCTCCCCCACTCACACTCTGTCTCTGTCTCTCAAAAATAAAATAAACATTAAAAAAATAAAAATAAGAAGAAGAAAAGTAACCTAATCTAAACATGGGCAAAAGGCTTATACAGGCAGGTCACAAAGGAAGAAATACAAATGGCCAAAAAACACATGAAAAAATGTTCAACATCCTCGGTCATTGGAGAGGTGCAAATTAAAAGTCAAATTACATGCCCATCAGAATAGCTAAAATAAAAAAGCCTAATACTGCCAAATCTGAGTAAGGATATGAAACAACTGGAACTCTCAAACATCGCTGGCGTATACATTGGTAAATGAGTTTGAAAGTTAGTCTGGCAAGTTCTTATACCATTGAACATGAACCTATTCTGTGAAAATTCCATTCCTAGGTATTTACCCAGAAGAATGAAAAATATATCTCCACAAAACAATGTATACAAAAATGTGTACAGCAGTTTTATTCTTAGGTGCTAAGAACTGAAAACAATCAAACGTCCATCAGCTGTGAATAAAGAAATGGTGGTGTATTCATTCTAGGAGTAGGACTATTACAAAGCTCGTAGTACTCAGGCTCGGCTAGGAAGAATTTCTAGGGTGATGAAAATGTTTTACATCTTGATGATATTGGTATATGCAGATATCCAAACTCTACACATTTTATATTTAAATCCATGCATTTTGCTGTATATTGATTTTAGCTCAGTTAAATGTTTTTTCTTTTTTTGTTATCAAAAAAGCATTCTATTCAATTAACTAAATGTAACTATCTCTACCAAGCACCAAATTCAACATAAATGCCCCCTAAGCAAACGTTTAAAGAAAACAATATAGTTGCTCTCTGCACTTAGTACCACTTCCTCAGATACCAATTTAACCGATATACCTCCTTGTGAATTTTGAATACACTATTATGTTGTTTTAATAAGCTTATAGGGGCACCTGGGTGGCTCAGTCTGTTAAGCGACTGCCTCTTGATTTTGGCTCAGGTCCTGATCAAAAAGGTTTGTGGGATGAAGCCCCCTGTTGAGCTCTGTGCTGACAGCAGGGAGCCTGCTTGGGATTCTCTCTCTCCCTGTCTCCCTGCCCCTCCCCTGCTTGTGCTTTCTCTCAATACATAAATAAACTTAAAAAAAAAAAAATGTGAGCTTATACTTTGTACATAAGAAAACCAAATTTCTGTGTAAGAAAACCAAACTCTGACAGGTCTAGGGGTTACTGCAGCTAAACACAGCTTCCATAAAGCCCCAGCAGAATTCCTCCTTCAGCGACAGAGGCGGGGGAATCAGTGAAAGCACCTACTCTTGCCGAACATCTGAAGTTCTGCCTCCATCAGTATTTCTAATCCACAACTCCCCACCTTCCTTTCCCAACTGGCAGAAGTTGACAGAAAATAACTAGGATTACTCACTCTCTAGGTAAACTGCCCCACTCCAAGTAAAAACATCCCCCACGCCTGCACCCCGCAGCGTCTAGTCCATTTGAGCTCATCTAACAAAATACTAATGACTGGGTGGTTTACAAACAACAAAATTTCTTTCTCACTGTTCTGGAAACCGGGAAGCCGGAGATCAGGGTGCCAGCGGATTCAGGGCCTAGTGAGAGCCCACTTCCTGGTTCGACCAGGAGAGAAAAAAAACCAACCCTGACCTTGGTAGGGAAAAATTATGTTCTAAGATGGCCGACGGGACTGACAGGGAATTCCGGTCCCCGCCGGAAGACTCCCCTTCCGGGTTCTTCTTCCTGCCCCACTTCCCTGGCGAGCCAGATTGCCTCTAATGCGGAAGTAGTGGACTATAAATTATCCCTCAGGCTTGCGCTCGGGCAGTCAGATCTTTGGAGAGACCGGTTCCCCTGAGCCCGTCGATGTAAATAAACCTCCGATCCTCCAAGATCTCTGAGGGCCGGTTCCTCTGTCAGCGATCCAGCCTGGTTCCATAACAGGTTCTTCACTGGCTGTATTTTCTAGGCGTCCTCACCGGGTAGTGGGGGAGAATCGTTGTCTCCTCGGCCCCTTATAAGGGAACTCATTCCATTCATAGGTTCCATCCTCATGACCTCATCACTTTCCAAAGTCCCCGCCTCCTAGTACCATTACATCGGGGGTTAGATTTTAACATGAATTTGGGGACCTACAATTATTCATTCCTAGGACCTCGTTAGAGAGTTCCTTGAGATTTTCCTGCTGTTTTCTAAAAAAAGGCCTAATCTATCCAAGCCTCGGATTTCTGATTCCTCAGGAAGCCTCTGAAATAAACGAAACTTGAAGTGCAATAGCACTTTTCATCTGCTGTCCTGAGGAGTGAATTTAACAGCCTGCAACTCTTAACAGCTTGCTTTCTGATGCAGGCACTTTCTGAAACAGCTTGTGTCTCTTATCACAGATGATTACCTTTTGAACAACGGTTTCAAACTAAAACTAAATGAGATTTTAAAAACAGATATGAAATGATTTTGTTTTTAAAAATTGCTATATTGACTACCCAAAGAAAATACAACCTTTTTCTTGCTTACTTTAATCCTCAGAGACTAAAACCCCATATATTTTGTTCCATAATAAATAGAGTTACAATTTCACTGGAATCCAGGGCATCTCCACAATCTTTTAAAATTCCATTTTTCCAAAATATAAGTTTTGATCCAGAGACCACTAGTCCTGGGTTGATGTGATGTCCCACCCAGGGAGGGTTGAGAAATTGAGTATTTCCACCCCAGCTTTGATAGTGGAAGGAGATGAGAAATTTGAATGGCTCAGAGGCAGCCGCAGTTTCTATCTGCCCATAAACTGACATTCTGGATGATTTGATGAAACAAATGAGGCACCAAAATTTACAATTGGAAATGAAATGCTTTCATACGAGTATGGAGTGCATTAGCCTTTTGTAATTCAGTCTTTCACAAAAGTTTTGACTCTTCTAAGAAAAAGATGGGCTATGTACATTGCTTAAATAAACATAAACTGGAGTGTTTGCAGACTGCCTTAAGATAGTGTCCATCAAATGTTGTTCTTTAGAGAGTACAGTTGATCTCTCAATAACACAAGCCAGATGTTGGTCAGATGCTAGATATAGCTAGACTTGACCCTAAATGTGACTTTGCTATTACTGTGGGTAAGTTTGAATTACTGCTTTCTATGCTTTATTTATCCTAGGCTTGTAAATTAGTAAGTAATGGTAGTCTGTGCTCTCAAAATGTATGCATGGAAAACCCCAGTACTGTCTGCGTGGCACAGACTACAAGCATATGGGACTGATAGATTTCCCTAGGGAGAAGTAATGGTGAACTAGGGCCATAATTAGAACTGGATTATAATGTGATGAAATGCATAATGATTACCTTTTAAAAAGATAATACTTTTTTTTAAGCTTATTTATTTATTTTGAGAGAGAAAGAGGGAAGGGGAGAGAGAGAGTCGGGGGGGGGGGGTGTCAGAGAGAGAGAGAGAAAGAATCCTAAGCAGGCTCTGCTCAATCAGTGCAGAGCCCAACACAGGGCTGGATCCCATGAATCATGAGATCATGACCTGAGATGAAATCAAGAGTTGGACGCTTAACCTACTGAGCCACCCAGACACCCCTTGAAAGGATGATTCTTGATCAAAGTTCAGACCTTTAGTAAATATAAGTTCTTCTACTTATTACCTTTTAAAGTAAAAATACAGATCAATAGATTGGCATTTTAATGACCCTTTTCTAGGATTGGATCTCTTTGTAGTGAATTTGAGATACTAAACATTCATGAATGAACATCCATGCTTTACCTTCAAAATATCAAATTCCTCTTTGTCTAAAGTTACACTGTCTTCATTTTCTCTTTTAATAAGTATCTCTTCTGCTCGCATTTTTGTTTACATGAACTTATTTACACAAAAATCTAAAGTGAAAGAGAGAAATGATTTTGAATTTTGTCCAGTTTGACCATTAAGGGTAAGAAACAATTAGGAGTCCAACAAGAAAAATGAAGTTACATACATAAAATGTATTATTTTGTCATGTTCCTAAATGCTTCAAATTATATTTTAACTGAAAGAAGCAGGAGTTATAGGGGCACCTGGGTGGCTCGGTCAGTTGGGCGGCCAACTTCGGCTCAGGTCGTGATCTCGCGGTCTGTGAGTTCGAGCCCCGAGTCGGGTTCTGTGCTGACAGCTCAGAGCCTGGAGCCTGTTTCAGTTCTGTGTCTCCCTCTCTCTGACCCTCCCCTGTTCATGCTCTGTATCTCTCTGTCTCAAAAATAAATAAACAGTAAAAAAAAAAAAATTAAAAAAAAAAAAGCAGGAGTTATAAATGAGGATTCAGATAACACTTTTCTAAGCACCTGGGCTGTATCTCTAGTATAAAAAAATTGTACAAGTACACAGCCTGGATTTTCATTGCAGTACCCAGTTCTAAGAAGGTCTTCTGATTACTCTCACATGATAGCCCGTGGCTTGAAAACTAAACCCTCGAACGGAACTTCAGAAAGATATCCAAATACACATCATTTTGTTTTGTGTCTGTTTCTTTAAAGCCTCATGTTCCCCCAAAATAACTTCTCTGTCTATAGCCACATGTCAATTGCTGAGCAAGCCTTTCAGTTTGACAGGTAATTAAAAAGGAGTAAAGGTTTTGCCAAAGCTCACAACACTCTTATTCATGTTAAAGATCCCATAGAGAAGAGTTTTCTAAAATGTGCTTATAATACATAATCCTGCATTTATTTCTGTTTGAAAGGCTACAGCAAGGCAAATAGCTGACAGACAAGTCCCTAGATCTATTCAATTATTTCCTGGGAGTTCAAAATGTGCAGTAACCTCTCAGAGACTCTAAGAAGCTCTATTGTAGGGAAACCTGTTTAGCTTTGTTTAACGTGGTCCCAGCTTTTCAGGCACTATAATATTTACTAACATGGCAGGGTGTGTTTAGGGAATTGCCAAAAGCAGTAAAGTTGAGATGTGATGAAGTGTTTTTCAAATTACATGTCTGTATTCAAAGGTCAATATATCACTATCATCACAATCGTAAGGTACCTTACAGTTTACAAAACACTTTGAAATACACCATTTCATTTCATTTCTGTAAATATCTAAGGAGTTAGAAAGAACAAGGACCCACCTTGAAGCTGAAATAACTGAAGTTTAACACAACTGAAGTGAGGGTTCCAGTTCCGGTGATGATGAAGGAAGCCTCTCCACTCTCTCTCTCCAACTGAAGACAACCAGAGCCTTCCACAGACCGCGTGGAGTTCACGCTCTACGAGAACTCTAAGTAAATGGTAGCAGGTGACTTGAGGAAGAAAACCAGAACTCAAAGTACAAGAAATCAGCGGCAAGTTTCCTCATTTCTTCTTTTTTCCACCCATAACTTTTAGTTTTTGAGTCAGCACAAATCCCAGAGTGGTGTGGCAGGCATGGACAAAAAAGAGCTCCAAAAGAAATTCTTTTGTTTGTTTGGTTGGTTTTTTTTTTTTGGTCTTAAGTACTGGAAAGTGGAGCCTTTAAAAGGAGGAGAGAGCGTGGGGAAATCCGTGGTCTTTGTTTATTTCTCTCTCAGCTTTATCTCCAGCAAGCCTCACTCCTCACCCTGCAACCACGTGGTGGGTGGCAGTGGCAGTGGCAATGAGATGATACTTGAAGGAGTTGGGGGGGTGGGGGGGGGGCGGGAGGGAGGGAATCCTTTTCTCTAATCAGGGAAACTGTGTGATCCAAGGACCACGGAGGAAAATGTTCGTTTTTACTTTCCGTCCTCCCGCCGCTTGTATCTGGCAGCAGAAGCAGGCTCGAGACATGTATGCCGTGTAAGGAGACTAGCAGGGGACCAGGAAGCAGGGACGCTGGGAGCCAGACAGTCTAGGGGTGACAGTGGCGAAAGTAAAGGAGCCCAAAACATTTTAAATGCTCTTTAATGTTTATTTATTTATGAGAGAGAGAGAGAGAGAGAGAGAGAGAGAGAGGGCGCATGTGCGAGAGCCTGCACAAGTCGGGGAGGGGCAGAGAGAGAGGGAGACATAAAATCTGAAGCAGGCTCCAGGCTCTGAGCTGTCAGCACAGAGCCCGACGTGGGGCTCGATCTCAGGAACCACGAGATCATGACCTGAGCCAAAGTCAGGCACCCCAACTCCAAAACACTTTAAATGAACCCTTTGGCCCAACCCTGAGATGAGTAACGGATCTGACCCTAGCCAGTATACCAAAAGCCTTGAGCACTAAAGTACGAGGTAGACAACAACTACCCAGGCCTCAGCCTGGCCCCCCGGCGAGACACACGCAGAATGCTGAAGAACATAGCAAAAGCTTTAAAAAGTATACGGACATTTGAACCACAGTCCACGTAGGCATTTCAGACATTGCAGCCAACTGGCTGGTAAACTGGCTATTAAACCAAACTCAACTGGCTACTAAACCAAAATAAAACGACAACAACAAAACACTCTCCATAGGACTTAATCAAGACCCAGACTCTCATAACTTCCTATTCAAAATGCCCTGCAACCAATCCCAAATTATTCAACTTATAAAAAAAAAATCAGGAAAATCTGACAAATTACCAATGGAAAAGAAATCAACAGGCATCAGTTAATATGAGCCAGGTGGCCAATTATTAAAGACTTTAAAGAAGCTGTCACAAAATGCTCAAAAATGTAACATCCTTAAAACCAATGGAAAGATAGGAAGTTTCACCAGAGCAACAGAAGTTTTAAAGGAGAACCAGACATATTTTAGAACTGAAAAATACAATCACTAAAATTTAAACCAAAAAATCACTGAATGAGGTACACAACAGAACTGGGAACAGTAAAGCAAAGAGTTAATGGACCTGCAGATCTATCAATAGAAATTATCCAGTTGGAACAACAGGGAAGAAAATGTGTAAGGAAAAAATGAACAGTCTTAAGACTGAGGACACATCAAAAAGTCTAGCATTTGTGTCATTGGAGTTCCCAAAAAAGAAGAGAAAGGTTATTGTTCAGAAAAAGATATATTTGGAGAAATCATGCCTGAAAACTTTCCAAATTTGGGTAAACACATAAATTTATAGACTCAAACAGGTCAGCAAACCCCAAACAGGAAAACTCAAAAGAATCCATGCCCACACACATCATCACCAAACTAATAAAAATCAAAGATGAAGAAAAATCTTGAAAACAGAGAAAAATAATGCATTATATATAAAAGAATACGTATTTAAATGATTGTAGATTTGTCGTTAGAAAAAAAGCAGTGGGGCAAAAATGATATTGTACTAAAAGAAAAGAACTGTCAACCTAGACTTCTCTATCCAGTAAAAATAACTTTCATTCAGAAACTAACATGAAACTAACATGAAATAAATACGTTATCATATGAATGAAAACTAAACCTGCTATAAAAGAATTGCAAAAGGGGTTTCTCTAGGTGTAAGGGAAAAGATATGAGGGAAACAGAACTTTGGGAGTAAGGGAAGAGCTACAAAAATCATAAAAACCTGCATAAATAGACTACTTTTCTTTGAAGTTCTTTAAAATGGTAAGTTCTTTAATTAGTTGAAAGTAAAAATTATAACATTTTCTGGTGAGTTGTTCAATAAACATAAAGTTAATGAATATTACAGTTGAAACATAAAGGGAGATAGGGTGGTAAGTTTTCTACATTTAACTGAAGAGTTAAATATTAACTGAGTAAACTCTGAAAACATAAGTACGTTTATTGTAACACTTGGAAAATATTCAAAGAGATATATTCAAAACTTAACTGACAAATTAAAATGAGATATTTAAAATATTTAATTAACCCAAAAGAAGGCACAAACAGTAGAGTGAAAAACAAAGGAGACAAACAGAAAGCATAAAATGGTATAAACGTTATCGGTAACTACTTTAAAGATAAATAGTTTAAGCATACCAATTAGAAGACAGCATTGTCAGATGAGAAGAGGGAAACAATTATATGTGGTCTATAAGAAACGCACTTTAAATATAGTGATAAAATTAGGTACAAAGGAAAAGAATACAGTTATACTAGTATACCAATCAGAGGAAAACTGGAATGGTTATAGTATTATCAAAGTAAACTTCAAAGCCAGCCGAATTACCAGAAATGAGAGACACTGCATCACGATAAAAGGGCCAATCCTTTAGGAAAATGTAACAATGCTTAATGTATGCAACTCACAACAGAGCTTCAAAATATGTGAAGCAAAAATGGATACAATGGACAAAAGAAACACGTAAATCCACAATTGTATTTGGAGATTTTAACACTCCTTTCTCAACAATCCATAGAAGTAGCAGATACGAAACCGTTAGGAATAGAACTGAAGGACATCATCAAATAATTAGGCCAATAGACTACTTCAGCCACCAGCAGAAGAATTCCCATTCTTTTCACGTGTACAGGAAACATTCACTTTGAGAGACCACACCATGGGTCATAGCACCAAGCTTAACAGATTTAAAAGAATGGTAATCATACAAATCATGTACTGACCGTAAACTTATTATATACTTACCACGTAATATAGCCCTCTCCCACTTAGCTAATTCTCTGGAGAAATGGAAACTTGTGGTGATGCAAAACATGTACATAAATATTTAGAAGTTTCATTCATAGTCACCTAAAACAGGAAGCAACCCAAATGACCTTCCATAAGTAAATGCAATTTAAAAAATGTAATTCATCCATACAGATTACTCCTCAGCAATAAAAAGGAACTATGTGTATACACAACACTACTGATGAATCCCAAAGGCATTACACTGAGGAAAAGAAGCCAATCTCCAAAGATTACAAGCTGTATGATGCCACTTACCTAACAATCTAGAAAAGGCAAAACTGATGTGGAAGAAGAGATTCATTGGTGTCAACCATTAGAAGCAGGGAGAGGTTTTAAGTCCAAAAGAGCAGCTAAAGGGAATTGTTTGATGTGATGCTGCTATTCTATATTCTGATTGTGGTAGTGGTTACAGGAATTCACACACATGTTAAAACTTACAGAAGTGTACCTCAAAAACAGAAAAGGTTAAGAAAATAAACCTTTGAGTTGCCCAAGATTATGTGACTCTGATATGACGAGTCAGAAGAACGAGTGTTTGCACTGGGCGTTCAAATATTTGTGGAAAGAAATGAATTGATAAATGAACAGTACTCCACTGTCAAAATAGTAATTTGGCAATAAATGAATTAATTGTAAAAACTGAAATCACAATTTTTAATGTATTTAAATAACACCTGATACCTTTCAACAATTCTTCCTGCTTCAACAATCTCTGCCATGTGACACTGCAGTTTTTCCTTCTAAAGGTTCCACGTGTATTTCTCCAGGCCTCCGTCTGGTTTCAGCTATGTGACTTGCTTTGGCAAAAGTATTCGGTAGAAGCGATGATGTGTCCGTTCAAAACCTAGACCCTGAGAGGCCTTCTATGTTTCCATTCGCCCTGTTAAACCTCTATCAATGCCATGAGAAACACCTGCTGGGATTAGCCCACCAGGCCTGGGGGAAAATAAGATATTTGTAGAGGAAATCCCATGAAACTGAGCCCAGGAGACTCACAGATCCATGAGTCTTGTGTGTGGCAAAGGCTAACTCGTATCTTTCTAAAGCACAAAATGACCTCTAGTCCCTGACAGGATCCCAGTCTTAGGGTGATAGAAATGAGAATTAAGGCATCGAGGAAAGAATTCAAATAAAAGGAACAAGACATATCCAGTTCTAGCAAATGGAGTGCATGATTTCTCCACAGGCTCACAACACCTGGTTAACAAATCTGAAAAGAAAAAGTCAAAGCAAAATAAGCATCAGTGTTAACTTCTTACTTGATCTACGTGGGGTTCTTAAGCGCAGACAGGATTAGAACTGAGTTAAAAGTAAGAAAGACTGAATCTCTAGGTGAAGGTCTAATAAATACAGAAATAGGAAAAAAAGATGAGTAGCTAGGGAGAGAGGAATGCCTTTATTGCAATATAAAGAGGCCACTATATAAGCATTGTGTTTCTTCTTTGGACTTGGCTAACATGGGAGCTTAATGATAAGTTTTATGTGCAATTACAGTAAACTTCTCACCACTTCTTCCAAATGATTCTGACCTTTCTTATCTCTATTTTAATAGTATTAACACTATTCCTTCAGGGAAAAAAAACACTATTCCTTAGAACTATCTAGTAATTCATTTTACAGATGAGTATGACAGATATAAATATCAATGTATGAGTTCTTAGCCTACGAAGTAATGCCTTCGAAATTGTACATTATAGGGGTGCCTAGGTGGCTCAGTCAGTTGAGCTTCCAAGTCATCGTTTCAGTTCAGGTCATGATCTCAGAGTCATGAGATCAAGCCCCTTGTCAGGCTTTGTGCTGGGTGTGGACCCTGCTTAAGATTCTCTCTCTCTCTCTCTCTCTCTCTCTCTTTCTCTCTCTCTCTCTTTCTCTCCCTCTGCCCATTCCCTCCTCACACAGGTGTGTGGGCACTCTCTCTTTCTCTCTCTCTCTCTCTCTCTCTCAAAAAAAAAATGTACAATATGGTCATCAACAATGTACTCAATATACCAAGAATAATGGGGGATACTGCATGAGGGCTGCTCCTTGTCTTTTAAATAAAGGGCCAGTAACATTGACTTTTGTGAAATTCTCATTCACTACACTGCAATATTCAGGCAATCATCAGAACTTGAAAAAAAAAGTCTTGCCAAATGCTTCAGAGATGCAAATTTAAGTAATTACAATTGTTTCTCTTAACTCTTACCCAATACTGTGATTAATTTCAGATGTCCAGACTGAAATTTTGTTGCCATACTTTCTGAGAGAACACTCCTTTTAACAGCTGAAAGATCTCAAAAGCAAAGGAATAAGAAGTAGTTTAATTTGGATATGCCTTAAAACCCAGTGCTTTAAATAAAAAGAGCCAAGTAGCATAGCATTAATGCTTGTTTTATTTGGAAAGACCTTGAATTTGGAAAACCATCCTTTTATCCCATGCTTACTGGGCCATGTCATTTGCTATCAGTGATCATCCAAGTTTATTTTAAGTATGATCGTAAGATGTTCTTATATAGAGTACAAACTATGTTGTGCATAAATTCAGTAAGATAAGAAACATTAAATTGAAATGAATTAATATTTATACTTTTTCAAAATCCTTTCTAAACTTCTCTAAACATTTTATGGACATCAACAGCAATTTTAATATTCTAATTTAGTTGAAAATTGACCTTATAAAATTGCATTTGGAAATTTTGGCAATCCTATTATTAGAGATAATTACACTGGAACAGAATAAAATCTGATATTTACATTCAAATAAAAAATTGCATTTACATAAAGGCTGAGAGAAACCTCATTTAAGAGCAAAACTCATTTTGTTACATATTAGAACAATCGCAACACCTTACAAAAATACCTACACCTGGGCTTTTACCTCCAGAGGTTCTGGTTTATTTCATTAGGGCCAGAACATTAGACATCAGTATTTTTTAAAAGCTTTACCGGGTGATTTTAATATGCAGACTGGATTGAAAACCACTGAGCTAGTATTTTAAATCATTGTGGCACTGATCCCTATAAAACCTGATAAAATCTTAGGTGATCTTTCTAGAAGTACAGTGACCAGACCAAGGGAGGCAATCAGAACCACTGCGGTAGTCTATGTCCCACTCAGATGACACACTGGGAAGTGTGATGTTGACAAAGGAGAAAGAAGCAGGGAGTCACAGAGGACAGGGCGGTGACATGGTTGTTAAACCCTGAAATGTTTACTTTGGAGAGCAGACTTAGGAAGATTATAGTCCATTTGCATTGCTAACTCATGGAAAAGGCATTCAACTTAGTCTGTGTTCCTGCAGAAAGCAGAACTGGAGCCAACAGGAAGAAGTTAAGAGGGCAACTGGTATCAGCTCAAGATAGGAGAATTCTGATAACTACAACATTTCATCCACAGATGAGCAAGCTGCAAAATCCTCAAGTAGAGGCCAAGTGATCTGTCATCTAAATGGGAAGGAAGTTGAACTAAATGATCTTTTCTTTCTCTCTCAACCTGACAGAACATCTTGAGACTTCATGAAATTTCTCAAACTGTGTTCTAGTATTTTGGGACATGAAGCAGAAGAAACAATTGACTGTGGGAACTTGGCTGGAACCAAGGCTGTCTATAATCATGAACTGTTTCCTTGTGTGATCACACTCGGTCCAACGTGGCCACCTTAGCACTGGTCAAGTCTCTGGATGTAGTAACCGAGGGAGAAGTTGGTTATTTTTGTCTTCCAATATAGAAGTTTTTAGATTTCATTTAGATTACCATTCAATGATTGATTAGACATTTTTATTCACCATGGTTCCACTAATTAGCTGGAAATCCTCATTCAGTAAGCAAAGCATAGGTTATAAATATTGTGTAGGGATAGAAATAACATCTTTGGTAAAGAAAAATTGTTTGATGACACCTATTCAAGCACAGTAAGGCAAACTTTATTCAGAACCATTCCAATAGGTATATGGACCATTGAGTGGGAGAAATTGGGCTCAACTTAGAATATAGCATGGGCAGTGGGAATTTATAGCCAAGGAACAGGGTGGAGATCAGCTGATGGAAAATTCCTAAAAAGGAACATCAGGGAAAGGGGGAATTCTGGCTAACCCAACCTAACAGGATTCTTGCTGAAGTCTGGCCAGAGTGATCAAATACCCCTGGGGGATGGTGGGAGATGAGGATCTCAATCAGAAATCAAAGGTGATCAGATATCAAGCATCTGGTGGAGGGTGGGGAGGGGTCCTGTTAAACTACATTTTTTAAGCTTATTTATTTTGAGGTGGGGGAGGGGCAGAGAGTGAGGGGAAGAGAGAGAACCCCAATTCCAAGCAGGCTCCTCACAGACAGCACGGAGCCTGATGCAGGGTTCGTGAGACCATGACCTGAGCTGAAATCAAGAGTCAGAATTTTAACTGAATGAGCCACCCAGGCACCCCCAAAACTGCATTTTACAAGGAAGGGCACAGATTGGCTTAGGAGAAGTTTCAGGAGCCTGACTAAAGTTTGGCCAAGCAAAGCATCTTTGTCACTTTCAGGGGTTAAGCTAGATCCCGTCTTCCCAATCTTTGCTGTATATTAGACGTATTTAGGTAGCTTTTAAAATTAGCTCACCCCCCCCAAAAGTAATTTTATATTAAATTATATTGACAAAAATCTAAAATATGAGCACTCTTCACTTTGTTTCTATAGCACTAATACTTTACCTATTGAATTTAGATCTGGGCACCACCATGGGTATATGGACACATGTCCGTGGACATACTGACAAATCATTCCAAGAGGAAAGGAGAGTGTATGTAGTTAGATTAACACTTTGTAAGATCAGGAAGCCACACTGGGCAGGAAAGAGGTCCAAAGGTAGTCATTTATACAAGGACTATGAAGAATCTGATACTTTAAACGTGGAAAAGATTAATATGGTGAGCCAGAGGGGGTGGAGGGGAGACAGGGAATGTTTGTGATTACTGCTTTAAATATTTGAAAGATAAGCCCTTATTAAAAGACATTAATTTCTTTCACATCATTCCCAAATGTACAAATATAAACTTTAAGTAGAAATTACAAAAGACAGGGGCGCCTGGGTGGCTCAGGAGGTTGAGCGTCCGACTTCGGCTCAGGTCATGATCTCACAGTTTATGGGTTCAAGCCTCACGTCGGGGTCTGCGCTGACAGCTCAGGGCCTGGAGCCTGCTTCGGATTCTGTGTCTCCCTCCCTCTCTCTGCCCCCTCTCCCCACTCATACTCTGTCTCTCTCACTCTCAAAAATAAATAAACATCAAAAAAAATTTTTTTAAAGAAGTTACAAAAGACAGATTTTGACACAGTTAAGACAAAGCTTTGCTGTCTCTGTCTCAGGATTCAGTGATGAACGCATCACTGGATTGTAATGGAAGGACAACATCTAAGTCATTTCAGGTACAAAGATGGGCATGTAACAGATACTTAACAAACATTCACTAAATGAAATCTTTAAGTGTAGTCTTGGATAATCATCAACCAAGGAAGCTTGAAAGGGATTTATTTATGGTGGGAACAAGGCAGAGATGGGACTTCCTAGCTTTTAAGACCACTTCCAACCCTGAGAGTCTATTGTCAGATGAACAAATGAAACCACAAAACCCTACAATGACTCCAGTTTTTTTATTATTTGAAAATCAATATATACCTAAGTCTATCATCTCCAAACAAAATATGTATCATTTTCTCAAATATATGATTGGTTTTATTAGCCAGGTAAAAATAAGTTATCTTATTGAAACTTTAACATATCAAGCTTCATTTCTTTTTCACACGCATCTATTGTGGGCCTGGCACCTGTTAAGGCAAACCCCCTTCCAAATAGTGACTCAGGACCCAGACATCTCAATATATATGCTTCAAGGGTCACTACTGTGGGCTCTTAAATGGGAGTGCTCTTAAATTGGCCTTTGGAGTGATCATCACTTCTGCTCATAAGCCACTGGCCAAAAGCAGTCACATGACTCCACCTAACTATGAGTGAGAAATCTGGGAAGCATGTGAATGTTCCATGAAAAGCACATGAAACTGCCACAAAAGTAAACCATCACTGAAGATTTATATTCTGAGCTACAAGCATCTGAGAGTGGATGCAAATTAATCATGTCACATAGACAAGTACATATTCTGCACTTCTTGTTCTGTCCTCATTTTAGATGTTAAAAAAATAGTGCAACATCGGACTAAATATTTGCAAGAAAGCCTGTTGAAGGATGAAACTGGAAAACAGGGCACACAACATACTTTCCAAAAATAACAGAACAATCTGAAATCTTAACATCAAAACAAATGCCCTAAATTAGTAGCTATAACCCCTCCAATCAATGGCAAGTTAGATGGGGGTTCATGCCCGCTTGTCACATTCTTATTTTGAAATATAATTAGATTGATTATAACTCCTGAACCTCATTGCTCTCTCTCAATTTTTTACACACTTGAATTTACTGTTCGTTACCTTTCAAATGGCTCAGATCTGCCAAATCCTTTACCAATTTTACGCAGTTAAAAATATCTTCTCCATATTTGTATAAAAATACTGCTTGCTACCCGAGTCTGCTTTATTCAAACTATTACTTACATGCAGTCAAGAAGTTTCTAAGGTCTGGATTTTTCTGACATAAACTCCATTACAGCTCTCCGAAACAATTCATTTTTTTTTATCAGATTTATACCGATCCATACTTCTGAAATTATAAAGTTTTAATTCCATTATTCATTACATTTCTAGGATCACACTGAAAAGATGTTAAAATGGCGCTTGGTTAAAATCAACAAGCCACACCCAACAGCAGTGTAATCTGTAACCATGGCAGCAACAGTGGTTCCAACGAAAATACACATCAAGGCCACACTCTCCTTGGAGTTTAAAAATCCACTATTTTCACAGTTTTCTATTTTATAGATAAAATATAGAGATGTTAGTCACTAAATAAGCATAATGCTTTTTAAAGCATTTTTTTAAAACTGTCTTAAGATAGGTAAAACCAAACTCATGGAATTCAAAATACTTTTTGAAAGCCTAATAAACATATGGCCCCTAAGCAAGCTACTCATAAACTGACCACTCCCTGCCTCAGTCCTTCAGCACAGAACGCTGAGGATAATAGTGATATCAGTTTAATATTACAACACAGCAGTATATCATTCTATCCAACTTGAGGCCACCTATATATCCGTTTATTCAAGAACAAACTGTACAATCTTTCTCAAGTCTTTCCTTGAGAAAACACACCATTACCAAAGTACACATTATTAAAAGCACAGATTTATTTTTATTTTTGGTCTATCTGTTAACTTTAAAACTCCTATTCCCTTCAGCATTTTGATTCAACTACAATAAAATCTCAGACATAAAACCAAGTGTCCATTACTCACTCACACATAAGTACATATTATATGCCAGGCTGTATGCTAGGGTCTAAAATGGAAAAGATTAAACAAGGGCCAATCCCTTTCCTCAAAGAGTTTATGGCCTTATTGAGGAAAATGAAAGGTAAATAAACCAGTGTGTTAAGTGCTCAGAAAAGCAGGCCCAATTAGAGAGCCAGTATAGACGATTATCCCTGGTTCAGTTATCTACACTGCTATGTAACAAACCACACAAAACTCAGTGGCTTAAAACAATGGTGATTTTCTCATGGTTCTGTGGGTTGACTGGGCTCAGCAGGTGGATTTGCTTGGGGACTCACATGTGGTAGCAGTAGGAAGTCAGCCATGGAGATAATAGCCATCTGAAGGTTTGACTGGGTTCATCATATCCAAATTATTTACCCACATGGTGCCCAATGGTACTGTAGATCATCTTCAGCTCTTGGCAAGAGTACTTGTACACGTCCTCTCCTTGTAGCATAGGCTTTCTACAGAATGGCACCTGGATTCTAGAGGGACCGTCTAAAGAATGAATGCTTCAAGAGAACTAAGCCACAAGGTCTCCCATGACTTAGCTTGGAATATGCAGAACTGCTTCCCAGTAGACCCGCCCATATTCAACGTGGGAGGGAACTGGACAAAAGCATGAATCCTGGGTGTCATGGCTCATTGAGGACCATCTTTGGTGACTTGCTCTCACAGGTGCCAAATCATTTAGGTTTCAATAATCCATATTTATTTTTATCTCCTCTCCTCTTAGCTCACAGAAGATCAATAAGGAAACTGTCTCGGGATAATGTGAAAATCATTGAAGTCACTCTAGAGTCAGAGTTAGTTCAGGAGCACCTGAATTCAGCCAAGCAGTCAGAGCACAAGGTGATCCCCTGGGAGGAAAGGCAATCAAGAAGGATATGTGGGCAACATTTGAATACATGAGAGCTGGAGTAAATTAGCACTATGGCAGTACACCTCCCTTCAACAACTTAAGCAGGAACAAATTGCATTCATCCTCAAAAAATCAAAACAGAGATTATTAACTTTCATAGTTTGTCTGAATCACCCAGTTTTTGCACCACAGGAATCCTGTCCTCACTGCTGCACTGACTGGCCCTTTGCTGATTATGAAGAAAAATATTATTATGACTTCTCTTTCCCTACCACAAACACATTTTTAAGAATATATTTATTTTTACAATTAAACTCTCTGGAACTGTTCTAATGTAAGTTATTTTGTCTACTCAAAACCAACTACTGTATCAGTTGTAATGGAGTCTGACCACTTTTATAGTGATTTTATTTTTAGTTCAGGCCCATGTCCACTAGTGAACACAGATTAGCAGTCTACAAAGTAGGTAAAGAATAGAAAACAAATTATTTCCTCAGTACTAACTAGAAATAATGCTAGCTATCCTTTATTTCAGAAATAAGGTATCCAAATCCTTCTTTTAAAATATTATACTATGTTACCAAAATTTAAAAAAGCAATTCCTGAAAAAACATTCAACGTTATCATTTTTGTTCATATTAGCCTTTAAGAAAAATTTTGAAAGCATGAATTTTTAAAAAAAATTAAAGTTCCTGCTTTTTTGGGGCGCCTGGGTGGCGCAGTCTGTTAAGCGTCCGACTTCAGCCAGGTCACGATCTCGCGGTCCGGGAGTTCGAGCCCCACGTCAGGCTCTGGGCTGATGGCTCGGAGCCTGGAGCCAGTTTCCGATTCTGTGTCTCCCTCTCTCTCTGCCCCTCCCCCGTTCATGCTCTGTCTCTCTCTGTCCCAAAAATAAACGTTGAAAAAAAAAAATTAAAAAAAAAAAAACTTCCTGCTTTTTTGCTTAAAATTTAGACCCTATTAGTTACCTACATTGACCACAAGATGGGGCTGTGATGTCACAATTTGGCGAGATTTATAAAATACATAAACTATGTGAATACAGATGAAAATAATTTAATGAAGCAAAGTTTAATAGGATAATCTCATTTTAAATATGCATATATCTTCAATTAATCAATCATCTAATCATTTATGCTCATCAAGAGAAAATCACACTTTAATTTGTCCGTTTCTCACTTGGAAGTTATTGAGCTTTTTCAAACACAAAATTCTGTGAAGATGAAGAATTAAATATCACGATGTGATTTCTTTAAGGATTCTACCATTTCACATTGCATTTTTAAAAGAAAAGTTACCGAACTTAAATCAGTGTTAAGAAAAATGTCGCTTAAAAGTATTTTTTAAATTATTTTATAATTAAGCACAAAGAAATTCATTCCTCATCAAAGCTTCATGAAATTTTTTCTCCTCTTCCATCTCTTAATTTTTTTTTTGGTAATCTAATATAGTTGACCCTTGAACAACATGGGTTTGAACTGCACGTGGTCACTTATATGTGAGGTATTTTTTACATACAGTACAGTGCTGTAAATGTATTTTCTTTTCCTTATGATTCTCTTAATAACATTTTCTCTCATTTTCTCTAGTTTAATTATAAGGATACAGTATATAATACATATAACATTTTAAAAAGCATGTGTTAGACTATAAGGCTTCCAATCAACAATACGTTATTAGTAAATTCTTAGGGGAGTCAAACGTTATACGGGGATTTTCCACTGTGTGGAGAATGGGGGTTGGAGGGTGGTCTTGGCATCCCTAACCCCTGCATTGTTCAAGAGTCAACTGTATTTACTTTGGAGTGAGGATAATTTGAAAGAAACAGTATATTCTTTATGATACTTATGGCGTTCGTGATCTCTCCATTTCATTTGTTGAAACTTCTTTAAGTTGATTACTTCTGTGTTTTGCATCATTAAATAGGCAAAAATTCCTTTCTATTTTGAAAAGATTATAAGGAATCTGATTTCTTAGTCAACCATTTTTCAGTAGAGACACAAAAGCAGGCCAAAATAATCAGTTAGCTGATTTATTAAAAAAACAAACACCACCACCTCAAAAATCAGCAAAGACGTTACTTTTCACGAGTATATTCTATTTTAATATGTTAACAATGATACAAAAATATAATTTAGGGGCGCCTGGGTGGCGCAGTCGGTTAAGCGTCCGACTTCAGCCAGGTCACGATCTCGCGGTCCGTGAGTTCGAGCCCCGCGTCGGGCTCTGGGCTGATGGCTCAGAGCCTGGAGCCTGTTTCCGATTCTGTGTCTCCCTCTCTCTCTGCTCCTCCCCCGTTCATGCTCTGTCTCTCTCTGTCCCCAAAATAAATAAACATTAAAAAAATATATATATATATATAATTTAATTCTTAAAATTAAAAAAAAAGCTGTAAGAGTTAAGATTTATAAAGTATATACATCCCTCGTACATCTCATCTTTCCAATTGTTCTAATTCCTTTTATTAGAATAAGTTAGCTATGTTGCATTTTAAAAGCATGTCTCCATGTAGTTTTCTACTCTTTTCACTACTTATTTCTTAATGTATGTCTTCAAATTTTAATGCAAAACCCATTGTGTTATTAAAGAGTTTTATACATTTTTCCTCTTCTTTTCCCCAAGGGCCTTTTCTTATTAAAGAGCTATTCTAAAAAAAGCATGTAGCTTGCTATTCTGAAAGTCCACAGATAAACGGTGCTGTTTGACAAAGGGTGCTTTCATGAAGCCTCCAAGACTTTAATTTTCCAAAGTAGTTGACATCTAGTCAAAGAGAGCTATTTGCAGAGACTGACTCTCAACTGTGACTAAAAATTGTATTTGGCTTTCCTGCAACTTGAAGAGATCTGTTGAATAGGCCATGCCATATTCCAAATGAATGACAGACCCCTAAAATGTCATACAAGGGGGACTTAGCGAGCAGAGAAATTAATAAGTGCAGATGACAGACAAGAAAACAGAGGAGTGAAGGAATATACAGATTCTGTCATCAGGATGGACAGAATGGACTCAATTCGTATGTTAATTGTTTTCCATACTTTTATTCTGTAAACAGGTAATTTGATCTCTCAGGTAAGTTACCAACACAAGTAAATTATTAGTGCTTTTCAAAAATGAAGCAGAATCAAGAAAATTAATATACTGGACTACTACTAAAGTATCTGTATTAAGTGAAAATATTCACATTGATTCCTATGCACATGAAGAATTAGGGGAAAAAAAGCCATTATGATGAGCATTTAAAGCTTTTTGGGAATATATGTTACACACACACACACACACACACACACTCACACCTGTAAACACAAATAATTACTATTGATATCAATATACTTCCATTTATTCAAATTAAATCAGTTATGAGAATTCTCCCCTTTTCTTTCTACTGTTTCTTTCTATTAAACAATTAATACACAAATATATATCTACAGCAAAAGATTTCAGTTCCACAAAAAGTAAAAAGAGCAGTGATATGATCTAGCAATCCCACTTCTTGGAGTCTATCTTATTTGAGATAAAATCATTATCTCAAAAAGCAATCTGCACCCTTGTGTTCACTGCAGCAGCAGGATTTATAAAACCCAAGACACGGAAACAACCTAAGTGTTCACTAGTGGATGAATGGATAAAGAAAATGGGATATGTATACAATGCGATATTATTCAATCTTAAAAAAGAAGTAAATATTACCATTTGTGATAACATGGAAGGACCCTGAGGGCATTATGGTAAGTGAAATAAGTCAGAGAAATTGAAACACTGTATGATATCACTTACATGTGCAATTTAAAAATAAGAACTCAGAGGGGCGCCTGGGTGGCTCAGTCGGTTGAGCGGCCGACTTCGGCTCAGGTCATGATCTCGCGGTCTGTGAGTTCCAGCCCCGCGTCGGGCTCTGTGCTGACAGCTCAGAGCCTGGAGCCTGTTTCAGATTCTGTGTCTCCCTCTCTCTGACCCTCCCCCGTTCATGCTCTGTCTCTCTCTGTCTCAAAAATAAATAAATGTTAAAAAAAAATTTTTAATAATAAATAAAAAAATAAAAATAAAAATAAGAACTCAGAGAAACAGAGAACAGATTGGTGGCTGCCAGAGTTGAGTGTGCTTCAAGTGACAGTTTTCCGTACCCAACCAATCCTGCCTATTTCCTGTATCTTTCAAATTTTCTGACCTACTTGGGAGAATTTTTCACACCTTCCCTGATTATGAATTGTTCTTTTTAAAAGTACATTTCATATCATTTCATAAAACCTGAGATAAGAGGGAAGATGGAAAATGCTCAGTTGACTGCCTTGGTCCAATTTCTGAAAACATGGCACGAAATTAAAAGTTACTATAGTTGCCGTTCATGTATACAACAACTAAAAAGAAACAGGACCTCATAGATGTCTTTCTTCTGAAGTGTATCACAAGGGATATTAAGCTGGTTTGCACTGGTAGATTCTGTTTTTTGTAACCAGAATCTGCTCTGATTGGCTGGCATCCATACCAGTTGTTACATATTTAGAATACTATCCCTGAAGTACAGTAATGTAATTCAGAAAGAATTACTAACATGTCTCTTCAACAAAGTTGATGGACTTTGTTGGAATTTACTTTGAGTATTAAGTGTCACCAAAGAAAAGAGGTAGAACCCAACTGCCTTATTTCCTCGGTCCATCTTCCAGTATTTATATTATCTTGGTTATTATATTATCTTGGTTAAATATTATAATATTTATATTATTTATTTCCTCAGTGCCTGGAACAGTTCGTGGCCCATAGTAGGCACTTGAAAAACACCAGAGAACAGATATATTGAATATATGTTTTGTCTCTATTTCGTCACTTGTAAAATAACTACGTCAATCTCTAATCATTTTCAGATTGAAGATAATTACAATTCAATTCATAATTCAATAAGCAGAGTTTTCATTAAGTTATTATAATATCAGTAAATGTACCAAGCAAAATGAAAAATCATAGCCTGTTATATCCAGATATTTGGATACCCCATCATATATTCTCTTCTAAAGATAAATCACCAATAATAAAGAGACCAAGAGAAACTTATTTTAAATTACTTTATTTTTCATAAGTTTCTAACACATGGTGTTAGAAAAATGAATTTTGGCACCATGACTTAGAACTTTTTTTTTTCAAGTTTAACCTTTAAATTAAAAACAGTAGCTACAATAAGTATATTTAAACTGCACTCAGAAAAATGGTGAGAACTCAAGACACAAATTTTTTTGTGCTGGGGAATTTTTTTTAAATGGGATCAAGAAAAGGTAATCAAAAAAGTAAGAAGGAGGATAAAATGGGAACTAGGCTGGGAAGACACAAAGGTGAATAACTCTCTAAAAAGGAATGAGGAGGGAGACAAAGGGCGAGGAGAAGAAGAAAGGCTCACCAACTTTATTTTCCTGATATAAAATTCAAGTACTTAACAAAGTTTTTTTTTTAATCATAAAATGCTACTACTAATCTCATGAAATTTTCTTTTCCTCATTATTTTCTAGAATTAAAATCAAAAGTCTGTTTTGACTTAAAGACACTTGCTGATCTTAGGTTGATACTTGATATACTTTCAATAATGGAAAGCTGTGAAAGCTTTCCTAAATCTAATACCGACTCAATATTAATCCACCTTGGAAAATTCCTCTGAAGGAATAGAGGGCTGGATTTGTAATATAAATGTAACCAAAAAAACTCTGTTTAACAATATAAACAGAAATGTTTTCAACTGGCTCTGTACCTCAATTGTGTTTTATACTAAGTGTCTTGAGGAAAAACATTGTGTGATATTTATTGTTCTCTGTATTCCTTCAGTAACTATTAGAAAAGGTACCTGCATAGGTCATCAAAAAAGTACTTACACAATTAGTTGTATACAAATTCAGTTATAACTCCAGTTTTCCAATGATTCAAAAATTGTCAATATTCATTTATATTCATTTTGTCTACACGTTGATAAATAACATTCTTCCCGAGCTTTCTTAATAATAAAATATTATTAGTCTCACTTGTCACTTGTACATTTGTAGCTGAGTATCTGATCAAATGAAACACGAAATCAGAAAGTTGCCATTATTCTCAGAGACAAAAGGCATAGAAATAAATATTTGCTTTTACTTTTTTTCTTTTCTTCTTCAATCTGTGTTTTAAGGCTCAGAGCAGACATTATGAAATATCAAACAATTTTTTACAAAAAGTTTTTCAAACGTTTGGCCCAAAGTGAAGTTGTTCTGTTGAAGTTATTTAAATATTCCTTTCATCTTCTCAAGCACAACTCCAAAGACATGTTCATCCATTCCAAAAGAAAAATTCATTTCTATGAAAAGTAAATAACTTAGGGGTCTATAAATGACACTGCAATGTATCTCGTTCCATTTTTAACAGGAAGTCCTTCATGCAAATGTGTGAGTCTCCCTGGATGCATGAAGCTCCAGCCTTTTCTGGGTGATTCAATAGAGCAGTTGTACCTCAGAAATTTGCATCCGCCTCCCTAGAAGAGATGGAACAAATAAATGTATCAGCTTATTGTTTAATTTCTAATCGGTGGCAAAATTCAAATTATGCCCTCTGAGCAGAATTTTTAAAAAATAAGGCAAAAACCTTATCGTAATGACATATTTCTTTTAAGAAATGTAAAAAAATAAAAGCCATAATTACTTGAAAATCTTCTCCCACGTTATTGAGTGCAATGTTGATGGTAAATGTAGAAGCGTCATGATGAGGGCGAAGAGAGCGTTGCCTTTCAGGGGAGTATTTTACTACAAAATTCAATAGTGCAAACCCCTAAAAAAAGCAAAGTAAACCAATGGATTTGCTTATTAATAAAAATATAAAATAGCACGTTTGTGTAAAAACTAGTAGGAGGTAGACGGGAGGAATGGGAGCATAACTACCTTCGTATAATAACCTGCAAAGACCTTCAGTGTAACGGGTGCAATAAACTCCCGGATAAAATGAAGCCATACATTCTCCAGATCAATTTGCTTCATGTGGATATCATCAGTTGGGACATTTTCATAACCACCAGATATACGGCTATCCTAGAAACAGCATTAATGATGTCATAAAGCGTGGTCCACGTGCAATTCACATTTATATTACCTTGGAATTTTTTTCAACCACAAGATCATAATAGACAATAAAAATAACAGTTGTTCAATTATGGTGTACCATCTGCTTTAATTGCAAAACTATCAAAATAACTTAGATAACATGGCTTTGCAAATGTATCAATGATGAAGCAAAGTATTGCAGAGTCAATGGACTCCTTTCTTACTTACTAATATGCATTTGAGGTCTGACTATCAAGTAAATAAAACTTATTTCCAAAGCCTTCCTATGCCCTCTAAAAAAATTAGTATTTTACAGTAACCCTTCAGGCAGTCTTAGATACTTGATGGATAAAGATTCTGCCAGTCTGCTCTTTGGATCCCCTATCACTGAAAACAGGCCTTCCCTGCTATGTTCCCCACTTCAATTTTATGACACCTCAAGTCCTTCCATGATTGCTTTTTATTATCCTACAACCTGCTGGCTTCAGGTTCCTTCTCATACTTTGAACTTCGGCTAACTAGCTGGGGTATGAGGTTGAGCAGAGGCAGTAATATTAGAGAATTCTAGAATTCCTTGGTATTGTTAAGGAGCAGGCATGTGCAAATTCTCAGAGGAAAAGAAACACATTGAACCACCAACAGTAATACTTCCTGCCAAGTCTTTGACACTGAATGTAAATTCAGTACTGAATTACACCAATGGCGTTCAAACAGATTTCTTCTTCCAACGTTTACACACAAGAAAAAGCTTTGGCAGTGAACCAGATAAACTTTGTCTTGGTATTTTCACTACAGCTCACTGTGAAAACGCAGAGAATAAAAAGTGGCCTTGGAGAAGACTTAATAGCACACAATAGGCATATATTTCCTTACCATTCCAGCCTGGAGACACTGACCTTTAGAAACTATCCAGTGTAATTGTATACATAAATGAGAAACTGAGGCCAGATAGATTAAACGTAACCAGAGTTCTCTTGACAGCCTTGGCTAGCCCCTGCGTTGAGGTACATAAGTCAGAGATATCTGACAAAACAGACAAATCTCCTCTAAATTCTCAAAATATCCACCCCCCGCCTCCTATCCAACATACACATTATAGTTCTTTGTGTGAAAGTACAACTCACATGATGCTTCCCCCCAGACCACTGGCCATAATGCTCCATTTCTTCCACCAATTCATCACAGGCTTTTTCAGAAAAGATGGGAAACCAAAAGACATCGGGACAAGGCTATAAAACAAGGGATCATCATTAAGAGAATAATATTTTGTGTCTTTTAACTAATAAATAGATTGCAAAAGTAATTGGATGGAATACTCAATACTCATCTCACTTAGATGCCTTTTTAAGAGGTTTGCCCAATATTATTGACATAACTGTTACAAATGTTAGTTTTTTTTAAATGCTAATACTTTTTTCTTTTTGCATTTTCACATCTGTAAAATCAAGACATATCTTGGACTCACATTTGACCAGGCAACCACTATGATGTAGCTGTAATGCTACAGTGTATGTATACTTGATCAAATTTTCATAGTTTCACCTTGTGTGTATGTATATATCAGTGTGTGTGGATGTACATGTGTGCATTTAGCTGGTGTTGCACTTGAGTTGACTTGCCCTTTAAATTTTTTTTAATAATGTACACTATGATTTGCCATTGAAATGGAAATTATTATGCATACAGTGCCCTACAACATATGATAACATCTATACCTTGATAAGTCTAAAATAGCTCTTCCAATATGTATAAAATTAAAAATTCTAAATGACTAGAAAACGTTATGTCATAGTTTAATTGGCAGTATTCTGGTCATTTCTTACAGTACACAAAATAACAGAGCATCTCAGAATCAAAGATGCCTTACGTTCTCTGAAATAAGGTATTAGCAACAGTTTGGAACACTAACCTAAAACAGAGTTCATTTTTTAAAAGACATCTTTGAGAAGAGACTGTTAAAGATCAATTTCTTGCAAAGATACACTTTTATTAAATGAGGGCTACCTCAGAGATTTGCCAAAGATTCCTTACTTTTAGTGGTTTGGGACAGCTATAACATTTGAAAGTATGGCCAAAACAGGGAATGATCTTAAAATTATGGTTGATCTTCATGTTCTATATTTTTACAAGTATATGATCCTTAAGGTTAATTAAGCCACATGATTTTTATCTACAAGATGGCTTCTCCACTTTCACAACACCTCTGATAAAGCAATATTGCATTAATATTCTTCCCTTCTGGAAAACATAGCAAAAGTACTCTACACATCATTGAAATTATTAATACAAACCTGTTCAACTATATTTTCAGTGAAAATCTTTGAATAATCCCGGTTTATATATTTTTCTTTCCAGTCCTATCAAAAAAAAAAATCAATTGCACAGAATAAAGCAAATACCTTTTAATAAATAATAGAAAATATAAAGTGTATGCATTTTAGAAATTGCTCAATTTATAAATGACTAGTGTATTGGACAAAAAAGGAATTTTCAGAAACCAGTTTATGCTTGTTAAACTTTGTCTGACTCTATATGTTCACATCATTCTATGAAACATGAAATTTTTATTTATGAATTTTTAGACCTCAGGATTTTAAAATTTGTATGCTGTATTCCATGCATAAGCACAGGGATAGGTAAATATGGGCTTAAAAGTTAATGGTAAAGAACAAAATCCTAACAAATATTAGTAAAAATAAGCAAATTAATCAACTAGGGTCTTACTCATATATATAGGACTTTGAGAGTGAATTACTCTAAAATAGTTATGATATTTTAAAATGTATTTAAATTTTCTCTCTTCACTTCTGTTTTTATTATGTATCAAAGAATGATCATGGATTACTAATATTTTCATTTCTTTTAGTTACTGAAATTAAGGAATAGAACCATACATTAAGAGAAAACTTGTCTTCATGCTAACTCAGGAATCTGATTCTTCTTTGATAAACCACATACTAAGGTATCTCAAGTTGTGTCAATATCAGCTAAGGAATTCTCTTCCTGAGTCAAGTGTTTAATTTAAGAATCACATATTTAGAGAGTATAAATGAAAATGTGGAGACATTTTGTATCAAAAAAAATCTTGTATTTAGACATGTTTAACAAAATTCTTAATTTTCTCTTTACAAAGTATAAACATGGGGAACCAGAAGGGAAGACTTGAGGTATAGACTCAAAATAATTCCAATCAAAATATGTTTCAAAAAATATTTGTCTGAAATACATCTTTTAAGCCATATTTCAGAGAAACCCTGATAATGTGTATGCCATTCTTAGATTTTGCACATCTCTGCTTATATGTAGATCATATGAAAGAACCAAAGTTATCTTCAAATTCTTTAAATAAATTTCATTTATACTTCGTATATAATTGTAAGAATCAAATTACTCTATTATCTCATTAATCCCTTTAATACTGATTAGTTCTCTGATTTCAGAATATGGAGGAAATTAGAAAAAAATCATTTATAACATTTCAGAATCTTTAAGTATTTTTTATGCATCATTATCGATTTTTTGAAATTAAAAAAAAAATTCCTAAGATCTCACATTAAGGCATTAACGTCTCATTTTAGACCACCTTTCAAATATCATTTAACAAACTCTTACTTGACTAATTTTTTAGAAGTTCTGATAATAGGACAATGGTTGAATATTTTGCTATGGGACATCCCTCATGAGGCGTATTGATCAGGGTAATCTACCAAAAACAAAACAAAGCCATGGAAAGAAAAGCAGTTCCTACTTACTTCTGATGTTTTCATTTCATATTCTCCAAAGTTATGAATCCTGACACAAATGTCTACAATTCAGGATATAATTTGGGACATTTTTTCAGGAGCTAATATTACCCAACAAATATAATAATTCTATTCCTCAAAATAACCAAGAGGCTCAGCGCCAAAGTAAAATATGTAATTCCACCCTCACCACTTAAAAAGCCTCTTTTTAATTACACTCTTGTGAAAGATGAAGATATGTAGCTTAAACGAAACAAAAATACCTTTAAAATACAAAAATGTCAAAAAATGTTATTTTTCTATTCAACAGAGTCTTCAGAGACTTTGAATTTACTATTCCTGGCTGTCAACTACTCCTACGAAATAAAAGACAATTCTGATCAGGTGGATTGAGTCTTTGTAATTTAAAACTTTTACTATTGGCAAGGGGAAAGCTGTAAACAGTAGCATTCCAGAGATGAATACTAAAGAGAGTATTTTCCCTGGAATAAGCGTTCCAATTTGACTGAAGAGAATAGGCTCCAGCAAGACAAAAAAGGAATGAATTCCTTGAGGATTCAAATCTTTAAGATAAGAAATAATTTTAGAGTTTAGAAGGAAATAGTTTCCTCAATTTAAGACTTTCTATACATGCTGAATCTACTTACTCTGCAATTTTCTCTGGCTGTCTTTGGTGTACATTCAAAAAATTGTTATAAAAAATAAGTAAGATAAAATAAAATGTATTTTCTCAAACTAACTCCTTGAATTCTCTTCTTGAGCTACCTGTAAACAGTTTTTCTGAAATTACAATTAAAAATCTGATGATGCTTTTGAATATATAAAATAGAAATATTAAGAGAAACTGATCATTCCTTTCCCCATGCGTAATATACGTCTATATTTTAAAAATTCTCGGTCAAGAAATATAATCAATTGTAGCTTTTAAAAATATTTATTATTGGGGCGCCTGGGTGGCTCAGTCGGTTAAGCGTCTGGATTCGGCTCAGGTCACGATCTCGCGGTCCGTGAGTTCGAGCCCCGCGTCGGGCTCTGTGCTGACAGCTTGGAGCCTGGAGCCTGTTTCAGATTCTGTGTCTCCCTCTCTCTGACCCTCCCCCATTCATGCTCTGTCTCTCTCTGTCTCAAAAATAAATAAAAAAACATTTTAAAAAATTTATTATTATATTAAATTATTATAATTAACAGATTATTAATTATAATTAATATTATTATACTAAATTATATTATTTTTGAAAGCTACAATTGATTACATTTTTAAACTGTTTTTTAAACTTTAACTTTTTAAAGCTTCTTATCACATTTTCATGTTATTAACCCAACTGATTTACATCTGAAAATAAGAAATAAATGAAGTTGAGTATGAAGTACATACCACAGGATTTTCAAATATCTGCCAGAGGTCATTGTTATAATGTGAAGTATTGTAATTAGCAGTTGATAAAAGTCTTCCAAATTCATGTCTATTAGAAATGTACATAAACACACCCTATGTGCCAAAGAATAACAGTATTAACAATCTTAGAGGAAAGTACAAGAAAATAAACTTAACCATAGGAAAAATATATAGGAGATATTAATTTCAACTTTTATATCTCATTCCTGAACATGCATTTTATTTCTCATATAAAAACATGCATGATTTAAAATAAAAGAGAGAAAACTTTTATTAATTATAAATTCAGGCACCACACAAAACTAATTGATAGCACTGACACTCAACTGAAAAAAAGAAGAGGAAGAATGACTGTTTTTGTCCCTTTCTCATTGATCCTAGATGTAGACATCAGGGGAAAAACAATTCCTGTTTGAGAGCAGAAATATTTTTGAGACACCAAGTGCAATGAATTGCACCTCTTTTGGCTTCTTTCCCTTTCAAAGAAGATGTCACATTTTTAAACAAGATTTCAAATGTCAGTATTTTTACATCAGACTATTTCATTCTCTTATTGTCCTGATGTTTAAAAACTGAACACAGAAATTATTTGTTCATTAAAGGCAGCTAAAGAAAATCAGTCTCGTATCCTTGCCTTAAACGAAATAAACTTGGCAAAAACCAACATGGTAAGGTTGTTTCTTTTTGTACCTGTTTTAATGGTAAAAGAGTTAGTTATTAATAAAAAAAAATAATGATGAAGGGTACCCAGATCTCATTTTAATCAAGATATACTTTATACTTACTCCTATTTCTTCTCTCCCTTTAAAAAACAAAACTAGAAAAACCAGTGAAAGAGATTTGGGTTTAACTTTCTCATCTGTCAACCATAAAATGTACATCAGCCTGAAGAACTAAGAATTTAATATCACACGATGCCCATCCCCAGCACACAAAATATACGTACACATACACTAATTAAGAACCAATGAATACCAACATTTTACCATGCTAATTGGAAAAAAGACTGTTAAAGAAACTTTACTGCTAGGCAATATACCATATCTAGTATTAATTAAACAAACAAAAATAAATAAAAATAAATAAAAATAACACCTTTGGGGGGCTGAGCATTTGGAATGTTTCCGGAGTAGGGGAGTCTTTTTCCCTTTGTAAAGTCTAAAATGAAGAGAAGCATTGGGTAAGTTGACCTGCACACCCATACTCTCTCAGGTATTCTTAGGTAAATAAAATTAGCAGCCCTTGATCAAAAGCTGACATTCTGAAATGTCCTTCATAGACAACATGCATAACAAGCAAAGCTTATAGTGCACACAAAGAAACAACTCCAGCCCAATTTTTTTTTTTTGGTCAAACATAAATCCAAGCTCATTCCTTAGTAGAGTTTTCATTAGACACAAAATTAAGACAAAGGGGAAAATGTGTAAGACAGGCCATTCCAGGACGCGCTGTTGAGTCAAATTAGCAAAAGATGAGCACAAGTTATAATCACAAGTACTGAAGATACTCGATATAACAATGCACACAGGCTTGTAGGAAAAACACATACACTCCAACAATACATGCCTTATTAAACTAGAAAAAAATACTTGCCAACTTTTCTGATTTTTTCCAAAATCACATTTGTATATGTAAATTTGAATAAAATAACCCAATCATTTCTAAAACAGAAAACTATACAAACAGGCTTTACAACATTTACACATTTTGAAAAACAAACTATTTTCCACGATCATTAAAATTCTACAATGAAAGTATATTTGTAGAAAAACAATGTATCGTTACTTGTCACACAGATCAAATACACTCCGTAACTCATGCCTTCTCCTAGTATAGTGGTGAGGAGCGCCTTTTGAGCAGTGTGCAGTTTGTAACAACAGAAATAATGGAGACATTGATTTCAGAACAAAAGTGTGTTCTTCTTAAATGTGTAAAGGATTGTTTCACCCAGACTTATCTAATTAATTTAACTAGGTCAGGTTTCCACTATAAAATTTTGAATGAAAGTAAACATGATTTCTTAGAAATGCAAAGCTGATTTGCAACAAATCCATGTTTGTGACTGAAATCTTTTTGTTGTTTATGAGTTAGCCTAAGCACCAAAGCTAACATTTTTCAAACTGTTTCTACAAATGGTCACAAATTATGCTCTATAACTTCTCCCAGTTTTTTTCAATAAAGAAGCAAAAAAATTGGCTAGTACTTACAAATTAGAAAGAAAAGGAGCATCAAAACAATGACACATCAACTGGTAAAGCAGGCCACTTTATAAGAACATTCAAGCAAGCCATCATTGTATACCCTACCATTTCTCTAGCATTTCGGCACAGAGCCATATCAGGATCCAATTTATCACGAACAAAATAGTTCCTTTCATTCATCTCTGATCGGAGCGTCTTTCCCTTAATTAAGTACACGTTAGCCATGTATGGGATATTCCATATCCCTCTGAAAGTAAAGAAAAAACATTCCAAAATACCAGAAATTAAAATATATATATATTTAAAGGTTTATTTTTATGTTTTTAAAATAAGTGCCCTGTATGTTTTTAAATTTTGTATATATAAATTATTGAATCAAATTACATGCAAATGCAAACACATTTTATGATATTTAAAATATACGCACACACATCTATGACATTACTTGTTACACACTACATGTTTATTTGATAAATACTAACTCCTTATATAAACTTCACTTTAAGACTGTTATCTGTTTAGCATTTTGACTATAATCCTTCATGTCATTGTTAGATTATAACACAGAAAGTATTTCCACTTAGGATCAAGCAGAGTGATAGCAAAAATAATCTCACACACACACACACACACACACACACACACACACACACACCCTATGGTGTACTGCAACCAGCTCACACTGGCTCCCAGAACACTTAGCTTCACTTCCCAAGTCTAGACTCAGTGACTTCATGTTGGAAGCTTGAAATCAGCCATGGCAGGAGCATTTACATCACAGAAACTGGCAAACACTACAAATCAGGGCATCCCTCAACCCCAAGATCCAGTTGTTACACATTCACCAGCACACCACTGAATACAACCTAAAATTTTCCTAAAATATATTCTCTGGAAATTCACTAAGCCAGCTCAAATTTCTGTAGAAAGAGAAGATAAGAAAAAATATAGCTAGAAGTACATGCGTGTTGAGAGACACTATTTTGTCCTTTATTCTTCCCCACATTTGTCTTCTCATTCTGAACATGACTCATTTCCTAAGAACAGCAAGTAAGGTTTCGCCTGAAGGCATATGCCTGTTGCTTTTAGAGAACAAAAAGGAAAGATCTTGACCAAGGAAATGTAGTTAGATATTAAAAGGAATATCATTTCACTTAGTCTTGCTAGAGGAGCCTCAAAGGAAACAGCCATAAAAATATACAATGTGTCATCTGATTTCAGAAATTTATCACTGGGGGAATAGGCAGTGTCTCAGTTTTGAAGAAACACACACACACACACACACACACACACACACACACACACACACCCCTACATGTGTACATGTCATAAGATGTCATTCCTTCATGTAGCTTTTGGCCATGAAGTGCATTCTTGTATTAACTAGATCAAAAGCCTCTCCCATATTCTTTTTCTTACACTTTAAACAACAGTGACAGAAAGCTGCACAAAATATCACCAGTGCCTAAAGCAACTTAAATGAAACATAAATTCTCTATTCCACTTCTGTGAGCCCTTATTTCTGCTATACCCACAGATAGTATCAGGCATTTGGTCTATACAAATCCTCAGAGAGACGATAAAAGTACTTTGAAACAATAGTATATGATCTGAATAGTGTTTTCTCAGCTATCATGCTCCTTAACCACAGCTAACAAAAGCTTTTATCATATTTGTATTATTCAAATTTATTACTATTTTCACAAGCGAAACATCTTTTTCATACTCAGCTGTTCAACAATAAATGTGTGGGGTTTTTTACTCTAAATTTAGGGGCACGTATATTTACTCATGAAAGAATGTTTTCGCTTTTAAGTGGGTGGATGCATCTGAGAAATTAGGCAAAGCCCTTAACACTCAGTGAAGATGGCCTCTGGTCCATCATCTGTAGAAAAAATAAAAGATAACATGCCTCTCTATCTTACCTTAGCAAAACCACACTATTACATTTGTGATATTTTTTAGTCTAAAAAATACCAACTGTTGTCTCTGAAACAGGTATCAATCATGCACACACTTTGTAGCAAGCATATTCTTTTCAAACTCTAGAAATGGAAACCAGACATTAGTGAAGAAAGTGATCTTTAAAGTAGAATACTACCTATTTCACACAAAACTCTTGCCGTAGGAAATGGTGGAAAGTTATGGCCTTTGGTATTGTTTTTGTTGGTTACCTTGTAAATTTTAAAAGCTATCAAAACAATTTTCATCCTGGGCGCTAGAAAAATCAGCTGAACAAAATTCCTTTTCTAAACTTCGAACTAAATACTACTACTCCTCCGACAGCTATCTCTGGCTGCCCCTATTAACCATGTAGTGTCTCCTACATTTCCCACAGCAGGAAGTTTGTTCCTGTGAAGATTTAGAATTTCAAAAACAGATTCTTTTAATATTAGTTTTACACCAGTATTTCAGGATTCCAGGTTTTCAAATTTCCATTAATCACAAAGAAAAGAGGAATAAAAATTCAGGTAATGTTAACAAGACCACATTTTGAGATTATGGCACTTTTACAGTAAAAGAGTAGATCAAGTAACTTACACTCTATTCCCTTGAACAATATCTACATAATCTTCCGATCGAGCATAGTATCCATCAGGACTCAAAGCGCCCCAGAAGTTGGACCACAGTTTTCCATGACGAGTTACAAGAGGGGCAATGATCTTTCTAAAGACAGCGTGAGAGAAAAGCAAATCCAAGAAATTATTTATACTTAAGTTAGTGCTGAATTGTGTGTTTTGGGCTTAGCATGACACCAAAACACTAAAGTTCATTCAATACACACATGGTAAGTCCAAAACACTGAATTCTACTCCTGAAACCAATATTGCACTGTAAGTTAACTAACTAAAAATTAAATAAAAATAAATAAGAAATGAAGAAAAAAATAAAAGAAAAACGAGAATTTCTTTCCACTTTTTCTTAAGCACACTAATTTTCTTAAAACAAGTAACAAAAAAGAAAAATTGAAAATGCTAATGAAAGTCTAAAAGTGACTTTTAAAATAAGTCAAACTACTTCCATTATTTAATTATGTTAAGTAGTTCAGAAATTATGCTAAATGAAATCAAATATTTTCACCGTCATTGAGAAGACATAATAGTCCCTGGCGTATTCAATTATTCAATAAATATTTGTTGAGTGAAAAAATGAATAAAGATGAGGTTAGATTTTTATAAATATGCCAGTTTTCCTAAAGTTAAGTCCTGAATCACTTTAAAGTATGTTTCTTTTTTAATTTTTTTTATAACTTATAAAATGGGTTGTGCTAGCCTGGCAACACTGAACATTCTTCTGGTCCTTCAACTACTGTAAAAAACAAAATAGGTGGTAATTGCCATAGCACTCGATCTGACTACCTACCAGGAAAGTAGTCCCTTTGAGAAAAGCACGTATTACAAATTCAAAATAAGTCACATTTTTCTTAGGAAAATCTAATTTATAATGTGTTAACACTTTCCAAATGAGGTAACAAAATCCGAAGCTGCTCTAGAATTACTTTTAAAATGAAATGAACTATAGTAGTGGCCATTTTTTTTTAAGTTTATTTTGAGAGACAGAGAGAGGATGCACAAAGGGGAAGGACAGAGAGAGAGAGGTAGAGAGAAAATCCCAAGCAGGCTCTGCGCTATCAGTGCAGACCCTGATGTGAGGCTGTATCTCAAGAAATGTGAGATCATGACCTGAGCCAAAACCAAGAGTCAGGTGGAAGCTTAACTGACGAAGCCACCCAAGCACCCCTGGTGGTGTCAGTTTTTACGAAAATCTCACACGTCTTTATCCATTCAACAGTTGATGGATATTTGGACTCTCTCCATAGTTTGGCCATTGTTGATAATGCTGCTATAAACTTTGTGCTGCATGCACCCTTCGAATCTGTACTTTTGTGTCCTTTGGGTGAATAACTAAGAGTGCAATTGCTGGATCATAGAGTAGTTTTATTTTTAGTTTATTTAGAAACCTCCATACTGTTCTTGAGAGTGGCTGCACCAGGTTGCATTCCCACCAACAGTGTAAGAGGGTTTCCCTTCATCCTTGTCAACACCTACTGTTTCTTGTGTTATTGATTTTAGCCATTCTGACAGGTGAGAGGTCATATATCATTGTGGTTTATTTGTAGTTCCCTGAAAAGGAGTGATACTGAGCATCTTTTCCTATGTCTGTTAGCCATCTATATGTCTTCTTTGGAAAAGTGTCTATTCATGTGTTATGCCCATTTCTTAACTGAGTTGTTTGTTATTCAGGAGTTAGTTTGGTAAGTTCTTTACAGATTTTGGACACTAATGCTTTATCAGATATGTCGTTTGCAAATATCTTTTCCCATTCCATAGGCTACCTTCTAGTTTTGTGGATTGTTTCCTTCACTGTGCAGAAGCTTTTTATGTTGATAAGGTCCCAATAGGTCATATTTGCTTTTGTTTCCCTTGTCTTTGGCAACGTGTCTAGTAAGAAGTTGCTGGGGCCAAGGTCAAAGAAGTTGGTGGCTGTGTTCTCCTCTAGGATTTGATTGTTTCCTGTCTCACGCTGAGGTCTTTCATAAGCCATTTTGCATTTATTTCTGTGTATGGTGTGAGAATGGAATATTACTGGGGTACCTGTGTGTCTCAGTTGGTTAAGCATCTGACTCTTGATTTCAGCTCAGGTCATGATCTTACACTTCATGAGATCGAGCCCTGCATCAGGCTCTGAGTTGACGGCAAGGAACCTGCTTGAAATTCTCTCCCTCTCTCTCTGCCCCTCCCCTGCTTGTGCTTTCTCTCTCTGTCAAAATAAATAAACTTAAAAACATATTTAAAATTTAAAAAAAGAATGGAATATTACTCAGCCATCAAAAAATGAAATCTTGGCATTTGCAACGATGGGGATGGAGCTAGAGTGTATTGTACTAAGTGAAATAAGTCAGAGAAAGATAAATAATACATGATTTCACTCATATGCAGAATTTAAGAAACAAAACAGATGAATGTATGGGAAGGGTAGGGGTAAGAGAAGACAAAAGCAAACCACAAGAGACTCTTAATGATGGAGAAACACCAATGGGTTAATGGAGGGAGGTGGGTGGGAAATGGGCTAGATGGGTGATGGGTACTAAGGAGGGCACTTGTTGGGATGAGCAGTTGGTGTTGTACATAAGTGATGAATCACTAAATTCTACTCCTGAAACCAATATTGCACTTTACGTTAACTAACATTTAAATTTAAAAAAAGGAAAAAAGAAAAAAAAGAAAACCTCACACAACGCCTCCATGAGGAAGTTTATGAACCAGGTATTCTCAACAAAAAAACTATTTCATAACACTCCAGTCTTGAGAAGACCAGGTGTGCCCTTTCTCTTACTCACAGAAAAGTGAAACACAGTCTATAAAGACATACCATACAAAATGGTTATTTTGGTTTATTTTTCCTGGTTCCTTTTAAAATGAAATGTTAACCAAAAACACTTATATTCTGTTTTGTTTAGAATATCTACAATATAAGATATAATGTGTTGATTTAAGAACATATATTATGTTGATTTAAGAAATAATTCAATGGTAAAAAAAAAGAAATAATTCAAAGGTAATAACTGACAAGATCAAATATATATTTAAAAAATCTTGTAATTTATAATCCCAGCTGCCTCCCAAAGAAGGCTGGGCAAAGAAATGGAAATCAAACTCTGTCTGCAGTGTGCCTCAATATTTTTGAGTATTGAAATACAGTAGGCCCCCTTACCCATGGTTTCACTTTCCATGGTTTCAATTATCCCAGGGTCAACCATCGTCCAGAAGCAGATGATACTCCTTACGGTGAATCATCAGATCAATAGAAGCCTAATGCTACATCATACTGCCTGCGTCATTCACCTCACTTCATCTCATGCACTGGCATTTTATCATCTCACATCATCACAAGAAGGGTGAGTACAGAACAGGAAGATATTTTGAGAGAGACTTCATTCACATATTTTATTTTTATTATAGCATTTTGTTATAATTGTTCTATTTTATTATGGTCATTAATCTCTTACCGTGACTGATTTAGAAATTAAATTTTTACGTAGGTATGTATATATAGGAAAAAACATAGTATGCATAGCGATTGGTACTATCTGCAGTTTCAGGAATCCACTGGGGTTTTGGAACATATCCTCTGTGGATAATGGGGACTCCTGTATCAGGATGGCAGCTAGGGGATGCTGAATTACACGATATTACTGAAGGAGTAAAATTTGGAGCAAGGCAGTAAATGGCAGAGATAGGAAGAGGAAAGGGAAAAGAGCTGATGAGATGCTAGAAAGCCACATGCCCTATGATGTGACCCATCCCCGTCCCTCTAACTTTCAGTCTACTAAATCTCACAACATTTTTGGTAGATGTAAATTTTTTCTGAAAATTACATGTTTGGATACAGGAGCAAGAACCACAAATGTCATACGAACCAAAACCTTTGATCAGTAACAGAAATTTATGGAATTGGAGAAATATCCTGAGTTTTACTGGCACTTCAAGAACAATGGCCCCAGATGGCAGCTGAGTTACTTATGAGGTAATTTTATTTGTTACAAGGTTTAAAACATTAGGTTAATATTAAAGGGGATATATGCTTAATCCATAGTATAAATTCATTAAATAGTTCACTAAAAGAATAGTAAGTACCTACAAAAGTGTCATATATAGTAAAAACATACAAAGATTATTTTTAAAACGTGCATTCCACAATATTGAATTTAAATCAAAGTTAAGAGGCAATTAACACTACAAATTCAAGATAATATTACTGAATTCCACTAGGTTTTAAGAGTTACAAATTACAACTATAGCCCTTCCCTTTATCTCTAGGATAACCTAAATGCTTTTCTTTGCCTTATTTCCAAATCCTTATTCATATGTTTTGAAAATTACTTGTAACTTATAGATAGTTATCTTAGATAGATAAGCATCTATTGCTAGATATACAGTGGGGCTGTATATAGAGATTAATACTAAGAGATCTTGGATTTTGAAGTAATAACTAAATTCTCAAATTGGCAAATTATATTACATACAGAGTAGGTTAGAATAGCATAACAGATTTCTTATATATTTTACTAAAAAATAAAAACAGTAATTCTAACATTTCACTGTTAGCCATTCTATTTGCTAATTGTGTTCATATATATAAACATACTTAAAAACAATACTGGTCATTTAATAAGCACATACTGTGTTAATATATATAAACACACTTAAAAACAATACAGGTCATTTAATGAGCACATATTAAAGGTATGCTATGCTATTGATAAGAGGATTAATAAGTATTAATAGGAATAGGAGTAATATAATAAATGATTAATATCATTATAAGCTGGTATAGATGGTGTCTTTTTCACACTTCAGTTAAATAAAAATAGGTACTGCTGAGTAATAATCATTAGTTCAATACTAAATAAAATCACAGATCTCTGAAATTTTTTTTCAAATTCTAAGAACTTAGATCTCTGTTTGCAATAACTTTTCAAAAGATCATAGGTTTTATGAATTCTAATTTAAAAATACCTACAGAGAAAAAAATTCCAAATTTTCCAAATAGATCATAATTTCATCTAGCTTTAAACAGAAAAATAATCCAACTATAATTGATAAACATTGCATTTGTGATTGTAACTAATATTAAATACTTCTAATTTTCATCAGGTTGTTTTCTTTTTGACTCCTTTAAAAGAAAACTAATCAGAATTGAAAGTTATAAGGTATAGAAAATAACTTCATGGGATTCCCCTCAATTCACTAAACACAGATAAGTATAGTGTGCCCACATAGACACAGAAAATGATTGTTATTTTAAATAAATCGACATGAATTTTATGTAGTACCTGTTTTGTTCAATCAAAATTTTTAAGGTCCTTGGATTTGTCAAAACAACATCTGCATCGATACTGAAATAATAATCACAGCTTTCATCCTGACGGCAAAAATCCCTAACATTGAAAAGGAAATAATAATTAGATAAAATATATATTTGCTGGTTAGAAAATGTCAACATAAAGCTTATATATAAAATAAGGTTTCTCTCACATATTTTTTTCTAATTAAAATAGTTAGACAATATCCAAAGGGATATTGTCTTAAATTGCAAAATAGTTTGTCAACATACATATTCATATGTAAATCAACACCAAAAATTTTAGGTTAAGTGAAATACATTTTCAAGCCACTAAAAGATTTAAGACATAAAATATCCAGTCAGAATGACAATTTAGAATTTAGTATTTAGTCCTCTCTGAAAAGGAAACACAATTTATCTCCATGTATTTATCAACAACGTTTTCCACAAATCAAAATGCTTTTTGCACACGCGCGCGCGCGCGCGCGCGCGCGCGCGCACACACACACACACACACACACACAGTGCAAAATCTTGCTTATCCAACAACTTAATTTTAAGTATATTTGGAGATACAAATGTATAACTCTTTAGGTATCAATAATTTTTAATCTTGATTTGCATAGAATTCTAAGATATCTACTCCCCTGCTTATTATCAGGGGTCATGGACTATGATATATGTTCTTCTTGGTAGTGTCTGTAGCATTATTATCAGGAACAACAAAGAAGGAGCTACTTGTTATACACGTGAAATGCTTTCAAGTATTATGGTTTTTACATTTGGGGCTCTCTGCTTTCAAGCTCCTCTCCTCCACTGTTAATCCTAGTCCTCACTTTCTGCTACTGTCAGTATGTATCCTTATACCCCATTTGTTTCTAAGCAACTGTCATATAGGACAGCAGACATGAAACTTTGCTAAAGTTGTGCAAAAAATTAGAGAAAATTTTCTTTAAATTTTGTAATTATATATGGTGACGGATGGTAACTACAGACTTATGGTGGTCATCATTTCACAGTGTATACAAATATTGAATCATTATGTAGTACATCTAAAGCTAGTATGTTATAAGTGAATTATATCAATTAAATAAATGAAATAAATAAAATAAAAACAAAACAGCCAAAATTATTTTAGAAAAAAAATTGAAGGAAGTTTACTACTTGATTTCAAGATTAATATAAATCCCTGGTAATAAAGTGTGGCATTGGTCTAAGATCAATGAAACAGAAAAGAGAGTTCACAGTCACTCATAAATATTCAGCTAATCGATTTTTGACAAAGCCAAGTCAACTAAATAGGAAAAGAAAAACCTTAAAATAAAAAAAAAGGGTGTTGAAACAACTGGAATTTCATTTGTAAAGAATAAAATTTGACCTCTACTTCACTCCAAACACAAAAATATATTCAGAATGAACCATAGATTGAAACATCTTAAACATAAATGCTAAAACAATAAAGATTATAAAATTCCAAAGAATAGTTCATGACATTGGAATAAGAAAGACTTCTTAAATAGAAAATAAATTCAATAAGCACAAAGCATAAAAGAAAAAAAGAGAGAAATGGAATTTTATTGAAATTCACATTTCTTCTCATCAAAAGACAGCACTAAGAAATTAAAAGACCAAGCCACAGAATGAAACGCATATTCACAAAACATTGTACACACAGACACACACCCATACAACCCTCTTCTAGACAGATTATATAATGAACTCCTACAAATTAATAACAAAAAAGACAACCCAATGTAAATGAAAATGCACAAAAAGATGTAAATAGAGACTCCACAAATGAAGACATATGAATTAGTCTTCAGGGAATTAAATAACAATTGCAATAAGATACACAATAAAGTGGCTAAAATAAAAAAGATGGGCAATATCAACTGTTGACAAATGTGGAGCAGACAGAGGTCTGTTACATTGCTGCCAGGTGCGTACGATGGTACGACTATCTTGGAGGACTATTCAGTCGTTTCTTATAAAATTAAACATACATCTACTCTAACCCTATGTCCTAGTTAGTCTACTCCTTCATATTTTCCCAAAACATACTAAAGCCAAATAGGTCCACATACACATATACACCTCTTATAAGGAATCTTCATTAACAATCTTATTCAAATGGCTCTAAACTGGACATGACCTAATGTCTAGCAACAAGCAAGTGGAAAATGCACTTGTGGTATATTCATATGATAGAATATTAGTTAGCGATGAAAAGGAATGAACTGCTAATAACTACAATGACATGAGTGAATGAGAGAACACTGTGCTGAGCCAAAGAAGCCAGACACAACAGAGTATATTTAAAAAAATAAATAAATAAAAATAAGTTCTGAATTTGGATCCAAGGTATTCTCCAGTGAATAAACTATGAAACCATCAGTTTGGTCTTTCTGAGGCTTGCTTTCCTGCCTATCCCTTTACTCCCACATCAGGCACTATCCAGCACTCTGAGCTCTGAGCTTCCACAGCACAAGATGAGAGGTCACCATGACTCATTCACCTTTTTCTCAGCAGGACTTAACCCACTGCTGGCATATCTAATCAACATTCACGGAGAAATCATTGTTTTTATTATTATCAGAATTTTACTAGTAAAATTGCAGTCTGCAGTATTAAACGGGCTAAACAAAGGACCTAAAAAATTTCTTCTGAGGGTTATGGTATTATCGAGATCATTTGGTGACTAGAAAGGAGGAATACCCTTTTCAGTCTGAAACACACATTTTTACCATGCAAACCTTCAGATAGTCAACATCTAAATCACTGTTATATCAGTCATACTATTCATTTGTCTGAATAACTTTTTTATTTCTTATTTTAATTAATCTCTACCCCCAATGTGGGGCTGTAACTCACAACCCAGAGATCAGGGGTCACATACTCTTCTGACTGATCCAGCCAGGAGGACCTGTCTGAGTAATTTTAAAAATCTTGATCTAAAGTCCAGATAATAGTCTGATTAAATATGTTGACTCTTACCCATAATATATCTTTCCATCTCTCTATATATATAATATCCATTGGCTTTTACACATAAATACACACAAACACAGATAGAGTCTAACATTCGAGGTGTGCTCATGAACATACACAAACAGACATGCACACAAGACAGTCGAGACACCCAAGTTTAGGATACTAATTTTGAAGAAAAGTTGTTTTTCTTTAAGCTTCTTTAGAATTTAGCTCAATTATGAGCTAAAATCTAAACAATTTAGAAATTGTTTAACCTAAATTGATTAAAACATACATTTCTTACTTGACACATCCCCAAAGGCAAGGGAATTAAAAGCAAAAATGAACTACTGGGACCTCATGAAGATAAAAACTTCTGTACAGCAAAAGAAACAATCAACAAAACTAAAAGGCAACCAATGGAATGGGAAAGGATATTTGCAAATGACATATCAGACAAAGAGCTAGTATCCAAAATCTATAAAGAGCTCACCAAACTCCACACTCAAAAAACAAATAATCCAGTGAAGAAATGGGCAGAAAACATGAATAGACACTTCCCTAAAGAAGACATCCAGATGGCCAACAGGCACATGAAAAGATGCTCAACGTCGCTCCTCATCAGGGAAATACAAATCAAAACCACACTCAGATATCACCTCATGCCAGTCAGAGTGGCCAAAATGAACAAATCAGGAGACTATAGATGCTGGAGAGGATGTGGAGAAACGGGAACCCTCTTGCACTGTTGGTGGGAATGCAAATTGGTGCAGTCACTCTGGAAAACAGTGTGGAGGTTCCTCAAAAAAAATAAAAATAGACCTACCCTATGACCCAACAGTAGCACTGCTAGGAATTTACCCAAGGGATACAGGAGTACTGATGCATAGGGGCACTTGTACCCCAATGTTTACAGCAGCACTCTCAACAATAGCCAAATTATGGAAAGAGCCTGAATGTCCATCAACTGATGAATGGATAAAGAAATTGTGGTTTATATACACAATGGAGTACTATGTGGCAATGAGAAAGAATGAAATAGGCTCTTTGTAGCAACGTGGATGGAACTGGAGAGTGTGATGCTAAGTAAAATAAGCCATACAGAGAAAGACAGATACCATATGTTTTCACTCTTATGTGGATCCTGAGAAACTTAACAGAAACCCATGGGGGAGGGGAAGGAAAAAAAAAAAAGAGGTTAGAGTGGGAGAGAGCCAAAGCATAAGAGACTCTTAAAAACTGAGAACAAACTGAGGGTTGATGGGGGGTGGGAGGGTGGGGAGAGTAGGTGATGGGCATTGAAGAGGGCATCTTTTGGGATGAGCACTGGGTATTGTATGGAAACTAATTTGACAATAAATTTAATAAAATAAAATTAAATTAAATTAAATAATTAAAATATAAAAAATTTTAAAAATTTAAAAATTAAAAAATAAATAAAAAAGAACATGGCCTGTTTCTGACCCTATCACAGTCAAGGATTGCTTTTCAGCTTTTTGAAATTCTGTCTTCCCATTGTTTCATTTGAAAACTTTCTGTTCTGTTTCATTTTTTTCTAGGTTTATTGAGATATAATGGACACTTATCATTGTATAAGCATAAGGCAGACAATGTGTTGATTTGATACTTTTATATATTGCAAAATGATTACGACCATAGCCTTAGCTATGACCTACATCCCGTCACCCAGTAACCATTTCTCTTTTGTTGTGAGGTCATTTTAGATCTACTTTCTCATCAGCATTCAACTATGTGATACAGAATTATGAGCTATAATCATCATGCTGTACATTAGCTCTTGGTAGTTTAATTTGATTAGTGCTGATGAATTACTACTTTGTGCCAGGCCCTGTGCTAGGCACTGAGACTTAAAGAAAAATGGGACACAGTTCCTGCCCATGAAGATTTCTAGCTCCTCCACTAGCTGGCTGGGCAGACTTGCTTAACATATTTAACCTCTCTGTTTCCTTGTCTAGAGACTGAAAATAAAAAGAACCAATTCATAGGTTATTGAAAGGAATAAATAAGATACTACATGCAAGGTATTTACCACAATGCCTCACACAGTATAAGCACTCATATATAGTAGTTACTATCATACGAATTAATTACTCATATATAGTAGTTACTATCATCTGAATACTATCATCATCATCTAATACGATAGTTAATATTTTATTAAGGGCTCACTGCAATGCTGTCTTCTTTAAAGTATCTTCACCAATTTTGCCTGTTGAAAGTAATTTCTCCTTTTCCTTTTCTTAGTACTTTGCATCCTCAATTACTACTTCTTCCATTCACTTTTGTTAAAGATAATTGCACCTGTATCGTTAATGTCCACTAAACTGTGGGCTCCTTGAGGGCAGAGACTATTTCTCATTTATTTCCATTCATTCATTATTCATCATTTATTCATTCATTTGACAAGCATACATTATAACCATCTGTCATATACCAAGCATTATGCTAGCCACTGGAAATATAGCAAAGAACAAGAAAGTCATAGTCTGGTCCTTGCTATCAAGTTTGGTAGTAGAGATAGAGAAACAGGTGATTATCGACCAGCCTATGAAAGGAGTAGGCATAGGGATTTATTAGGAAAACAGAAAACAAAAAAACATACATTCCCATGTTTCTGGCTTCGGCTTGACTTAGGTTTTCTTCTGGTCCTACTATTTTTATAGTACTGATTTCATGTTTAGCTTTATCAAAAAATACCTTGATGTCCTTTTCATGATAAACTTCCTGTAACATATTTTAAAAGTCAAAAATTAGTGCCAAAATGACAATAGGATGACTGAAGTGTTCATACATAGGGATGGCATCCCATTCAAAGTTGTCAATTCCACAATTCACATTATTTCCTCAATTACAGATGAAATGATAACCTATATTAAACAAATTCAATTTCAATATCACATGAAAAATCTAAAGTAGATACATAGCAATATTTTTTTCAATGGAAGATACTTCAAAATTCTTCTGACGTCCACTCCTAGACAGGTCCTCGAATCAATATTTAAATCCTGGCTGCTATAAAATGCTCTAACTCGAAGGAAAATGGTTTGTGGCCTGAGAATCTTAGACATGTGCTTTAAAATATCCATAAAAATGCCTACTAAACATAATAGACATTAATCTAAGTTATAAATACAATCATATTTTATAAAATAAATATTTTAATACTCTTTAAAGCCAGAGAGAAAAATTAGTGGTCACATATGAAACTGTGTTTTTACAAAAAGAAGGTAAAGTTTAACAAAATTTTATCAATAAGAAAATATAATGGGAAAATTATCAACATATAAGTCATCAAATTAGTGTGAGTCAACTATGCTAAAATTTAGATAAGATTATCTAACATAGATAATCCAACATTAGAGCATTTCAGAGCTTTTTATGTATCAAGTCTCACTAAGTATTTTTGAAAGCTTTCCACAGCTTGTTAAAACTACTTATAAAGCATAAAAGCTACACAGAGTTCATTTTATATATAAAAAAGGGGGGGGGAGGGAAGCAAAATCCTCTGCCATTAAGAAGGTCCTACAAAAGGAAGAAGACCTAAATAAAAGACACAATACATAAAAACAAAACACTTTAATGTATATAAATACATTACAATGCATTTTACAGAGCAAATGCTCAATGATTCACCCTTCTAAACTTTTTTTAGCTATGAAACTTTTTCTATGAATTTAAAATATTCCCTGGAAAAGGCAAATGATAAATTGACATGAACGTTAGGAAGAAAGAACAATATTAAACCAAAAGCATTAGGACAAAAGGGAGAAAACAGTATACTTCACACCTATTGCATTTTTCTAGAATATGTTAAGTGTCAATTGTTTTAACAGGAAAGAGACAAATATATGGGAAAATTCTGAGAAAAGGGTCTTTAAGTTTAGATTACATGTGGGAGGGTTGGGGAGGTTCTGTATATTTTTGGAGGAAATGACAGTATCAAAATCCTTTGGGGGAGAGCATGCCATTGTGTGATTAATCAAAACAATACTATATCTAGAAGCGATTTCAAGTTCTGATGCTATGGTGTTAGCTTAAGCTGCAAACAATTTAATGACCAGTTCCATAAAAGAAAATTCCATAAAACCCAAAGGCAAGGAATACAAGGACCTTTGACATTTCTTCACATATATATTAAGTTGAGTCATATGAAATGAGCTGATATTCAACCATTTTTGATCTACAAAACTGAGTTTCACGTGGCTCATTCCAATATTATGATAGTTTCCAGATTCTAAAATCCTTAGGTTCGACATAAGCAGGACAGTAATTACTCCAAAAATTCCCCACTAAATTTATATAAGTAAATAATAACACGTATTTCCAAAGAAGATAAAAAATAATTTTCACATAAAATATTCATTGCTCAAATACTTACTTTATTATGAATAAAGAGTTTAAGTGCTTCTTTTGGGTAATCCAGTGTCAACAATATGTCCAGAAATCGAGGTAGGAAAGGGGTTGGTTGTTCAATAAAAACGCCTATTGTTACATTTGGATGGACCTTTGTTTTACGGCAAACATGAAAACAAATTATTATTATTTTGGATTTATTCTTAATTTTATTTATTCTTAATTCTTAATCTTAATCAATATTAATCTTAATTCTTAATCAATACAACATAAAATATACCGGCAATATCATTTCAATATAATCTGCTAAATCTGAATTGACTCATGGCAATTCGCTAACATGTAAAATACAATCTTATGGCCTCCATCAAAGTGATTTTACTCAATCACGTATTGGCATTATGACTTAGGTTTGAAGAGGAAACTCACTATCCTATTTACTACATGGATGTAATAAAGGATATTGCTTACTCTATTATTCAGTGCTTCCTTTATGATAGTCTTTAAAGAAATGTCCTTCAGTTCTGAATCTATTTTGACATCTTCATCTAAGAAGCCATAATGCTAATTGTGTTTCTCTTGGTTTCCATGGCTTGGAAGTCCCGCATTTAATTTGTAGCTCAAATAAAGCAACCATGGAGTTCTCGAGCCTTTATTTCTATCCTTGAATATTTCCTTTAATCTCATTTTATGGACAGTACTTTATTTTGCTTCATTATTATACACGAGAAAACTATAGTTTACCTTGTTCTATTTTTATAGATTTTCAAAAACCTGTTTGGGTATGTATTATAGGATAGTTTATCTTTCATTCATTGCATGAAAACTTTTGAAACACTCTTTATATTTGTCAGTCCTTGTGATAAGCAACATTTAGGACAAAGAGTGAAAGTTCCTGTCTTGAAAAATTTACAAATGGTTGGGGAAGACAGAAACATAAGTAAATGACCATGTAATAGTGTTATTACCAAAACTATATGAAAGATTTCTTTATAATGCCTTTTTTTAAACATGTCTTGAGGCAGCTGGATGGCTCAGTCAGTTGGGCGTCCGACTTCTGCTCAGGTCGTGATCTCACAGCTTGTGAGTTCAATCCCCACATCAGGCTCTCTGCTAAATGCTTGGAGTCTGGAGCTTGCTTTGGATTCTGTCTCCCTCTCTCTCTGCCCCTCCCCTGCTTGTGCTCTGTCTCTCTCTCTCTCTCAAAGTATTAATAAACATTTGAAAAAATTAAGAAAATTAAAAATAAACATGTCTTAAAACCTGAATTTAAGGATTAAAGTTTTTAAGAAATATCATATATGTTAAGTGCTGAATGAGGTACCTCATTTCCCATCTTTTCACACATGATGCCTCATATATTTCTGTTATCTGGATTATAAGTTAATATTTGTTTGCACTGAAGTATACCTTGTACACTGTTCTACTTCTTTATAAATTCATTCACTCACCCAAATATTTATTATTGAATAAAAAATCCAAACAACTAAAGACAAAATATCTACCCTCTGGGAGTTCTCAATTTAATAGAGGAAATAAGTGAAAAGTAGATCACAACTCTCCCTTATCAAATGATATAATACATTTCATCTGCATTTCATAATAACCTTAGAAGTTATTTATTATTCCAAATTTACACATGAGGAAAATGGGATTTAGAGAAGTTGAGCAACTCAGAACACATAATTAACAGGTAAAGACCTGGGTTTCAACATGCTACAATTTCATTATCCATCTAAGTTGGCTTTATATACTAATGATAATACAACAGTTAACACTGATTGAAGGCTTAGCACTGCATATGCATATACAATTTATAAATATAAATATCATTTATATATGCATAAAGTTTCATTTAACCCTCCCTTTCTTTATATAGAAAGAAACTTACCTATGGCCCACATCCAAGAATATGGTAGGCCTGAGATCTTAACTACCCATATAATTTTCATTTTTATATCCTTATTGCATAGTAACTAATATGTAAAACATATAAAAAATCTGTTTAGCAAAATATAATAGCTTTCCTTTCTAACATATTTTATCAGTCTGTCAGACAAAAGAGTTTAAGAAACAAGTGATTTACTCCTATATGCAAAAACTAATAGTGATAAGATAAAAAATTTTAAAGTAAATATTTTTCTATCTTTGCACCAGAAAGTTTATGTAAAAGGAGACCAAACAGATAAAAAGCATTAACCCTCCCTCCAAAGGACAACACTACTTTCTGCAGAAAAGATCAGGTTGAATTTTTAAACATCATGATGCAGCTTCATTCAAAAATATTCTGGCATTCTTTCCGGATAGGAAACATTCAGTTTGTTATTTGAGAGACCGGCCAAAAAGTCTTATTTTCAAGGAAAGTAAGGCTCTATTCAGAAGCTCCTATATATGCACAAGTTACTCTTTGTCCTCCTTTCAGACAGTGATAAGCATAGAAAGTATTTAAATTCAGGAGCTTTGGTTCTATACAGTGAGAGTATTTTATATTTGCATGGATCCAGGAGTTGCCAGAACTACATTACTGGGAATTTTATTTTTGCTTATATTGGTTCTACTTATCTGGCATGCTGTAGAGACTCCATAAACCTATGATGAATGAAGGAAAGAATCAGCCTTAATGACAAAATCATCCCTAGAATCCAACTGCTCATATATGTAATAACAGTTTTCTAAGTTACAAGAGCAATTTTTTGGAAGAAATACGTTACTATAGAATACACTGAAACTGCTCTGATGGATGACAGAAGAATGCATGCAAATGTTCTACAGATAAATATTATTTCTAATTGCTCCTTTACCCTCAAACTAGTTATAATTCTCTATGAAATACGCCTATAAGTAGCACTGTGTCTGGCATATAATGTGTATATGACATCTAGGCAAAATTGCAGTGGTCAAAAATACAGGGTCTACGGCCGGGCTGCCTAAATTCAAATCCCACCTTCAACGCCTAAAAAAACTGTGTGCCCTTAAGCAAGTTACTTAATCTGCGTGTCCCTCAGTTTTTCATTTGTAAAACTGTGTCAACAGCACTACCTACTTAAGAGATTTTGTGAAGTTTAGTTGGAGTATTTAATGCAAAATACTTAAAACAATTCTTAGTTATATAATCATATATTATTTTTTAACTCATCAAATTTAAAAATCAAGCACAGATAATATTAGTCAATACAAATGCTGAAGCATTTTTTTTCCTCGATGCTTTGACTAAGTTGGCAGACTAAAAACAAGGGCAGCCAATCATAATAAGATTAATATTAAATATTAACAACCAAGCTCCTTTTATTGGGATCAATTACTAGCCAGTTTTACTCTCAAAAACAGTTCAGAAATACAAAACTCTAGCAATTTTCTGTGTCATCCTGTTTTAGCCTTATAAATGCATTATCTACCATATATCAAAACTATAAGCTAATGTTCTTTCAACAAATCACTGCACTTCCTGACATTTCACACATTTCCACTCACATCTACTGTAGACAAGTCAATTGTATCCAAGTCACAAAGAGTGCAGCCATTATCCTGTGTCCATGCATTAGGTACATAGTTTCCAAAATAATTCAGGAGAATCTAGTAAATGAAGGAAAACTGTATTAAAGAAAGTAAGCCTCTCCCATCAATGTGCTTTCATTCTATAAACATCTAACTTCAAAGCAGGTTTTCTGCATTAGGTATATTCTTTAATAGTTCTACTAATATGTAAGACCTAGAGGTTTATACTGAACTAAATTCGTTCCAGACAATGAGTCATAAAACCAGGGCAAACTTTGTCTAGAAATGCCAAAAACTGCATTATAAATCATAAAGGTCATTGTATTTCATTATGTAAGAAACAATACCAGATGAGACACAATTAAAGAAATATGTAAATAATGAAACACAGAGATTTAATTGAGCTAACGAGACTTACCAAAAACAACACTAATGAGAACAGTCACATGAATAGTAATTTAGTAATAAGACATATATGTTTAGGGGCGCCTGGGTGGCTCAGTCAGTTAAGCGTCCGACTTCAGCTCAGGTCACGATCTCACGTTCGTGAGTTCGAGCCCCGCGTCGGGCTCTGGGCTGATGGCTCGGAGCCTGGAGCCTGCTTCAGATTCTGTGTCTCCCTCTCTCTCTGCCCCTCCCCCGTTCATGCTCTGTCTCTCTCTGTCTCAAAAATAAATAAAACATTTAAAAAAAAAAAGATAATATATGTTTAAAGGCCCAGGGCAGACACCTATGGTGAATGGGGCAGTGCCAGACGATCGCCACTCAAAACAAGTTTTATATATACTTTATCACCAAAAAGCACTAACCTCTTCCAGGAAACCATGCTACCTACCATAAACTAGGCTTCTGGGCAGTGGTTCAGGGGGCACTGACTTCAGGAAAAGAAAGTCTGCAGTTTAAAACAGATCTACAACAAGGCCCTAATTACTGCCACCCCACAATTATTAACAGTAAACTGAAGTACACTACTGCTTTTCTCCCCCTACCCCCCACCCCCGCCCTCTGCTACCCCTTTTAGGTCACTCAGGGCATCTCCTTTTTAACTTTTCTCCCTCTGCCCTTAGGCATCATTGGAGATCATTTCACCTGTAAAATCTAAGTCCCTTTGTGTGTTTTGGCTGAAGAAGAAAGTGAGGGAAGGTAGATGGAGGAGAGACATAAATACACTAAAATATGCTCTGAGCCCTCAAACAAATCTTGAGTATCCCCAGAATGTAAACATTTTCAGGAAACTTGTGCGGATTTACTTATAGGTAAGATGAACTCAAAAGGGAAATGTGTCAATACATTAAGTATGATGGCCAAAAATGTACAGAAGTGCCTACTGGATTTTTCTAGCTTCCTAAGTCCCTGAAAGATCTTATGGTGCAGAATAGATGAGGTAATTAGTACCATTTTACCAGATTCCTCTCAAATATATGGGATGCCATCTAAATATCTCTATTGTACTAAAACAAATGTTGTTGAAATGATACAGTATTAATTGCAATGGGAAAATCTTTGTACTATGCAGATATTGTAGATATAGTTACATTCAATTTGTAGATTACAGTCATAAGACATCGGAAGTAATTCATTCACATCTCTTTTGAACTACATGATAATTCAGGAAACAAATTACAAGGCAGGAAACATGTACTTATGAAATTCATTAATGACATTTCAAGAGTCAATGTGGTCATTTTAAGGTGCCTCTAGCGCAAAAAAAAAATTACTGTTGTCAAATGCCAAATGCAAACATTAAACATTCATATTCCATACAATAATATGGTTTTGAAGGAAGAAAAGAGATTCATGTGAAAATGGATCCTGTCCTAAATATTATTTCTAAAAGAAATTTTAAGAAATTTAAGGCTAGAGGAAAATACAACTTTTTTAAAATGTCCTGGAAAAGAGTTTTTCTTTAAAGGGAGAAAAAAAATCCCCCATAGTTGGCCATATCTAAAAGCCCCATCTCTGTGTAAAGACTGGCACTTTCCTCATCTCAGAAATCTCATAAAAATTAAATATTTATTTCATGAATTATTGATCAGTCTATTAGAACCCTTATGTGAATATGAAAATGATCAATATCTTTTCAAAGGTTAGAGCATAAAAGGTATTACTTTTAGTTTTCAGAATTAAAACTTTATTTTGTAACCTTTCCACATTCTACTCCTTACCTCAATTTAATTTTCATAGATAATTAAGATATTTTAAAAACATTACTTTTGACTGGAAACCTTTCTCTTTTGGATCGCTCACTACACAGGCAGAAGTTATCCATCACCAACCCCCACTTTCCATTTACATCTGTTTTCTTCATTAAAATCTGCAGACATTTATGCTGGCAGCTTTGGAAAGTGCAGAAAACTGTTTATGTAGTTAGGCTGTTCCAGGCAGTCCCCAGCTACTAGGTGGTAGTACTTTCCTGATCCTTCTTTCACAATATCAAAATGTTTCCAGAGATGATGTCATTTCATTGGCAGAGAAACTTTTCCAACCAAATCTTTTCTTTCTTTCTTTCATTTTCCCAAATCATCCAATTATTCAAGGTCATAGTGACCCAAGCATTTAATTTGTGTTTTTATGTACAGAATTAACATCCCTATTTTTATTGTAAATCAAATTAGTTTCAGAAATGTTTGTTTTCACGTGCAAATTAGGTGATCTGATCTTCTGTTCAATTTTAGCTTGTATACTACCACCAATGTCATGATTACCTTAACAGGTATATTATCTGATATGTAAAAGAAAAGGTTAGGTGTTAAAGTAAGCATCTTTTAATGTGTTACGAACAATAAATGAGCTTCCTAGAATAAAAAGTAAAGCTTCAAGCCAGAAATCATAGTTTCTGTCTAAAAATTTATTAATATTAGATTGTGTGTACCTAGCCAAGTGAGAAAATAAGTGTGTAGAATACAGAAATATATTGTAAATAAAATGTTACTTAAGAAACACAAAATTATTTACGTATCATTATGAAAATAAATGAAAAGTATAAATGCTCACAGATATAGACTAAAAAGACAAAAAAACCCGAAAGCAATCATGAATAAAACAGTATCAAGGGCTAGTGATATTATAATTGATTTTTTAAGCTACTTATAATTTTTTTTTAGTGTTTATTTATTTTTGAGAGAGAGAGAGAGAAGAGTCCAAGCTGGGGAGGGGCAAAGAGCGAGGGAGACACAGAATCTGAAGCAGGCTCCAGGCTCTGAGCTGTCAGCACAGAGCCCAACATGGGGCTCGAACTCACGAACCATGAGATCACGACCTGAGCTGAAGTCAGATGCTTAACCGACTGAGCCACCCAGGCGCCCCTAAACTACTTATAATTTAAAAATTACTCTTACTAACAGCATGAGATTTAGAGAAATTAACTTTAATAACTTTGGTCTGTAAACACATTAAAAATAATTTATCATTTCTAGATTATGCATATATTTTTAAATGAAAAAAAATGGCTTAAATATTATCAGTTAGGTCATTGTTATGGTTCAAAGCCACTGGCATTATAATCACCCCTTAACTAAATAAAATAGTAAGTAAAATAAACTTATAAAAATTCATAGAAAATATCCTTTTGCCTTTAACGATGGTTTAAAAACAAAGTTTCTATCTAGAGAATAATCTGCTTTCTTTCCCATTAGCCTGGACGCAGGGGAAAATGTAATACATTCATGTGCCTTTAACTTTAACATAATATTATTAAATTAGATATTAGCGCTAAGTAAATGCTTATTTACATAATCTTTTCTCAAATGTTTATGTTAACACAAGTTTAATTTTTATAATAAAAAAAATGCTTCATTCTTTGTTGTCAAATAGAATCACAGGAAGGTAGACCAGATAGGATCATGTCAGAGAAAATATAATAGGATCATCACACTGCTTGAAATTCCAGAAACTGTGACAGCCCAAACTGAGAATGTTTCTTAGAAGACCTAAAACAGGTCTTTCTAAACGGACTAAGGATTAGGGCTCCTTTTCTCATGAGAGGTCCTAAATTAGTCACTCTGTAAAACTTTAGGCAGTATCATCCCAAGAATTCAGGAGAAACTGGTGATGACGTCACAACCACTGAACATCAGGGCTTGCCCACAAAAGCTTAATGCTCAGGGCCATGCCCCCTCTTTAAAGACATTTACATTTGATTTAGAAAATTACCAAGAAGAAACAGCACCCTATGTGGTTATAGGAGATGTCTGGTTGAACAAGCCCTTGTCTAAATGGCACCAAGGATATCAGACAGAGGGCTAAAATAGACACTGTGTGCATGCACACGTACAAACATGTACGCACACACACATGTATTGCAAAGGACGCTTCATAGACAAAAGATGTCCATTTATCTGCTTAAGGAGAAGTTACAGGGATCCACGTCAGTTTTATGACTTTTTTTGCCCTGCCAAAAAATAATCTGCCTTACCACTCCCAAGAATAAGCTAGGTCATTAGATTGTTTATAAATTCCGACATTTACTGAAAGGTTAACATATGCTAGATACGTGCTGGAGCCTGCGGAAACAAAAAGTAAACAGGATAGGTATGGTTTCTATAATTCCTAGGCTAAAGGCCCAGTAAGTAAGAGAGACAAAAAAAAAAAAAAAAAAAGTAAATCCATACCTGTCTAGCGTGTGGAATTAGGTATTGTGATGGACAAAGTTCCAAATACTATAGAAAGCATGCAGGAGACCTGAGAAGTAAAGACTAAGCTGATGTCTACAAGATGAAGAGGATTTAGTAGGTGGGTAGAGCAAGTGGGATTAGGGGCAAAGGATTCCAGGGTTCAAAGTTCAAAGGAATTCAGTACGTAGGAGTGGGGGGAGAGAAAGAGGGAGAGAATGAGTATGAGAAATGTTCGTGTAGATATCTGTAGTGTCAGGAGCGGGGAAGTAGATGGAAGAATGGACTGGTGATCACTAAACCAGGAGTGAAATTTTAAAAGGAGTTTTACAAGGCAAGGTGAGAATTTGGCTCTTTACACCTAAGTCTACAGAGGGCATTATACAGGTGACTGATGTGACTGACTTTCTGCTTCAGCACAATGCTCTAGGTTCCAGGTTTCTGGTGGGTGGTTTGCTAGGGGTGGCAGGGTGCAGGTGGCCTGAACTAAGGAAGCTGTCATTGGCACTGAGAAAATTAGACAAACCACCACGTACAGGAATCAGAAAAAAATAGCTCTTGGGTTGGGAGTGGGAAGCACCTAGAACCAAAACAAGACCCACGTTCCCATGAACCAGCTGGACAAAAGAGGAGGCAGAGCTGAAGGTCTTGAGTTCAGGTCTTCATATGATACACAAAGCTACCAACTGGGTATTCAGACCTGGAGCCTGAGAAAGATACAGGAGCTAGAGCAAGGATTTGAAAATCATCAGCATCACAAGAGGATTGGCTGACATAGGAAGGAAGCAAATTAACCAAGAATTTGTGTAGAAAAGAAAGGTGTCTCTGAGAGATACCTATGGAACACTTAATTAAAACAAGAAAGGAAAAAGATCGCTCCCACCACCCTTGAGCTACCCCACCCATACGATGTCTGTTTTTTTTTTAATGTGTATTTAAAAAAAAGAAAAAGAGAGAGATTTAAGAGACCAGAAAATCAGTAGACAAACCAGCAGAGAATGGTGCAAAGGGAAAGAGTGTTTATTTCAAGTAGGGCCAAATGGGATCAACATGGTCAAATGTTATCTCTGAGTCAAGTAAAATGAGGGCTAAAGAGGATGTCACAACAGACCTTGGCAGGAGCATTTCTTGGTGTGGTGGGAAGAGGAACAGAGGTGGCGGTAAGTTGCCTCTACTTTAAAGTGTGTGGCTGTGAAGGGGAGGAAAAAGGCAGGCAGGCTCGAAGGCAAAAGGATTGAGGAGGATGGTTTAGTTTGTGCTGCCTTGGCTTTGTTTTAAGATGGGAAAGACTTGAGGGTCTTTACATTGCTAATGAGTAGGAGAGGATAGATCTGGGAAAGTGATACAGGAAAGGAGTGCCCCCAGCCAGACTGCAGGAGGGCTGGAATGGGACAATTCGCAAGTTGTAAAGATTACCTGGAGGGGAAGAGGAATCTTTTTCTTCCATTTTGAGGGTGAACAAGCTGCCAGTGTGAGCTTTCCCTTGCCCTGCTTCCCATGCATATAGCTTTTACTGGAATTCACACTACTCAATCCTCTGAAACAGCAGAGGACATCTCCCCATCCCCTCTTCCCACAGTGCACATCTGTTCATCTCTTTTCTAGGTACTTACAAACTAGGCATCTCGGTTTCTCGGAACACTGTTTCAAGCACACATCTGTATCTCAAACTTATCTAAACATTTTGCAGTCAATAACATTCTCAGCAAGCTCAATGATGTCTATCTGAAAAGCATCTAAAATTTCATTAGTCGCAATATGTCTTTCTCAACTATAACCCATCAACCTTGGTATTAAAATAAGTGCAAGAAGAAGCTTCCAGCCACACAGTGACACCTCAATCTTTAACAGAGTTGTTAACTCAGAAAATGGTGAGTTAATGACCTCAGCATCTCGTATTCAGATAGGATATCCTGTATGAGGAAAATATGGCTCATTCTCAAGTTCGCTGTTATTCTTAAACAGTAATGTGTCAAAAATAGAAAGAAAAAGTATCACTTTGCTCAAGAAAAAACATCATTTGATTAATCTGAAGGAAACCACATAATACACAGTGTAAAGATGAAGCCAGTAGATTGCTAGCACTAAAATAGAGACTCTTAAAGATACTAAAAAAGAGGGGCGCCTGGGTGGCTCAGTTGGTTGAGCGTCCGACTTCAGCTCAGGTCACGATCTCGCGGTCCGTGAGTTCGAGCCCCGCGTCGGGTTCTGGGCTGATGGCTCAGAGCCTGGAGCCTGCTTCCATTCTGTGTCTCCCCCTCTCTCTGCCCCCCCCCCCGTTCATGCTCTGTCTCTCTCTGTCTCAAAAATAAATAAAACGTTAAAAAAAATTTTTTTAAAAAGATACTAAAAAAGAGAAGTAGAAGGAGGAGAAGGTAAAGGAGGGGGGAGAAGAAGATGACACCCTACATACTGCTCTGTAGTAAGGAAACAGGGAAAAGTCACTGTGACTCACCTTGGTGGGTCCATTTCCATTAAGTGCCACTGGTAATGTTTCATAAAATACATTCTTAGCTCTGGCTTTGCCATTTTCAAATTTTAAAACAACTTCATCTGGGTTAAAAAGGAAAAAAAAACAGATTTTAGTCATTTAAAATGTGTGTGTATTCATATGCACATATACATGTCTACATCTATCTATACCTTCTTGTTGTTATAAAATTTCTCACGAATGCTATTCCATGTGCTACAACACGTTTAGAAATTTTGCCTACTTTAGGTCCGCAGAGCACCTCAATCACTCCAACCCGGCACCCGCAAACTGAGGCGCTAAGACACTGACCGGGGTGTCTGGCCGGAGAAAAGCATCTTTGCCGTCCTGCTTCCAAGGGCTCTTGATAGTAATGTGATCCCAGATGAGCTAAATTATTATCTCAATTTATTCAACTGTAAAAATGGGATCTTTGCCTGCCTTTCAAAGTTATTATGAAGATGATAACAATACAAATATGGCAAATAGAACACTGCCAGACATAAACAAGGTTTCTGCAGTTGGCCATCATTGATAGTATTTCCAGTTCTTGAAAATCAGGCCTAATGCAAATACCAGGAATACACAAGTCAGATGGGAGCAGGAACAGCTGTTTTTTGTTGCTGTTTCCAGTTCCTTTCCTCACATTTCCTAAGCACTTCAAACTAAATGCTTTCCATTCTGAGAAACTTTTTAGTGCATGAACTGCCTTGAAGAGTTGTACTGAATTACAATGTATTTTTAATCTTTAAAGTATTAATGCATTAGTGAATTAGTGTATTTTTATTTTCAGTATATTGGTTAATTTAATGGATTAATGTATTTTTGCCAAGAAATATGTCTATCTAGGCAAACACACACAGGCATACCCACACAAACACACACACACACACACACACACACACACACACACACACACACCACAGTATGTGTGCCTGGTTATCAATTACCATTTAAGCTAGGTAAAGTACTCCAATACTCTAATATTCCTCAATTTACAACACAGAGAACGTACATGGAAAACTGTGTAATAATAAGGCATCATTAAGTTAAAAATATATCTCCAGATGGTGAGACACTAAATTCTAAATTACCTAAAGCTAGAAGCTTATCTTTTTTACACTAGTCTTAAGAAATGATTTTCAGAAAATGTATTTCACGATGTCAAACTAAGCTCAAGTCCATTGGTTTTTAAAAGTTGTAACAGTAAACCTTAACCGCAGCCCCAAAATGGATATAATACAGGACAGACAGTTGAAAACACAGGTGTTCGTTTGTATTCATGAACAATTCTGTATTTAGGAAGCATACCTACAGCTCCATTTAAAGTCTGGAAAATTTTGCATTTGTGATCCAATGTGATGTTAATAGCCTCCTAAAAATGAGAATAAAGATACTATTGAAAATGAGAACAAAAATAGCAAACAACACTATCGTGGCAATATAGTTTATTCTTTGGGGGAATTTAAGATCCTATTTGTAAATTATTCCAGCAATATTCTTCAGAAAGACAGAAAGACTATAGAGAGTTGACTGAATTAAAGGATAAAGGGTATGTTAAAGCATTCATGCTATTCTCCTAGTATTTCCACTTCACTGCATTATGACTAATTCTGACAAGTGGATTTTTAGCAGAAGTAAAATGAATCACTTCTAACCTGGAGCATGGAACTTCCACTTTGAGACCCCAAGTGGCACACAAACTAGTAAGATCTATGATGGCTGTTCCATCAGCCGGGGTCCCCAAGCGACTGCAATAAGCAGAAACCCTCTGCTGACCTATCACTGACATGTAGCAGGAGACATAGACCTCTGTTGGGTTAAGCTCTTGAGGTTGGGTAATTATTGTGGCATACTCCCCTACCTATCAGCTACAATAGGCACGTAATCAAGCAACATGATTACAAAGATTAATCCCCTTTACAAACTTTATGATTCTCAATGTACCAGTTTTTCAGCTACATTTCTCTGTCATAATAATATTCCTAAAATTATCTTTGTGTACTCCTATAGATTGAATGTTTGTGTCTCATCAAAATTCATATGAAGCCCTAACCCACGATGTGATGGTATTTGGAGACAGGGCCTTTGGTAAATAATTAGGGTTAAACTGAGGTCATGAGAGCAGGGACCTCACAATAGAATTAGTGCCCATGTAAGAAGAGACACCAGCGTGTTTGTGCATGCTCTCTGTGTATGTGTGCGTGCCTCTGTGTCTCTCTCTCTTTGCTACGTGAGGACACAGCAAGGAGGTGGCTGCTGTCTACAACCCGGAAAGAGAGACTTTGCTAGAAACCGACCATGCTGTTGCCCTGATCTAGGGTACAGGGTATGTCAAAGCATTCATGCTTTTCTCCTAATATTTCCACTTCTCCACCATATGACTAATTCTGAGTTCCTCCAGAACTCTGAGAAAATACATTTCTGTTGTTTAAGCGACCCAGTCTAGAGTATTTTGTTATGACAAACCAAGCAAACAAGGACATGTGCTAACCAGATAAAATCTTACGCTAAGAGAGAAACTTAAACAGGATTTACACAACTAAAAACATTACAGACTCAGTAGTGAGATTTCAGGGAAAGCACCCTGAAGCACAGACAACTAAGTAAGACTCAAAGTACTTTCACGGTTGAATTACACAAAGGCAGACAGACATCATGCTGCACAGGCTAGCACTCATGCCAAGAGCAGGCTTCTCCTCCTGGATGAAAGAAGAAGTCCTCAGGCTTGCTATGTCAGACACATAAGAGGGAAAGCAAAAAAGGGAGACGAATAAAAATAAACATTTTAAGCATAAAGTTTCCTAAGTATTAAGTGTCTAATGAAAACATTTAGATAACTGAAATGTTTATCTAAGAAACAGAAACAGCTACAGTTGCAAACTCGCTGTAAAATATACTTTAAAAAAACTTGTTTCTGGGGTTCCTGGGTGGCTCAGCCGGCTAGGCGTCCAACTTCAGCTCAGGTCATGATCTCACAGTCTGTGAGTTCAAGCCCCACATTGGGCTCCATGCTGACAGCTCAGGACCTGAAGCCTGCTTCGGATTCTGTGTCTCCCTGTCTGCCCCTCCTCTGCTCGTGCTCTGTCTCTCTCTCTCTCAAAAACAAATAAACATTTAAAAAATTTAAAAAAAAACTCATTTCCAATAACAGCACCCACAAATTATATAAACTCAGTACATTTTAGAACGATTATGTTACCTACGGTGAATTTATGAAACATTAACTTACATTATGTAAATATACTAACAATTTTCTAAAATTAGAGAACTTTGGTTTTACTTTTCTCCAAAGTTTCATTTAAATCAATCTCAGGAATATTCTCTTTAGGGTCCATACCAGACAGCTATTGTTCCCTGCATTCCTCCTCCTTAATAATAGAAATCCGATTTTTTAATAGGACACTTACACTTGAAACAAAGGACAACATTTTCTTTGCATATTATGCGTAGCCACATAAATATGTTCTGGTCAAAGAAAAGTAACAGAAAGTTTTTTCTAGAAAGATTATTTAAAAAGAGGTAATGTAACTCAGATGGTCCCTTATTTACCATTCTGTCTGTTTACTGCCTAGAACATGGATACAATGGCTGGAGCTCCAGTAGACATCTTAAATAAGGGGGTTATATTAAAAATGCAAGCTATTACATACCCTCTTCAGTGGATCAATGTAAATTTTAGTGTAAAAGAGCTGATCATCATCATTATCCTGGAGATTCCACTGCTGGACTATACGGTTGATATATGGAGCATAGCCAATAAATCCTGCAATATAACAGAGAGAGATTAGAGAATTTAGTAATCAAAGACCAAAACTGGTTTCTATTAATTCCACTCATCAGTTGCACAGAGGTGTAAATCCATCAGGCCTAATACTTAGGTTAGAATTTTACAGATTACCATGGAAGAAATGAGTTATTGAGCATCCTTTGTTTTATATATAAACTACGAGAGTGAGTTTTTACCAACTGCAAATCAAAGACTTTTTTTGAATAAACACATTCCCAAAATTAATTGACACAAGAGAGGGAATAATGTTTTCCAAGGCTCCTAAGGGAAAAAGTTACTAGGAAAAGAACAGAAGAAGACAGAATTTTCTTCCTGACCTTCTAAAATGATCTTTCTCGGATCCTTTGGAGAGGATTCACTGTTTCTGGAAAAAAAAAATCTCTACTATGGTGATTTAATGTCAGTGCAGGATGCTAACAAAATCAAAGGAATGTTGGAAATGTCACTGACTGCAAACATGTCAAAGAAATTTTATATCTAGGACATTTTGGGAATTTTTCCTTTACTTGAACTGGTCATAATTGTACCTGCTAAACCATTTTCTGGCTAGATTTTTTATGTCACAGTCTGGAGAAAGGAAGTCTAAAATTGGATTGTTCCCCTTGGCCTTCGAGCATAAGCATTAAATTTGCCAATAACAGTTGTCTATAAAAGACACAGACAACAGTATCATTTTTCCCCTGTTTGAATCTTCCTCTGAATTTCAGAAACGTAGCCAAGCTGTTATGTTTCATTGACCTGCAATACTGTTAAAAAGGGACGAAAGTTACTCTTGTGAACTGAAAGAAAACCTAATTTTTTACCCTCAAAATTAAAATTTCCTCATAGGAATAAAAGAATGAAAAGAAATAGGTCCAGAAAAATTACTGTTATCTAGAGAAATCAAGAGAAAATGAAAACATGCTTAAACCAATCACTGGTTGCTCCTCATTTGTTATTTTTATCAAATTAAAAAAATCTTAAAACACTGAAATATAGTCAATTTTTTAATTCCTATTACCAATATACTATAATGAAAAATATGTCCAAGTACTGGCATATGACATTTTCCAATAGTTTATATTACTCTTTTTCAAAATTTATGTTTCCTTACCCTTTTTATAAATCCCATTCAAAAATGACGAGAAATTTCATCTATTTTCATAGTATGTGATATATATTTTATATGATTTATATTTTTCTATTAAATTTCCATATTATTTCAAACCAATAAAGTTTATAATATTCTGAAATCTTCCTGATAAGGAAACACGGTTTCTTTCCATAATTTTTTAAAACTAAATGATATAATCATAAACGAAACTCATGTCCCTTAAATAACTCTCAATAGTCCATTCATGAAATTATATAATCTTTTATTGAATATATTTAGATTTTCTAGCATCTCTTTAATAATTATGACTACAGGGGCGCCTGGGTGGCGCAGTCGGTTAAGCGTCCGACTTCAGCCAGGTCACGATCTCACGGTCCGTGAGTTCAAGCCCCGCGTCAGGCTCTGGGCTGATGGCTGGGAGCCTGGAGCCTGTTTCCCATTCTGTGTCTCCCTCTCTCTCTGCCCCTCCCCCGTTCATGCTCTGTCTCTCTCTGTCCCAAAATAAATAAAAAACGTTGAAAAAAAATAATAATTAGGACTACAGAAAGCATAGGAATCATGTTTTGATCTCTTTCCCACTTAAAAACACCTTTTCCTTAATTAAACTTTCTCACAAAGGCACTCACTTGCTGGGTTTTTGCTGTTTCCACAGCACTGTGCATCTGTCTGAAATTTAGATTCTTAAACACATATACTCCATCTAGATGAATTTCGCCATCTCAGTGAATCATTACATAATTTGTATATAAATTACATCTAGATGTTTACTATATATATGTTTAGAAAAATTAATAAATATAAAATAAAACTTCTCCCAGAGTCCCTCAGCTAAGTGGTTTTTAGACTATATAGGACTTCAGATAAGTTAAAAGCCAGCCATATGCAACTGACAGGCTGACAGTTTGGGGGTGCAAGTGGCACCAATCCATAATTGAGGGTTTAGACAAAGAAGTAAAAATTGGGAAACAATCTTAGGGAGAGGCTTTGTCAGAGCATTAACTATAAATCTAAGAAGGAAAGACTACTAAGGTAATGAGGTCAAGTGACTAACATGAGAAAACCTAGGTTGTAACTTGATTATGGAAGTAAAATCCAAAGGTGGTAGATAGATTAGGAGAAAAATAAAATGGTCAAGAAATCCCCGTAACTATGAACTGCAGTTGGACTGAGATGGAGAGAAAAAGTGAGCTGAAACTAGGCAGTGCAAACTGGAATTTAAGGTGTCAGAAGTGCAATATTTATATGGGCTGACAAAATTCCAAGGCATAACTATGGGAATATATTGCATAAAATACATTGCAGGTAAATAGAGCTGGAATTGAGGCATCCCAGAGAAAGTAAATTACTTGCTAAAGGTTTCATTGCCATAAATGCCTTGATCAGAGCCTAGAATCCAAAAACGCTGCTGCTGCTACATCAAGTAGGACTTAACCTGAACTAAACTAAATAGTATCAGTTATGTACATGTGAATCGTCCAAAAAAAATTTGTTTTCCCAATGTGGCTTGGAACTTTCACCGAACTTATTTCTCTAACATGTCTCCCATCCTATTTGGTTATGTCTTCTGGTCATATGTTTATATTAATCTCAGTCTAAGGAAAACATTTTGGAGTCATCATACTGTCCAAAGTCAAGTTTATTAATTTTTTTTGAAAGGAAAGGGAAAATGTGATAATTTGTTCCTTTAATCCATGGTGGAGTGGCTAATGCAGCACTTTACATCCACTCAGTGTTGAACCTTTTTGATGAGTGATTTCAAGACAAAATCATTCATTTACTCTGATATATTTAAAACATAGATAGAATTAAGTAATGCCTATATTTTATAGCTACATGATTATAGTTTACACTTTTTCCTAAGTAAGGGAACTTACTTAGAACTTATTAGATAAACCCATTATCTCATAGCCAGAAAATTGTCAATGAAACTATAATCAGACCAGAATCCATGTTGTTTTTCCTTGAACAACTGAATGCCTCTAGGAGAAGTCACTTAAATTTGGGGAACATAGGTTTTCCCACTTATATTCTGGAAATAATAACATTTACACGGCTTAGTTCTGTTAGGAGCATCATATGATATAATACATGGAAAATATTTTGTTAACTAAAACACACCATGGATTCTAAGCTGATACAATTTTTCATAGTAATAAGAAGATAATGGTTCATGTCTATAGTTACCTATACAAAAAAAGGTTGTTTCATCAATATTTATAATTTTCTATGACTAGCAGTTAACTTCTCTGCCAGTATCTTACCCACCTCCCGAATTCAGGTAGCGTTTCCCAAAGTGCACAATGGGATACTTGTCTGCTAGTCTTTTGTCTGGCCACAGAATTCCATCGGCTGCAAAGATCACTTTATGGTTTGACTTTTGGAACTTTTTAAGAACTTCTTCTGGACCACCAGCAAATATGACATCAAAGCTGTTTAATGAGAGGGGGGGAAGAAGTTTTAAAATACACTTGTCAGAATTTAGGCATGTAAACCAAGAAATAGTCACTAATAAAAATCAGAATTTAGAATCCAACATAAGATTAATACCAACTATTTACAGAATATTCCAATTTTCCTTCAATTTAAATTATATGGGTTATACTAAATTATTAATGTTTACATCACATCGGCAGATAAGTCCAAATAAAGACAATGTTTTTTAGCGCCAGTCTTGATACATTTTTTCAATAATCACATATTCCCAAAATCAAAATGCTCAATCAGTATTGAAAGGTTAAAAAAATCAATAACTTGGGGTGCCTGGATGGCTCATTTGGTTAAGCATCCAACTCTTGATTTCGGCTCAGGTCATGATCTCATCATGGTTCATGAATTCGAGCCCTGGGAATTCAGGGCTGATGCACAGAGCCTGCTTGGGATTCTCTGTCTCCTTCTCTCTCTGCCCCTTCCCTGCTTGATCTCTCCCTCAAAATAAAAAAATAAATATTTTCTAAAAAGTCAATAACTATATATAACAATAATATAGACATAGTCATTGACAGAAGCTGTCATTATAACTGTCTAATGTTTCGATTTAAGTTGTATCCAACCATTATCATTTCTGAAGATTTCATTATCTTTGATAAAATGTGTTCAACTACTAAAAATCACCATTATAAATTTATATTTAAATCACTATTTAGCCTTAAAATCCTAAAATAAGGGGCGCCTGGGTGGCGCAGTCGGTTAAGCCAGGTCACGATCTCGCGGTCCGGGAGTTTGAGCCCCGCGTCAGGCTCTGGGCTGATGGCTCAGAGCCTGGAGCCTGTTTCTGATTCTGTGTCTCCCTCTCTCTCTGCCCCTCCCCCGTTCATGCTCTGTCTCTCTCTGTCCCAAAAATAAATAAACGTTGAAAAAAAATTAAAAAAAAAATCCTAAAAAAAGTGTTAGACAAGTGCATCTTTTTTAAAAAATTTGTTTAATGTTTATTTATTTTTGAGAGAGACAGAGTGTCTGCCTCTGCATAGCTTTAACAAGATGCACTTGTCTCTGCATCTTTTAAAGCTCAATAAGATTGAAAAAAATTATCTAAAAATTGACACTATAGGGCACCTGGGTGGCTCAGTTGGTTAAGCATCTGACTTTGGCTCAGTTCATGATCTCACGGTTCATGGGTTCAAGCCCCGCATCGGGCTCTGTGCTGACAGCTGGGAGCCTGGAGCCTGCTTAAGATTCTGTGTCTCCCTGTCTCTCTCTGCCCCTCCCCACTCACGTGCTTGCTCTCACTCTCGCTCTCTCTCAAAATAAACATTTAAACAGTTTTTTTTAATTGACATTATAATGTCAATGGTTTCATTGAGTTTTCTGAGGACATTATTGCTCATTGTTCATTCACAGAGTAACAATGACTTAACAAAACATGAAGTGTAAAAGCCACAACCAGATATGCTTCCACTCTGCAATAAATTCTTTATCCTTGTTACAACCATAAATTCTTTTGCATCGTTTTTTTTCACATCAGAGAACTTCAAGACCAAAAGTTTCCAAAGATAATAATTTAATGACCTAATATCCCAGGTAGTAAACAGTAAGAACAAACTAATGCTCCTGAATTCAGCACCAAGTGTTCCCAACAGCCAATAGTGCAGATACACTGCTGTGATATCTGAATGGAGGAGTAAGGAGACTATTCCACATGCTTTCCCCAGCCAGACTTGCTCTCAAAAAGCCTGGTAATATGCCAAGGCTGTAGTAATGCATCAGACAACATTCAATAACTTTTTATATATGAGTTATTTTGTAAAACAAGCCACACGATTCCTCATCTCTATAAAAATAAAAACCCTATGAAGTTTTAAAAATTATTTTAGAGGGGCACCTGGGTGGCTCGGTTAAGCGGCCGACTCTTGGTTTTGGCTCAGGTCATGATCTCAAAGTTTGTGGATTTGAGCTCCGGGCTGAGCTCTGAGCTGACACTGCAGAGCCTGCTTGGGATTTTCTTTCTCTCCCTCTCTCTCTGCCCCTCCCCCGCTTGTGCTCTATCTGTCTCTCTCAAAATAAATAAATAAACTTTACAAAAATTTACTTTAGCAAGAATAGTGTAAGTTTATACTTGTGGCAGAGGTGCTAACTGACCCTCATATACATTCCCCAGCCTTTATTTCAATAAAGGAATCCCCCTGTGTTAACTGGGCACATGGTCACCTTATTAAAGACTACTCTGAAGCTAGATGTGGGCACATGTCTAAGTCTGTCCAGCGGAATTTGGGTAGAACTGGTGTGCTTCTGTAATCTCCAGAACGTGTACTTTAAAAAGGAAGTTGCCTTCCCTCTGTTCCTTTCCTCTCTTTACCCTTCACGGTGAACTACACTTTACAAGTAAAAAGTACTCAACATACACAAACCCTCACCAGATAGTACACTTCTGAGTCTTAAACAAAACTAAACAAAACACACGAGAGTTAAAATGTTACTAATGTGCAACTACACTTAGTAAGTTTTTTAGTGAAGTTTTTAGCCAAGTTTTTTAGAAAGAAAAAATAAGGTTGGGATCAGAGACGTTGACTACTTCTTTTCATTTTTATATTGTTCTAGAAAATTTAAATTTTATGATTTGTTACAGAAAATATCATCTCAAAATTAAAACTTATCTATATATATACCTTTCCATACATGGTGTCTTCTTTCTTCCAGAATCAATAGGCAAGCTTCTGCTAATACTATTAATAACAATCATGAAGGGACTCAGAGCATACAGTTTGAAGTCTTCTAGTTGTGTGTCTAATTTCAGCTCTGCCATGTGCTGAGTAACCTTAGACAAGCTACTTAAATTCTTAATGCTTTAATTTCTTTATGTATAAAATGGGGAGGAGGGCAGTACCTATCTCATCAAGTTACTGAATAAAAAATTAAGAACAACTCATGGCATGTTATAAGCACTCAATAAAGTCAAAAATTAACATTATTGTTACTAGATGAAAGGGACTGTAATAACGGGACAGGCAGGAGGAAAACTCACTTTTAAGTTCATACCAATCTGTAGTTTATAATAATTTTATTTTTATATACACATATGTTAAGATAAATTTTAAATCAGAATACATGTGTTCTGACTAAAAACCTCAAACTATCTTCTCCCTGCCTGTTGATTGAAAGAGCTGAATTAATCTAACTGTACAAAATAATATTTATAAAAATATATCTATTTCCTCTTTTTCTTATAAATAAGTACAACTTAGTTCCTCAGCATGACCACTTTAGATTTGACCACTAATCCTATCTTACTTTCCTGAAGTAGGAAAGAAGACCAGTGTCATGGGTAATTCAGCCACAAGAGGCAAGACAAATAAATCAAACCTTCTGAGACACAGACTGCCCTTCAAGTTGCAGAAGACTCCCAACACATTGCCTAGAGATGGAAAAAAGGGATTATTATGTCAGAGAATCACATGATTGGGAGACTTGGGCCAACGGATTCAGAAATTTTGTAGGTAGCATCACATCTTCAGAGGTAGAAATGCACATTTGGAATTTCTGTCTTTATAAACCTGGTGAAGACTATAGTATCTATACCATCTATCTGAAACTATTAGCAGAATCCAGTAGCTTGAAAGGGAGTTGTAGCAACTTCGACTTTTATGATTTAGTAGTTGATAAGCAAGCATTACCTTTATAACACAAAATAATTATTTTCAGCTTATTTATTTATTTTGAGAGAGACAGACACAGCCTGAGCCGGGGAGGGGCAGAGAGAGGGAGAGAGAATCCCAAGCAAGTTCCACAATGGCAGCACAGAGACCGATGCAAGGCTCAAACTCACGAACCATGAGATCGTGACCTGAGCTGAAACCAAAAAGAGTTGGACACAACTGACTGAGCCACCCGGGCACCCCCCAAAAATAATTATTTTAAAGCAAAATGGAAAGGCAAAGATTATGTTCACACAATCGAAGTGAGAATTTAACTCTGAATAAAAATTTAAGGTAGCTAAAACTTTCCCATTTTATTTTAGTGGCATTGTTATTTCCATGTTTAAGGATTTTAGAACAGTTCTCTGAATTGATTTAAAACTTTTCAAACAGCAAGAAAGTTTTTCTACTTAAAATTACGTTGGCCACAACAACCCAAATAATCAAATTTTTTAAAATGCACAACGGTCATAAAAATAATTCTCACAGGAATTTGGTCCATTTAAATACAAAAAATAAAATAAAATTTTCCATAGTTAACTGTGGTAAATATTCCTGGGTCCTGCAAAAACCATAAGGTCCCACCTTATGTGGTCATACTGAGTTCTCTAACAGACATGTCAGCATTCTATCTCTAACAGGTCATTCAAACTTTTACAAGTGTTTGCCCTTCTGTGTTCCCTGTTTCTGTGGCACCATCAACCACACAGTCGCCCAAGCTGAAAATCTTTCATCCAGCTTTACCTCCTCCCTTTCTATGCCCTCTCGAATCAAATATTTCACCAAATCCTATTGACTCCATCTACTTAATCTATTTAGCATTCAAATCTTCTCCACCCTTTCTAGAAGACACTGGACTAGATTAATTCCAAAACCCTACAAGCCTCTGCGTTACCTATTTCCTCACTTCTGATAAGGACTCACGGACAAACTCTCCTGAAAATCATTCTGTGCTAGTCCCCAGGCTGGATCAGTAGTTCACAACTAGGTCTAAAGCAGGACTCTGCAAATATTTACTATCTAGCCTTTTACAGAAAATAATTTTGGCTTTGAGGGCAATATGGTCTCCGTTGCAAGGACTCGATTCTGCTGTTGTAGTGCAAAAGCAGCCAGAAACAATGACCATAGCTGTGTTCCAATAAAACTATTTATAAAAACAAGCAGTGGTCTGGCCCCTGGCTTACCAGCACCTGGCCTACAGAGTAAAGTCTAAAAGAATCAGCGTCACAATAACTTTCCATTAAGTAACCTGTTCCGAAACCAAACTGAACCATTTGATCTGTCATTCTCGTATTTTCTCAAGATGTTTCCATCTGCTTGGCACATCTTCTCCCAATCGGGTCCAAACCATTCCCATTTCAAATCTCACCTCCTTTAAAAACTTCTATTTGATTCACCTGAATAGAAGAGACCCTTTCCTTCCTTTTAGTTCCCACAGACCTTTTCCCTTCTCATTTCATGAAACATTGTATTTCTTCCCCTTCACACTGGGACTGCCTATCTTATACTAGACTGCCTATTCTGTCTTCATATGCCAGATCCACATCGTTATTCACCTGTGTATTCCTCTAGCTTTGTATCTGGGAGACAGTCAATAAATATTTGTTGAACAAATGAATAAACACATGAATGAATGAGTCATCCCAAGTCTTAGTAAGAAGCAAAAGCTACTGGGTAGCCAGAAAAGAAAGCAATAGAAGTGTTCCCTAATTTTATTTGTTCCTCCCGAATACAACACTTTCTTCATCATCATGGACATACGCTTAAGCCAAAAGTTATAAGCATTCAATCTCTTACCAGCTAGTCTAATGAAACCAAAGCACACAAGGAGCAACGCACCTGGTACTTCTGTCTTTAATCATGTCCTCATCTTAAATACCTATCTGTATTTTCATAGATAATACTGCAAACTGATGCTACGAGATTACTCCTTCTCTCTCTCTCCCCTCACAAAAAAAAGTTAAAATGTCAACCAGGAGATGTCTGGCTGGCTCAGTTGGTACAGCTTATGACTCTTGATCTCAGGTTCATTCATGAGTTCGAATCCCACATTGGGTATGAAGACTATTTAAAAAGAATGAATGAATGAATGAATGAATGAATGAATAAATAAATAAATATTTTTAACAATGTCAACCCTGTTGAACTTGCAAAATAAATTACAATAAAATCATAGTATAAAATGATAAATACATTTTACTATAGGAATTTTGAAGGAATGGGTAGGAATTAGCTCTTCTTAAAAAGCAGGTACTCTTTTAAAAAACAAATAATTCTGGGAGCATTTTCCTTCAAATGGTATCTACTTTCATTTCCTGTACAGTATTCCTACTGAGGCTGGGTAGACGCAGGAGTCAGTCAGGACACTGCTTAGCTAGAGAGTCATTTTCTCCAGACTGTTTCCTGAGAACGGCTAGGAGTAACACCGAACAGAGAAGGCAGCCAAGGTAGGAATGGTGGCAAGACGTCAAAGTAGCTCAAGCTGCCATAGCTCAAGGCACCGTCACTCGCTTTTCTGGGTCAGTCTCCTTATTGCTAAAATCAGTAGTTAAAAGATGATTAAGTAAATGACAATTTTCCTTCTACTTTTAAATAATGCTTAAGTTTATCTCTGTAATGTTAGAACTTTCACATCTGACACATACTTAGTACACAGCAAGTATTCACTAAATCAATGAGGGGGAAAAAGATTTAAAAATTGCCAACATTTATTATGCAGCTCCAGCATGCCAGATACAACATATACAGAGCTATGTATGTATAGAAAAATATATCCAGGGGACAAGATCTCTGTCCCACTCAGCACTTGCCGTCCGCCCCCCCCCAACTCCAGTTCTAACCACACAACCTGCACTGTATTTTGCACATAACAGATACATGTTTACTCAAAAGAACAAACTTCAAGGAGTGGCCAATCTGGTTTGGGGAAAAATTATACATATGCATTATATATTATATATTATATATTATATATTATATATTATATATACAAACACATATAGTCAGGCAAGTTAGTGCATACAAGATTATACATATCAATCGAGAGACAGATGATATATACATATATATAAACATCCAATGCTTCTTTTGTGTACAATTTATTTCTTCCTCATTCCAACACACCAATTAATATACTCAGTACAAATTAACAAGAACATGTGAACAATCTGAAAAAACAAAAGTCACTCATTTCCTACATAATTCCTAAACATATTTCAGGCTATTCTGGGTAAGCCAGAAGACCGTGCAATATATTTACATGACAGCTAATGATTTTAATCTTTCCTTCAAAAAAGGAAAAAAGAAAAAAGCAATACTCAAACTAAGAACTCTGATGTATTTTGGCTTTCCTTCATACTAATATAATGAAATGTTGTCCATTGCTAATAACTAGGTTCTTTGTGTCTGCACAATTAAATTGTCATTGCTGACAGGAAGGAGGAGTCCATCAAATAAATCTGCCGTAGTTGGTTAAAATTATAGCCATCATACTTGAAAAGCTTTGCTTTCAGAAAATTTTTTTTTCTATCTTCTGAATAAACTATGTAAGACAATATAAAATGAAGGCATTTTATACATACTGGGTATGTAACGAGCTATGAAAAGTATAAAATATTTATTTCATAGAATAAAATAAGATAGGATCTGGTCATCTGTAGAATTAATACACATAATGATACTTATGACTTATATGACTTATATAAAATAATTTTATAAACAATTAGCAGAATGATATAATAAAACATAATCTTTGATAATTTTCTAAAAGTAAATGATTCTAAAAAGATTATGTCAACATGCAATTTTTTCTGAAATCATATTATTTCTTCCAAATTAGATTTGTTCAGTTTTGTTTGCAGAATTAGTATAATATGAGAATTCTTTGAGCATGGGATCTGTGTTTCTCTCTTTTTTTTTGCAGTGTTAACTTTAATGCCTAGATCATAGTTTGTACTCAAGACACGTGTACTAAATACAAAGTAAAAAAATCTGTCCACTTACCTTACTTTTTCAGCAAAATAATATTTAATTAGAAGCCAAAGAAACAAACATTAGCTTACATGGGAAAGATCAGCAACAACAACATCATTATTTTCATGGCTTCTGACAATCAAAATTCATTTTTTTTTAAATAATTGCAACCTTTGAGATCTAGAAAATTTGGACACTTCTTGGCCTTCGCCAATCGTTTTAGTATCTCCAAATGAATGAAGAAAATCTATCATTAAAAGCAGTTTCAAAGTATCTACCATATTTCTTCTAAGATCTGTTTCTTGCTCTTTTAACGTCAGTTTCTGTTACCGAATATTTATCGATACCTTGCTGTTTACCCAGACAATATTTAAATCAGGTACAGTCCTCAGCCTCACTGTCTGGAAATAAGGACAATTACAATTCAACATGCAAGGTACATGGAAGCTAGCAATATACAAGGGGTAAGGCATATATGTTAACAGAAAAGAATTTGTGACTAAGATTATTCCTGGATTTTCAGCCAGTGCCCTTTATCCTGGATCAATTTCCCAGGCCAGAGGCTTTACTTTATATTCATTTTAATTCTATATCAACTTTTGTGTTATAACAGTAACTACCATTCTAGTTTTTTAAATTCAATCTTCCTTACAGCAATCTTTAGTGAGTAAGAGCTTATAAACTGCAAAGTCAATTCCTTTATATTACCTCAAAATCATTTAGTTAATCATCTTTAAACAAATACTTTAATGAACCAAGCAGTTTCTATATACCCAAATCCTTGGGTAGTTATTTTAATAGAGGAAATATTCCTTTTGGTGAGGCTAATAACCACCCCTGAATATGTCTTTTAAATATTTCATATATTAGGAGTCTTTCAAAATGTAGCCCATCAGCATTCTGATTAATGGCATTATATTCATCACCAAAAAACAGAAATTTATGCTCAGTCCAAATTCAAAAAAAAATAATTACATCACCTCTATTTCTAACAACTTTTCTTCTAAAGAAATTTTCTCAAATGTATAAGAAAAAATAAAACAAATAACTAAAGTTTTATTAGATACTGACACCCAAAATAGAATTCCACCACATGCGTATTCTGGGGTCTGGACTCTGGCTGGTTTATATTTTATTACATCTAGTACGCAGCAAACTTGTGGGGATATTCAATTTGTATCACTCACAATAAAACACTTTTTGTTACTTACTGGCCTACATATTATTTAAACAAAATACTACCTACTATATAATAATAATTAGGCCTGACCATCTGTCTTCAATGTAACTGAAGTAAAAGAAATACATAATTTACAAGGTAATTCTAAAAGTAATGCAATGTACCTTGTATTAAAACTCAAAGTGCTCAGTTACTTTGATTAAGGTGAATTATAAAATCTTTGTGGAATAATTTTTCTCCATACGGGAATGTGCAGCTATCAAGTTACAATATTTGTCCTCAAAATCTTCATGAGCCTAGTCCAAAAGAACTCATTGCACTCCATCCATTAAAAGTCATCAAATTCATTATGATTGGAATTATCCATTATAATTATATTAAATAAATTCATCTAATCAAGGAGAGATGGTCAGCTTTACAAACCATCTAATTTATATTAATACACACACACACACACACACACACACACACACACACACTCCAGCATCAAATAACTTGAAAAAAAGTTTATGGTACTTTCTCATATGGATAGCTTCAATTTTCATTTTAAGAACCCAAACCCTTGCCAAATACTTGTTTTTATCTAAATTAAATATGATAAATCTTACTCTATATAGTACATTTATAAACATCTTATCTCTAATTCTAAATTTTCATCCAAAAGTCAGTTTAGAATACATATTCCCATGGAAGCAGTGTTATAAAATTGTTCCCAAATTAATTCAGAAGAGCGTGTCTAAACAAACACAAGGGATTATTTGGAGGTGTTAGAAATGCTCTAAAATTGAGAAGTGATGATAATTGCACAACTCTAAGATGACTAAAAATCATTGAATTTTACACTTAAAATGAGTGTATGTAATGGTATACAATTTATACCTCGAGAGAGGTGTTTTTTGACAAAGCCTATCCAAACTATACAAACCATTAAGTACATAAATGTTTGTATGTTTTCATACAGTGGTGACCTATGCTTCCATAAAATGAATTATTACAGTTGAGTTGTCCTAAGGAAACCACCTAAGGGGCACCTGAATGGTTCACGTGGTTAAGTGTCTGACTCGATTTCAGCTCAGGTCAGGATCCCAGGATTATGGGATGGAGCCCTGCGTCAGGCTAGGTGCAGAGCATGAAGCCTGCTTAAGATTCTCTCCCTCTCTCGGCCCCTCCCCCCGCTATTGCTCTCTAATAAAAAAATATTTAAGAGAAAAGAAAACCACACAAGAAACAGGAATTTGATTTATAAAAAAATTAATAATTCTACCTTTCTGAATTCTACCTTTGACCAAAGGTAAACTTAATTAGGAGACTAGCAGTTTTGTTACAGAACGGGTATCCTAGTTCAAGTAATTTAAAAATAGCCTTATCCATTTCTCTCAGACCTTAGATTATGCATAATTTTCAACTATATTCATCACTCTGTACATGACACTTTTTTTAAAGGGTGCTGTTTAAACAAATAAATAAGAGGAGAAAAAAGCTCTAACGTGGCAGCACCTGCCCATCCCTCTTTACCTCAGTTACTTTCTCATGATCCCTAGGCTCTTCCAGCAGAACAGACATGCTGGGTCAAGATAGAGAACATGTTACTGATTCTTCTCAGACAGTGGCTTGGCTGAGTTGGGTCTGCATATTTTCAGTTACCTGGCTGTTTTCACAGAGGAAAGTGTCAGAAATTTTGTCTGTTTGGTTCATTGATATATCCCCAACACTAACAGTGCCTGACACACAAGTCTTCCATTTAAAATGTTACTGTTGTCTTTTTGTCATGCTGGGTCTTAAAATATCATCTAAATAAATAAATGCAACTGCAGGCAGCTTTCAGATATCTAGAAGTATCCCTTTCCTTAAGAAAAACAAACTGGCACCTTATTAAACCAATTTTTCCCAAGGCTAAGTCCTGGATTAGGGGATGGGGGAGGTAGAGTGGGACAGGAGGGTAAAGGTAGAAGGAAAGAGGTTCTTCCAAAAACACAAAAGGAGGCTTAAGAACCTAAAACCATTACTGGCTCATATGTGGTAACTTGTACAAGGAGAATTTGCCTCGAAATGAAAATCAAAACGTACATGTGGCAAGTTCAAGCTGACCAAATTGGCTATTTGAAGTCCACCGTATTTTAAGTTTTTTTTTTTTAATTTTTAAATGTTTATTCATTTTTGAGAGATGGAGAGAGAGCATGAGTGGGGGAGGGGCAGAGAGAGAAGGAGACAAACAGAGTCTGAGGCAGGCTCCAGGCTCTGAGCTGTCAGCACAGAGCCCAATGCGGGGCTCAAACTAGCAAACCGAGAGATAAGGACCAGAGCCGAAGTTGTACGCTTAACCAACTGAGCCACCCAGGCGCTCCTCCGCCATACTTTTAAACCAAAACATACTCAATATTTAATCTAAACAGTTATTGTGAGCTTTCTACTCTTTTCCAAAGGTAAATATATATATAATAATAGATTCTGTATAAAAATTCCCAGTACTTAAGCTGACACCAGCTATCCTACATCTCATGTTGTAAGAAGAGGTTAGCTATAAGCAGAACTTTATTTTTTTTCCTCCAAGATATTAAGGAAATTCTATGGGGCACCTGGGTGGCTCAGTCAGTTAAGCGTCTGACTTTGGCTCAGATCATGATCTCTCGGTTCATGAGTTCGAGCCCCACATCTAGGTCTGTGTTGACAGCTCGGAGCCTGGAGCCTGCTTTGGATTCTGTGTCTCCCTCTCTCTATTCCTCCCCTGCTCATACTAGCTCATTCTCTCTCACTCTCTCTCTCTCTCAGAAATAAAGAAACTTTAAAAAAAAGGATATTAAGGAAATTCTAAAGAAGCAAGTAATGTAGACCTTCTCAAAACTTTTAATGGTTGATGGCAGCGGGACTTTATTATGTCTATTTTCATTTCAAACTTTATGCCTTTCTTATATACATATTTGTATGAAATACATTACTCTTACTTTTATCTGCAGTAGTAATGGTTTGGGATTTTTCAAACTGAGGAAGAGATTCAAATAAGCTTCCCTAAGTTAGAGGAGAAAATGCATGGGGATTTGAAATAAGCAATTAATGACCAAAACATAAAAATAAAAAGGTGAAGAAAATGGAAGAAAGAAAGTAGCAAACACTAATGACTCATGACAATTTGACATTATAAAAACATGCAGAAAGAAGGTAAAAGAGGACAATGGGCATTCCAAATCAAGGAGAAGGAAAATAAAACAGTATACAAAAAGATACTCACACACTGAAAAGACTTTTCTTCCTTAAAAATAGACTTTATTATTTCTCACTTATAACTTTTCATGATCCGCTTCCTCCTGGTCAGCCAGGACCCACTGAGTTATTTTCCTCAACAGAAAACCTCAACATGATCTTTCTTCCATCTCAAGTCAGGATTAAAACACGGATTTCACAAAAATGCTAGCTCATGCTGTATTTTCTCATTGTTGCTTATGGTAAGTCATTAGATTTGATGCATTACACAACTATGTTAGATGATGGTTTTCTAATTATGAGTAAAATCCACTTTTTAAGTTAATGATTCCTTGTGAATAAAATAAAAATAATCTGCAAATATGAATTTCAACTTTTTAATAATAATTTAATGTAGACTTAAAAATTTGTAAGTTATTTCTCTTACCATTCAGTAAACAAAACAACCAAATCCTCTTGATTAGCATAATGTTCCATGACTTCTTTCATTAATCTCACTTTTTGGCCCCCTCCAATACTATTAATTCCAGCACCACCTCTCCACTCTTCTCCTTGACCAAGGACCTATAAATGAAATCAACATTTTGTCACTGAGCAAAGCTCAAGTTATAGCAGTATCACAGAAGTCATCAGCAACTTGTACAATATTACACAGTATCCACTCTTCAAACATTTCACTAAATCACTAAATCATGATGCTACAGAGAAAAGACACTTGATGCCTAGTTCAGGTCTTGATTCTTCAATGTTATCCATCCCATAAAATGTCATTCCTGATTTTACCATTTCAAAAGTAGAATCTAATCCAAGGAGGTCAAGGGGGTAAGGAGCATAGAAAATATTTCTCATATCTTATTTCTACTTGTTCAGACTAAAGTGAAAAAGAAAATACAGAAACTTCCCATAATGCTTTTCAATCTGACAGGAAATCTGTACGATGAACACCAAAGCCAAGTCCAGAAGAGTTTTGGACAGGACTCTTAAGTGATTTTCCTACTGAAGCAAATCAGCTGTTCAAGGAAACACAGAGGGCATCAGGTCAGATGTCACCTTCTTTATAAAGTTTAAATTTACATTGCCCTCAAAAACTTAATAACAATTCATTAATGCAAGGAATTGCCTAAGCACAATTAATCAGAGCTAAACTTGTAGCTGTTCTCCTCATCGTCTGCCTCAGCCTCAGCAGCTGTCTCCCATATTGGAAGTACACGGAACCACACCTGGCTGTGAGGGAGCAGCAAGCATAGGTTCCCCTCCGCCACACACACACCCTGAATTTTAATTCCATCACAAATTCTGATGTTCTCAAGATAATGATCTTACTAGGAGATTTGTGAAATTAAGGGAGAATGAAATTAAACACAAGAGAAAGGGTAAAATAAATTTAGAAAATAATTTTTTATATCAAGATAGGTAATAGACAAAATGGACTTTATTTCTTTATTTATGTACTATTTTATTTATTTTCCCCATGATAAGGGTACACTTTAATCTCTATCCCCTATTTCCCCCACCCCTCACTCACCTCCCCTCTGGTAACCATCAGTTTGTTCTCTATACTTAAGAGTCTATTTCTTGGTTTGTCTTTCTCTCATTTTTATTTTTCCTTTGTTTATGTTTTGTTTTTTAAATTCTACATACAAGTGAGATCATATGGTATTTGTCTTTCTCTGACTAACTTATTCCTCTTAGCATTATATTCTCTAGCTCTATGTTGCTGCAAATGGCAAGATTTAATTCTTTGTTATGGATGAATAATATTCCATTATATATAATTACCACACCTTCTTTATCCATTTATCTATCAATGGATACTGGGCTGTTTGGCTACTGTTACAGTTTGGCTACTGTAAATAATGCTTCTATAAACACAGAAGTACATGTATCTCTTTGAATGAGTGTTTTTGTATTTGGGGGGGGGTAAGCACCCAGTAGTAGTGTATTTACTGGGTCATAAGGTAGTTCTATTTTTAATTTTTTGAGGAACCTTCACTGCATTTCTCACAGTGGCTATACCAGTTTGCATTCCAAGTTTACATTACAGTTTACCATGCAGGAGGATTCCTTTTTCTCCACATCATCCCCAACACTTAATGTTTTTGATTTTAGCCATTCTGACAGGTGTGAGGTGGTATTTCATTGTGGTTTTGAGCTGCATTTCTTTGATGATTAGTGATGTTGAACATCTTTTCATATGTCTGTTGGTCATCGGTATGTCTCATTTGGAGAAATGTCTGTTCGTGACTTCTGCCAATTTTTTAATTGCATTATTTGTTTTTTGGGTGTTGAGCTGTATCAGTTCTTTATATATTTGAGACACTAACCCTTTATCAGATATATCATTTGCAAATATATTCTCCCGTTCAGTAGGCTGCCTTTCAGTTTTGTTGCTTGTTAGAAAATAAACATTAGCTCCAACTTTGCTAAACATTGAACCAAATATAAACTCTGCTGGCAAAGTCCATGGGGCTCCCAGCCTCCGATTTCTAGTTATCGCTTCATCACTGCACTCACTAATCTACTGCAGGTTGGGGATAAGTGCTAACAAGAAAACTCAAAACTGACATGTATCTGGATTCATACTGGGGCTAGTCTAGGAGAATTACTGGTCTGGTAGAACTATTAGTTTTTACCCTAAAAGCTGGCCTCCTATGGCCCATGATTTGCTACACTTCCATTCCAAAACCCTCTGGGCTTCTCCAATACTGCACTGATACCAGGCCCAGCCATATCCAAGAGCCTACTCTGTGCAGTGCACTATGCTAAGCTCTATTTTCTATTTTCTTTCCACTCTATCAGTATGTCAAACTTCAGTGTGCATCAGAATCATGTAGAGGGCCTGTTAAAACACAGACTGCAGAGTTTGTGATTCAGTAGATCTGAAGTCGGGCCTGAGTATCTCCTTTCTAACAATTTCCTAGACGATGCTGATGTTGGTAGTCTGGGGTCCACGCTTTGAGAACTACTGCATTTCATAACGGGAAAACAGCAAGAATCACTCAAATGGGCTGGGGTCCAAGATTTAACATTTCACAGCCATATACCCTGGGGCAAGTTTTCCTCACCCATAAACCAAGTAATATCTAACATACATGGTTTCAACAGCATACCACATATAAAGTTCCAAACAGTACCTCACACATAAGGAACATCCCACACTCTCCCCAGTACGAACTCTAATGATCCCTCCTCATTGTATTTCAGTATTATTCGGCATAATTTTACCCTGATTTCTCTGTTACTTCCATAATGCCTCCCATCAGTACATACTACTATATTTCTCCTCTATCCTAACAAACGTCTAACAGACTTCTCATTTATCCTGTAATAAATATCTGGTTGTTAACACTAGATCTCTTTTCCAGCAGAGTTTAGCCTCTTTACTAGCTGTTTTATATTATCATCCGTACCTAGTCTCCTAGGGGTTATGTAAGTGAATACTACCTTCCTTCTACGTTACATACTAGAATAGCTCAATTTTCCCTAGGCGAAACAATCTTTCCTTCTTCTTTTTTGTTAAAGTTGTTTTTTGTTTCTTTGGTTGGCTTTTTGTTTCTTTGTGTGTGTTTTGCTTTTTAGTTTTTGGTTTTTTGTAAATGTCTTCAGTTTGTTGGTTGGTTTGTTTTCCTACCTGGGATACCTCCCCATCCGCCTCTTATTTGTGGAAAAGACCTGGCTGACAGATCCTCATTTCTATAAAAAAATAAATAAGTAAATAAAAAAGGCAGGCCTTTCACAGCTCAGTTTACTAGTTCTACTAAATTCCCCAGGTTTCCTCTGATCATTTATCAATGAGATATTCCCCTGGAGATCAGTCTTCTAAAAAAAAAAAAAACCTTTTATACTTTTAATGTTCTCAAATTCCTCTAAAACAAACAAGAAAAGCAACTCTCAATAATGAAACAGAAAAGGTATCCCCTTCACAGCCATGTTTCCCCTTCTCTGTAAACAAAGAAACATACTATGATAGACATACCCAGTATAGAAAAAAAATTCTTCTTAGTAATGAAAAAAACTGTCAAATCTGCTATGCTGTGCTTGTACATGGCCCCTCAAAAGAAACATAAATATATATAAACATATTTTTCTGTTGTTTCATAGAACATGTTTATATAAAGCATTAGCAAATATGAAGAAATCATTGTCTAAGTGGCAGAGTATTAATAAGGCCAAAATGTATCCTTAAAACAATCAATTATATACACAAACTCAGTAATTATGTAACCAAATTTCAACTTCCTTGTGTAGACTGCAGATTGTGGCAATAGGATCATTGGTATTTTTATGAAAAATGTACTTTAGTCACATATTCTAACATGTCTGCGAATTAAAAGATATACTGTACCTTCACAGTATAATTGAAGTATTTGGCTGACTGCATAAATCGATGGAATCCATCACTTTCTTTTGTTGCTACAGTTATGACTAATAATTTATCTGTAAAGACAGAAGGGACTAACATAAGATGGTTTTGCAAGAGGTTAAATGCTCCCACTTTACAACCCACTACAGTGATTAGAGTCATTAAACCTACCCGCCTACCTCCTATTCATTTTCGTAATGAAAAGTCTTAGTAGCCACAACAACATATACATCATCTTCACTGCTTTGTTGTTTATTTAGCAAATTAAGGAACCAAAATCAGGGCTGCCCTAGTAAATACACAGCTTTTAGTCACCATTCTATAATGGACAATTATTTTCAGTCCAACATAAAACCATTTGTCAGTAGGAGGAGGCAGACTTAAGCAATCATTCAAAACATCCATAAAAGCTATTAAGGAGAATGCTTATCAGGAAAAGGCATGCAGAAAAATGTATAAAAGAACAAAGTATATTAGCAAATATCAAAAGTGCTGGAACATTTCTTTTAACCTGAGGACACAGGAGGACTCACGGACTAAAAAAGCAAAAGTCAACATCTTTATAACATTCAATGCATTGAGCTGTACCGTTTGTCACCTGCATGTTGTTACCAATAACACAAAACTCACAAGGTATTAAATGTCTTCTAGGCAATAGGCAATTATTGGAAATAGCACTAATGCATTACAGAATTCAATTAGAAATAATTTCATATAAATCAAAGTAATTTTGCATCAAATTTTAAAAATAATTAAAATAATAAAATATAAATAGGTGCACTACACATGAAGAAATAATAAATTCAAACATTCACTAGTCAACTAAAGAAAGGAAAACGTTTCCATAAAGATAAATATCAACGTCCTTAGATTTTTTTCTGGAAAAAGGTATTTCTCACATAATTTTCACCACTATGAGAAATAAATATTCAAGAAAAAATAAGTTATTTTCATAAAGTTGATGGCAGCAAGTAAATATATTTTAAGAGCACTTTTGTAATTATTTTTTTTTAAGGACCAAGTTGTCTTTTTTTTTTTTTTTTAGAGAGAGTGCGCGCATGCAAGCGCACACACACACAAACACACACACTTGCACGCACACGAGCAGGTGAAGAGCACAGAGAGAGGAAGATGGAGAATCTGAAGTGGGCTCCATGCTAACAGCAGTGAGCCTGACGTAGAGTTCGAACTCACAAACCATTAAATCATGACCTGAGCCGAATCAAGAGACAGACACCTAACCGACTGAACCATCTGGGTACCCAATAAACTGCTATTTTTTAAGAAACAAAATTTATACCAAATTAGCTGTTATTTTTTAAGAAACAAAATTTAATTTTAAAGTTTCAAGCAGGGCTTAACTGATTAAGAAAATATGACATGTTACCATTCACAATAAATTTTATAAGAGTAAAAGAGCATACTTTAAAGTCTCTTTTTTCTGTAATAAAATTACTGTATTTAAAGATAACTTTCTTATCTTAACCTTCTATACATAAGTCATAAGAATTATCTACAAGTTTACATTTTGGTTAGATGGATTTTTACGCTTACCATTTTCAGTATAAAATTAGCAGCAAGGATTTCATCATCCTTAATAGGAAAAGTAATGTTGGCCAGACCACTGAGTAGACAGAAACGTTACACTAATCCAATGACTCAGAAGGCAAAGTTAAAAATGGGTAGTCTATGTCTGGCAATCTTATGCCAAATAAGGACTCCTATTGTTTCATTATTGTTGCTAATTACAAAAAAAACAAATAGTGAATTAGTAACTTTGTTTTTAAAAAAATGTATGATTAATAGCATTACATATAAATTTCTGTTTCCTTTTATCTGCTATTCAGTATCATTACTGTGATAAGAAACAAGTCTTATTTATAATAATATATATAATAAATATATTAGTATATTTATTATATATTAATATATTAATATATAATTTTATATTATAAAAATATAGTATATAATAAATATAATAAATATTAATATTGTAAATATACTCTATAATATATTAATATAATATATAAAATATAATATATAATAAATATATTTATTATAAATAAGATATATTTCTTATCAGTTCAAAAGTCTAACTTTTTCACCATTTATGAAATTTTCTTGTCAAAAACTTTGACCTAAATTTGATATATACTTAGATTTCACAATTAACCTATAGAATCAGTGACAAAAGGGAAAAAAATGGAAGGGAAACGGATACAGTATATTAACAGAATTAAGAGACAATTCAACCACATGTAAACCATGAACTTTATTTGGGTCCTGATTTAAAAAACTAACTGCAGAAAAGTATTTCTGAGAAAATTAGGAAAATCTGAACATGAATTGGATATTTGTTGACATTAGAAATTAGTTAATTTTTTATCATGTTAATGGCATTGACTTTTTTAGAGTCCTTATAATTTAGAGACACATACTTAAGTATTTACCCAATGAAATAATATACAGTATTTACAATTTGTTTTAAAATTATCTGAGGTTGATGGGAGGCAATGGAGGAGGAGGATAAAGGTTAAACAAGACTGACCATATGTAATGACTATTAAAAATGGATTCTTTTTGTGTATGTTTGGAAACTCCTACAATTAAAAGAGAGTTCAACTTCATCTACAATTCCTCATTTTCCAATCAAAAAAATTATAGAAAAATAGGCAATAGAAAACTTTTACCGGTCTAAATCATCTAAGTAAGAGGAAGGATGAAATAGCAGAAATTCTAACTAAACTATATTGTAATTTAAGCAACTATCGTGAGTACATTACTCAATCCACCCACCACAACCAAAACGATAATATAAGATGATTGAGCAAGGAAATGAGCTTGAATAAAAGGCATCCATCAACAATTACCAAAATCAATCTACAATGGTGTCAAAGAAAAGACAAATGGAACCTCAACTGTGACCAAATGGAACCTCTGTTGCCACTGTCTGATCCTATTACAAAATAGATTAATACAGTTTGCATGGGCAAGAAACATGTAACACACCTATAGAGTGCGGTAGATTAGAACAACCATTTATCAGTGAAAATCACATCATGGCAAAAAACAAAAACTTCTGTCCTCATCTCTACAATCCCCCAAATGCCTATCATTATAGTAAGATTTAATAAATACTGAAGTGTTTAAATATATAGCACTCTATAAAAATTCAGGTGAATATCAGAAATTCTCCAAAAATCAAGTTGTCAACTTATTTAAAAATGCCAAAACATGCTATATTCTTTCTTATTAATACACCTCTGGGGGCTGTGGGAATGCACTGTTAAAGAGCCATCTTTTGGGGCACCTGGGTGGCTCAGTTGGTTGAGCGTCCAACTTCGGCTCAGGTCATGATCTCACGGCTCATGAGTTCGGGCCCCGCGTCGGGCTCTGTGCTGACAGCTCGGAGCCTGGAGCCTGCTTCAGATTCTGTGCCTCCCTGTCTCTCTGCCCCAACCCACTCACATTCTGTCTCTGTCTCTCTCAAAAATAAATAAACATTAAAAAAAAGTTTTTAAAAAAAAAGGGCTATTTTTTTCTCCAAATAGTTATTTATAAAGAGCAGAATATATCAATATTTAGTGCAATTTTTGTTTTCAAAGACAAAGCATGAGTTTAAAATAGAAAGTGTTTTGTTAATATATCCTGTTTCCAAATTCTAAAGGAGCACATAAAATTCATCCGAAATTCATTATCTTAATGACAGACATCACATTAAGTAACTCAGCACCAGCCCAGCTGCTTTTGATCCCAATACTGAAGGATAACTCTCCTATCTTTCCAAGAAACTACACAGTCATACCAGTCCTTAATTTTAAATTGGAAAATATCAAGAAAAATAATTCTACAACAGGATCTATGAGTATACTGTTTTCACTCTGCAACTAACTCATTTTATGACCAGATATGTCCTTCGTCTATAAAGATCAGTGACTCTCACTGATCTACTAAAGGAAGGTATCTTCTTAGTAATGGTTAGCATAGTGCAGGGGCCAGCAAACTTTTTCACTGTAAAAGGCCAAATTGTAAATATTTTAGGCTTTGTGGACCACATATAATCTCTGTCATGATTTTTTCTTTTTTTAAAATACTTTTTAAATGCTTTATTTATATATAAATATACATATATATATATAACACATATAACATACATATATGTATGTGTTTTCTGGCTGCCTTTACAAAAACAATGGGCCAAATTTGGCCTAAGAGTAATACTTTGCCACCGTAGTTGGCCATATGAATCTGAAGACAAATACCTGGGTTCAAATCCCAACTCTACCATTTATTTGTTAGAAGTTGGCCACCTATGTGTGTCTCATCTGTATCTCATCTATAATATGTGTGTAAGAATAGCTCCTGCCTGACAGGTTTGCTGTGATAATTAAATTAGTTAATATATGCAAACTGGCTGACATACTGTAAGGTCTACATATATAGTATCTTCTTATTCCTACTCAATAGATGCATAGATAAGGTGGGCTATATTAGTGAAATCTCGGCAGATTATAACTCCATCTCTTTCTCTACTAGAGTTATACACTCACGAATCTGATATCTCTTCCAACTCTAGATTTTATGATGCTAGTAATGACTGAAGCACACATACCCAACCTATATAAAAACAGTCTGCTTAAAAGTATTCAAATATTTTAACAAGAAAATGCAGATATGCCCTCTCAAATGTTTACATGTCTCTCCATCTCCAAGCAAGCTATAATACTAACTCAAATTACGGTCATCACTAGCCCAGGCTTCTACAACAGCCTCCTAAACCCACTTAACCCACTCTAGTCATATCTCCACAAAGCAGCCAGAGTGAACTTTTCAAAACACCTAGATATCCAATCATGTCATTCCACTGCTAAACACCCTTAAGTGGCTTTCCATTGCTCTTAGGATGGTGTCCAAGCTCTATCACTTCAATGTAGTCCTTGACTGTGGCCCTCTCCAATATCATTCATTACCTCTCCCCTCCTTTGTTCTCTCTGCTCCAACTGCCCAGGACTTTTTTGGTTCTCCAACAATGCTCGCTCCTTCTCACCCAAAGAGAAGAGCGTATGCTACGTCATTATCTAATTCCCCTCTTGACCTCTTGATGGAGTCACTGCCTATTGAAATCTGAGGTTCATACACATAGGCTATTTCCTTAGGGAGACCATCCCTGACCACTGCACTGTCTACCTCTCTTTCAGAGAACTTAGCACAAATTGTACATTAACACTCATGATTATTATTTGAGATTAAAGTCTCTCCCTCCTGTTTGACTCTAAATGTCTAACAAGATGTCTTTTTCTGAACACTACACTCCAGGGTCTATTAGTGTTCAGCACCTAGTAGGTTCTTAATACACATTCGTTGGATGAATAGATTCAGGGATAAGTAATACTACGCTTCATGTAGATGTGTGTATAAAGCAATCTGTTTTCAACAAAATCCCTAGATTGTTAGCGCTATTATCTCCAATTCAAAAGTAAAGAAAGTTTTAAGTAAGTTAAACAATTTGGGGTGCCTGGGTGGCTCAGTCGGTTAAGCATCTGACTTTGGCTCAGCCCATGATCACACAGTTTGTTGAGTTCGAGCCCTGTATCAGGCTCTGTGCTGACAGCACGGAGCCTGCTTGGGATCCTCTTTTCCCCCTCTCTCTCTGCCCCTCCCCAACTTGCTTGCTCTCTCTCTCTCTCTCACTCTCAAAAATAAATAAACTTTAACAAATAAATAAAGTTAAACAACTTCAGTGAAGTCACCCAACAAGTTACTAGTAAAGCCAGGAGTAGAACTTTCGTTATTCTCAAAGTCCATTTCTTTCCAACGTTTCATGTGGACTTACTTGCTAGAGAGAAGTCAAGAGGCTAGAAGCAAACTTTGAGTTTTATTACATGTGTAGAAACGAGATAACTTGGCAAGCCTGAAACTTCTATCCTTAGACCTGCTTGCAGGTTGGTCCTTGGCTGCCATCTGGAAAACTGAATTTGGGGAAGTTCCTACCATTCCCAGTAAGAATGGTTCACTGTGCCTAAATTGCACTAACAAGGTATTTATGCTGAACACCTGATTTCTTTCTAGAAGTTTGGAATTTTGATACAGCACTTGCCTGTATGAACAGTCTCCATTAAAAACCTTGGGCAGTGAGTCCCTAATGAGCTTTCTTAATAAATAACATTTCACATGTGTTGTCACAGCTAGTTGCTGCGGGAATTAAGCAAATTTTGTGTGACTCCACTGGGAAAGGACTGTTGGAAGCTGCATCTGGTTTTCCTGGATTGACCCATGTGCCTTTTCCTCTGCTGATTTTGCTTAATATTCTTTTACCTTAATAAATCACAGCCACGAGTTTGACTTATATTCTGAATTCTAGGAGTCCTCCTAATGAATGGTTGATTCTGGGGACAGATGGCCTTGAGGATGCCAGACCCAATATGCTTCTAGCTATAGGCAACAACTCTTCATCTGAAAGAGACATTATGAGCCTAATTGGTTATGTGTCTGATAAAGGGATAGATATTAGATTCAGGCTTCAGAGGCCAGGCTAGAGAGATATAGAAAAGACCCCAAACACACTCCAGAGAAGTATTTGGTACATAAAGCAATCACAGTCTGCTCCTCCACCGACAGTTATTTTATTGTGATGTAAATTGTGATCTCATGAACAAGCTAGCAAAGTCCAATTCCTTTACAGAGGAGGGAACCAAGACCTCAAGAGAAAACAAGGCTTGCCCAGGGTCCTGCAGTTCAGCTAGGTGGTAACCAATCTAGGACTGGAACTCAAGATTCCCAATTACTAAAAACATGGTTTTCCTACGTCTTACTGAACAATTTTGTTGCTTTCTTAAGTACGGGGTCACCCAAACACTATGACAATTAAACCAAAGCCAAGGTATGTAGGTAGCAAGGAAACGAATTTTATTTTGTGGAACTGTTGAAAAAACAAAAAAAAAACAAAAAAAAAAACAAAGATTCTTCAAGAACAATTAATGCCAAAATTTCAACAAAGAAAAAACCTAAATAAATAGGATGTGTCAAAGAGACATCAAAGGATTCCATTAGGTTTTCATAGGAAATGGAGGAGAAATGAGAATACTAAAAAAGAAAAGAAAAAACAAACAAACAAACAAAAACCTCCAACCACTAATGCTGCAGAGGGAACAGCTTTACACATCAGCATTCAAATGAATCCCTGAGCTTCCACAGACCACTCTGGACCATGCACAGATATACAGAAAATCAGAAGATACGCTATGAGGTAGTGGGAGAAAGGGTGGCATGTAGGGTGACCAACCACTCCAGTCTGCCCAGGACTAAGGTGGTTTCCAGAACACAGGGATTTCAGTTGTATAACCTGGAAAGTCCTGAGCCAACCAGGACAATGTGGTCACCCTAACAGTATGTGCAGTGGGATTAGAGAAGGTGAATATTGACAGTTATGTATAAAAAGACGAGATGGCACAAGGAGTCAAACAGTAGGAAGGCAGTAAGGATAAACTCTTCTAGAACCAGAAGGTCAATCAACACAAGACATCAAGTGAAGCAGGACCATATTAAGACCTCCAGAGGCCTCAGGCACCTAAAAGGACAAGCCACTGTCCTCAGTGAAGCCCATGCACAGCAAATTACGAGATGTTTGGCATGGTACATTGAGGAAAATTTTGACAAACATGGAGTTTGACCAGCATAGTTAGAGGTCTGGCAATTATTTCAGACTTGAATAGTTGAGGGATTGAGAATTTTTCTAGCTGAAAAAAAGATTCAACACCTCCATTATCTTATCACATTTGAGGAGAAAAAAAAGATTTCTTCTATCTTAAAGAAGATAACTGGATGGGGAAGAATTAATGGAGAGAAGGCAGATTTTATATCAATATTGTTTTAGCCCATTCAGGCTGCTATAACAAAATACGATGGACCCGGTATCCTATAAACAACAGAAATTTATTTCTCACAGTTCTGGAGGCTAAAATCCAAGATTACCCCACGAGCATGGCCATACTGTGGTGAGGGCTCTCCTCTTGGTTCACAGCCAGCACCTTCTCCTGTGTCCTGCCTTGGTGAAAGGAGCGGGGGTCTTTTTGGAGCCTCTCTTATTAGAGCATTAACCATATTCATGAGGTCTCTACCCTCGTGACTTAACCACTTCCCAAAGGCCCCACCTTCTAATACCATCACCTTTGGGAGCTAAGTCTTCCACATATGAATATGGGGGAGGGAATGGGACACAAATATTCAGACCATAGCAAATATGAAGTATGATTAAGAGCATCCAGAATGAATCGACTGTCCTGGAAAAGCAGTGTTTCCTAACTTTACAAACATTAATACAAGGAGTGTAAGTCCACTTGCCAGGATTTATGACTCGGAGGACACACCTGATCCATTCGAAATATGAAATTTACACCCTGGATATAATTTTAATGTCAAAGGGAAAAGGTACTGCCCCCTTCACAGACAGAACAGATTTTAATCTGTAGAATCCCAAGGGTTCAAAGGTTACAGCAACCTCCAAAATAGAAAGATGTACCAATAATTAAAACCTCCTTTGAGTAGGATGGGATAACCCATCTGCTAGCCAAATGCTTTAACAGAAACTATAAATTGCCTGCCAGAAATCTGGTCCCAAGGTTATGTAGTTTGTTCAAACAAATTTGATTTATTGCTGTTTATTCCATATCTTACATAGGCACTAAAAATATTTCCAGACTTATAAGCAAAGAAATCAATAGTAAAGTTAACAACCAGTACAAAACAGCAGAGGCTGAGAGGATATATTTCTGCTAATTCACCTACAAATGAAAAGAAGAGGTACCCTAGGGCAGAGACCAACTTGAGATGGACTTGCAGCTAAGCAAGCCCTGTGCTAAGAGAAAGTTGTAAGGAGGAAGTGCCTGAATCAAAATATCTTTTCTCCTCCAAAATGGAAAAAGAATCTTGCTGAAGTCTGCCTAACCTAAAGGAATAAAAATAACTGGCATGCAAAATTAAAAGCAACCCTGATAAAGTGTGGAGTGCCTGAAATGGAAAGTCTTAACTTTATTCATCATCTTCAAGCATAAACATTTGCTTCTTCTACTCTACACTGCCATGAACACATTATAAATACATTTTTTAAAAGAGGGTATTTTCCATCGTATCCATCTTGCACAAAATGAGTACAATTAATCCGAGCAGCAGCCCATTCTCACACTGTCTGGAAAGTTTTACAGCATGTAATCCTCCCCCAACAACACACTACTTCTCCACATCGTTCAACAAATTGAACTTGCCATGTAAGAGGTTACTAAAAAGTTGAATCAGTATATTTAGACCTTGGGGAACATAAAATTAAGTGTAGATGAATTGATTTCTACAACTATGGATATTTTCTTCTATGGAAGAAGACTCAAAAAAAAAAAAGAGCCTCATTGTTTAATTTGTGTTGTAAACTGTCATAAACTTTCATCTTTACATACGAGAAATGTCCTAGTTTTTGGAAACCATGTCCGAGAAAACATAAAAAACATTCTAGCATTCACTGTGTCAAGTTAGAGTTTTAAAACATATACACGTGACTGATTTTTCCCTCCCCAGCCACTCAAATTAGTAATTTAATTTTTTGGACTAGGTGATAAAGTAGGAAGTGATATGCCTTCCCAGACCTTTCTCCCAGACCTCTACGTAACTTTCCCTCAGGAGATATCAATAATGTTGTTCTTATGGATGCTTCAAAAGACGTCAGTGTAGGGGTGCCTGGGTGGCTCAGTCAGTAGGGCATCCAACTTCGGTTCAGGTCATGATCTCACAGTTCATGAGTTCGAGCCCTGCGTCAGGTTCTGTGCTGACAGCTCAGAGCCTGGAGCCTGCTTCAGATTCTGTGTCTCCTCCCTCTCCCTCTGCCCCTCCCCTGCTCAATTCTGTCTCTCAAAAAATGAATAAACGTTAAAAAAATTTTTTTAAATGTCAATGTATATGTTAGCAAATACTTTATATTCTACACTTTAATTTTGCATAGTTTAAATTTTTTATTATTCATTTATTTAAAAAATTTTTTTAAAAGCAAAGAAAACTTCACCCATTTCTCCTACCCCTCCATCTCTGACCTCTGGCAACCACCAATTTGTCTACATCTATGAGTTTGGTTTATATATATTTAGTATGTTGCCTTTTCATTTTGTTGGTAGTTTCCTTTGCTATAAAGAAGCTTTTAAATTTGATGTAGTAAAACATGTTGTTTTTGATGCTTTTCTTTTTGCTTTTGTTTATTTTATTTTTGCTTTTGATGCTTTTACTTTTGGTGTCAGATTCAAAAAATAATTGCCAAGAACTACGTCAGGAGCTTACCACCTATGTTTTCCTCTAGGAGTTCTATAGTTCAAGCCTTACTTTCAAGACTTTAATCCATTTTGAGTCAACTATGGTAACCCATGGTATAAGATGGTGGTCCAGTTTCGTTCTTTTGCATGTGGATGTCCAGTTTTCACACAACAATTGATTGAAGAGACTGTCCTTTCCTCACTGTATATTCTCGGCTCCTTTATGTTAAATTAATTGACCATAAGTATACAGGTTTATTTCTGGGGTCTCTATTCTGTTCCACCGATCTATGCATCTGTGTTTATGCCAGGATCATACTATTTTAATTACTACAGCTTTATAATTTGAAATTATGGAACATGATACCTCCAGCCTTCTTCTATCTCAAGTTTGCTTTGGCTATTCAGGGTCTTTTATGGTTCCATACAAATTCTAGGATTGTTTGTTCTATTTCTGTGAAAAATGCCACTGGAATTTTGATAGGATTGCACTGAATTTGTAGATTGCTTTGGGTAGTATGAACATTTTAACAATATTAATTCTTCCAATGCATGAGCACAGAATATCTTTCCATTTATCTGTGTCTTCTTTAATCTTCATTAATGTCTTACAGTTTTCAATATACAGATCTTTTACTCCCTTAATTAAATTTATTCCTAGGTATTTTATTATCTTTGATGCAACTGTAAATGGGATTGCTTTCTTAATTTCTCTCTCTCATAGTTCACTAGTATATAGAAACACAATAGAATCAGTATGGAACTGTTAGTTCTAACAGTTTTTTTCATGGTATCTTGGTTTTCTATATACACCATGTCACTGGCAAACAGTAACAGTTTTACTTCTTCCTTTCCAATTTGAATGCTACAATGGACATGGGGGTGCATATATACCTTTTTGAATTAGTGTTTTCATTTCTCTTGCTAGGACTACCAATACTATATTGAACAAAATCGGCAAGAGTGGGCATCCTCGTCTTACTCCAGATCTTAGAGCAATAGCTTTCAGCTTTTTACACTGACTATGATGTTAGCTGTAGGCTCACCATATATAGCCTTTATTATGTTGAGGCATGTTCCCTCTATACCCACTTCGTGGTGTGCTTTTATCATATGGATAAAATGTATATTGAATTTTGTCAAATGCTTTTTCAGCATCTATTGAGATGATATATGACTATTACACTTCATTTTATACATGTGGTATATAACATTGATTGATTTGTGTATGTTGAACATTCTTTCATCCCTGGAATAAATCCCACTTGATTGTGGTGTATGATGCTTTTAATGTATTGCTGGATTTGATTTGCTAATATCTGCTCACATTTGCATCTATGTTCGCTAGGGATATTGGCTGTAATTTTCTTTTCTTGTAGTATCCTTCTCTTGTTTTGCTATAAGGGTAATGATGGGCCTTGTACAATAAGTTTGGAGGAGTTCTCTCCTCGTCTATTCTTTGGGAAAGTGTGAGGACTGATATTAATTCTTCTTTGAATGTTTGGTACAACTGATCAGTGAAGCCTGGTCCTGGACCGGGTTTTTGATTCCTGATTCAGTCTCCTTACTAGTAATCAGTCTGTTCAGATTTTCTATTTCTTCATAATCTAGTGGTAGTAGGCTGTATGTTTCAAAGAATTTATTCATTTTTCCATTTGTCCAATTTGTTAAGAAATAATTGATCAAAATAGAGTTTATGATCCTTTGTATTTCTCTGAGGTCAGTTGTCACTTTGATTTCTGATTTGATTAGAACCCTCATTTTTACCTTTTTCTTTTATTTTTTATGACTCTAGGTTTGTCTATTTTATCTTTTCAAAGAACCAGCTCTTAGTTTGACTGATCTTTCCTATTATCTTTTTAGTCTCTATTTCATTTATTTCTGCTCTAATCTTTGTTACTTCTTTCCTTCTACTAACCTTAGATTTCATTTGTTCTTCTTTTTTCTAGTTCCTTGAGGTATAAAATCAGTTGTTTGAGGCTTTTATTGTTTCTTGAGGTAGGCATTTATTGCCATGAACTTCTCTTACAACTGCTTTGGCTGCATCTTATAAATTTTGGTATGTTACATTTCCATTTTCATTTGTCTAGAGGTACTTTTTTTATTTCTCTTTTGATTTCTTCTTTGGTCCATTTGGTTGTTCAATCTCCACAGACTTGTGAATCTTCCAGTTTTCTTCATGTAATTGATTTCTAGATTCATACCACTGCCGTCAAAAAAGGTGCTTGATATGTTTCAATCCTCTTAAATTTATTAAGATTTGTTCTGTGGCCTAACATATGATCTATCTCAGAAAAGGTTCCAGGTGCTGTTGACAGGAAGGCATATTCTGTTCCTTTTAGGTGGAATGTTCTGTTAAGTATATCTCGTCTAATATCTGTTAAGTCTATCTGGTCTAATGTGTCATTTAAGGTTAATGTTTTCTTATTAATTTTCTGTTTGGATGATCTCTCCATTGATGTAAATGGGATATTAACATCACCCACTATTATTTATTGCTGTCTATTTCTCCCTTTAGATCCATTAGTATTTGCTTTATATATTTATTTATATATGCTGGGTACATATTTACAAATGTTATTTCCTCTTCTTGGAGAGCCCTTTAACACTATGTAATGTCCTTCTTTGTCTCTTCTTACAGTCTTTGTTTTAAAGTCCATTTTGTCTGATAGAAGTATAGCTACTCCAGCTTTCCTTTGGGTTCCATTTGCAAGGAGTATCTTTTTCTATCGCTCCACTTGCAGTCTGTGTGTATCTTTACATCTAAAGTGAGTCTCTCATAGGCAGCACACAAATGGGTCTTGTTTTTTACTCATTCAGCCCACTCCATGTCTTTTGATTGGAAAATTTTGTTCATTGATATTTAAAGTAATTATTGGTAGGTATGTGTTTATTGCCATTTTGCTAACAGTTTTCTGGCTATGTTGTAGTTCGAAAAATTTTTGCACCTCTTTCTAAAATCTACATATCTGGGGGCGCCTGGGTGGCGCAGTCGGTTGAGCGTCCGACTTCAGCCAGGTCACGATCTCGCGGTTCGTGAGTTCAAGCCCCGCGTCAGGCTCTGGGCTGATGGCTCAGAGCCTGGAGCCTGTTTCCGATTCTGTGTCTCCCTCTCTCTCTGCCCCTCCCCCGTTCATGCTCTGTCTCTCTCTGTCCCAAAAATAAATAAAAAACGTTGAAAAAAAAATTTTTTTTAAATAAAATAAAATAAATAAAATCTACATATCTGTAAGGTATTTTCACATGTAATCCAACTACACTGTATTCCATCATAGAGATAAACCACAATTTAACTAAACACCATGCTACTGACAGGTATTTACACTGTTTCCAATCCAATGGTGTACTAAAAAATAATCTGTAATGGATAATGATATATATAAATATTTCTTACATATAAGATTGTATCTTTAGAATAAATCCGAAGTCGAACTTCTGGGTCAAACATTTTCCTCCCATTTGCCATTTACCCTTTGACTTTGTTTTGATTGCATGAGTCTTACCAGGCAGAATTTCCTTTTATATAGCAGTATTTTTATCAGCCATTAACTCTTATGTCCTCTAGGTTTTAGAAAGGCCTTCTACCTGCTACAGTTATACAACAAATCTTTCTTATTTTCTTTTAGTACTTTCATAGTTTCATTTTTTTTCACATTTCTTTCTTTTATCATATGGCTCATGTTGAACAAATGAAATGCTGAACCTGCTGAGATTTTCTCTCATATCATTCCAAACAAGAAAGTCCTTAGGTTCCATTCTGAATTATTGAAACTTATGATGAATTAAGACAATTATGCTTTAGGAAAAATATTACCTATCTCAACTATGACAGGAAAGTTACATGTGATTGCTCTGAAGACTTAAACCAAAGAGGAGTTTCTATGTCTCCAAATATACAAATCCCAAAACACTAACAATAACAGGAAGATAATACTATTCCATAAAGGCTTTTTCTAAGTAAAATTGGCTTTCTGACACTATTTTCATTGGATATAAAGCTCCATAGAGAAGGTTCTCTATGTGCTCCCATCTGCCACACTGACAAAAATTCACCTAAGGTGTAATTATCTCTGTCCCAATCAGCTCCCTATTGCCTAAGTGCCTGATTTTCCTTCCTTCTTATTTCTTCTCTCAATTTTGAATAGTGACTTCCTTGAATTTTGAACCAAGCCATATGTTAAAAGACACACATGGATGATTCAGACAAGTCATTGTTGGGTAAGTCTGGCCTGTGTCTGATTAATCTCACAACCTTGAGAAAGCCATACTCCAGGTAAGGCCTCAGTCACACCAGTCATGGTGCATCAGAACCTCTGTACTACATTCCCAGATGTAAGCAAATTCCAAGGGTGGGGGGGGGGGGGATGGTGTGGTGTGGGTAAGTATGCACCTCAACATGGGGCTTAGAAGGCTTGAAGGACCACTGCAAAGAAAGCCTACCCAATTGAACGTTTACCTTATTTCAGGTACAACAATATAAAATCCCAAACATACTCACTTTTTTAAGTTTTGTGCCCATGATGATATGTATGATAAGTCAGTTTTAGCAGGGAGCCAAAAGTGTTTCTGAGTATGTGCTTATATTCTCAGTGATTGAAGCACAGTTTTATGCAAGTTCAAAGTTGGGGGAAAGTCCAAGAGATTGAAATCACATTGTAAACACATATATATGATTAAAAGAAGCCCTCATAAACAGCAAGATATTAAAATCTTTGATTTCAATCCATTATCATTCAGACAATGAAGAGTCAAAAAGATGTATAATGTATAAATCACCTGTCTTCAAGTAAAATATTTAATTGGATACACAACACACAGTAGACACCTTCTGCTGAACTTAATGATTTGTGTGATAACCAACCCCTCTAAACACCACCCCTGAGGCCATTTAACCTTGTTCCAGGAGCTCACACTAACCTATTCTCAGTCCTCAGTTCTTCCAATTCCAAGCTCTTTTGTAGAGATGTATTCCTTTCTTAATAACTGGGTTTCTTGTCCTTTTTCCATCAGTGGTCAGATCCCTATTATGACATATCATTTCAACAGATGATCAGAATTTGGTTTTGTACCTTTTGTTTAATTTTAGTTCCTGTCAAAATATTCCAGTCTGAGAGCTGGTACCCCAAATTCTCACCACCCAGAAAAGGCCATATGTACTACCTTAATCTTTGCATGGCTTACCATTCTCAAGATCTGCCTAATGCTAACATTCAACTTCCAAGTTCTCTGCTAACCATGTATTTTCCAAAATCTACTCAACAAGAAAGTCTTTGACAGATTTCTATTCCCTTTAGTATTCTTTATTTTGAGACACATTTCCTGGTTTCTGATACATTTCAGAGAAATGTTTTTGTTTTCTCATTCTTGGAACATTCTACCTCTGGTCCTCCTATAACCAGTTTAGTTTCCCTCCACCCCTGGGGATCACTGAGCCCTGAAGATCCGACTGGATCCTTAATCCAGACACTCTCAATTAGATCCATCATGCCAATGTCCTTGTCCTGTGGTTTTCAAACATTAGCATGCATCAGAAATACCCAAAGTCTTATTAAAACAAAAATTTCCAAACCCACCCCCAGAATTTTTGATTTGGTACACCTTGGGAAAGGCTCAGGAATAATTTCTGAGCACCAGGGGATGGTAATCATGCTGAAGAAGTATGCCAATGAGTATACATACTTAGGTCTATTTATAGATTATAGCCCAATGAGGAGGTTAAACAATGAAGGAAGAGATCAAGAGTAGTTGGGAGTATTCCCACATAAGAAAAAAATTTAGGTGGGCCTCAAAGATGAGATAAGACTGTTATCATGGAGTTTACACACATGTGGTGGATGAAAACCAAACAAAATATTTTCATCTAACTTACATGGCTAAAGAGAAGGACGGGGGAGAATAGGGAGTCTTGAATATGCTACAGTTTGGGATAGCAGAACCAAGTTCCACTGAGAGGGTAACATGAAGCATAGGAAGTGAGCTAGCCATGCAGACACCTCAGGAAAAGCTTTCCAGTAAAAGGAAACAATAAATACAAAGAACCTGACTGAGCTGGGTCCAGTCCTCATATGTCCTCAGGGGAGGAGGAGAGGACACCAAAATCACCAGAAAGGGCAAAAAAGCCTAAGCAAGAGAGAAAATGAGATGAGTTCAGAAGTCAGAGTGAAGAGATTGTGTAAGGCTTAGTGAGTCATTGTAAAGATTTGCCTTTTGCTCCAAATGCAATGGGAAGCTATTAGAGGATTTTGAGTGAAAGGATGACGTAACAGTTGCTAAATGGTACCACTACTATTACTACTATTCCTATTATTAGTACTACTAATCACTTCTGTTAATAACAGAGTCTACCATGTAGATACTATTAACTAGTATAATCCAAGTACTACAGTGTGATATAATGATCTATCAGAAATACATATTTGGTCATTCAAACAACTAAAACATATTTCTCAGATATATTTAGTCTTCATCTACACATCCTAAAAATGTCTCCGAGCCATAAAAGTGAAATGGGATTCTTACTATTAATGAAGGTGACTTTTTGGACCTCACCCAGAGTAGGGATTGGTTACCAGGGAGACAAACCGTGTGATTAGAGGGTTTGAACTGTCAGTTGAACTCTGGGGAGGGTAGAGGGGCTGGAGGTTAAGTCACACAGTGGCCAATAACTTAGTCAATCATGAGAATGCAATGAAGCTTCCATAAAAATCCAAGAGGACTGGGTTCAAAGAGCCAACAGGTTGTAAACACATGGAGATTAGGGAGAATGACAGGCCTGAAGAGGGCATGGAAGCTCTGTGCCCTCTCCCTATACCTTGCCTTAGCATCTCCTCATCTGATTGTTGATACATATCCTTTACTATGTCTTCTAAGGAACTCATATAAGCAATAAGTGTTTCCCTGAATTCAGTGAGCCACTCTGGCAAATTAAAAGAACCTAAGGAGGAGTTCATTGGAACCCCCAGTCTGTAGCCATTTGGTCAGAAGTACATGCAACAGCCTGGGGCTTGCAACTGGTGTCTGAAGTGAGGTTAAGGGTGACTGAGCCCTTAACCTGTGGAATCTGATGCTATCTTGAGAATACATGGTGTCAGCTGGTGTTTGAGAATTGCTTGTGTGTTATGGTGGGGGCAGGGGTAACCACCCCATTGGAATTGGGTCCAGAAACACCAAAAAACAGAGTTATTCCAATGTTTCAATTAAATATGTTGCCCAATATCAAACAGACTATAAATGGCAGGACCTGGATTTTAACTCAGGCAATCTGGCTCTCAAGTCTGTGCTTATGACTGCTATACAATACTGTGTCCTGTAATTGGACTGACGTTTTAACAGGATTACTCTGGTTGCTATGACTGAAAGAAGTCAAGGATAAAATCAGGAAGCCTGAGTGGCAGAGTGTTTACAACAATAATCTAGGGTAGAGGCCATGGTGATATGCACCAATGAATAGCAGTAAAGAAGGCAAAAAGTATTCAGTCTGGATATGTTCTGAAGACAGATTAAACAAGACTGACTGACAGATTAAACGTGAAATTTAAGAGAAGGAGGGAAGAGGAACTCCAGATTATTTAAGAAGACTAACTTTAAAAGATTAGCCTGCTGTACAGGTAAAGTGGTTAAGAAAACATTTAAATTAAAAGTATTTACTACAACCTTCTAGATGATAAAAATGCCACATACCCTATCCTGAAGGGGATACAGTCCCTGTAACTTCTCTGGTACTTGTTTACTTATAAAGGACTTATAGATACCAACTATCAGGCAATCTAAATGTAGATTAAGTGTTCTATGATAATGCACAGAACAGGATAGTGACCGAGTTCATCCTAAAATGTGAAGCTTTTCTGTACTCCGTAATATTTTGTTTACATTTGTATTGGTTTCAGGCAGAAATAAGTATGTAAAGGTTTTCTTTTTTAAAAAAAAAACGTATTTGTAGAATAAGTAAGGCATAATTGCACATTTCTACATAAATGTCATCACTTTGAGTCATTGGTAAGAAATGTGTTACAAGGATTAGAACATGTACATTGAAAAGTAACTTGGGAAAAGAAACATCAACTCTTGGCAAAGAGCATTGTTAAGGGGATGGTCACTGTGAAAAAGTTGATCTCTCCCTCCCTCTCTATTTCCCTGCCTCTTGTACAGTCATATTCTATTAATACCTAGCTGCAACACATCAGAAATGAACGGTTCACCAATTGGTTCTTCAAAAAGAACAAAAACATAGCAAGGCATTAAGCAGTCATAAGCAAGATGCATATTTAAAGCAGATGTTTATAAAACAGCTCTCCTTTGAATGCAGTCTAATCTTATCAGTATCAGTCCCTACAGGGCCAGGATGCTCCTGTATACTGGGTCAGGTTGTATCTGAAGGAGTCAGCATTTCAGTCAGAGAACTTGTGTAATAGGAATAAAGACACCCTGGTTGTAAAGCTTGGCCAGCGTCCATGGGAACCACTGATGTGAGGAATCCCCAGAATTCCAAGCTCTCAAGATGCGTTTACACTCCAGAGTCAAACAAAGAGACATTCCCACTGCTAAAAGGGTTCCTGGCATTACTCATCAAGGCACAGCTCCCTAGTGAAGTCTGATTTCACTGTGACCTACAAGCAGCAGTAAGCATTCAGTAGTTCGTAGGATGGATGATTTCTCCAGCACTCTTCACTCACTCTTTTTTTTTTTAACTTTTTTTTTTTTAATTGACATCCCAATTAGTTAGCATATAGTGCAACAATGATTTCAGGAGTAGATTCCTTAGTGCTCCTTAACCATTGATCCCATCCCCCCCTCCCAAAACCCTTCCAGTAACCCTCTGTCTGTTCTCCATATTTATGAGTCTCTTCTGTTTTGTCCCCCTCCCTGTTTTTATATTATTTTTGTTTCCTTTCCCTTATGTTCATCTGTTTTGTCTCTTAAAGTCCTCACACGAGTTAAGTCATATGATATTTGTCTTTCTCTGACTAATTTCACTTAGCATAATACCCTCCAGTTCCATCCACATAGTTTCAAATGGCAAGATTTCATTCTTTCTGATTGCCAAGTAAAACTCCATTGTACATATATACCACATCTTCTTTATCCATTCATCCATTGATGGACATTTGGGCTCTTTCCATACTTTGGCTATTGTTGACAGTGCTGCTATAAGCATGGGGGTGCATGTGTCCCTTCGAAACAGCACACCTGTATCCCTTGGACAAAAATGCCTTATAGTGCAATTGCTGGGTCGTAGGGTAGTTCTATTTTTGAGGAATCTCCATACTGTTTTCCAGAGTGGCGGCACCAGCTTGCATTCCCACTCAATCACTCTTAATTCCAGAATTTCTCAAAGTAAAGAAAACTCACTACACTATTGAGGTGTCATTTTTCAGAAATATATAACATGGCTTAAAATAAGACTAGAAAATATTTCTCAAATTCACAAATTACCGTTAGCATTTTTAATCGTTGAGCATTCCAGTCAGTTACACCATGGAGCCTGGGATCTTCCTCTAAACCCTTAACAAAAATCATTCTATAAAATACTATAATTAAGTAGAGGGCACCAAGTGTAATCTCTTCCTGATGTGTCATGATCATTCCTTACTATACTTTCCAGTGACACAGGAATTCCCCCAAACACATCTAATCCTATACAGCTATTTATCCCCTTAATAAGTTCTTCACATGCTGTTTTTTACCTTTAACTTCCTGATCTCCATTTTGATGTCTGAATGTCAATATGCCTGCTTCTATCAACAACACAGTATGTTTCTACAGTTTCTGCCCTCTTGTAATTTTTATAATGTATTATGTGCCGAGAGGTAGAAAACTCATTTGTTCATACCGTGTGCTGAATAAAGTCAGTAAATGGTTTTCCTATCTCCAACTATAAATAACATAGAGAGAGAGCTGGGTGTTTAGATAAACTATGTCCAAAAAGAAAAGTACAAAGTTAACTACATTAAAATAGATATTATTTTGCATCTTAAACTGTATAAACTCATCAAATGCAGTTTTACAAAATAATATCTAACATTAGGGAGGTTCTAGTTTGTAATGGAAAAAAAAAGTTATCCTGACCTAAAACATACTCAGGCTCAGGCAGTGAAAAATATCTCAGGCTTCCATGGTATTTGGTGAAAATTTGTGATGTTCTGATAATTATTAGAATGGCATGGAAACAAATTCAAAACTCCTTCTGGAGAAAAAAACACACAATCATACATGCACACACCCTACCTAAAAACTCTGCTGCCAAAATAAAACAAGCGGTATTTGAAGAGAGGAAAATCCTCTCAACTCCATACTCTTCTTCCTTGGGGATAGTAATTTTGGACCCTGCACGCATAATACAAAAACCTAAAGAGCTTTAAAAACAAAAACAAAACCTTATGCCCCAGACCCACCTCAGACCAATTAATCATTCAGAATCTCTGGATTATTCTTATGTGCCTTTTCAGAGAAGTAGATCACTGCGGTCAGAGAGAAACCCTTGTGCACCAAAGGAGGACTACACAGTCAGAGGCACTTGGAAATCTCAGCCTGTGACAGGGGAAAAGAGTCCCAGCCTCAGCAGAAGTTTATATTCCTCACTGACTCCATTCCACCTTTGAGCCCTGCAAATAATCCTCAATGGTTTTCATTCTCCCAACAGTTATTGATGGTTCTCTATGAACTAGGCACTATGTGCTAAATGTTAGAGATCTAAGCAAACACCAGACTTTAGGACAATGTAAACTTTAGGAGCTGTATCCCTAACTTCTAGTTGACACACAGTAGTCACTCAGTAAATATTCTTGGAAGAATCAATCAGTGCCTTCATGGATTTTACACTATCATAGGGAGTGGGGATGGGAGCGGGGTGAGAGACAGTAAGCAAATAATTCAATAACTAAGTACAAGTGGATATTGCTGTAAATGCTAAGAATGAATTCAAAGCAAGAAGGAGATGAGAGATTTTAAATTGGGGGGGTTAGGGAAGAACTCAGAGGAATTCACTCTAAAACTGAGCCATGGAGAAAAGATGAAATCAGGTGAAAAAATGTGCTGTGTGTATAGGGAGTCAGATTGAATATAATCCCAGGGACCCCCTCTTTGCCAGCTATTCTAGATTTCTTCATTTCTGTCCCTAGACAGAGGATTTGTAACAATGTCCTCCTACTGCATGGTTTACTAAATGTTCCTCTCAGAAAAGCAATTACCAAGTTACAATTTAACACAATAAGAAAACAGCCCTTTGAAAGTAACTGTAAATAAACCACAACTGAACTATCTACTACTATTAAATTTCCTTCATTAAAAGAAACTAATTTTTTTCTAAACACATTTTTGTCACCTAAATCAATGTGTGTTTGGTATTTTCTTTTTTTCAGTAAATGGAAAATTATGTAATCCAACAAGTTTCCTTGTTTGATTCAATTAGCAGAAAAGTTTAGTCCCAACTTCACTGTCCAGCTGTATCAAACTATTCCCTCCAGATATTTGTCTCCATTGTTTTTTTTCTCCTCTCGTTGCTTATTCATTTTTGGTGTCTGTTTTCCAGTTTTTCTCCCTCCATTTCCTTCTGAAAACTAACGGTGGCACATATCAGAAGCACTGGGGGCCTTTTTCCAACTACAGGGTAGCTGCATGTTTTATGCAAAGGATGGTCAGTGAAAATGCTACAAAATTCAAACCTCTCATATTGCACAATTAATTTTCCCATTGAACTAAATGGAAAGGGAAGTATTTCCCAAGTACACAAATCTCCCGGTGCTTGCTTTTAAACATATGAAGCATGATAAATAACAAACACTTGAAAGATGAATTCAAATAAAGCTTTTTAATTAATATATTGCATCAAACCCTAAGAGAAAGGAACCATCAGCACATTCCGATCTCTTGTCAAACCAAATACACTGATGCCTTGGTGCAAACCACAGCTGACTCTGCAGGAGCACTGACTGATCTTACAGTCATGAAGCCAGAGACACCCCCCCCCCGCCCCCAAATTTGTTCCCATCTTCCTTGCTCTAGTTATATGGCAATTTCTATAAACTTAAAAATCTGCTTCAAGCTGCCCTGCAATTTTTCAGCACTTTAACGATCATTTTTGCGGAATGCTCCCTCCCAAACTTAGTGAAAACAGTTCAGTGAATCACAGCAGCTGTTTTGGACTTCTTCCTAGAGTTTAACACTCTGACTTCCCTTGCAAAATTTCTGTAGTAGCAGGCCTGCTTTTCAGTACCAGCACCTTACTGAATAAACGTTTGGAGAGCAAACTTAGAGACACAAAAAAAAGACTATAAATTTTAATCACGGTGATTATTCAAATAACTATATAAAACAGTTACCAAAGTTCCTTAAAGAAGTTCCAATCCATGCAAACAAAAGTGAGAAATACATGGCACCTAGACTATATTACTAACATAAATTCAGGCAAATTTAACCTTTTTTTCTAGTTTTATTAAGAAATGACTGACCTACATCACTGTGTATGTTTAAGGTATACAGCATGACAGTTTGATTTACATATCCAGTAGTTGCCCCTTAATGGTGGGGGATAAGTTCCAAGACTCCCAGTAGATGCCTGAACCTGGGGACAAATTTAAACTGTTAACATGAAAAACTTCAGCCCCTCTGTTCTGCTCACATTCCCCACCCAATCTATCTGCGAATTCTATCAGCACTGCAGAATTCAGCCTTACCAACACCACCATCTGTGACTGGCCTAAATCTGGGCACCATCATCTCTTCCCTGGACTACTGAAATGGCCTCCAGAAGGATCTCCCTGCATTTATCCCTGCCCACTTCAACCTATTCCTGACACCACCCCTGAATAACAAGTCTACAACTCTACCAGCTGAGGGATCAGTGTACTCCACATAGCCATACAGCAAAGGGGCTTGTTCTCAATAAAATCCAAATTCCTCGTCATAGTCTACAAGTCCCTAAGGGATCTTGTCCTGTCACTCTGATCTCCTCTTCCACCACTAACACCACTAGCCCTCCCTGCCCCTCCTGCAGGCACATGGGAACACTTGCTGTTCCGGGGACAGACACATCAAGCACATTCTAAGGTATTGGCACTTGTGACTCTGGCTGCCTATAATGTTCTTCTTCCAGTGACAATTCCTCCCTTTGTGTCTGTGCAAATGTAACCAATATGAAAAGTCCTCCCTGAAAACACTACCTGAAACAGCACGGCCCACTTCAACAGTCTTGCCCCTAATCTCATTTTATTTTTCTTTGTAGTACTGGTATCTCCCTGATAGGTCTATTTATTGTTCCTTTCTCACTCCACTAGAATGCATACTTCGTTGATATGAACATGCAACTCACAGAAGAAATTGCAGGGGCAAACAAATGCTTTCATTTTGGCAAGTTAAGAAATAAATCACTATAAATTGGAGAATCAAACTCGATTTCCCATAAAAACTAGAAGAAATTCTTTTAAAAGTCGTGCAGCTGAGAATTCCATGCAACAGACCATTTGGTACCCTGCCGGTGAAGATGACAAACCATATAACCTCTAAGAAGCAACTCGATAATATGCAACAGGAGTTCAAAGAGTTCATTTCCTTCGATTTCAGTACTTTGTTTCTTGGACCTATCTTCTAAAAATAGGAAACCAAAACTCATTTTCAAGAATATCCCTATAATATTATTTCCATTAATAAAAAGTAGAAAAAGAAACCATATATCCAATAATAAAATGGTTATAGAAATTATAGCATTATTGGGGCACCTGGGTGGCTCAGTTGGTTGAGCATCTGACTCTTGATTTCAGCTCAGGTCATGATCTCACAGTTTCGTGGGTTTGGGCCCCACATCGGGCTCTGTGCAGGCAGTGTGGAGCCTGCTTGGGATTCTCTCTCTCTCCCTCTCTCTCTGTCCCTTCCCCACTCATGCAATCTCTGTCTCTCTCAAAATAGATAAATAAAACTTAAAAAATTTTTAAAGAAATTATAGCATTATCTCACATATCAAAATGTTACTTAAAAATCATAACTTCAACAGTATTTAAAGCCATGAGAAAACACTTACAGTGTAGTGTCTCATGAATATGGTAGAATATAAAACTATCTCTTTATGCTTGTCAATATATGTATCCTGATTTTATAAAGAAAATGTATGGGGCGCCTGGGTGGCTCAGTCGGTTAAGCATCCGACTTCAGCTCAGGTCATGATCTCGCGGTCCGTGAGTTCGAGCCCCGCGTCAGGCTGTGGGCTGATGGCTCAGAGCCTGGAGCCTGCTTCTGATTCTGTGTCTCCCTCTTTCTCTGTCCCTCCCCCGTTCATGCTCTGTCTCTCTCTGTCTCAAAAATAAACATTAAAAAAAAATTTAAAAAAAATAAAGAAAATGTATGAAGAAATGTGAACCAAAAAAGGGAAAAAACTATCAAAATGTTTTACATTGTTTACTAATGATAGTGGGATTATGGACAAATTTAATTTATTCTTTTTAAATGCCTTCATTTTCATTTATATTCAGATATTTTCATCGTAACTAAAACAAAATTTTTCAGTGAGGTTATACCATCTTCATGAAGTCTGTTGTGTTGTAATTCTTACTGATTCCTGCTGCTTCACCATGTCTTCAAAAGATTTGTCACTTCTTATGAGTCTTCAGAATGATTTACAGATGAAAAACATCTGTAAATGTTGAGACTTATCATTTTAAACATACACACATAAAACCCAAACGCTAAAATTGCCATGGTAGCATATTCAACCTATATTGGCATTTATTTATTAATCTAATCCATCCATATCCAACCTAGCTTTGTTAGTTTGTTCATTTTAACATTGAAATGTATGTACTTAACATCTGGAGTTGTCAAAAATAAGCAAAACATGTAATTGAATAATAAATAAGTGCCATGTGTAGTTAGGGAAGAGCTTAGAGCCTAGAGAAGTCAAGTAATATGAAATATTTGTATGTCTCAACTCCAGATAATTTTGAGAAAGCCCAACATTCTAATTATAATGCAAGATACTCATGTAGATTTGCTCAGCAGAAGTTTCAGCCACAGGCTTATTTATAGTTTCTGCTATGAGCAAAGAAACTATAAAAGTAAAGAAAAAAATTACATGAAAACCAAACTTTCAAATAAAAATCATTAAAAATAAGTCTATAATTGTTAAGTATAGTTATGGTAATCCACAAAGTTTTCTCTTGTACTTTTGCTTTCATGAATACTTAAGAAGTGGAGTCAAATTAAATCCTTCCTTCCTAAATGAGCCAGAATTTTTTCCGTTATCTCTTGACCCTCTCAAATTCCAGAAGCCTTAAATAAGCCCCAGTTGTTTCATCTCAGAAAAGTGACTTTAGTCAGCTAAGTATTCACTGAAATCTAATAGGGTGTTGTGTAAGATGAAAGTACTAGAAAAGAAGAAAATGAACAAACAGCCGAAAGTCAAACACACACTATAAAACTGTAATTAGAGATAAGTTGCCCTATACTGTTCTCCATGTAGGTTACGATCCACTACAAAAAGGGTCTAAAAAAAAAAAAAGGATAAGAAGAGATAAATTCCTACTACTTAGCTGCCTCTATTTTATAGTTTTATTTCCTTTTTCCCATGAGTTTCCTCAGCAGTTGGTTCTTAAAACTTGAAAAAGCATTCAAAAATCTTAGAACTTTATGACAGACTTTCGTGTAAGTAGACCATATGTTTCATGTAACGCTGACCCCATACTTGCATCCCTACTGCCAAAAAGCCATCAAATTCTGAAAATACTGAATGATTTGTCAAGCTTCAAGAATTATTACTGAAAAAAAAGTCATAAAAAAAATAAATGTTAAAGCCATATGTCTCCAACTCCTTTGGAGCTAAGCTTCTAGATGAAAATTATGCCCCATCATCCAGATTCAGTTCTATGAGATGTGGAAGACAAGTGGTCTTCTCCCCACGATTTCTGTCTGTTTCCGCTGGTAAGCATGGTCAAAAAGATGTGGAGTTGCTCTACACCAGTGTTCCAGTCTTCCATTTTATACAGCTAGAGAGAAAGGGAGAACAGGAGAGAGGGAGGAAGACAGACACACAGACAGACATACTGCAGAGGCAGTAGTTGAATTCTGCTTTCCAGAGTCTAGTTACCAGTTTTGTGTGAATAAGGAGTCAATGGAGACAACTTCCTGATCTCTGAATTATATTTACGGCAGCATATTCCCATCTACCACCCATTTGTAATTGAGGTAGGTAACGTCCTACTTTGGTCAGCTGCTCTGCTATTCTAGGAGTCAAGGCTAAAGGGTCAGCCTAAAGCCTGCTCTTCCAGCCTTTCCTGTAATTGTGTAAGTCCATACTTACTTTTGTTAAATCCCCTTCTGCTCCAGATATCTAAAATGGCTTCTCTTTCCTGAATGGAACTCTGACAAACATAGTTACCCACTTCTCTCATTAGTTGTGACTGAGGTGAGCCATGGGTTACCAGACTACCCTTCCGTAGGGCTCCTGGGCAAAGAAACTTCCAGAGGCTTGCAGTTGACAGGCATAGCAATTCATAGACATGGTACCCAAAATAAGAGATACTGTCAATGTCCTCCTGCAGGTAAATCCAGCTGAGAATTTGAAGTTAATTCATATGAAAAGATTTAGAATAACATAGTAAATACCTAATTAAGTAACATGTATTAGCATGGGGGGGGGGAGGCAAAGAACCAGGAGACGCCTTGGATATATCACTTAATATCTCTAGATTCAGTTTCTTGGATTAGAGAAGCAGGGACAGTAATAAGGGAAAATGTTAAAATAGGTCATCTTTTAAAAAGTCTCCAGAAAAAAAAAAGTCTCCAGTTCTAATAAAATGATTTTTGGAGAATACTGTGATAAGGTGTCATCAAAGACAGCTTCATGAATGGGAAAGATGGAGGTCTTAAAAAGGACAAGAGGGATTCTGACAGAGAAAAGGAACTGAAAAAAGAGATAGGACTTAAGAAAGGCAAAAGTATAATATTTTGGCTGGACACTGAGGAGTCCAGTATGAACACAGAGTGAAAACTGGGAAGTATTTCACACCTGTGAAAATAGGGAAGGCACAGGGAGCTTCTGAACAGGGCAGTGAAATTTGAAATTGGAAACATTTGGAGCCAGGTAATCCCTTCTTGTGGGGGAATGTGGTGTGCATCGCAGGATGTTTCCGCAGCATCCCTGGCCTCCACCCACAGGATGCCAGGAGCACCCACCACTCATGACAGTCAAAACATGTCTCCACACATTACCAAGTATCCCCTGGGCCGGGGGCAAAATCACTCCTGGTTACGAGCCACCAGACTCGAGAAAGAGGACTATGGAAAGATGACACAGGAGTGATAACTTAAGAAGCAATTATAACTATTTCATCCTGCGATGTGTGCCCAGAGCAGGAGTTGCAAACACATATTAGTGAAGAGGCCAGGTGCCAGCTGTGGTGAACACATGGGCACAAGCACCAGCCACAGGCAGAGAACCCTCAGCATCAGCCAGCTGTTGTTGCCACGTGGGAAGGCAAATCCAGCCTTCCAGGTCTTCCTTCCCCACCTCCCTTCAAGAGAAATAAATCCTGGACTTCAGGTAAAATTTCCTGATTTTAAAAATACAGCACTTAGTTCAAGTTTTCTGGGAGACAGCAAGCAGGGTGGATTTAACCCTCAAGCTGCCCAAGATCTGCAGCCTGGACTAAGTTGGTGATAGCTTGGGGAGTGTTTGGGAGGAGAAATTAATGGACCCTGATCAAACCAACTGTAAAAGCACAGATTTTTTTTTTGTAATGTTTATTTTTGAGTGAGAGAGAGACAGAATGTGAGCGGAGGAGGGGCAGAGAGAGAGGGAGACACAGAATCTGAAGCAGCTCCAGGCTCTGAGCTGTTGGCACAGAGCCCGACGCGGGGCTCGAACTCATGAACCATGAGATCATGACCTGAGCCAAAGTCAGATGCTTAACCAACTGAGCCACCCAGGTGCCCCAAGATTTTTTTTTAAGACAATTTTGAGAAAGGTTGCAAAAGTGAACTTGAATAAGCATTAGATGATGCGAAGGAATTACTATTGAGTGTGATAACAGTATTATGATTATCTCAAAAAAGTTTTATCTTTTTGAGATAATGACATATTATACACAGATATGCTTTCCATTATAAATGAAACCAAAAAAAAACAGAAAGAGAGAAAATAATGAGTGAAACTCAACACATTTCAATATCAAGAATAAATCAGAGGAATGAGAAAAAGTGACTTCAAAGATTTGAATTTGAGTAAATAAGGAATATCACCAAAGAGACTGTGCCACTAAATTTATTATTTATTTCCTTGGGGTTCCCCTGGGGGAAAAAAAAGTTGTCTTTATATCTTAACTTGTTAAAACTTATTCTCTAGAATTTATTGAGAGCCTATAATTTTTTTCCATTGCCAATCAGAATACAAGAATTAACTCTATACATTCTAGGTTCTACTTTAGGATAATGTTAATCAGAATTATACTGTGTAAAATAATAACATTAGTTAGTAGCACTTCCTGGGCATTTTCTGTTTGCAGACCCTGTGCCAAGCCTTTTACTGGCATTATAACATTTAATCCTCAAATCAACTTTAGGAGACAATTACCTTTATAAAGAAAAGATGATTCAGAGAGGTTAAGTAACTTATTCCAAGGATAACCAGCAGAAAAGAGAAAAGAGAGGAGATTTAAATTCAGGCTGTCTGATTCCAAAACCCTCTCCCCTTAACCATTACCCTACACTGTCTCAGGCCACAGGGCATCTTTTCCTAATTAGCATGTAAGCAGCTTATTAGCATCTGACTGTATCCCAGTAAGCCAGGTGAGCTCATACATACTTTAGTTAATTCATAGTTAGAGGTATCCAACCTCCTTGCTGTATGGTGAACCCTCTTTGGCTATATGTAGAAAGCAAACATTCTCTTCTGTATTGCTTAACGTTTGAAATGCAAAGGAATATCGTCCTCAAATTCTTAGTAAAATATCCAAGATGAAAGTGGGACCAATATAGCTTTCCAGATAATTCAAGGCACAACAGGCTTCTACCATAGTTTATGAGAAATACTAAGAGACGTGAAGCACCCTCTTCTGCCATGTGGTCTTCAGAGTCACAGTGTCTATGTTTCTGAACCTCTACTGATCCCCAAGGCAACCAAGTGAAAAACAAGCCCAGTACTGCACACTGTCTTGGTGCGCATGTCCGGGTACACAGGACTGCAGGCTGGGAGTCATGCATGGCAAGAATGGCTGGGATATACAATTTATTGTGAATAATAGGAATGCTATGCCATCAATTAGCATAATCCAGATAAACAAATCCCTAAGTAGGAAAATACTCAAACCAAATTTGTTCAGTGCACATCCAATTTTACATAAACAAAGTTCCCTTTTGCCAGCATTGGGGCAGTGGCTTCTAGTTCAGTTTTTTGAATTAATTGTCAGAACACATTCGAATCACGTATGCTATCATTTTCTAACATGCTTGCAAGCAGTTTCACCTTCTCCACTTACCTTCTACCTCCCACCACCTCTTCACACTGAATAGGACTCATTTTCAAAAGAGTTTTCTACAATTCAAATATGCTTGAAACTAATTCAAGTGTGGGCTATTCTGACACGTGTTAAGAAAAATTCCCATCTTGCATCCAGTTACAGAAAAGATGTTAACTATGAATTGTAGTCATCTCTTAGGTATGCATGTTCGGTATAAAGTAAGCTTCTTAGTTTATCTTTTACCCTCAACCTGAAAAATTTTCCCTATCCACTCATCCGTAAATAGTAGCCCACAATGGTGCTGCTCGTACCACTGCCATCGAGGCCAGTCCGTGACTTGCTATGGAGAAGGGGGGCTTGGCTGCTTAGGATTTTATACCCTACGAGAAAACCTTATGCTTATGGGACGGGAAAATACCAACCGCTTTGTGTTAAATAATAATACAAAGGTTAGTTTATCAGTTTTTAAAAGAGATCTTTCTTTAACCTTACCGACTCTATAGGAAAAAACATCTGCTAATGCTTACTTTCTTATTCAATAAACCACAGTTAATCTCCAAAAACAACATCCAGGCTAAATCGTTCTGTGATTTTTGGTAATGGTGCCCATGAAAAAGTAACAACTGTAAATATTTTCAAAACTAAGCCACCCTTTTCCCCCTCAATTGTTTTATTTGAACTGCTTCCTTCAATTTACATAAAATCTCTGCAAACAGTAACAGTAAAAGCCAAGAAAAGAGAAAAAGCATAGGGCACCATCGCCTGAAAAGATTGGGTCTAAGACACTACCACTCACAAGGTATACTCCATTCCAGAGGCGCACACACACGTAGAATAAATGGTACTGTGACAGTGATTGAGCAATATACCAAAGAAAAGTCCAGATCAAAAGGCATTGCAACTTTATAATCCATTCTTAAGGCTTAACTAATCTCCATGGCTAGAGACACATGCAGACACAGAGACATACACACACACACAAATACTTTCACCCTATAAACTGATTTTCTTTTTATTTACCATGTTTCCAGTTTACTGAATGCAATCATATTTTAAAGGTATTTAGTGAATCTAAAAATTGGATAGGTGATTTGATGACTATTTCGGGAACAATTTGGAAGAGGGCCTCCAATTTTTTACAATAGCTTCTTTTTAATTTTAGAGAATTACCAGCATCATTTTTAATAACCAGTAGGACTTGAACAGTCAAGACTGAAGCAGAGGAATATAAAGCCATTTTTCAAAACAGCTTCCAGTATTTAAATGTACTGAAGAGTACATGATTTCTCTCAGAAGACAGAAAACACCTTCATATCAAACACTAGACTAGTTTCTCCTCTCACATAAAAATGCTTGGAATATTTTTAAATGTAAATTTAATTCTAGTTATTCTTGGGCTTATTTTCTTACCTCTAAATCAAAAGTTAATTAGGGAAAAAAGCAGTATCAAGGCCTGTCCAACTCCAGCTCCTGAGAGAACTAGAATATTAACATACAAAGCAACTTTGTGTCTATGCTTCCTTTGGCATAAGGGATGTATTGATAGTAAGTTTCTTCAGATCTGTTTTCTGGTTCCTGCAGCCTTTGTCTCCACTCCACTTCCTGACACAATTCAAGAGACATCAAATAACGGAGCTATAAAGAACATACATTACAAAGGAAGTCTGGAGAAGCAAGATAATTGGCTCAAGGTTGGTGAATGGAGGGGTTAGAACTTAGATCAAGGTTTCCTGATACCCAGATGTCAGTGCTATTCCCCACAGGCCAGGCTGCTTCACCGTAAGTGCTTCTTTGATTTGTTACATATGCATCATTTCTCCTGTAAGAATCTCAGAATCTCAATATGGAACAGGGACTGAGTCTAGTGTGTTTTTTTGTTTGTCTTGTTTTGTTTTTCTATTTCTCCTTCCCATAAGGCAACACAGAACACAGACTAGCCAATGAATAAATACTCAAATTAAATTTTGAAATATTAATAGTCATGCTTTGTAATATTACACAATGGGAATTATTTCTAGCATACGTTTGTATCGAAGAAGTTACAATAGGTTAGTTACCTCTAGAAAAAAATGTATTCTGGGAGAATTTTTAAAGTTAAATTAATTAAATAAAATAGATTTATTAAAGTATGTAGACTCATAAAAGCTAATGTAAACTGGTGCTCAAAACCAAGAATTAAAGCAATACCAAAAGAGTTATAGGCAAAAATGCATTAAAACTTTTCCTTACAAAAGAAAATAGATTGGCCAAAGGCTAGGGTTATGCTGATATGACCCATGAAAATATAAAAATACCTAGTATACTTATGTCTAGGGAAATGCAGGAATGTTTCTCTTCTAGTACTACACACAGTACTTCTGACACCAGATGTGTGGACTTTTTCCCCACACTGGCCAATTTTCCCAGACCAAATGAGTATCCTGTTGTTCAATTCAATTCAACCAGAATTAGCACAGATCCTAAAAGTTAAGGGCTCATTCCCATAAGACTGTTTCCACTTCAGATGCCAATCACAAGTAGCAGGTCCCCAGGTAACCCACAGCTTCTGTCTGACTTGACTACAAATAAGAAGTTACTGGGGCACCTGGGTGGCGCAGTCGGTTAAGCGTCCAACTTCAGCCAGGTCACGATCTTGCGGTCCGTGAGTTCCAGCCCCGCGTCAGGCTCTGGGCTGATGGCTCAGAGCCTGGAGCCTGTTTCCGATTCTGTGTCTCCCTCTCTCTCTGCCCCTCCCCCGTTCATGCTCTGTCTCTCTCTGTCCTAAAAATAAATAAACGTTGAAAAAAAAATTTTTTTTAAAAAAAGAAGTTACTAAGAGCTCCTCCTCAGGTTTGATCATTTGCTAGAACAGCCCACAGAACTCAGGAAAACAACTTACTTACTATTGCAAATTTATTACAAAGGATATTTTAGAAGAAGCAAGTGAAGAGTCATATGAAGAGATACATAGGGTGAGGTCTGAAAGGATCCCATGTGTCCCCATAGAGTTTGGTTGCACCACCTTCCTCGCATATAGATGTAATCACCAACCCAGAAGCTCTCCAAACTCCATACCTTAGGGATTGTGATAGATGCTTCACCATGTAGGTATAACCAATTAGTAACTTATTTTCTAAACCCTGTCCCTCTTCAGAAGACAAAGGTCAGGGCTGAAAGCTTCAAGCTTCTAATCATGGCTTGATTTTTCTGATGAAGAGCTCCCATTTAAGAGTCCATCAAGAGTCACCTCATTAGAACAAAAGACATTCTTACCACCTAGGGAATTCTAAGGGATTTAGTAGTTCTATGACAGATACTTCTATCACTCAAAAATTACAAGGGTTTTAGAAGCTCTGTGTCAGGAACCAGGATCAAAGACCAAATATTAGCAGGAACCAGGGGCAGAGACCAAAATATATATTTCTTATTATTTCACAACCTAGCAACACTTTTGGAAATATAAAGTCTGTGGACTTTATGGACTCCAACCCTGGAGAAGAAAGAGCTGTATGTATAAAAGAGCATGGTGAGAAAAAGTAGAAATGGGATTGAAGAATGGAGAAAGAAAAGCTGAGCAAGGACCCAGAACCTAGAAACTGCCCAAAAAATGCCAGGTATGCAGGTCTCTAACTATACTTAAGTCAGAGTATAGTAAGAACTCTGAGTCTCTACTTTGTAAGTCCGTTCATTGCTTTGCTTTGGTGGTTTTCCAGTTGGGAGTTTTGTTTTGTTTTGCCTTTGGTTACCTAGTAAAGTCACTGTTTAAAAAATTCCAACCTTGTTTAAACTAAACTAAGAAGAAAAGGAGAATTGTCCTTCTCTAGATGTGGCTGACAAGAATTTTAGATGGTCTGGACAAGCAGAGCACTCTGGTCACAGTTGTGGTGCCAGCTGGAGGCCAGGAAAGACCTAACATGGCTAGAGCAGGAGAAGGGGGGGGGGGGGGGGCGCCTCTGAAGACAAGGGGCCTCATTGCTGGCTTGGGCATGACTGGAAAATCCCATCAAAGGACCAGTTTGCTTCCTGCATAACAGCTCTGTGAGACTTCCCTAGGTGATTGAATTAGGGAGGTCATTTTAGTCTGCCTGCAAACTGTTTGCCAGGTGTTTTTTTCCTGTGTGTGTTTTTTTAAGAAATGATTTAAATTCTGTATTTGCTGATTTTTTTGTTTTGGAGATGTTGAAGTGGCTGCTGGTGTTTATCATACTGATAGAACCAGGAAGAAAAGGAGTAAATGTTTAAAGAACTTGTTGGAGAATTAAAATACCTAAAAGTAACTGGCTCCCTTCTTAGCCCAATGTGTATGTAGTAACTGTAAGTAATCAGCACCCTAAGCCCCATAAGGCTTCAAACCAGTGAAACAGACGAGTCAATGTCAGAGCCTTGCTAATAGGACAGTGGCTCTGTCCTGAGACTTTGTGGCCACGGGAATTAAGGAGTAGAGCTTCTGGAGTTTTTCCTGAACAATGCCCAGAATGAAGAACCTAAGACTGCTAGGATTCCACATACCTCTTCCACTTCCTGCTGTGCCTGCAGGAGGGTGAAGCTGTGTGGCATGATGTATAATCAACTTAGTGTACTTGAGTGTCTGGGACTGACTGGGGATGGTAGGGAGACAGATAAAAATTGCATGTGCTTGGGGCACCTGTGTGGCTTAGTCGGTTAAGCGTCTGACTTCAGCTCAGGTCATGATCTGATGGTTTGTGAGATTGAGCCCCACGTCGGGCTCTGTGCTGACAGCTCAGAGCCTGGAGTCTGCTTTAGATTCTGTGCCTCCCTCTCTCTCCCCCTCCCCTGCTCAGGCTCAGGCTCTCTCTCTCTCCTCTCAAAAATAAACATTAAAAAACATTTTTTTAATAAAAAATAAATTGCATGTGCTTGAAAGTTCCTTCATGCCATAAGAATGTTTACCTTGTAATGTCCACAGCACAGAGGAGCAGAACCACATTAGCATTTAAATCAGAGGAAAACCCTCTCTCTTTCTCTTTGGAAGGAACTTTAAAAAACATTAGCAGGGGCGCCTGGGTGGCTCAGTCGGTTAAGCGTCCGACTTCGGCTCAGGTCATGATCTCACGGTCCGTGAGTTCGAGCCCCGCGTCGGGCTCTGTGCTGACAGCTCAGAGCCTGGAGCCTGTTTCAGATTCTGTGTCTCCCTCTCTCTGTGACCCTCCCCCGTTCATGCTCTGTCTGTCTCTGTCTCAAAAATAATAAACGTTAAAAAAAAATTAAAACACATTAGCAGTAACTACAAATAAATAAGAGAATTCCTTCTAAAAGCTTGAGACTGTAATCCTAAAGAAAATGAACAGAGGACCGGTAAATGTAATACACACTGGGATGTCTTATGCACCCACAAACAATGAAAGCAATTATTAAAATCAACATAATGATCAATATAACAAATGAGATTTAATTCTAACTCTGACCTATTTTACTAACTTAACCATATTTGTTAGAAACACTTTTCCTGACCATCCCCCCATTTAGTCTCATTTCAATTGCATGTTCACCAAAACTCTTACTTGTATTAGAAGTTTTACATAGGGGCGCCTGGGTGGCGCAGTCGGTTAAGCGTCCGACTTCAGCCAGGTCACGATCTCACGGTCCGTGAGTTCGAGCCCCACGTCAGGCTCTGGGCTGATGGCTCAGAGCCTGGAGCCTGTTTCCGATTCTGTGTCTCCCTCTCTCTCTGCCCCTCCCCCGTTCATGCTCTGTCTCTCTCTGTCCCAAAAATAAATAAACGTTGAAAAAAAAAAAAGAAGAAGTTTTACATAGTATATTTGTATACTTACTATAGAGTAAATGTAGAGAATATAATTTTGCATGTTCTTTCAATTGTATTAAAATTAACATGTGGTGTTTTTTTTTTACCTTTCTAGTGAAGATTTTTTTTTTTAATTTTTTTTTCAACGTTTATTTATTTTTGGGACAGAGAGAGACAGAGCATGAACGGGGAAGGGACAGAGAGAGAGGGAGACACAGAATCGGAAACAGGCTCCAGGCTCTGAGCCATCAGCCCAGAGCCTGACGCGGGGCTCGAACTCCCAGACCGCCAGATCGTGACCTGGCTGAAGTCGGACGCTTAACCGACTGTGCCACCCAGGCGCCCCTCTAGTGAAGATTTTGATTAGAAACACAGTCATTCTCCAAAAATATGAACCTTCAGCCTAAAAGGAGAAGATACTCAGATGCAGCAGACCCTGCCATTCCATCTTAATAATGGAGTGCTCCCATCATTCAGAAACTTGCATAGAAACTGATACTCCCTTGTAGGAAGAATAAAATTTAAAAGAACAGTAAAAGAAAAGAGATCACTGTTGATCTTAAAAAGGAAAGCAAAGACTGTCTACTACTCATTCTTGGTTTAAAGTTTTTCCCATGTTAGACAAAATTTAATTCTAAACCTATACAAACTACAGTTTAAAACAAATTCCTTATAGAATAGAAATAGTAAATGAAGTATATTTCCACACTAACAAATTAAGCTTCTTCCTCAGTCACATCTCTTTTAAGATATAAATTTAAGAGAGAAGATATAAACAAATTTCAATAGGAATAAAAAAAGATTGCTATTTTCCCAAAACTGCTACAGTATGCTACTAATACAATTTAAGCTCTGAAAAATACTTGAGTCAATTCAGTAACCAAGCAAATAAATACACTAGCCTGAATTAGGTTTTTTTTTTTTTCAATGTTTATTTATTTTTGGGACAGAGAGAGACAGAGCATGAACGGGGGAGGGGCAGAGAGAGAGGGAGACACAGAATCGGAAACAGGCTCCAGGCTCTGAGCCATCAGCCCAGAGCCTGACGTGGGGCTCGAACTCACGGACTGCGAGATCGTGACCTGGCTGAAATCGGATGCTTAACCGACTGCACCACCCAGGCGCCCCTGAATTAGGTTTTTTAATAAAGACATTTATACTTAAAATTAAGTAAAATCATTAACAGAAGTCAATTTCCCTCCTCTAACGTGCAAAAGAAAACATGTAATGGAAACCATTCCTCTGTGTATAAAAATAACACAGGTCCACTCTTTGAATTGTGTTTTAAAATAAAGTTATCCTGAGTGGGAGATATTGAAAGTTATTTTTTGATTATAAACAATAGTGTTTGAAGGGGCATTCCTGTGACATAGTTAATAGAAAAGTAATAAATTCTGTACTGCTAGACCATCCTCAGTAACATCATTTCCAAACACAGGCTGTAACACTGTAGGCCTTAAGGTAGTAAATAGTACAATGATAACAAATTACAACACAGTCTATAATTCTACTACTCAGGATAAGTATATCTTGGCTAATATAATCTCGATGGTTTTTAAGTTTAATTTAGTGAGGCAAGCACACCACTGCAAATGCAAGCTAGTAAAGTGTCAAAGAAAAATATTTGTCACTTTAAAGGCCACCAATTTCTCAGTTCAGTGTAATTCATAGCAATTGTTGAAGAAAAATGAAAGTACTCATTGATAAATGTGCGAATCATTTCCTCCCAGGAACTGAGCCACAAATTCATAACCAAGTTTCTAGACCAAAATACTAGAACACCCACTAGCTCTGAAGAAGATGCATCTCCTTTCCAATCAGCCATTAGTGTTTTATTCCTTTCTGATCATAAGTACACTATTTATAACAAAGTACATGTCTAGTTAGCATCAATGCCATGTTTAAAAAGAAATAACAGAGAAGCCCTAAAACTATATTAAAGACACCACAGAAATCACTGGAAAGTCTAAAATGAAAAACAGGCCTTTCAAACGCCCAGAATCAGCTGCTACTGTCCAGAATCTGGCTCATTCCAAGAGAGCAGATCTGTTTGAGCCACAGCTTAAACGGGAATGTCATCTCCTAAAACAAGGATCCGCAAAGTTTTTCTATACAAGGCCAGATAGTAAATAATCTATGCTTTGCAAGCCATACAGTCTCTGTGGCAACTACTCAACTCTGCCTTATGGCACCAGACCATTTATAAATAAATAAGTGTGGCTGTCTGCCAATAAAACTTTATGGACCCTGACTACGGAATTTCAAATAACTTTCACATGTCACAATGTCCTATTTTTCACTTGATATTCTTCAATCATTTAAAAAGGTAAACACGATTGTTAACTCACCAGCCATACAAAAACAGGTAGCTATGGTGCCACCAGATTTGGACCAAGAACCAAAGTTTGCCACCCTGGCCTAGGGCCCAGTTTTCCCGCAGCCCATGCCAATTCCTTTCCCCCACCATTTACATAAACCTACAAATATGTGTTTCCCTTTTAGCAAAACATTCCTTTTTTTTCTTTAGGTCTCTGACGCCTGGTCTCTATTTCTTTCCCCCAGGTCCTGAAAGTCCAACAGAACAATAAGGAGGTCAGGAAAGACACGGAGCACGGCCTGGAGAAAGGACACGAGTTCCTCCTGTGTAGCTTTCCAGCTATGTGATCTTCTGCAGGTTATATAACCCTTTCAAGTCTCCACTTCACCATCCATAAGTTTTTTTTGAAAAATTATGATATCCAATCACCTGAAAGTATTCCTGAAGGTGTGACTTTATACTAAGTAAGGTAAGTAGAGCAGAAAGATATAGCCCATGGAGACGAGTTGCCAACCACATTTCAGAAACAAGGCCTTGTCAGATATTTCATTGATAAATTGCTACATCATGTTAGTATATAGGTCCCCAGGTAGAGAAAGGGAGGTTGGTGAATTCAGTCAAAATCCTAGGGAAATGAGCAGCTAGCAATCTCACTGACTGCATATTACTTTTCAAAATTCTACAAGTGGGCCAGAAACTCAACAAATATACATCGAGAACCTTGGTGACAGAACAGAGGAGATACTGTGACGAGCACAAAAATGAATAACTTAGTCCCTCACTTCAAAGAATTTACAGTTTGTTAAACATAAAAATCAATCATACAGGGGCGCCTGGGTGGCTCAGTCAGTTAAGCGTCCGACTTCGGCTCAGGTCATGATCTCACAGTTCGTGGGTTTGACTCCCATGTTGGGCTCTGTGCTGACAGCTCAGAGCCTGGAGCCTGCTTCAGATTCTCTGTCTCCTTCTCTCTCTGCCCTTCCCCACTTATGCTCTGTTTCTCTCTGTCTCAAAAATAAACACTAAAAAAAAAGCAATCATAAAAGTAGGTATTATTTATATAAACCAACTGCATTAAAAAGTGAGAAAGTGAGCCCAACAAAAGACAGTAAGGGAAAGGATCTCCAAGGAGCTAGACTTACCAATGAATAGAATTTCAAAGAGAACAGACAGACACAGAAATTTGAGAGTATTGTACATGCAGACCTGCCGGGTATGTGAATTATCAATTCCACTAGACATTACTCAACTGTCCTCCAAGGATGATGCACTTCAACCAGTAGTTTGCAGGTTCCGATCCTCAAAAGAGTTGTTATGATCAGAGTTTATTCTTAAAATGTCTAAGTTGGTGTGATGGGAAGAAAGGGGTATTTTAATTTAACTTTCATTTACTATCCTCACATTCTCCAGAGGTGTTTTCTATGTCCCTTTTTATATTATGAAATAAAAGGCACAGTCTTTTTACGCATGATGAGTTGTTCCATGCGGCTGGAGCCCAGGACACAGAAAATGTGCAGAAGGACAAGCCTCTCTCTGTCTCTCTCTGTCTCTCTCTCTCTGTCTCTCCCTTCCAGAGGTTTCTTTCTCTCTCTCTCTCTCTCTCTCTCTCTCTCTCTCTCTCTCCCCACCCCCCCTTCCAGAGGTTTCTCCAGGACCTTGGTCTTCCCTTCTCCACCCCCCAAATTGCCAGTTTGCATCAGCAGATCGGACAAACCTTTGCTTTCCTCCCTGAATGCGCCAGAGTAAATTAAAGAGTTTATAAATGAACATGGTTGAAAAATACTGGTCTTGACAGAAACATCTGAAACCATTTCCTTCATTTTTGCCCAAAACTTGGTTTCTGCCCAATTTAGATCAGGGAATAGTCAAGGTACCTCAGAAAACACACAAAAAGTTTGATCCTGGCCTGGAGACCTGGTTGTAAATGCTTGGCGGAAATACATCCACACGTCTCCTTCTCTCATCTGGAAGGCAGAAAACTATAGGAAAGATAAATGAGGGTTTTAATCTGATTTGTGGAAACTCATTAGGAGAGTTTTGCCTCAAAAGCTCCCACAGAGATAAACTTTTATGGTAAAATCCCTATAAATAATTCTAGGAGAAAATAAGTGTTATTAACCAAAATCTTACTTAGATTCTTTCCATGCTAAAAGCAAAGTGGTAACCAAAAAGGAACGAACACAGTACACAAGCAAACTCTCAGTAGGTATAACTAAAAACAATGTTCTCAACTCTGGTCAACACACAGCATCAAACAGAGCTAGGAAAAACGAGATTCCAAAACTTGATTAATGTGATTCAAATAGCACATTCCTTACTACAGTGGAAAAACGGAAAATCGCTATAAACATTTGCTTTCAAAAAGGAGTTGCTATTATCATTCCAGTAACACCATAACGCCACACTGCCTCCCATACGCATAGATTTTTCTAATCCAGGTGTTTTTAACCTCGGGCAATTTTTCCCCTCAGGAGACATTTGGTCCTTTTACATTTTGAGACATTTTCCATTCTCACACTTGGAGGAGGGTGCTTTTGGTATCTAGTGGGTGGGGGCCAAGGATGTTACTAAACATAGAACAATGTGCAGGATGGCACTTTTCAATAAATAATGATCTGGCTCAAAATTTCAACTGGGCCAAGAAAGCCTGGTATAATCCATTTCTTCATGGCTACCTGGGACATGGTGACAAATACAGCTGGAGAGAAATGATCAGCACTTTTCTTAAAGACCTCCTAGTAAGCTAGACAAGTTCGAGTTCTAAAGTTCACTTGATGCTTAGATAAGGAAGTTTCCAATTTAGCTATTCTCAGTTGTAGTATTTTAAGGGAGAAAATGAAACATAGTCCATGACTCTGGCCGTATTATCAAGCAGTGTACCCTCTATGTTTATCAGCTAATCACATTTACCTACACAAAAGTTCAGACTGGCTTCTGCTGCCTCCACGTATTACGAATTAATATCTTCCTGCATGTAGGCGCTAACTGAATTCCCCATGCCTACCCACCAAGATCGACCAGAACTCAGATTTCAGCAGTGGGTTTTATGTGGTCACTTTCTGAGGAAAACATTCGTATCTACAATTCCCTCTTATGCTACAATCCGTTAAATTTTTACTGTCCAGGTCCATGAAACTTAAAAGCCAGAGTGGGAAAGCAAGATGACTTTGACTGTAAGCCTAAAGGAAGGTACAGAGATACCTTCTATTAAAAAGGGGGGCTGGGGGGAGACGGTGTTCGTAATGCAGTGAACTAAAATATACAAAGCCTGAAGAGGTCCCTCTAAAGGAAGAAAAGCCCTTCGAGGTTATTTTATTTCCCGGTAAGGTTTCCTTGGGTGTTTCAACAAAGAAAGTCACTTTTTCTAGGGATTTTTTTTTAATGTCCCTATTTCCAAGTTTGCTGGAGGCATTTACTTGTCTATTTTCTAGGTGTTTTACTAGAAGGAAATGTTAAAGTTATGAAAAAAACTTAGTTCAAATTTAAAAGAACCACACAGGTTTCAGAAATGCATTGTGAACCAAACACATTCATCTAGGAGAAAGAAAAGCATCATGTAACTGACAAAAATCCATCTAAATGCTGAAGTTTCTCAAGCTCACAAAGCAAGTACTGTTTGGCAGGAATGTAGAAAGATAGGCAATGCAGCCCACTGAAGCCTTCTGAAACACGTAAAGATAAAGACAAAACTATGGCTTACATGGACTACCTGGGTTCTACATCAAATGTCATTTTCTGACTGTAAACCTGAAATAGAAATTTCTGTCCTTCCGCTTAAAGTTCAAGCAGAAAAACGCCTTATTTGCTTACAAAAAAAAAAGACAAAAATGATCCTAATTTAAAAAAAGAAACAGTACAGCACAAGGACATTTAAAGGCAAGATCTAATTTCAGAGAGCTGACCATAGAGCCAGAGCACAAAAGTGGAATACTCCAAGGATATCTCCTGCGCAGCAAATGGCACCAGAGTGTGTTTGGACAAACATGTGGTGAGGCTCTTTAATGCTGCTAAATGTAAAAAGTTTTGTTTTACACGAACTTGACTGCACTCTTCGCCGCAGTTCCAGCTTCTGAAAACAAGAAATGGCACCAGGCTTAGGAAAAGGGTGGCTAAGGGGAGATGTGTGTCCACAGCTTCCCCTCCAAATCCCCAAGGAGGAAAGCTGCCGCCTGGAGGTATTGGGTAGCCAGTCCGCCTTAGAGAAAACAGCCAAGGTTTTGAGCGTTGTTTTTGGCAAGAGGTAGGTGTTACCCGCTGCTTCCTGGGGCGCTGGAAGGAATGTGTCACCATCAATCAGAAAGTACACTGAGCCCCGTGTTTAGGTCACAGAGGGAGTACTGCCTCTTCAAACACGAATAAACCATGCCCATTCCAGGACAGGAGGAGAAAGGAGAGTTGCCCGAAAGGTGTTGGTGCCCCGTGACCTGCAAGACGAAAAGGAAACCCCAACTGGTGCTGAAGGAAAACTTCGTGCGCTCCCACGTTACGGAGAACTCCGAGAACCCGCGAGGGCGGGTGCTTCCCCGGGGACCAGCGCCGCCCTAGCGCACTTCTGGGGAAGACCTCAGCCCTCCCGAGGCGGAGGGACGATCACTCACCTCGGTGGTCCTGGCGAAGGGCAGGCTCCCACCTACTCACCTCTGCAGTCCTGGGGAGGGACGCCCCCCCCCCACCTACTCACCTGGCCAGCCCCGCACGAAGGGCCAGTGGATGAATGAACTGCCCCCACCCCCACCCCCGCCGGCCGAGCCTCCCGGGACACGGGCAAACCGCGGGAGGGCTCACCTGTGGGGATGCTGGAAGGCCTCTCCGGGTCTGCACCCACGCAGGGGTTCCAGAGCTGCAAGACGAGCGCCAGCAGCAGCAGCAGCAGCAGCTGCGGCTTCCCGGCGCAGCACCCCATCTTCGGCCTCTCGAGGGCCGGCGCCGGCTCCGGCGCCCCCACTGCCCTGCAGCGGCGCACTTCTCGCGAGAGCGCGGGGACCCCGGTCCGCCCGGGGCCGATGATTGCGGGCGGGAGGCGGCGGGCCAAGTGCGCGCGGCGGAGCGGCGGGAGGGCGGCCGAGACCAGGCCGGCGCGGAGGAGCGGGCGCCCCCCGGCGTCGCGGGCAACTTATAGGCTCCCCGAGGGGGAGGCGACAGGGCGGGCCGCACCCCGGCTATTGGCCGCCGGCTGACCCGCCGCGCCGGTGCGGTCGCCTCCGCTCGCCTTCCCGGGCCCCACGTCTGGGATTGTTTGCTCAACTCCGACCTATTTAAGGAGCTGTCTGCGGCTACGTGTAGAGACTCACGCAGGGCTCTGGCTGGAACAGGGAGCGTGTGCTTAAGTTTGGGAGTGGGGGCCTGGGAGAGTGGGGAGGAGCCGCGGGGAGGCCGGCGCGCGGGCGGCGCTCTCTTCTCTGCTGCCTCAGCACCAGAAGCTTCCCGGGAGCCTCCGAGGGTGCGAATTTGCCCGAGTTCTCCCAAGTGGGTGTCAGACACCCTCTAATCAGAAGCGGCTGCGAACCCTCGGCAACCTCGCCAGACTCTAAGTCCTGGAAACGGAGCGCCCCCACCCTCCACCCCTACGCCCAGGGGGGCGAGCTTCTTCCCTCTGCGGAAGGAGGGCCCTGTTTTTCTTTTACTCTGTAACCTAAAGGTTTTTTTTATGGGCCGGCGAACATTTCTTCCTCCTCCCGCCTGGGCCAGGAGAGCTCTCCAGTAATGGCTTGTAAATCCTGCGGAATGGCAGTCCAGCGTGTGTAACCTGAGGCTGTGCCTTACAAGATCTTCCTTCAGTGCACATGGAAAATTACTCCCAGAGTCGTCCGAGCCATCTCTCAGGTCCCTGGCGCGTCCTCCCCTGCTTCCCGTTTTGGCTCACGTCTAAGCAAATTCACTTTCTGTGTACTCCGTCTCGTCACATTTTAGCTAGCCCGGTGTTCAAGCTGTTGGGATGAGCAGGGGCGAAAGCACGGGCGTGACAGTTGTGCTCCATATATTTCATGATATGAGTGAGCTATCCTATGGGAGAAAAAGAATCAGACTGGTAATACGGCAGTATTCTGTAATCTTTTACCGCTCTTTTCCTAAAATGAAAAAAAAAAAAAAAAAAGATTGGAGCCAACACCTTCTCCCAACTCTGAGCCTTTGAAGTTAAAACAAAATGATTGGGGCGCCTGGGTGGCTCAGAGGGTTAAGCAGTGGACTCTTGGTTTCTGCCCTGGTCGTGATCTCAGGGTTCGTGGTCCGAGCCCCTCCTTGGGCTCTGTGCTGGCAGCAGGGAGCCTGCCTGGGATTCTTTCTCCGTCTCTCTCTATCCCTCCCCCACTCATACTGCCTCTGTCTCAAAATAAATAAATAAACTTAAAACAAAATGATTGAAAAAGATATCCCATTATGATCAAATTTTCAAGATATATGGATGAGTCACCTCTATATAGATACAGTCGCATATCAGTTTAATGGTCGCGTTAAAAACAGGTGGAAAAACCTGCAAAGAACTGTTGCCTGGGGGGTGACGTTTTAGAAAACCATTTCCTATGCCCAGAACTAAGCCGGTTGTTACTGTGTTCTGAAGGTTTGGTCTCAGTATTTTAAGAGGAAAATTGGAGAAAGTTCAGAGAAGGGTAACAAATAATTAAAGAGATGGAAAGTATGACCTGTGAGAAGAATGAAATAAGGTTTATTCAGCCCGAAGAAGAAAAAGCTCAGGGATGGATTCCTTAATAACATCCCTCAGTGTGTGGCCAGCGCCACTCCATAAAACCAGGCAGAAAACAAACAACATCAGTCCTCTGAATCTGAGGGCTGAAGGGAATGGCCAGTCTTTGGGCCAAATCTCAGTCTCCAGAATTCCAAAACCTGGCTACTGCACCTGAACTCTGCCAAACTTTGTGAACTGGACTCCTTGCTTCCCTGGTTGTTCCGTATCTTCAAGAATTCACCTGCTTAGAGCCTAGCTTTTTGCCCTGCCACAAAAGCCTAGCTTTCGCCCCCGTGCACACTTAAACAGCGTCTCCACCTCGCAAGTGTGTGTGTATTTCAATTGCAAGGTCCACCGATGACTGCAGGTTACGACGACGTTTCTCCTCTATTGAGAGTCATAAGGTCAGGGCTGGAAGGCTTGTATAAAGCCAGTGTTTCTTGGGGATTTTCAGATAGCCAGGCACATTTATCGCTGTCTGAAAGAGCCCCAGTTCTGAAACCAAATCCTTCCTGCCTTCTTATATTTCCAGCTGTCTGCTGAACGTTTCTGCTTGGACATTCCACTGGCACAAACCCCAAATGTCTTTAACTCATCAAATCCAGATCCCACTCACGGCTTCCTCATCTCTGTTAATGATACTTTTCCTCTCTAACTCACATAGCCTCAGACATTTTCTACTTCTCTCCTTCCACCCCCGTAACACACAGAACTAGATTCCAAAGCCTGTCATTTTTTCCCTTGGACATTTTCACTCCGTCTATTCCTTTCCATTCTCACTGCCACCTCACCAACGCACTCCTGAATATATCCTAACTGTGCTGCCTGAACGGTTTCCTAACTGGTCACCAATCCCGTACCCCCCCCCCCCCCCCTGCCCCGGTACAATACCACTGTATCTATCACAGGTAGTTTCATCATACTCAGATATCCTTTTGATTACTTTATCCCCAAACTCAGAGATTTCATAAGGAATTTGGAAACAATCCAAATCCCTTAACATAGAATTCACATTCCGTTACTACCAAACCTAATCACCTCCCCCCCCCCCCATACCCTATACACAACCAATATGGTTTGCTTTATTGTCTCCCAAAGCATACCAAAGACTTTGTCATTTTTATTCGCTAGAGTTTGGGTAAAAATCACTGTATTCATCTGGCTTTTTCCAGAGGCCAACCCTGAGCCACGATTCAAGGATCAACAGTTAGTTGGGAGTTTCAAAGGAAAGGGGTAGCTGAGGATGAACTGGCAGAGGAAAGGGAATTTAGTCCATAATGGGTGCATTATTAAATCTACAGCAGTGAGTGACTGGAGTTCAATCCAACAGAATTGATGTACTTACCCTGGCGCGTCCTCCCCTGCTTCCCGTTTTTGACTCACGGGGGAGAGAACTGGGGTATATATACCCTAGGGTATATAGGGTATATAGGGTATATATACCCTAACACTCATTAGTCATTAAGAACTGAGGGAAACTTGTTAATTCTGAGGCATTCCCAGCCTGGCTATGCTGTAGGCATAGCAGGCTCCCAGTAACGATGCAGCTCTTGGCTGTAAGTCAGGTTGGCATATTCAGAAATGGTAAAAAGCTCTGAGGAAAAATGAGAGGAGCACTAACAGCATCTACTCAGCCACCATGTCTCCATTCATGTCGTCCCTCCGTCTAATAAGCTCCTCTCCAAACCTTCCCTCCTCCTTTCATTAGGCTAACTTTTGTCAGGCTCAGGGGCTACCTCCTATAGGAAGCCCAACTTTGGTGCCTCATCCTACCTCAGGCTGGGTTAGGTACCCCTGTTCCAGGCTTTCTAACTCCTTAAACAAACCTCTCTCGTTTTGGACAGTTTTTTTTTTTTTTATCTGACAGTTTGTTTATTGAGGGCAGGATCCAATTCTTCATCATTGCATATTAAGTAACTGGCTCATAGTAGTATGTATTCATTCATTCGTTTAGTCATTCAAAAAACATTGACTGTATACTTACTATGTGTAGACACTGTTCTAGATGCTGGTAAAACACATATACCCATGAAAAAACAAACATCCGTATCCATTTACTCTTACATAAAGAAAGAGATAATAAGGGCGCCTGGGTGGTTCAGTCAGTTAAGCGTCCACTTCAGCTCAGGTCATGATCTTGCCACTCAGAGTTCGAGCCCTGCTTTGGACTCTGTGCGGACAGCTCAAAGACTGGAGCCTGTTTCAGGTTCTATCTCCCTCTGTCTCTCTCTCTGCCCCTCCCCCTCTCTCTCTCTCTCTCTCTCTCTCTGTTTCTCAAAAATAAATAAACATTTAAAAAAAGAAAGAGATAATAAATATATATCATGGTGATAAGTGGTAGAGAGAAAATATATCAGGAAAGGTAACTAGGAAGGACCAAGGAGGGGAGGGTATGCTGAATTTTTGTATAGGAGGTCCTAGGCAGTCCTCACGGAGAACATGATGCTTCAGCAAAGATCCAAAAGTGATGAGGAAAAGAGGTGATTGTGCTGTATGGGGAAACTGTGTCCTGGGAAGAAGAGACAGGCAGTTTAAAGATTCTGAGGCTAGAACATATCCAGAGTGGTAAAAGAAGGCAAGACAGCAATGAGCAGGAGTTCAGTGACTGTGGATGAGACTAGTAGGAGACGTAGCCTGAGAGGCAACAACGAGGGCAAAGGTAAGCAGATATGGGGGCGGCGTGAGGTCATAGAGCCTGGTAACATCTTTGGTCCTAAGCCAAGTGAGATAAGCCACTTACATCTGAAATAGTCAAACTCATGGAAGCAAAGAATAGAACGGTGGTTGCCAGGGGCTGGGGGAGGGGAAAAGGGGAGCTGCTAATCAATGGCTGTAACATGTTAGTTGTACAGGATCGATAAGTTCTAGAGATCTGCTGTACAACATTGCATCCAGAGATAACAATAATCTCCTCTACGTTTAAAAGTCTGTTAAGAAGGTGGATCTCACGTTAAGTGTTCTCACCACAAGGGAACAAAGAGAGAGATCGCATCATTTGGATTGTTGTACACATAGCAGTGACATGGTCTGGTGAAGGGTTTGAGAAGGATCACAGAACCTAGATGCGTGGTTAGACCAAGCGGCATGAGTGGGGAAAATGAATTGCAAAGCCTGGAGACCAGTTTGGAAGTTAATGCAGTGGTCCAGAAGATAATGGTGCTTTCAGCCTGGTTGGTAGCAATAAAAGCAAGTCAGTTTCTAAATAGACTTTGAACGTAGAGCCAACAAAATTTGATGGTTTCAATGTACATGTAAGAGGAAAAAAAGGAGACAAGGATATTTATTCAACGAGTATTCATTAAATGAATGAGAAGTTAAACCTTGGGAACACAAGAAATAGCCTTTGGGGTGGAGGGGGAGGGACAGATTAAATGAAATCGATGAGAAGGAAAAACAACCAGATAGCCAAGAGCTGAAACTTGGAGAAGACATACACTTTGAGAGGAAGTGAGGGAGTCAGCAAAGTTGATTGATAAAGTCAGAAAAATAGCACAAATTATACAGAAGAGAGACCTGGGGAATAGAAGAAAGCCTGGGGAAAGTGAGTGCTTTTTGCACTGTGGCCATGAGTTTAAGATCAAAACCTTAGATGGGAGCAGAAACCACAATGATTGCAAGATACAAACCAGAGATGAGGGAACGAAGGACACAGTGAACCAGAACTTTCATGCTGTAAGTTTTTAGTCTAAATCAGCCTCTTCTGCAGATGTCAGGGGGTGACCTTTCTAAATTTAGGGGGAGCAAGTTGCCACCAAGCTAAAGTACCTTCTACAAATGAGAGGCTCGTAGCATACTCTGTGGACCCCAGCCATTGTCTTTTTAAATTCTTTAAGCTGCAATTTGAGGGGAATGATTTCCAAGGTGACTTTTCAAGAGTTGGAGATCCAAGCAAAACCCGTATGAGAAAAATAAACATATGCTTAACATATGGTAAGCAAAATATTTTCTTCGCTGAGCAAAAATATTGATCTATCACAGGGGAAATGTGCGTGGATTATTTTCTGAAGTTTTTTACTTCTCTGGTTTCTTTTTTATCCTCAGGAAAAGATAGGAGCCCTTTATAAATTCTAGTTCTCGTTCAGCACTCCCAGCCACTTTTTTAACTTTCATTATATGATTTAGGCATCTGAGCATGACTGTATAGAATCTCCCCCATATGAACTGTGAAACCCTCATACCTAGCAAAATGATGTCAGACATAAAGCTAAACTCAGCCAGATTAAAGTAAGAGGAGCAGGCCAGGAGAGTAAAGAGAGCCAGAGAGCACACAAATACTCCAAAGATGATCCTAGCAGATGTTTTGTGACTTTTTGCACCGATTGAGACAGAGCTCTCTGGGCCGTGAGTCACCCTATAAGGTCAGCAGCAGCAGTCTGTGGCTTCTGCATTCTGTCTTCCAAACAATTTTACCAAAGTTCCATACCAAAGCTATGACATTATTTGCTGACATAAGTGACATCAGAATGACATTAATGATGATACACTACAATATAGTTCAAAAATTTCTTGTTCAACAATAGTTTCTAATGAGACTCCTTATGGTAGCTCTTCTGGTCCCTCATGCCCCTGGACCCGCTTCTTCTCAAGACCATTTAACTCCTTTCGTCCTGAAGCTAATCGAGTGTGTAAGCCTCAGTGCCCTCCCTTTCGAGAGTCTCTGTGTATTGGGAGTGTCTGGGAGTTGTATAATGTCCTGTGTTGAAAAGGAAGAAGGTTGTAATCAGGAATGATTACTAAAAAAGCATTTCTCAGCAACTACCTAAGGAGATCTCAGGAAAAAAAGTAGAGCTCTGACCTCTAAGCGTTTCATAAATTGTTAGGTTTACTTTTCTTAACCTAAATAAGTATTCACTCCTTTAACTTATTTTATATTTGTAAGTCTATAGTGTCTTTCTTCTTTAAAATGCCTAAAATGATACAAACTTTGGGCCCCATTAAACCTTGATTTACTCCTTGACCTACCCCTAAATCTAGACCCAATCCCTTCCATAAGTATTGAGACTATCAGGAGTCTATAATCAACATTTCCTGATCAGCTTGGAGTTGGACCTTCCTGAGTCAACTCTGATCGTATAATGTTTCCAAAACTGATATTGTTGCTTTTTTCCTCTGTGACTAAGTTCTTCTTCGCATGCATTAGCTCAAGTATTTGGTTATTATCTTGGATCCCTGTCTGATAGCCTACTTCATCTCAGACTGAGATCTTTCCTGGTCTCCTCATAAATCTCTGGAGAAGAGTTTTTAGCTTAGCCAACCTCAAACCTCCCCAAGGCCTCCTGCGGGCACTATCTTAACTACGTGCCATTGGTTGGTTCCTTATGTGCTCTGCCCCATGACTGGTTGGTCTGATTCTGGCCATCCCTGTTCTGGCAGAACTGATTAAAGCAGAACTGAACTTAGCATACATCGATTATGAGTGTTTGATTCAGCCAGAATACTATGAGTAAAATAATTACGATATAATTTCACTTAGTGAGATCTCCAATGATGTTCATTGCAAATGAAGCATAGCCTAAGACATACACAGACCCATAATGCAATAAAACAGATATAAATGACTCTAATATCAGATGCTATAAAAAGAACAGAGAGAATAAAATTATTGAATACTATAAAGCTTTGGCCCCAGAGAAATGGATATCGTTTAGAAATATGCCATGAAAGTGCTAGTACTATTTTTAATTCATCATTCCTAAGATCTGGAAAATGAATTTTGAGACATACATTAAAGGAAACGTTTTCACAGTAGAACTGAAAGAAAGAAGGATTTGCTTAAAAGGCGTATTAGGAGAGAAAAGCACAGCGTTGGTCAGCATGCCATGCCCATTCTGAGTGCAACACCCTGAATTATAAGTGTTGCCTTCTTCAGAGAATTTTCCATTACAGGTTTCCAAAAGAGATGGTTGGCATCAGATATAATTTTCTGTATTATAGACTCAGATCACACTTCACAAAGTACCTGCATGCTTTTTGAAGACGTAAGGAAATGCAGCCCCCTTGCAGACTGCTTGTGAGCCCTTTGCATTATATGTGAAATGTTGGGTGAACCCCCCGCAGGCATCATATTTTGCAGAGTACCCTGACATTATCTCTGACACGATTCTGGTATCTGAAGATAGCCATTTGGTGCCTGCCCTCTAGTTTATCTTTCACTTCAACCACAGAGTTTTTCTCAATAACCACTCTCATGTTACTTTGTTAATGTGTGGCCCTCATTTTTTTCCAGCTATTAATATGATTCTTTTTTTTTAAATGTTTATTTATTTTTGACAGAGAGAGAGAGAGACAGAGCATGAGTGGGGGAGGGGCAGAGAGAGAGGGAGACACAGAATCCAAAGCAGACTCCAGGCTCTGAGCTGTCAGCCCAGAGCCTGACGCGGGGCTGGAACTCACAGACCGCGAGATCATGACCTGAGCCAAAGTCGGACGCTCAACAGACTGAGCCACCCAGGCGCCCGAATACAATGCTTAAAAACCACAATTTTTACCTAAAGTGGAAGGAAACACTACTGAGATGTAAAGGATTATCAGTATTTTAAAAAAATGTGTCAGGTATAGACTATACAAGGCAAATAATCATTTAAAGAACAAATTTTTAAACAAGAATATTTTTTCTTAAAAATTTAAAAATCTTTCAAAATGAAAAATATTAACAGGTCAGTTACATTAATGCCACGCTTTGAATTTTTCAGTTTTTCAATAATTATTATTTATTACCTAAATCAAAACAAATAAATGTTACAACTCGTATCCACATAGCAAAATTGCCCCAAATCAACCACAAAAGTGGAAAACCCCCTTTTCTCTTTGTTCCACCCACATTTTCCTTAAAGTAGGTTCACAATTATTGATTAATCAGTCAACAAATAGTTACTGTGCTGGCACCATATTTCAGACACTACTTCCTCAGGATTTCAAAATGAATTAGACCCTTCTCTCACTTTGAATATCTTCATGCATGTTTAAATCAGGGTGCTAAATAGTAAATTCAATCATATTATGTATTTCTTTAGTCTACAATATACCTAAATAAAAATTTATTAAAGAAAAAGTATTTTGAATTTTGGGTGACAGAATATTGGGGAAATACCTTAATGTCACAGATAAAATAATAATTCGAATTATCCTCTCAAGATAATATTTTTTGTCATTTCTTGTTTATAAGGATAAGAATAGCATATGTTGTGGGGCACCTGGGTGGCTCAGTCCGTTAAGCATCCAACTTCGGCTCAGGTCATGATCTCCTGGTCTGTGAGTTCGAGCCCCGTGTCGGGCTCTGTGCTGACAGCTCAGAGCCTGGAGCCTGCTTCAGATTCTGTGTCTCCCTCTCTCTCTTCCCCTCTCCCACTTGTAGTCTGTCTCTCTCTGTCTCTCAAAAATAAATAAATGTAAAAAAAATTAAAAAAAAACATTTAAGAAGAATAGCATATGTTGTTTATAAGGCTTACTGATTTTGGCATGTAGTTACATATCAGAAGTGAGTAATTCTATGTACTTCCATATCTTTTTGTTCTTGTCCATGTCAATTCTCAGTATCAGGGTTTTTTTTTGTTTTGTTTTTTGTTTTTTTGTTTTTGGAAAGTGTAGTACAGACCGAAGAAATAATTAGTTTTAATACTTCAGGTACATAAAAAATAACAGTTCCTAAAAATGTCATTTTTATTGCAAAAATAAAGCAGTGAAAGGCAAGTTACTGAAGTTTTAAGGTAGTCTTTACTTATGACCAATATGGCAAGTCACCTAACTTTATATGCTCATTATTTTCTCTGTCACAAAGCCAGTTTCCATTTTTATTTTTTTTTTATTGTTTCTAATGTTTATATATGTTTGAGAGACAGAGAGAGACAGAGTGTGACTGGGGGAGGGACAGAGAGGGAGAAGGAGACATAGAATCCGAAGCAGGCTCCAGGCTCTGAGCTGTCAGCACAGAGCCCTATGCGGGGCTCGAACTCACGAGCCGTAAGATCATGACCTGAGCTGAAGTCAGACGCTTAACCAACGAGCCACCCAGGCACCCCAAGCCAGTTTCCATTTTTAAAGTATAAAATAAAGTATTTCAGCAATGGCAACATGGCATTGTGTTTATCTCAAATCTATGACTCAGGTCAACCTGGGTTCTGATCCTAATTCTACCACTTAGCACCTGTGAAATCTTAAGTTGGTCTCTTAACCTCTTGAACTGGCTGAAAGTAAAGAAAATCTACTATTGTACAACCGACCGTGTCCAGAAGTAAGGAGGTCCGCAGGCATAGTAGGTTGGGTCTTAGGTTCTGATTCCTTCTAGTGCTCTTGGCCTGCTCTACTCTTGCTCTTGGACCCATAAGAACATGTGTGCAGGAATTCTAGGTATTACATCAACAGGCAGGTAGCCTGAAAAAGAAAAGGAACTGCCATTTTTCATGTCTTTGCACAGCAACAGCCCCCACAAACATGTCAAAAAACTTCCTCTGGTGTCCTCAGTCAGACTTAGATTACGTTGTCATTATGAAGCCAATCATGGTGGGAGAAAGGGATTGCCATTCACATTTAGCTGGTGAGGATCTTTCCCTAGAGTTGTGAATAGGGTCATCTTTCTCCGAGTCACATGGAAGGGAGGATTTTTTTTGCTTGTTCGTTTGGTTTTGTTGTTGTTGTTGTTGTTGTTGTTGTTGTTTTTGAAACCTTAAACAAAATTAAGGTTCTGTTAGGAAGAATGAATAAGTGGTTGACAGCCAACATAGCCCATTATCTATTTATTGACTGGCTACCAAGTAAGTTGAGGATTCAGTACTTCTCTCTCTCTCTCTCTCTCTCACACACACACACACACACACACACATGCACCCTCTCCAAACCTTCCAAAATATGTCATGATTTTAGCTGGATTACCATCTAAGGTTTGCATGATTATGATTGTGTAAAGAATATTCACTGCTAAGGTAGATAATTTTTTATGGTTTCATTTCCTTTCTTGTATGTTTTCTGTTTTTCCTCTAGTTAATAATCACATTTTTAAAACCGTGAGTGTCTTGTTTTCAGTGTGGGTCCTATATTCATCTAATGGGAGTCCCTGAATCCATGCCCTCTGTTCCATGTTTTGCAAAGAATAAATCTCCATGTGGGGAAAGGAAGGAGGATATCAAGGAAAGAGTAGTTCTCTGGCCGTACAGGTGCAACAGGGGATCTGAGGCATACAGACTTTCTATAACAGACCTTTAACCAATCCTTTTGTTTGTACCAATCAAACTCACATTCCAAGGTATTTGGCAGCCCAAATTATGACCATTTTGTGCCGTAAGAACTCTTTTGTTTCTTGTCTGCTGGCCCTCAGTTTTCAGCTTTCTCCACTCTGCTAAAAGAGTTACTAGGGATCTGTTTTACATTTTCCCATAATTGAGTCTCATAAATCATTTATTTTCATCCTATTCATGTTACCTTTTGGGTTAACCCAATTAGTTTTTATTCCTTTACTTATATTTTAGCTGGATTTTTGGAGAAAGACAGAAATGCAAAATATATGTGTTTAATCTGTTATATTTAGCTAGGTATCTGTTTTTAACTACATTAAGCCTTAATTTTTCCATCAAGAAATGAGAACGTGAACAGTACCTATCTCATGGTATGGCTGATGAATTAAAGGAGCAAAGTATTAAAATTGTTAGTACATTGCCTAACACATAGTAAGCAGCAACCTAATATTTATATGGGTTATATTTATATTTATAATATGGTTATATTTTATATATAATATATATTATATATAATATATAATAATATAATATTATATGTTATATATATTAACCATATTATTATGGTTATAAAACATATACATAAAACAAATATACATAAAAATAATATATAATAACATATATTTTATGTATATTAACCATATTATGGTCATAAAACAAATATACATAAAACATTTGTATGCAGCAAATAATACACATACATAAAATGTTAGAATTTTAAAAAATTGTTTAATTCTATTTTATATTAAAAATCCCATAAGAATAGAAACGTTCCCTGTGCTGCCTATTATTGATTAATGCAGATTTTTCTAATTAAATTGAATTTTTCATACTTGCATTATAAGATCCTACTAATTAAATAAAGAAACATCTTTGAAATGAGAAGATGCATTTCACAGATGAAGACCTGTGGGCCTACCGGGCTGAAATCATCAAAATGGAAACTCTGAGACCCTTGTTGTCATCGGTAAATATCGATGACCTGCCTCTCCCTCATGCCAGCAAATAATTATCTCTTTGCTGTGGCTACAAATAATTATATTTTTATAATCATTTCCTATGGAGAAACTATTGGTTTTAATAAGACAGTTTAAGGTAGAAGGGGCAGAGTGAGACTTAAAAATGGATTTATAAATATTTCTAACATTTCTGACAAACTTTGATTTATCAAAAACTGAGGACTTCCATAATGTTCCCTGATAGAAACCATCATCACTACATTCTACATAAAGTCCAATGATCAACATATGAAAGGCATATTGTTCAAAAACTGTCGCCTGGGTGGCTCAGTCAGTTAAGCATCTGACTCTTGGTTTTGGCTGAGGTCATGATGTCACGGTTGGTGGGTTTGGCCCATTTCCAGCTCTCTGCTATCAGTGATGAGCCCGCTTTGGATCCTCTGTCTCCCTCTCCCTCTGCCCCTCCCCTGCTTTCTCTCTCTCTCAAAAATAAACATTAAATAAACAAACAAACAAACTGTATCATCAGGATGGACCTAGTCATTAAAAAATAAGTTTAATGGTGCCTGAACATACTGTAAAAAAAAGAAGCCGTTTATCATTTTATCACTATAGGGTTTTCGTGATCCCTGCAGCTGCCAGCGTCCCCTCCTTCTCTGCCCTGCCTGGCATTTCATCTGTATCCCTTCGTCACACTTGCCATCTCAGATTGTACTTCCTTCCTCACACCTGGATTGCATTTCCCCTTGCGGCAAAGCTATACCTGATTCATGTTTCTATTCCCCAAAGCCTTGAAAATTGCAGGCGTGCCATAAATATCTGATGAATGAATAAGTGCATTTACTTTCCCCCCCTCTCTATCATAGATAAAGACCCCCATTCATTGGTTTCTTTTTCTAACCAGTATTTTAGTAATTGATATATACCTATTTTACTTACTATACCGAGATCAATAAAACAGGCTATTGACTCCTCTTATGTAATTTTATACCCACCTGCACCTGCTCTACAAGCTATTATAATTATACTTCCCTGTTTTTAATTGCTTCACTCTTTTGCATCATTATACCAGAATCTCCACCTCTCTCCTTTTTTTTTTTTTTTTTTTGATTCAGATGTTAGGAAGCTGATGTTAAGCTTACCATCACGTGCTATCAGTTTGGGAAGGGTGACTATTGAACATCGTACCTTTTCAGTCTACTGAGGGATGTTCAGTTGAGCCATATTTTTTTCCCTGAAAAATTCTAAAGTTTCATTATAAATGAAAAACAATGTTAGTTTGCTGTCATAATTGTGGCTTACTGTGAATCTCATTAGCATTTACCTGAAACTGGCATTTAAACGTGATTTTAAAACAAGTGTGATGTATTGTCAGTTTGAAATAATAGTATGTGACGAGAACAAAATGTTTCCTATAGGAGTACCTCTCCCATCTGATAATAGAACTCAAAAGGAAAGGAAAACGAGGCAACTTACAGTCAACATAAGAAAACTGTGACTGGTTGATAAAACCTTTTCTTGGGGCGCCTGGGTGGCGCAGTCAGTTAAGCGTCCGACTTCAGCCAGGTCAAGATCTCGCGGTCCGTGAGTTCGAGCCCCGCGTCAGGCTCTGGGCTGATGGCTCAGAGCCTGGAGCCTGTTTCCAATTCTGTGTCTCCCTCTCTCTGCCCCTCCCCCGTTCATGCTCTGTCTCTCTCTGTCCCAAAAATAAATAAACGTTGAAAAAAAAAAAAAAGAAAAGAAAACTGTGACTGGTTGATAAAACCTTTTCTGATCTTAATAAAATATAGATATACCAATATTTTGTAAAGTCAGTCAGTCTTGACTGCACATCACTAATAACATGATGTCATATTGATTTCTTCAGAAAACATTCATTTTTGTTTCAGCTGTTTACTATAAGGTATTTGTCATTTCTCCAAGGTGTTTAATTATGGAATTTTTAAAGGACTTATAATAAGCGCTATGAGGGACTAATCTGAGTTTAATTGAGGCCATGGAAATTTATTTAAACATGTGCTTGGTCTCCTGTTGTGGAGACAAGTGGGTCTCTACCAACGTTTACATATATGATAATCCAATTAATTGTAATCATAGGGCTAGAAATTCCAAATAATCCGTACAGTACAGTCTGTTGGATGAAATTTTAAAGAATAAAACACATTTGGAGAAATAATTGTTAAATTCACAATATTTCTTGTACTTTGTAAATAACTGTTTCCCATGTGCATGTCTCCAAAGCCTGAGGCTGGCATTGCTGTGTCATGCTGGTGGTGGGACAAAAAAGGCCGAACATTGAAGGCTGAGGTGAAGATTTGGCCTTTGGTCTTTGGTCCCTGTCTAGACCATCCAAACTGATACTGTCTCCTTCTTGTCAATTGTGGCTGAGGCCTTCACATGTCCATCTACAAAGGGAATCTGTGTGTGTTTTTACTGCATCGTTTGAGGAAAGTTTGGTTTTGGTCAGGTGACAGCATGAAGAGATTGTCACTGAATTTGAGACGTAGGTTTCACATTTCCCTGAGCCATCTCAAGGTTCTGTTAATGCAATTTCACATCATTGATGGTGTCACTAAGCTCTTTGTGCAGTGAAGCAATAAAACATTTGCTTCTCAGAGGGATTATAAAAAGGAGGATAATGCTCCATAATGATGTGCCTTTTATACCTTAAGATCTTTTGCTTCTGGAGTGAGCTCTCACCACAGTTGCCTTCTCTCACCCCCCAGGCCCTGACATATGGCAAGCCCAGAGTTACACCAAGGCTTTCCACTTGCCTTGAAGCCTGAACAACAGGCTTCCCCCGTGAAAACATATTTCATTATTCGGAAATATGAATTAAGTTGAGGTAGCATTTCTTAATACTTTCATCATTTTGCTTGAGAGGTAGACACGTCATCCCTGGCTGTGAAAGAAACGAGGTATATAGCCCACCACATATTTTAAACATTGTATCAATGCAATTCTGTGTTAGGGAACTTTGGATGGTGGTTTCAGGAAGAATTTTTTTTTTTTTTTATCTCGTGTGCATTTCCAACCTCACAAACGGTATAACTCTTGCTCTACCCTTTAAAGCCACAAACTAAATCTGAAATAGTCACATTGCTTTTAATCTATAGTGGACATGCAAAACAAATATGCAGAGTGGCTTTTCTAAAAGAGAGAAGTGAAAACCTTTCATTTAACTTGCTGTTCAGTTTCGTAACAGTTACCTAACATATCTAACTCCAAGTTGTTATTATTGTCTCTTTTATAAGACAAACCTTTCTTCATTTTTCATTCTTCAGATGAGCTAAGCGCAATATGAATGAACAATATCCAATAACAACAAAAATTTTCTTAAGTTCTTCCACGGAAAGTTTCAGGAATTCAACAACTCATCTGTGATCATTTGCCAGCATGAGACTAAATGCTCCTGCAAAGCTTTCTCTCCTATTCTTGTAATGGTTTGTAGAAGCCATCAGTGTAAATGGTTTGAACTACCTTCCCTCCCTATCCCCATTGCTGAATCTTGATCTTGGACTTCCCAGCCTTCAAAACTGAGAGAAATAAATATTAGTGAATCATGTCAATGAACGTTTGGTATTCTGTTACATTAAAATTCATTGGTCTAGTTTGCACTTTGAATGGATCTTTTACTGACGTATAATGTTGTAACATTGTGAATTAAAAATTTGAAATATATTGGCTCATTGAGTCATGCAGATCTTCCAAAGACGCACACATGATATAATAAGAGTGAAAAGAAGTCAAATAACCTTTAATATTATTATGAAAATCATTTTGACTATCTCTAAACAGTACCGTCTAGTGGCTAAGAGAACAGAATCTGGTGTCACAGTCCTGGGTATGATTGTCAGCCCTATTGGGAAAAATCTGCATACCCATTTGTTTTAGGACTAATAAAAGTACTTTCATCATTAGGACTGCTGTTTTACGTTGAAATGACATAACATATGTTACGACTGGTACACAGTCAATAACCAGAAATGACTGCTCTTTTTTTCATTTCTTTCACTTCCTAATTTGATCCTGTGCCTCTAGTTTATATCTGTGTTCTCTACTTTGACTTTGTTTCCTCTTTAATCTCTGATATTCAAGGTATACGTGACCCAGATCAAACCTGAACAAAAATTTCAGAGATCACAATCTTCAGCTAAATCCAAATTGGAAGTCAAGGAGACAGGTGAATGCATGCTTTTTAGGAGGAGAGATTTCTAGAATTTAAGAGGTAAAGAAAATGAGTCCTTAAATCCTAAGGGTCCAAAAGGATGTTTCCTTATTAAGGAAAAGCTATGGTTTATTAAGATGAGTCTCTAACTACTCCGAGGGCCTCCTGGGACTGTACTAGGAAGCAGAGCCTCTCCCTCCTGCTGGTTGAGCTGATGAAACATTTGGGAAATGCATTATGTCAACCTAAGAAGAATGGTAGCATTTGGCTCCTGGGTCATGGAAAAAATAGCTGACTTCAGCCCTTTGTCAGAATTCTGACTCAGGTTGGGTTCAAGTTTTCTGTTTTGGTTGCTATTGCTGTGTAACAAATTACCCCAAATGTCAATGTCATTTAAAATAACCGTTTTATTAAGTTCACGGATTCTGCCATCAGTAATTCAGACAGGGCACAGTATGAACAGCATGACCCTGCTTCTCCACGTCTGGGGCCTCAGCTGGGAAGATGTGAAAGCTAGGGGAAATCCTACAAAACTGGAATCATCTAATGGCTCATTCCCTCTCACTGTTGGCCTCACCACCTACACGTGGGCTATCTATCCATGAGGCTGAGGCTAACTCATTACATGACAGCATTAAGGTAGGCACATGCCGGTGTAGGGCTCCCAGGCTGAATATGGCAGAAAACAAGTTAGAATCTGCATTGCCTTTCACGACCCAACTTTATAAGTCACAGAGTATCATTCCCACCATACTGAATTGGTTGAAACAGTCTGTCTTAAGATATACATGCCATGACCAAAATATTGTTTCACATGCATGCTCACACACACGGATATGCACATGTACACACACACACACACACACACACACACAGAGTCATTTAAATTATGCAATTCTCACTCCCATACCTACAGACACAACACTGAAACAAAACACATCAAACTGTAAACATTGGTTATGTCTGGGTGGTTGGATTATGAGTGACTTTATTTTCTATATTTCTACTTTATTTTCCCATTTTCTTTGCCAAGCTTTCTCATTCAATCTTTTCATGCCCAGCTCCGCTACCAAAGAAACTTTGATCTTTCTCAAGCTCAATCCAGCCAAGCTCCAAACTGTCCAAGTCTACTTCTGACTCACTGGCTCTAAAGCCTTTGTTGTTTCTCCTATTCCTTCTTATCACTGGGTCTAAGCTCATGGGGTTGGACTGTTCTTTACCTTAAGCTCCAGAGAATAGTTTCCTTGTCTGGAACTTAGGCAGTTTAAAACATGACCACAAAATTCTTTGACACTTTTTTTTTTGATTGGGTGAGGTCTCTGTCCTCTCCTCTTGAATACAGACTTTCAACCCAAGGTTTCCTTCTCATTGGCATCCTGCTCTGAACAGATTTCTTTTTCAACTTTATTCACTTCTGCTAAGTCAGCTAAATTAGTCTTGACAGAGTTCCCTTATGCCCAGGTTTCTGTGCCCGGTGACAATAGCCTGGCACTGAGTTTTTGTTGTTATGGTTGTTTTTGTAAGTATTTACTAATTTGAAGAAGTCTTCCCATCCTAGAAATGAGTAAAGTCACTAATTAATCCTGTCTGTAAGGGTAAAGGCCAAGGCTCAAATACAAGAAAGCTTCTGCCCTTTAAACAAGACCCTGCCATCTTTCATGAATGTGCCATTCCCGGTACAACAACAAAGAAGATAAGAAAAAGTTGCTACCAGTAACCATCACTCCTCCCTTGCAGAAACTATAGACATGGCCCCAGGTTCACCGTTTGACCACTTGGGGTGTGCTTGTTTTCTCCTTGTAACAAGTGTCCAAAACAAGGCAGCAAACTCCCGTCTCCTCAACTGGTAGCTTCACCTCCTAGCAACCGGTCTTTCTGGGATAGTAGAGAGTCCGGCTAACATCTCCCAGGCTTCCGTCTACCTCTGAGACATCTGTTGGGTTCCTAACCCTCCCCACCACATAGGGCCTAGCCAGAAAGGCTCTCTGCAAAACAAACTGATGAGGAGAAAATTATTCCTGGATTTGTATTCCAGGAAAAACCAATAGCCAGAAGTTAAATATCTCTTGCCAAAAGGCTTTAAAGACCGTAAGAGCAGGGAGTCAAGCTGAATATATACAATGTGTTGTATTCTTAAAGTTTTCTTTTTTTTTTTTTTTTTTTTTCCTTATGGTCAATGGATATTTCTAAGTAAGTAGTGCTTCCTTCAAAGTAGCCATCATGGCCAGGGACAGAACTATTTTAATGATGCTATTCTTACCATACCTTTTTTAAATGCCTCTTTTGAAATTTTCTTCAGAGAGGCCATGTTATCTTGCCTATCTGTCTTCAATGGCATTCAGTCAATATCTATTTAGCCTCTGCTTCTTGCTAGTCGCTGTTGTAGGCAGTGAGTACATAGTGGTAAATATGAAACACAAAATCCCTGCCTTCTCGGAAACTATTATAAAAAAATAAACAAAAAAACATTATTTCTGATTGTGTTAAGTGCCGACGAGGAGAGAGTGATTTGAGAGACTGGAAATATTTTAGAGGGCTCAGGGCCTGCCTTTCTGAGCAGGTAAACTGTGAAGAAAAGAAGTAAGCTACCTTAAGATCTGGGAAGAATGATCTAAAGCCCTGAAAGGAAACCAAGTTTAGTTTATAACATATGGGTAAATGGAAAGTTACTGGAGGATTTTCAGAAGGGTGTAACTTAATTTGGTTAATCTTTGAGAATGGATTTGAGATAAGTGGGTGAATGCGGTGAGCGATTCAACTGAGTCATAGAATTTATGGTACAGACTAACTTTTGTAGTTTGGAGAGTCATTTTTAAAAGATGATTTCCCAAACTGTTTTGGCAACAGAGACCTTAGAAGATTCTCCACAGTGGCCTTGCCCTAAGTCTTAATGAAGAGTAAATATCTTATTAACAATGGACTTATATAAGGGAAATTAAGTTTGTAAAGAATTGAATGTGTCTAAGAATTAAACATACGAATTATATACAGGTAGATACTATGGTTACTTATGTTCCTTTTCTTTTTAAGGGGGGTTAAATATACTGTCTGATTTTTAATTTTTCATGAATACTGTGATAGTACACTTGAATTTAGAGCTTGTCTGAATGAACACACATTCAAACTTAGAGGAGCCCAACACAATGCAGTTTCCCTGAACCCTAAAAACAGAAATGTGTAATGTTTTATAAGGGGAACTTAAACTAGCTAATCTATGTAGACATATGGAAACATGGCATCCATACACGTTGTTTCCATTTAATTTACTTTACCACTCAGACTCTTGGAACCTTCCCGTAAGTTTGTCTATGACTCACCCTTGGGTCAGATGACTTAATACTTCCATCTAACCGAGGGAAGGGAACATGATTATTTAAGAAATCCACGATCCCCACTCAGGATGCCAGGCGCCTCTAAGGGGGCTAATCTTGTGGCTTGGCACTCTCCATCTTTTCTTTTTCCTTAGAAAAATCAGTGCTTACAGTTGGCCTGCTAACTGGCATTTCTTTTATCCCTTGAGGGTATTTCTGGGTCAGTATGCTTTGATAGTGCATAAAAGACTATACAAGAGGCCAGCTTAATTTCTTTGTACAGAGCAAAACAAACCTTGTTCCTACTCTTCCTTCTTCCTTTCACTTCGTAAAAATGCTGAAGTTTGGAAGAGTCCAGCCCTATCCACATAATTATCTCACTGGAATTCCCCCAATAACACTTATCAAGACAAGTCAGGCATTATGGTTTTAGGTTTACAGATGCAAAAGTGGAGAAACACAAGAGCTTCATTTCTCATCTAAGGTCACCTAATGAGCAAGGGCAGCAGCTGGACTCAAAGCAAAGTCTGGGCCCCAAAAAGTCTTGCACAGTCTTTCTGATACATCACTTGTCTCTCCAGAAAACATCCAATACTTACCAGATACGTGCTTCCCCACCCTCAACTGAATAGTAGACACTTATAGTATAAGCATTCGTTGTTCTCTTACCATACATTTGTTATCTGTAGTGGTGATTTGTGTGGTTAATAAAGAATTCTAGGCAATAGTTTTCAAGTTCGCACAGATGCTGGTACTTCTGTCTTTTTGATAGACCATTTACTGAAGGAGACTCTGTGGTTTATGTTTGAAACTGACACAGAAAGCAGCAGTTAGGAGATACATTTATCTAAATTCCTAGTTTAATAGTGACATGCTATTCCCTGAACGTTACATATCCACATGAATAAAAGCAGGATGTTACCAAAAGATGGCAGAGTAGTAGAGGGACCCAATGCTTGCCTCATCCCTCAAACCCACAGCTAGATGAATATCACATCGTTCTGAACACCCAATAAATTGATCTGAGGATTGAGAGGACAAACTGCACAATAGCGAGGAAAGAGGACACATCATGGAAGGTAGGAGGTGAGGAAATGTGATTTGGGGAGAAAGGAATCACAAGCATGCGGGAGGGGAGGGGAAACTCGGTCACGGAGAGAAGAGAGAGAGGGAGACAGAGCATTGTGCAGAGGATTGCACACAAAAACCCCTCCCCAAACCATTGACTACAAAACCAGAGGGGCTGATTATCACAAGTTTTTATAAGCAGCAGTGCGCACAGTCTGAAGTTTTAGTGCACCATCACTGGGGTGGAGCTTGGCAGGCACAGCAGTGCTCCTGTGAAGACCGAGGACAGGAGTGTACAGGACGCTCTGAGGATCCCCTGGGTCACACTGGGAGAGACAGTTCCCTTTCCTGGAGTGCATTTGGGAGATATAGCACTGGTTCTTGGGACAAAAAAGCTTGTGGGTGCCACTAAGCTGCCTGGTTCATTCGCACAGGGGCAGAGGCATGTGCTGAGGGCACTTAGCCAGGACACTGGCTTTTTGCTGCATTTTACTCCAGACTCCGAGCCCTTGTACATTCATGCAACTGCCCTTCTGGGACAAAGCAGCACCAGCCACAGTGCAACAAGACCCTCCCCCAAAGGATAACCATAGATCTTCTCCGTGCCGGGTCCCTAAAATTTGGAGTTTTGATACCAGATGGTACTCCTGAAATTAAAACACAGGAGCATTGTGCAGCTGGGTGGGCAGATGGTTCAGATAGACAGGGTGAGGGCGGGGAACCGAGGGATCCCTGGAATACACAAGCGGAGATTGGTCGCTTTTCTGTGAGGGCTTCCTGAACAATGGCAGGTGCAAACTTCCCTCTCTAGGGACAAGAGTGGGCTGACACCATTTTTCCTCCATCCATCAACATGGAGGGGCTTCAGTGGGTATCGCAGAGCCCAGAGTGGAAGTCTGAGCTGCTTACACGAAGCCGCACCCCACTGTATTCTGCAGGTGCTTCTGCACCAAAGCAAGTTGCCTGAGAGCCAGAGCAGCAGTGGGTCACTCCCCCAGAGACCAGTACAAACCCCCCACCCCCACACACACCAAGTCCACTGACCATAGAGTGCTGCAAAAGTTCAACTCTAGTGTAAATTGGGTCTAGCCTCTTTTAACAAGCAGACAAGACACAGCTAGTTACAACTTGTCACACACTGGACAAGGTCAAAATACTCCCCACTGCAGTCAAGGAGAAACTCTGAAGAGGACTGACCTGAGGGAAAAAGCAGTCCAACACAACAGCAGAGTGCACACAACATAAACCAGAGACACTTACTAAAGTGTCAGGCCCTGGTCAGTATATGACCTCTTCTTAATATAGCCATTACTCTCAAAAGCAGGAAACATAATAGGCTCCTAACACAAAGAAGAGAGAGACCTAGGCAAAATGCCAAAATGGAGGAATTCATCCCAAAAGAAAGAACAAGAAAAGGTCATGGCCAGGGATCTATTCAAAATAGATACAAGTAATAGGCCTGTACCACAATTTAAAACAGCAAACATAAGGATACTAGCTGGGCTTCAGAGAAGCATAGATGACACCAGGGAGTCCCTTAATGTAGAGATAAAAAACCTAAAAGTAGCCAGGCCATAAAAATATGCTATAACTGAGATGTAAAACCACTTAGATGTAATGACCACAGGGATGGAAGAAGCAGAAGAATAAGTGCTATAGAAGATAAAATATAGAAAATAATGAAGCTGAAAAGAATGGGAAAGAAAAATATTGGATCACAAGGGTAGACTTAGGAACTGAGCAACTCCATAAAGTATAATAACATTCATATCATAGCAGTCTCACAAAAAGAAGAGAGGGAAAAGGAGGCAGAAGATTTATTTGAGCAAATTATAGCTGAAAGCATCCCTAATCTGGGAAAGGAAACAAATATCCAAATCCAGGAGGCACACAGAACTCCACTAATCAACAAAAGGAGTCCAACCGAGTCATATTGTAGTAACATTTGCCAAATACAGAGATAAGGAAAACATCCTGAGAGCAGCAAGGTAAAAGAAATTCCTAACTTACAAGAGAAGACAAATCAGGTGAGCAGCAGACTTATCAACAGAAACTTGGCAGGCCAGAATGGAGTGGTATGATATATTCAATTTGATGAAGGGAAACATATGCAACCAAGAATACTTTATCTAGTAAGGCTGTCATTCAGAATAGAAAGAGATAAAGAGTTTCCCAGATAAACAAAATCAGGAGTTCTGATCACTAAACTAGCCCTGCAAGAAATACTAAAGGGGACTCTTTGAGTGGGAAAGTAAGGCCAAAAGCAACAAAGAGGAGAAAGGAACAGAGAAAATCTTCAGAAACAACAACTTTACAGGTAATACAATGGCATTAAATTCATATCTTTCAATAATCACTCTGAATGTCAATGGACTAAATGCTCCAATCAAAATAAATAAAGTATCAAGATGGGTAAAAAACAAGACCCATCTATATGCTGCCTACAAGAGACTTTAAACCTAAAGGCACTTGCAGAATGAAAGTGAAGGGATGGGGAAACTTTATCATGCTAATGATGAAGCTGGAGTAGCAAATGAAAGCTGGAGTAGCCATACTTATACCAGACAAACTAGATTTAAATTTTTTTTTCAACGTTTTTTATTTATTTTGGGACAGAGAGAGACAGAGAATGAACGGGAGAGGGGCAGAGAGAGAGGGAGACACAGAATCGGAAACAGGCTCCAGGCTCCCAGCCATCAGCCCAGAGCCTGACGCAGGGCTCGAACTCACGGACCGTGAGATCGTGACCTGGCTGAAGTCGGATGCTTAACCACTGCACCACCCAGGCGCCCCTAGATTTTAAACCAAAGTCTGTAAAAAGAGACGAAGAAGGGCATTATATCAATATAAAGGAGTCTATCAAACAAGATCTAACAACTGCAAATATTTATGGCCCCAACTTGAAATATATATAAATATATAAATATATAAATCAATAGATAACACACATAAAGAAACTCATTGATAATAATACAATACATAGTAGGGGACTTTAACACCGCACTTACATAAATGAACAGATAATCTAAACAGAAAATCAACAAAGAAGTAATAACTTTGAATGACACACTGGATCAGATGGACTTAACAGATATATTCAAAATGTTTCATCCTAAAGCAGCAAAATACACATTATTTTTGAGTGCACATGGAACATTCCCCAGAATAGATCACATACAGGGTCACAAATCAGCCCTCAACAGATACAAAAAGATTGAGATCATATCATGCATATTTTCAGATTACGATGCTATGAAATTTGAAGCCAACCACAAGAAAAAAATTGAAAAGACCACAAATACATGGAGGTTAAAGAACATCCTACTAAGTAATGAATGGATTAACAAGGAAAGTCATGGATAAATGAAGAAATACATGGAAACAAATGAAAAGGAAAACACAACAGTCCAAAACTTTTGGGATGCAGCAAAAGCAGTCATACAAAGGAAGCATATACAATTACAGGCCTACCTCAAGAAGCAAAAAAAGTCTCAAATACACAACCTAACCTCACACCTAAGGGACCTAGAAAAGGAACAGCAAATAAAACCTAAAGCCAGCAGCAGAAGGGAAATAATAAAGATTAGAGGAGAAATAAATGATATAGAAACAAAACAAAACAAACAAACAGCAGAATAGATCAATAAAACCAGGAGCTGAGTTTTCAAAAAAACTAATAAAATTGATAAACCTCTAGCCAGACTTATCAAAGAGAAAAGAGAAAGGACCCAAATAAATAAAATCACGAATGAAAGAGGAGAGATCACAACCAACACCACAGAAATACAAACAATTATAAGAGAATATTATGAAAAGTTATATTCCAACTAACTGAGCAATCTGGAAAAAAAGGGATAAATTCCTAGAAACATATAAACTACCAAAACTGAAACAGGTAGAAATGAAAAATTTTAACAGACCCATAACCAGCCAAGAAATTGAATCAGAGTCCATGGCCAGATGGCTTCCAAGGGGAATTCTACCAGATATTCAGAGAAGAGTTAATACTTATTCTTTTGAAACAATTCCAAAAATAGATATGGATGGAAAACTTCCAAACTCCTTCTATGAGGCCAGCATTACCTTGATTCCAAAATAAGACTAACACCCCACCAAAAAGGAGAATCACAGGCCAATATCCCTGACGAAAATGGATGCAAAAGTTCTCAACAAATTACTAGCAGATCTGATCCAATAGTACATCAAAAGACTTATTCACCTTAATCAAGTGCGATTTATTCTTGGGCTGCACGGGTGATTCAATTTTGCAACTCAATCGAGATTGACGACATTAATAAAAGAAAGTGTAAGAACCATATGATCCTGTCAATAGATGTAGAAAAAGCATTTGACAAAACACAGCATTCATTCTGGATAAAAATCAAAGTAGGTATAGGAGGAACATAGCACAACATCATAAAGGGACCCATAGCTAATATCATCCTCAATGGGGAAAAACTGGGAGCTTTCCTCCTAAGGTCAGGAACACAACAGGGATTTCCACTCTCACCACTGTTGTTCAGCGCAGTAAGTTCTAACCTTAGCAATCAGACAACAAAAAGAAATAAAAGCCAACCAAATCAGCAAAGAAGTCAAACTTTCACTATTTGTAGATGACATGATGCTTTATGTAGAAAACCTGGAGGACTCCACCAAAAAAACTGCTAGAACTGATACACAAATTCAGCGAAGTCACAGGATACAAAATCAATGTACAGAAATCTGTTGCATTTATACACATCAATAATGAAGCAGCAGAAAGAGAAATCAAGGAATTGATCCCATTTACAATTTCATCAAAACCCATAAGATACCTGGGAATAAATCTAACCAAAAAGATAAAAGATCTATAGTCTGAAAAGTATAGAATACCTATGAAAGAAATTGAAGAAGACACAAAGAAACGGAAAAACATTCCATGCTCATGGATTAGAAGAACAAATATTGTTAAAATGCCTATGCTATCTAAAACAATCTGCACATTTAATGCAACCCCTATCAAAATACCACCAGAATTTTTCACAGAGCTAGGACAAACAATTCTAAAATTTGTATGGAACCAGAAAAGACCCCAGATAGCCAAAGCAATCTTGAAAAAGAAAACCAAAGCAGGAGGCATCACAATCGCAGACTTCAAGCTATACTACAAACCTGTAATCATGAAGACAGTATGGTATTGGCACAAAAACAGACACATAGATCAATGGAACAGCATAGAAAACCCAGAAATGAACACACAACTAGATGGCCAACCAATCTTCAACAAAACAGGAAGAACATCCTATGGAAAAAAGACAGTCTCTTCAACAAATGGTGTTGGGAAAACTGGACAGCAACATGTAGAAGAATGAAACTGGACCATTCTCTTTTACCATACCCAAAAATAAATTCAAAATGGATAAAAGACCTAAATGTGATACAGGAAACAATCAAAATCCTAGAGAAAAACACAGGCAGAAACCTCTCTGACCTCAACTGGAGCCACTTCTTACCAGATACACCGCCGGGGGCAAGGGAAATAAAAGCAAAAACTGAACTGTTGGAACCTCATCAAGATTAAAACCTTCTGCACAGTGAAGGAAACAATCAACAAATCTAAAAGGCAACCTATGGAATGGGAGAAGATATTTGTAAGTGAAATATCTGGTAAAGGTTAGTATCCAAAATCTATAAAGAACTCATCAAACTCCACACCCAAAAAACAAATAATCCAGTAAAGAAATGGGCAAAAGACATGAATAGACATTTTTCCAAAAAAGACATCCAGATGGCTAACAGACACATGAAAAGATTATCAATATCATTCATCATCAGGGAAATACATACCAAAACCATGATGAAATGTGACCTCACACCTATCCAAACAGCTAAAATTAACAACACAAGAAACAATAGATGTTGGCAAGGATGTGGAGAAAGGGGGACCCTCTTACACTGTGGTGACAATGCAAAGTGGTGTAGCGACTCCGGAAAAGAGTATGGAGGTTCCTCAGAAAGTTAAAAATAGTACTGAGCAATTGCACTACTAGGTATTTATCCAAAAGATACAAAAATGCTGATTCAAGAGGGCACATGCACTCCAATATTTATAGCAGCGCTATTAACAATAGCTAAATTATGGAAAGAGCCTAAATGTCCATCTATGGATGAATGGATAAAGAAGATCTGAAGTATATATACAATGGAACATCACTAGGCCATTAAAAGAATGAAATCTTGCCATTCGTGAGAATGTGGATGGAGCTAGAGTGTACTATACTGAGCAAAATAAGTCACTCAGAGAAAGACAAATACCATAGGATTTCACTCATACGTGCAATTTAAGAAACAAAACATGAACATAGGTAAAGGGAAAAAAAAGAGAGGGAGGCCAACCATAAGAGACTCTTAACTATAGCCAACATGCTGCAGGGTACGTTGGTGGGGGCTTGGGCCAAATGGTGATGGGTAGTCAGGAGGGCATTTGTTGTGATGAGCACTGGATGCTATATGCATATGATAAATCACTAAATAATACTCCTGAAACTAATATTACACTATATGTTAACTACACTAAAATTTAAATAAAAACTTGAAATACTAAAAAAAGAGCAGGATGATACCTTAACAAAAAGTCTTAAAAGTGCACACACACACACACACACACAAGCCAATACAACTGCACATTTTCTTTGTTTAGAATCTTTTCTGTGTAGTTCAGAAAAAAAAAAAAAAGAGGGGCGCCTGGGTGGCTCAGGCGGTTAAGCGGCCAACTTCGGCTCAGGTCACGATCTCGCGGTGTGTGAGTTCGAGCCCCGCGTCAGGCTCTGGGCTGATGGCTCAGAGCCTGGAGCCTGTTTCAGATTCTGTGTCTCCCTCTCTCTCTGACCCTCCCCCCGTTCATGCTCTGTCTTTCTCTGTCTCAAAAATAAATAAACGTTAAAAAAATTTAAAAAAGATAAGCAAATCTTAAAGTAGGTTGGTTTAGTTAGCTGAAAGGAGGAAGGATTAAGGGTGGAGAGGGGTGGAGGAGTTATTTGCTTATTTATTGAGTAGGGGAAATCAGCAAAGGAATTGAGCCAGTTGTTATAAAATTTAGGAATATTGGGGAAGAGAGATAAGCACTGTAAACTTTTAGATCAATTTCCTGAGCATTAGCAAGGTGATCTCTCTTTGTTTCTTCCTCAAGTATTCAACCTTTTTAAAACTGCTTTACATACAGAGAAGATCTAAATTGCTCAGTGAGTTCTGGAGTACCATTTTGGAGTATTTTGTTTCACAAATGAAAATACAGGAATCCCAGTTAAATGTGCTTTTCATACAAGCAGTGAAAATTTTTTTTTCTGTGTGTAAGTGTCAGATATTGGCTGGGACAATCTTTTACTAAAAATGGATGTCCTCAATTTGAATTTAACCAGGCATCCTGTATTTCATCTAGCAACCATATCCATCTGGCTAAGACATAGATAAAACAAAAAGTTTATTTTCTCGGATTACTTGCAAATTGGAGGAAAGTTTTCCAGAGGTTTTCGGGAAGTAACAGCTGTTCCCAAACTTTGCTGTCCGTTGGAACCATCTGAGGAACTCCAGATTCTGGTGGTGTTGCTCTGAGATTCAGCCAGGACATGGAATTTTTCCAAGCATTCCAGGGACCACTAATGTGCCACAGTAAGGAGCTGGTGACTGATGTCCATGGTTCTCATCCTGCACAACACAAAACAGACCTAAGGATTTTTTTAAAAGTACCCATAGCCAGATCCCACCCCAGAGCAAATAAATCAGTGTGTGTATGGGAGAGGGGGAGGAGCAGGCCCCTTACATTGCAATTTAGGAAAAGCTCCCAGTAAATGCTAATGTTCCTTTAAAAGCTGGAAGCCCTAAATTATAGCTTAAACTATGGCATCCTAAGGAGGGCTATCTATAGGAAACTTTTAAAAGTTTATCTTTTGGGGCACCTGGCTGGTTCAGTCAGCTAAGTGTCCATCTTTGGCCTAGATCATGATCTCACCATTCCCAGGTTCAAGCCCCACTTCAGGCTCCGTGCTGACAGCTCAGAGCCTAGAGACTGTTTCAGATTCTGTGTCTCCCTCCGTCTCTCTCTCTCTCTCTCTCTCTCTGCCCCTCCCCCATTCACACTTTGCCTCTCTCTCTCTCTCTCAAAAATAAACATTTAAAAAAATTTTTTAAAATAAAATAAAAAACGTTTATCATTAATATTTTAAACTAAGAAATTAATATTTATTATCATCAATTCAAGCCATAGAAAAGTACCTAGGGGCACCTGGGTGGCTCAGTTGGCTAAGTGTCCGACTTCAGCTTAGGTCATGATCTTGTGGTTTGTGAGTTTGAGCCCTGCGTCCGGCTCTGTGCTGACAGCTCAGAGCCTGGACCCTGTTTCAGTTCTGTGTCTCCCTCTATCTCTGCCCTTCCCCCACGTGTGCTCTGTCTCTATCAAAAATAAATAAATCTAAACTATGAAATATTTATTATAATAAATTCAAGCCATAAAAAATATCTAAAATAAAGATGAGTCTCCCAATTCTACTTTCCAAAGGTATCAACCCTCAAAATCTTGATCTGTTTTTCTTACGCCAGGCATATAGGGAGGAGGAGAGAATCAATGAGAGGCACATGATATGTGTTAGTTATCTTTTGAAGAAGTTGCCACACTTCATTTTTTTTTAACTTTTTAAATGTTTATTTTTAAGAGAGAGAGAGTGTGAGCAGGGGAGGGGCAGAGAGAGAGGGAGACACAGAATCTGAAGCAGGCTCTAGGCTCCCAGCAGTCAGCACAGAGCCTGATGCGGGGCTTGAACTCATGAACCCCGAGACCATGACCTGAGCCAAAATTGGATGCTCAGCCGACTGAGCCACCCGGGAGCCCCCCAAAGTTGCCACACTTCACTTTTAACGTACCAGAACTTTGTCGTGTCACCACTTCAAGGAAATAGTGTGTTTATTCCAGGCTTCACTGTGAACCAGTGAAATCAGGAGCTATAGAAGGGGAGAGGGAGGGGTGTCTTGAGGAGACAAAACAACCTCTACCACAATCATTTTCCACTCCTGATATTTGGGAGCATTCCTGGCCGTCCTCTGCCCCCTCAGGTACTTGCCTCAGGGAGCGGGGATGAGTTACCCAGCTAGCAAGTTTGGAAAGGGAACTGGGCATAAGTGGCTCAATCCATCCTTTTTGTGTCCCCGTGGGGGGGGGGGGGGCAGCTTGTCTGCAGAAAGCACACATTCCTCGCTCCTCTGTGGGTAAGTTTACAGGGGCAAGCCTCCACCAGGGAGCCTTCTGGTTTTCCAGCTCTACCTGAGACAGAGAGGGCAATTGTGATTCTACACCATTCTGTAAACCTATTGTTGCCAGAGAACATCACGTGTCCTTAAAACAGCCTTATCAGAATAAAAGTAATTTGTTTCCTTCCTGTATCCACCTCACAAATGAATTCATTCACAAAGTAATCTCTCAAAACACCAGTAATATAAATATAGTTTCCCTTTGAAAGTTATAGAGCTATCAGTGAACAAAATAGCGTAAGTTTTCCCTGATTTCCATGTCAAGGCAGGTCCTGTGAGCAAATCTCAGACAAGTGGCATGAATATGTCATAAACAGAAAATCACAAAGCCATATAGAATGGGGAGAGATACACAAAGACACGAAACACGGAGGAAAATAATTTTTTTTCTTTTTCTTTCTTTTTTTTTTTTTTTTTACTGGTAGAGAAAATAATAGCGAAGCAATTGAAGGGGATAAAATAGACACTGAGCACTACCAGGAATACAGCTGACTGTCATCCCATAAGCCTGATTCTTGAATAAAATATTCCCCATCCAGCTATGTCATCTGTATGTCACCTGCCAGACCAACGGGCAGACTAGGTCACATCTAGGCAAGAGTGTGCTCAGTTGCTTATTAGCTTTATTACCTTTCCCGACTTAAGGTAATGGCCTGATTGTCTTTACTCGACCGATACTCCTTTTGAACCAACAATTACATTGTTGGTTTGTAACAAACAACAAATAAGCATATATTTATATATAATGTATAAAAATATATAATAAGCATACTTATATATACTATATATATAAGTATATAGTATATATAAGTATATATGAACTATATATACACACTATATATATATATACACACACACTATATATATACACTATATATATGTAAGTATGGTGTATATAAATATAAAGAAACTGAACTCAGATGTAATTGGTGACTACAGAAGATATTGTATCAGTGGATGAATGGATGACTATAAAAACTTTTATGGGACTCATGAGATAAACATTTGAAATGTTTTTGCTGTTGTAACATACTAATCCAGTTTCTTCTTTCTAGTTAGGAGACCTCTGAGAAATTACTCTGCTTTCCTGAGGTAGACTCTGTAAGTACGCGCTTAAAATGATTTAAAACATTGGAACACAGAAGGCGGCGCCGCCAGACGCGGACCACGACTCCGAGTCTGCCGCTCCCCCTGCTGCCAGGGCTCCTGGCGCTGGGCCTGGGGCGCGTCTGCTGGGCGCCAGGAGCAGGTGCGAGGCACCAGCCTCGGGGACGCTCCCGCGATGTGGACCTCGACAAGTGCAGGGACTGCACGTTGTGCCCCCAGCGACTTCACAGTGGCTTCTGCGTGGGCTGCTCCCCAGATCCCCCAGCCTCCCGCCCCTTGCTGCGGCCCATCCTAAGGGGCGCCCTGAGCCGAGTCCTTGTGCCGGGACTGCTTTCTGGCTTCCTGGACTGGAGCCCGTGCTGCAGGGTAGGGAAGTTGACGACTCCCGTGGAGGGGTCTGGAGGGAAGTGCTGTCCTGAAATGACGCTGATCTAGGGACAGCCCACTCACCTGCCAGCCGGAGGCCCCACCTACTCATCATTCATTCATTCATTCATTAATCCATTCATCTGGAGCCAGCCCCTCTCCCCGGAACTCACCACCCCCACAGATAGCCCCACAGACAGCCAGAGCCAGATGCTACCAAACACAGAGGTGTGGACGGAGAAGGGAGGAACGAAGCACCTCTCCAGGCCTGGGCCTCGGCATCAGAGGAGCCTCACAAGGTGTCTGATCACCCCGACTCTGGCGCCGGGATAGAAAAGGAGACCCGTGCGGGCTCACACCAGACAGGTGACACTAAGGAACCTCGGCATTTACACAGGCCGCCCACTCTAACTCCCCCCCTCCTCCCCCGTGGCCCCGGGGACCAGGCTGACCTAAGGGACAAACACAACACCAGGTCCCACCCGCCAGATGTACTCAGCCTGGGAGGTTAGGAACCTGTTCCTAACACTAGGGGGCTGGCCCCAAGACACTGCTCCCCGACCCTCAAACGAGCGGGTATTTCTTTATTTTGGGGAGAAAGTGTGGAGAGAAGAGAAAATTTATTAATAAAATAGTCTTTAACTTAAAAAAAAAGACTAGATTTAGAACAGCAGCGTGTTTTTTTTGTTCTGTTTTTTGTTGCTTACAATTCCAATGTTATGAAAGATGTTGCATCACAATGTTTTAACTCGCTGTTAAATTTGGGGGGGTGGGTGGAAGGACACTGGAATAACAAATGGAGATGTATGCTTTTACTTCTGGTTCTACTCCTAATTCCTGATGTAACTGTGGGGAGTACATGAGCCTCTCTCTGTTCCCTCATTTCTATAGTAGGATGTAGAGCACATAGTCCTTAGTGCCCCTTCTAACTCTAGCAGCCTTGGATTCTTTCATTAAAACTTCTAGATTAGTACCAATATCCTCTTGGCTGAAGAAAAAAAAAAAATGAGCCTAATTTACTGAGAAGCCCATGGGCCAGTGCTGCCCCCTGCAGTGGACTGGCAAGGGCGGGGGGGGGGGGGGGCGCTGCTAGCTAGATCAGCATTTCATCATTCCAATTGTTCTCTCAGTCACTCTCCATGGGCGTATTCTTGCATAATCAAGAGTTTTAAAAACGAATTTGTTTTTATCAGTTATAATGAAAACAATTAAAACCCACATAAGGTATGTTTAATAGCTATTAGCTAAGATAATTTGAGTAAACATGTCGTTAAAACTACTCAAGGAACGGACTCTTTCCATAATTTTCCAAAATTCATATATCTAAGCCTGGATTACAGAAGAGCTGGTTCCATTTTAGACGAAACCTTTTTGATCTAACATTATTAGAGATATTCAACATAATGTTGAATGTGAAGAGAATGTGAAGAGAATGTGAAGAGAATCTGGAATGCAATCCTATGATGATAGATAATACACTTCAAATAGAAAATAAAAAAAATTAGTTGTAAATTAAGTCTAACACATAGTAGTAATATAAAAGTTCAAAATTATTTTAAGTTTTGTCTTTGTGTTAAAGCATTATCCCATGAGTACTTTATAATAAAATTGTGTGTTGTTAAAAAAGAAAAATAGATCACTGGGGTGCCTGAGTGGCTCAGCTGGTTATGCGACCACCTCTCAATTGCGGCTCAGGCCACGATCTCGGGGTTGGTTAGATGGAGCCCCAAGTAGGGCTCTGCACTGACAGCACAGATTCTCTCTCCCCCTCTCTGCCCCTCCCTTGGTTGCGCATATACACACGCACACTCCACTCTCTCTCAAAAATAAATAAGCTTCAGAAAAAAGGCAAAAAAGAAAAAAGAAAAATAGATCAGTTCCATTGCTGCCAATGTTGCAAAGATCATCTTAAAACCCTTTTGCCATAGAATGCCTAGAAAGCCTAAAGTATAACCCAAAGCTATGTAAATGCAAAGTGTAACTCCTAAGAGAGTAAGAGGATTTAGTATAGGTCAAAATCATGAACAATCTGAAATATCTATTAAACACAGACTGATACTTTCTCTGTAGCCCAGAGAAAAGAGTTACCAGTCTTTATTGGCCAGGGGCTTAGATTTCATCTATCAAGACGAGACAGGAGATGAGCCATGGGCTTAAAGCGAAGGTGTGGCAGAAAACAGAGACTACCACTAAAATGGGAACTTTCAAAGAGACACATTACATTGTAAAGGAACTAGAAAAAAATTCACCTACTGGCAAACAGAGATCAGGGAAAGCTTGGCTGTTTTGGCTTGTACACCATAGGTATAGAAAAAATTGTTCCCTAAGAATTTGTAACCAAGATTTATGCTCACTGTTTTGGTTTTCATATTTAAAATAAATACATGAGTTGGGAAACACTAAACTAACAGAGTAACATAGAAGTGGTCTTTGGTTGGACACACCACCAGCATACCAGCAGAATCAAAAGCACATCTCTAGGAGAGAACCAGACAAAACCCCTCAGAGCCTCATGGGCTTTCCCTCCATCATCCTAAACTTGAGAGAACCATTTTCCTCTATTTCTGTTTCCCTGTATTTCTGAGTTAACATATAAAGAAACCACATATCGCACACAGAGGAAAGAAGCATCGGGGACGGTATATTGCATGTAGCCTCTGGAGTCACCTGCAAATAATCGTTCTACGGACATAAGCTAGCTGGGTCACCTTATGCAAGATACCCAAATCTCCATTTTCTGATCTGTAAAATGGGGATTATTATAGTACCCTATTTTACAGGGTTTGAATTGAATGAGTTAGTATATAGAAAGCCCATACAACCAGAGTGCTGTCTGGAATATAGAAGAACTAGAAAGAGATGCTATTATCATCACCATCAGTCATTAGTTAGTTACATTACACCACCTGTCTCGTGATTGGGCTGGTTTTCCTCTATGTGTGCCCAGATGCATATTCATCTACCCTGCGATTATATCTTGAGGTGAACCCAGCAACTACACATCTCAACAGTATATGAGTTCATATGACTGGCTCTCTTATTGAGAAGCAGCAGAACTAAGAATTGCAAGAAAATTTAATGAGCCATCATGAAGCTAGCTGATTCAGAATGTTTGTAGAATACACTATTTACTTTAATTTTTTTTTAATGTTTATTTTTGAGAAAGAGAGAGACAGAACGGGAGCAGAAGAGGGACAAGACAGAGGGAGACACAGAATCCAAAGCAGGCTCCAGGCTCCGAGCTGCCAGCACACAGCCTGATGTGGGGCTTGAACCCACGAACCATGATATCATGACCTGAGCTGAAGTCTGATGCTTAACTGACTGAGCCACCCAGGTGCCCCTCCTTTTTTAGTTATTACGTGAAGAGGCACCACCACCACCCCAACCTTAGCACCCACCCCACCTCTGTCACCACCACCACCCCAACCCCCCCAGGGAACACTCACCACCCACCCATTCTGGACAACTGGGAAGGAGGATGAGGAGAGAAGGCTGCCTGACCAAATTTCTAGTTGGACCTCAAGACTGGGCAGCTCTACAAGCCCTTGCATTGAATACCACCTGCTGTGCTCTCCCCCTTCCAGGGGCTGTTATGTTTCTCACCTTTTATACATTCAATTTTCCTTCATTACAATTACAACTGGAGAGCATGGAGATTCACTGACGTCCAATCTCTTTCTATTACCTCTTGACGAAGTTTGTTTCTTCCTCTGAGAAAGGGGTATTGGATGTTTATCTCATGATGTGGTTGTGAGAATCAAGGAATATACATTTTCAGAAAAAAATTATTTTATGCAATAATTCTTTAAATGTGTGCTGCAATTGCATACTTCCTTGCTTTATCCTTGCTGAGGGATAGAGGACTACCTTTGCATTTCTGTTTCCTTGAACGCCTAACAGTGCCATACACACATTAGAACTATTTTCACTCACTCAACAAATATTTGTTGAGCATCACAGAGGTACCACTCTCTTGGGCTCTGTGTTTACTGTAATAAAAAAAAATCAACCCTGGTTTTGTGTGATGAAAATGTGCTAAATTGACCTTTTCGATTGTATTTACCGTGTACTCAGCTGGCAGACAAGACCGTAAAATGTAAAATCTTACCTCCAGCAGGGCCAGGAAGTGTACTTTGGCAAATGACACAACCCACCCATCTAAACTATCTGATTAAATGGGACAGAAAGAATTAAATGGCACCTGAGATGTTACTAGTGACATGGCCTCTACTGAATGTGCCAACATCCCATTGAACACAGGTCCATGGTCCTCAAAGATGTGTATGTAGTTTTTAAAAGTCTGTCTCCTCAGTTAGCCTGTGAACCTTGAGGATGGTAATTATCTATTTTTTATCTTTGCATTTCCCTCTGCCTTCAGGAATAACCCAGTGCCTGGATTTAGTAGATGCTCACTAAGGTTAAGTATTAGTGCAATGAAATACTGGAGAGGAGGGTATACATTTTGAATGGTCAACCTTTTTGCTGGCTACTATAGTAAATATTCCAAAAATAAATCCTCTGATTGTGTTGTTATTCATTAGGCAGATCCTGAGTGAATGCCTATTACGTGCTATTATTAACCACGCTAAATGTTATCACGTAGCATTCTATGCTGCCTCATTTGACTACACTTGAAATGTATCATTTTGTTTTTCTCTATTCTGGGATTTACAATTTAAGATGCCTAGAGGCAAGTAAATGGGAAACAGACTCTGAAGGTCAACCAAATTATGGGAAAAGATCCATGTTCAATATTAGTTATCACTAGCCGAAGAGTTGAATTTGGTATTAGTTTATTAAATCCAGACCTATGGGTTTTCCGAGTTTGCATCTTTCAATATAAGTTAGACTTATATGGCAGGTACTGAAAAGTAGCCAGTTGTCCCAGCACCAGGATGCCATTCTCTGAAATCACTGTTTACTCTAGACTTGAACTTAATTTAACATCTAGTTGGTTGAAAAATTCAGCTAGTAAATTAGTCTGGTAACCAGTTCTTGTGTAATCTCTGGTAAATCTGATCGTTAAAATTGTTTTAAAATGCATCCTTCACTGACAGTGATAAATTCTAGCAGCTTTCCTGCATGATATACTCCTATTGATACCATACTTAAAATTTAAATATGCCTTGAGTAAGGTATAAGAAATAAGCATTTATAAATAACTTCGTTGTATCACAAAGCTAGTTACTACTATAAAACATTACAAAAATGACTTTATTAGAATTAAATCTATACAAGAAAACAAGGCCCCTGAATGCAAACCTGACTGATAATTAATAAGAAATTACTTCACAAATCCCTTTGAAGTATTAAAAAACTGTTTTAGTCCATTTTGACTGCTGTAACAAAGATCCCATAGAGTGGGTGGCTCATAAACCACAGAAATTTATTTCTTGCAGTTCTAAAAGTCCAAGCTCAAGGGCCCAGCAGATGCTGTATCTGGTAAGGGTCCACTTCCCAGTTCATGATGGTGGTCTTTTCACTGTGCCCCCACGTGGTAGAGGGGCAAAGGCGCTCCTTGCCTTTGTTTTATAAAGGTACTAATCCATGGAGCACCTGGGTGGACCTGTTGGTTAGGCTTTCGACTCTTGATTTCAGCTTAGGTCATGATCCCAGGGTCGTGGAATCAAGCCCCTTGTTAGGCTCCATGTTGAATGTGGAGCCTGCTTTTGAGATTCTCTCTCTCTCTCTCCTTTTGCCCCCTCCCCTGCTCACACACACTCTCTCAAATAAACTTTTTAAAAAGTATATAAAGGTACTCGTCCATTCATAAGGGTTCCACCCTCCACCCTCATGTTCTAATCATCCCCCAAAGTCTCACCTCCAAATACATCTCATTAGGGGATTAAATTTCAACATATGAATTTGGGGGGACACAAATATTCAGTCTATAGGACTCCATCCAGGTCAGGACAAAATTTCATGTCCTTCTCACATGCAAAATACATTCATTTCATCTAAACAGCCAAAAAGTCTTAACTTGCTCCAGCATCAACTCAAAAGTCTGAAAGTCCGAAGTCGCATCTAAATAAGATATGGATGAGACTCAAGTATGACTTATCCTGAGGCAAAGTCCTCTTCTTCTGTGAACCTGCAAAAACAAACAATTATGTGCTTCCAAGATACAATGGTGGGACAGGCATAGGATAGACATTCTCATTCCCAAAGAGAGAAATAGGAAAGAAGAAAGGAGTGACAGGCCCCAGGTAAGTCTGAGACCAAACAGCACAAACAACATTAAACCTTAAGGCTCAAGAATAATCTTTGACTCAGTGCTTTGTCTTCTGGGCCCTTTGGGGTGGCCGTGTTACCCACAGGGCTCAGCAGAATGGCCTTCCCTGCAGAGACTCACTGCCTGGGCCCTGTGGATCTCCAGGGCTGGGGTGCCAAGCCCAAGGCTCTCCCAGATGGCCCTGTCCCTAGAAATCTAGGTGAAGGTAGCCATGCTCCCTTGGCTTGCACACTATGAGCATAAACAGAAATGGGGCCATATGGGCCTGCACCTTCTGCCTACACCCTCTGGACACGTGGCCACTGAATCTCATGCCATACCAGGGCCCAGCAGAGCCACATCTGGGGTGGCGGAGAAGCATGGTGAGAGAGTGCGGAGAGCAGAGCCCCCCATGTAAGGTAGTGTCAGGTAGTGTGCAGAAAGGTCCCACAGGTGCTGAAGGCCCCTCTTGGATCACTCAGCCTCCTCAGCCCTTGTCATCAGGGTCTGTAATGACAGCAGCAGCTCTGTGGATCACTGAATTGCCTTCAGGGTCATTCTTACATTGTCTTGGAGAATAGTTTCCTAGCTTCTGTTCAGAAGGCTCAACCATATTAATTTCTTTATCAGTACCTTGGCCACATCCTCAATGTTCTCATTTTTTGCTATATGGATAGGCTACAAATCTTCTAAGTCTTTAAGTTCTGCTTCTTTTAACAATTCTGCTTTTAGGTCACTTCTCTCTGCTCGCATTTGACTGTAAGAAGTCAGGGGGACCCTAACTGCACCTTTAACACTCTGCTTAGAACTCTCTTCAGCTAAACCTCTAGTTTTATCACTTGCAAGTTCTATGTTCCACAAAACACTAGAACATGAACACAATTCTGCCAAGTTCTTTGCCCCTTTGTAATAAACAGGGCCTCTCCTCAAGTTTCCAACAACATGTTCCTCATTTCCATCTGAGACCTCATCAGAATGCTCTTTACCAATTCATGTTTCTACCAACATTCTGTTCAGGATTAGTTAGCTATTCTCTAAGAATACTGAGGCTTTCTCTATATCTATCTTTTCTTTCCAATCTCCCATCAGCATCGCCTTTAAAGTTCTGTTAAAATATCTAGGCTTTTTCTAGAATGCATCTCAAAATCCAGCTTCTGCCTATTACCCAGTTCCAATGCTGCTTCCACATTTGTGTGTTATAGCAGCATGCTCACTTCTCAGTACCAATTTCCGTCATAATCCATTTGGGCAACTGTACAGTACTGGAGACCAGGTGGCTTACAAAACAAATATTTATCTTTCACATTCTGGAAGCTGGGAAACCCAAGATCAAGGTACTGACAGATTACAAGGACACTAATCCCATTCATGAGGGCTCCACCAGCATGTCCTATCACCTCCTAAAGTCTCCATCTCCAAACACCATCACACTGGGGTAATTCATAAATCTGGGGGGAAATACAAGCATTCAGTCTATAGCAAAGACTCAATCACAAGTCAAAAAATAAAACAGTATTTCACTATAAACCATATTATATTTATTTAAAAGCCAAAAACAGTATGATGAAGCATTAAAATACAAAGAGAGTAGCTTTTTTTTAGTGACTCTGATCAATTTTACACAATGAAATACCATTAAGAAATATAGAAACTATAATATGAACCATAGTATAAAAAAATAAGACACATGGTATTACTTTTAAAGACAGAGGGATAACAACTGTAAGAGACAACTTAATGCCATGAAAACTTTGAACAGAAACTTAAAATGTCATATGTTAAATAATCTTTTCTTAGCATTATGCAGCAGGTCTTGGGATGTAGGGATGCGGGCAAGTAAAAATGAAGTTTGTACAGATAAACTTTCTCAATATTATTGTCTCATTTCCTACATAAAATGTCAGATATTATTATAAGAAATAATATATATGTCTAAGACTGCAATCGTATTTTCAAATATAAGGTAATTATACTTTTTAGAAAAGCAGCAGTTTAACACTTAAAAAAAAAACTAGCAGTAGCACCTAAATATAGAAATTACAAGAAACTGAATAAAACAACTTTGCCATGAAAAGATAAATATAATTGTAAAATGAAGCACCTTTCTTTGACTTCAACAGGAATTGTGGGCAAAGGCCGTCATCTCCAAGTAATCCCATCAGAGAACACTTAGAGTTGCTTTATTTAACAAGGAGAAGAATACATTTCATTCTACATACTGGCTGTGTTGAAAAAAACACAGTCCATGTCCAGATAGGAAGGTAGAGTACAAAAGACACAGGCTGATTCATCAGCAACTATTCACCAATACACTGTGCTCTTAACTAGCTAATAACAAGTACGCTTATACTGTAACTATGTCGATCCTACAGTATTTTACTGTTAAGCTATAGTTCACAGAGAAGTTTTATTATCTTCTTTGCACAGGCAGATTTATCTATCATCTAAATAAAAAGCAGCTAAGAAATATTTAAAAACGTCAAAATTCGTAGTTTTGCTTTTACAAAGTGCTACACAGAATGCCACATTTCAAAATTTAGAAACCCAACTTCAATTCCTGCAGTTAGAAAAACATGGTGATTATCAGTGATCTTGAAAGAAAGAAAAATAAAAACTATCTCCTCTGTGTCACACCCCATGAGATACGTAAGTTCAATAGGCAATCTTTGAGATTTGGCCAAAATATTTCATATGTAAGGCATCTGTGGCCAAGAGAGATTAAATAGATTAAACGCAAGCTCCTCATAAGGACACTGATGTCTCTGAGTTGCTCAGAGATCTAGACAAGCTGTGGCCCTTGTCACCTCTTTTCCTGATAGGATGACCCTGACTCCATGTCCAGGCAGGTCCTGATAGTCCACGCTAGTGAATGAGGGAATAGGTATGGAAAATAGAACCTTATGATTTTTAAAAAAATGTTTTGTTTGGTAATAAAATCAAATTTTCCATTGAAACTTATAAACTTTCAGAACAAGGTTTGAGACATATGCACAAGTAAATTTTTCCTTGTACAATAACACACAGTATTTCTGCCTACCTTCCTTTTTGTTTTAAAGGTCAAGAGTATTATTATTCTTTTCACTTAGAATCAAATTTATCTTCAGTAACAGGACAAGTTGATGGAGAGGACAGGTTGGAGAGGGTTGGGGATAAAAGCTGTTTTATTCTATCTCAAAGACTGCTCTAAAAAGCTTGCCATTTCATGACCCATTAATGTGAGAGCCCTGGGATTCATTTTCCCTTATCTCAGCGTAAGTAAAGTGTTTTCAAGCTCATTGTATTATGTTTACTTGGTTAATGAGTTATAGCTTTTTCAAGGTGAACTCCTAGTCTACCATGTAGACAGAGAGACAATCAATTAAAACACATGGTTCAATTAAAACACGTGTTCTTGCCCTTACACTCAGCCTACCTGTCAGAGCTAATACCCAGTAAAAATAATCTGCAAAAGCAGATACATATATTTGCAAATAATTCAGGGGATTATAAGCCCAATCCAACTTCTCTAATTTTTTTTAATTAACCATAATTGTTGATTTGCTGTGTCCATCTATCTTGATGAACGTCGTGGTGATCTTTCAAAATACATGAAGTCCTGAAATTAGAAAAAAAATATACATATATATATATATATATATATATACACATGTAATATATACATATATATATTAGAAAAAAAGAGACAACTGTATGTATACAGATGGATACATAATTAGATGCAATGCATAAAATATTATCCTTTAAAATTTATCAGGCGATCCTCTTTCTAGTTAAGAATAAATAAATCTAATGAAATCTTTATGAAGAGGACCTAATATGAAGAGCAGCAATTAAAAACTTGGAACTATTGGTAGCCAACAACCTTTCCATTTGGGTGTACCAGTTAACTAAATTTTCATTGTTAAAAAGACGAAAAACTTGACAATCAAAATTAAATGTTAAATATACCAATTGCAGTACATTAACTACATTTTTAAGGTAAATATTTTCCATTTCATTTCTATGCTTTACTTATGAATATTAGCCATTAATCAGCCAGTAATACAGCAAGGGAACTGTGCCTACTAAATCTAAGGAAGATACAACACCAAGGAGTACAATGACAGAGAGGCAATAAGGTGGAGGGAAAGGAAATCAGCTCTAGAGTTATTTTATTTTCTCAAGAAGTCAAAGGACAGGCATCTTTAAGTAATGAGAAAGACAAATAACATGCTGTGATGACAATCACACCCACTGAATGTCTAATATTCTCCAAGCACTCTTCTGGCCCCTGTACTCAGATGATAGCTAATGTTCATCACCCTGAAAAAATCTAAGTATTTCTATCTCCATTTTACAGATAAAAAGAATGAGGCCAGGAAGTGTTCGACACTTTGCAAAACATGTCACTAGTAAGTGGTAGAGACAGACACTGGCCTAGTTTCAAATGTTATTGCCTTTCTATTATACTACACTGCATCTCATTGGAAAGAATAACTCACTCAAGACAAGTCAAAAGTAAAAGACTTACAATGAGGAAGCAGGCTCCAAAAATCATGGCTTTCATCTTCACATCCATATCTAACGGGAAGTGAATTTCAAACTGGTCAGCATCGCCCATTGCTGATAACAGACCGTTCCACTTCCTAATAATACTGCCGATGTTGGATACACCATCAAGGGATTTGACCTAGAAAGAGAAGCATGTGACTTAATGATGATTAAAAAGTACTATACATTTCATTCTTCTACTTAGAAGCACTTTACACTGAGATAAGCATAAATACAGTACAGGAAATTAATAACAGTAATAACATAATTTCAAATAGGGAATTATGGCCAAGATGGGTTAGGTGCCTTGCAACTGGTTAATAACTGAGCTGGGATCAACAATAGCCAGGTTAGCCAGGGAGCCCACCTGTCCATCAACTGATGAATGGATAAAGATGTGGTACACACACACACACACACACACACACACACACACACACACACACAATGGAATACTACTCAGCAACGAAAAAGAATGAAATCTTGCCATTTGCAACAACATGGATGGAACTAGATGGTATTATGCTAAGTAAAACAAGTCAGAGAAAAACAGATATCATATGATTTCACTCATATGTAGAATTTGAGAAACTCAACAGATGAATATAGGGGAAGGGAAGGAAAAGTAAGGTAAAAACAGAGAAGGAGGCAAACCATAAGAAACTTTTAAAGACAGAGAACTGAGGGTTGCTGGAGGGGAGGTGGGTCAGGGATGGATTAAATGGGTGATAGGCATTAAGGAGCGTACTTTTTGGGATGAGCACTGAACATCATATGTAAGAGAGAACTCACTGGGTTCTACTCCTGAAACCAAGCCTACACTGTATGTTAACTGACTTGAATTAAATCAAACAAAAAACCCAAAAACCAGAACTGGGGCATATCTCTTGTTTTCAATGCTCTTGTTTTCAATGCTCTTGTTTTCAAGAGCAAATGAGGTATGATTTGAGGGAGGTATGATTTGAATTGATTTTGAAATTCTTCTTCATATAGTAAAGGGTGGGAATTGGGGATTGGGAGGGAGTCTCTACAGTCTAGAGAAACACATGAACAAAAGTAAGGAAGCATAATTCTACATACTTCACAAACTTCATATAATCAGTCAAGTTTTTGTGGGTCAAATCCACCCTGTTGTATGTCAGAATTCCGAAGAGCTTTGGCTTCTCAAAGGGGGACTCAGGCACTTGCTAACTTTTGGCGATCAGAATGATCCTGTATACTCTGCCCCTGAAATGTGGCTACATTTTCTATTTCTCTACAGTGGTCTTTTAACAAATAAGCAATGCCTGGAGAACTAAAAAGGTTTATTGGGTGTCATAGAAAATACTTGAATGAGCAACTTTAGATAAAGAGCCTTGCTGAATTGCAAGACATCTTCTAAGAAGCTCAGGAAATATTTCTAAGAATCTCCTTTGTCAAATTCATAGGATAACCAGCAATCATTTTGTAGTCAGTGAAATAAAGGCAAAACAGGAGGATTTTTCATTTTTCTGAGAAAATGCTATAATCTATTATGAGTTTTATCTATGTTATCAGTGTTATCCTGTCTCTTGAGGACACAGGCAGACTTCCACCATGCAGATAGACGATTTGCACAATCTCGGGGTGATCCATATGTTTTGTGATCTGTTGGGCACTTCCATTGCTCAGGACCTGTATCCCAATCCTGCAAATCTTTGGTAAAAATGGTTAATTAAATACAACCAAGAACAAAATAAACGGAATCTATTGGGCTATTTTCTTTCAGGTTTAGTGTTTTACATGGGTCCTTCTCATCTTCATCAAACACTGAAATCATAAACAAAGTAGCTCACATTTTGGGAAACATTAAGCAATCCACCAACAATAATTTGCAAATGATTTGATGTCAACCGATAACTCTTTCCTCCTTCTACTTTATTCATTCATGTGAAAAAATAATCTAAAACCAAACAATTCTAAGGTCTGTCTGTAAATGTTGAAAAAATACTAAAAATGTTATTTTTACATTTACCTCAAAAACAGAATCTGAACCACAGCCATAGGTTGAACATGGCCCACGTACTCGCATCACATTTTCTTTCTTCTCATTCTGGATGCTGTAAACTGCCCTGCACAGGTTCCAGTGTTCTGCAACAAAGCCAATGGTGACACCAGGAGGACACTGCACCTCCAGCTGCAAAGAAGCAGTGACAGAGGGAAGGAGGCTACATATATACCCGTAAGCACATACACCGTACGTTCTTCCCTCATGCAAGGACTGGAAAAAAATGTTAATGGTACAGACTCCTCCATTGTACCCCAGGCTATTTCTTAGGGGTGTTATGTCAGTGAAAGGCCTTGAGAGGTGAAGACACATTTCCCTTTGGGACAGACTTACTGCTTGTTATACAATGATTGTTTCTCCAAGCTCAGTGTTTCTCAGCTGTATGCACACCCGCCCGCTCCTCTGAGTTAACCCCAGAGAACTTAGGGGCAAGGGGTCTATACCAACATCCGGCTCCTGACGCTGGTACTGCTTCCTGTGCTGTAATAAGGTTCTCTGTCTCTGCTCTAGGTGCCTCACGTCTTCTGGCACGGTCCATGACAAAGTAACAAGGTAACTTCCTAGACTTAAATCCCAGACATGACAATTGTAATAGAAAAGAGAGAAAAGAGGCATTCTGTAAACTGTATACTGTGGAAACAAAGGATGTGTGTATGAATATATAAAGCCATTTTTACAAGTTTTAAAATTGTCCAGTACCCTGTTTTAACTAATCATCTTTATAATATTCCTTTGTGAAGAACTAAGATCTTCATATTTAATAATAACATGAGCCATAAAATTAAATTATTTAGTAAAAGCTCAGAGTTGATGGCTCTTCTGGTGTCATTTATACTTTTCTAACAGTTTTGAGTCCACTGGGTCTCAAGGGCAGGACTACATAGCTTCACAAACTGCCAAATCAAGGCATTATTTTAAAAAAAATTATTGTTCGCATATATACATTCAAACATATACATAAGCATATAAATTTGATAACTTCCTAGGATTAAGATCTCATATAAGTTTAAGACTAAGAGGGAAAAAAACTGTAAATAGGTAAATTACTTAAAAAAAAATCATTTGAGAAGAAAAAAACCAACTCATGAATACAAAGAATTCCTTGTATCATCAAAAGGACTGAGGATTAAAGGTGAAGATTCATCTCAAATTTAAGGCTGTTATTATAGGGTGCCTGGGTGGCTCAGTCGGTTAAGCGGCCGACTTCGGCTCAGGTCATGATCTCGCAGTCCCCGCGTGAATTCGAGCCCCGCGTTGGGCTCTGTGCTGACAGCTAAGAGCCTGGAGCCTGTTTCAGATTCTGTGTCTCCCTCTCTCTGAGCCTCCCCTGTTCATGCTCTCTCTCTGTCTCAAAAATAAATAAATGTTAAAAAAAAAATTTAAGGCTGTTATTACAAACACAGTAGTGAGAGAGAAGATACCTGGGAACAACAACTAACATTCTCTGAGCGCTGTACTACCTGCCAGGTACTGTAACGACAGTTAACATTCATTTACTATTTAATCCTCAAAGCAATTCTACATGATGGTACCATTATTATCTCCATGTTATAGGACATCAAAACACAGAAAGGCTTGTAAATAAACTAACATTCAGGAAGTGCTGGTACTGAACATAATCTGTCTTTATATATCCCAATAATCCCATGGGATATTATGCATAGTTATGTACAGAAGTACTGAGGCCCAAAGAAGTTAAATAAATTATACCAACATAAATAGAAGGCGTATCTAGAATTCAAAATTCTGGTTGACCTCTGTCTAAAGCTGCTTCTTTTCCCTGCAGCAAACAACCTTCCTAGAGCCTCACAGGTTGTAGAAGAGGAACCCAGCTGTTAACTCAGAACATCTACTTTCCAGTTCCAGTACTTGGTGGAGTGTAACACGTTCATCAGGTGCTTAATTTTCTGAGCCACCCTTTCTTTACCTGTGGCAAGGTGTGGATTGGGATGGACAGTGTACAGTTATCTAAAGTCTCTTCCAGTTCTAGGGGCGCCTGGGTGGTTCAGTCGGTTAAGCGTCAGTCTTCAGCTCAGGTCATGTTCTCATGGTTCGTTGAGTTTGAGCCTCTCATCGGGCTCTGTGCTGACAGCTCAGAGCCTGGAGCCTGCTTTGGATTCTGTGTCTCCCTTTCTCTCAGCCCACCCCTGCTCATACTCAGTCTCTCTCTCTCTCAAAAATAAACATTAAAAAAAGAAGTTTTTAAGTCTCTTCCAATTCTGAAAGTATACAATTATGTCTAGGGACAACTTATCTGGGGATAGGTAGGTGCATTCAGACAAATGTGTGTGACTTCTGTTCTAGGTAACAGATACATTTCTAACTCAGTAGACACAACCGACAGAACTGTGGTCACCAAATAATCCTGATTTGAGCCTGAGCCCCAACTAGCACCAGAAGACAAGAACCCACAAGAAAAAAACCCTCTGTGATTTTCCTCAGGTGAGACAATTTGGCGGCCCTCCTCCCCATCCCCCTTCACCCCCTCGGCTCTCTTCTTTCAGTCTGACCAGCAGAGCCAGTGAAAAACCCCCTCATGTGTCATTCTGGAAGGAGCACAGCGATGCTGTCAAGAGTTGGATCAGGAAGAGACGAGGAATTAGACTTGTGTTCTCTGACCTCTTGCCTGGTGGAGGGACAACAGAAGCAACAGCAGGTGCATCTGAAAGGCCTCTGCATGGTCATGATTTCTCGGCCCATACAGTCAGTGACCCGGAGGACGAAGGGCCTTAGTGTCCGATAAGCATTTCTGGTAAAGTCGTCTGTGTCTTCATTTACGATGTAAACCATCTGGTCCAGGTTGTTTTTAATATCATATCCATTATTAGTTTCAAAAGATGTGATCACTAAAAAATAGAATGAGAAAGCCACTTTAAATTAGAAGCAGTTAAAATGGGCCTCAAGAAGTCCTTTTGTAGTATTCCTTAGGTGCTTAAAGCAAAATAGCTTTTTAAAATTTTGAAGTGAACTATATTCAATTGATTAGGACACCAAATAATTCACTTGCCCAAAAAGTATTCAGTAATTTTGAAAATTTTAAATGAAGGTCGGTATAAAACGATTTAAAAATTTTTTCCACATAAAAGCAAAGACTGAAACTATACTCCTGGTATATCTGAATTCAGAAAGCTTTCATTAAAAAGGCATTTAAATAAAAGTATACTTTTTACCATAAATGAATCTGCTCATGAAATATACTGAGATGACCAGGGTCATTACCAATTGCAATAAAGAAAGTCAGAGACTGTATGTGGTGGTCAAATGAATGTGTGGAACTGGGGATAAAGTTAAGGTTAATAATCAAGTGAGGATGAACTGAGACCAGGCATTATGTTGACTGTGATTCCTTTTTCTTCCAAAGCAAGGGCACTGGACTAGAACTTCGCAGATTTAGATTCTATGTCCAGCGCTACCACTCATTAGCTGACTGTGGTGCCTCTGGCGAACTCATTTAGTGTCCTGGCTCCTTCTTTTCCTCTTCCATTAAAGATGAATACGTAGAATATGGTATGAGGGTTGACCAGATAAAGTGTAAGTCTTTTTCAAGTCTACGAATGTATGTATCATGTATAAATAGATAAAATTATACAAAATAATCCCCTTTCTTACTTTTTTGAAAGGGTAAAAGAAGACAGTCTTTTCACTTCGAACCACTAAGAAATGACCAATATAAATAAAGAACAAGATATTGGGTAATGCAAATTTCCACCTGATTCAAATTTCCACCTGCTGAACACTAACAAAATTATACATACTTTCCAGAGGCTCAAAATGCTGAAGGACGTGAATGGTGTCCAGCTGTTGGGATAGAACAAAGCAATTAGGAAAAAATAATCACAGAATTAAATCAATGTTAGAAAAGGAACTGATGAGATGGGTATGAAAAGGTTATCAACTGATACCAAAATATCTTTTCAGCATTGAATGGAATAAAAAAAAAATTAGTGAAAGTAGCCTGTCTGCACCTGTTCCGCAGAGGAACACAGGAAAACCAGTGTTCTCCAGTTCTGTTAAAAGACAAACAGTTGCCTGGTATATCAGAAAATCATTTTCCTGCTGCAGTCACAGCATCCAGAAGAAGCTGTGTGGACGTAGATTGTTTCTAGCTCAGTCCCAACTCACTGGTCTTATCGACACGTCACTCACAGACTGGAGTTGCTGGGGAAGTTCAAGACAGTTTAACGTGGACCAACCACACAGTAGGCTATTTTCTCAGCGGCTTACAGAGAGCAACTCAGCCAGGGACCTCACACAGGAGTATCTAGTTTTATCTTATTTTCACAGGTACCTCTGGAAGATGTTCACACACTGACTTCCAATCATTTGAGCTACTAATGCCAGGGTCTTCACTAGGTGCATGCTTTAATTAAAGGAGAGGGTCCACAAGGGCTGGAAGCATGTGATTAGGATTAGGGCAAAGGGGAGGAAACGTTCTGGGATGGGATCTCTTGAAAAGGGAGCTGGGAAAACAACTAAACTTCTACCTTAATGTCACTTAGGAATCACCCTGAAGTCAGACAGTTTGTTGGGCTCATTACCTAATAGAGTTGAGAATATTCTAGCAGAAAAGAAGAAACTTGAGGACAGAGTAATCACATCTATATAATTTTATTTTTAATTTTTTAATGTTTACTTATATTTGAGAGAGAGAGAGAGAGAGAGAGAGAGCGAGCGAGCATGTGTGTGTGTGCATGAGCGAGCTGGGGAGGGGAAGAGAGAGGGAGACAGAGGATCCGAAGCATTTTCAATGCAGAGCCCAATGCAGGGCTTGAACTCACTGTGAGATCATGACCTGAGCCAAAGTTGGGACACTTGACTGAGCCACCCAGACCCCCCCTCTATATAATTTTAGATATATAGATCATTCCTAACCCTGAGACCAGAATATCACCTGAAATGTCATATTTCACTGAATATTCATTGAATACAATGGCTAATAAAAGAATACATGAATGTGGTAATAAAGTTAAAAATAACCAGACATAAATGTTTTGTGGTGTTTAACTGATTACAGAGGGTATGGAGAGGATACAACCCTTCCTTCATTAAAAAAATTTTTCTGATATAAAAACACAATCCGGTGAGGGGGTGTAAACACATCTTATAAAACACCAAAAGTGGTCACTAAGATGGTTTATAGTTCCTTTAAAAATCCAGAATTAAAAGTCAAAATACTGTTGATAAAAAGCATCCACTGCTGAGTACAATATTCTAAAGAAATAATGCCTGTTAATATAAAAGAAGTTTGTCCAGAAGACACTATGGCTGTTAAGGAGCAGTTCTCTAACAAATTGGTGGAGTCACTGGCCACGCCACCCTCTAGAAAGAATATAATCCTGCTACTTTGGATGCTCCAGAGTATTGAGAGTCCCGATAATGATTCATGGAATCTGCAGAGGAGACTGCAAAAAGGATAGGATAAGGAAAATGATAAAGCAATGAAGGGCTGTTTGCATACAAAGTGTTTCCACTAATAACATCCACACAGCTACCACCTGTTGGATGGACCCTGTGTGCCAAAAATAATAAGCACAGTATAAAGCTTTCCTTCTTAAAAATTCTCCTAACAACCCAATAAGGTATGTATTGCTAGTACTATTTTATTGATGATGGAATTCAAGCACCAACAGGTTATAGAAGTTATTGAAGGCTGCAGAGTGAGGAGGAACAACAGCTAGAATTTAAAACCAGGTTGGTCTGTCTCTAAACCTGTTTTGTTTCCTTTCTCACTTATTTTTTTTTATTCAAAACAAACCTGAACAAAGAAACAGAATTCATAAAATGTGTTAACTTCTGTCAGAATAGAGGAAATTAAGAAACTATTTTTTAATATTTAGATGAACAAAATTAAAGTTATACATTTAGAAAAGAGAAATGACTGCAGATCTTGGATTTCTAAGGACAATTTCTATACTTATCATCTAGTATAAAAAAGGAACTTTTAAAACGTGATTAACTATAAAGCATTTTTTAAGCTTCTGAAATAATGTAGGGCTTTACTCTACCACTGTACTTGAATGACTGGTGCTGCAGTTTGTCAATATTTTGCCAAAACAAAAACTGAATAAAATTTTTGGCTCATGTGAAATCTCAGTTTTTGTGATCCAACTGTTTTGACTTTGAAATATCAACACTATAACACTGTATACCTATGGTTCTCAATGCACAGGATTCAGAAGGTCCCTGTCAATATATAAAATGGAAAAGAGAAACACATCAACTCGAAGGAATGTTGGTTACGTGGGGAGACATGTGTTGAACTGGCAAGTCCCTTGTTTATAATGTATTTCAAAATGTCTTTATTTACTTATTTATTTTTAATTTACATCCAAATTAGTTAGCACATAGTGTATTAATGATTTCAGGAGTAGATTCCAGGGATTCATCCCCTACATATAACACCCAATTCTCATCCCAGCAAGTGTCTTCCTTAATGCCCCCTCCCCATTTAGCGCATCTTCCCACCCACAGCCCCTCCAGCAACCCTGTTTGTTCTCTGTGTTTAAGAGTCTCTTCTGTTTTGTTCCCCTCCCTCTTTATGTATTATTTTTGCTTCCCTTCCCTTATGTTCATCTTTTTTGTACCTTAAATTCCACATATGAGTGAAGTTATATGATATGTCTTTTTTTTTTAAGTGTATTTACTTATTTTTGAGAGAGAGACAGAGAGAGAGTGCACAAGTGAGGGAAGGGCAGAGAGAGACAGAGAGAGAGAGAATCCCAAGCAGGTTCCGCATTGTCAGTGCAGAACCTGATGTGGGGCTCGAACCCATGTACCAGGAGACCATGACCTGAGCTGAGATCAAGAGTCAGATGCTTAACAGACTGAGCGGCCAGGCGCCCTTCCTTTTTCTAAAATCAAACATGATTCAATAGGTTCTAAGTTATTTCCAATACTAGCTTTATCTTATTTTCATTAAGCAATATTTTTGAGTTTCTGACATGTGGTTTTAAAAACACCATTTGGAACACTGATTTGACGTACTGCCCCAGTTTCTGATCTGGATACCCTGGTGCCTCCAGAATGTGCATAGAGGTGGAAAATAAGAATTCACTGTGTTGTGAGAAGAGATCCTCTGGAACTTGGCCTGAAGCAAAACCCTTGGTAGGTCTCCTCTTTTGATTTACATTTTATGTTTGGAGGGTGGCAGGGAGTGGCTAATGAAAATCATGGGTAATGAGAAAAAAGGATGGGCAGAGACCCCCAGTGATTCACTCACGGTCTCTGATTCACTCACTTCTCTCTGATGTTGTTTTTCCTGGTGTTAACTCTTCACTTCTATGCAAATGAGAATTGGCATCTTTGATAGTTTTTCCTCTAGTCCTGTTTTTGAAACCGCCTTCAACAGGACACCTTGCAAATCTTAAAATTCAACATACATCCTTCAGAAAACCGTGCCGATCCCACCAAATACATTCCTGTATTCCTCATTTCCCCTTCATATTTCTAAAATGAGTACCACAACTCCCATGGTCTCACAAACTGGACCTCTGTCATCACTGACCTGTCACTTTCATCTACTCTATCTAGCTTTGTATCTCTTCTTGTCGGATCCCCGGTCATACTTCATAAGAAGATCATTTGGATTTGTGAGGACTACCTGGGTTAAGTATTCCAGACCAGGAGGACAGTTTGGTATAGGAGGAGGCCCTGGCATCCATGTTACTGAAACAGGCTGATTTGACATATGGTATTTGCCAGGCTGGTACTGGATAGGATGGGCACCACCAGCTGGCTGGTACGAGAAGAAGGTACCGGGCTGCTGTGGGCTGTTGTATCCCATAGGCAAGCCTCCTGCGTAGCCTGCAGGTGCAGGGACAGCCGGTCCAGGGGGTCCTGTATCCAAAAACAAATGGAAGTGTTATATACTATTAACACTATAACACAGCAGAAGTTAGAATGACTTTTCCATAACAAAGACAGGTATCCCACAACATCCACTTAAGAATAAAACATGATCCATTTTCTGAATGTGTACCATGTACCAACAATGTACTCAGGGGCTTCACATATTACCTCATTTAATCCTCTTAAACCTTAGAAGACAATTATGCTACAAAAAGGTACAGAAAAAAGATCTGAAACACCAAGTAACGTGTTGGCCTCTCTCTGTATTACGTTCCTCCTTTGGAGACATCAATAATATACCTACTTCATTAGGTTATAGTGGGCTTAGCCCAAGACCTAGCACATAACTGGCACGGTACACTGATGTTATTAAGGTCACTGACATAGTAACTCAAAGGGGTGCTTTTAATGATGGCTCTATCATTCCAGAACAGTTTCATCACCCCACAAAGAAAATCTATACCCATTAGCAGTCATTCCCTATCTTGTGTCCCAGCCTGCGGAAACCACTGTCACTACAGATTTGCCTAATCTGGACATGTCATATAAATGAAATAATGTAACATATAGCCTGTGTGTCAGGTCTCCTTCACTTCGCATAATGTTTTCAAGGTTCAAGTGACCATGTTGTAGCATGTACTAGTACTTGATTCCTTTTATCGCCGAGTAATATTCCATTGCATGGACATAGCACATTTTATGTATCCATTAATTAGCCAATGGACATTTGGGTCATTTCTACTTTTTGGCTTTTGTAAATAACGCTGCTGTGAAATTAGTGTACAAGTTTTGGTGTGAACCTAAGTTTTCAATTCTTGAGTATATACCTAGGAGCGAGAAACTAGCCTTAACTTTTAGAAGAAACGGCCACCCTGTTTTCCAAAGTGGAAATTCACTGGTTAATACTCCTACTGCTGAACTCATTTATTAGTGCTAATTGTGTGTGCGTGTGTACGTGTGTGTGTGCATTCCTTATGATTTTCTATATATAAGATCATGTCATCTGCAAACAGAAATAGGTTTGCTTCTTCCTTTCCAATGTGCATGACTTTTATTACTTTTCCTTGCCAAACTGTCCTAGCTAAAACCTCCATACAATGTTGAATAGAAGTGGCATGAAGAGATATCGTCTTGCTCTTGACCTTAGGAGAAACATTTTCAGCTTTTGCTATTAAGCATGATGTTAAGCTGTGGGTTTTTCATAGATGACTTTTATTAGGTTGAGGAAGTTCCCTCCTATCCCTAGTTTGTTGAGTGTTTTTTATCATGCGGGATGTTTCATTTTGTCAAATGCTTTTTCTCTATCTACCGATATGATCATATGATTTTTGTAGTAATATTCCATTAATATGGTACATAATGGGCTGATTTTCATATGACAAACCAACTTTATCTCATATTTGGGATAAACTGCACTTGGTCATGGTAATAATCCCTACTACATATTGTTAGATTTGGTTACTATATTGTTAGTATTTTGTGGAGCATTTTTACATCTATATTTATAAGGAATATTAGTCTATGGTTTTCTATAGTCTTCTTCTGATTTTGCTAATAGGGCAATACTGGCCTCACAGAATGAATTGGGAAGTGTTCACTGTTCTGTGTCTTGTAAAGGACTGGTATTAAAATCTTCATTAAGCATTTGGTAGAATTCACTAACGAAGCTGTCCAGGCCTAGGCTTTGTCCGAATTTTTTTTTTAAGTATTTATTTTGAGAGAGAGAGAGAGAGAGAGAGAGAGTGTGTGTGTGTGTGTGTCCCAAGCAGGCTCCACACTGTCAGCAGAGAGCCCTATGTGGGGCTTGAACTCATGAACAGTAAGATCATGACCTGAGCTGTGATCAAGAGTCTGTTGCTTAACTGACAGAGCCACCCAGGCGCCCCTATCAGAAATTTTTAAATGACTAATTCAATCTCTTTACTTGCTATATAGCTCCATTCAGGTTTTCTATTTCTTCTTGGAGCCACTTTCAGTTGTTCGTATATTTCTAGGAATCTATTTCTTCAGGTTTTCTAATTTGTTGGTATACAATTGTTCATAGTATTCTTTTACAATACATTTACATTTCTATAAGCTTTTTAGCAATGTCTCCATTTTCATTCTTGATTTTAATATTTTGAATCTATGTTTTTTCTTGGTCAGTCTGGCTTAAGATTTCTATTTGTTGATATTTTCAAAGATCCAACTTTTGGTTTTGTCCATGTGGCCCACTGCTTTTCTTTTTCACTATTTTATTTACCTCTACTTTAAATTCTATTATTGCCTCCTACTTAAGGTTTGGCTTCTTTCTAAGGTGGAAAGTTGGGTTGGTGATTTGAGATCTTTTTTTAAAAAAAAGTTTTCTAATGTTTATTTATTTTTGAAAGAGAAAGAGATAAAGTATGAGTGGGTGAGGGGCAGAGACAGAGGGAGACACAGAATCTGAAGCAGGATCCAGGCTCTGAGCTGTCAGCACAGAGCCTGATGCAGGGCTGGAACTCATGAATTATGAGATCATGACCTGAGCCAAAGCTGAACGCTTAACCAAGTGAGCCACCTAGGTGCCCCTCCTCCTTTTTAATGTAGATGTTGATAGCTACAAATTTCTAAGCTGTTTTAGTTATATCCCATAAGCTTTGGTATATTGTGGTTTCATTTATCTCAAAGTATCTTCCTATTTCTCCTGTGATTTTTTTTTTTTTTGCTCTTGGTTATTTAAGGGTGTGTCAATTTCCTCAGATTTCCCAAATTTCCTTCTATTTTTATTGATTACTAACTTCAGTCCATTGTGAAATCTATATGATTTCAGTTGTTTTAAATTTATTGGGATTTGTCTTATGGCTTAATCAGTAGCTCTATCCTAGAGAATGTCCTATGTGCACTTGAGAAGAATGTATATTCTATTGCTGTTGGGTAGACAGTTGTATATATGTCTATGTTTAGTTCGCTTTATAATATTGTTTACAGCATCCAGTTCCTCTTTCATCTGCTGCTTAGTTGTTCTATCCATGACTGTAAGTGGGGTACTGCAGTCTCCAACTGGTATCTATTGAATTGTCTATTTTGCCATTTAATTATGTCAATTTTTGCTTCATATATTCTGGAGCTCTGTTTTTAGATGTATACAATCGTTATGTCTTCTTGATGGACTGACACTTCTGTTATAAAATGTTCTTAAACTCTATTAACAATTATTGCCTTAAGGTATATTTTCTCTTATGTAGGTATAGCTATTTCATTAATTCTTAACAACTGAGAAACATTGTTTTAATACAGCATTTTACAATCTGTACATACATTACTGGGCTGTAAAATCAATTTAATGATTCACAATTGTAATTTTTAAAATAAGATTTACTACATTAGAATAAAGTAAAAAAGAAAAAAATCAAACTGTATTGCCTGTATGCTGTATACTCACTGAACTGAGTGCTGCTTGGTGAAATGTTATATATAGCATATATATAATAAATATTATATAAATATTGTTACATATATACATATACATGTGTGTATATATATTTATATATATATATTTATATATTTACATATATATTTATATATATTTACTGTGGGTCATAGTAGGTTGTCATCCAGAATGCTTGAGGGGGCACTTGGATGATTCAGTCAGTACAGCATAGGACTCTTGATCTTGGGGTTGTGAGTTTGAGCCCCACATTGGGTGTAGACATTACTTTAAAAAGAAAGAAAAGAAATTAAAAAAAAAAGAATGTTCGAAAGCCAATGATTTAAAGACCCTTTTGTTTAACCAATGTAAAGAAAGAAAAGATTCTATTCTAGAATGGAAAAGATGGAGACAACGTTACAAAACTATGATGCATAGAAGTTTGTTTTCACCATGGTTAGAAATAGTTTTGTGGATACTCTCCTCAAAGGCAAAAAACAAATCTTATCTAAACATAGGTTAAACTAAGTGTCTCTGAAAATTGCTATTTATTAAATTACTGCTTATAATGTGCATATATGCATGTATCTGTGTTTTCTTATACATGTGCTCAAAAATTACTAGATGTTGGTACAAAAGACAGCAAGCAGTGTTAGAAGGCAGGATTCACCTCATGTCTAAGTAAGTATGCTAAAGGGAACAAGATGAAGATAGTTAAGCTTGGGCTGTGATGTTGAAGCCCCACTGATGGTGTCCTATTTCCCAAAGTAACCCAGGCATTGAGCACTGTGGGTCTACAGACTGGGGAATTGGTATCTTTTTGTTATCAAAAAGCAATGCCACACAGCTGTGTAGGGCAGGGACTGATATTTCCTGAAAAATGGAAACAGTCCCTTAGTAGCTGTTCTTTGAAAAGGTCACTCTTACAGAATTAAAAGATTTGAAAGATCAGGTTAAGGTGGAGAATACTCTCTCTCAGAGAGCCCAGAGAACCAGGTACTGAACACCATGCACCCTAGGAAGCAACTCCTGTTAGAGGAAACTATGTTTACTATTTTTGTAAGAGGGAGAATAGTTAATACTTACTGAGCTTTATTATGTTCCAGGCACTGTTCTAACTACTTGACATCACCCTTCTATGGTAGGGACTATTATGATCCTGAATTTACAGAGGAAGAAATTGAGGCATAAGGAGGTTAAGTAACTTCCTAAAGAATCAATGGTGTCAATATGTGACAGAGTCAGAATTAAAACTCAAGCATTCTGACTGCAGATGCCCCCTTAATTAAAATACTCCCTTTAGATCAAAAGCTAGGTCAGCACTCTCAACAATAGCCAAATTATGGAAAGAGCCTAAATGTCCATCAACTGATGAATGGATAAAGAAATTGTGGTTTATATACACAATGGAATATTACGTGGCAATGAGAAAAAATGAAATATGGCCTTTTGTAGCAACGTGGATGGAACTGGAGAGTGTGATGCTAAGTGAAATAAGCCATACAGAGAAAGACAGATACCATATGGTTTCACTCTTATGTGGATCCTGAGAAACTTCACAGGAACCCATGGGGGAGGGGAAGGAAAAAAAAAAAAGAGGTTAGAATGGGAGAGAGCCAAAGCATAAGAGACTTAAAAACTGAGAACAAACTGAGGGTTGATGGGGGGTGGGAGGGAGGAGAGGGTGGGTGATGGGTATTAAGGAGGGCACCTTTTGGGATGAGCACTGGGTGTTGTATGGAAACCAATTTGTCAATAAATTTCATAAAAAAAAATAAAAAAAATAAAAAATAATAAAAAAAAAAAAAAAAAAAAAAAAAAGATCAAAAGCTAGGTAGAGGCTGGGAACATCCAAAACAGGACTCTATGGATGGCCTTGGCACTATAGACTGGAAGAGCAACTCTAGCTGGTGGCTTTTTTTTTTAGGCCTTAAGTTCTGTACACACACACACACACACACACACACACACACACACACCTCCTGTGGGATGTCATGGTACAGGAAAAAACAGCTTAGCTAGCAGAAAGCTGGCTTCGGAAAGAGTAAGAGGTGACCAGCATAGAGGCAAAGCAGTGGTCTGGGGTCTGCCAATGCTGACGAGACCAACCACCACCAGGAAGGGACACTCCCCCAAACTTCCAGAAGTTGTTTGGGATGAGAAATAAAGAAAGATGACACTTTTTGAGCAAGGCAAATTGGACAGAGGGTCAGATTCTGGTGAGCTGGGAATTAAAGGGGAGAGTGGCTTCTGAAGCTCATGAAGTCTGGGACATTTTGGTTACTCACAAAAACCCCACTCATGAGCATCATGAATTGTAGAACTATTTCTTCCAATACTCACTGAGAACAAGGCTATGAAATAAATCAAGCATTCCTTTATTTGGGAAACATGCCACAAGCCCATTTCAAGGATGTGCTGCTGTGCCTGCTGCTAGAAACAGAAAGAGGTAGAAAGACACATCTGTCTTCAAGGACGTTCAGTTCTGTGTTAAATACACAGATTAAAAAATAAAAAGTGAATGGTTATCATGAAGCAAGTAACTTGTGCGATCAGACGTGGATTCACAGTGTGCGAAGAGATTATAGAGGAGCAGTGCCTAGCCTAGGCAGAGGAGGTACCCTGTGGGGCTAGTGCTGACAGGTTAGACCCAGCCGGCACCTCCACAATGGGCAAAGGTTTTATGCAGGGAGTAGGTGCGAAATGAACAGCTGCACAGGGGAAACCCATAATTGCAGGGGGGCAAGGTTATGTATGGAGACTGAGCAGACAAGGTTAGAAAGGAAGGAGGGAGTGACGATTATGAAGGATCTATACGCTGTTCAAAGAACCTAAACCGTATGCCAATAAAAGAGAAAGTGAAGTGATCAGACTTACACTTGGACCCTTTGTGGATGAGGTTAGGTTAGGCAGGAGGTGCCTGCTGCGGGAGGGCCGAAAGAAGGCAATGTAGGAAGTCTAACAAGCAACATTGAATGGACAGTCCCATCTCAATAACAGACTGGATATGAGGAAAGATTCTCACATTCTGACATGGGTCCCTGTGGCCTCCAGAAGAGAGAAAGAAAACAGGGAATGTGTTCCGGAGCAAGACACCCAAGCTTTATTGCAGATCACTTAGCTTGAGATCTGGGGTCCTTCCAGGGGAAGTGGTCTACAGGCAGGTGGAAATGCAAGTTCAGACCACAGGAGACTGATATGGGTGGGGGCTAAGAGAGGCTTAAAGTAAAAGGAATTAAGGGCATTAAAGACAAATACTTTATAGTAGTTCAAGTTCCTTCATGTTAATTACAGGGATCTAATTTGCATCTGTCATCATAGATTAAGTACATAATTCAGCCACTAGGTGGCGATCACAATGAATTTTTGTTACTATATTTCATAACTGAAAATTCAGTTGTATGCTCTACTAGATGATGTTTTTCAATTTATCTAGTCATTTGATTTAAATGACATATCCTAGTCTCTTGACAATTTTTTTTGATACAGAGGAAAAGACACTTTCCCAGATGAGCAGAACATGGTTACAATCAATGTTACTTAAAAATGGTAGAGGGATGCCTGGGTGGCTCAGTCAGTTAAGTGTCCGACTTTCGGTTTCAGCTCAAGTCATGGTCTCACAGTTTGTGGATTCCAGCCCCACATCAGGCTCTGAGCTGACAATGCAGAGCCTACTTGGGATTTTCTCTCTCCCTCTCTCTCTCTGCCTCTCCCCTGCTCAAGCTCTCTCAAAGATAGATTATGTAGATCATGTTGACAGTCACTGAAGTAAATTTAGAGAAATGGTCAGATATAGCATGATTATAATTTAGGACTGTCAACATTGTAGACTTAGGAGTTGAGCTAGTAATGAGGGGTTATATTGGACCAGATCTACACATCATGCATATTTATGAGGGAAAGGGGAAAAGGAAACCCTGCTGTTTTCAGAAAACACCTCAAGGGCACAGGTTAACTGAGCTCCATGGATCTTGTGTCTAGAGCCAAAACAACATTTTTACCATGATCCTGTGGGTACTGAAGTTTCTTCTCCTCTCTCACAGACTAACTCAATGGTTTCCACCTCTAAATATACACTTAAATATATATTTAGAGAAATATTGCAGGGTGCCTGGGTGGCTCTGTCGGTTAAGTGTCCTACTTCGTCTCAGGTCATGATCTCACAGTCTGTGAGTTCGAGCCCGCATCGGGCTCCCTGCTGACAGCTCAGAGCCTAGGGCCTGCTTCAGATTCTGTGTCTCCCTCTCTCTGCCTCTCCCCTTCTCTCTCTCAAAACTAAAGATTTTAAAAAATTTTTAAAAAGAAATATTGCTACACTTCATCATTTTCTAAGTCATTAAAATGTATTTATGTAGGGGCGCCTGGGTGGCGCAGTCGGTTAAGCGTCCGGCTTCAGCCAGGTCACGATCTTGCGGTCCGTGAGTTTGAGCCCCGCGTCGGGCTCTGGGCTGATGGCTCAGAGCCTGGAGCCTGTTTCCGATTCTGTGTCTCCCTCTCTCTCTGTCCCTCCCCCGTTCATGCTCTGTCTCTCTCTGTCCCAAAAATAAATAAACGTTATAAAAAAAAAAATTTAAAAAAAAATGTATTTATGTAGAATCTTATTTCCTTCCTTACTTCAAAAGTAAGTGTATTTCTAATTTTAAAAATTTTACACATTGCCCAATTACTTTCTTTTTTAAAGTTTATTTATTTTTGAGACAGACTGATAGAGTGCAAGCAGGGGAGGGGCAGAGACAGAGAATCCCAAGCAGGCCCCATGCTGTTAGCACAGAGCCTGGTGCACGGCTCGAACTCACAAACCACGAGATCAAGACCTGACCTGAAACCAGTCAGTTTGATGCTTAACCAAATGAGCCACCCAGGTGCCCCACTTTCTAAAAAGACTATAATGACTCAAATTTCTACTAACATTATGAGCATCCATTTCATTGAGTCACCAACAAGTAAATTCAGACTTCAAAAGATATTAGTATAACTCCTTAGCACCCAAGGCCATTTACCTCCATTTCTCTTGCATTTGTCCCATGCATGTCTCATACCAGACCTTCATAACCTCATGCTTTTGTACAGATAGTTCTTTTTTTTTTTTTTTTAATTTACATCCAAGTTAGTTAGCTTAGTTAGCATATAGTACAATAATGTTTTCAGGAGTAGATTCCAGTGATTCATCCTCTATGTATAACACCCAATGCTCATCCCAACAAGTGTCTTCCTTAACGTCCCTTGCCCATTTAGCTCACCCCCCCCATAGCCCCTCCAGCAACCCTGTTTGTTCTCTGTATTTAAGAGTCTCTTATGTTTTTGTCCCCCACCCTGTTTTTATATTATTTTTGCTTCCCTTCCCTTATGTTCATCTGTTTTGTATCTTAAAGTCCTCGTATGAGTGAAGTCATATATTTGTTTTCCTCTGACTTATTTCACTTAGCATAATACCCTCCAGTTCCATCCACGTAGTTGCCAATGGCAAGATTTAATTCTTTTTGATTGCCGAGTAATACTCCATTGTATATATACACCACATCTTCTTTATCCATTCATCCATCAATGGACATTTGGGCTCTTTCCATATTTTGGCTACTGTTGATAGTGCTGCTATAAACACAGGGGTGCATGTGTCCCTTCAAAACAGCACACCTGTATCCCTGGGATATATACCTAGTAGTGCAATTGCTGGGTTGTAGGATAGTTCTATTTTTACCTTTTTGAGGAAACCTCCATACTGTTTTCCAGAGTGGCTGCACCAGTCTCCATTCCCACCAGCAGTGCAAAAGAGATCCCCTTTCTCCACATCCTCGCCAACATCTACAATTGCCTGAGTTGTTCGTGTTAGCCACTCTGATAGGTGTGAGGTGGTATCTCCTTGTGGTTTTGATTTGTATTTCCCTGATGATGAGTGATGTGGAGCATTTTTTCATGTGCCTGTTAGCCATGTGCAGATAATTCTTTCTGCCAGGCATGGTTCCTTCCTCCTTTTCTTTGAGTGAGAAACTCCTCAGCAAGCCAGAAAATTTGACTTCCTCAGTTAGGTCTTCCCTCAAATCCTTGTTAGAGCCAGTTACTGTCATCTTGGCCCTACAACATCTTCTTCATGTTTCCATAACGGAGCAAAGAGAATGCCATCAGGATTTGTACAACCTCCTTCCTCAGTAGCCCACAAATATGTTCTAATTGACATCTGGTAAACTACTTGGCACCCTGGAAGCTTCCAATACTTATTTACTGAATCACTCAATTAATTACTCTTAAAAGCAATCTTAACTATTATCATTTTCTGGAGAGGTGAAAAGAACCTTTCTGAATATTAACTCACCTGGTACAAAATGGGAATTATAGTCAGGAGGTGCATCAGGCCTTTGATCAGGAGACTTTATCGGATCGTCCTTCTCATCTGCAGGTTGCTCAGGGGCTGTGGGGATCACACCTTGGGAAAGGGAGAGGGGACATGATTTACAATGGAAGTGATAATGTAGTAACAGAATATATTCATTTTTTCTTATCCATGAATCTAACTATGAAACACACTACTATATTTTAAAGACACATGATTCTTTATGTATATTAGCTTTTAACCTCTTAATATGTATTGATGAATTTTCAGGCTGACTATAGATTAAAAAAAAAACTAAGTGATTATTCACATTGTGCTATGATCAAAGCAACACACCTTTACGTTAGTGGTCTGGCTGACTTCATGCTGATTCCCACCTACTTGAACTCCTTGTACATTTGCAAAAACTGTTTTCCCCACTGTATGTTATGGAGAACAGAGTCATATATAGAGTGAATCTTATTTTTTCCCTAACCTCTTTTGGAAAATGACTGTGTTTAAATGAATTCAAAACATAACATGATAAATACGTAATGGCTTACAATGCAGTGGTACCACACATAACTCATTTAGAGGTGGTTTAATCTACCTCTCCAGTAAAAGCAACCTTGCTTGCTGTAAATACTGCAAGGGAGGAACTGAATTCGCTTTCCATGACGCTATCTTGTCCTCTTGTTGCAATCAGAGAAAGGTCTCCTTGTATTCCCTACAAGGAAAAATTCTCAGTCTCTTCACCAACTGACTTTTATTGCAAGAAAAGCCCAAGTCCCATAAATGTGGTGTTTCTTGCCTTGTCATCTCCTGCATTGCTGGGAAATGCAGGCCTGCTTTTGAGCCCTCCTCTATGCGGGCAGACTGTCATCACAGGTTAATTAAGATTATACTCCTCTTTGCAGATTTACTTTCTTACTTTTGTTTCCTTTACTTTATTTTCCCCACATATTTGAGAGATCTTTCAGTACATACGTGCCCACGTAACTTCCTTTTAATCCTTTTCTGCCAAAGGTAGATAGAAATGTTCACATGTATAAATGAACATATACAAGTTTTCTCCAAATGCTAAAAACAAATAAATAAATAAACCTCAAAAGGAAATAAACTCCAATTTTTTAGGAAAAAATCACACAATTCACATTTGAAAATAAAGCGTATTAAAATTTATTCATAAAAATTTACCTGACATTTTGAAGAATTCCAATTAGTCCTGAAAAATAAAACATTTTTTAAAGTTTATTTATTTTGAGAGAGAGAGAGAGAGAGAGAGAGAGAGAGAGAGAATGAGAATGAGCAGGGGAGAGGCAGAGAGAAGGGGACAGAGGATCTGAAGCAGGCTCTGAAGCAGGCTTAGTGCTGACAGCAGAGAGCCCGAAGTGGGGCTCAAACTCACGAACTGTGAGATCAAGACCTGAGCCAAAGTTGGACGTCTAACCGACTGAGCCAACCCAGGCACCCCCAAAATAAAACATTTTAATACTTTAAGATATATGTATGGTTACTATTACGACTTAGTGATACATGTAAAGATCTGTAATTTTTTTAGCTGTCAGTTACCTTTCATTCATTCCTTCATCAATTCAACAAATACTTACTGAGCACCTATTATGTATCAGGCACTATTATGGATGTTGAAAATACAGCAGTATGAAACTAATATAACACTGTATGTGAACTATACTGGAATTAAAATACAGGAAAATAAAGAAAGTATAGCGGCAAACCAGATGGGCACTCCTGAAGCTTATATTCTAGTGGAGTGAGACCTAAAAACATGTCAAATACATAAGTTTAAATTTAGATACAGATAGTAAATTTAAATTTAGTTTTAGATAGTCACATAATTTACATTTGAGATAAATCATAATAATGTGTTCACAAAAGACCTATATACCTGGCTGACATTTTTGAAGAGTTCTAATGAGTACTAAAAATAAAATGTTTTAAAGCTCTAATATATTTACACCAACTTATATATACATTATTACTTAGTAATATAAGTAACAGGTTTTGTGGCGTTTTTTAAGTTTATTTATTTAATTTGAGAGAGCACACACATGTGAGCAAGCGAGGGAGGGGCAGAGAGAGTCCCAAGCAGACTTCATGCTCAATGTGGAGCTTGATGCGGGTCTCAGTCTCACAACCGTGAGATCATCAGATACTTAACCAACTGAGCCACCCGGATGCTCCATTTTGTGATTTTTGTCTACAAAAATTACATTTTGTAATTTGAATTACATTTGTAATTCATTTGTATTTTTCTTTTTTTTTTTTTTTAATTTTTTTTTTCAACGTTTATTTATTTTTGGGACAGAGAGAGACAGAGCATGAACGGGGGAGGGGCAGAGAGAGAGGGAGACACAGAATCGGAAACAGGCTCCAGGCTCTGAGCCATCAGCCCAGAGCCCGACGCGGGGCTCGAACCCACGGACCGCGAGATCGTGACCTGGCTGAAGTCGGACACTTAACCGACTGTGCCACCCAGGCGCCCCTCATTTGTATTTTTCAATTACAAATTCAATTACATTTGTAATTACATTTGTAAAGTGAATTACATTTCACTAAGTTTTGTATTAATTCAACAAATATTTACTGAGCACCTACTGTGTAGGCACTACTATAGACGTTGAAAATACAGTAATAAACCAGAGAAACAGTTGCCCATCATGCTGGAGATTCTAATTTAGTGCCATGAGATTAAAAACACAGTAACAAATATTTCAGTTCAGGTAGCACAGTTATAAAGAAACAAAGTAAACAGTTTAAGAAAAACATGGATGGCAGTCCCAGGAGGTTCAGGGAAAGCCTCTCCCAGGAGGTAACTTTGAACTAGTTGAACTACAAAAGGAGGTATTACACTAAAAATGTAGGAAGAGAGTTGTAGGACAACAGGAAATATGTGCAAAGGCCCTGAGGTGGCACTGAGTTCAGAATACTCAAGGGTGACAAAGAGGTCAGGTATGACTGGGACACAAGGAATGAGGAGAACGGAGGGAAGAGATGGAGACAAGCCTGATCACACCTGAAGGCTGAGGCAAAACATCTGCGATTTGCTGTAACTGCAGCTGGGAAATCTTTGGAGGACTTTCATCAGTGGAGTGATGAGATCTGATTATACTTTATCTTGAGGGGGCAAGAGTGGAAATACGCAGTGAAGACGGATGGCAGCAGCAATCCAGGTGAGCCCGATGCTGGCTTAGACAGGCAGGTAACACTGGAGAGGGTGAAATGTGGTCAGAAGCAGAACCTGCAGGAGCTTCTGATGCACTAAGAGGAGTCAAGATTGGGTGTCAGTGTTGAGGCCAGGGTACCTGAGTTGATGACAATGCCATTAACTGAACTAGAGAGGAAGATGGTAGGGAAAATGGTGGGGACTGGGGAGGGTAGGAATCAAAAGTTCAGGGGCGCCTGGGTGGCTCAGTCCGTTGAGCCTCCGGTCATGACCTCATGCTCGTGAGTTCCAGCCCCGTGTTGGGCTCTGTGCTGACAGCTCGGAGCCTAGAGCCTGCTTCAGATTCTGTGTCTCCCTCTCTCTACCCCTCCTCCGCTCATGCTCTGTCTCAAAAATAAATAAACATCAAAAAAAACCCCTTTTTTTTAAGTTCAAACTAGGCATGTTTTAAGAGACGAAAATAAGCTTATTTCATTTAAATAAACAGTAGATATATGTAAACATTATGAGAATAACTCAAGAGAAATAAACCAGAAGTTGAGATGGGATTTGAAACAAGGGGTGGGGAGAGATTTCAGGAATTCATTCAAGATAATAAAAAAAAAATAGTTATTATCAGGGAAAGGAATTTTAAGATATTTGAGTTCTGGATGGTAACAATTAACAAGGAGAACATCAACAAAGGCTATTATTTACTGAATGCTAATCTAATGTCAGACAACAGGTTGAGCACTTTCCATATATTATTTTTAATCATATCATCTCGCTCATAAATGGTCAACCCTGCTAAAATCAAGTACTTCTTAATTCAAAGTTTCTTTTGGATTTTCTTTCCAACGTTTCGACCTATTCATTAGATCACAAAATGTGGTCATTTGTGTAGTTCGAACTGAGTAGCAAGTCATCAATGCAGAGTAGGTATGTCGAAGAAACATCAGATCACCATATAAGACAGTAGTCAATATGGATACTGAGTCGACTCACTGAATACCACCATGGCATAAGCCAGTGTGTAGATTTCCAGCTCACGTGACTGTCTTGCCAAGCATGGGTCAAATACCATCAACCTTGTACCATTTCCACTCACATCTGGAACTTCAGCTAGTTGTACAAAGTCCTATGCGTTTTAAAGGCTAAAAAAGTATTCTGGGGCACATCAAAAAGCCAGACCCAATTGCAGACCAACCAAGGAGGACACGAAATGCATCCTATACCTTCAGTGATGGTAACTTCCGGTATTTAGAAAATGACCACACCTTTCTAGAATCTTAAATTCTGGGCACTCCTAGGAATATACCCTCAAGTGACTCTTGTACATTACAGAGAAGGTATATACAAAAATGTTAACACTGTTCATATTAAAATAAATTCAAAACATCCCTAATGTCCATCAATGGTACATTGAATAAATAAATTCTGCTACATTCATATGATACAAGAGCCTACTGTAGTGAAAACAAACTATAGCCATACACATCAAGAGAGATGAATCTCAACACTACTACGACACTAACCAAAAAAAAAAAAAAAAGGCCACTGGAGAACACATATATATCATTTAAGAATGTTCAACAGTGGAAAAATGAAACACAATATTTTTTCTGATACATATATGGGAAAAACTTTAAGGAAATGTTAAGGAATGCACAAAATTCAGGAAAATGGTTTCATATGGAGATCCAGTGTGGGGCAAGTGCTCAGTAGTGGCCTACAGGGGCTTGATATTCCTCCTAATCTAGTTCTTACAGGGTGGTGGAAACAGGAGTGATGGGTATATATCTTACAGGGTGGTGGAAACAGGAGTGATGGGTATATATATATATAGAAGGTATATATTTGTTTAAATAGGCATATGTCTGACACGATTTCACAATAAAAAAGAACTATTTGACAGTTATATGTGGGAATAACCTTCTAACTAAACATATGCTTTTCCTTTCTACCTTAATCCTGGGAACTGTACACCATGAAGAAACAGTGATGGAGACAAATTAGAACAGATTATTAAGTGCCTTAATGAAAAGGAGTAAATTATCCATCCATCCATCCATCCAAACTACGTATAGTGGCAAACGGTAGAATGCAAAAGCAGAAAATTTTAACAACTGCTGAATTTAAGTCAAGATAGAGATTTGAATATTTTTTATGTTCAAGATAAAAACTTGAAAGAAGAAACACAGAATTCTGGACCCCAAACATGAAGCAGTACCTCTGGGGTCCAGGTCGGGAAATCTGTACTTTTAATACAGCCCCAAGGGATCCTTGTGTGCAGGCTTGTTTGAGGCTGATCTTGTGCAAAGAAAAATAATAGCTCTCAACCATGCCGGGCAGAACTTAGAATTGAAATCTGATTTAAGTGATTGAGTAGCAACTTGAAAAAAAAAAGCCAATCTTTAAATTTTAAAAAATTTATTAAAATCCTTTACAAGGCAACGAACATCAAAATCAAATGTATGTACATACTACCTCACAAGCTGCAGCTGTTCACAGAATTCATTTACCTCTCCTCTCCTTTGAGATGCTCATTTCTTTTCCTTTTTCACCCCAAATACTCTTCCCGCTGTTATAAAATTTTACTATATGGCTTTATCCAGAATGTTACATAAGGCAGGATAATTTCCAGTTGGTACGAGCATGAATGTTGTAACTTAATCCTCCCTTAACATTCAATGGATTGTTTTCAGATTTCCCAATCACCGAGCAAGGACAAAAAGTGCCATAGGTTGACAGGAGGCTGAGTTTTGGCTTTACATCAGATGGAATTCAGATTAAAAAACTGATCTGTGTCTCCATAACAAGTCAGCGTGACGTGGTCCCAAGAGTAATGAATTCCAAAGGTCTTTTGCATTTTCAGGGCTTAGGCTGCATAGGAGGGAATCTAAGCCAACTGGCACGTAATAAAGAGGGAAAGAAGACGTGGGCTGGATAGGACGAGGTGGTTTGCTGTTTTGCAAGGCAGCCCTGATAGCGTAAATGGAATCCTACAGCAAGAGAGCATTTACATGGGTTCCTCTTGCTGTGTAGAACATTGCAGCTGTGCTGTATCTTGCTCGTCAGTTCCACCTTTGTGAACAGTGACATACTAGGAAAGCTCAATGAAACCACATCTCCAGAGCCATAACATGGTTATTTGAAACTTCAATCATAAAACTGAGAATAATGAGAATAATGGTCAGCTTTTTACAGTTGAATGTTTACTGGAATCTGTCCTGGCGTCTTGGCAAGGGAGCCTCTGGACATGTGATAATCTTGCAATTTTCTAGGCAGAAGTCTTGGAAATTTGCTAATGCAGACTAAGACCTCGGGCTCTGCCCGTTTCCAGTGCCTTCAACCATGAGAGGAGAGAAGAGCAAAGCAGGAGGTCACTGTCTGTGCAATTCCTCTGTTTCTTCCTGGAAGGGCAGGAAAAACAGCTGGTTCCTGCAAAGTTGTAGTCCATCTACCACAATTGTCCATTTGGGTTTAACATGGAACTTCTAGATGACATCCTTCGTATTCAACGTAGGAATACTTGAAGGAGAGACTGGTGCACACCAGCACACTTCAGATAGTATGAACAGTGGTTCAGATACAGACAGATCCCAGGTATCCCTAACGGCTACGTGACTTTGAAAGACTACTCTGCTGGTGGGTTATCTGTTGTGTCATGGGCAGCATGGCAGTTGGATCCACCTCCAAGAATGAAATGGCACACTCAGCACTTAAAACAGTGCCTGGTACATAGCAAATCCTCAACAAACATACATTATTACTATAATTTCACTAAGTAAAATAAACCAGCTGGTGAAGAGACCAAGAATAAGTTTCAGCATTCAAATGTAGTACAAAAAAAGAGCTGTCTGCCATTCAGCCATTTAATATGCATTACTAAGCATCCCTGGTGAAGATTTTATACTGGGTTTCAAGCTGACACCAATAACTCCCCATCTTCTGCCACCAGTGAGTATGGTTCTAGCAGACATGATTTTACGAGCACTGTAATGAGTTTCAAATTGGAAAGGACTAGGAGAAAATGGAGGCATTGCTAGAGGGCTTTTTCTATTTGTAGCTAAATGAAAGACAAATGAGTTAGAGTACATCTTACATGTTCCACAGGATTTGCTTTTACTTTTTAGTAAGGTAGTGACATTAATTATATTATTCAGATGAATGGATTTGTCCAGTAATTGACTTTAAAAATAGAAGACAAAGTTATGCTAAAGACATCTTCTAAAAATTACAATATTCATTACAGCTCCAAGATATAAGTATTGAAGTTATTTTTTAAATTATCCTGCATTATGAAAAACTGAGTATTTTATGTCTATATTAGTGTAATACTTCATGGTATATATTTGAGATAATATATGTGTACATGGTTAGAAGTAATATTACATTTGATTTATTTGAAAGTCTTGATAAAACTTAACAAATGTAAATGTTGGTTTTTGGTTTTTTTTTCAAACATTCATACTTTGTAAACCTCTTATTTCACAATAATCCATGCTGGGTAGATATAAAATAATATGCTAATAATCCTAGGAATGTATATGTGGTTTGCTTTAAAAAGAAATATCTATTAGGCTTTGATTAATCTCTCATGTATTAACCATTTTTTTCCATTTCCACAGGAAGTGATAACTACTCACTTTCGGTTGTTACATATAACTTAGTGATATATATGAAAGATTTTGTCTGGCTTTTGACCCAGGATCTGGGAGAAACTTCCAAACCCTTGGGATCTCCTGTGTGATAGGTGTGTTTTTTTTTTGTTTTTTTTTTTTTAATGTTTATTTACTTTTGCGATAGAGAGACAGAGTGCCAGCAGGGGAGGGGCAGAGAAAGGGAGACACAGAATCCGAAGCAGGATCCGGGGTCTTAACTGCCAGCACAGAGCCCGATGCGGGGCTCAAACTCACAGAACTGAGATCATGACCTGAGCCAAAGTCTGACGCCTAACAGGCTGAGCCATCCAGGCACCCTAGGAAATATCTTTATTAATCATGGTAGGCCCTTGGATCACACTTAGGATTATGCTAAGGAGATGTCACTGAATGGGGACTGATCATACCAGAAAGATCACCATGTGATTAAGAGGGTGGTATTTTATTGATCTCATGACCTCTGGGGAGATGGACGGGGCTCTAGATTTAGTTCAATCACTTGCCAATGATTCAAGTAACCATGGCTATGTAATGAAACCCCAATAAAAACTCTAGCCATCGAGGCTTGAGCAAGCTTCTGGTTGGTAAACACAACTGTTATGTTGGGAGGGGACGCATTCTGACTCCACAAGAAAGAGGCATGAAAATTTCAATTTGAAACCCTAAAAGACCTCACCCTATGTGTCTCTTCATTTGACTGGTCTTGATTTTTATGCTTCATAATAAAACCCACATTGTAAATGTAACACTTAGAATTCTGTGAGTCATTACAGTGAATGATCAAACCTGAGGTGCTGAGAACCCCTAAATTTGTAGCCAGTTGTTCAGAAGTGTGGGTGACCTGGGGATCTCTGAACTAATGGGTATCTTATGGGGTGGCAGTTTTATTGGGTATTGTACCTTTATATTCACGCAGTCTGTGTTAACTCTGGGTGGTTAGTTTCAGAACTGACCTATACTTAAAAGAGGTTTTGAAAAGTTGCTAAACTATTACAAATAGAAGCACACACACACACACACACACACACACATACATATATATATTTCTGATTACAAAAATAAAACATCATCATTTGTAAAACATCAGTAAGTATAAAGAAATGAACAGAACTCTTAAGGCAACCTTCCCAAAATAACTATTCTTAAAACGTGGGTGAACGTCTTGTGTGTGTATGCATGCATGTATGTCTTTGTTTCTGTGTGTATGCATGGGAGGGGTTTTATAATAAATATTATTAGAAATACTGTGAACAAATATGTGTTTAAGTAGAAGGTACCAATAAACTACCTTAACTTATTCAAACTATTCAATTTTTATTGTTCACACTTTTCTGGTATTATGACTAATGTTACATGATTTCCATTTGCATAAATATTGGCACAAACTTCTGACTATTCCCTTATAATTAAATAATTTAAGGATGTGTATTCTACAGGTCAATGTTTTTACAACTTAGGAAACATTTTGCCAAGTTATCTTCTTTTTAGCAAGGCTCCTTCAGTTTAAACCCAAATCATGTGAGTGACCATCTCAGTGTTAATAAATATCATTTTCCTTTAAATTTTACCAATTTGCTAAGTGAAAAATTTATTTTGTATTATCTGCCATTAAACATAATTCTTAATTCAATACATTTTAAAAATAATTTGTTTCCTGAATTTCTTGAGAGACAGAGAGAGAGAGGGAGGGAGAGAGAGAATCTTAAGACAGCTCTGCCCTCAGGTGGAGCCTGACACGTGGCTCGATCTCACAACCTTGAGATCATGACCTGAGACAAACTCAAGAGTCGATACTTAACCCACTGAGCCACACAGGCACCCTTGGAAAGAGAAATTTTAACTGGTATGGTGTCTTATAGATTTTAAATAATCACTAATGCAAAAATATTACAAAATAGCAGGTACTCAAGTACTGTATGGAAGGAACTTTTATTTACACATTCAAAAGGACAGTTCATTCTTCCTTTTTAAGTGACCCTTTAAATACCTATTGCTAATTAAACATATAAAATTTGTATTCACTTCTTTGAAGAAACAAGACAAAGACAAATGGACACTTAATGCACACCTACAGAAAGAGCTCCCAAAATTGGAGGTTTAAAAGCAACAGATGCATTGTTTCTATTTAGCTTGCCCATGGATTCTGGATTGAATATTAATATAACTAATGCGATTACCTTTCTGAAAGAGAGAAAATCCAAATTAACACATGTTAAAGGTACCCTCTGTGAAATCACTGCTAAAGAAGAAATTACTTCCAATCAGATTTGACAGGAATACCCAAAAATATGGCCTCTGAGCCTCCTTAAATCTTATACATTTAGGGTTTAACTAGGTTTTCTGCAGTAAATTCACTAGACTTGTTATCTGTTCTTTTGCCCCCCGCCTTTTTTTTTTTTTACATTTTTTTTTATCTTACATTAAGAGATGAAAAAGGTTGGGCTACCCAAGAACTGATCATTATGTTTTTTTAATTTTATTTTTTTAATTTACATCCAAATTAGTTAGCTTATAGTGCAACAATGATTTCAGCAGATTCCTTAATGCCCCTTACCCATTTAGCCCATCCCCCCTCCCACAACCCCTCCAGTAATGCTCTGTTTGTTCTCCATATTTAAGAGTCTCTTAGGTTTTGTCCCCCTCCCTGGTTTTATATTATTTTTGCTTCTCTTCCCTTATTTTCATCTGTTTTGTCTCTTAAAGTCCTCATATGAGTGAAGCCATGTGATTTTTGTCTTCCTCTAATTTCGCTTAGCATAATACCCTCCAGTTCCATCCACGTTGTTGCAAATGGCAAGATTTCATTCTTTTTGATTGCCGAGTAATGCTCCGTTGTATATATATATATATACCACCTCTTCTCTATCCATTCATCCATCGATGGACATTTGGGCTCTTACCATACTTTGGCTATCGTTGACAGCGCTGTTATAAACATTGGGGGGCATATGTCCCTTTGAAACAGCATATCTGTGTCCCTTGGAGAAATATCTAGTAGTGCAATTGCTGGGTTATAGGGTAGTTCTAGTTTTAATTTTTTGAGGAACCTCCATACTATTTTCCGGAGTGGATGTACCAGCTTGCATTCCCACCAACAATGCAAAAGAGATCCTCTTTCTCCACATCCTCACCAATGTCTGTTGTTGCCTGAGTTGTTAACGTTAGTCATTCTGACAGGTGTAAGGTGGTATTTCATTGTGGTTTTGATTTGTATTTCCCTGATGATGAGTTAAGCTGAGCATTTTTTCATGTGTCAGTGGGCCATCTGGATGTCTTCTTTGGAGAAGTGTCTATTCCTGTCTTTTGCCCATTTCTTCACTGGATTATTTGTTTTTTGGGCCTTGAGTTTTGACCGGTTCTTTGTAGGTTTTGGATACTAACCCTTTATCTGATAAATCGTTTGCAAATATCTTCTCCCATTCTGTCGGTTGCCTTTTAGTTTTGCTGATTGTTTCCTTTGCTGTGCAGAAGCTTTTTATTTTGATGAGGTCCCAGTAGTTCATTTTTGCTTTTGTTTCCCTTGCCTCCACAGACGTGTTGAGTAAGAAGTTGCTGCAGCCAAGGTCAAAGAGGTTTTTACCTGCTTTCTCCTCGAGGATTGTGATGGCTCCCTGTCTCACATTGAGGTCTTTCAGAACTGATCATTATTTTTACAGCCAATGTTTCAAATCAGAATCTGATCTATTAATAATGATCCTTTTTTATCTTTAAATTGTATTCAATAGGCAGTACACAGATACTAATTTCATAAAAAGCTTTGGGTACTATGACAGAGGTGGAAACAGAGGTCCAGAGAAGTTATTTAAAGGCTTTTCCCCAAGGTTGTACAGCCACTGAAGTACTGCCAGCATGTGACCAACAATCCAGTCCCCCCACTGCCAGACTACAATGCGTTGCTATCCACCTGTGCCTTCCTCTTATCTACCGCAGCCACACCAGAACTCTTCCGTATTTACCTCTGAGGTAGGGTGGAGTGGAAAAATAATAAAAAAACAAATACAATTTAACGAGCCACTTTTCCTTGTTTCTGGTGATAGCCTTGGTAGAATCAAAAGGCAGACACAACTAGTTCAAGTATGCTTCTTTTTGAATATGAAATTCATTTCATAAGCAAGTAGGTCTGGTCTTTGAATCATTCCTACGGTAATGGGGATACATGTATATTAATCCATCTATTTTGGCTCAGGACAAGTTTTGTGGATTACAAATACACTAATTCATATGTGATATTGCCATGGATAATGTTAGCTGTAAATGTTAAACTCAGTTTACTTATTTTACTGAATACAATGAGTATGTGAAGAATTCATTCCTTTAAATACTACTTTTAAATACTTTTTTTTTAATTGTAGAGAGAGAGCACAAGCGGGGGAGAGGGGCACAGGGGGAGGGAGAGAGGAAGAGAGAGAGAGAGGGAGGGAATCCATCTTAAGCAGGCTCCATGATGAGCATGGAGCCTGACGTGGGGCTTGATCCCACAATCCTGGGATCATGACCTGAGCTGAAATCAAGAGTCAGATGCTCAACCAACCGAGTCACCCAATCGCCCCTGAAGAATTCATTTCACAAAAAAATTCTACAGTAAGATTTCTCATGATATAAACAGAGCTCAGGAAGAAAGTGCTTTTCAAGGGCCTCCTCACCCTTCCTCCCTGGGAAAATGGTCCAAGAGGAGATCATGTTTATAAAAGGGAGTACTAGGGTCTCACCTACTCTGCTATTGCCCAACAGATCTGCTGGACCAAAATGAAAACACTTTTCTGTCTTGGAGGTGGTATCATGTGGTGGAGATAGTGTAGAGGAGTGAAGAGTGGCCTCCTGGTAAGGAATCCTAAAGGGAATGGGGGAAAGAAAATTAGCAGCAGCTACAAGCAGAAACAGTTTTGAAAAAGTAGGGGCTTTAAAGGGGATTAAATTTTGGTGGAAGCTCTACTAGAACGTAAGTCTCATAAAGGAAGAGATTTTTACTTATATAACTCCTTACACACTCTGAATCATGACAGAGCACAGGATTTATGCATTTTACAGGCATCAGTTTCCCTGCATTAAAAAAAAAAAGTGTTGTATATTCTAAATAAATTTAGAATTAAATTAAATTTCCTTTTCTTAAAAATTCTTTTTTAATATTTACTTGAGAGAGAGAGAGAGAGAGAGAGAGGGAGGGAGAGAGAGAGAGAGAGAGAGAAAGCACAAGCAGGGGAGGGACAGAGAGAGGGAAACACAGAATCCAAGGCAGGCTCTGAACTGTCAGCACAGAGCCCGATGTGGGGCTCAAATTCGAGCTATGAGATCATGACCTGAGCCAAAGTCAGACACTTAACCGACTGAGCCACCCAGGTGCCCCAAATTAAATTTCTTTATGAAGGCTTTTTTGAATGTTAGCTGACTCACATGGAGATATTTTCCCTAATTTGCTCATTTTTGTCACTTTTGCACTAGTCTATATTATTACATTGTTCTGCTCACAGCATAAATTATAAAATGAAATTCTCTTGACCACGTATGACTTCTACAACCCTGCTATGTAGAAGCTACTGAAAATGTTAATCTATTTATACACAACATACTACTTACCTATATTTTATATGTTGCACACTTACCTATATTTATATACTATTTATATGTTACATACTGAAATACACCAGAATACTAAGCCACAGTGCTGAAAAGAGTAAGCAAACCAGTCATGTTTTTAAATTCTCAAACAGAAATCATCATTATATTCCTATTTAAAACTAACTGGAATGAGGCCAAACAGAAAACATGATTCTTTTCAAGTAAAAAATTTTAACACTTTTTAGAGAAAATTTAAAGTACTCTTTAAATTAGCAGTTAGCTATAGAGAATTGTGAGGTTATGTACTGATTAAGACCCCTAATAAACTGGCATAATATGTTTAAAACACTCAGTTTCACCGGGTTTCAATTTTAGATATCAGTTACTAATTATCTAGGAGGTGCCAGGAACTTTGTGTATTTTGAGTGAGGTGGGTATTATGGTTTTCATTACACAGATAAGGAAAGAGAAGCTCAGAGTTTAACCTGTTCAAGGTCAGTTTTACAAACTGGGGAAACTACGGTTTAAAACACCCTCATCAGAGGCCAGACTACTATTCTAAACACCACTGAAAATTGCCTTCTGGGGCGCCTGGGTGGCGCAGTCGGTTAAGCGACCGACTTCAGCCAGGTCACGATCTCGCGGTCCGTGAGTTCGAGCCCCGCGTCAGGCTCTGGGCTGATGGCTCGGAGCCTGGAGCCTGTTTCCGATTCTGTGTCTCCCTCTCTCTCTGCCCCTCCCCCGTTCATGCTCTGTCTCTGTCCCAAAAAATAAATAAACGTTGAAAAAAATTAAAAAAAAAAATTGCCTTCTGTCTCCTTGTTGCCCTCTCTCTCCTATGCCACCCCCCTCACATTGCTTTCAAATTATCCAGCTCTCCTACTATCCCCTATAATATGAAAATTAGGCCTTTCTACTGAGCTCCCTGTCAACTTCCATTTTGTAAGGTTGTTGAAATATATTTTGAAAAATATTTGAAATGTATTTTGAATATATTTAAAATATATTTTGAAAAAAAAATGATAGGTTACATGTTCCAGTTCTGGGTAAGATCTAGTAAACCTACATCACCCTCTCTCTCCCACTGAATACAATTAACTAACCTAGACAGAATGATTTGGCAGCGATTTGAAGACTCGGGAAACCAAATAGTAGCAAGAGCATGGGAGAAGGAGGCCAGAATTGGAAGTACCATAAACTGGAATCAGGCTCCTGATCTGTCTCTGGTATCCCTAACCTGATATATTTCAAGGCAGCCCAAAGCACGGCAGGAGGCACCAGGCGCAGAGACAGCTCCAGGACAAGCCCTCTGCTCCTGGCTTGAGCAGCAGGAAGGGGAACTCCTAAAGCTCAGAAAGAGTTGGAGAGTTTCCCAATACTTTTTCTTTTTCTCCACTTGCTCATGCCCCAGATCTTGACAATCCTACTGTGGAGAAAGGTGTGATTGCATCCAAGGAGGCTCACAGGTGCCTGGAATACTAAGAGAGGGAAATCTTCCCCTGGATATAAGGACCTGGGGTCCCAAGAGGATGCAGTGAAACTTCCCCCTTGGTTTCTTTTCTCTCTGTGCCCTTTAACTTGGCCTTGTACACAAGTTAATTTGTGGGAAGTACACAGCAGAGAAAGGTAAATAAAATTTCATTTTTTGGGTTCAATAACTGAAAAGGAGGCCGAGAAAACTGGTAAGGAGATGGTAGAGGAGAAGCTTCAGAAAGTGTCCCAGTAAAGTTATTTATAAACTTCTGCATTCATCCCTGAGTGATGCACACATGGATCTGATCCTAACAAAAACTTTGAGAACTGAAGGGAGACCACAGCCCAGGTCTCAGGCTGGCCACTGCACTGCAGAAGAAATCTAAATAGCAGGGCCAAGACTTTGGAGATCAAAACCGACACTCACATCGCAACGCACAGAAGGTTGGTAGAACCTGTGGCCTGAACCCAAACGGGTCAACAGCCTGCCAGAACAAGAAGAAAATCGATTTCCTCCACAGCATCTAAATCAGACTCAGAACTTTTTTAAACATAATACTCAAAACACAGTATCCAGGATAGAGTACATGTGTACATAGAACCAGAAAAGTCTAAACTCATGTGGGTGGAGAGCCACCACTAAAAACACTATTCACAAGATATAGTCCAGAACGCAGTAACAGATTAATTACTACAAAAAGATGGAAATAATGCTGAAAAAGATAGGAAATGAGACACGGAGGAATGAAAAAGAAAACAAGCAGGTATAAATTATAAATATGTCAATAGTTACATTAAATATAATGTACTAGGCCTATCAATGAAAAGACATAGATTATCAAAATAGATAAATGGATATGTTCTTATAATGATCCAATTACATGCTTTCTGAAAGAATTCACTTCACATGTAATGATAAAGTAGACTAAAGGAAAGAAGATAGAAGAGATATACCAAGCAAACATGTGCAAGAAAGATGGAACATAAAACAAATCAAAAACAAGTAGCAGCCGAGTGTCATCAACAGATGAATGGATAAAGACGTGATATACATATAAACCGTATGTGTGCACGTGCATGTTGGAATATTATGCAGCCATAAAACAAGATGAGATCTTGCTATTTGCAACATGGATAGACCTAGAAGATACTATGCTAAGTGAAATGAGACTGAAAGACAAATACCATATGATTTCACTCATATGTGGAATCTAAAAAAAACAAATGAACTAACAAAAGGCAGAAACAGACCCATAAGTACAGAGAACTGGTAGCTGTCAGAGGGGAGGGCGGGGGCAGGAGATGGGCAAAATGGGTGAAGGGGAGTGGAAGACAGAGGTTTTCAGTTATGGAATACGTAAGTCACAGAAATAAAAGGCACAGCATAGGAAATATACAGTCAATGATACCGTAATAGCAGTATATGGTGATAGATGGTAGGTACACTTGTGGTGAGCATAGCAAAACGTATAGAGATGCTGAATCACTATGTCGTACACCTGAAACTAATGTAACATTGTGTGTCACCCATACTCAAAGTAAAAAATTTAAAGAAAATATTGGACATAAATCCTACCTTAATGGGCATATATTAAACAATCCAATCAAAGGCAGAGATTAGCAAAATAGGTATCAAAGAAAAAAAAAAAAACATGATCCAACTATACACTGCATGCAAGAGATATCATTTAGATTTAAAAACAAATAGGTTGAAAGTAAAAAAAAAAAAATCAAAAGTACATACCATGCAAGCAAGTGCTAACCAAAAAGGGCAGTGGCTATATACTTTAAGACAAAAACTATTTTAGGAGATAAGGAAGGATATCTTATAATAATAAAAGGGTCAATCCACCAGGAAAATAGAACAATCATACACATAACAAGAAAGTCACAAAATACATACAAGCAAAACTAGACAGAATTGAGAGAAGAAATAGGCAATTCAACAGCAACAGTTTGAGACTGCAATACTCTATTTTCAATAATAAATAGACCAACCAGGCAGAAGATCAATGAGAAAATAAAGGACTTGAACACTTTTATGAACCAACTAAACCTACTACTCATTTACACAACACTGCACCCAACTCTAACAGACTAGATTTTTCTCAATGTATATATGGAACATACTCCAAGATAGATCACTCATCAGTCCATGAAACAAACCTCAATAAGCCTTAAAAGACTGAAATCATATAAATAAAAAGTGCTCTGAAAATTACAGAATTAAATTTAGAAATCAAAAACAGAACAGAATTTTGGAAATTTATAATATGTAGAAATTAAACAATACGCTTCTACATAAGCAACAAATTAGCAAAAAATTCACAAGGAAAATTAGAAAATGCTTTGAAATGAATGAAAATAAAAAGACAAAATGCCAAAAAACATGAAATGCAGCTAGCACCATGCTTAGAAGCAAATTTATACTAGTCAATGCACATGTTTTTAAAAAGATGGCTCTCAAATCAATAACCCAAGCTTCCACCTTAAGAGCAGATTAAAACCAAAGCAAGCAGAAGGAAAGAAACAGTAAAGATTAAAGTAGAAAGAAATAAAATACAAAACAAAAAAAATTAACAAAACCAAAAGTTTTTGCTTTGAGAAGATCAACAAAAGTGACAAACTTTTAGCTGAACTAATGAATAAAGAGAGAAGACTCAAATTACTAAAAGCATTAACAAAAGGAGGCATACTGCTATTGACCTTACAATGAAAAACAAAAAAAATTATGAATATGAGCTACTATATATCAACAAATTAGATACACTAGATAAAATGGCCAAATTACTAGAAAGATATACTCTACCAAAACTAACTGAAGAAGAAAATCTGAATAGAATCATAACAAAAAATTGAATTAGTAATCAAAAAACTTCCCACAGAGAGCCCAGGCACAGATGACTTCTTTGGTGAATTCTACCAAATGCTTAATAATAAATACTAATCCTTCATAAACTCTTCTAAAAAATAAAAGTGAACACACTGTGACCATGATATAAAAACAAAAGACATCACAGAAAAGAAAGCTACACTAATACCCCTTATGAATATAGACACAAAAATCCTCAACACTGAGAAACTGAATCCAGCAACACATAAAAAGGTTTATACACCATGACCAAGTCGGATTTATACCAGTGATAAGATACTGGTCTAATCCAGATGGTAAAAAGACACATGAAACCATGCTCAACGTCACTCATCATCAGGGAAATACAAATCAAAGCCACACTGAGATACCACCTCACACCGGTCAGAGTGGCTAAAATGACCATATCAGGAAAATATAGATGCTGGTGAGGATGTAGAAAAGCGGGAGCCCTCTTGCCCTGTTGGTGGGAATGCAAACTGGTGCAGCCGCTCTGGAAAACAGTGTGCAGGTTTTTCAAAAAAATTAAAAATAGAACTATCCTATGACCCAGCAATAGCACTGCTAGGAATTTACCTAAGGAATACAGGAGTGCTGATGCATAGGGGTGCATGTACCCCAGTGTTTATAGCAGCACTTTCAACAAGAGCCAAATTATGTAAAGAGCCTAAATGTCTATCAACCAACAAATGGATAAAGAAGATGTGGTTTATATATACAATAGAATACTACTTGGCAATGAGAAAGAATGAAATCTGGCCATTTGCAGCAATGTGGATGGAGCTGGAAGGTATTATGATAAGTGAAATAAGTCAGGCAGAGAAAGACAGATACCATATGTTTTCACCCATAGGTGGATCCTGAGAAACTTAACAGAAGACCATGGAGGAAGGGAAGGGGGGAAAAAAGTTACAGAGAGGGAGGGAGGCAAGCCACAAGAGACTCTTGGATACAGAGAACAAACTAAAAGTTGATGAGGGGTGGGGAAGAGAGGAAAGTGGGTGATGGGAATTGAGGAGGGCATTTGTTGGGACGAGCACTGGGTGTTGTATGGAAGCCGATTTGACAATAAATTATATTAAAAAAAGATACTGGTCTAACACACAAAAATCGAGGAATGATTTAATAACAAAAGTCAAAAGCACCACAGTCAGCTCAATATATGAAGAAATGTATCTGACAGAATTCAAAACCTTATCTGATTTTTTAAAAAGTCCAGTCAACAACCTAGAAATGATATGAAACTTCTTTAATCTGATAAAAAGCATCTATACAGTGCCCCACTGCTAACATTACGCTCAACGGAGAAAGACTGAATGCTTTCCCAAGACCAAAGAACAAGACTAGAACATCCACTTTCACCACTTTTATTCGATTGTACTACAACTTGTATACAGGGCAATTAGGCTAGAAAAAATATAATAATGGAAGGTATCCATCCAGACTGGGAATGAAGAAATGTGACAAGTCTTGCATTAAGATGCTCCTAGGAAATCCGCTAAAAACTATTAGAACTAATAAATAAGTTCAACAATGTGGCAGAACATAAAATCAATACACAAAAGTCCAATGTTCTATACACTGGCGATGAACAATATAAAGAAACCAATTCCATTTACAATAGCATCAAAACGAATAAAATACATAGAATAAATCTGACAAAAAAAGTGCAAGACTTGTGCATTGAAAACTAAAAAATAATGTTGAAATAAATCAAATAAGATTTAAATAAAAATGCAGATATCCCAAGCTCATGGATCAGTCAACATGATACAGTTAAGGTGGCAATACTCCCCAAATTGATCTATAGATTTAACATAACCTCATTCAAAATTCAAGTTGCCTTTTTTTAGGAACTGACAAGCTATACATAAAGTTCACATGGAAACAAAAGAAAACCGTAACAGCCAAAATAATCTTGAAAACGAAGAACTAAGATGGAGACCTCATACTTCCCGATTTTAACCCTTACTACAAGACCACGGTAATTCAAGTAGTGTGGTACTGGCCAATGACAGGCAAAGACCAAACAAACAAAACTGCGTGGCAAGACCATACAATGAGGAAGGAATAGTCTGTTCAACAAATAGTGTTGTAAAAACCTTACATCTATATACAAAAGAATGAATATAGACCCTTACGACATCTGATACAAAATAATTCAAAATGGACCATAAACGTAAATGTAAAAGGTAAAACTAAGAAATTTTAGGGGGCACCTGGGTGGCTCAATCGGTTAAGCATCCAACTTTGGCTCAGGTCATGATCTCACAGTTCAAGTCCTGCATCGGGCTCTATGCTGACTGCTGGGAGCCTTGAGCCTGCTTCAAATTCTGTGTCTCCTTCTCTCTCTGCTTCTCCCCCACTCATGCTCTGTCTCTTTGTGTCTCTCAAAAATAAATAAATGTTAAAAAAAAAATTTTTTTTAAAAGACAAAAATGGGAGTAAATTGTCATCACCTTGGGTTAGGCAATGGTTTCATAGATATGACACCAACAGAATAAGCGACCACAAAAGAGAAAGAAAGAAATTGGACTTTATCAAAATTGTAAAAGTTTGTAGTTCAAAGAATACCATCAAGAAAATAAAAAAATAATTCACACAATGAGATAAAATATTTATATATCATATATGTGGTGAGGGACTTTTATCCAGAATACAGAAAGAACTCTCATAACTCAATAATAAAGACAAATACCCTAACTGAAAAACAGCCAAAAGGATTTGGACACTTCTCCAAGGAAGATATATGAATGCTAATAAGGATGTAAAAAGATTTTCAACATCATTAGTCATCAGAGGCATGCAGATCAAAATTACAATTACTTTTCACATCTACTAAGATAGCTATAATCAAAAAGAGACGATAAACAAGTGTTAGCAATTATATGAAGATACTGGAAACCCTTATTCACTGCTGGTGGAAATGTAAAATGGTGCAGCCACTCTAGAAAAAAGTCCGGCAGTTCCTTGAAAAATTAAACACAGAGATGAATACAGTTAATACAGTAAACATATGACCCAGCAATTTTATTCCTAGGTACATACTAAAAAAAAAAAACAAAAAAACAAAACAAAAAAAAAAACACTTTCACAAAAACAACATCATAGCAGTATTATTAAAAATAGCCAAAGAACAGAAAAATCTCAAATGTCTACCAACTGATAAATGGATAAATTCATGGCTGCAAAAATCTGAGAATACAATAAAAATCAATAAATTTCAGATGCGTGAATTTTATGACGTGAATTATATCTCAATAAAGTTATTAAAAGAAAGCTGGATATTAATATTCCACTAGATTTCATAGCAAAAAAAAAATTATCAGAGATAGAGGACCATCACTCACAAGTGGAAGTCAATATACCAACAACACACAGCAATCCTAAATGTGACTGCGCCTAAAAAGAGGACTTCAAAATCCATGAAGCTAAAACTGACAGCACTGAAAGGAGAAACAAAGTCCCAACTGTAGTTGGCAGACTTGAACACTTCCTGCTCAGGTAATCTACAGCACCAAGTGGGGAGAAAGTCAATAATGATACTCTTTAGTAGAGAGTCATCCTCAACCTACACTGACATTTGTAGGGAACTCCACTCAACATCAGAATGCCCACTCTTTTCAACACATGGGACCTTCACCCACACAGACCATTCTCTCTGGGTCACAAAACAAACCTTTAAAAATCACAAAGAATTTTTTTCTTAATTACCAAGGATTAAAATCAAGCAAAATGTGTTTTCTGATCATACTGTAATGTAGCTGGAAATCACTGAAGAGTAACAGGAAAATCTCTAACCACGTAGAAATAAAAACAACTCACTTCTAAATAATCCAGAGTCAAAAAGGATGTCTCAAGGGAAATAATATTTTGAACTGAATGAAAACAATGGTTCATGAATGTGAACTCTTGAGAAGTATGTATATTTTTTAAGGATTTTATAAGCTTAAAGTTATTCATATAGCAAGTTCCCCCAAGACTGACCTCGTGTGGATTCCAACTACAGTTAATGTAACTTCCTAGTATAGCTCCAGTATACTACTATTTTTTATTCTCTACTTGTAAACTAATTGATTTATGCTGTCCATTTAAATTTGGAGAACCACTTTAAAACATTAATAGACAATTTCCTTCTCCCCTTAAAAATGTGATTGCACCATGGCAAGTTTATCAAGGTCAATCGCTTTCTGAGATTTAGCTATTGCAATGATTATATGTTAGAGTCCAACTGTGTGGGGTCAATTCTCACAATAAAATATTCTGCAAAAACACTGCATACCTAGTTTAGGTTAAGGACTTTTCACATATATCACAAAGCAAATAGCACCATGAACCCAGCAAAATCCACCTCATCATGCCTCAATAAAGTTATCACCTGTTTAAATATACCTAACTATCCTTCCTTGGATAAGGACCTAACACTTACCATTTGGGAAAGGAAAGAAAAAAAAAATTAAAACAATGAAATACTTTTCTACTGTGAATATTTAATTATTCAAATACAGAAACATGTGTATGTACATATTATAAACAATGAAGAAAGTGATACCAAAAATCTGGGACATAATCAAATTTGTGGGTCCTTTATTCTTTTTTACTTTGGGAAAACTTTTGAAAACTTTTATAAGTATATAAGCCTCCAAAATTATAATACAAATACAACTGAGGAAATAAAATTGAAATAAAAATTAACACTTTCTCCAACCAAATGTAATAGAGGTGTTTTGTGTAGATTATTTAGCTGGATCTAGCTACTAAGGATATTTTTAAAGTAAATATTCTTCGATTACAACATTAAATCAAGTAGGTTTTAAAAAACTTGTATTAACATGTTATTCAAACCACTTGACAGAAATTTTTAAAAGATTTAATAGAATATGCAACTTTCCTACAAGCATTTTCAAAATATTAACTCCCCAGATGTTAACATTTCCAAAGTAAATGTAGACATTTATCTGCCTTCTTAAACCAATACTGTTAAGGTTATTTAAGAAAGTCAAATTGGCTAAACACATTATTAACTAATATGGTCCAGTTTGTTCTTGTGACTGTTAAAATTAGGCAGTTTTCATCACGATGAAATGAAAAAAATGCAAAAATTTCATAAAGAGAACTTCAGTCACACACAGAACACACACAGACAAGTATGAAAGTTTGAACAAATTGATTTCCAAAGTTCCTCCCCACACAAAAATTCTGTACCTCAGCAATCAAGTACAATAATTCTCAAGGAAGAGGGAGTGGGTGTATAAAAGAAATCCGAAACTATTCCAAATATGCCATAGAGCATATCAGACCAGGTGATGCTGATGCTGCTGATTCAGGATCATACTTTGAGAACCACCAATCTAGGGGACTTCTTCCAGTGTATGAGGTTTGAAACCATTTCCCAAGTGATTTTGATATACCCCTCACCACATACCCACCCACCCAAAGTTACAGATCTACGACATCTCTTTCGTCAATAAAAATTCATCTTCAAAGGGAATCATTATCTTAATACTCAATTAAATCTTCAATTTACTAATGTAATACCTATCTAAATTTTTCCTCAAACCTCATTTGTACACCCAAGTAAATTTCTTCTAAAGTTCAAAAGAAATCCAAAATACACTATAAAAATTTTTTAGGTTTATTTATTTTGTGAAGGGGGGGGGGCAGAAAGAGAGGGAGGGAGGGAGGATCCCAGCAGGCTCTGCAGTGTCAATGTGAAGCCCAGTGTGGGGCTCAAACTCATGAACCACGAGCCCATGACCTGAGCCAAAGTCAGATGCTTAACTGACAGACCCAGGCGTCCCTTGGTGTAAAATTTTTAAGTGATACATTTCACTCTCATAGAAGGAATATAATCTAATAGCTTTTATAATCCAAATTGAAAAGAAAATAAAAAGAAATAGAACTGAAATAGAAAATACTCTCTTGTAGTGTATCTATAACTATGGAGATCTCAGGTTCACCAAAGATGAAATGTTTTACTCACCCTTCCAAGTTACAATTCTCTTTGTAGACTTTCAGCCAAAATTTTGGCTCTTGTAAGTATGTATAATTATGTTGATTCGCTTTATGGGTTTCTTGGTTACTAGGGAACTGGACAGATGAGTGGGTTCAATATGAATGGATTAAAGTCCAATGATTATGAAGATTTCAGTTATTTCCTGTTCCACACCTTGGCAACTTAATAAGCTGTTGTCACACAGCTAGAATTAAGAAAACTATCCTACTCACAAAGCAATTACAGAGGCTTGCACTAACAAGATAAACCGAGGTCTGTTATTTGGGAATAAAATGTGCAGTAGAAATTTTTGTATTTGTCCCCAGTAGAAATGTCCCAAAGGTGCACAGAATCCCTCATTAAGACTATTTGTAGAACATCTATTTATTTAATTAAATCAGCCCTACGGAGAAAATGTGATTAATTTCCACTGGGAACAAATACAAATGGTAGCAAAATCTAATCTATTTATATTATGTTTTGACAACTTCTATAAACATATTTCTTATTTCAGCCACATGGTTCCTCCTAAACAAAGGGTTTATGGTGGGATATTTCCTTCTTTTTAGCAGATAAGAATCTTGGAGGCTGGTTATTTGGCTTTATTTTAAAATAAAAGAATGAGATTAAATGGAAGCAAAGTGATAGCCACAGTTCGTAAATATCTTTAATTAAACATATTAAATTAGTTTAAATCATTTAAAAGAATATTAGGCCTCTCCATTTTGGCTTTCAAGGGTAAAATGTTTTTTTACTTAGAGTACAAAAAATATCAGAAGAGTAATATTAGCATACTATTTATACAACGCATTTAAGAAAACATTACCATGCCAGTTACAATACCTGAAAGATTACCAGAGAATGCCTTATTGCCTCATTTTCTGGCTAGTCTTCCAGTATTAAAAACTAACAAAACAGGATAGCATGTGACCTACAATGAAATCATTTCGATAAGAAACCTTACATTTATAAAAACATATTTGAAAATAGGTATTATCTGCAAACACTGGAATTGGAATTAATCAAGCACCAAGGGGTACATGTATTTATACCACAAAAAAGTAAAAATCCCTCCTACCTAGATCCCCATTTTCCGTTTCAAAAGGCAACGAGTTTGTCTTCCAATAGATTATCTAAGTATACACAAACTAATAATATGCCTTTTAATACAAATGAGCCTTCTATATGCCTTTCTGTATTTTGTTTCTTCATTTGTTAAAGTGTCTTCATGTTGACTACAGTTCATATAACCTTATTCTTTTCAATAGCTAGACAACAGTTTATTTATTTTTGAGAGAGAGAGAGAGAGAGAGAGAGAGACCCAGAATCTGAAGGAGACTCCAGGCTCTGAGCTGTCAGCACAGAGCCCAATGCAGGGCTCCAAGTCATGAACGATGACATCATGATCTGAGCTGAAGTCAGATGCTTAACCGACTGAGCTACCCAGGCGCCCAACAACAGTTTACTTAATTGGCCCATTTTTTTCAAGTTTTTGTTTAAATTCCATGGGGCTCCTGGGTGGCTCAGTCGGTAAGCATCCGACTTCAGCTCAGGTCATGATCTCGCAGTTCGTGAGTTCGAGCCCCGCATCGGGCTCTGTGCTGATGGCTTGGAACCTGGAGCCTGCTTCGGATTCTGTGTCTCCCTCTCTCTCTGCTCCTCCCACACTCACACTCTGTCTCTCTTTACAAAATAAATAAACATTAAAAAATAAATAAATAAATAAATAAATAAATAAATAAAATAAATTCCAGTTAGTTAACATACAGTGTTATGTTAGTTTCAGATATACAATACACTGATTCAACACTTCCAAACAGCACCCAGCGCTCATCATAAGTAGACTCCTTAATCCCCATTATCTGTTTCAGGCCCCACCCCCATATGCTTCCATTCTGGTAACCATTTTAATTGGCCTATTAATGATGAAAATTTAAATTGTTTCCAAATATATGTGATTAAAAACATGCTAATATATACTTCTTTGTATACCTGTGTATTAAATTCTTGGAAGCACAGCTGCTGGCTCAAATTTTGTGCATTTTATTTTGACATGCATTGTCAAACAGTACTCCAAAGAATTTGAATCCATTCATATGCGAGACAAAAATGTGTTAGATTCCTACTAGGATATTTTTTTTTAATGTTTATTTATTCTTGAGACAGAGTGTGAACAAGGGAGGGGCAGAGAGAGAGGGAGACACAGAATCCGAAACAGGCTCCAGGCTCTGAGCTGTCAGCACAGAGCCCGACGCGGGGCTCAAATGCATGAACTGTGAGATCATGACCTGAGCCAAAGTCGGTCGCTTAACAAACTGAGCCACCCAGGCACCCCCCTAGTATGATGTTTTAACAATATTTTTGTTATTGCCAATCTGAAAGGTAAAAACATTTTATTTTACAAATCTTATGAGGAAGTTGAGAAGTTTTTATGTTTAAAAGTAATTTTCATCTCCATTTCTGTGAACTGTCCAATGGTCATTTGTCCATTTTTCTGTTTGCTATTTTTTAAAGATCTTTTTGCTATTTATATGAATAGTATTAGAACTTTATGAATTTTCTTCCCAAATTTGTCATTTGTTTTTTCTGTATTTTTGCCATACGTTTTTACTTTTTATACTCCAATTTTATTTTTCTTTTCAATCATCTCTCTCATCCTGAAGTACTATAAAGGATAATTTTAATTTTAATACAATGCTGACATAGATAGAACAGGAACATTTCTGCATTTTTGTTTATAAAAAAGTTAACAGGCTGTGAAATCCCTCGGGCAAAAGTTTTTAGTTATATGCCTCTAGAAAACATCATAGCACTCAACATTAAGGATGGAGATAAAGGAAGGCACTTTCAAAGGAAGAAGCTGAAAAGGGGCATTCAAAAATGAAGTAAATGAAGAGAACAATATAGAAAACTCTGTGAAGGAAAATATGTTTTTTCTACACTGAATGACAACCAATATATCCAGAAAGGAATGATTCTATATAAACTACTAATTACACTTTCAGGATCTTTATTATTTTGTGATTTTTCCTACTACAATATCATTTTTCTTTAGACATGTATACATTATAGAACTAAGAGGGGGCACCTGGGTGGCTCAATCGGTTAAGTGGCCGCCTCTTGATTTTGGCTCAGGTCTTGAAATCATGGTCCTGAGATCTAGCCTGGGTATGGAGCCTGCTTAAAAACTCTCTCTCTCCCTCTCCCTCTGCTCCTCTCTCTTCCCTCTTCTTCTCTCCCCACCCCACCCCACACAAGCAGGGGCACACGCACCTGCAGGGTCTCTCTATCTCTCTCAAAAAAAAAAAAAAAAAAAAAAAGAAAAAGAAAACATGAATATGCAAAATATAAATTACTTAGAAAAATGCTACTGTATATGTATACTATATATGTGTGTATACACACACACACAAATATATACACACACATACATGCTGTGTTTCCAATTGTTTTTTGTGTTCCAAAGTAAAATATACTTTGGACATATTTCTAGTTTACACATTATCCCACCTTTGGATATACCATAAATTATGTAACCAAATCCCAATCAACAGTTATGAAATTGTTTCCAGGTTTTCTGTTATTAGAAACACTACTCTGAACATCTTTGACACATTTATTTGTACATTGAACAGCATGATAAATTCCAAGAAGTGAATGAATATTTGAAAAATTTAATAGGGGCACCCGGTTGGCTCAGTCGGTAAAGTGTCCAACGTCGGCTCAGGTAAGGATCTCACAATCTGTGAGTTCAAGCTCCACGTCAGGCTCTGGGCTGACAGCTCGGAGCCCAGAGCCTGCTTTAGATTCTGTGTCTCCCTTTCTCTCTGACCCCCCTCCCCACACTCATGCTCTGTCTGTCTCTATCAAAAATAAACAAACATTAAAAACAATTTTAATAAAAAAAAGAAAAATTTAATAGCTATCACCATTAAAAAGTTTTATCAATATATTTCCACTAAGAGTTTGTTAGAGTGTATTTCTCTCAGCACATTATCAACAATACTGAGTATTATCAGACTTTCAAAATCAGTAAAATGTGCAAAAACTGTCTTACTTTAATTGCATTTTTTCTTTTTTTTTTTTAAAAAAAATTTTTTTTTAACGTTTATTTATTTTTGAGACAGAGAGAGACAGAGCATGAACAGGGGAGGGGCAGAGAGAGAGGGAGACACAGAATCCGAAACAGGCTCCAAGCTGTCAGCACAGAGACCAATGCGGGGCTCGAACTCACGAACTGTGAGATCATGACCTGAGCTGAAGTCAGACGCTTATCGGACCGAGCCACCCAGGTGCCCCATAATTGCATTTTTTTCTGATAATTAGCCTGGCTGAGTCTTCATATAGCTTCTCATTTGCATTTCTCTTGCTTTGAAGGACTCTGTATAGTCAAATTGGGTTGTTGATTTTAAAAGTCATTAATGAGAGTTCTAGGCATATTAGCATAATTAGTTCTTTTTCTGTTAACAGCACCCCAATTTGTATGTTTTCTGCGTGCAAATGTTCGTAAAAAGAATCATGTTCCTAAACAGGCTGTAGGTTTGTGTATCAACCTCAAAAAATGTTTTTCCCAAATGCTATGCTTACAAATATTCATTCAGGTTTTCTTCTTTTACTTTCAGGTTTCACACATTCAGATTCAAATTAGTGAGTCATCTAGATTACATGTGTGTGCAAAGAATGAGAGAATGTTCCAGTTTTATTATGAGTTTTCCCCAATACCTGATTACTTAAGCATGATCATTTAATTACATGTCATTTCTTCCCCACTACCAGATTTGAAATGTATGTTTTATAAAATGGCAGCACTCCCTTACGCTTAAATCTGTCTCTGTAGTTTCAGCGATTTTTCTGGTCTAGTCCCTATTCCATTGCACTATAGCTTTGATTATCCCTTTTATCATACAGTAAGGTATACATACTGTTTTTCCACATGAACTGAACAGTTGATTTAGAAACCAAAAAAAAAAAAAATCAGGAATCTAATTTATATATTCTCTTAGAGAAATTATACCTTTTTTAAATGTTTATTTTTGAGAGAGAAAGAGAGAGACAGAGAACGAGCTGGGGAGGAACAGAGAGAGGAAGACACAGAATCCTAAGCAGGCTCCAGGCTCCGAGCTGTCAGCACAGAGCCCAACGCAGGGTTGGAACTCACTCAGCAACTTACCAGATCACGACCTGAGCCACCCAGGCGCCCCATGGCAGCTACATTTTTAAATATGCAATATAAAATTGAAAACTCAAGTTGTTGATTCTAAGAGAAGATAAAAAGACCAGAAAATAAATGAAAGAAAAATCTGTCTTAAAACATAAACGTTTCACTTTACAGAAACAACGCAAGTACATCCCGAAATAAATTACATCTCCCCAGCGAGCCCGCATTTTTAGAATGAGAGAAGGGTCCTCTTTTGCAACCCCCGCCACTCTGCCCTCCAAACGTGCGAAGTTACTACAAAACCCTTCACCTGCAAACCAGCCTAGCCTCCGTGAGTGCTGCGCCAAGGGAATGCCTGCGAGAGCGGCAACGGGAGCCTGATCAGGCAGGACCCGGCCTGAGGTACAGAGACCCGCGGGTGGCGAGAGCGACCCGGGCAACGCACCTTCTTCCCGCAGCAGCAGCTAGAAAGGGGCCAGGGAGGGCCGGGAAGCGCAGCCAGCTCTCCCAGAGCGCGTTATTGCTGCGGCACAACGGTCTTCCCACTCGAAAGCTTTCACCCCGGGACCAATGCGGCAGACGTTGTGCATTTTATTTGCACAACTCAGGGTTGGAAAGAGGTCTCTGCTTGTCCCGCCTCCTCCCGCGACGGCAGAAGCGCTTCGCAATCCCGCGCCACCTGCGGGAGCAGCGCGCCGCGCAGCGGGCCGCCGAGGGCCAGCCCAGGACCCCCGCAGGCCCCCGCCTCCCCCCGCCACGCAGCTCGGCGCCCACCGCCCGGACCCCGCTCTTCGCCCGCCCTGCAGGCCCACTCACCGCCGGGCCCGCCGTCCGCTCGGCACCCGCGACGCCGGGCCGGGGTCTAACTTTCCTAGCGGAGCCGAGGAAAGAGGAGGAGCGGAGGAAGGGGGCAGGAAGAGGAGGGCTTTCCAAATTAAAAACAAACTAAAGCCTGGAGGGGAGGGGGCGGTGCGGGGCTCGGGGGCGTGGCCCCGGCTCGCCCGGACCCTCCCACGGGGCGCGCGGCCGCGCGGGCCTCCGACCCTGCCCCCCGCCCCCCGTGCTCCGCGCTCCGGCGCCTCGGGTCGGTGGTCCCGGGAGGCGTGGGCTTCCGAATGAGAAAGGAGCGGGAGGGGGACCCGGGGAGAAAGGTTGTCGCAGCTCTAGAGTGAGGGGAAGAGAAAGGTAAGGGCAAGTCGACGGTTGCATCTAATCAGAGACGCAGGTTCCACAGCCTGTGAGGAAGAGTTTTGCTGACCGAGATTACAGAGCATGGAAAGGCTCTTTCGCAAGAGCCTGTTAATTTGCATCTGCTCCCACCCCCAGACCCTTGGCTTGGAGAATTGGCCTTGGCAATGCAATGCTAGCTGGAAACACAGTGCCGTCCCAGGCATTTTGTTTTCTTTTCCACAGGTTTGGAGGAGGCCAACTTGATGTTGGAGGGAGGGAGTCCGGGAATGAGGGGAGGGGAGCAGGGTTACCTAGTTTTCTGACCTTTGGAGAAAAATGCCATTTGTTAATTACCATTGTTAGGCACAATGCTTTTTTTTTTTTTTTTTAAACTCCTAGGGTTCAGGTTTGTGGTGGTCCCTGGGGAGAACAAGTCACTGACTGGAGCTAGGGGAGTCTAAAGGCCCCTAACGTTATAAAAAAATTCAGAACTGGGCAGAAGTAAATTACATTAAGCACTGAGAAGTACTTGGCAGTGCTCCACTATGGGAGAAGTTTGGAAAGGGGAAGGCATATGGGAGGGGAGTTCTGGAATTTTCCATTTTCTTTTGTATGTATGCTATTTTGTTACTATGCATGTAAGAATAGATTTTAAAAGTTCATATTGTATTTCTCAGTAATCATTGCACAAGGCATTACATAAATACAGAAAAAAAGCCACATGGAAAGCATAAAAGAAACTAGTGCCAAAACTACAGCAAAATATAACACTATTTATTAGCTTTGTTCTAAATTCACAAGAGTGGTCAAGAAATTGAGCTTATGAATGCAAATATCCACAATGGCCACATGAAAGATGACAAACAATTCAAAAGCAAGACATGTCTTGTGAAACACACTGATTTGAGGTGGAGGGAGGGAGAAACAATGGAAAGTGTGTCTTGTGCCCAAATCAGAAGTTTTGAGGGGAATAAAAATGATTCAAACCCTTGTCTTTCTGAAATTCCTAATCTGATGATATCTCTACTTGAATACTTCGAGGGATGGCAAATTCATTATTCTTTTGTACTAATCCTATTATAGTTGCTCTGCTCCTTTGCTACACCTCTTTGTATTATTTTGTTTGTACCGGTTGTTCTTAAATCACCACCATCTTAGAGTTAATATTGTACATCTTCATATAAAATTAAGAAATTTGCAACCGGGCTTTTTGGTTCCTCAACACTATGTGCCATTGCTCTCATGGTGAACCTGCACACAGATTATAGACCTCAGAATAAAATGTTATGTTTTGATAAAGTAGTCAGTTGCCTTTTACAGAGATTGAGAAAAGAAAAAGGTAACTTTTATATTTACTCACATATGTATAATTTTTGCTTTTGATTTTTTCTTGTAGATAGAGACTTAACCTCATTTCCCTTTGGGCTGGAGAATTTCTTTTGGTATTTCTTGTAGTATAGGACAACTCCAGACAAATTCGCTCAGCTTTTTTAATCTAAAAATATTTTTATTTTGGGGCGCCTGGGTGGCTCAGTTGGTTAAGCATCCGACTTCAGTTCAGGTCACGATCTCACGGTCCGTGAGTTCCAGCCCCACGTCAGGCTCTGGGCTGATGGCTCAGAGCCTGGAGCCTGTTTCCGATTCTGTGTCTCCCTCTCTCTCTGCCCCTCCCCCGTTCATGCTCTGTCTCTCTCTGTCCCAAAAATAAATAAACGTTAAAAATATTTTTATTTTATATACATTTTAATGGTATCTTCACTGGATATAGAATTTTGGGTGAACAGATTTTTTTTTCTTCCCCTACGATTTACAGTTTTAACCTCCATTTTATCTGATGGGATTCGTATTACTGGTTTTTGAGATGAAATGTGTCAGGTTTGGTTTTCTGCAGTTAGTTTATGATGTGTGGTTTTCTTTGTATTTATCCTACTTAGTTTCCTCTGAGTGTCATAGATAGGTAGGTTGATAGTAGTTAAACTTTCAACCATAATTCCTTTAAATTACTTCCCAAACTGATTCTTGTTCTTTCCTTTCCTACTGTGAATTCAATTAAATGTATATTTAGACTACTTACTGTTACTTCATTGGTCACCAAGACTTTATTTACTTTTTTCCAATTTTTTTTTTCTCTCTCCTTTTAAATGTTTATTTTTTTTTTGAGAGACTCAGAGAGAGCATGGGAAGAGGGGCAGAGAGAGAGGAGAGGGAGAATCCCAAGCAGGCTCTGGGCTGTCAGCACGGAGCCCAATGCAGGGCTCTATCTCACGAACCATGAGATCACGATCTGAGCCTAAATCAAGAATCCAACGCTTAACCGACTGAGCTACTCAGGCACCCCCCAATTTTTTTCTCTCTAAATTGAATAATTTCTATGGTTTGCTTTTCATAATTTACTGGCCTTATTTCAATCTGTTGTTAAGCTCATTACAGATATTACATTTTTCAGTTCTTGTATTCCTATTTGGTTCTTTTTCACAGCTTCTATGTACCTGCTGAGATTGCACACCTGTTCATTCATTTTGACCATCATTTTCTTTAAATTATTGAACATATTTATAATACCTGTTTACTACTCTGTTCCAATATTTGTTTCACCTTGGGATCTATTTGCATAGGTAGCTTTTTTTTTTGACATAGCCACAATTTTCTGTTTCTTAGGATGTATATTAATTTTTTATTGTGTATAGGATATTGTGGATAATTATTGTAGAATTTCTGATTTTTGTCTTCTTTCTCTGAAAAGGATTAATTGTTCTCAGACATGTAGCTGAAGGCAGATCATCTTTAACTCCTGGACCTTTGGTTTATACTGTGTTAAGGCCAGTCTATCAAATGCCTGAAGGTTTTACCAAGCCCCACTATCCTTGGCAGTCCTCATATTCCAAACTCTATTTCCTGGCACGGAACAGCAAAAGAAACCTCTGTCCAGTCCTTTCAGCTGTTACTTTCTGCTGTCATCACTGGGGACTCCCCAGCACATGTATAGTTCAATGGTCAGTCAAGAATTATAGGGTTTTTTATAGGCAAATGTTAATGTTCTTCCCTCTGTATCACCTTACTTTCTGATATTACCCTCAATGCGCAGCCTGAAATCTCTTCACTTACATCACAAGTCAATAAAACTGAAGCATTCTACTTGAGTTGTAGCTGCCCTGCACCTGAGGACTGGGGACTGTCCACAGGGAAATGGCTGAATAAACATGGATCTCACTCAGTTATTATAATTCTCTTCTTTACTGGTCAAATCCTCTACAGTTTTAGACAGCTTTTGACAGCTCTCCAATGTCTTCAAGTAATTGTTTCAGGTTCATTATTATTCATGGGATAGTTATTTCCAGTACAAGCTAACTTATCTTTTTTTTTTTTTTTTGAGAGAGAGAGAGAGAGAGAGAGAGAAAGAGAGTGAGCCAAGTGGGGGAGGGGTAGAGAGAGGAGGACAGAGGATCCTAAGGAGGCTCTGTGCTGACAGCAGCAAGCCCGATGTGGGGCTTGAACTCATGAACTGCGACATCATGGCCTGAGCCAAAGTCAGACATTCAACTGACTGAGCCACCCAGGTGCCCCCAAGCTAACTTATCATTACTGAAATTCTAACTCTCACAGACTTATAACATTTTCAAGTATTTCATTCCTAGAGAAACCAACTATTATAAAGTTCTTTTTATTAAAATCTATATCCACAAGACATTCTTTGTTTTTGTTTGCTTCTACTTTTTGTTCCAAAAGATATTTCTTCCTTTAATTCAATAGCCTTTTAAGTTTTTGTAAATTGCTATCCACTTTTCCTTAAATATTTTCTTCTGAAGACTGAACGCTCTTTCTTTTTGCTACTTCTATTTTTTCATGATTGCAGATTCCTTACATTGAGATTAGCTTCCTTAGAATTATTAATTACTTTTTAATAGTTGGTCTGATACTGTGTAACACAACGAAATATCAATAGGACCCTATTATTGAGGCCCAATTATGTTAGCTTTATGGGCATAGTAACCATTTCTAGTATATTTGTGGAGATTAAACCCCAACATTAGTGACCCTGGAGTCTGTCTTTTCATTGTATACGACAGAAATTTTACTTATTAGTATTTGGTAGATGATCTTTTATTTCCTGACCTCTGTTCTTTAGTCCAGTAAGGTCTATGCATAAGATATAAGGGAAATGGAACCCAAAGAATTTTAACAAAAGAGTAAACAAAAATCGTAAGAAATGAGAGTAGGCTGGGGTGCCTGAGTGGCTCAGTCAGTTAAGTGTCGGACTTCGACTCAGGTCATGATCTCACGGTTCGTGGGTTCTAGCCCCAAGTCAGGCTCTATGCTGACATCTCAGACCTGGGGCTGCTTCGGATTCTGCGTCTCCCTCTCTCTCTGCCCCTCCCCCGCTCATGTTCTATCTCTCTCTGTCTCTCAATAACAAATAAACATTTTTTAAAAAATGAGAGTAGGCTGAAGTTGGGGGTGGAAGGATATGAGCATGGTGGAGAAAGGCTTTTCCCAGCAACTAAAGTATTCCTTGATTTTTTTTTTTTTTGCCAGCAAATAATATTAGGTGAATTGCCCAGATTTCAATGATCATCCTCCTAGCTACTCTCAAAAATTTTGGAGTCAGAGTACTCCATGGCTCCTACAGTGTTCATACATTATAACATTGACCGTGAAAATGAACTTTCCTTCCAACTAATCAGTGTAAAGAGAGTACTTGTACATCCGGAAATATTTCTATTCGTGTGCAGCATTAGATACGAACAGGATGCCAGCAACAATATGCTTCAGGGTAAAGTTTCTCATTGTCAGATTTCTCCTTATGGATGGACTTGTTACAAATGTTGTGTTTCAAACTGACTTCTCTGGCACATTAACCAGGAAAAGTCAGTAAAAACAGAAATCCTTGTAATGAAATTGTTTCTCTCCAGAGTGCACATAATGGAAGTTTTTTTGGTCTCTTTGGAATCTTACCTGCTGATTTAGGGCTAATTTAGGGGGGTCTCACCCAGAAACTCATTTAATGGCAATTTAAGAACACAATGTGGTTAGCCATTTGTAGACAGTATCATCAAACAAGCTCTTTAAAACTATAGATATAGGGGCGCCTGGGTGGCGCAGTCGGTTAAGCGTCCGACTTCAGCCAGGTCACGATCTCGCGGTCCGTGAGTTCGAGCCCCGCGTCGGGCTCTGGGCTGATGGCTCAGAGCCTGGAGCCTGTTTCCGATTCTGTGTCTCCCTCTCTCTCTGCCCCTCCCCCGTTCATGCTCTGTCTCTCTCTGTCCCAAAAATAAATAAAACGTTGAAAAAAAAAAAAAATTTTTAAAAAAAACTATAGATATAAAGTCTGTACGAGCAACTGACTTTTTTATTTTAGAAAGAGAAACTTGTATTTTGCCTATATAATTTCATTTTCTTCATTAAATCCATTTAGGTCCACAGCTTTATGACTAAAATTAGAGGTAGCCTATTAAGGTTAATTTGAATCTGTATTTTGTTAACCTTTTGTGTTAGCTTTTTTCTTAGATTTTGTCATATACATTGACTTTTTTATGTCTACTTTTTTAACGTCTACATTTATGTCACTGATACAACTGCTGGGATAAATAAAGAATTTGCTAAGTTACCACTAGAGGCTAATTTCAGGATGAAAGAAATTCAGTAATTAATACTTTTGATAATTGTTCAACCAGCTAAAAATCCACTTAGACTGTCCTGTTATATAGCCACTTTTTTCTTTCTTGCCCAAAGCAATTAAAATGAACATTTGTGCTACATGTATGTTAAAAGCAATGTTCATCATGTGGTCCCATGATCTCTCTATAGTAACAAGCAGGAAAGGAAAATGTGTCCACTTCATAAGTTTGATATTTGAGAACACAAAATTGTTAATGTTGTTTACCACTCCTTTTGCTAAATGCTCACATTCTATTATTTAAAAAATAATACTATAAATTTGCCTGAAATTGATATTGTAGTGTATTGTGCATTGAATTGTATCCCCCTAAAAGATCTTAATGCCCTAATTTTTGGTACTTGTGCCTGTGATCTTACTTGGACATAGGGCCTTTATGAATGTAATCAAATTAAAGTGAGACCATACGATGGGCGCCTGGGTGGCTAAGTCGGTTAAACATCTGATTTTGGCTCAGGTCATGATCTCACAATTCATGACTTCAAGTCCTGCATTGGGCTCTGTGCTGACAGCTCAGAGCCTGGCACCTGCTTCACATTCTGTGTCTCCCTCTCTCTCTGCCCCTCCCCTGCTCACGCCTGTCCCTCTCTGTCTCTCAAAAATAAACATTGACAAAAAAATTTAAATGCAACCATACTAAATTGGAGTGGTGCTAACCCAATGACTAGTGCCTTATAAGGAAAGAGAAATTGGAACACAGAGACAGACGAAGGAAAGCACCATGTGACAATGCAGGCAGAGATCGGAGTGATGTGTCTATAAAGCCAAGAGCACCAAGGATTGCTAGCAACCTCCAGAAGCCAGGAGAGAGGTATAGAAGTGATTCTTCCTCTGAGTCTGCAAGAATGAATCAACCTTAATAACACCTTTTCTTCAAATTTCTAGCCTCCAGAACTGTGACAGAATAGAATTCTGTTATTTAATGTGATCTGGTTTGTGGCAATTTGTTAAAGCAACCAGAGAAAATTAAAATAGAACGTGTGTGTGTGTGTGTGTGTAAGATTTCTATAAGTCAATATTGCACTTTTTTCTCTGTGGAAATTGGGAGAGTTTGCCTTTCACTAGTTTTCTGAATGTTCACATGTACTATGATGTTGAAAATATAATTGACAGTGGTTTCAAAGAAACATTTACATGTTATTTTGTGCCCATGGATGTAGTTTATATGATTTTAAAAGCTTGTATTCAAGGTGCTTGCATGGCTCAGTTGGTTGAGCACCAACTTCGCCAACCTGAGCGTGGCTCAGGTCATATCTTGCGGTGTTTGAGTTCAAGCCCCGCATCAGGCACTGTGCTGACAGCTCAGAGCCTGAACCTGCTTTGGATCCTGTGTCTCCCTCTCTCTCTGCCCCTTCCCCACTTGCACTCTGTCTCTCTTTCAAAAATAAAATGAACATTTAAAAAAAAACTTTAAAAATCTTGAAGTCATTTATACCATCTATTCAAATTTTCTTTGATACATGAAGTGGAAAGTGGGTTGCATGTTCAAGAATACAGCAATAAAGAATGGAAAAGAATGACTGAAGTGTTTGGGGGAACACATGAAACCCTAATCAAAATTATTTCAATATCACCTCAAGGAAGCACAAATAAAAATGATTTATCAAGAAGAAAGAGAATTTCAATCTTATTGAAGTAAAATTATACTAAAAAACATGGGGTGATTTTTAAAAAATATATCTCAAGGAACCTCGGTGGCTCAGTCCGTTAAGCCTCCAACTCTTGATTTCAGCTCAAGTCATGATCTCCTGGTTCCTGAGATCAAGCCCTGCACTGATCAAGTTCAGCATGGAGCCCACTTAGGATTCTCCCTCTCTCCCTCTCTCTCTGTCCCTCCCCCGTTCACTCACTTGCAAATAAATAAACATTAAAATAAATATTAAAAATATTTATATTTCTCTATAAACAAACAAGTCCACAAGGTGTTTTGCAGGAAGAGAGAATCTAGAGCCAGAAAACTAAAAAAGTTACAGAAGATTTGGAGTTGAATTTACACAGTGAGGAATATAAGCTCATACTCATACATAATTTGGAAAGCTAATAAATTCAACCTTTGGAGTTCTAATAAAACAAGAGAGTTGAAGCACACATCAAATTGGTATTCTGTTATCATTTCATTCAACAGATACTTTAAAAGTATCCTGAGCCATCTCTTTGGGTTCCTTGGAAATCAAACTAAGGGACCAATAGTGGGGTAATGCCTCCATTTGAAAGCACTAAACTTAAATTGAAAAAAAACCCCATTTTTTTAATGTATAAAAAAACAGGAATAACAAACCTGATTCAGAAACATGTGTTCTCTGTCTTACATGTAGGAAGCCATGGGTAAAAGAGACTCTGGGTTGCATATAGGTGATAGAAATTTCCCTCGTGGCCTTAATGATGCAATAATTCCTGCCTGCTTCCCAACTAGCCTCCACTTGCTCCCACTGCACCTCTGTGTTATGGGATGCTATTCACTCTCATTATCAGTTCTTAGTTTCACATCTCTTCCACATTAATACTTTTCACCTCTACTAAGCTCCAGGGGTTAGGTGAATATACCATATCTACAAAGAAAAGCAAAAAGAAATCGAAATCCTTGACCTGTAAAGAAAAAAAAAATGGGATTACTGTTATCTTCCATTTTTCAAAAATGCCTCAATCTTGCTACACTTTCTGGTAGAGAAGGGCAGAGGAAGGACAGGGAACAGAGAGGCTATGTGACACAGAGAGGTAGCCTAAATAGTTTGTCCAGCAGTAGACAGTTGTAAAGTGTCTTTAAGGCTCATATTTCAATAAAAATGTAAATCTACAAGACAATTTGAAGAAAACAAGTCTCATTAAATTAGTACATTGATGGGGCGCCTCGGTGGCCGCAGTCAGTTGAGCAGCCAACTCTTGATTTCGGCTGAGGTCATGCCCTCACACTTTGTGAGATCGAGCCCTGTGTCAGACTCTGCGCTGACAGCACAGAGCCTGCTTGAGTCTCTCTCTCTGTCTCTCCCTCTCTCTCTGCCCCTCCCTGCTTACACTGTGTGTGTGTCTCTCTCTCTCAGAAATAAATAAACATTAAAAAAAATTATTTTTTTGTTCCTGCTTTAAATTTCATTTACAGTCTTAACAATAGATTTTTGTAAAGTACAACAAAATTACATCTTTATGTTTTGGAAAAAAACACCAAAAAATGAATACAAACATTTAAGTTCCAGTTTGATCTGTGACAAACCTTTAAATCTTTATTCTTATTTGTCATCGACATAATGCCAATGCTCCTCTTTCAAAGAAACTTTTGATGATTTAAGACTGAAGCTCCTATCAGCAAAGTTTCTTTTATTTATTTATTTATTTATAAGATTTTTTTTAAATTATTATTTTTAAGTGATCTCTACTCGCAACATGGGACTGGAACTTACAACCCTGAGGTCAAGAGTGTCATGCTCTGCCTACTGAGTCAGCCAGGCACCCCAGCCCAGTTTCTTCACATCTGAATCTCCATGAATTAGTATAATCCTGGCACTTTAGCCAATTAATAAGTACTTGTTGAAGATTTCACAACTGAATAGTAATTCAAATGAAACTTTTCAGCAACATGGAAAAGAAAACTTCTCTTTTGAATCTTTCTAGCTCCTGGTTTGATTAATTCTGTGTTATACTTTTTCAGATTACCTGGCCATCATTTCTGAGCTGATAGAATCAAAAATGTCTGTCAAATTTACAAAACAATATTTCCTCCCAGTGTGATAGTACATTAAAACATTCCTTACTTTGGATACATTCCTCTTCTCGGCTGTTTGGAAGCAGTGAATCTGTCCACCTATAAGAAAACAAAAGAATTCCCCACCTTTTAATCAAAGGATTATTGATCTCCTAAAAAAATAAACAAAAAATGAAAGGTTTGCAGATATCCATAAATGTTTGACTCATTGAATGGCACCAAAAGAGAAATTTCAGTCATTGAAAGAGGAAGACACCGTTAAAACAGAGGGAAGAGGAAGTGAGATTAATTCTGGAGTGCTAGCAATTACTCCATTAAGTCCACTCCAATGGACTCCAATGAGTCCATTAAAAGCAATGATAGCAAAACCAAAATGTAGGGCTGCTAAACGACCATTTTGGTAAAAGAAGTAAAATTTGGTATGACCCCATTTGTTGAGTTCTAAAAATATATATATTAAAAATTTAGTAAACAAATTTTGATTGTTCTGTTTTATGACAGATTCCAGAGAATTGAAATATACTATACAAAAATGACTAACCAATCAAACAAACTAATACAGTGTACAAAATCAGTACTTCAAGAAGAGATCCATTGACTGTGATGGAAACCACTCTGACTTCTAGGGAATGTTGGTCAACCATGCAGATGGCCAGATACACAGTCACATCGAGTCTTGAAGGAAATACAGTAACCGACCCCTGGGTATGAATGTAAGAAAAGTGAACATCATCATCTCAGAATGAAGGCATTATGATTGTTTTTATTATTTGAATCAAGGGAAATATTTGGATTTACAATACTTACCTTTACTTTATGACTAAGCAAACTGCTGGATGTTAACAGGCAGAATCTAAATTATGTGAAGATGCCCTTTGCAAACATAAATATCTATCTCTCTTAGTGATAGATTAAGAAAGACATTAAGGTAAGAAAGATGAGTGATGTGAACATTGCTTCTTCTTAATTTGGACATAGCGAGTAAGTTACCAAGTTAAAGAGAAACGGGTTTCTAGAAATGAAATTAAAAAGAAATTATGTCCAAACCAGATTGAATCTTGCAGTGCATGAAGTGTATATCAAGAATCTATAGCAAATACCAGAAGAAATACGTGAAAAGCTCATCAAAGAATGAGAAAAACAATAAAGATTTGGCTCAAGGTTTCAAAGGGGGGAAAAGGAGTCAAAAGAAGTTTTTAAGAAAATCTGACAAAATCAACACTTGGAAGATTGTACTTTTCATGTAAAAAAAATAAAAATTTCATTAATTTTTGGTGTCCACCTTTCTATAAACTTACATGTTCCCTACTTAAAAGGCAGATAGAGGTGGTAGAAACATCATGTTCCTGAACATCTGCAGAAAGTGGTAACACTTAGGAAGTAACTGTAGTCATTGATCTCTGGACAATGGAACCTGGGAAATTCTGCAGTTTCTTATGCTCAGTGTTGAAAACCATGAAACTGAGACTCCTACTAAACTAATACAATTACGTATATTTTGTTTGTAACTGAAACTGAAAGGTGTTTACCTTTGAAAAAAAAAACGGCAAACAAAACAAAACAAACAAAAACCTCTGGTCAAAGGAATGACAATTCAGAAATGTGCTGTAAATTTCTCTCCGAGACAACTGATCAAAATGTAACATAGCATTAAAACAATTTTTTTTAATTTTCCATAAAGTTTATTTATTTATTTTGAGAGAGACAGAGATAGCACGTATAGGGGAGGGCAGAGAGAGAGAGAGGGAGAAAGGGAATCTCGAGCAGGCTCTGTGCTGCCAGCGCAGAGCCCAATGCAGGGCTTGAACTCACTAAACCATGAGATCATGGCAGGGCCAAAACCAAGAACCAGTTGCTTAACTGACTGAGCTACCCAGGCACCCCAGCATTAAAACATATTTTAATGAAATATGGCACCTACGATAAATTTTAAAATTCTGGTGGAGTATATCAACTAAGAATTATTTATTGAACAGATACAGGGGTATCTTTCAAGCCCTCACTGTAGATGCATTTGGGCCTCAGCAATTGTCTAAAACCATGGTTCTCAAAGCTGGCTTCCCTGTAGACTTACCTGGCAAGATTTGTAAAAATATCAGTGTTTGGGCTCTCTATCCACAAAGATTCTGATTTAATTGTTATGGTGTGGACCCCAGAAACTAACGACTAGGTCTACCTCTAATATTTTGGGGAAACAAGTCAATGCTCTCTCCATCTCTTGTCTCTCTGTATTTTCTATTGTTCTTTTCGTTTTATTTATTTATTTTATTAAGGTCTGGCTTTCTCTGCTTCTGTATTCACATGACAGAAAACAGTCCCTGAGTCGATCATCTGTGATAGAAATGCTGGTCATCTTAGGAAAGTATGGATGCTTTTCTAGTACGTATAGGTAAAGATGTAGAGAATGGTAGGTGGCTGGCTTTAAAAAGAAAAAAAAAGCCCAAATAAAGCAGGTAATATAATACTGTTCAGTTATAGAGAAATTATCTTGGATCTCTAACTCTCCTTCCTATGCTGACATGTGAAATAGGACATTTCAACACAACTTCTGTACTTACATTTGCTTATAATATTTTTGAAAAAAGTATTAAAATTCGTAGGTACACTGAAATTTTACTACTAAAATCATTGTTTCCTTTAGGTGTAATTCTTTAGTAGTTTTCATGAAGAGACATATTTCTTCTGCTGTGCAGACATAGCACCCCTCATTGTGTGCCATCATGTTCCTGGATCTCAGTTTGCTTGTTAGCCCCACCTAGGGGGGTGGTGACAAGGTGGAGGGATGGGGAATAAGGAATGTGAGAGTGTGAGAGAGGGACATGATTTTTCTTTTTTTGACTACCTAGTAGAAACAAACCCAAAGCTTTTCTAAGTTCTAAGTAGATCTGCTAATCTTTAAGCAAGAGTTTTGTCATCTTTATTATTGTTGATGTCTCTCAGACTACAATATAATCTCCTCCCACATTATGTTCTTGAAACTAGTCCTTCCTTACTTTGTAATCCGTCATCAGAAGAGCATTCAGGTTTGGCTTTTCACAGTTCTGAAACCACGATTTGTGCCGTTAGAACAAAATACAATCTGGTTTTCTTTACTGCCATGGGCACTTTAGCCTACACCTCTGCATTCATTACTCTGCTGATGGGCTTTGGCAAAGCAGGGAGGGGTTTTGGCAGTGTCCTTGGTACAATCACAGCCTTCCAGGAACATTAGAAAAGCACTCATCTTGGGTTCGTTTTGGCCTGCGTCAAGCCATAGCTGTAGCCATTGTGTCACAAGAGACTATCACTCTCAATAAGTCCCTACTTGGAAGTTGTTCTCAAAGCAACTTGGTTTTGCTGTGATAAACAATAAACACTGTCAAGAACTGCAGCCTTGAGATCTTAAGGGAGTCTGACATTCTTTGACCAGTGAGTCTAATTACCATAATTTGAAGCTACCAGTGACGAACTAAGAGCATCACCCATTCCTCCCTCTGCCCATCTCTGCTTAAGAAGTATTAACTGACTTTGAAGTATTTCTGTTTAAAAAGTCAGGCACTCATCTTTCCCAGAACACCAGGATAATTGTTCACTTCCCCAACTGAGATTGAAATAAATGATACCACTATAGTTTGCAAAAAAGCACTTTTACTTCTTCATGAACAAAACACCAGTTACTTCTCAAATAGCCCAACCATATTTTTTGTATATTTTTAAAATAATATAATTGCTAACCCTATCTCTTGGCAAAAGCCTTTTAGCAATGAAATAGTTGGGCAACAATCACATGATGGAATCAAAAGGGGTTAATGAAAAGACTCTCACTTTAAGTTTTCAAAAAACAATATTTAATGATTACACAGGTCTTCAGAAACTCCTTTTGTATACTTTATCTTCAATTTTTATCAAGCTTAACTTAAATATGAGAAAACAGAGAGGTAAAATAAAAAAAATTTATGAGCTTGTTGTATGTTGTTGAATGAGTTCGTGAATGTTGGTGTAAGAATTCAATCCAAATACTCTCACTTCAAGTCCGGTCCCCTTTTCACTATGTCACGTGACATCCACTGAAAAACGAAGAAACAAAACCCTAATTAGTAAACTGCCAAAATCCACGCAAAATAAACAAAATTCCAACTGATTCCATACACTCCACGCTCAGTATGATTCAGTCATCTCACGTGGGTGGATGCAAACTTAATCTACATTAGCAGATAGATGTCCAGTGTCCAAGCAAGGAAGGTCCCAGGGAGTTCACCTGTCCTCTGCAATGCAAAGAACGTGTTTGAAATATCATTTAGTTCCCAGCGCTTCATCTCAAATAGAGCTGCAGAACGTAAAGTGTCTTAAAGAGTCAGTACAGTGAGAGTGCATCTGGATATAGCTTCATTTGAAAAGCAGCTAAAGCCAGAAATATTTACACTGGAAAAATAAAGATTTAGGAAGAAGGAAGAATGGGCCAGTTGTTTTGAAGTATTTGAATTACATAGAAGTAACTTTGCATTGCAATGTGTTGGTGCTAAAAACAAGGAAATAAATTTTCAGAGGAGGACGAATGATGTTCCTTCAGTATACCACTTTCCAATCATTACAGCTCTCCAGAAGTTTCAAAGGACCACCTCACGAACAGGGTTCAAAGGGTGCCTGGCCAGTACATTGTACAGAAGATTCCAGGCCTGCCCACCTCCACCCAGCTCCCAACAGTTTAACCCAAGAAGGAAAGACTAGAGAGGTTCACTTGTTAGTGCAAGAGATCATACCTAACACTTTGACCATAGAAAGAGTTTGCCTACAAATACTTATAATAATGATTATAATAATGCTACTTGCTGCTGCTGCTGATAATGAAGATAGGAAATTATACCAGTCATTTGAGAAGCTGAGTATAGCACATTGATTCTCTGGTTCTTTATCATTCTTTTTTTTTTTTTTTTTCAAAATAATACCCTTGGATGTTCAGGAGACAGACTGAAAAGCAGAGGCTCAGTTAATGCCCTCAATTTAGAACTACATCTCTAAGAGAGACAGTGCCCTTGAGCTAAAAATGTAATTCTTGGCTTGGAGTATCCTGGCAGAGATTAGAGCAGACAGCTGCTCCTGTATGCTGCTCTCCATTGAAACAAAGCTGTGTGATGCTCACTGAAACAAGTCTTGAACTGCTCTGCTCCGCTGTCTCAACAGGTCCCCTGGAACCGAGGATTTTGTAATACAGCTTTATATCTTTGCAAAGGTTCTGTGGCCTTTGAGTGCTTCTGCCTTTGTTGGGTGGTTCTGTAAACAGTGACTGGATGTTAGGTCCCCTGGGTTAGAGGCAGACAAGAGCAGTCCTGCCACTCGACATGTGTGTGCCCCCTAGCAATGTCCTCCCTTGCAATAGTAAAATGTCAGTAATGCTTACCGCACTGGCTTGTTTGAAGGACTGAGGTAATCACATGCATAAAGGATTTAGCATGATATATAACAAATAAGTGCTGGAAAGGTATTCGTTGTTTTAATCACATTCATACTCATTGTTTCAAGCAAGAGTGATTCCACAACCTTAGATAGTTCTGCGAAGAGTCCAACTACAGTTTTGTTGTAAACAGCTAAGCCTTTTTGCCTATTGCTTACAATAAAGTAAGGTTTGTTGAACAATATGATCTGTTATACAAAAGTCATCGTAAAGTATCAAATAAATACTTACAATAAATGCTACGTATCGGGATATAGAAATTGCTTCATGTTAACTTGTGGCTTTTTATTTTATCAATTTCTTTGAAATATGGGAAGGTGAGAATAAAGAGACATTGGGCAATTGGACCAAGATAAATATAGTTTCGGGTTCTGAAGCAGGAGCTTCTGGGAGGGTGATGACTGGAATTAGCTCCCTTCCCTCTGCCACCGAATCCTATGTGTCTGTTCTTCCTGAGTCAGATGGAAGCTGACGTTTATGGGAGTCTGCGGGCCACTGAGGCAGTGTGTTCCATAGTGGCCTTGGTGGGGAAGCTAATGCACAACCATGAACTCTTGGGCCGGATCAGTCTCTGAAGCCAGGGTTCCTATACTAAAGCCAAGAAGAAACGGAATCATGTGCAGATCCCTCCTGCCTTGTGTGCAGGAGAATAAGAATAGAATGGGTCATCAAGAGGTTTTCTTGAGGGGCACCTGGGTGGCTCAGTCAGTTAAGTGTCAGACTTTGGCTCAGATCATGATCTCGCAGTTCATGAGTTCGAGCCACACATCAGTCTCTGTGCTGACAGTTCAGAGCCTGGAACCTGTTTCAGATTCTGTGTTTCCCTTTTTCTCTGCCCCTCCTCTGCTCTCTCTCTCTCTCTCTCTCAAAAATAAATAAACATTAAAAAAAAGAGGTTTTCTTGAGGTGCTACAGTAAAGAAAGGTTGACTTGCTTGCTTTTGTTCTACCAGTCGCAGAGGAGAAGCCACAGACCCCATAGTGACCCATATGCCCTAGCAACTCTGATCTCCTCCCCTATTCCTCTCTCACTTACTTGCTTCTGCTCCAGTCACACTAGCCTCTTTCTGATGCTTAAATGCCAGAATCACACTCCCACCCCAGGAACTTTACAATCATTACACCCTCTGTCTTTCTCAAATATTATGTAGCATACTTATTTTAAATTCTTATATTTATGAATGCATTTATTAAATTTATTTTCTGCCTCTCCCTCTTTTCTCCCATATTATCTTCATTAGTACTAGAAAAGAAAAGAGTAAAAAACATAAATAAAATTTTATGCACAATAGGGGCACCTGGGTGGCTCAGTCAGTTAAGTGTCTGACTTTGGCTCCAGTCATGATCTCGCAATTCATGGGTTCAAGCCCCATGTTGGGCTCTGTGCTGACAGCTCAGAGCCTAGAGCCTGCTTCAGATTCTGTGTCTCCTCTCTCTGCCCCTCTCCTGCTCATGTTCTCTCTCTCTCTCTCAAAAATAAAATAAACATTATATAAAAAAAATTAAAAAAACATTAAAAATTTTTTTTTAAAATTCCATGCACAATAGAGACAACTTTGGAATCACTAAATTCTATTCCTGAAACCTTTATTACACTATATGTTAACCTACTTGGATTTAAATAAAATCTTAAAAAAAGTAATACGTTTAACAAGAAATGGATAGAACCTTCATGAAGAAGACTGAAATTTCAATGCTTGTTGTAAAATATAGGAAATGTAAGCAATGCTTTTCAATGGGAAGACTCAAGATTTCAAAAATCAATACATTTAAAGTTAATACATTAATTTAATACAAAAAACACTTAACTTTTAAAAAATTGCTAAAATGATCTTCGATTACATGAAGAAAAAAACTAAATGCCCAAGAATAGCCCAAGAAAACACTGGAAATGTAGTTTAATATATAGTTCACAGTAATTGAGCTATTGAATATTTTTTTACAATGATTCAAATGATTTTGAAAACAATGTCTCTTAGCTTTCAATAGCAGATTTCTTTGTAAGCAATTATATATACTCACAAATATATGACAGTTGTTAAGTTTGCTAACCTATTTTCTTTAAACAATTTTTTAAAAAATATTTTTATTTATTTTTGAGACAGAGAGAGACAGAGCATGAGCAGGGGAAGGGCAGAGAGAGAGGGAGACACAGAATCTGAAGCAGGGTCCAGGCTCTGAGCTGTCATCACAGAGCCCGACGCGGGGCTCAAACTCATGGAGTGTGAAATCATGACCGGAGCTGAGGTCGGATGCTCAACCGACTGAGCCACCCGGGTGCCCCTTGTTAACCTATTTTCTACTCTGCTCTTGTTCAACTCTCATAATATGTTTCTTCCTATCATAATTATACTGTGATGAGTTTTAAATTTGGGGGACATAAGACTACCAGAAACAGGTTTGTTTATAGGCTCTAAAAATAAATAATGCAAAATAATAGAACATTTGAAAATGGCTACTTCCAGTGAATACATATAAGTTGTTTGCTTTCAATGTTTGTATATATTTTTCCTGTTTTTTTTTTTTAAGTTTATTTATTTATTTTGAGAGACACAGGGGCTCGGTGCTCTCAGCCCAGAGCCTGATACAGGGCTCAAACTCATGAACTGTGAGATCATGACCTGAGCTGAAATCAAGAGTTGGATGCTCAACCGACTGAGTCACCCAAGAGCCCCTATATTTTTCTTGTTTAAGTGTATGTTACCTGTGGATTTGGTGCCTTCCATGTTATTATGACAAGAAAGAAACTGTCCGTTCCCCACCCACTGAATTTAGTCAGATATTTTAGTCAGAAGTCAGTCAACTTCTCCAGGCCATTGATTCTTGTTAGGTTCGTAATGGAAATATTTTCAATATTTTTCTGGTTCAATTTTTCTGGTTGTGAAAATGATCCAGACATATTATAAAGATTGAAACAACACAGAAGAGAGGGAGCTAATGTGTCAGATGGAAACACACTCAAACACACACAAATGCAGGGTAGAAGAAAGGGCCCAAAGCATTCTTAATTTCAAGAATATATTCACCACATACAAAACAAACAAGTCCAGTCTGGAGACATGTGAAATTCAGATGTGGTAGCCTGGTCCCGTTGACTCGATCTCAATTAGCCGACATGTGCCAATATACTGTGCCAACCTTTGGACCTTAGGCCATATAGATAGTTAGATAGATAGATAGATAGATAGATACAGATAGATACAGACAGACAGCTATTTCCAGATATACAGATATTTCTTTCTGGATTGAGAACATGCACCAGAAACCACCTCGCCTTTTGAAATGTCCACCTCCAATATCTTCAACTCTTTCTTTTTTATTTCTTCTGCTTAGGCAAAATTTAGGCTTTGCCCCTGATCTGAAAAAAGTACCCTGTTGTCTCCATTTCTCCCTATACACCATGGAGACTTTTCTCTTCTTCTCGACTGAAAAGCATTTCTATCTTATTTTCCATTCATTTCTCAACTGCTTGCAATCTGGCTTGCTTTCTTAATTCTCCATGGAAATGATTCTGGCATAGTTCACGAATGACCTCTGTATTTCCAAATTCAATGGAAACAATTAAGTCTTTATTTACTGACCCTTCATGGCTCTCTGCTCCTTGACATCACACCCTCCTGGTTCTCATACTTTTGCAGTTCTTTGCCTCTTTCACAACTCCCCCCCACCACCACATAACCTCTAAATGTCCATGTTCCCTAGGATACATTACTTGACAAATCTTTGTTGGGTAATCTCACCTTTTCAAATGTTTTCAGTGACTACCCTTGTATTGAAATTCCCAAACCTCTTGATTCCACAGAGAGCTCGTCCTCAGCTATAGACTCATATATCCAATTGCTTACTAGACATTCCCATCGGGGCCTGGCAATGGCATCCCAAATTCAACAGATTCAAAATAAAATTGATTTTATCCCAGGCATGTTTTCCTATGTTTCCTGTTTTGATTGGTGGTACTATAATGCACTTAGCTAGAAATCAGGAGTTTTCCTTGAAACTCACCTTCCACTAACTAACATCTAATCAATTGCTATATGTGTGTAGATCTTGCCTCTCAAATAATTGTCCTCTTTTCCTTCTTTAATACCACAAAGGTATGCAAACTGTCTTAATGATTGTCTTAATCATTGTCTTAATGATGTCACCAAAATACAATTCAAACCACATTAGTCCCCTGTTTAAATCCTTCATTGCCTTGGGGCACCTGGGTGACTCAGTCAGTTGAGCTTCTGACTCTTCTTTTTCTTTCTTTCTTTCTTTCTTTCTTTCTTTCTTTCTTTTTTATTTATTTATTTTTGAGAAAGAGAGAGACACACACACAGAGCGTGAGTGGGGGAGGGGCAGAGACAGAGGGAGACACAGAATCTGAATCAGGCTCCAGGCTCTGAGCTGTCAGCACAGAACCCAACGCGGGGCTCGAACCCATGAACCGTGAGATCATGATGACCTGAAACAAAGTCAGACGTTTAACAGACTGAGCCAGACTGAACAGACTGTTCCTTTTTTCATATCATCCCCTTATTTTGGAATCTTCTACTTCCATCCCTCTTCTATTTCTGCCCTTTACCTGGGTAACTCCTATACAAATCTTGGCTCAGGCCTTACTCCCCAAACCTTTCCAACTCCTCTCTGCTATTCTTCCTTCATCCCATTGGGTTAAATCCTCTTTTTATGGATCCTCCGGCACCTCTCCCTATCATCATCCTCACACCGTATGTTACAATTAGCTTTGTGGGCTCATGGGTAGACTGTGTCCAAGGTGGCACCTGTGTAATCCCAGTTCTTAGCACAGTGGCGGGCACATGGTTGGATTCAATACATATCTTGGATGGACAGATGTATGGTATCTTTTACTAGATTTCTTGAATAGTCACTTAGTGAGTGCCAACTAAATGGAAAGTTATCACAGGCATTATCGTCACCAAGGACATACTGTTTGTTCCATTTTTCTAATTTTCACCTCTTTTTGATTAAGATCCAAGAACATCTGAAAATGTTTTGAAAATGAATTAACAATACACTGAAAACTAATTAACGATCCACTGAGTACATATTTGTTAAACAATGTTTGTGTGTCAGCTGGTGTGGTAATTGCTTCCTCCATTACTTTGGTACACATCCAAAGAGGAGGTTAAAACCATTGTTTTATTGAACCATGTTTACACATTCCTGTTCCTTTACCTTGTAGAAGTTTTCAACAAACTTAGAAAGTTCTTGGACATAGGAGCAACTATGATACAATCTACCACAAAATTAGCCATGGCTGGACATGATCTAATAATATCCATTATATGTTTATTTTACATTGTAATATTTATTTGTGTTCTGCCAGACCTGAGCCAAGTCTTAAATAATCTGCTTAAATGATTGGCTTGAGTAAATTGAGTCATGCCTGAGCTTCATACTGGTCAAGAAAAAAAAAAAAAGGAGATGTATTAACAACTACATTTCATATGTCTTTAAAAATAATTGTAGAACAAAAAATTAGTTTAGGTAATGATTTAAAGAAAACATTTTTATATGAATCATATCATTAAATTCAGAAAAATATGATTTGGGGGGATATGCTTTTGATATTCCTGATGACTTTGAATACCCCGGACTGGAAAATAAACTCTTCACTTTCTCATACCAGCGGGTGGGTGCTAACATCATCATGCTTTTCAGATCAAGAAAACGGTGTAATCCCTCTGCTGCTCTCTTAGATCTACGATGTCTTAATAATAACTGGATGATAATGCTGGATGCCATAGCTGAGAGATGCAATTTCACTTTTAGTTCTGTATATCCACAAAAATTTTGTGTTACCACTAAAGATCTTAGGATTACTAGGTACACAGATTCCTGTCACGTTCTTTCTCTTTGATTTTCTATCTGGCCCAACATATACTTTTTAAAAGACTTATTTCGGTAGATTTTTCATACCATGAAAGCCACTCTTCCAAAGTGCACTGTTTGGTGGTTTTTGGTATATTCAGAGAGTTGTGCAACCATCACCACTGAGCAGAGATAATAAGCCCCAAACACAAAACATTCTGGCTGTCATCCCAGCCCATCCCTACTCTTATGTTCCTGGACAGCTAACTCTTAAATTCCATCTCCATCTGTTTCCTGACCTTTGATCCTTTTTCTCATTTAACACTTGCTTCTACCCTGGAGACCTGGCATTTGTATTTTGTCTCTGATTTCTGACAGTCATTAAGGACTTTGACTAGAATTGCTCGCCAGCTCTCTCTCACCAGTTACTTCTGGGACTTCTCTTGCTTTAGCTGTTCTTTACAAATCTATCCATGCATACAACCCACCCCAACCACTCCAGCCAGTTAGCTGTTTCCCAGAAGAGGGTCATTCAAGCATTTTGCTTCCAAGTTTTGTTTCTTGGGACTCAGCTCTTGATGAAGCTATAGCAACATGAATGAGCTCAGAATCTATGGCTTGTGAATCAAGAGCTGAAAGAAAATAGGGATCTTGTTTAGGAGAAATTTAGGGCATGCCTTCAGAAACTGGGAATTGCTTCAAAACCAGGCACATAAAGATATGAGGTACAACCCAGTGAGGCACAGATGAATTGCCTGTGGATCCTAATTCTAGATTACCCCTCAAGGCTTTGCATGGATATATACTGCTGATTCTTAGCACGGAATGAATCATATCTCAGAGTTCATATTGGAGATGAGAGGGGGTCTTTAGGGAGCCCTTGTAGTTGTCACTTTCACAGGGACATTGCTGATGTTGAAAGGACAGGGGCCAGAGATGCTAGACCTCCTGCAATGCATAGGACAATCCTGCACAAAGAATGTTTGTAGGTATCCTGAATGACTTTGAATGCCTAGTGGGGGGGCATGAAAACAGTATGTGTTTAATTATCGAGTGTATCAAGTATTTCATCAGTCTGATAGGTTGAAGAATACAGACTTAAACCATTAACTGTCTGCAGTTCTACTACCTTTGGCCTTACAACCTGCACTAACAAGTGACTTCGGTCACAAACCCTGCCCTGCCCTCCCCTCCTGGCAATGCCCTGAACATCAGCCTGAGTCCTGATGGGGAGATCCCTCTTTACCTTTCCCTCAGAATAAACTGGTTATGTGGCCCAGGAAGAGCTATGGTCAGACAGTTGTCCCAGAACCTCCTGAGCTAGCAAGTGAGTTTAAGTACAGCTAGAGAGTGGGAGCAGGGACTCTGGACCCAGATCAGCTACTTTTGAACTCCAGCTTTGCAACTTACAAACAGACCTTGAGGAAATCACAAAACTTCCCCTTTCCTCAGTTGCTTTCTCTGTAAAGAATAGGCAATATTGGTACCTGTTCTAGAGGTGTGTTGCAGGATTAAATGTCAGTAAATATAAACTGCCTGTGAGAGCATCTAGTACAAAGTAGTATGTCAACTATTGTTATTCAGGAACCTATATCACTGATGAATTATCCTGGAATAGGAAGGTCAAATGCCACGTCAATTCTCATCATTAGATTTGTGACTTTGGGCATTTCATTTCAGCCATCTGACTTTGTGTTTCTCATTGGTAAAACGAGATGAATAATTCATGCCCCTGTTATCCAACAATGACTTAAGGTCTATCTTGTAAAGGCTGGGGGCACACAGCAGCAAGCATCGCATAATGCACATGGGAACTCAGAGTGTCAGCAGGAGCATGAGTCTCCTGTTTTTGCAATTTCCTAGAGGAGTGTGCTTGGACAGCGGGGCTGGGTACTGGCAGAAGTACTCGCCCTTTGCTGCTGTCTCTTTTTAATGGAGAGAACATAACAGTGATCTTGCTCAGGGAATAGATACCTTGAACCTTGGTGCCAGTTTTTTAATGATGTACCAGAAAATCCAGCTTTCTAGGACCTGGAGACAGTGAAGGAAGTTGCCATACTACCCAGAGAGAGAGGTCCACAGGCAGGAACCAGTACTCCTATTTTTCTGTACAGCAGTAACAGATAAAACGTAGATAGATTTTTAAAACTGTTAAGCACTATGTACGTTAAATGTATCTATGAATATCAAAAAGTAATGGTGAAAGATTACCATGAAGAATACAATATGTGGAATATATAATGTCCATGACATTATGTTCTTTAATCCCAAATACATAACTTTTGTTTAAACAAGAAATATTTCTGATCTTAAAATGGTTTTTATGGTTAATCAAACTTGTGCTTGGCAGGTCACAACTGAGATGAGGAATGAAACTGATGGCCAAGAGGGGAAAAATAAAGAAGAGAAAAAAAAAAGTGTTTCAGTTAGTGTAATTCTTGTTCTGAAACTAATAGCAAGATTTCTAAATCATTAATTTTCATAATTCTTATTTAGTAATACACGTAGTTATTTGTAGAGTCACCAGAATAAAATTCACACGTGTAATTTACATGATGCTGGAACTTGCAATAGAAGCTTAATTTGCAGAACTACACTTCAGTGAGGAAACTGAAAATAACTTGCCCCAAACCCAGGAGCTGATAAGTGATGGAGCCAGGACTCAGATCTACATTTATTACATTCCGAAGCCTGTAATTGCCTACACCAGACAGAAATGGGGAATACTTCGCTTGCTTCAATATTTAGAGTGATACTGTCCTCTGGCCAGGACTGGCTTCCAGGACCCCAGAGCAAGTGCAATTGCCCAGGGCACCACATGTGGTTTAAAGCCTACTGTTGCCTCCTTGAAATTCTTAATAATTTTAATCAAGGTACCTAGCACTTTCAGTTTGCCCTGGGCCCAGAATTATGTAGCTGGTCCTGCTTCTGGAAAAGTCCTGCACAGCTTTTTAAAGAGTCTTCATGTTTGCAATGAGTGTCACAAAATCTAGACGTATCAACTAGCATAATTGTTCCTGAACATCTTTGGGAGTGACTCATTTCTTTTCATTTTGGTAAAACAGCTTCACCTCTCAGACATCAGTTTTCTCTTTTTCTTTTCTGGCATTCTCCAAAGAAAGTCACCCCACCGTTTTTTTCTATAGTTATCTAGAATGGTCTTTTGGCTTGAGCAAACCACAGGACTTGAGACACATGTAACTTCCTCTAGTTTCCTGAAGGGATATGTTGACCCTTCTCAGCAGTTATCTTCAAAATACAAAAGCTGAGAGATAGGAAGAGAGAGAAACTATAACACTGTTTCTGGACTGTCTTCTACCTAGAAAGAGTGTTTTAATCTCTCATTGTGTTCCTACAGCACCTGATATATACCTTGTTAATCGCCTTTATCACCCGGGACAGGTTTAAATGTGTTTCTCCTCTAGGAGACTACTTTAAGTAGAACATATTTTTGTTCATTTTTTAAATCTTTGGATCACCAATATTTAACAATATTTTAGTGAAGTGTTTGGTGAAATTGAATGAATTGCCAAATTTCTCCCCATATTTCATGACTTTGGCAATTACATATTTCAATCCCAATTGTTTGTTTTTCATATGAGTTTACGTGAAAAATTGTCCCCTCCAAAAACTTAATGAATCCCCAAAGTTGATGTGTAAGTGCTTCATTACCTAAAAGCAATGTTTCCAATTAGTTTCTGCCTCTGCTGCCTCCGGGTTCTATTTTCCCAACATGATTTACCTAAAGCTTTAGCTGAAGAGAAAAATGGGCCACTGATTAAGTTAATGTCTTATCATAAGACAAAGTGAATTACTATTAGCATAAATCCTTCTTCAACAGCATTTGACAAAAAGTACTGCTAGTTATCTAGCCAATGCTACATATGGACATATTCCAACTAGAGTTGGAATATGGCACTCACATTAAACAAGAGTATCTTTTGAAAGACAGTGTGATTCAGGTCACCTTTCTTGTAGAAGAGGAAGATTTTTGTGCATCACAACACGTAATTTTCAAAATTGATAGGATCAGGGTCCAAACTCGCCAATCAAAATCCTGTGAATCTTTAAAAAATTTAAGAGGAAATAGCAATGCTAATCTGACAGTGTTCTTTCAGGAAATAAAGCATGATTAGCATACTGCTCTGCTAGGGCTGCCATAATAAAATGCCACAGACTGGATGGTTTAAGCAACAGAAACTCATTTTCTTATAGCTCTGGAAGCTCAAGTTTCAAGATCAAGGTGTCCTCAGAGTTGGTTTCTTCCCCCCCCCCTTGTTATTATTTTTTAATGTTTATTTGTTTTTGAGGAGGCAGAGAATGAATGGGGATGGGGCAGAGATACAGAGGAAGGCAGAGAATCTGAAACAGGCTCCAGGCTCTGAGTTGTCAGCATAGGGCCTGACATGGGGCTTGAACTTGGGAATGGTGAGATCATGACCTGAGCAGTCGGACACTTAACCGACTGAGCCACTCAGGCTCCCCCATCAAAGTTGGTTTCTGATGAGAACTTTCTTCCTGGCTTACAGATGGCTGCCTTCTCTCTGTGTCCTCACCTGGGTTTTCTTCTGTGTACATGTGGAGAGAAAGAACTCTCATGTATCTCTTTCTTTTTGTAACACACCAGTCCTATTGGATTAGGGCTCCACCCTTATAACCTCATTAACCATAATTACCTCTCTAAAGGCCCTATCTCTGGGGCACCTGGGTGGCTGTTGTTAGGTTAGGTGTCCAATTCTTGATATTGGCTCAGGTCATGACCTCATGGTTCCTAAGAACAAGCCCCATGTGCTGTTAGCACAGAGCCTGCTAGGTATTCTCTCTCCTTCGCTCTCTGCCTCTCCCCCATGTGCACACAAGCTCTCTCTCAAAATAGATAAATAAATGTTAAAAAAATAAAAAAATAAATAAAGACCGTTTCTCAAATACAGTCACACGGGGGGTTAGGACTTCAACATAAGAATTTTGCAGGGGCACAGTTTGGTCCATAACAATCCCTAACTGGTTTGATGAAGTCAGAACAGAGGTAGGTTGGGGTCAGCTTGCACAGGCTCACAAGAACCAACTGTGAGCATCTCTTCCTAACTCTGCACTCAGTGACTTAAAATCTGCTTAAGTAGGAGTATTGACACTATCAAAACCATCAACCACTACCATTCAACATCATTTAAGATACATTATCACTGAATGCATAATCATATATAACAATCACCATTGTATAACAACAAAACTAAATAATAATGCCAACAAGCGTTGCAGGTATACGTATTAGCGAAACACTAAACATTTGGAAATTGCAAAACAAATAAAATCTTATATGCATTCTCTCTGACTAAATTTACTTTGAGTATTGTGTTCCACTTGACTAATTAAATGGATTTTATTAATAAAACAACAGATGCATTGGTTTTTCCCAATATTTAATTGTAAAAATTTTCAAATACACAGAAAAGTTGAAATACATTACATCAAACACTCATATATCCATGATCTGGATTTTACAATGATCATTTTACTATAGTTGCTTCATCATCCATCTATTCCTTCACCCATCAATTAAAGCTTAATTTTTTTTTTATGTATATCACAGTAAGTTGAAAACACCAATACACTTCTACTAGATACTGCAGCATGCCTGTGATTAACTATTATCCAATATTTGTATTGGGTTCCTTTTTTTCTTGAAAGGTAAAATTTCTATACGGTAAAATGTATAAATCTTAAGTGTACCACATGTTGAGTTCTTACAAATATATTCACTTGCGTAACCTACACCGTTATCAAGATACTGAATGTTAGCCTCGGCACTGAAAGCTTCCTCATGCTCCCTCCAAGTAGAGTCCTGCCCCACCCTTTACTGGCAACAACTGTTTTGATTTTTTTCTTACCATAGAAATTTGTTGCCTATCAAATTATTGATTCTATACATGGAATCGTACAGTATGGACTCTAGATATGGAGCTTTTTTTCTTTCATTCAGCAGAGTATTTTCGAGATTAGTCCATGCTGTTGTATGTACCAATAGTTCATTCTTTTTATTACTATGAAGTGTTTCATTGTTTGAATACAGTACAATTCTTTATCCATTGTCTTCTCACGGAAACTCAAGCTCTTTCCAGGCTTTAGCTGTTATGAATAAAACTCTCTAAACATTTTTGTACAAGTGTTTTTGCAGACATATGTTTTAATTTCTCTTAGGAATTGAATTACTGTGTCAAAAAATAAACATATGTTTAGTTTCATAAAAAAATTGCCAGAGCTTTTTCCAGTGTGGTTGTATCGTATTATATTCCCATCAATAATGTATGAGAGGCATAACTACTCTACATTCTCTCCAACAGTTAGGTCATTAGTTAACCCATTCTTTTTTGTTTTAACCATTCTGATGAGATGTCTGGGTATCTTTTCATGATTTTAATTGAAATTTTCCTGCCATAAGCAATACTGAACATTTTTATGTGCTTATTGGACACTTGTACTTCTTGGCCAAATGTCTGTTGAAATATTTTGCTTACTTTGATCCATTTTTTGTCATTTAATTAAGTTTTAAGAGCTTTTTAAAATATATCGTGACTACCAGTCTTCTATCAGATACATGTTTGTTAATATTTTTTTCTCTCTGAGTAACCTATACATTTTTAAAAATGTCTTTTAATGACAGAAGTTTTTGTTTTTCATGAAGTCTAATTTACTTTCTTGCTTTTACAGTTATTGCTGCAAAATCTTTACTTAGGTCAAAATTACAAAGATACTAAACTATGCTTAGGTTTTAGGCTTTATAGATTTAGCTAATATATTTTAGCTTGAGTTAATTTTTGTGTTTGGTATTAGTCGTTGAGGTTAATTATTCCCATACGGATATGTAGTTGTTCCAGCCATTTGCTGAAAAGATTTTTCTATCCTCTTTGGATTTGTTTGGCACCTTGCCAAAACTTAATTTACTACCAATACATGACTGTATTTCTTGATTCTCTATTCTGTTGGACTGATCTGTGTATCAGCCCTATGCTAGTTCCATGTTGTCTTGTTTACCATAGCTTTACAGTAAATCTTGAGGTTAGCAAATGTAAGCCCTCCAGATTTGTTCTTTATATAAAGATCACTTTAGATATTCTAGGCCATTTGTGCTCCTGCATAAACATTAGAATCTATTTCTACCAAAGCACCTGCTGGGATTGTGTTGGAATTGAACTCAATCTATAGACCAATTTGGAGTGAACTGATATCTTAATGACCTTAGGTCTTCAAAATCAATAAACTTCATTATGTGGACTCTAATTATTTAGGTCTCCTTTATCAACTTTCATCATTGTATTACAGTTTTCAGTGCAAATGTCCTTTATATCTTTTGAGAGATTATTTCCAAATATTTTATGATTTTTGATGCCAACATAATAGAATTATTTCTTTAATTTTATTTTCCAACTTTTTTTTTTTGTTATTAGTATATATAAATGCAATTGACTTTTAGTTGTATACTGTGACCTTGCTAGCTCATTTATTATTTTTGGTATCTTGATTGTATTTTCCTAAGTTTTTTCTATGTTAAAAATTATGTCATATACAGATAGAGACAAGTTTATTTGTTTCTGAGTTTTAGGCCTTTTAAATATTTTATTGCCTTAGAGCAATCAGTTAGGACCTCCAGCATAAGGTTCAGTAGAAATGGTGGGAGTGGGCATCCTGGCTTTTTACAGATCATGGTGGAAAAGCACTAAATATTTCAGCATTAAGTAGCTTCTTTGATGCCACTTGTCAGGTTGAGAAAGTTTTACTATTCCTACTTTGCTGAGAGTTATCATGAATAAACTTTGAATTTTGTCAAATGCTTTTTTCAATCTATTGAAATGATCATAGTGACTTTGTCTTTTATTGTTAATATGGTGAATTACATTGGTTGACTTATGAATGTCAAACCAGCCCTGCCTTCTTAGAATGAACTTCTCTGATCAAGATGTATTCTTCTGCTCTCTAAATCACTCGACTTGATTTCTTAGTATCTTGTTAAAAATCTTTTGTGACTTAATTTATGAGAGATATTGGTGTAGAGTGTTCCTTTTTTGGGAATATTTTTGTCAGGTTTCAAATCTAAAGTTATACTGGCTTTATAAAACCAATTGTAAAGTGTTTCTCTTCTCTGTATTTTCTCAAAGAATTTTGTAATATTGGTATTATTTCTTAAGTATTTGATAGAATTAATCAGCGAACCATCTTAACCTGGAGGTTTCCTTGTGGAAAGATTTCAATAAGAAATTCAATTCCAGTATTAGACACAGGCCATATACATTTTCTACTATATCCTGCATTAGTTTTGTGAAGTTGCATAGTTATATTTTCAAGATATTTATATACTTTATCTTGTTTATTCAATTACTGATAATCATAATTTCTTTTTCTTCATGGTAAGTCTAGGTAGGTTTATTTTGTTGAGGTTTTCCATTTATATTTAAATTTCATTGAGTTCAGATATATTTATTTTCTTCGTTATGTGTACTTTGAGTTTTTACTTCCTTAGGTGGGGTCTTAAATGGTTCCCTCTAAAGAAATTTTTCTAATATAAATAGTTTAAGATACAAATTTTCCTGAAAGTACTATTTTAGCTGTACCACACAAATTTTGATATGTTGTATTATTATAATTCATTATCCTTCCTCTTTTGATTTCTTCTTTCTTCCATAGATTAGAAATATGGTGTTTAAATTTTCAAATATTGCCAGTTTAAAGATATTTTATTAGTAATTTATACTTTAATCCAATAATGCCAGAGGGTATACTCTAGGATTTCAATTCTTTTAGGTTTACTTAGACTTGTTTTATAGCCCTGCATACGATATATCATAGTGAATATATCATTTATAATTGAAAAGAACATGTATTCTGTAGTTCTTGGGAAATATCAATTAGGCTTAGTTAATAGTGCTATTCAGATCTTGGTTATCTATCTATCTATCTATCTATCTATCGTTCTCATTGTTCTATCAATTACTGAGAGAGAGGTTTTTTAATCTCCAACTATGATTGTGGAAATGTCCATTTCTTCTTTTAATTCTTTCAAATTTTTTCCTGAATCATAAGGCTGTTTTCAGGTATACTGAAGATTGCTGTATCTTTCTATATTATATCTTTATTCAAGATATAGAATATTTTATTATTATGACATGCCCTTATTTATCTTTGATAATATCTTTTACTTAAATACAACTTTTTGTGATATTGATATCATTTCTCCAGCTTTCTTATGCTTACTGTTTTCTTGGTACATTTTTCCATTCATAAATTTCAGTCTTTCTGTATCTTTAAATTTTTATTTAAATTACAGTTAACATATAGTGCAATGTTAGTTTCAGGTGCACAATATAGTGATTCAACACTTCCATACAACAACCAGTACTGATCACAAGTGCACTCCTTAATACTCATCAACTATTTGACCCATCCCCCCACTAACCTCCCTTCTGGTAACCATCAGTTTGTTCACTGTAATTAAGAGTCTGTTTCTTGGCTTGCCTCTCTGTTTTTCCCCTTTGCTCATTTGTTTTATTAAAATCCATACAGGAGTGAAATCACATGGTATTTGCCTTTCTTTGACTTATTTCACTTAGCATAATACTCTCTAGCTCCATCCTTGTTGCTGCAAATGGCAAGATTTCGTTCTTTTTATGGCTGAGTAATATTCCATTGTATATTTACACCACATCTTCTTTATCCACTCATCCATTAATAAACATTTAGGCTGGCCTCATAATTTGGCAATTGTAGATAATGCTGCTATAAACACCAGGGTGCATGTATCCCTCTGACTTTTTGTATTCTTTGGGTAAATACCTAGTACTGCAATTGCTGGATCCTAGGGTATTTCTAACTTTTTGAGGAACCTCCATATTGTTTTTCAGCATGGCTGTACCAGTTTGCATTCCCACCAGCAGTGCAGGAAGGTTCCCCTTTCTTCACATCCTTGCCAAAACCTACTGTTTCCTTTGTTGTTGATGTTAGCCATTCTGACAGGTGTGAGGTGATATATCATTGTGGTTTTGACTTGCATGACTTGCATGATCCTGATGATCAGTGATGCTGAGCATCTTTTCATGTGTCTGTTGGCCATCTGGATGTCTTCTTTGGAAAAAAAGTCTGTTTATGTCGTCTGCTCATGTTTTAATTGGATTATTCATTTTTTGGGTGTTGTTATAAGTTCTTTATATATTTTGGATACTCTTTATCAGATATGTCATTTGCAAATCTTTTCTCTGATTCCATAGGTTGCCCTTTAGTTTTATTGATTGTTTCCTTCACTGTGCAGAAGGTTTTATTTTGATGAAGTTCCAACAGTTTATTTTTGCTTTTGTTTCCCTTGCCTCAGGAGACATATCCAGAAGGAAGTTGCTATGGTCGATGTCAAAGAAGTTATTGCCCACGTTCTCTTCTAGGATTTTTATGGTTTCAGGTCTTAAATTTAGGTCTTCAATCCATTTTAAATTTACTTTTGTTTGTGGTGTAAGAAAGTGCTCCAGTTTCTTTCTTTTGCATGTTGGTGTCCAGTTTTCCCAACACCCAACATTTGTTGAAGAGACATTCTTTTTCCCGTTGGATGTTCTTCCTTGCCTTGTTGAAGATCAATGAACCATATAGTTGTGGGTTCATTTGGGGTTTTCTATTCTGTTCCATTGATCTATGTGTCTATTTATGTGACAGTACCATAATATTTTGATTACTACAGCTTTGTAATATAACTTGAAATCTGGTATTGTGATGACTCCAGCTTTGCTTTGCTTTTTCAAGGTTGCTTTGGCTATTCAAGGTCTTTGGTGGTTTTTGTATCTTTATTTTTTTATAAGGAATTAAAAAAAATTTTTTTAATGTTTATTTATTTTTTAGAAAGACAGAGACAGAGAGTGTGTGGGGAGGAGCAGAGAGAGGGGGAGACAACAGAATCCAAAGCAGCTTCCAGGCTCCAAGCTGTCGGCACAGAGACTGACATGGGGATCGAACCCAGGTGCCATGAGATCATGATTTGAGCTGAAGTTGGATGCTTAACCAACGGAACCACCCAGGAGGCCCTTGTATCTTTGTTTTAAAGTGTAACATCTATACGTAGTATATAGTCAGTTCTTTTTTTTTTTATCCATACTGAAAATTTCTGGCTTTTAATAAATCTATCGAATGTTTAGTTATATTCATATCTAATTTTTAGTGGTTTTTTTTTCTGGGATAACAGTACATATCCTTAACTTTTCACAGCCTATTAGAGCTAATATTATAGTACTTCATATTAATGAAGAAACACTAAAAATATGTGGGTCCATTTAATCATTTTTGTGACAATTATCGTATGTAGAATCTCTTCTATATGTTATAAATTCCTCTGGGGTTATAATTTTTGGTGTAATTATTCATAAGAATTTAAAGGACTTAAGAGAAAAAGGTCTTTCCATGTGCCATTTCAATGATCTTTATTCCTCATGGATATATAAGTTTTCAGCTGGCATAATTTCCCTTCAGCCTGAAAGACTTTCCTTAGCATTTCTTGTAGTCCGGGTATAGTAGTGACAATTTCCACTTTACCTTGAAATATCTTAATGCCATCTTTATTTCTAAAGCATATTTTCACTCAACATAGAATACTAGACAACAGTTTATCCTTCACTACTGAGTTTTGTGAGTTCTTTTTCTGTTCTAGATAGTTGCCCGTTTTGGGATATGTAATTAGCAAATTTTTCTCCCAATCTTAGCTTCTCTTCTTACTTTCTTTACAGACACTTTTGCAAACCAGTATGTTTCAGTTTTGATGAGGTCCAATTTATCAATTTTTTCTACATGTATTGTGATATTGTTGTCAAGTCTAAGAACTCTTTGCCTAGTCCTAGATCTTAAAAACTTTCTCCATTTTCCTAAAAATTTTATAGTTTTACATTTTTACATTAAAATATCTGATGCATTTTGAGGTATTTTTGTGCAAAGTATGAGGTTTATGCTGAGATTTATATTTTTGTCTGTGGATGTCCAACTGCTCCAGCAACATTTATTGAAAAAGCTAGGGGCGCCTGGGTGGCTCAGTCGGTTAAGCATCTAACTTTGGCTCAGGTCATGATCTCACAGTCTGTGAGTCTGAGCCCCGTGTCGGGCCCTGTGCTAACAGCTCAGAACCTGGAGCCTGTTTCAGATTCTGTGCCTCCCTCTCTTTCTGCCTCTCCCCTGCTCACACTCTCTGTCTCAAAAATAAATATTAAAAAAAAAAAGCTATCCTTCCTCAATTGAACTTTTTTTTTAACCTTTGTAAAAAAATCAGTTGAATAAATTTGTGTGGATCTATTTTTGGATTGCATATTCTGTTCCATTCATCTATGTGACTGCCTCCACCAATACCACACAGTCCTCATTAGTATAGCCACATATTAGGCCTTAACACTGGGTAGAGGGAGTTCTACCTCTTTGTTCTTTTCCTAATTTTCTTTTCTTAGCTCTTCTAGGACCTCTGCCTTTATATACAAATTTTAGAATAAGCCTGTCTACAAAACAAGTTTTTTGGAAACTTAAGAGGCATTACATTAAAATTATACATCTATATGGGGAGAATGCCTTTACTATGTTGACTCTTTCAATACAATGTAACAGTATACCCATCTATTTATTTATATCTTTGGTAACTTTCAGCATACAGATCTTGTGCATGTTTATGAAATTTATGAATAAACTGTGAGTTATCATTCTGCCTAAAATCAAGGCCTGGAAAAGACTACCTAAGTCTTATCCTCCTTGGAGTCATTGTAAATGGTATCATATTTCTAATTTTGTTTCCTACATGCTCATTCTTAGTACATACAAATGCTATTGATTTCTATAGCTTGATCTGCGTCCCGTGACCTTTCTGAACTCATTCATTAGTCCTAGGAGTTTTAATTGGTATGTAGACTTATATTGGGATTTTTCTTGCAGACACACGTGCCAGCTTCTTGAAACTGTGGATTTACATATTTTGTCAAAACTTGGGAAGTTTTTAGTCATTGTTTTTTTTTTTTTTAATACTCTTTCAATCTCTATCCCTTTGTCCTCTCTTTTTTTTTTTAATTTTTTTTTTCAACGTTTATTTATTTTTGGGACAGAGAGAGAGCATGAACGGGGGAGGGGTAGAGAGAGAGGGAGACACAGAATCGGAAACAGGCTCCAGGCTCTGAGCCATCAGCCCAGAGCCCGACGTGGGGCTCGAACTCAGGGACCGCGAGATCGTGATCTGGCTGAAGTCGGACGCTTAACCGACTGCGCCACCCAGGCGCCCCCCTTTGTCCTCTCTGATAACAAATATTTTGGGTTCTTTGTTATTGTCCCATGGGTCCTTGAGGTTCTGTTCATTTTCTTTTCATCAATTTCCTCTTTGTTGTTTGGATTGGGTCAGTTACATAAAGTTCATAGATTCTATCCTCTCTCATTTCCACTCTACTACTGAACCCATGTAGCATGTTTTTTGTTTGTTTGTTTTTAAATTTCTGTTACTGTATTCAGCTCTACCATTTCCATTTTGATCCTTCTGTTTCTGTGCTGAGATTTTCTATTTTTCCATCTCCTTGAAGAGAATTTGTAATTGCTTATGGAATAATTTTTATGATGATTGTTTTGACATCTTTGTGAGATCATTCCAATATATGATTCATCTTGGTGTTAGTTATCAATTAATTTTCTATCCTCATTCAAGTTGTGATTTTCCTGTAATGAGTGACTTTTAAAAAATTGTATCCTGGACATTTTGGCTTCTTTATAAGGAGGCCCTGGGTTCTTTTTAATTTTTTTGTTTTAGGAGGCAGTCCCCTGTCTATCTTTGGCCTAATTCTATAGGCCATAGTTCCAATAACCCTATTATTTTCAGAACCAATACAGTGCTATTTTGCTATCTGCTGCTTGTCTTAATTTGTGACCTGCAGTCGTCACTGGTCCCAGGTGTAGCTGTTTCAAGAAGTTGAAGGAGCTTCCCCAGGCTGAGTGCCTCTTGCGTATAGAGAAGAGATGCTCTAGCACATGGGACAGTGAACATTTCCCAGGTTGGGTGTTTGTCTTATTATGATACCTTTTGCCAGTGTTGCCAGCTAAATGACGTTTCCAGGCTTGGGAGAAGAGTCTCATGCCCTGTGGGAGATAAGAGCACTTCATGGTCTAGACATGTGTGGTGGGATCCCCCTGGTTGACATCCTATAACTACCTGATGTCTCTGGGAGGAAGAGCACAGTCTCAGGCCTAAGAGGGAAGAAGAGCACTTCCTCTGGCTATTTAAAGTCAGGGGCTCTTCCCAATCTGTCCCTTGTGATTCAATCAGTGTCCCCCGGCACTGCGGATGGGACTCCTGATCAGTCAGGAAGAGAAGTTTCTCTACCTGGGCCACACTCTGTTCTAGGCTGCCATCAAGAAATGCCAGAGCTGGAAATCTTCTTATATTGGGTGGGGATTGTAAGATACTGGCTGCTGTATTGTTCCCCCCTCAACGCCCATGCTGGGGTCCCAAACTAGTTCCCCATTCTTTACCAACTTTCAGTTATCGTTTGCTGTCTCTTCAGTTTCCTCCAGAGTTTATAATGGTATGTAGTAGGGAAGAGCATGAGGAGACAAATCTACGCCATCCTGTACAGACCAGAAGTTACATTTAACTTTTCTAGCATCATTTTTATGAATGCATAGTACTAAATTATAAAGATATGCAATTAACACATAAAGTGAAGTCTTGATGTATCCTATCTTTGAACAGGGTTGCATTCAAAGAAAACATATTTTCAATTCCAAGAGCACTTCAAAAACAATGTGCTTTTTATCAACGAGGAGCCAGACTTTTATGAAGCATGTGTTATATTTGAGTTACACAGAAAATTTAAAGGTCTTCTAACTTCTGTAGTCCAACATTTCATCATTTCTTTGGAAGATACTCTGAACTGAGGTTAAGGAGAAAGAAAAAGGAAAGAAGATGAGACAAGGAGGTGAAGGAGAAAAAAAAAAAGTCAGAGGAAGAAGATAGGCAGGAAGTAAGTTGGAGGCCTAAAAAAATAACAAAGAGCTCAGTGGAAAGCTTATGTGAGGAAGATCCATGAGAGATAAGGGAAGGAAGGCAGTCAACAGGGAAATGGGAAAAACGGTAACAAAATTCACATGGTGTTCTTGTGAACACCAAGAAGAGGAGATTAGGACATAGAGACACCAGATTCACGCCTGCACAGATGACCATGTGAACACAGTGACAAGGTGGCGGCCATCTGTAAGCCAAGGGGAAAGGCCTCAGAAGAAACCAAACCTGCCAACAGTTGACCTTGAACCTCTAGCTTCCAGAATTGTGACGAATTACATTTTTATTGTTAAGGCCACCCAGTCTGAGGTATTTTGTTATGGGAGCCCTAGCAAACTATACCAGTTGCACAACTCTGAAAAGATACTAAATACCACTGAATTGTATACTTTAAATGGGTGAAACTTATTATATAGAAATAAAATCTCAATAAAGCTGTTTCTAGAAAAGTACCATAGGCGATTCCCTCTCACAGAAATGGTTACAAACTATGGGCTAGACCATGTTAACAAACAGTCCTGACACTTCTGTGCATGGCCCTGAACTCAATGCTGCTAGGTTTTGGGTTTGACCAGATGCTCAAGGACTTCACAGTCCACTGTATAAAACTGTTCAAGAACCAGAAAGTGTGACTACTGTTTTGGAGTGAATCTAAAATTTGACGGGCCAAAGCAGATAAAATTTTGCAAGCCCTCATTAAGAAACATAGTACAGAATTATGTGTGAAAGTGAGTATTGCTTTAGATTTATAAAAGAAATCACAGGGGCGCCTGGGTGGCGCAGTCGGTTAAGCGTCCGACTTCAGCCAGGTCACGATCTCGCGGTCCATGAGTTCGAGCCCCGCATCAGGCTCTGGGCTGATGGCTCAGAGCTTGGAGCCTGTTTCCGATTCTGTGTCTCCCTCTCTCTCTGCCCCTCCCCCGTTCATGCTCTGTCTCTCTCTGTCCCAAAAATAAATAAACGTTGAAAAAAAAAATTAAAAGAAATCACAAATTTTACAAATTGAAAATTAAAAAAACCTGACGAATGCCACAATCATCCTCCAATCCAGAAATATTTTTATTCATTACAAAATTCACAAATCAAATTGCAACTGTTTATGAACAAGTAACATAGAAAATGGTAAAGCAGCTCAAATGATTGCAACTTGACTTGGCTGATTTTATAACTTTTCCGTTACTATGTAATTCATTATTGCAAATATCACAGCTTAAAACAACATACAGTTATTATCTCATAATTTCTGTGAGTCAGGAGTCTGGGCACAGCCTAGCTGGGGCCCTTGCTTAGGGTCTTACAAGGCTACAATTAAGGTGTTAGGCAGCATTATCCTCTGGAGGCTGGACTGGGTGAATATGTACACAAGCCTTTTCGGTTTGTTGGCATAATTCACTTCTTGGCTGCTGTGTGACTGAGGTGTCGGATTGCTTGCTGTCAGCTGAAGGCTATCTGCAGTTCTTTGCCACCTGGACCTCTCCCTAGGTTCACGTACAGTGTGGTAGCTTACTTCTTCAGGTCAACAACAGAGAAAAATCTTTCTCTAAGACTTTTCAGCTAAGGTAAGAATGACATCCCATACCTTTGTTCTATACTGTAACCTAATGAAGAAGGAGCTACCCCATCTCATTTTAACATCCTATTGTTTTAGAGCAAGTCTTGGGCCCTGCCTACTTCCAAGCTGTGATAAGTGGTGTCATAAACTGATGTAATTGCAATGTGCTGGAAATTATTCAGTAAAATTATGCAATTACCTAGGTTAATGGCAAGATTATGTATTAGACATCACATCATGGCCCATAAGAACCTTGTATGCTCTTGTCTGCTGTACTTGTTTGCTCTTTGTGTGAGGGCAAGTTATTGAGAGGTATCAGCCTGAAGCATATATATGAGAGAGAGAGACTCAAACTACCTGGAATGTGAACCAGAGCATCCTATTTTGTGCCAGGCTTTGGGTAAAAGAAAGACTGTAGTGATTCAAAACAGGAGTGAAAATGATATGAAAATATAAAAGAGACAGAGAAACCATGAATACACAAGAGGTAAGGATTCCATGGATGAGGTGCCCTCATGCGGAAGCCCTCTGCCAACTTCACGCACGGGCCTATGAATAACACAACATTCCTGAATATTTTTAAGTCCCCCTGAACAAAGGGAAATGACCAGGGAATCCTGTGGAAGACTGTGGGTATAAAAAAGAGAATGTCATACCTGTCCATCATGTTAATAAACATTACCTAATACTGGAACTTCAGTTTTCTTATGTACAAAATAAATAAAATATTATTATCTGTAAACAATATTTTATCATGAAGTAATACAAAAGTTTCCCCTAATGGTCAAATTCTCTGATTGTGTAAATGCTCTCAAATATTCCTTATTGTACTCTGAAGAAAGTTTGTCACATATTTGAGATGTAGAAAAAACTGAATTATGGACTTTCAACTTAGAACAAGTCCTCAAGAAAACTAATATTGGGGAAAATAATGTTGGAAAATTAACCTGAAGAATATGCGGTTTGTTTATGTAAGTACCCACAGAAAGAACTATAGTTATTATTTGAATTAAATATTGACAACTAGAAATACATCACAAATATTCACCAGTACTGGAGGACAGCATCTATTTGCTCAGTATGGAAAATACTAGATTAGATATATACCCAATATCCAGAAGTAATAAAACTTTACTTTCTCATTATTTTTCTCAGACATTTATTTCCCACTTAGAGCACTTACGCATTATCTGAAAGCTGTAAACAATGTTTATAGTGTAGTGTCATTTATCTAAATGGAGTTGAGAATCACGGATACATTAATAATATAAATAACAGTAATAACAGTAAAACATATTTATTTAATCATTATGAAAACCCTAAAGAGAGGCACTTATTACCCTTACTCACCAAGGCTTAGGGAGGCTTCATTAAGGGTTTTGTACCAAAAGGACAGTGCCAGATTATCAAACCCAGGTCATATTTGGATTTCTGAAGCAAAAATAGTATCATTTTACATATTTCTTACATATAATAATATGATTATATTCAATATTTATATTTATTCCTAATTCCCAAAGAATGGATGAAATCAAACCACTGCTAGAAGAGAGATTTTGCTGTTGATTCTCAAAATACTGATTCCCATAATGCATTGGGGCATGAACATAAACTTTGCACTTCTTTCTTCAGTTGAAAAAGACACATCAGTTCCATACTTCACATTTGGCAGTATGTGAACTGTACAATAAAACAGGACAATGCTAGAAACCAAGAAACAAAAATGGACCTACCCACTGATAAGTTGGTTTCATGGATCTATGTTCCTTGAAGCCAGAGACCCTGTGGTCTCACATGTTATCAACATTCAGGTGTCTCACTCACCTGTACTGGAACACTATCTGCCTGATCACTTGGCAGAATTCTAGAAGATTTTTTCCACAATTTGACGAAATGAGAAGTTCTGGGATACTATACACATTAATGAGGAGTATGAAAAGTCAATTCTTTCTCTTAAGGAAGTGCTTAACTATTACTCAACCACATTTTCAGTAAGAAAATGTAATAAATTATTATTAGTTCAAATCTGTGTTTCCATTGCATGAAGCTCACATTTTTTCATTCTGCCAATCCTAGTTCCTTCCTACATTCTTAAACATGTGTTAAATATTGCTCATAAAAATGCCACGTATGGTAAAACTAGAGAGTCAGTCCCTGGATATGAGTAGCAATTTTATAACACAGCAAAGAACAAAGGAATCTGGTGTATATTGTCCTGCAATTTCATGTATGCACAACTTAGAAAAACTCAAAATACAAAATATAAGCTCACTACTGTTTGGATTGGCCTTCCTCATCTTTAAATTATTTCCCAGTATTGGGCAACTAATGCTTACTACAAATTCAATACTACATAGCTTTTAAATAACTTCATAATAATACTTTTGCAAAATGATTACATCTCATCAAAGTAATCCCATACATACATACACACACACATACACAAATCAGATGCAAGAAAAGATCTGTTTGCTTCTTTTTTAGCAGAGCTTTACCTTGAGGTTGGTGGCATAAAGAACATGCAAGAAGTCTTTTTGCCTTAAATAAGCAGTAATCCTACAGAAATTTCTTAGACAATAAAAGGATTAGTTAGTTATTTTGAAAAACATGAATTCTTATCAAGAAAAATGCCGTTGTTATGGAATTCAAGAAAATATTCCAAATAATGTCAACTTAATTATCAATGTTACATAAACTTAAAACAAAAAACAAAAGAAATGTTACATAAACTTCCTAAGTACTTGTACTTACATGATTTTTGTTTGGTAAGACTTACCTTTCTAATTATATAGAAAATGGCACATTAACAATTTCACCCATCTTTTACATAATTACTATATTTATATTCACATATGCATATATACACACACAGAAAGAAAATAATTTACTACTTAAATTTTCAAAATTCTTTTTCCAACAATCATTAGATTTTGTTCACTAAGACAACAGTTCTCAAGTGTGGTCCCCAGACCAGCAGTATCAGCATTACATTGAAAATATTTAGATGTGCACAACCTCAGACTTTCCTCTAAACCTACTGAATGAGAAACTGTGGAGATGGACCCAGCACTCTGTAATTTATCAAGGCCTCCAGGTGATTCTGAGGTGCTGTTGAGGTGGAGAACCACTGCTCTAAGAGATCTTTAGCTTAAGGGTTAGTTGTAATGAAAGCATTTCTTCTGTTGATCCGAAATTGAATAGAAAAAAATATTTTTAAGTATTTTTTAGAATGGGATAGCAATTAAATAAGCTAAAAAACTGAACTATGCAGGTGTGATAGAAATCTCAGATATCAGGCTAATAATATAGACTATCCTTTCAAAAGTAAAAGAAACATAATAAGAGCTAATGCCTTCGCATTGTTTGCTGTCTGGGTGCCAGACATGGTCCTAAGCACTTTATTTATAAGATATTTAATCCTCAAAACAACTCATATAGCTTCATACTGTTATCCTGCTCATTTTACAGATGGGAAAACTAAGGCATGGAGAGGTTCGCTGTGACTGTCCAAAGCATGCAGTTGGTAAGAGGAAAAGCGAGGCACAGAGTAACAAGTGGCAGAGCTGGGATGCTAATTCTATTTTTTTAATGTTTATTTATTTATTTTTTCAACGTTTATTTATTTTTGGGACAGAGAGAGAGACAGAGCATGAACGGGGGAGGGGCAGAGAGAGAGGGAGACACAGAATCGGAAACAGGCTCCAGGCTCTGAGCCATCAGCCCAGAGCCCGACGTGGGGCTCGAACTCAGGGACCGCGAGATCGTGACCTGGCTGAAGTCGGACGCTTAACCGACTGCGCCACCCAGGCGCCCCAATGTTTATTTATTTTTGAGAGAGAGAGAGTGCAGGCACAGGGAAGGGGCAGAGAGAGAGGGGGACAGAGGATCTGAAGCAGGCTCTGTGCTGACAGGAGACAGTCCAATATGGGGCTCAAACTCACGAACTGTGAGATCACGACCTGAGTCGAAGGCAGACCCTTAACCGACTGGACCACCCAGGCACCTCTGGGATGCTAATTCTAATTGGATATTTCCGTCGTCCCTAATCTTAATTATGAGGAAATTTATTATAAGCTTATAAAAAATTATTTTAAGTACTTAATTTTTATTAATAGACCATTTGTTTCTTTGTTTCTGAAAAGTAGTGCATAGGTATAAAAATACTATTTGTAGATGAGTGAAAATGGAGAACTTTGGGCCTAATCAGAGCAATCCAACTGTTAGGATTTGGCCAGCAAAGTAGTTTGCTTATTTATTTGTATTTGAGGCATTAGATTGGGCTGCACTCCCTCCCTCCGTCTCTGATGTCCTATATTTGCAGCACAAAAAATTCTGGTTCAAGTAAACAAAAGCCAAATCTGAATCATAAGGATGGTCACAGCCCCTCAATCAACTGCCAGACTTAAGCCAGTTTATATACTCAAAACCACTTCCTGTTGAGGAAGGACCATGAGATATTACTAAAAATATTTACTATTAGGGGTGCTGGGTGCCTTGGTTCATTAAGCGGCTGACTCTTGGTATCAGCTCAGGTCATGATGTCAAGGTCATAAGATCAGGCCTCTGCCCTGGGCTCCACACTGAGCTTGGAGACTGCCTCAGATTCTCTCTCCCTCTCTCTCTGCCCCTCTCCTGCTCGTATGTGCACTCTCTCTCTCAAAAAAAGAAAGAGGTTTTTTTTGTCTTACTGTTAATATTTCTTTCAGACTTCCCCAAAGGGACCTATGGCCTTTTACCACCATAACTGTGTGCATTGAGGAAAAGGAAATAATCCGACCATTTGGGGACTACTTGTCACTGCCTCTGAACTAATTCCACAAGACCCAAAACGTCACTGTGGCCATCAGTCAGAGCAGAGGCTTAAAAGGTCAGGTGGTCGATGGAATTTTAACTCAGTCTGTCTCTCAATGGGAGCCCATCTGTGGTTATTCCCCAGCTCCAGAACGCACAGTTGGAAGATATATTCAGCAGCTGGCACAATTTCCAAATTGGTTCCCTGACATGTGGAACGAAGGCTACTATGGTGGAAAAAGCCAAGTTGGAGCTACTATGGCCTCCTCTACTCAGCAAAATAGTAAGCCAAAAGCATTATGCCATTCCTGGAGGTATCACAGAGGTTAGTGCCACCATCAAGGACTTGAAAAAGAGTAAGAGTGGTGATTCCCACCACATCTCCATTCGACTCACCTATGTGGCCTGTGTAGAAGACAGATGGATCTTGGAGAAGGTCAGCGGATTATCATAACTTTAACTAGATGCTGACTCCAATTGCAGCTGCTGTACCAGATATGGTTTCATTGCTTGAGCAAATCAACCCATCTTTGGGTACCTGGGATGCAGCTATTGATATGGCAAATGTCTTTTTCTCTATCCCTGTCCATAAGGTCCACCAGAAAAGCAGTTTGCTTTCAGTTGGCAAGGCCAGCAATACAACTTCACTGTACTACCTCAGGGGTATATCAACTTTCTAGCCCTGTGTCATAATTGAATTTACAGGGATCTTTATCTAAACTCTTTCCTTCCATAAGACATCACACCAGTCCATTACATTGAGGACATCATGCTGATTGGACCTAGTAAGCAAGAAGTAGCAACTATTCTAGACTTACTAGTAAGACATTTGCTTATCAGAGGATAGGAAATAAATCCAACAAAAATTGGGTCTTTTACTTCAATGAAATTTCTAGTGGGTCAGTGCTATAGGGCATATTGAGATATCCTTTCAAAGGTGAAGGATAACCTGTCACATCTGGCCCCTCCTACAACAACAAAATACATGCACAATGCCTAATGGGACTCGGGATTTTAGAGGCAACATATTCCTTATTTGGAAGTGTTACTCCAGTCCATTTACTGAGTGACCTGAAAAGCTGCTAGTTTTGAGGAGGCCCCGGAACAAGAGAAGGCTCTGCAACAGGTCCAGGCTGCTATAAAAGTTACTCTGCCACTTGGGTCATATGATCCAGCACATCCAATGGAACTTGAACTGTCAGTGGTAGATAGGAATGCTGTTTGGAATCACTGGCAGAATTCACCTATAAGTGAATTTCTCTGCAGGCCCTTAGAATCCTGCCATCCCTTGCAGAGAAATACTCTCCTTTTGAAAAATAGCTCTTGGCTTGCTATGAGATTGAGTAGAGGCACCCAGTCACCATGGGACATAAACTACCCATCATGAATTAGACGTCACCTGACTTACCAAGCCATAAAGTTGGATGTGCCCTGCAGCACACTATCATCAAATGGAAGTAGTATATGCAGTGGGCCCGTGCTCATGGAATTCACCACCACTGCCATGTTCCTCACCATCCTGAAGCAGCTGGCTTGATCAAATGATGGAGTGGCCTTTTGAATACTTGGTTATAGCACTAAGTGGCAATGCCCTGCAACTCTAGGGTAAGCTTCTCCAGGAGGCTGTATATACTTAGAATCAGCATCTAATATATGGTTCTGTTTTTCCTACCATCAGGATTCTTGAGTCCAGGAATCAAGGGGTGGAAATGGGAATGGCACCACTCACTATTACCCACAGTGACCCATTAGCAAAATTTCTACTTCGGTTTTGCAACCTTATGCTCTGCTGGCCTAGAAGCCTTAGTACCAGAATGAGGAATGGTTATACCAGGAAACAAAGTAATGATTCAATTGAACTAAAAGTTAAGACTGCCACTCTGGCATTTGGACTCTTCATGCTCTTAAATCAACAGGCAAAGAAAGGAATTAGTGTGTCAGTTGAAGTGAATAATCCTGGCTACCTAGGGGAAATTGGACTGATATTCAACAATGGAGGGAAGGAAGAGTATCTCTGTAATACAGAAGATCCATTAGGGCATCTCTTCGTACTACTGTGGCTGTATATTAAAGTCATTGGAAAACTAAAATGACCCAATCCAGACATGACTACTAACGTCCCACATCTTTTAGGAATGAACGTTTGTGTAATTCCACTAGGTAAAGAACCACGACCAACTGAGGTGCTTGCCGAAGGCAAAAGTAATACAGAATAGGTAGTAGAAGAAGGTAATTACAGATGTCAGCTACGACCACAGAAGAGACAAGAACTGTAATTGTTATGAGAGCTCCTTCTTACTTTGTTATAAGTTATGTGTATGTGAATAGGAAATATATTTGTTCCCTTATACTGTAACAGGCATTGACTTATTACCATATATTTAAATATTATTAATTTTATATCATGGTATTTAAGTTACAGGATTATCGGGGCAAAAGTAAACATCACTTAAGGACTTCACCTTTTCTTCTGGAATGGGTTAGTGCATTTTCAATGGTAGGTAGTATAGTTGTATCATGTTAGGTGACATGACCTTGTTATTGTCTATATTTGGAAATTAAGTATGGTTTAAGGAGATGTGTATGGGTGTCAAGTTGACAAGGAGTGGACTTGTGATGGTTAATTTTATGTGTCAACTTGACAAGGCCACGGGATGCCCAGATATTTGGATACACATTCTGGGTGTGTCTGTGAGGGTGTTTCTGGATGAGATTAATATTCTAATTGATAGACTGAGTAAAGCAGAGTATTGCCCTTCTCAATGTGGTTGGTCTTCATCCAATCTGCTGGATGTCTGAATAGGAAAAAAAAAAAAAAAAAAGGTAGGTTAGGGGGAAATTTTCTCTGTCCGCTTCTCTGAGCTGGGACACCAGTCCTCTGCTGCAGTCAGACTTGGACTTGAACTGGACTGTACCATCAGCTCCTCTGGGTCTCTAGTTTGCCAACTGCAGATTGTGGGACTTCTCTGTCTTCATAAGCATGTGAGCCAATTCCATGTATTTATTTTGTCTCTCTGGAGAACCCTAATAAAGATAATTTCTGAGATTCATCCATCATCCAGGTTGTACTGTATATCAGTACTTTCTCCTTTTTGTCACTGCATGGCATTTCATTCTGGGAATACACTTTTAAAAAAAATCTATTCTCCTAGGGGCGCCTGGGTGGCTCAGTCAGTTAGGCGTCTGACTTCGGCTCAGGTCATGATCTCATAGCTTGTGAGTTCGAGCTCTAAGTCGGGCTCTGTGCTGACAGCTCGGAGCCTGGAGCCTGCTTCGGATTCTGTGTCTCCCTCTCTCTGTGCCCCACCCCTGCTTGCTCTCTGTCTCTCAAAACTGAACAAACATTAAAAAAAATGTTTTTTTAAATCTATTCTCCTATTGATGCACATTTTGGGATCTCTGCATTTGGGGCTATGAATAGTTGCTAGAAACACTGAATACAACCTTTGGTAAACATTTGTACTTATTTTTCTTAAGCATCTATCTAAAAGTTAAGTAGCTGAATCACAGAGTACTTATATGTCTGGTTTTATTAGATACTTACAAATGACTTTCCAAAGTGGTTGAAACAATTTGTGAGAGTTTCAGTTGCTCCACACTTTCATTAACACTTGGTTTTTTCAGTCTTTTTAATTTTAACCATTCAGGGCGGGCAGATCGTGAAGTAAGTAAAAATATATTTTTGATACCCCTGCCTATGTTCAACTAAGCAACTCCACTGTATGTCTCCCATTTCCCTTATCCTTAGGGCCTTCCACTGCCTTTATGAAGCTGGTAGATTTACCCTAATTTCTACTTAAGATGTTAGTTGATAAAAATGACAAATTAGAAGCCAGCAAGCATCATTAATGTAAAGATGCTGTTTCTTTTTTTAATTTTTTTAATGTTTATTTATTTTTGAGAGAGACAGAGTGTGAGCATGGAAGGGCAGAGAGAGAGGGAGACACAGAATCTGAAGCAGACTCCAGGCTCCGAGTTGTAAACACAGAGCCTGACATGGAGCTCGAACTCACCAACTGTCAGATCATGACCTGAGCCGAGGTCAGTCTCTCAACTGACCAAGCCACCCAGGCGCCCCTGAAGATGCTGTCTTAAAAATGTAACTAGTTGCCCACATTAATATATCAATTTCACATAACATTCTGTATTGCAGGTTGTTTTGAAGAAAAATAAAACAAAAATTAAAAACCAGGACATTTGCCAAGTCGTCATTAGTGCTATTTACAAACTCTTTTCTTTCCTTCCAAAAATATTCTAAGATTGCATCTTTCTGCTCATTTGAAGTTGGTTGTTTCTACATGGCTTGCACTGACCAATGAACTGTGACTCCAAGTGAGATGTTCCACTTTTCGGGCAGGAAACTTAAGAACCAGTGTGCAAGTTGCCATGTGCACTTCCCATGTCTCCTTAGCACTTACGTAAGATTAGGTCAAGATAGAATCTGTACTAGCACAAGTCCTTGAGAGACTGTGATGAGCAGAGGTGTTCTGATAACTTGCACTTGGACACACAGGGTAAGAAAGGAACAAACAGGGACGCCTGAGTGGCTCAGTCGGTTAAGTGCTGACTTTGGCTCAGGTCATGATCTCCCGGTCCGTGAGTTCCAGCCCCGAGTCGGGCTCTGTGCTGACAGCTCAGAGCCCGGAGCCTGTTCAGATTCTGTGTCTCCCTCTCTCTCTGCCCCTCCCCCACTCACGCGGACATGCGTTCTCTCTCTCTCTTTCTCTCTCTCTAAAGTAAATATTGAAAGAAAAAGTTTAAAAAAAGAAGAGAACTTTTTGTTTTCTTATAAGTCACTAAGACTTCGGTGTTGTTTGTCATCACAGCATAACCTAGCCTCCCCAGAAAGGCAGTCTGTCCATGTAAACCTCACTCTGGGTGAGTCAATTTGCTTATGCTAAATATCTGGGTCCCTCTTTAAATACCATCTGTAGTCTCCAGTTTGCAGCAGTTCCTGGTAATTCTTCCTCTCTCATTTATATCCCTTATGAGGCCTCTAGGAATTTTGTTTTTAATAGACCATTTTTCAGAGCAGTTTAGGGTCACAATAACATTCATGAGAATAGATACATAGATAGAGATATATATCAAAATGAATATATTTTAATAAAAGTATTTTTTAATAAAGAAGCTATAAGCTAGTTCTGTCCCTTTTAAGGCTTGTTTTAGTTTTATGGTGAGGAGGGCAAAAGGCAGCTAGCAGCAATAAATTTATAAAACTATGTATTTTGTCATTTTAATTATTCTCTATGGCATCCCTCATCTCCCTATCCTTGCACAAATAAGAGTCTCTAACATTGTTTATTTTCTAAATCTGTTTTATTTTTAACCAAACAGAAACAGGGTTCAATGAGTGTTAGCTACGACAACTTAGCAAACACACTCTTGAAACTTTCAGGAAAAACATGGTTTCAGCATTTTTTCCAAGATTAATTTTTCTGTGCCTTGGAATGTAAAACAGTTACCATAACATTAATTGAATGAGGTTTTATCTAATCAAACATTAACGGAAACAAACATCTCCAGAGGATCGGAATTCCATACGAATTCCACAGGGCAGAAACATCACATATGTCATCTCAAATAGAAAACGAGGAAGTGTCTTTTTAGCTATTGCCAGCCATTAATAATTCACATGAAGAAAATTATTTTAACTGTTACACTGGTGTTTGAACATTCTGTCTTATGTTCTTGACACTAAAATCTGTGCACCTTTTAAACAATTATATCACTTCCAGTTCTGGCAAGGTTGCAAAGTAGATAATGTGCAAACCTAAAAGTGCTAATGAAAATGTAATTAAAACCTATTGACATGCAAAGTCAAGCTCCTAGAAAAGTTCTAGTAATCTGTGGAGCTAAAGGGAAAAATCTGAAAATCCTGCGTATTACACAGAGGCTGACACGTCTTTGGCTTCTGAAAGGTGCCAATCCTCCTTTAGCCAGGGGATTTGATTTCTCCAATCATGGCAGGGCAGTGGTGGGGCCTTGGGCCTGAGCAGTGGGTGTTGTGTACTCTATCATTGATCTCCAATAAGGTGGGAACCCTCAAAGGGAGACAACCCAGTATAAAGGGTAGACTAGACAACAAGGATTAAAAAAAGCTCGACTGTTTTGGCCTTCAGGGCCAAATCTAAGAACCGCAGGAAATTTAATGGGCAACCATTACACTGTCTAACTACAGAACAGTGTTTAGAACTTGCTATTTATTTTTTATTTCTTTTCCAAGCTTACATAGAGATTTCAATACTTAGAGATTTTGGCAGGGAAAATTTGATCACTGAGAACTCATACATCAAGATGTGCTCTCATCATTTAGGGGTTTATATTCAAAACACACACATGACTTGGGAATCTCCAAATTGGAAGAATAATATAACACATGGTCTTCCATTGGTTACATCATGGGACACCAGCAGAAGCAAGAGCAAGCCTGTCAGAGAGAGCACACCCGCAGACAAGCCGTCCTCGGAGCCTCATGGGCTCAGCCTCATGGTTCTAAACTTGAGAGTGCGTGAAGTAACCTGACACCATTTTACTCCATTTCTGATCTCCTATGTTTACACAGAAAGAAACTAAATGCCCCACAGATGAAAGACGACACAAGGCATAGTGTTTTAGGGTGTAGCTTCTGGAGACACTTTCACATAATGCTTTTGTGAGTGACTTTGCATGAGATATCCAACCTCAGTTTTCTCATCTCTAAAAGGGGAATTATATTTTTTAAATATTCATTTATTTATTTTGAGAGAAAGAGAAAGAGAGAGAGAGAGAGAGAGAGAGAGAGAGAGAGAGAGAGAGAATACACCAAGCACTGTGAGCACAGAGCCAAAATTAAGAGTCGGACGATTAACCAACTGAGCCACCCAGCCACCCCTAAAAGGGGTATTATCATAGTATCTATCTAATGGGTTTGTTATATGAATTAAATGAGTTAACATGTGGAAAGTAGTTAGGACCAGAACCATGCCTAGAAGGTAGGGATCACTGGAAAGGACAGCTTCTCTTATCATCGTTAGCATCACCTCAGTCATCACTGCTGCTATAGGTCACTGGTTACATTATTCCAACTATTCCATGGTTAGGATGTTTCTTCTCTAAATTTGCCCAGATGCATATCCTTCTGACCTGGAACTAAATCTTGAGGTAAACCTAGCAACTATACATATCAAAATGATATGCCTTTGCGCGACTGGCTCCTTTGTCAAGAAGCAACATAACTAAGAACAGCAAGAAAATGTAAGGGACTACCATGAAGCTAGCTAATTACAGAACATGTGTTTAGAACTTGCTATTTATCTGTTGTTTCTTTTTTAAGCTATACTTGTATATAGATTTCCAGTGCAAATCATTTGTGTTGTAAGTGTATTCTATTAACGTACACGCATTTTGGTTCCTTAGAATCCAGAAAACGTTACACAGAAAAATCCTCTAAGATATACACATGGTTGAGTACATTGGAGGTAGTGTTTACCTCAAGAGTGGATGCATCGAGGTCATCCCAGACCCAGCACTGTCTCCTGCCCCCACCACACACACCAGTGGCCACTGACCACCAGACTACTCGGGAAACTGGGAGAACATGGATAGGACAGCAGGCTGCCTCACCAGGCTTCTGTTGGGGACTTTTGAGACTCATTAGCTCGACAGCTCTCGTGTCAGCTAATTCCACCTGCTCTGCTTCCCTCTTCCAGGAGCTCTCATGTCTCTTTCTTTCTGACTCCCTGCATTGCAATTACATCAGAGGGAAGAAATTCCTCAGCACCCAATCCCCTTCCTATTAACTCCTGATAAATTTCAGCTTTGTCTCTGAAAAATGAGATTAGTAGATACCTGTCTCATGATGTGGTACATACGTGCAACATGATGAATCTGCAATTATTTTGTATCAATGCTTTTTGAGTTTCACACTCTAATTCTGTATTTGCTTATTTTACATTTGGGACAGAGTACTATGCTGTATACCTTCGAGTCTCCTTAAATAGTATTTTAAGTATTTCATACTGCTGTATTTATATGTGATTTTGCAAACCTCATTTCACTTACATGGAAAAGTGTACTGAAACAAGATCATTCTGAGCTTGGTTGGTCCATGTAGAAAACACTCTGAAAACATTTTAATATTAGGTTACCTCAAAAGCAGAATCTGAACCCCAGCCATGGGTTGAACGCGGCCCACGCACTCCCATCACTTTTTCTTTCTTCTTGCTTTGGATGCTATAAAGCATCCTGCATGGGTTCCAGTGCTCCAGAGCAAAGCCAGCGGTGACACCAGGAGGCCACTGCATTTCCAGCTGCAAATGGGCAGAGGGGAGGAAACGACACAGACATGTACTCATGTACACACCACCTAGATGTGCTCTAAGCCCTTCAAGGACTAGGGAAATTACTGCTGGGCAAGACAGTCCTCTGTGGGCCTCTCGTACTCCTCCCCTTCTCACTGTGCGTGCCAACAACCCAAGGCCTTGACCACTCTTTCCCTTGGCCATTTGTCAGGGTTGACTTTGCAGGGAACAACCTTAAGGGATGAGGTCACACCTTCCTTCAGGACACAGAGGAGGACTAAAGTTCCTTCTCTAATTCTATGGTGGGTGTGGTTATGAAGAGGATTTTTGTGGTGAAGGAACTGTCAGGTATCTGTATATTGGTGGTGGAAAAAGGAATCTACACATGTGATCAAACCTCCCAGGACTAAAAACGCGCGCGCACGCGCGCACACACACACACACACACACACACACACGAATACAAGTACAACTGGAGAAATGAGAAAAAACAAATCTATCATTGGATAAATGTTCCATAAATTGAGTATTTTCTAATTTTGATGAGCTTTGCCACATCATGGCTTACTGTAATCTTGGAAGGCTGCATTATAGGATTTGAGGAAAAAAGTCATAAATATGAAGAATTCCTTGTATCTTCAAAAGGACTGAGGATTAAAGGTGAAGATTCATCTCAAATTTAAGGCTGTTATTACAGGGCGCCTGGGTGGCTCAGTTGGTTAAGCGGCCGGCTTTGGCTCAGGTCATGATCTTGCAGTCCGTGAGTTCAAGCCCTGTGTCGGGCTCTGTGCTGACAGCTCAGAGCCTGGAGCCTGTTTCAGATTCTGTGTCTCCCTCTCTCTGAGCCTCCCCTGTTCATGCTCTGTCTCTCTCTGTCTCAAAAATAAATAAATGTTAAAAAAAAAATTAAGGCTGTTATTACAAACACAGTAGAGAGAGAAGATACCTGGGAACAACAACTAATATTCTCTGAGCGCTGTCCTACCTGCCAGGTACTGTAACGACAGTTAACATTCATTTACTATTTAATCCTCAAAGCAATCCTACGTGATGGCACCATTATTATCTCCATGTTATAGGACATCAAAACACAGAAAGGCTTGTAAATAAACTAACATTCAGGAAGTGCTGGTACTGAACATAATCTGTCTTTACATATCCCAGTAATCCCATGGGATATTATGCATAGTTATGTACGGAAGTACTGAGGCCCAAAGAAGTTAAATAAATTATACCAACATAAATAGAAGGCGTATCTAGAATTCAAAATTCTGGTTGACCTCTGTCTAAAGCTGCTTCTTTTCCCTGAAGCAAACAACCTTCCTAGTGCCTCACAGGTTGTAGAAGAGGAACCCAGCTGTAACTCAGAACATCTGCTTTCCAGTTCCAGTACTTGGTGGACTGTAACACGCTCATCAGGTGCTTAATTTCCTGAGCCACCCTTTCTTTACCTGTGGCAAGGTGTGGATTGGGATGGACAGTGTACAGTTATCTAAAGTCTCTTCCAGTTCTAGGGGCGCCTGGGTGGTTCAGTCGGTTAAGTGTCAGTCTTCAGCTCAGGTCATGTTCTCGTGGTTCGTGAGTGTGAGCCTCTCATCGGGCTCTGTGCTGACAGCTCAGAGCCTGGAGCCTGCTTTGGATTCTGTGTCTCCCTTTCTCTCAGCCCACCCCTGCTCACACTCAGTCTCTCTCTCTCTCAAAAATAAACATTAAGGGGCTCCTGGGTGGCGCAGTCGGTTAAGCGTCCGACTTCAGCCAGGTCACGATCTCGCGGTCCGTGAGTTCGAGCCCCGCGTCAGGCTCTGGGCTGATGGCTCGGAGCCTGGAGCCTGTTTCCAATTCTGTGTCTCCCTCTCTCTCTGCCCCTCCCCCGTTCATGCTCTGTCTCTCTCTGTCCCAAAAATAAATAAAAACGTTGAAAAAAAAATTAAAAAAAAAATAAACATTAAAAAAAGAAGTTTTTAAGTCTCTTCCAATTCTGAAAGTATACAATTATGTCTAGGGACACCTTATCTGGGGTTATGTTGGTACATTTAGACAAATGTATGTGACTTCTGTTCTGGGTAACAGACACATTTCTAATTCAGTAGACACAACCAACAGAATTGGTCACCAAGTAAACAACCCTTATCTGAGTCTGACCCTCCAACTAGCACCAGAAGACAAAAGCCACAAGAAAAAACCCTCTGTGATTTTCTTCAGGTAACACAATTTGACATCTCCCCCCCACCCCTTCCTGCTCTCTTCTTTCATTCTGACCAGCAGAGCCAGTGAAAACACCCTTGTGTGTCATTCTGGAAGGAGCAAAACGATGCTGTGAAGAGTCAGATCAGAAAGAAACAAGGAATTAGACTTGTGTTCTCTGACCTCTTGCCTAGTGAAGGGACAACAGAAATAACAGCAGGTATATTGGAAACGCCTCTGCATGGTCATGATTTCTTGCCCCATATAGTCAATGACCTGCAGGATAAAGGGCCTTAGTGTCTGATACACAGTTTTGGTAAAGTCTTCTGTGTTTTCAGTTATGATGTGAATAATCTGGCCCAGATTGTTTTTAATATTGTATCTATTATTAGTTTTAAAAGATGTCATCACTAAAAAATAAAATGAGCCACTTTATTTAAAAAAATTTTTTAAATGTTTATTTGTTTTTTGAGAGAAAGTGTGTGTGTATGTATGTATGGGGGGGGGGGAAGGGCAGATAGAGAGGGAGACACAGAATCTGAAGCAGGCTCCAAACTCTGGGCTGTCAGCATAGAACCCAAAGAGAGACTCAAACTTGCAAACTGCGAGATCAGGACCTGTGCCAAAGTCAGACGCTTAACCGACTAAGCCACCAAGGTGCCCAAGAAAGCCACTTTTAACTTAGAAGCAGTTAAAATGGTCTTCAAGTATTTGTCTAGCATTTCTTAGTGTATAAAGAAAAACAGCTTTTTCAAAATTTCATTGAAGCATATGCAATTCATCAGAACATCAAAATATCTTATAACCCTTGTAAGAATTTAAATCCTTTGGGATTTAGGGGCATCTGGCTGGCTCAGTTAGAGGAGCATATGACTCTTGATCTCAGGGTCATGAGTTCAAGTCCCACATTGGATAAAGGATTACGTAAATAAATACAAATTAAAAAATAAATCCTTTGGGATTTAAAATATTTAAGCTCAGAGCACGATCATTTTAAAATGTTTATTCACATAACAGGAAAGACTGAAATCATTTTTTATAAGATATTCATGTTTTCTATAATACTTGCATTCAGAAAACTTTAGTTTTAAAAATATTTTAATGTCAGGATGAATTTAAAATGTTGTAACTGAGATACAAAATAAACTAGATATAGTGACAGCATGAAATGAAGAAGCAGAGGAGGGAATAGGTGAAACAGAAGATCAAATTATGGAAAATAATGAAGCTGAAAAAAGAGGGAAAGGAAGTTACCACATCATGAGGGAGACTTAGAGAACTAAGCAATTGCATGAAATGAAATAATGTCCATATCATAGGAGTACTAGAAGAGGAAGAGTGGGGAAAGGAGCAGAAGGTTTATTTGAACAAATTATAGCTGAGAACATCCCTAATCTGGGGAAGGAAACAGACATCCAAGTACAAGAGGCACAGAAAACTCCCTTAAAATCAACAAAAACAGGTCAATACCATAGCATATCATAATGAAACTCACAAAATACAAGGAAAAAGGGAGATTTCTCAAAGTATCTAGGGACAAAGGATCCTTAACTAACAAGGACAGACACATAAGGGTAGTAGCAGACCTATCCACTGAAACTTGGCAGCCCAGAAGGGAATGGCAGGAAATATTCAATGTACTGAATAGGAAAAATATGAAGCCAAGAATCCTTTATCCAGCAAGGCTGCCATTCAAAATAGAAGGAGAGATAAAGACTTTCCCACAGAAGCAAAAACTAAAGGAGTTCATGACCACTAAACCAGTCCCACAAGAAATTTTAAGGGGGACTTTCTGAATGGACAAAAACAAAAAAAAAAAAACAAAAACAAAAAAAAAAAAGACCAAAGCAGCAAAGACTAAAAAGGATCAGAGAACATCACCAGAAACATCAGATCTACAGATAACAGAATGACACTAAATTCCTATCTTTCAATAATCAATCTGAATGCAAACAGACAAAAGGCTCCAATCAAAATACACAGGGTAGCAGAATGGATTAAAAAAACAAGATCCATCCAAACGCTGTATACAAGAGACTCATTTTAGACCTAAGAACACCTGCAGATTGAAAGTAGGGGAATGGAGAACCTCTATCTATCTATCTATCTATCTATCTATCTATCTATCTATCTAGATGGAGAACCATCTATCATGCTAAAGGAGGCCAAAGGAAAGCCAGACTAGCCATATTTATATCAGACAAACTAGATTTTAAAACAAAGACTATACCAAGAGATGAGGAAGGGCATTATCATAATTAAGGGATCTATCCATCAAGAAGATCCAACAATTGTAAATATTTATGCCCCCAACTTGAAAGCACCCAAATATATAAAGCAATTAATCACAAACATAAAGAGACTCAGTGGTAATAATACCATAATAGTAGGAGATTTAATATTCCACTTACAACAATGGACAGATCATCTAAGCAGAAAATAAAAAAGGAAACAACAGCTCTTAATGACTCACTGAACTGGATGGACTTAACAGATCTATTCAGAACATTGCAGCAGAATAATATTCTTCTCAAGTGCACATGGAACATTCTCCAAAACTGATCACAAACTGGGTCACAAGTCAGCCCTCAATAGGTACAAAATGACTGAAATCATACCATGCATATTTTCAGCTCACAACGCTATGAAACTTGAATTCAGCCACATGAAAATATTTGGACATCCTAGTAAAGAATGAATGGTTAACCAGGAAATTAAAGAAGCAATAAAAAAATACATGGATACAAATGAAAATGAAAATACAACAGTCCAAACCTTTTGGGATGCAGCAAAGGCAGTCCTAAGAGGAAAGTACACTGCAGTTCAGGCCTAATCTCAAGAAGCTTTTAAGAAAGGTCCCAAATAGTCAACCTAACCTTACACCTAAAGGAGCTAGAAAAGGAGAAGCAAATAAAGCCCAATGCCAGAAGAAGGGAAATAATAAAGATTAGAGCAGAAATAAACAATACAGAAACAAAGAAACAGTAGAACAGATCAATGAAACTAAAAGCTGGTTCTTTGAAGGAATAAACAACATTGATAACCCCCTAGCCAGACTTATCAACAAGAAGACAGGACCCAAATAGATAAAATTACGAATGAAAGAGAAGAGATCACAACCAATACCACAGAAATACAAACAATTCTAAGATAATACTACGAAAAATTATATGCCAACACACTGGGCAATCTGGAAGAAATGGACAAAATCCTAGACACTCACCTACTACCAAAACTGAACCAGGAAGAAAAGAAAAAATTGAACAGACTCATAACCAGCAAAGAAATTGAATCAGTTATCAAAAATCTTCCAACAAATAAGAGTCCTAGGCCAGACGGCTTCCCAGGGGAATTCTACGAGACATTTAAAGAAGAATTAATACCTCTTCTTCTCAAACCGTTGCAAAAAAATAGAAATGGAAGGAAAGCTTCCAAACTCATTCTATGAAGCCAGCATTACCTTGATTCCAAAGCCAGAGACTCCATTAAAAGGAGAATTACAGGTCAATTTCCCTGATGAACCTGGATGCAAAAATTCTCAACAAGATACTAGCAAATTTAATACAAAAGCACATTAAAAGAATTATTCACCGTGATCAAGTGGGATTTATTCCTGGTTCAATATTTGCAAATCAATCAATGTGATACACTACATTAATAAAAGAAAGGATAAGAACCATAGGATCCTCTCAATAGATACAGAAAAAGCATTTGACAAAATAGAGCATCCTTCCTTCATAAAAATCCTGAAGAAAGTAGGAATAGAAGAAACATACCTCAGCATCATAAAAGCCATAAATGAAAGGCCCACAGCTAGTATCATCCTCAATGGGGAAAAACTGAGAGCTTCTCTGTAAGGTCAGGAATATGACAGAGATGTCCACAGTCACCACTGTTGTTCAACATAGTACTAAAAGTCCTATCCTCAGCAATCAGACAGCAAAAAGAAACAAAAGGCATACAAATTGACAAAGAAGTCAAACTTTTACTCTTTGCAGGTGACATGGTACTCTACATGGAAAACCCAAGAGACTCCACCAAAAAATTGCTATTGCTGATACCTGAATTCAGCAAAGTTATAGAATATAAAATCAATGTACAGATATCAGTTGCATTTCTATACACCAATAATGAAGCAGCAGAAAGAGAAATCAAGGAATCAATCCCATTTACAACTGCACCAAAACCCATAAGATACCCAGGAATAAACCTAACCAAAGAGGTAAAATATCTGTGTGTTGAAAACTAAGAAGACACAAAGAAATGGAAAAACATTTCATGCTCCTACACTGGAAGAACAAAATATTGTTAAAATGTCGATACTACCCAAAACAATCTATACATTCAAAGCCATCCCTATCAAAATAACACCAGCATTCACCAGCTGGTGAATTCACCAAAATAACACCAGCTAGAACAAACAATCCTGAAATTTGTATAGAACAAGAAAAGACCCCTAATAGTCAATGTAATGAGAAAAAGAGAGACAAAGACAGAGGCTTCATAAATCTGGACTGTAAGCTGTATTACAAAGCTGTAATCAAGAGAGTATGATACAGGCACAAAAACAGACACATAGATGAATGGAACAAAACAGAGAACCCAGAAATGGACTCACAAATGTATAGCCAAATAATCTTCGACAAAGCAGGAAAGAGTATCCAATGGAATAAAGACAATCTCTTTAGTAAATTGTGCTGGGAAAACTGGACAGAGACATGCAGGAGAATAAAGCTTTCCCATACCATTCACAAAAATAAATTCAAAATGGATACAGGACTTAAATGTAAGTCAGGAAGCCATCAAAATCCTAAAGGAGAAAACAGACAACAACCTCTTTGACCTTGGCCACAGCAACTTCTTACTTGACACATCTCTGGAGGCAAGGGAAACAAAAGCAAAAATGAACTATTAGGACCTCTTCAAGATAAACGCCTTCTGCACAGCAAAGGAAACAATCAGCAAAACTAAAAGGCAACTGAATGAATGGAAGAAGATATTTGCAAATGACATATCTTATAATGGGTTAGTATCCAAAATCTATAAAGAACTTATCAAACTCAACACCCAAAAAATAAATAACCTAATAAAGAAATAGACAAAAGACATGATAGACACTTTCCAAAGAAGACATCTGGATGGCTAACAGACACACAAAAAGATGCTCCCTATCATTCATCATCAGGAAATACAAATCAAAACTACAATGAGATACCACCTCACCCCTGTCAGAATGGCTAAAATTAACACCTCAGGAAACAACAGATGTTGGCAAAGATGCAGAGAAAGGAGAACCCTTTTGCACTGTTGGTGGCAATGCAAACTCTGGAAAACAGTATGGAGGTGCCTCAAAAGTTAAAAATAGAACTATGCTATGACCCAGCAAATGTACTGCCAGGTATTTATGCAAAGGATACAGGAGTGCTGATTCGAAGGGGCACATGCACCTGAATGTTTTTATAGCAGCACTATCAACGATAGCCAAAGTATGGAAAGAGCCCAAGTGTCTATCAACTGATGAGTGGATAAAGATGATATGTTACACACACACACACACACACACACACACTGGAACGTTAGTTGGTGATCAAAAAGAATGAAATCTTGCCATTTGCAACCACCTGGATGGAACTAGAGTATATTATGCTAAGCGAAATAAGTCAGGCAGAGAAAGACAAATATCAAATGATTTCACTCATATGTGGAATTTAAGAAACAAAATAGATGGACATAGGGTAAGGGGAAAACTAAGATCAAAACAGAGTGAGAGGCAGACCATAACAGCCTCTTAAATACAAAGAACATACTGGGGTTTGCTGGAGGAGAGATGGGAGGGATGGGCTAAATGGGTTGATGGGTATTAGGCACTTGTTGGGATGAGCAGTGGTTGTTATAATAATAAGTGATGAACCACTATTACTACCTTGTATGTCAACTAACTTGAATTTAAATAAATAAATTTTAAAAATATTTTAATAAAATTATACATTGCATCACAAATCATTCAGCACATGAAATGTGGTAAGATGATCAAGGTCATCACAAACTGCAGATAGAAAAAAGAACCAAGAAGGCCTTATGTCATAGCCAAATGAATGTGTAAAGTTGTTGCTTTAAGGGTCAGGAACACTTTACTGATGAATAGAGGACATATTTCATGTTTATTGTGCTCATTTCTTCCCCCTTCCAGTGAATCTAGATTCACTTGTCCCTCACTAAGTTCCTTAGTTTCTCTATTCTTTTCCCCCCTTGTCTATAATATCTATGATGGGGGCAGAAAGAGGGAACAAGTGTAGTGGGGGTGACCAGATAATATGTAAGATCTTTTTCAATCTAGATCTAATAATAAATGATTTATAAATAAATAAAATTATACACAAAAATTCCCTTTTTTAGTTTCTAGGACAGTCTTTTCTCTTTGAACCACTAAGAAATGGCCAATATGAAGAACTAACTGGATATTCAATAATGCTGATTCAAACATTGCTGATCACCACTGAAGTATACATATTTTCCAGGTGTTCAAAATATGGAAGAATGGGTATGTTGTCAACTAATGTGATACAAAAAAAGTTAATTAGGAAAGTTAGAAACAATAGCATTAAAACAATTAGGCTTAGAGAAAAAACTGATGATATATTACAACGTAGCAATCAATTTTTAACATATCTTCAATGTTAATTACTTACAAATATATTTTGTCAAGTGAAATTAGCCTATTTGCACCTGACCACATATAAGGAGAGCTGTCTAGATAGGAAAGGCGCTTTCTTCCAGCTCTACTCTAGAAGACTAAAATATTTAATAATGTTTCTAATAAAATTTCAGAAAATCATCTTCCTGCTACACTAACAGCATCTAGAAAAAGCTGTGTTTACACAGATTGTATCTAGTTCAGTTCCTATTCACTGGTCTCATTAACATGTCACCTACAGATGAGTTGCTCAGGAAGTTCAGGATGGTTTAACACGGACCAGCCACATACGATGCTATTTTCTCAGTGGCTTAGGGAGAGGAATCAGCCAGGGTGAACCTCACACAGGAGTATCAAATTTTCAAGGTGCCTCTGACAGATTAACATTCTGATTTTTCTGTTCACTTGAGTTACTACACACCAAGCTCTTCCCTACGTGTTCCCTTGTAATAAGAGGAGGGTCCAGGAGGGCAAGAGGCTTATAAACAGGATGAGAGGACAGGACAAGAAACTTTCTGAAATGTGTTCTCCTGAAAAGGGAAATTCAGACTATCATTAGATTTCTCACCTTAGTCTTACTTAGGGATTACTCCCAAGATTCTTGAATCCTTCTAGCGGAAGAAATCTCCTTGAGGACAGACTGATCCTATCTTACACAATTTTCTGTCATTCCTAACTTCTGGGCACAGGACGTGGACTGAAATGCCCTATTGCCTTAAATATTTTTTGAATGAGTTATGAGTGGTTTTGAAATGAACAAAATTGAAAGTGACTTAACTGGACATAAATGTCTAATAGTATACTTAATTACAAGAGAGTAAATAATCTATTTTTCATTCAAGACTTTTCCTGTATGAAAGCACAGCCAGGTAAGGGGATCCAAACATGTCTCATGATTTTTCAACAGTGGCCACCAAAATGATTTACAGTCCTATTTAAAAAAACTCCAGGATCTTAAAATCTAGGGCTAAAAGATAAAAAATATTCACTCTTTAATAAAATGTCCACTGGTAGGCAAAAAAGCCTAATGAAATGAAGCCCTTTAACATGGGAGAAGTTTACTAATAAAACACTGTGGCTATTAAGGATCCATCCTTTTAGGAGCTAGTGGAGTCACTGGCAAATTCCAGGCTCAGAAACCATATAATCCTGCTGTGTTAGACAGAATTCCTGTGAGGAGTCCTGGTAATTTCATGAGATCTCGAGAGTCTAGGGAAAATAGAGCAAAATGACTGGGTATGTACCTCGCATTCACACCCAAGGAGGTATTTCAACTAAATAGCATCATTACTGCCTCATCCATTCAGTGGTTCCAGGAACTCTGTCACACATTAACAGTTCCCAGAACCACCCAATAGAGTAGGGAGAATTAGTAGTATTTTGCAGAAGAAACTGAAACATCAACTAGTTATGAAATTTGTTCAAGTTTATAGAACTAGGAGGTGATAAAACTACAGAATCAAACACTACATTATCTGGCCCTAAACCTTGTTTTCTTTTCTATTTGTTTCTGGTTTTGTTTTTTAACTCACGCATTTCTGAAAGGGATAAGTGAATCCATCATATCTATCATTTAACCTTTGTGAGGGTAATGGAAGAAGCTGAACACCTTTTTTTAACTTTAATAAACAATTTTAACGCTGTGCAATTTTAAAAGAAGGGGAAATGGTCTAGGAGACCACAGACTTACAAGGTCAAATTCTTATATTATTGTACAAGCATAAAAAAGATTTTCTAAAATTTATTAACTATAGGCATCCAATAAGCTTCTAACATAGTTAAGGGGTTTACTCTAGCACTTTAATGACTTCATGTGTATTTTATAGCTATTTTATAAAGGGATAGTTTAATAAAATTCTTGGCTCCTACAAATTCCAATTTCTTGATCCAATTTTACTGCATTTCGCACATCATCTCCATAGCACTGTATCAATAGTTTTCAGTGCACAAGATTAAATATATAGAACTGCAAAGAGGAACTTGTCAACCTCAAGGAATATTTTATTGATCATGTGGGAAGAGAAGCATTGAATTAGAGTTCCTTGCTTATAATGAACTTCAATACCTCCGGTTTCCAAAACAAAAAGAGCCAGGATAACAGAAGAGTTTCCAATACTAGCTGTATCTCCGTTTCACTAGATACATTTTTTGAGTTTATGCTATTTGAGTTTATAACCAAATCTGCTTATCCCTTGACTTTAGGACCTGGGTTTCAGAGTGGGTTCACAATTTTTAAACAGAGTTTAGGGGATCACCACTTTACGGTAGAGGGCCTCATGGACTTGGCTTGAAGCTATGTATGCTTGGTAGGCACCTTATGTTTACTTGGTAATAATAGATTTTTATGAGGGCTAGAGCAGGTGATGAAATTATGGGTGGTGAGGGAAAGCAAGGGGCCAAGGCACCTGATGAGTTTGTCACTAAATGTTCTGTTCCTTCATGTTGCCTTTCTTGATGTTTACTCTTCCAATTAAATGACACTCCAGTTAGGATCTATGTCGACTTTTTCTATTCCTACTTTTCTAATTTCCTTCAAGAGGACATCTCAAATATCTTACCACTCAACATTAATCCCTTATGAAAACCATACACAGTCTTCCCACGAATAATATTCCTATACTTACGCTTCCCCTTCACAAATCTGAAATCAGGACCACTGCTCCTACAGCCTCACAAACTGGGCCTCTGTCATCACTGACCCACCACCTTTGTCCACTCTATCCGGCCTTGTGTCTCTTTTCTGTTGGATCCTCAAGGTCATATTTCACAGGAAGATATTTTGGATTTGTGTGGAGTACCTGAGCTACTAAGTCTTCCAGACCAGTAGGGCAGTTTGGCACAGGAACTGGCTCTGGCACCCATGCTGTTGGAGCAGACTCATTTCACACTGGACATCTGCCAGGCTGGTGCTGTATAGAATGGATGCCACCAGTTGGCTGGTACAAGGGGAAGGCACTGCGCTGATGTAGACAGCAGTATCCTATTAGCAAGCCTCCTGGGTAGTATGCGAGAGGAGGGACAGTAGGTGCTGGGGGCCCTGTGTTCAAAAACAAATGAAAAAATTACATGACTGTAACTACAATATATTGGAACTTAGCATAAATTTTTACACGGATGTTACATGGGTCACATGGAGGCTTCCTAGAAAGTCAGAGCTTCTATTTTCTGAGGGAAAGGAATACCACATCCCAAAAACGTAGTAGGGGGATTTCCAGATTACTAACTCATTGAATCCTCTTAAGCTTTATGAGATAGTCAAGTTCACTTCACAAATGCAAAAACTAAGGTTGAAGAGAGGAGGTAATTTGATAGCCTCTTTAGGCCCATCTCATAAGGCTGCTGCAGGGTTAGCACAGGACGTGGCTTAAAGTGAGCTCTGCACAAAGTTCTATTTTTATACTCTTCATACTATTGTTAAGTTTACATAGATAAAGCAAGTGGTAACACTGCGATTTGAAATCACATCTTGACTTCAAAATGGTGATCTGAAGACTATGCTACATTGCTGCTGACCCCGTCACTTCTTTATATCCTCACCATCTGGTTCTCACACTGATTTCCTCCCAATGGGGGGTCTGTTAAATTCTAACTTGGTCAATGTAAGTAAGGTCACAGTCAAGGAAACCAGATTTGTTTAAAGAGTCACAATACTTAAGAAGAGAAGCACTCGAAATCATGAATTGGCAGGAGGGTACCATCAAGGTAGGACTTTAGACTTTGCTTCTTTTATCAGATGTCTCTTAAAAGAAGCAATAATACCACACCCCTCCCTCAGCCAGGATGGATCAGTGCAGGCCTAGTAAGGAGGCTGATCTCCTGCCCAGCAGTGACAAGGATCTTATTTCTAGAATGAAATAACATCTCTGCAATCATCTCATAGTTTTTTTTTTTTCAAACTGTGAACTTTTGCCTCTTCTTTATACTTACTGGTACGAAGCCTCATCCAGTTGGGTTTACTGTAGTAACTTCTCAACTAGTTTCGCTTTTCTTGCTTTCTCTCTGTTCCAGTGTTTCCTTCACACTAGCCCCAAAAGCTATCTTATCAAACATCCAATCACTTACTCACTGGACATTTATTGAGTGCCCTTTAGGCACCAGACCATGTGCCAGAAGCTGGGAAGAAAATGATGAAAAACCATACTCAAGTATCTGCTTTAAAGTCTTCTTTTAAAAGTCTATTTATTTATTTTGAGAGAGTGTATGCGCACAGAAGGGGCAGAGAGAGAGGGGGAGAGAGAGCGCACACGCGCGAGAGCACATCCCAAGTAGGCTCCGCACTGTCAGCACAGAAGCCTGATGCGGGGCTCGATCCCACAAACCGAGAGATCATGACCTGAGCAGAAGTCCAACACTTCACTGAGTGAGCCACCCAGGCGCCCCTAAAATCTTGATGTCCCACTTCGGTGGCTCAGTTAAGCACCTACTTCAGCTCAGGCTGTGATTTCACGGTTCCTGAGTTTGAGTCCCACATTGGGTGAGCTCGAGCCCCGTTTTGGGTGAACACAAGCCCCACTTCGGGTGAGCTCTGCTTCTCCCTCTCTCTCTGCTCCTTGTGGGATTCTCTTTCTCTCTCTGCCCCTCGCTCACTTGTGCCCTCTCTCCCCACCAAAAAAAAAAAAAAAAAAAAAAAGTCTTGATGTCCTGTTAAAAAGCATCTACAGGCTCTCAAAGGCTCCAGGATAAGATCCAAACTACTTAATCAGCACTGGAAACCGGTCACCCCCACCTCTGCACTTCTGCCTTTTGATCCAGTCGGCCTTCCTCAAGCCCCAACCACACCACTAGGCCTTCATGACCTGGTGTTTTTGGACAGGTTTTTCTTTCTCCCAGACATTCTCCCTTCCCCACCTATTTTTTGATTGAGAAACTCCCTACCATGCCAATAAAACTTGACTTCCTCAGTTAGGCCTTCCCTTTAACCCCACAGTCAGTTACTCTGTCTTCTGGGTCCCTACAACATTCTCTTCACATTTCCATTACGGCATGCAGAATACCATTAATGTTTGTACAACTTCCTACTCCAAGCAATGTAAAGGCAGGAATGTTCTACTTGACATCTAGTAAAGTATTTGGTATCCAGTAGGTACTCAATATTTATTTATTGAAACAATAAAGTAATTAGCTAAATGAGCAACTTAACTCTTAGTGTCATTTTCTACAGGGGTGAAAAGATTCTTTCTGGAGACTTAACTTACCAGGTATAAAATGGGAATTCTATTCTGGAGGGTCATCAGGTATTGTAACTGGTGAATTCAAACGGCATCTGTGGTTAGGAGCAGCATGAGGTACTGGATCCAAGGACTTTGTTTTATTGTCAATGTCATCCATCGGTTCATCAGTGTTTGTGAAGACCAGTCTTGGAGGAAGAGGTCATGCCCAACTGAGAAATGGAATGATGTATTATTGAAAATACTATTTTTTTCTTATTGGTTTGCTACAACATCAGTGTACGTGATCATTGTTAAATATACTACTCTATTTCTTACAACATACACAATACATGCATATGATATACTAGGCATGAATTCACATATATGGTAAATTGTTAGGCTGAACACAGAGTAAAAAACTATGGCTGAGTAATTATACTGTGCTTGTGATTAAAGCAATGAACTCTCAGGCTGGCGGTTCGGCTGCCCTGATACTGACTTTTATTTACATAGACAAATTCCTTCCAACATAGCAGAAACTGTTGTCCTATGATGTAGTATCGAGAGCATGCCATATGTGGAGTGAATCTGACTTTTTCCCCACATCCTCTTTGAAAAGTGGCTGTGTCAGAGTAAATCCAAAACAAAACAACACAAATACTTAATGGTTTTAAAAGTGGTTTGCCATTCATAACTCACTTAGAGGTGATTTAGATCACTTCCCCAGTGACTCCTATTTTGACTTATTCTTCCTAAAACAACCTATGTCACTGTAATTACTGAAAGGAAGGTGCTGAGGTCACGTTTCATGTTACACCCTGTCCTTTCATTGAGATTGGAGACACTACTCCCTGACCTCAGTGTGAGGAACGGCTCAGTTTCTCTGAAAGAACTGGTTGACTTTTAACTCCTAGAAAACATAAGTCCCATAAATGTAATATTTCTCACCTTACATCATTTGCTAGAAAACTCAGGGCCCACTTTTCAGACCTCTTCCATCAAGGAAAGCTTTTTATTACTATCACCTCTTGTGTTAGACTTTTTTCCCTACCCTTAATTTTCCTACCTCATTTTTCTCAAGTATTTTAAGTATCTTTCTTTAGACGCAACCAATATAAGTCTCCTTTAGTCCTTTCTATGCCAAATATAGGAAGATAGGAATGTTCATATTTATAAATGAATGTACATATTTACATTATCCAAATGTTAAACAATAAAAGCAATTTCCAAATGAAACAAACTGAAAGTGCTATTAAGGAAAACAGTCCTATAATTCACATTTAAAACAAGGCATAATAGGGGTGCCTGGGTGGCTCAGTTTGTCATGTGCCTGACTATGGCTCATGATCTCGCAGTTCATGGGTTTGAGCCCCGCGTCAGGCTCTGTGCTGACAGCTCAGAGCCTGGAGCCTGCTTTGGATTCTGTGTCTCCCTCTCTCTCTGTCCTCCCTGGTTCCTGCTCTGTCTCTCTCAAAAATAAATAAGCATTCAAAAAACAGTTTTTAACAAGGCATAATAAAGTTTGTTCACAAAAGACATGCTGATATTTTTGAAGAATTCTAATGAATACTAAAAAAATAAAATGCTTTAATGCTCTAAGATATTTATACAAATTTATATATTATGTATATACTACTATTATTTCATAACACATGTAACAAGTTTTATGATTTTTTTTTTGTCTCCAGTTACATTTCATATTTTTTCATTAATCCAACAAATATTTACTGGGCACCTACTGTGTAGGCACTACTATAGATGTTGAAAATACAGTAATAAACCAGAGAAACAGTTGCCCATCATGCTGGAGATTCTAATTTAGTGCCATGAGATTAAAAACACAGTAACAAATATTTCAGTTCAGGTAGCACAGTTATAAAGAAACAAAGTAAACAGTTTAAGAAAAACATGGATGGCAGTCCCAGGAGGTTCAGGGAAAGCCTCTCCCAGGAGGTAACTTTGAACTAGTTGAACTACAAAAGGAGGTATTACACTAAAAATGTAGGAAGAGAGTTGTAGGACAACAGGAAATATGTGCAAAGGCCCTGAGGTGGCACTGAGTTCGGAATACTCAAGGGTGACAAAGAGGTCAGGTATGACTGGGACACAAGGAATGAGGAGAACGGAGGGAAGAGATGGAGACAAGCCTGATCACACCTGAAGGCTGAGGCAAAACATCTGCGATTTGCTGTAACTGCAGCTGGAAAATCTTTGGAGGACTTTCATCAGTGGAGTGATGGGATCTGATTACACTTTATCTTGAGGGGGCAAGAGTGGAAATACGCAGTGAAGATGGGATGGCAGCAGCAATCCAGGTGAGCCCGATGCTGGCTTAGACAGGCAGGTAACACTGGAGAGGGTGAAATGTGGTCAGAAGCAGAACCTGCAGGAGTTTCTGATGCACTAAGAGGAGTCAAGATTGGGTGTCAGTGTTGAGGCCAGGGTACCTGAGTTGATGACAATGCCATTAACTGAACTACAGAGGAAGATGGTAGGGAAAATGGCGGGGACTGGGGAGGGTAGGAATCAAAAGTTTAAATTAAGACATGCTTAAGAAAAGGCCAAAAGAAGATAAATAAGTAACAGAAAATGTTGTGTATGTTTGCAAGTGTACTTATTTTTCTATTATGAAAGATGTTTTTACATTTTAAAAATATAAATGTTCTGGCTGGGGAGAGACTGACCCTCTCAGGGCTAGCCAATTCTTAGAAATAGCAAAGGGCGGGGCGCCTGGGTGGCGCAGTCGGTTAAGCGTCCGACTTCAGCCAGGTCACGATCTCGCGGTCCGTGAGTTCGAGCCCCGCGTCAGGCTCTGGGCTGATGGCTCAGAGCCTGGAGCCCGTTTCCGATTCTGAGTCTCCCTCTCTCTCTGCCCCTCCCCCGTTCATGCTCTGTCTCTCTCTGTCCCAAAAATAAATAAACGTTGAGAAATAGCAAAGGGCTCTGACAAGAATATGCCTTGATACAAGCTAACTGCCCCAGAGCTCTACCTACTTCCTTTATCTGGCCTGTCCACCCCAGGAGATAACATTCCCTCACTTTAATCTTCCCGGGGCCCGGACCAGGTAACTAGAAGCTATTCTTTGGCTTAGAGTTTGCCAGAATTATTCAAACCAGCCATTCCTCAGTTGTTTGCCCTGCATTGCCTTGCCCTCACCCCTCCACCATGGTCCTGCCAAACCCCAATAAAGGCCATAATCTAAAGGCTGGCTCTTCTAGCTTCTTCTGCTTCTTCCTGATCACAAGTGGTGTTCCTTCTGTGGCTCTGCATTGTGTCCCATGCCTCTCAATTCTAGGGAAACTGCACCACTACTTTTCTTTCAAAGGCATTAACCTATGTTGTCAATCATCTTTATAAATTAAGACGAACATAACCTTTTCGCTGGTGGAGCATTTGTGTCACTGTTGATGGCTGCTGACTGATCAGGGTGGTCACTGCTGAAGTTGGGGTGGCTGTGGCAATTTCTTAAGATCATGAAGTGTGACCCATCGACTGACTTTTTCTTTCACGAATGATTTCTCTGCAACATGTGATGCTGTTTGATAGCATTTTACCCACAGCAGAACTTCTTTCAAAATTAGTCATTCCTCGGGGCGCCTGGGTGGCTCGGTCAGTTAAGTGTCTGGCTTCGGCTCAGGTCATGATCTCGCGGTTCGTGAATTCAACCCCGCGTCGGGCTCTGTGCTGACAGCTCAGAACCTGGAGCCTGTTTCAGATTCTGTGTCTCCCTCTCTCTCTCTGACCCTCCCCCATTCATGCTCTGTCTCTCTCTGTCTCAAAAATAAACAAACATTAAAAAATAAATAAATAAATAAGTCATTCCTCTCAAATCCTGCCACTGCTTTACCAACTAAGTTTATGTAATATATTTTTTTAAGTTCATTTATTTTTTTTAGTAATCTAAAAATCTAAAAAATCCAACATGGGGCTCAAACTCACGACCCCGAAACCAAACACTGTATGGTCCACTGAGCCAGCCAGGCACCCCTACATAATATTTTATTTTTTTTTTAAAAATTTGTTAACATTTATTTATTTTTGAGACAGAGAGAGACAGAGCATGAACGGGGGAGGGTCAGAGAGAGGGAGATACAGAATCTGAAACAGGCTCCAGGCTCTGAGCTGTCAGCACAGAGCCCGAGGTGGAGCTCGAACTCACGGACAGCGAAATCATGACCTGAGCCGAAGTCAGCCCCTTAACCAACTGAGCCACCCAGGCGCCCCCCCCCCCCCCACGTAATATTTTAAATCCTTTGTCATTTCGGCACTTTCATGGCATCTTCACCAGGAGTAGATTCCTTCTCAAGCAAAAAACCAAAGAAGCTCATTCATAAGAAGTAACTCATGTGTTAAAATTTTAATTCAAAAATAGTAATAATTTAAATTCAAATATAATAATGTAATTCAAATACAATAATTTATTTGAATGTTAACTCAAATATAATTTATTTGAATGTAATTTAAATATAATAATAATTTTAAAAATGAAACATTATGAGAATTACCAAAATGTGACACAGAGACATAAAATGAGCAAATACTGCTGGGAAAATGGCACAAATAAACTTGCTCAACAATACAGCGTTGCCACAAACCTTTAATTTGTTGGGGGAAAAAAAACAGTATCTGCAAACACAATAAAATGAAGTATGCCTATATTTAATCCTGTTCTCCAAAAAAAAAAATTAAGACCAAAGCACAAAACATATTTATAAGTGAACATTATGAGAATAACTCAGGGTAGGAAACTAGAAGTTGAGATGAAATTTTTAAGAGGGGGAGTGTGCAGATTTAGTTAATTCAATCAGGCAAGGAAAGAAAGTGAGGTTATCATCAAAAAAATGAATTAATAGTATTTCCAGATTTCTAAAGACGATGACAAATAACTAGAACAATACTAACCAAGGCTATAGTTTTTTTTTTTTTTCAACGTTTATTTATTTTTGGGACAGAGAGAGACAGAGCATGAACGGGGGAGGGGCAGAGAGAGAGGGAGACACAGAATCGGAAACAGGCTCCAGGCTCTGAGCCATCAGCCCAGAGCCCGACGCGGGGCTCGAACTCACGGACCGCGAGATCGTGACCTGGCTGAAGTCGGACGCTTAACCGACTGCGCCACCCAGGCGCCCCGAACCAAGGCTATAGTTTAGTGAATGCACAGCAAGGGTCAGGTAAATGGCCAAGCAATTTGCATATTATCTCTAATTATAACATGTCTGTAAGGTACAAACTATTATCCCAGTTTTATAGATGACAAAACAGACTCAGAGCAATGAAACAAATTAACGATGTGCTTATTAAGTGATCAAGCTCACTAAAGTCAATTCCTTCTGAATCCAAAGCCTATGTTCTTTCCACTATGCCATCTTGTGGATCAGAATTTAGAATGTGGTCATTTGTGCTCTTCAAGCAAAGTGGAAAGTCACTGATGTAGAACAGGTCAAGGAAGAGCATGTGAGTGATCATTATGAACACTGAGTTGACTCAAGAATGTTGTCATGAGGTAAGCTAGTATACAGATTCTCAGTCCCGATGTTGTCCCCTAAGTATGGAACAAAGAGACCCACTAGGCTTGGACCATCGCCGCTCTGTCCCTTAAGCCTAAGTTACTAATACGGTGTCTCAAGAGGTATAAAAGGATTCTGCAGCACACCAAAAAGATGAAGTGTGCAACTGTTGGCCAGCCAAAGGAATTCAGGACATTGGTCCTACCCTCCAATGATAGGAATCCCTGGGATTTAGAAAAACAATCATATCCTTCTAGAACCTTCATTCCTGGACATCCTTAGGTACATACCTTTGAGCAACTCTTGTATGTGGTACACAGAGGATATATATAAGAATGTTCTTGACACCACTGTGCATATGAAGATAAAATGAAAACATTTTTATTGTCCATCAATGAGAGACAAAATTAATTTTAGTCTAATCATGTAAATACTACACTGCAGTGGAAACAAATTAGAACCACACCTATCATCATGGATGAATCTCAAAAATATAACATTGAGCAAAAAAAGTAAGGCACTAAACAGCATGTATGATTTTACTTTTATGTTTAAAGGCATGGGGCGCCTGGGTGGCACAGTCGGTTAAGCGTCCGACTTCAGCCAGGTCACGATCTCGCGGTCCGTGAGTTCGAGCCCCGCGTCAGGCTCTGGGCTGATGGCTCGGAGCCTGGAGCCTGTTTCCAATTCTGTGTCTCCCTCTCTCTCTGCCCCTCCCCCGTTCATGCTCTGTCTCTGTCCCAAAAATAAATAAATAAATAAAGGCAGAAAACTAAATATGTTTTCCAGATATATACATGAAGGTAAAACTTTATAAAGAAAAGCTAGTGACATAACACAATAACCAGTCAATGCTTACCTGTAGGGGAGTGATGAGGAAAAAGGGACTCTAGTTTCTTGCTAATGTACTAAATCTTTATTTTTTTTTTGGACACACTGGTTTTTAAAAAACTTTTTTTTCTTCCAAGATTTTATTTAAATTAAAGTTAGTTAACATATAGCATATAGTGTAGTATTGGTTTCAGGAGAATTTAGTGATTCATCACTTACATATAACACCCAGTACTCATCCCAACAAGTGCCCTCCTTAATGCCCATCACCCATTTAGCACATCCCCCACCTCCCTCCCTTCCAGAAATCCTCAGTTTGTTCTCTCTAGTTAAAGGAGTCTCTTATGGCTTGCCTCCCTCTCTGTTTTTACCTTAGTTAATTTTTCCTTCCCTTCCCATATGTTCATCTGTTTTGTTTCTTAAATTCCACATGTGAGTGAAATCATATGGTATTTGTCTTTCTCTGACTGACTTTGTTCACTTAGCATAATACACTGTAGTTCCATCCACAGAAGGGAAATAATATAGAGCAGAAATAAATGATACAGAAACCAAAAATTACAGATCAATGAAACTAGGAGCTGTATCTTTGAGAGAAGTAACAAAATTGATAAACCCCTAGCCAGACTTACCAAAAAGAAAAGAGAAAGGACCCAAATAAATAAAATCAAGAATGCAAGAAGAGAGTTCACAACCAATACCACAGAAATACAAATCGTTATAAGAGAATATTATGAGCAACGATATACCACCAAATTGGGCAATATGGAAGAAATGGATAAATTCCTAGAAACACATAAACTACGAAAACTGAACCAGGAAAAAATAGAAAATTGAATAGACCCATAATCACCCAAGAAACTGAATCAGTAATCAAAAATCTCCAAGCAAGTAACAGTCCAGGGCCAGATGGCTTCCCAGGGGAATTCTACTGAACATTTATAGAAGAGTTAATACCTATTCTTCTAAAACTGTTCCAAAAAATAGAAAGGGAAGGAAAACTTACAAATCCTTCTATGAGGCCAGCATTACTTTGATTCCAAAACTAGACAAACTAGACAAAGACCCTATTACAAAGGAGAATTACAGACCAATATCCCTGATGAATAAGATTGCAAAAATTCTTAGCAAGATATTAGCAAATCGAATCCAACAGTACATTAAAAGAATTGTTCACATTCTTAAGGACAGGGAAGATGGGTTGTTATTCTGTAAAAGATACATATATGTTTAAATACATGTTTTCAGATGTATGACTTTACTTCACATTAAACAAGAACCATTTGACAGCTACATGTTGAGAGTAATGTTTTTCTAACTAAAGGTTTGTTGTTACCTTCGAGGTTAAGTTTAGGAATTTCTAACTTCTAGGGATTCATAATGAAATTTATTAGAATAGATTTTAAGGGGCCTATTTCTATCTATCCATCCATCCATTCATATATCCAGTAACTTACCATAATTTTAATGACTAATGTATCTAGATAAAAGTACAGATTTGAATTAAAAAAAAAATAAGTATTATTGAGAAAAAATGCAGAATTCTGTACTCTAACTCTTAGGTAAAAATCTGTATTTTTAACAAGAGACAGCATGTAGTTCTTATAATCAAGCATGCCTAGAATTGATAAAGAAATTTAATAGTTCTCATAAATTAACAATTTAATCAGTCAGATTTTAACAATTAAATCAGTCAGAAATTAGAATTTAAACCCGATTCAAGTAAAAACTAAACCAATCTATAAAGATGTTCTAAAAATCAAATAGTATCAATGAATTTAAACAAAATAAAATATACCTGCACACTGCCTCGTATGCTGCAAATGCTCATGGTTTGTTTAACCTTCCCTCTCCTTCGAGATGCCGATTTTTCCCCACCACCTAGTGTTCTCAATTCCTCCTTATACAATATTTCTTTCTTTTACAATCTCAGAATTTGCATACTATCTGTTATTATAACAACACGTCTCTATTTAGTTAGCATGTTACATGAGGCAGAATAATTTCCAGTTGACATAAGCATACATATTGTCAACATAATTGTTCCTTAACATTCAGCAGATTGTTCAGACTTCTCCATCTCTCAGCAAGAGCAAAAAGTGCCATAGGTTGAAAAGGGGGGGGGGGGAGCTAAGATGGCAGAGTAGCAGGAGGACCCTAGACTTGCCCCAGACCTCAAGCACAGCTAGATAAATATCAAATCATTCTGAATACCCAAGAAACCAATCTAGCCGGGACACTGGCTCTTTGCTGTGCTTTACTCCAAACTCCATGCCCCTGTGCTTTGGTGGGACTGCCCTTCTGGGACAAACCTGCATCAGTCCCAGAGTAATGAGACCCTCCCCCAAAGAACCAAGCGAGGGTCCCTGCCATGCCAAATCTCTAGTTTGGAATTTTAAAACTCAGTCGGCCTGCCTGGGATAGAACACAGGTGCACTGTGCTACCAGGCCGGCAGATGGCCCAGACAGACAAGGTGAAGGCAGTGATCTACGAAACGCCTGGGACACAAACAGGGGAGATTATTAGCTCTTCTGGGAAGGCTTCCCAGGCAGCAGCAGGTGTGCACTCCCCTCTGTGTGGACTAGAGAGGTGGCTGGAGCCATTTTCCTCACCGCCCCTTAGCATAAACTAACTTCAGTAAGCAGCACAGTGCCAACAATGGTGGTCTGAACTACCTACACCAAGCCCTGCCCCCTATGCTCTGCTCATGCTGCTTTTCTCGGGCAAATGTGTCTGACAAACAGAGCAGTGGGTCCCTCCCCCGGAAGACCAATACAAGCCCTTGCATGCACCATGTCCACTGACCACAGAGTGCTGCAAAGCTTCAGCTTTACTGGAAAGAGCAAGCGGACCAGAGAACACCTAATTAAAACCTGCCACACTCTGGCCAAGGTCCAAACACTCCCCACTGCAGGCAAGGGGAAATTCCGGAGAGGAGTGACCTAAGGGAAAGAGTAGCCAAAACACAGCAGCAGAGTGCACATAGCATACACTGAAGACACTTCCTGAAGGCACCGGGCCCTGGACAGTGTATGACCTCTGCTTCATAAAGCCATTACTCTCAGTAGCAGGAAATATAAAAGGCTTTCCTACTACATAGAAAAAGAGAGCTAGAGAAAATGCCAAGAAGGAGGTATTGATGCCAAAAGAAAAACCAAGAAGAGGTCACAGCTGGGAATCTAACTGAAACAGACATAAGTAATATGCCTGAATCAGAATTTAAAGCAACAACCATAAGGATACGAGCTGGGTTAGTAATAGAAAAGACCACTTCTACAATGTCTCCATTTTATTTTAGCCCATTCCAGTATTATGTTTAGTGTAAAACAATGCTCCTGAAAATTTACCTGCTAGAATTATAAACAGCAGAGGTGAGGAGGAAGTTAGTGGTGACAGCAGGAGGGAAGAAGGAAGGAGCCATGAGGCGGGACAGGACGAGGTTGGTGAAGTTATGGTTTGCTGCTTTTGCAAGGCAGCTCTGATGGCATAGAAGGCATCCCTTCTATGAGAGCATCAACATGGACCCCTTGCTGCATCCAACACTGCAGCTGCTCAGTATCTTGCTTTTCAATTCCAACTTTGTCAACAGTGATGGGCTAACAAAGCTCAATGAAAACAAACTCTCAAGCCCACACCATGGACATCTAAAACCTCAATCACAAAACCAGAATGGTCAGCCCTTTGCAGCCGTGTATATATTGGAATGTGTCCTATCCACTAGGCAAAGGAGCTGCTGGATACGTCATCTTGCAATTCTTGAGGCATGAGACGTGGGAACCTGCACATGCAATCTGAAACCCTGGGTCCTGCCTGTCTCCAGTGCCTTCAACTGTGAGTGGGGAGAAAAGAAAGCCAGGGGGTCACCGTCTGGACGATTCCTTCTGATTCTTACTCACCAGGAGCAGGGAAAATGGTTTCTGTAAATCTTCTGCAGCTACTACACTCCATCTTCCTCTATGGGTTTAACATGGAACTGTTAGAAGAGGATATCCTTTAAAAAGAAGATGGGATACATGGAGGAGGACAGAGGAGCTGGTGGCTGACCAACAGCCACTGCTGGCACACTTCAGATGGCGTGGACAGTGGTCCAGAGTGTGGGTTCAAGTTCCAGAGATGTCCTTAATGGGGGGTGAATCAGGCAATCTCCTTGTTGTGGGGTTATCCTATATAACACGGTGTGATCATAGTTAGATCCACGTACAGAACTCTTGTTGTAAAGATGAAAACTACCCTGTGTAGAAAGCATTTAAAACGGTGCCTGGCACAGGCAAGCCCTCAATAAAGTTTCATTATTACTATTATTTCAATAGATAATATGTATAAACTAATGAAAAGACCAAGAATAAATATCTATATTCAAGAATAGCCTATAAAAAAGCTGTTAGCCTTTTAACAAGTATTGAGCACCCATGCATAAGATTTTATGCTGGCCTTCCTGCTGTCTCCACTAGCTTCTTCCTCACCTCCACTGTTTATAATTCTAGCAGGTAAAGTTTCAGGAGCATTGTTTTACAGGAAGCATTAATACTGGAATGGACTAAAATAAAATGGAGACATTGTGGAAGGGGTCTTTTCTATTCCTAGCTAACTGGAAGACAAAAGAGAGTGCATCTTAAGTGTCTGCAGGGTTTGCTGTTAGTTGAGTATAGCTTCATCATGTCGTATCATTCAGATGAATGGATTTAGATAGCAACAGCAATAGACTTAAAAGAGCAGGTGATACAAAGTGTTAAAAACACCTGAAAATTAGGAAAATATAATATCCATTAAATCTTTAACACAGAGGTCTTTTTTTGCAACCCTGCAATATGAAAAATAGAGTATTTTTACTCTATGTTACTATAGTAGGCTTTACGATATAAAATGAGAGACTATTTATACAATTATGCTTATTTATGTGAGAGCCTTGATAAAGCTCTTAATAAATAGGAACAATACTTTTAAAGTGTTCAAATTTCATAACTCATATTTCACAGTAGGGATATAGGCTGGGTTCATATATGTTAATGTGCCAATAATCCTAAGTAAGTATGCTGTGCTTAAAAATGAATCATTTAGTAGTCTTTGCAGTAAAAGGTTAATACGTTATTTATTTTTCTATATCCATAGACGGCTGTTCCAATTTAATTGTTACAGGTAGATTAAAGCTTAGTTCACAACCTTGGTAGCTTCTGGCATGTAATCTGAAACCAGTCTCCACAGGCAGCTGGGGGCGGGGGGGGGGGGGGGGGGACGACGACGACAAAAAGGCAGACCACTCCAGATTGGCAGGTAACAAGTTTAATAAACAAGGGACCTTACACACAAGGCTGGTCTTGGATGGCTGCAGGCTGTGAGCAGATCTTTACACCCACCACCAGAATCTTATAAGTTCATATGGAGGACTTACCTGGCTTGTCATGTACACCATCCACGAGGTCTCAACACCACATTACTATCTCAACGCTGTGTCCTGAGGCAGCTGGTGAAAGCACGTAGAGTACACATTCCCAGGACAGGAGAGGGGATGAGTCACAAATGTCCAGGTCCAGCTCACAGGTCAATTGGTGGTCACATCCTCTCGATGACCTCCTCCAGCATTAGCATGCTGAAAATTTCAATTTTTTTGAATGTTTATTTATTTTTTTATTTTTGAGAGAGACAGACAGAGAGAGACAGAGTGTGAGTGAGGGAGGGGCAGGGAGTGAGGGAGACACAGAATCCAAAGCAGGCTCCAGGCTCCGAGCTGTCACCACAGAGCCTGTTGCGGGACTTGAACTCACTAACTGTGAGACCATTACCTGAGCCAAAGTTGGGTGCTTAACAGACTGAGCTACCCAGGCACCCCAGCATGCTGGAAATTTTAGAAAATTATTACAATAACATACACATACAATAAAACATTGTTTTTATTATCAAAGTAACAAGTATCTACAGAAAATCAAGAAACGCAAAAAGTCATAAAGAAGAAATGAGCTACATCATTGTTCTCACCTTCCCAAAGTAATCATCCCTAAAATGTTGGCATAATCCATTTGTGTGTATGTGAATTTCTGTGTGTATGCATGCAGAGTCGTTACAATACATCTTACAATAAAATTAGGCTATAATTATAGTCATACATTAATGAATATATTTTGGATGTAACAAATATTTCTCAAACCACAACTTTAGTAACTACAAAGCAATCTATTAATGACTTTACCTTAACCCCTTCAAACTATTTTGTTATTGCTTTAATTTTTCTTGGTATTATGATTAATACTATAAAATAGCCTTTCACATAAATGTTTTTATGTACATATGGTTATTGTCTATTGCCTTTGTATAAAATAATTTATGTTAAGATTTTGGGTCTATAGGTGAATTTGGGAACATTATGCCCAGATATTTTCTTTCTAGTAAGGGTCCTTCTGTTTAAGCCCATATCACATATGAATGAACATCTTGGCACTGAATATTCATTTCCTTTAATCGTTGTCAAATTACTACATGAAAATTATGGCTATTGTTTTATAATACCATTAAATAGAATTAATTCCTTCTAGTACTTGAAAATACTAGTAATGCACTGCTCAAAACAAAATTTAACTTATACTGGCTTAATAGATTTTTAAAAAATGCAAGACATAGTGCAGAATAGCAGATACAGTTTTAACCTCACATTCAAAAGGATCTGATTCCTCCTTTTGTAAGAGACACTTCAAATCATCTATTGCTAGTTCAAAACTATATAATTTATTAATTTCTTCAAATGAAGCAAGATAAGGACAAATACAAATGTAATGGGTACTTAGGCAAGCAGCCTCCCAACAGGAAGTTTAAAATAACAAATGCAAAATAATAGTAATAATAATAATAATAATAATAATAATAATAAAATAAAATAACAAATGCAACGTATCTCCACTTAGCTTGCCTGTGGATTCTGTATTGAACATCAACATAGTTGAGTTGCTAGCATTCTATAAGTGAATAAACCAAAATTAACACATATTTTCCAGTACAGGCACAGTGAAATTGTTAATAAGGAATGATTCAAATCAGATTTGGCAGGGAGACCCAGAAATATGGACTCTGCTCCTTCCCAAGCTTACACATTGAGGGTGTAACTAGATTCTTGTGGTGAATTCCCTAAACTTAATAAGCATTCTTTTGCTTACCTTCTTTTCTGAACATTTCTGAAACTTCTTAAGCTTACATCAGCGTATGGGGAAGGCTAAGATACCTGAGATATCCAAAACTGATTATTATTTTTATGGCCAATCTATTGAATCAGAATTTGATCCCATCATTATTGACCATCTCTATCTTTAAACTGTCACTTCCCCCGCACCTTCGAAGACAGTTTAGAAATATCAATCCATTTCATTTTGTAAAAAGTTCTAGAGAACAGGTAGCATAACAGAGAGGGAAACAGTAGCACAGAGAAGCTCAAAGGCATCTCTCCAGGACCCAAGCACAGGCAACCTAGCTCCCTCAAAGCCACAGCTCCGCATGTGCCTCAACGGCTGCAGATGCTTGCCTTTCAGCCACATCAGATCCCTTTGGTACTTGCCTCGGAGGTAGGGCGGGGAGGGAAAACCGACTAGAAAAGTAAATATATTTTAATGAGCCACTTTTTAGTGTCTCTACAAAACCCAGCAGTTCTGGTGACAGATTTGGTAGAATCAAAAGTGGAAATGACCCGTTCAAACATACGTTTCTTTGAATTTGAAGTTCATTTCATAATCAGGTAGGCCTGGTCTTTGAGCTATTTTGAAGTGATGGTATTTGGTTAATTTCTTTTTTCTTGAAGAATATTTGGCATATAATATTGTATTGGTTTCAGGTGTATAGCACAATTATTCAATATTTACATACATTGCTAAAAGGTCACATTAAGTCTAGTTCCCATTTGTCACCATACAAAGTTGTAACATTGACTATGTTCCCTTTGTTGTACATTATAGCCCCATCATATTTATTTATTTTTTATAACTGGAAAACTGTATTTCTTAATCCTCTTCACCTATGTAGTCCATTCTCCTACCTAGAAGTGGGATTGCTGGATTGTATGGTAATTTGTTAATTTTTTGAGAACTCCATACTATTTTAATAGTGACTGAAATAATTTATATTTCCAACAGTGCACAAGGGTTCCCTTTTTGTCACATCCTCACCAACACTTGTTATTTCTTGTCTTTTGGTAACAGTCATTCTGACAGTGTGATATCTCATTGTGGTTTTGATTTGCATTTTCCTGATGGTTAATGAGGCGGTACATCTTTTCGTGGGCCGGTTGGAAGTCTGTATGTCTTCTTTAGAAAAATGACTCTTCATATTCTCTGCCCATTTTTAGCCTAACTTTTTTTTTCATATTGAGTTATAGGAGCTCTTTATATGTTTTGGACATTCATCCCTTATCAGATATATCATTATAAATATCTTCTCCCATTCAGTAGTTTGCCTTTTCATTTTGATGATGGTTTCCGCAACTATGCAAAAGTTTTTCAGTTTGATTTAGTCCCACTTGCTTATTTTAGCTTTTGCTGTACTTGTCTGATGAGACAGATGCAAAAGTATCACTAAGACTAATGTCAAAAAGCTTACTATCTTTGTTTTCTTCTAGGATTATTATGTTAAATTATTTACAATATCAAACCACAAGGCTGGAAAAGATAGGTTAAATAGTCATATTTCAAAATTCCTGAACAGATAACTCTTGTTAAATGTAAAGTTAAAACTAACTTCAATGACAAGAACAAAGAAATTAGAATTTCTTAAAGAGAAAGATTGAAATTTTTTTTTCAGAAGTTTAAAGTATGTTTATAAGGAGTGGTTAGATGTATAAAGATGCGGCATTTATATACCGATAATTGAAGACCCCAATGATCAGAAATATGTTTATGGGGTTTTAATTTTTGAATATTAATTACTAAATATATATGTTATATTACATGAAGTTTGTTCTCTGACCATAATGGAATTAAACTAGGGACCACTAACTCATGGATAAGAGAAAAACCTCCAAAACTTAGAAATGAAATATTTCTCAATAATCCATGGGAAATTAGAAAATGTTTTTAAATTAATAAAAATAATAGGTCTTAACTATGGTGAACTCTCTGGGACTGTTTATTTTTCAAGGATCTGCTCAACTCAAAGGCGATCATGCAGCAGTATCCCTGAAACTGACCTCATATTATACTGGGTTTACTCCCAAATACAACTTGGGATTGTCTACAAATAAGCATAACTTCCTGGTACCACTGAAATATTTACTGATAACACTCTATTCTCTACCTGCAACCTGACTGATTTACATTTCTCATGTACATTTAGAGAACCCTTAAAATATAAACAGAAGCTTTCCTTTTCTTCTTAAAAATGTGATTACACCGCTGTAAATTTATCGAATTCAAGACTGAATAGCTAGCTGGGATAAAATTTAGCTATGGGCAATGATCATCTATTAGGTCATATTGGCATCCAATCTCAAGATGATGAAATTTGCTGCAAAAAACCGCTACATAGATGGGTCTTAATGAAGGACTGTGCACAGGTATGACAAACTGTGTCATGAACCATGGTGGGCACTCCAGATTTCACTTCTGTCATCTCTCAAGTCATCATTTGTTCAAACATACCTATTACTATTCATTCCTGGGACAGCGGTCTGTCTCTGCTACCAAAATCCAATCCAAGATAAAAAAAAATAATAACTTCTTCTTTTTAAAAAAGGAATTAGTGTCTTTTTTATTGTATGCATGTACTTATTCAATTACAGAATTACAGAATTACTACAGGTAAGTAATTATGACCTAGGGGAATGATCCCAAGAACCTAAGACATGATCAAATTTACAGATTATTTCTTTTCTCTTGGATACTTTCTGAAAAACTTGCAACTATATAAACCTTTGATATTAAAATAATACAAAAATAATTGAGAATAAAATTGAAATACAAATTGAAACCTTCTATAGCAAACTTTAAAAGAGGCATTTTGTTGTGATTTTTGTATTAGGTCAAGTTGCTGAAGATTTTTTTTAAGTAAATATATATTCTTATATTGTAACATTAATCATTTATTAAACGAGTTAAAATACTATTCTGGAGTATCTAAAATAGTAAATATTTTAAAAATGGATGATTAATAGGATATATACTGTTCCTACAAACAATTGGCTTATCTCCCAAACTTTTTGTCAATTTAATGAAAATATCTCCAAAAGGTTTAGTCATCTTCCTACCTTCTCAAGCATTTAAATATTATCCAAAATGCTTCAGAAAAAGAAAATGGCTAAATATATACTTTTTTAATATTTTATTTATTTTTGATAGAGAGAGACAGCACAAGTGGGGGAGGGGCAGAGAGAGACGGAGACAGAGAATCCGAAGCAGGCTCCAGGCTCCGAGCTGTCACCACAGAGCCTGACGCAGGGCTTGAACTCACAAACCATGAAATCATGACCTAAGCCAAAGTCGGATGCTTAACCGACTGAGCCACCCAGGCACCCCAAATATATTTTTAAACAGTTATACTTGAATTTGTTCTGGACAGTGTAAACACTGCATATTTTTCATTATGTTGAAACTCAAGAAAAATAATGCACATATTTCATAATGGTTAAGTAAATAAATTATAGTGAAACCCCCTGATACAATCTTATTGCCAACTATAAAAGGTATGTTCCTTTTGCAAAAATCATAAAATGTTTATAATATGAGTAATTATAATGTGGATAATTTTGGTTTTAAAAAGTCTGAAAAACCTAGAGGAAATAAAATGTAAGCAATGTATAATAGATTGTAATAATCTGAATAAGTGGAAAAAATAATAAAAATAGAACTGCCACTGCACCATACACTTAAAAATGGTTAAAATGGTCCATTTTATATATGTATATATATTTTATAACAAATTTTATATGTATATTTTATAGCAAAGGAAAAAAGGCAAGAATCACTGTAATTTGAAGTCATCTATAGTAGCAGCAAAAACGCCTATTTACATTTAGAACGCCCAATACCACTAAATTAAAAATATAAAAGTAACATGTATTTGTTGTGATGACCTTGAAAAATTAAATAAAAGTTAATCTATTGAAAACCCCAGAAGTGACAAACTAGTCTCTTGTAGTGAATCTGTAAGTAAAAAGACCTTCTGAGTTCACCAGAGGCATAGTTTATGAACACTCTTTCAAGTTCAATTCTCTTAATAGGTTTTTAATCTTGGCTCTTGCAGTATACTGTGTTGATGAGTTTCATCAGTTTCTTGGTTACTTAAGATCTAGATAACTGTTGTTAAAAAAACAAAAATTAAAAATCAAAAATTAAAAAAAAAGGGGGGGGGCGCCTGGGTGGTTCAGTTGGTTAAGAATCCAACTTTGGCTCAGGTCATGATCTCACGTTCCTGAGTTGGAGCCCTGCATCGGGCTCTGTGCTGACAGCTCAGAGCCTGGAGCTTGCTTCCAAATCTGTGACTCCCTCTCTCTCTGCCCCTTTACCGCTCATACTCACTCAAAAAATAAATAAATGTTAAAAAAAAATTAAAAAAGAGAAAGATCTAGATAGCTGTGTGGGCTCAATAAGAAGTCAAATCCAACGACTATGAAGAATTCAGTTACTCCTATTCAGCACGTTGGTGTTGGCACCTTACTAGTTTCCTGTCACATATGCTAGGAACAGAAAAACTAACCTAAAGTCACTATACAGGCTTTGCACTAATAAGATAAATAAACATCTATTACTATGAGATAACATAAATATACAGATATCCGTAATTTCACAGTATCTTTTATTATTAGAACTGTAAATGTAATGTATTCATTTAATTATGTATTATCATGGAATCGATCATCAAAAAAAAACTTGAGAAGTGAATGCTTTTCACTGACTAAATGACATTTGGCAAAATCTAATCAATTTTATATTACCATTTTTGCAATCTACATAAATATATTCCTTATTTTATTCATGCTATGACTGTCCAAACAAACGGTATATGATAGAATATTTCCTTCTTTTCTTTTTGGCGAATGTTAAGGATTGTAAAGGTCAGCTTGTGGCTTTATTTTAAAATAAAAGCATGAGACTGAATGGAAGCAAACCTATAACTACAGTTCCTGGATAAATTTTATTAAGTATATTAAATTAGTTTAAATGCTTTAGAGACAATTAGGTCTCTCTCAATCTTAGCTTTCAAGGAATAGTTTTTGCCATTATGAAGTATAAAAATATTGGAAGTACAATGTTCTTACGAGGTTTATATAAGATGTATAATAGACTTACCATGTTAATTATATCTGAATTAACAGATAATGTCTTATTGTATTATTACCCATCTAGTCTTCTAGTATCGAAAATTATAACAAAGCAGGAGATCATGTGGCCTATGAGATTTAATCACTTTGACAAGAAATCTTACATTTATAAAAATGGACTCGTTTTGAATAGGTGTTATCTGCAGACAAACAATAACAAAAAATTCAAGCGGTCATGGAGTACTCATATCACGAAAAATAAGGATTCCTTCTGGCCAAATTGTAGAAAGAGCCCAAAAGTCCATCAACTAATGAATGGATAAAGATATGTGTGTGTGCGTGTGTGTGTATTATCTATATACATACACACACACACACAATGGAATATTACTTGGCGATCAAAAGAATGAAATCTTGCCATCTGCAACAATGTGGATGGAACTAGAGTGTATTATGTTAAGAAAAATAAGTCTGAGAAAGAGAAATGATTTCACTCATATGTGGAAACTCATTTGAGAAACTCAAAAGATGAATTTAGGGGAAGGGAAGGGAAAATAAAAACGGAGGCAAACCATAAGAGACTCTTAAAGACAGAGAGAAAATTGAGGGTTGCTGGAGGGGAGGTGGGTGGGGGGTGATGGGCATGAAGGAGGGCACTTGTTGGCATGAGCACTGGGTGTTATATGCAAATGATGAATCACTGGGCTCTACTCCTGAAACCAGTATGTCAACTAACTTAAATTTAAATAAATACATTTAAATAAATATCTAAAAATAGACTCTTTGGAATAGGTGTTATCTGTAGACAAACACGACATAAAATTCAAGCAGTCATGGAGTACTTATATCATGAAAAATACAAATTCATTCTGCCCCAATCCCCATTTCTTATCTTTAAAGCTACTCTTTAGAGATACCAGATACTTTGTCTTTTGGGAGATATTCTAAGAACCAAACTAATATGTACACCTTGTGTCTTAGTCCGTCTGTGCTGCTATAACAAAAATACCATAAACTGGGAGGCTTATAAACCACAAATGTTTATTTTTCACAGTTCTGGAGGCTGGAAGTCCAAGATCAGGGGGCCAGCCTGATTTGGTGAAGTCCCTCTTCCCAGATGCAGACTTACTGTAACCTCACAAAATGGAAGGGAGAGAGATCTTTCTTTGCCTCATATTTTTATAAGAGGCCATTCATGAGGGTGGCATCCTTGTAAACTCAGCATTTCCCAAAGGTTCTACACTATCACACTGGGTATTAGGACTCAATATACCAATTCTGAAGGGACACAAATATTTATAGTACCTTATAATACACATGACAGTCTTGTCCGTTTATTTGTTTTTAAACTTACTAAAGTCTTCATATTGATCACATTTCAATTCATACAAACCTTGTTCTTAATGACTGCAATTAACTGGCTACTTAATGGAAATTTAAGTTCTTTCAAAATTAAGTTCTTTCAAAATTCTGCTATTTCAAAAAGTGTGCAAAATATGTGTATTTATTTCTGTTGGGCATACACCTGGGAGCAGAATAGCTGGATCGGTTTCTTACAATAATGAGGTTGACTAATTTTTGTTGTTTGAAAGTCATCTGTATCTCCTTTTTTACAAGCTGCCATTTGTCCATTTTTATCTTAGTTTTTCTTGTTTTCGATTTGAGTTCTTTATAGAAAGATTATGAGAACTTTACTATATGTTGAAATATTTTTGAAATGTCTCATTGGCCTTTATTATTGGAATCTGCCATGCATTTTTTTATTTTATGCAGTCACATTTTAGGTATTTTTGTTTTTATCACGTGTTCCCTCATCCTGAAGAATGAGAACTATCGAGCTAAGTTTTCATTACGGTATGCAAGAGGAGTCGGTCAGGTGGAAACCTGCCAGGGGACAGAGACGCAGGGGTGGCGAGAGTAGCCTGGCCACGCGACTTCTTCCGACTGGGGGCGCAAGAAAGCCGGGCCGAAAGCACTGGGAAGCGCAACCGGTTCTCCCAGGGCGCACACCTCCCCGCCGGTCCCGCCTCCTCTCGGGGAAGACGCGCTTCGCAATCCCGCGCCACCTGCGGGAGCAGCGCGCCGCGCAGCTGGCCGCCGAGGGCCAGCCCAGGACGCCCACAGGCCCCCGCCTCCCTCCCCACGCAGCTCGGCGCCCACCGCCGGGACCCCGCTCTTCGCCCGCCCTGCAGGCCCACTCACCGCCGGGCCCGCCGTCCGCTCGGCACCCGCGACGCCGGGCCGGGGTCTAACTTTCCTAGCGGAGCCGAGGAAAGAGGAGGAGCGGAGGAAGGGGGCAGGAAGAGGAGGGCTTTCCAAATTAAAAACAAACTAAAGCCTGGAGGGGAGGGGGCGGTGCGGGGCTCGGGGGCGTGGCCCCGGCTCGCCCGGACCCTCCCCCGGGGCGCGCGGCCGCGCGGGCCTCCGACCCCGCCCCCCGCCCCCCGCGCTCCGCGCTCCGGCGCCTCGGGTCGGTGGTCCCGGGAGGCGTGGGCTTCCGAATGAGAAAGGAGCTGGAGGGGGACCCGGGGAGAAAGGTTGTCGCAGCTCTAGAGTGAGGGGAAGAGAAAGGTAAGGGCAAGTCGACGGTTGCATCTAATCAGAGACGCAGGTTCCACAGCCTGTGAGGAAGAGTTTTGCTGACCGAGATTACAGAGCACGGAAAGGAAAAAAAAACAAACACCCACTTCGCCCGAGCCCTGTTAATTTGCCTCTGTTCCCACCACCAGACCCTTGGCGCGGGCCCAGGCATTTTGTTTTCTTCCCCCAAAGGGTTGGAGGAGGCCAACTTGATTTGAGAGGCAGGAAGGGAGGGACTCCGTGGGTGAAAAAGGAAGAAGTAGGGTTGCCAGTGTTTCCTGACACTGGGGTGGAGAGGGGATTGGGGAATGCCGTTGGTTAATTACCACCGTTCAGCACAATTGCTTTTTTCTAACTCCTGGGTTTCAGGTCTGTGGTGGTCATTGGGGAGGAGCACAATCCACCGATTGGAGCTAGAGGAGTCTAACGGCCCCTGACATTATACAACAAATCAGAACTGGACAGAAGTAAATTAGATTAGGCACTGAGGCGTACTTGGCGGTGCTCCACTACGGGAGAAGTGTGGAAAGGGGAAGGCATATATGGGAGTGGAGTTCTGGAATTTTCCTTTGTATGTATGCTATTTGTTAGTATGCGTGTGAGAATAAATTTTTAAAATCCTGTTGTATATGCCGTTAGCACAGGACATCTTAATGTATAACATGTAGAGATGGCATGTTAATGTATAAAACTAAAAAATAAGCACCAAAGCTTTGGCGAGCCAACGTCAAGTCTTAAGGACATGATACGATGATGTTCCTACTTGAATAAGTCAGGTGATAACTGCATTACTTTTTAAAAACTATTTTATTTTACTTGATGCTTTTTAGGTACATCTTTTCATATTTGTTGTTATTTTTAACTGGTTGCTTTTATGTTGCCACAATCCACTTAAAGTTAATATCACTTAGTAAAAAAAATAGAGATTTGCAACAGTGCATTTCATTTCTTCAATCCTTTGTGTCACTGTTCTCATATTTTATTTATACATAAGATATAAACTCCAAGTACATTGTTAAAATTTGGCTTTCAGAGTGAGTAGTCTTTTACAGATATTAAGGGAAGGGGAAAAAAGGATAGCTTTTATATTTACCCCTATGTGAAAGGAAACAAAAATAATATAAAAACAGGGAGGGGGACAAAACATAAGAGACTCTTAAATATGGAGAACAAACAGAGGCACCTGGGTGGCATAGTGGGTTGGGTATCCTACTTTGGCTCAGGTCATGATCTCATAGTTCGTGGGTTCGAGCCCCCAATAGGATTCTGTGCTGACAGCCTGGAGCCTGCTTCGCATTCTGTGTGTGTCTCTCTCTGCTCCTTCCCTGCTCACACGCTCTCTCAAAAATAAATAAAATTATTTTTAAAATTAAAAAAAAATAGAGAACAAACAGGGTTGTGGGAGGGGGTTTAGGCTAAATGGGTAAGGGGCATTAAGGAATCTATTCCTGAAATCATTGTTGTACTATATGCTAACCAATTTGGATATAAATTAAAATTAAAAAATAAAGAAAAATAATAAAATATATTTACCCCTATGTGCACAATTCCATGTGCGCTTCATTCTTTCTTGGACATTTGAGTTTTATATAGTGTCATCTCCCTTTGGGGTGAAGAATTTCCTTTTGGAGATCTTAAAGTGCAGGTCTGCTGGCAATAGATTCAGCTTTTATTAATCTGAAAATATATTTATTTTGCCTTCATTTTTCTTTTTTTTTTTTTACATGTTTATTTATTTATTTTGAGAGAGAGGGTGAGTATGAGCAGGGAAGGGCCAGAAAGAGAATCCTGAGCAGGCTCCTTGCTGCCAGCACAGAGCAGGAACTAGGGCTCAATCCCAGGAGCCATGAGGTCAATTCCTTGGGCCGAAGCCAAAAATCAGAGCTTAACTGACCGAGCCACCCAGGTGCCCCTTGCCTTCATTTTTAAAGGTCATCTTTACTGAATATAGAACTGTAGATTGGCAATATTTTATTTTAATTCCTACCACGTTAAAGACATCATACGTTTTATCTCCATTTTTATCTGATGGCAGTAGGATATCACTGCCTTAAGATATCTTTTTCTGTTTGGTTTTGTGCAGTTAGTCTATATTATTTGGTTTCCTTTGTATTTTTCTAGCCTGGGGTTCTCTGAGATTCATGGATTTGTTTATATTTCAACCATTTTTCTTTTAAATTTCTTCTCCATTTTTTCCCTTCTTTCTAAGGAATCCGACTGTATCTATGCTAGAACTCTTGGTATTGCCCAGCAGATCACTGAGGTTTGCTTATGTTTTCATTCTTTTATTCTTTTCTTAGAATTGGATAATTTCTATGGTTCTGTCTTCAAGTTATTGACCTTTAAATCAATCTGCTATTAAGCCTGTCCCATGGTTTTTCCATTTCAGATGTTATATTTTTTAGTTCTGGTATTTCTATTTGGTCATTTTCTCCCCCAAATTTGTAATACAGTTTGATTGACTGTAGTTGCCATGCTTTACATTACACCTGCAGGACTCATTTATTTTATAACTAGAAGTTTATACCTCTTGATCACTTCCCACCATTTGGCCTACCCCTCAACCCCTTCCCCTCTGGCAAACACCAGCCTATTTTTTTTGTATCTATGTTTTGCTTTGCTTTGTTTGTTCATTTGTTTTCTTCCTTTAGACTCCACATATAAGTGAAATCATGTGGTATTTGTCTTTCTCTGACCTATTTCATTTAGCATAATACCCATAAGGTCTATCCGTGTTGTCACAAATGGCAAAAATTCATTTTTTATGTGACTGAATAATCCATTGTGTACATAGACCACATCTTTATCCGTTCATCTATCAGTGGATGCTTAGGTTGTAAGTAATGCTGCAATGAACATGGGGTGCATATATCTTTTCAAATTAGCGTTTTCACTTTCTTCAGATTGATGCCTAGAAGTGGAATCGCTGGGTTGTATGGTAGTTCTGTTTTTAATTTTTTGAGGAACCTCGTTACTATTTTTCATAGTGGCTGCACCAATTTACATTCCCACCAGCAGTGCGCAAGGGTTCCCTTTTCTCTATATCCTTGTCAACATTTGTCATTTTTTGTTTTTTGATAACCACCATTCGGACAGGTGTGAGGTGATATTACATTGTGGTGTTGATTTGCTATTTCCGTGATGATTAGTGATGAGCATCTTTTCATGTGCCTCTTTGGTGGGAAAATGTCTATTTACATCCTCTGCCCATTTTTTTTTAACTGGAGTTTTTGTTATTACTGAGTTGTATAAGCTCTTTATATATTTTGGATATTAATACCTTAACAGTTATATGATTTGTAAATATCTTCTCCTATTTAGTAAGTTGCCTTTTAAATTTGTCAATGGTTTCCTTTGCTATGCAGAAGCTTTTGAGTTTGATGTAGTCCCATTTGTTTATTTTGCTTTTGTTGTCATTGCCTTTGATGTCAGAGCCAAAATATATAAATCACCAAGAGAGATGTCAAGAGATATTTTCTTCCAGGAGTTTCATGGTTTCTGGTTTTATATCCTTTAATCCATTTTGAGTTAATTTTTGTGTATAGTGTAAGATAGTGATCCAGTTTCATTCTTTTGCATGTGGATGCCCAGCTTTCTGTACATCATTTTTTGAAGAGACTGTCTCTTCTCCCATTGTATATTTTTGCCTCTTTGTTTTAAATTAATTGACCATTTATACTTGGGTTGATTTCTGGACTTTCTCTTCTGATGTATTGGTCTGTGTCAATACAGATAACTTTGTAATATAATTTACATCAGCAAATGTGATGCCTCCAGCTGTGGTCTTCTTTCTCAAAATTGCTTTGGCTATTTGGAATTTTTTTTGGTTCCAAACACATTTTACTATTGTTTGTTCTATTTCTATGAAAAATGACACTGGAATTTTGATAGGGATTGCACTGAACTTGTATACTGCTTATAGTTGTATGGACATTTTAGCAGTATTAATTCTTCCAATCCATGAGTACTGTATATGTTTTCATTGATTTGAGTCTTCAATTTCTTTCATCAATATCTTATAGTTTTCAGATTATAGATCTTTCACCTTCTTGGTTAAATTTATAACAAGATATTCTATTCTTTTTGATGCAACTATAAGTGGGATTGTTTCCTTAATTTCTCTTTCTGATAGTTTGTTGTTAGTGTATAAAAATGCAATAGATTTGGGGGCACCTGGGTGGCTCAGTCGGTTGAGCGTCCGACTTCAGCTCACATCGTGATCTCGCATGCGAGTTCAAGCCCCACGTCTGGCTCTCTGTGGTGACGGCTGGAGCCTGGACCCTGGGGCGGATTCTGTGTGTGTGTGTGTCTCTCTCTTCTCCTCCCATGCTCATGCTCTGTCTCTCAATAATAAATAAACGTTAAAAATTTAAAAAAAATGCGATACATTTTTGTTTATTGCTTTTATACCCTGCAATTTTTCTGAATTTGTTTTTTTAGCTCAGGGTTTTTTTTGGTGGAGTTTTTAGGGTTCCCTGTATATATGATCATTCATCCACAAATAGTGATAGTTTGCTTCTTCTTTCTAATATGGATGACATTTATTTTTGTTCTTGTATAATTGCTCTGTCAAGGACTTCCACTACTCTGTTAAATAAAAGTGACGAGAGTGGGCATCCTCGTCTTGTTCCTGATCTTAAGGGAAAAGCTTTTAGGTTTTTGCCAGGAAGTATGATGTTAGCTGTGGGCTTGTCATATGTGGCCTTTATTATGTTGGGGTATGTTCCATACATACTCACTTTGTTGAGATCATAAATGGATGTCAGATTTCGTCCAATGCTTTTTGTATATCCATTGAGATGATCATATGATTTTTATCCTTCATTTTGTTAATGCAATGTGTTACACTGATTGATTTGCAGATGTTGAACCATCCAAGCATCCCTGGAATAAATCCCACTTGATCATGATGTATAATACATTAAATGTATTGTTGAATTTGGTTTGCTAGTATTTTCTTGAAGAGTTCTATATCTGTGTTCATCAAGGATACCAGCTGTAATTTTCTTTCTTTCTTTTTTCTTTACTTGTACTGTCCTTAATTTGTTTGGGTATCGAGTTAATGCTGACCTCAGAAAATGAGTTTGGGAGTGTTCCTCTATCTTCAATTTTTTGCAAGAGTTGAAAAAGATAGGCATTCATTTTTCTTAAATGTTTGGTTGAATTTACCAGGAAAACTATTTGGTCCTAGGCTTTTCTGTATTGGGAGGGTTTCATTACTGATTCAACCTCTTTATTCTTTATTGGTTTGTTTAGATCTTCTATTTCTTTATGATTCAGTGTTGCTAAGTTGGATGTTCATAGGAATTTAACCATTTCTTCCGGATTGTCTAATTAGTTGGTATATAATTGTTCATAGCTGTCTGTTATGATTCTTTGTATTTCTATGGCATCAGTTCTAGCTTCTCAGTTTTCATTTCTGATTTTATTTCCTTGGGTCCTTTCTCCTTTTTTCTTCATAAGTCTGGCTAAAGTTTTACCAATTTTGTCTGTCTTTTCAAATAACCAGTCTTAGTCTCATTGATCTTGTCTATTGTCTTCCTAAAGTATTTCATTTATTTCTGCTCTAATCTTTGTTATTTCCTTCCTTCTACTCACTTGGGACTTTGTTTTTTATTCTTACCCTGGTTCCTTCAGGCGTAAACTTAGGTTGTGTGAGATTTTTCTTGTTTCTTGAGATAGGCTTTTCTTGCTATACACTTTGCTCCTTGTACTGGTTTGCTGCATCCCATACACTTTGGTATGTTCCATTTGTCTCATGATATTTTTTAATTTCTTTTTTGACCCATTGGTTTTCAGTAGCTTGTTTGATCTCCACATATTGATAATTTTTTCAGTTTTCTGCTTGTAATTGATTTGTAAATTTATACCATTGTGGTTGGAAATGATATTTGATTGACTGCAGTCTTCTTAAACTTACCGAGACTTGTTTTGTGGCTTAATATATGATCCATCCGATGGGAATGCAAGCTGGTGCAGCCAGTCTGGAAAACAGCATGGAGGTTCCTCAAAAAATTAAAAATAAAACTACCCTACAACCCAACAATTGCACTACTAGGTACTTATCCAAGGGATACAGGTGTACTGTTTCGAAGGGACATATGCACCCCAATGTTTATAGCAGTAGTATCAACAATAGCCAAAGTATGGAAAGAGCCCAAATGTCCATTGATGGATGAATGGATTAAGAAGTGGTATATATATATACAATGGAGTATTACTCGGCAATCAAAAAGAATGAAATCTTGCCATTTGCAAATAAGGAATCTACTCCTGAAATCATTGTTGCACTATATGCTAACTAATTTGGATGTAAATTTAAAAAAATAAAATTATAAACAAACAAATAAACAAACAAATAACCCAGGGACTTAATAAACTGATTTGTATTTTTTCAAATTAAAAAAAAAAAAACCTTAAAAAAATTAACAGTAGTGGAGTTTTTAAAGCTTGAGTGAGGGGCGCCTGGGTGGCGCAGTCGGTTAAGCGTCCGACTTCAGCCAGGTCACGATCTCGCGGTCCGGGAGTTCGAGCCCCGCGTCAGGCTCTGGGCTGATGGCTCAGAGCCTGGAGCCAGTTTCCGATTCTGTGTCTCCCTCTCTCTCTGCCCCTCCCCCGTTCATGCTCTGTCTCTCTCTGTCCCAAAAATAAATAAACGTTGAAAAAAAAAAAAAAAATTAAAAAAAAAAAAAAAAAAAAAAAAAAAGCTTGAGTGATACTTTTGGGTGAGGCTAGAAATTTGGCACAATGAATCTGTGCAAATAAAATACTGGAATAAAAAAACAATGAAAATTATGACTTATGTAAAATGTGTACATGTAGAATTTTTGAGAAGCACCATTAATGACTGTAGTATTTTGCAAGAACTGCCAACACATAGTAGATTAAAGAAGACAAATTACCATGATTGCAACAAAATATTGTCCCCACCCCAGAAAGCAATAAGAATTTAGCTGTAGCCTCTTGTCTATATCATTGAATTAAATAAAGTGGAGGGGGGGGGGTTATTGAGAGTCTTTTAAAAAATGATTTGTCTAGTAATGTATATCTCTCATTATTAAAAACTGTTAAATTTCGAAAGCTATGAAATGACTGAAAATTAATTTTACTTTCAGCTTTAAGTTATTTTCTGTAATTTAATAGATAAGGTTCTATCCAAATTTTAAGAGATATCACATAATTCAATTACTGTAGTCAATGTCATTATTCCAAAAGGAAACTCATTTAATATAAATGTAAGGGTACTACATGCTTGTGCCCACACAGATATATACATCATAATTTGTTATTTACATCTAAATTAAGCCACTCCTTTGAACAGATGTTAGCAAAAGTATTGATATAAAATATATACACATATGCTGGCAATGAGCGATTTTCTAAGTTGAAGAGAAGGAATTAAGTAACAGGCAAAAGCTTTTCTTTCTAAATTTTGGAACTACAGTTTAACTTCTGTACAACTTAATCACATTGATATAATATCAATCACATTGATATAATATACAGATTTGGTAATTATTAAACAGTGTCAATAAGCCATGAGACAGATACAACTGAGCTGAAATAAAATACTCTGATTCTCTCTGAAAAAAAGAAATAAATATGAATGTCCCTTTTTTATATTTACAATTTAAAGGGTATTTGTGTTGGTTAATTAGTGAAAATATCTGCATTTCACTCATTAATTTAAGAATTTTAGGGAGGCAATGTTAGTTTTCAAAAAAAAAAAAATAGAAGTCAGAGAGCTGAAGTTTCAAGTCCCACCATCATCAATTCAATTCACAGAATTCAAAGCCCTGTGAATTTTGGCAGATTCTTAAAACCTCACTGATGTCATTTCATTTAAGAACATACATCTAATAGTACTAACTCTATAGAGTTTTTAAAGTAGAAAATGTGTAACACTTTAAAAAATTTTTTAAATTTTATTTAAAACCAGGTTGGTTGGCGTATAGTGTAATAATGATTTCAGGAGTAGAATTTAGTCATTCATCACTTACATTTAACACCCAATGTTCATGCCAACAAGTACTCTCCTTGTTGCCCATCACCCGTTTGGCCCATCTCCCTGCTCAACACGCCTCCAGTGGCCCTCAGTTTGTTCTCTGTATTTGGAAGTCTCTTGTGATTTGCCTCCCTCTCTCTTTAAAATGGTGCAGGGGGGCGCCTGGGTGGCGCAGTCAGTTAAGCGTCCGACTTCAGCCAGGTCACGATCTCGTGGTCCGTGAGTTCGAGCCCCGCGTCAGGCTCTGGGCTGATGGCTCAGAGCCTGGAGCCTGCTTCCGATTCTGTGTCTCCCTCTCTCTCTGCCCCTCCCCCGTTCATGCTCTGTCTCTCTCTGTCCCAAAAATAAATAAACGTTGAAAAAAAAAAAAATAAAATAAAAAAAAATAATAAAATGGTGCAGGGGACACTGTTTATCTCTTAGCAAATTTTGGACATATATGCTTGTGGAGTCATGGTTTTTTGTTCCAAGATGTTAATTCTTTAAATATATATAAACATTGATCAAGGTAATAAGCCTTAGTAGAATTAAAGAGTAAAATTAACAAAATAATTTATAAATAAAACCGTACTCCAAGCATCTACAAATTGTTCTTCTTTGGGCACAGACTAACAAGTTAAATGCTCAGGAAGAGGGTTATTGCCAAAAGAATAGCTACGTGCTAATGAAAAATTAATCTGCTTTGTGATAATGTCTTTAAACATTTAAGCAATAACTTCATTAAGATTTCTGGATGGCCATCCTGTTCCTACCTTAAATATTGGAGCAAACATTCATCTTCTTAATTGGATTGACTCCTGTATGATTCTGTAATGCTCATCTTTGTCTTTTATTACAGTCTTTGTTTTAAAGGCTGTTTTTTCCTAGGTGAATCTACCCCAGCTTTCTTTTCATTTCCATTCGCATGAAATGTCTTTTCCTTCCCTTCTTTTTCAGTGTGTGTGTCCTTACATCTGAAGTGACTCTTTTTAGACAATATGTAGATGGGTCTTGGTTTTTATCCATTTAGCCACTCTGTATCTTTTGACTGTAAAATTTTGTGTATTCACACCTAATTTTTGTAGAGGTATATACTTATCGACATTATTTTAATTGTTTTCTGGCTGTTTTGTACTTTCTTTCTGATTCTTTATTCTTCTCTTGCTTTTTTCCTTTATGGTTTGATGACTCAGTGGTATTATGCTTAGGCTCTTTTTCTCACTATCCTTATTGTATCTTTTATAGGTGCTTGTTTTTTGGTTACGATGAGGTTCCCATATTCCAGTCTCTGTACACACATACATACGTCTTTTTTAAGTTGACAGCAAGTTAAGTTTGAATGCATTCTAAAACAATGCATTTTACTCCCTCCCTCCCATTTTTATGTTTTTGATGTCACATTTTACATATTTTTATTTGGTGTATGCCTTAACTAATTATTGTAGTTATTGTCATTTTTACTACTTTTGTCTGGCTTTAAAAATGATTAATGTAATTCCTTTACTATACGTTGACATTTACTAGTGAGTCATATATATATATATGACTCACTAGTAAATGTCACTAGTATATGCATATATATATCTTTTTCACATATATGTATATATACATATATGTATATGTGTATATATATGTGTATATATATATATATATATATATATATATATACTTACCTATATTTTCTTGTTGCTAATTACTACCCTGTCTTTTAAGCTTAAAGCAGTCCCATTAATGTTTTTTTGTAGGGCTGGTTTTATGATGGTGAACTCCTTTAGTTTGTATTTGTCTGAAAAAAAAAATTTTTTTTTTTTTCAGTTCTGTAATGGTAATCTTGCCAGGCAGCATATTCTTGGTTGGAATTTTTTTTTTCCTTTCAGTATTTGAATGCCACTCCCTTCTGGCCTGAAAAGTTTCTGCTTTGAAATCTGTTGATGGCCTTATGGGAGTTCCCTTATATGTAACAAGCTATTTTTCTCTTGCTGTTTTAAGATTCTCTTTTTATCTTTAACTTTTGATATTTTAATTATGTGTCTTGGTGTGGGTCTCTTTGGGTTCATTTATTTGGAATTTTCTAGAATTCCTGGATCTATATGTCCATTTCTTTCCCCAGGTTTGGGAAACTATCAGCCCGTTATGTTTTCAAATATGTTTTCTGCCCCTTTCTGTCTTTTTTTTTTCTGGGAAAACTATGATACAAATGTTATTCTGTGTGTCTTTCCTTAAGTCCCTTAATATTCATTCATAATATGTTCATTTTTTAAGATTCTTTTTCCTTTTGCTGCTGTGTTTGGGTAAATTCCACTGCTCTGTCTTCCAAATCACTGATTCTTTCTCTTGCTTCATCTAGTCAGCTGTTGGACCCCTTTAGTGTATTTTTCAGTTTAATTATTTTATTCATCTGTTCTGTTATCTATGTTTCATACTCCTATATTTTTGTTCTCTTTGTTGAAGTTCTTGCTGTGTTCATACAGTTTCCTGACTTTGATTAACATCCTTATGACTATTACTTTGAGCTCTTTGTCAGGTAAATTACTTATCTTCATTTCATTTATTCCCCCTGAGATTTTGTCTTGTTCTTTCATTTGAGATATATGTCTCTGTTTCTTCATTTTGCTTGTCTCTCTGTTTGATTCTATGTGTTAAGCAAAACAACTATCTTTTCCAGTTTTGAAGGAATGACCCTGTGTGTGAGGAAAATCTTACTCTTTAACCATGCCTTAGTTCTTGTTATCTCTCAGGTTGTCTCTCTGTTTCAGACCCCTGAGCTCCAGAAATGCATTCCTTCCTTCCACCAAAACATGGTGCTCAGGAGGTATCCCCTGTGTGGGCTGCATGTGCCCTGTGACTTGGGGGGCATGGAGACAGGGTGCTCTCCCTTCTGTCCTGGGAGAGAGTCCCTATAGGCTTTTGCCCTTCTGGTAGATGCTTTAAGATTAACAAATGAATTTCCTTCACATGTGGTCTAGATTTTTCAAACTCTTGCTTTTGCACTGGGAGCCAGAATGAGTGATTTTACATATGAGCCCTTTATGAGCAGAATGTCTATTCCTTACCACTTGTGGTTCTCTTGGGTGCAAGCTTGTTGGTTCTCAAAACTAGACATTTTGGAGGTTGATCCCTCCAGTGCAGGTCCCACGTGTTGGGGTGCCTGCTGTGGGGCACAGACCCCTCCATTCCTCAGGAAGAAATTCTATCTTTGTAAGATCCCTCTTGCTTGTGGGTCACCACGACTACTGTGGGTTTTCAGGAGATTATGTGTCTGCCTCTCCTATCTGTCTTGATATGGCCCTTCTATCCTTTGTTGTGGAGAAGCTGTTTATCTAGTTCTTGGTTCTTTTCAGAGGAAATTGTTCCATACGTAGCTGTAGATTTTTTTTTTTGTCCATGAGAGGAAGTGAGTAGAGGATCTTCCTGTGCTGCCATCTTGAACCTCTTCTTCTGCTTGGTTCTTTTTTGTATCTGCCATGTCTCAGCTGAGATTCCCCATATGTGTATTTAGCATGGACTTCTTTTTCGTTCTTAAACATACGAAGTTTTATAATCCTTATTTGTTTTTTCTACATCTAAGTCATCTTGGCTGTATTTCTATGGGTCCTTTTTTCTTTTTCTAGATGACAGATCATAATTTCCTATTACTTATGAGGTATATTGAGTCAACTGTGTGATGAAATACTGTTTGATATTAATGTATACTGTTAATAGACTAATTTACAGCCCTTCCCCTATTGCTGCCAACATCCCTTCTCCCCAAAAGCAAACCCCCCCCACACCCTTTCCCCCCCACCCCAGAGGTAGAGAAAAGGAATAGGAAGCTTAGACAGGTGCATAGATAAATGATAGATCAATAAATTCTTATGTGTGCACTGATATATTTGCCAGAATATTCAATAAAAGAAGTGATTGGCTAGAAGATCACTAGGAATGGAGGGATACTTTTCACTCTATGCCCTTATCTATTTTTAACACCTTTATTGAGATATAACTCAGGTGCACAAATCAGTTGCTTTCAGTATATTTTCAGGGTTGTACAACAGTCACCACAACCAATATTAGAACATTTCATTACCTTCAAAGGAAACTCTGTATCCCATACCTTTCACCCAGATGTTTCCCATTTTCCACCACCTCCAGCTCTAGGCAATTATTAGTCTACTTTAGATTAGTCTCTTTATATTTGCCTATGCTGGACTTTATGTATAAATGGGATAATGCAATATGTGATCATTTGTGACTAGCTCCTTCAACCTTCATCTGCCTTGTTGCATGCATCAGTACTTAATTTCTTTTTGCCGCTGAATATTTCATTGTATTGATATATCACAATTATTTATTCATAAATTGATGGATTTAACATTTTTTACCATTTGTATGTATTATATTTCAAAAAAATAAGGCATTATTATTGAAGCCCAAGTAGTACAATGACTTTTATAATTATACTTTAAGTTTATGATCCATGAGCTTAAATTGCTAATATATGGAACTCTGCAAGTTTTTAAACATTAAAAGCTGGGGGCGCCTGGGTGACTTAGTTGGTTAAGCATCTGACTTCGGCTCAGGTCATGATCTCACATTTCGTGGGTTCCAGTCCTGCATCCGGCTCTGTGCTGACAGCTCAGAGCCTGGAGCCTGCTTCAGATTCTGTCTCCCTTGCTCTCTGCCCCTCCCCCACTCATGATCTGTCTCTTTCTCAAAAATAAACATTAAAAAATTAAAAAGAAAACATTAAAAGCTGAATGCTGCAATGAATGTTCATGTGCACGTATCTTTTATCAAATGTGTGAATACAAGTGTGGTGGTTAATTTTATGTGTCAACTTGACTAGCCTTGGTGCCCAGATTAGACATTTCTGGGTGTGTCTGTGAGAGTATTTCCAGATGAGATTAGCAGTTAAATTGGTGGATTTAGTAAATTTTCCTCCTCATTGTGGGTGGGCATCGTCCAATCACTTGGCTTGAATAGAACAAAAGACAGAGAAAGGAGGAGCTTGGCCTCCTCCCCCCCCCCCCCCCCCACTTCATTACTTGAGCTGGCACATCTCATCTCATCTTTCTTTGCCCTCAAACTAGGATTTACACAGTCTGCTTCCCTCATTCTTGGTATTTAGATGGAATTACACCAGGAGCTTTCCTGGGCCTCCAGCTTGCAGATAGCTGATTATAGGACTTCTCGGCCTCCACAATCATGTGACTCATAATAAATCTCTGTCTCTCCCCTACTGTCTCTCTCTCTCTCTCTCTCTCTATCACATATTATTGGTTGTGTTTCTCTCAAGAACCCTGACTATGTATAGGATAAGTTTCTGATAGTTTAATGAAATGCAGTTATATTGATTACTAATTTAATTCATCTTTAATTCATTCATATATCCACATAATGGGAACCACATATATCAGAAGGGAGCCTCAACACTTACCTTTATTAGCTTATGATAGTTTTATCATTATTTGGTTCACATAGAGGCAGAAATGAAGGCAACCCAGTAAGTTACCCTGGGCAAAAATGTGACTCTTCTTTGAAGTATGTGCTTCAAATATTTCCAGCACTTTTTAATGGGCTTGGGTGGTAATGGATTTTAAATCACTTCTAACTTACTTTCCGAACAGTTTGTCAAAACTGAGTCTTATCTGAAAAAACTATAGAAACGCTTTTTTTCATTTTCCCATAATTTTTATTCTCCTTTCCATTTTCTTCAATTTCTTGAGCCAGAAAATTTCTTGGTCATATTAGAAGGCTTACAACTTGAAAGATACAATTGACCTTAAAACACAATGAGTCTGAACTACTCAAGTCCACTTACACATGTATTTTTTTCAGTACACTACTCTAAATGTATTTTCCTTATGATTTTCTTAACATTTTCTTTTCTCTAGCGTACTTCATTGTAAGAATACAATATATAATATGTAAAGCATATATGTGTTACTCAACTGTTCAGTGAGATTTTTGGTCAAGACTAAGCAATCAGTAGTTACGTTTTGAGGAAGTCAGAAGTTACATGTGGATTTTCTGCTGTGCAGTTAGTTGGTGCCACTAACCCCTGCATTGTTCAAGGGTCAACCGTATAGTACTCGCTTATTCCCTTTAAAGTGTGCGCCACGGGGCACCTGGGTGGCTCAGTCTGTTAAGCGTCCGGCTTCAGCTCAGGTCGTGATCTTGAGGTCCGTGAGTTAAATCCCTGCGTTGGGCTCTGTGCTGACAGCTCAGAGCCTGTAACCTGCTTTGCATTCTGAGTCTCCCTCTCTCTCTGCTTCTCCCCTGCTTGTGTTCTGTCTCTCTGTCTCTCAAGAATAAATAAATATTAAAAAAAAAAAACCAGAAAACTTAAAGTGTGCACCAGGTCTTACTTGGTTTTGTTTTTTTGGCTAGACCGTAACTATGTGAAATAATAGAAAGCTATTGGTAAGAAGCCAGCGAAAGCAACTGCTATATTTCATTATAGTTGTGGCTTACATTTTTACTACTTGATCCTTCACTTGACAAATCTGTTCCATTTGTGGGCTTTTCCCCAACAACTTCCTGGCTAGCCCTTTCCTAATCCTTTGTTTATCCTCAGACTAAATGTGGGCCTAGATATTCCTAAAGTGATTCCTAAAATCTGTTCTGCAGATGGCTTTTCTAAATATAGTCTTCATATTTAGATTTTAAATTGAGCCTGGAATCTTTTATTTCATGTACATTTTATATTTCACCTATGTATGTCCTGAAATATTGTACCATGTACAATATAATCACATTACTGTATAGCAAGGGAAAAGATAACAGTTGTTTCAACTGAATATGTAGGGTATTTTGCAAAGAGGAAGGATCTAGAACTAGAAAAATGAAGTCATGGAAAATTCAAAGCTGAATTTATACAACTGAGAATATTAGCTAGCTCTTAGAATATGAAAAGTTAATAAATTCAGCATTTAGAGCTCTAATGGAATAAGGAAATTGAAGCATATCAGGTACCTATTCTGATATAATTTCATTCACCAGATAGTTTTAAGTATCTGCTATGAACCATATATTTAGGTTCCTTGGACATCACAAAGAGGATGAATAGTGAATAGTGTCTTCTTTTGAAAGCACAAACTTAAAAAAATTTCTTTGGATCTGTGAAACAAAAATGAGTAACAAAAACTGACTCAGTAGCATGTGATCTCTGTCTTACACGCGTGAAGATCTGATTTATGGGCTGGGCTGGGTTCAAGTGATATACATTCTATAAGCAATAATCGCTGCCTACCTCCCTAGTAGCCACCACCTGTTCCCACTTTTAAACTGATTTTTTAAAGTTTATTTATTTTGAGAGAGAGTGAGAGCAGCACATGTGACTGGGAGATGGGCAGAGAGAGGGAGAGAGAATCCCAAGCAGGCTCTATGCTGCCAGTGCAGAGCCCATGGGGCTCAAACCAATGAACCATGAGATCATGACCTGAGCTGAAGTTAAGACTCAGATGCTTACCCGACTGAGCCGCCCAGGCACTCCCTGCTCCCACTTTTAAAGATAAACAAAGCTGGACACTAGTTTAAGTGGTAAGATCAAATTTTAATTAGTAATATTCTGTTGTAATAGGGAAAAGAGTTTAACATGACTTTAACTTCAATTTGTATAGAGGGTGACTGGGTGATACAAAAGGAGTACGAGGGAATAGGACAGGAAATGAGTGAGGCCTCAGTGAGTCAGGGAAGTCAAAATTACAAAAAGTGGGAGGGGGGATTGGTTTAGTGAAACCCCCTTGGGTTTGATAACCTGTGACTATTGACGTTAGGCTCCTAGTCTCCCACAGAAGCTAGAATACCATATCTCAAGTCTTGACCAGAACAAACAGTAAGTTCTTTTGGCAGCCTTGACTTTTCTCAGGTAGGTACTTTGAGGGGGCTGAGGGTCATCATCCTAGGGATATGGTCTTGGGCTGTTAGTGTTTTGCTCAAGTCTTTGCAGGCCAAGGTTGTAGTCCCATCAGGAAGAGGGCTGAGCAGAGTCTGGCTAGGGTTTGGCCAAAGAGAGAGTTTGTCATCACTGCATCTTGATATTTCAGGTGCTTTGACTCTCACTACGAGTTCCCAGTTTTACATCTCTTCTGCATTATTACTTTGCCTCCCACATACCGAGCTGCAGGATGAACCCACCATGTGTAGAAACAAAAAGATAAAAAGACATTCTTGATGTTGAAAGGAAAAATAAAAGAATTGTCGTTATTACCTTCCATTTTTCGCCCATTTCTCAATCTTGCCACATGTTGAGGGTGGAGAAGAAAGGGAGAAGGTCAGGGAGTGAAAAGACGATATAAGACAGGATAGTGTGATGGGGCACCTGGGCGGCTCAGTCTTGAGCATCTGACTTCAGCTCAATTCATGATCTCAAGGCTGGTGAGTTCAAGCCCCACGTCGGGCTCTGTGCTGACAGCTCAGAGTCTGGAGCCTGCTTCGGATTCTGTGTCTCTCTCTCTCTCTGCCCCTCCCCTGCTCATGCTCTGTCTCTCTGTCTCCCTGTCTCTCAAAAATAAACAAACAAAAAAGACAGGGTAACCTGAAAATATTAAAGTTCATCTGGCAACAGGACCCATAGCAATGTAGTAGGTGCTTAGAAAGCATTCTAATGAGGAAATCTAATCCTTTCTTTATGAATCTTAAAATGTCTTGGAAGGTAAAAAGTAATGCAGTTCATGATAATGTAAATATGGAACTCAATTTCATGAACATAAGGCTCAAACTGGTATTTTGACATGTTCGCTACATTGTGTGAAAGAGGGTTTGGAGTGGGTGGGTAACAATTTTACAGTGGAAAGGAGATAATATATTTATATTGGGCCAAAGAATGGCTATGTCACCTTGTGCATGAGAAGTAGATTGATAATGCCACAGAACTGGGGACACTATGGCTTCAGAAAGGCAAACCCAACAGAGCCTGTGGCATGCAGCTTAGTTAGGATGGAATGTTGCTGTCAGATGCGCCAAGAGATGAAAACAGGGAAAGGATTTAGCGGAAAGAATATCCAGCTAGGTTCCAGACAGGCTGTACTGGTTCTTTCATTATCCTGGAAGAGGTTGCAGTACAGGCAAGCATAGTATATTTATTTATAAATTAATTATTTATTTGAAGAATGAAGGCCCCAAGTTTCCAAGTAGGGAACAATGGATTTTTTGCTTGGAGAAGAGATTGCTGCAAAATAGGCAATCAAGTTACATTAATTCAGAGTATAAATTACCCAAGTGAAAGGAATGAAAACAAATGATTCCATCTGTTTTATTTTCTTTCTCGGTTTATTCTTAATATCTTGATAGCATGGCTTTTTAAACATGACAATAACATTGCATCTTTATATATGAAAAAGCCCCCAAAGGGAATATGGAGGTATGAGTTCCAGTTTGGCCATGGACAAGACATTGAATCTTTATTCTTATGTATTATTGACATAATAATGCCAACTTTCATGTTTTAAATAATCTTTGTGAAGATTAAAAGAGAAAGGGCTGCAAGCCCCATGAGGGCGGCTTCTTCAAATCTGTGGCCAGGGATTAGTACAGTTCTGGCACAGAAGGTAATTAATAAGCACTTGGTGAATATTTCACAATTGAATAGTTATTCGAATGAAGGCTTTTTTAAAGTTTTCTTTATTTATTTGAGAGAGACAAAGACAGCACAAATGGAGGAGGGGTAGAGAGAGAGGGAAAGAGAGTTCCGAGGAGCAAATTCAGTGCAGAGCTTGGACTCATGAAACCGTGAGATCATGACGTGAGCCCAACAAGAGTTGGACGCTGAACTGACTGAGCCACTCAGCTGCCCCTGAATGAAGGTTTCTTAAAATAACATTGGAAAGAACACTTTTCTTTTGGATTTTTCAGCCTGGCTAGTTTGATACTTCTGTGTTTTATTTGTTTAGATTACATGGTGATTGTTTCTCAGCTAATAGAATCAATAATTTCTGCAATATAACACTTTTCCTCCAGTATAAGAACATACTAAAATCTTCCTTATCTATATATTTTGGACAAGTTCCAGGCTATTTGAAAACAGTGAATCTGTTTATAAGAAGATGAAAGAATTCCCCATCTGTCAATGTTTACTTCTCTAGCTCTTGGAAAATAAACATAAAGGTTTGCAGAAACTCATAAAGCTACTGACATATTAAAATTTCATCAAAAGATAAATTTCAACTCTTGGAAAATAACAAAAAAAAAGTGGTATATATTTTGGGATATAAATCATTAGAATAAGGCAATGAAACAAAATAATAGGAAAACGAAAAGCCTTAGTCTATGCTAAAGAATTTTTCACATGAAAAGTAAAGTGGTACATTAGCCCACTATTGTGTTCTAAACAATCTTGAGAACTGAGAGAAAATTTTCCTTTGCTGTTATTGATGGAAGCTTCAAGAGAATTGAAATGTGATATTTAAAAACAACAACAACAACCAACTAAACAAAATGTACAACAACCGTATTTCAAGAAAGAACTGACTGTGATGATCCTGATTTCAACGTACAACATGTCGTAGAGAAAGTTGTTTAGTTATGTAGACAGATAGATACACAGAGAGAACCTTGAAGGAGAAAGTAACTGGTTTCTGTGTCAACATGAGAAAAATTCACAAACTCATTAAACAATCAAGGCGTGGTGATATTTTTTATTGTTTGAATTAAGGAGATGTTGGATTGACTTACTATACCAGTATGATTATCTTCCAAACCCGGCAAATTGGTGGATGTAGACACAATCTGAACTCTACCAAGATTCCCTTTGCGTGTATCACTGTAATTCGTCCTCAGCAGGGAAAGAGGGAAGGTGAACTACAACAAAGCTGAGTGATGCAGTACTGCACCTTCCTACTTTGGATGCACAGAATTCTGGAACAACAGAAGGAGTTTATAAAAATAAGATAAAGAGAGATTGTGTCAAAACTGATTAAATCCTCTAGTGTTTATCAAAAAGCTAGAGCCAATGCCAGAAGAAATATATGACGCTCATCAAAGAATGAAAAAGATAAAAATTTGGCCTAAGGCTTGAAAGGGAAAAAAGAAGCCAAAAGAAATTTTCCAGTAAGTGTGACAAAATCAACACTGGGAAGATGATTCTTTTCAGAAAAGAGGTACGTTTTAAAATAAATTTCTGATGGTCATTTCCCCCTAAAGTGTACTCAATGAGAGTGCACATGGTTCCCAAATACAGGGTAGGTAAATTTGATGAAAATATGAGTTTCATCCACATCTGGGAAAGCTAATCACATGAAGCAATGATTGGCATTGGTCTCTGGAGGAGGAAACTTGGGAAATATCATACTGTCTTCTACTCACGGAGAAAGCAGAAATGAATCATTGGGGGAAGAGACTCAAACTCTCTCATCTGTGTTGAAATTCCTTGGCGACAGATGCTCAGAGGGAATGAGAAAAAATATTTGAAATTGCAGCTAGACAAGGATGTTGAAAAGTGTGAAGGATAAAAGGTAAATAGATTTAAGATCCCATATATTTTAAATCTATCTAAGTTTTTTTCCTAAGTTTATTTCTTTATTTTGTGTGAGTGAGAGCATGAGTGGAGGAGGGACATAGAGCAAGGGAGAGAGTATCCCAAGCAGGCTCTGCACTGTCAGCATGGAGTATGATGCGAGGCTTCAATTTCCCAAACTGGAGATCATGACCTGAGCTGAAATCAAGAGTCTGATGCTTAACCAACTGAAGCACCCAGGTGCCCCTATTGTATATATATTCAAATGAAGAGATATACAAACACTTTGTTATTAAAAAATTTGGATCAGATAAAATAGTATACATGAATGTATTTTGGAAATATATTGAGCCAAGACAAATTTGGATTCCTCATAGTTTATATAAACTGAAGCTGAATTCTCTGATGAGCTAATAAGGACCAAAGAAAATTCTTTTATTCACCTCTTGGCTCTTTGTCTCCTCATTTAACATTATGGCAAAGATAATGTGGATAGTGAATAAAAAAGCAGATAAAAATGTAGGTGAAAAATAATACAACACTTTCCCCAACTACTTATTTGCTACAACAGCCCAGTAAGGTAAAAGGGTTTTTGTTAGGACTCTGCCATTAACTTCTATTCTGTAAGCAGGCTTTTGTTTTGCTTTGTTTTGTCTATAACAATGAAGTTTAGCATGCCTTAGGCCTGAAACCTAGACTTCTAAAGAAATTCCATTACATGGACTACAAAGTCTTTTTCCTTGTTTTTTAAAACCTCTGGCCAAAAGAATCACACTGTAGGTATATGACAGACTTCTTTTTGAACTAACTTCTTAAGATGTAACATTGCATTAAAATGGTATATATTTGGGGCGCCTGGGTGGCTCAGTCGGTTAAGGGTCCAACTTCGGTTCAGGTCATGATCTCGCAGTTTGTGGTTTCAAGCCCCATATTGGTCTCTGTGCTGACAGTTCAGAGCCTGGAGCCTGCTTTGAATTCTGTGTCTCCCTCTCTTTTTGCCCTTCCCTCGCTCACTCGCTCTCTCTCTCTCTCTCTCTCAAAAAAATAAACATTAAAAAAATAATAAATAAAATGGTATATACTTGCCGTTTGCTTTGCTATCTCTCTGCAGCACTCATGTTACATTCTAAAATTTTGGCAGAAGAACTATGTTAGTTAACAGTAATGTACTGAATGAATACTGAGGTATTTTCCAGGCTCCAGATGGGAAATGGCGTTTGAGCTTCAGAATCTATCTAGAATCATTATTCTCAACCCTAGCTGCTGCTTAACTTAGTCTGATGGGAGTTTTAAAAAATCCAGGCTCCACCCAAAGAGACTCTGACTTAATTATTCTGGGGTAGGGACCAAAAATTAAGTATTGCTTCTAGCTGTAGTATTTTGATGGAACCATTATATCTCCTCTTTCTCTTTCTTGCCTCTCTGTATGGTATTTGTTTCTCATTACAGCCTGGCTTCCCTGATTTCGATGGTCCCTGAAGCAACTGACTGTGGAATGAGGGGGTGGTCATCTTGTAAAAGCCTGGATCCCTCTGTCATAACCTCTAGATGAAATGTGGTCCATGTCCACGAGGGGATATGCAGTGTCTAGAAAAAGGGACCCGGAGCAGCTAGTATAATAGTACCCGGTTATAGAGGAATTACCTACGGCTTTTACCTCTCTTTCCCATGCTGACATGTTAAATAGGACGTTTCATCAAAACTCCTCTAACTACATTTTTTAAATAATATTATTGATTGATTGTTTTCACTTTCATAATGAAATTATTTTTCCTCTGAAATGATTCAGTTTTGTGTTTATTAGTTTTCATGAAGACTTTTTTCCTCTTCTATGCAGATACATGTATCTGCCACATGGTGGCAGCCAGCATGTTCTTGAACCTTAAGTTCATCTGCTGGAAGGGGCTGCAAGGGGTGGAAAGATGGGGAGAAGGTGTGGGAGTGTTGGTGAATGGCATGGGGCATGATTTTCTTTTCTGACTACCTGGTAGGGAACCAAGAGAGCAACAAAGCCTCTCTAAGAATAAGCTCGTTGATCGTTCAGCAAGAATTTCATAATCTTTGAAAATTGATGACTCCCAGACTTAAAGTGGAATCACCTGCTTCCTTCTGTTCTTGAAACTAGTCCTTTCTTACCTTTTCCCCATCATGAAAAATGTATTCACGTTTAGCTGTTTAAAGCTTCTGAAGCTAAGACTTGTCCAGTTAGGAAAAAATAAATATAATGTTTCGGGGGCGAGTTGTTTGGTTCTTTGCTACCAGGTGTGTTTTATCCCGCATATCTCTGCATTTATCACTCAGATGACGGGCTTGTCTGATAAGGGAGAGGAGGGTTTTGACAGGGTCTCTTCAAAAAAACATTGGAAAAAGGCTCGTTTTGACATCAATTTGGGTCTGTGCTAACTCATAGCAGAAGTCTTCAGGTCACAGGAGATTGGCGTTCCCTACAATGTCCACACTTCTCAAAACCACTAAATTTTGCTGTGATAAACAGTACGTGCTGGTTAGAACTGTAGCCCTTGGTAAATAAATTCAATGCACTGAAACCTTTTGGGAATCTGACATACCTTGACCAATAGGTCTAATTCTCATAATTTGGGGGCACTGTTAAACTAAGAGAATTACCACCGCCACTATGAGCCCATTGACGCACACATGTTTATTTAAGAAACATTAACTTGATTTGAAGCATTTCTGTTTATATATAAGGCACACATTTTTTCCCACAGTCTTCCTCTATTAAAATTAAAATTAATTAAGAAAATAACAGGATGGGGCGCCTGGGTGGCGCAGTCGGTTAAGCGTCCGACTTCAGCCAGGTCACGATCTCGCGGTCCGGGAGTTCGAGCCCCGCGTCGGGCTCTGGGCTGATGGCTCAGAGCCTGGAGCCTGTTTCCGATTCTGTGTCTCCCTCTCTCTCTCTGCCCCTCCCCCGTTCATGCTCTGTCTCTCTCTGTCCCAAAAATAAATAAACGTTGAAAAAAAAAATTTTTTTTTAAAAAAATAGACTTTGTGTTTAGATGGTGCCAGGTTCAGATTTCAACTCTATCATCATGCAACATTGGGAAAGCTACATAACAATTCTGAATCTCACTTCTTGCATCTAAGAATGGTATTGTGGTTTTTGATAAGAGTGTTTTATACTTTAGATGGGTTACTGAATGTGGCCAGGAGGTAACACTGGGCTGGGAGAGTTTTTATAATGGTATTTCTCTAGCAGCAATCTGATGCCTAATTTGACCTCAGAGTTCCTGTAAGGAGGCTCTAGGAGAAATATTTACACAAATCATTTAAAAAAAAATTTTTAATGTTTTATTTATTTTTGACAGAAAGAAAGACAGAGCATGAGCAGGGGAGGGGCAGAGAGAGAGGGAGACACAGAATCCGAAGCAGGCTCCAGACTCTGAGCTGTCAGCACAGAGCCGGACATGCGGGGCTTGAACCCATGAACCATGAGATCATGACCTGAGCCGAAGTCAGATGCTCAACCGACTGAGCCACCCAGGCGCCCCATACACAAATCATTTTTAAATGAATTTTATTGAGATAATAGATTCACATGCTTTGTAAAAAAAATAATATAGAACAATCTTTAAACCTTTCACCCAGTTCTCCTGCTAGTCATTTTGTAAAACTAGTTTAACACTACATCCAGGATATTGGCCTTGATACTATTGAATCTTACTTAGATTTCTCCAGCTTTATTTACACTCCTGTGTGTGTGCATGCGCACACGCACGTGGGTGTATATGGGGGGATTTAGTTGCATACAATTTTATTACAATTGTAGGTTTGTATATCTAGTACCGCAGTCATGATACTGAACAAGCCATTATTACAAATATCCCTCATATTGCCCCCGTATAACCACGCCCACCTACCTCCAGTTGTCCCATATACCTTATCCCCCTCACTACCACTAGAAACCAGGAATCTGACCTCCATTCTAAAATTTTATTTGAAAGTGTTGTATAAATGGAATCATGCAGTATGTAACCTTGAGGATTGGCTTTTTTTACTCCATGTAATTCCCTGAAGATCCACCAAAGGCATATGTACCGATAGTTTGTTCTTTTTATTGCTGAGTAGTATTACTTGTACGCGTACCACACACTTTGCTCTTAACTATTCATCTGTTGTAGGACATTTGGATTATTTTTAGTTTCTGGCTGTTATGAATAAAGCTGCTATGATTTTTTGTGTGAATATACATTTCTTTTTCGTTGGGACACATGCCTGAGATTCTGTGGTAGTTGCATGTTTTTCTTTTATGAGAAACTGCCAAACTTCGAGAGTGTCTGTATCATTTTGCATTTTTTACCAGCATTGTATCAGTGAAACGTTTTCTTGGATCTTTGCAACATTTTATGTGGTAACCATTTTTCTTTTGGCCATTTTGATAGGTATATAGTAATGTCTCATGGTGGTTTTAATTTATATTTCCTAACGGCTAATGATGTTGAACATCTATTTTTTCATAAGCTTAGTTGCCATCTGTATATCTTCTTTAGTGAAATATCTGTTCATGTCTTTTACCATTTTCTAATTCATTTTTTTTTTTATCTTACTGTTGAGTTTGGAGAATTTTTAAATATATTATATGGGTCTTTGTTGGTTATGTGGCTTGCAGTTATTTTCTCCCTGTCTGTAGCTTGTCTTTTCATCTTCTACCTTCCTTCCGCTTGCCATTAGGCTTACCTTGCCCCCTTTTATCTAATTTCCTATCAGATATATGATTTGCACATATTTTCTCCCATTCAGTAGATTGCTTGTTCATTTTGTTGATAGTTTCCTTTGCTGTGCAGAAGCTCTGGAACTTGATGTCGTCCCACTTGTTTATTTTTGTTTTAGTTGCTTTTTTTTTGGTGTCAAATCTAGAAAATCATCACCAAGACCAATGTCAAAGAGCTTACCACTGTTTTCTTCTAGGAGTTTTACAGTTTCAGGTCTTACATTCATGTCATTAATCTATCTTCAGTGATTTTTTTTACATGGTATCAGATAATGGTCCAGTTCGTTCTTTTGCTTGTAGCTGCCCAGTTTTCCCAGCACCATTTATTTATTTATTTTTTAACATTTATTCATTTTTGAGAGAGAGAGAGAGAGAGAGAGAGAGAATAAACAGGGGAGGGGCAGAGAGAGGGGGAGACACAGCATCCGAAACAGGCTCCAGGCTCTGAGCTGTCAGCACTGAGCCCACCGCGGACCTCTAACCCACAAACCGTGAGATCATGACCTGAGCCAAAGTTGGACGATCATTCGACTAAGCCACCCAGACACCCCTTTCCAGCACCATTTATTGCAGAAACTGTCCATTGTATATTCTTGGCTCCTTTTTCATAAGTTAATTGACCTTATTTGTGTGGGTTTGTTTCTGGGCTCTCTATTCTGTTCCATTGATCTATGTGTCTGTTTTTATGCTAGTACTATGGTGTTTTAATAAGTAATATTTTAAATTGTTGAATACAATGTAAATTAAATGACTATCTATGAATCCCCCAAATAATGGTGAAATGTTACAATAATGAATATAATATGCAGAATATATAATTCACATGATATTATGTTCTTAATCCTAACTCCATAACTGTTATTTAAATATCGTAAAATCTGGTCTTAAAATGATTTTTTAGTGATCTAACTTGTATTTGGTAGCTCACAACCAAAATGAAGGATGTCAACAAAAGGCAAGGAAATTTTTTAAAAACGAATGGATTGTTTTAATAATTATTTTTCTAAAACTAGCAGCAATACTGTAAAGCCACTAATTTGCACAAACTTTTTATAATACTTTTAATTGTTTGTAAAGTCACTAGAAGATAATGCACATGTTTATTCATGTATATTATTAGAACTTGCAATGGAAGTTTTCATGACCACATTTTAGTGAGGAACATGGAAAATTTCATAACTTGTCCAGCATCTAGTAGGTAACATGTGATGGAAGTAGTATTCAGACCCACACTTGCTGCATTTCAAAGCTTATGGTTTCCCATTCTAAACCAAATGACAAAGATTTAGCTTGCTCCAGTACATAAAGTGATACTGCCCTTTGGTCAGGACTGGCTTCATGGGCTTGAGAACTATGTAGTAATACAGACCCCTGTACTGGGTTTAATGTGCAGCTACTGCCATCTTGAAATTTTACTTGTGTTTGAACAAGTGACACTGCATTTTTAGTTTGCACTGGGAAAACTTTGGCTATTTCTGGAAAATATCTCATCAGCTCTTTTAACAATCATCATGTATAAAGATATGATAAAACCTATCCTAATCGATAAACAAGATTATTTTGGAAAATTCTGAGACTGCTCCATTTCTTATCATTAGAAAAACAACTTCACCTTTCAGATATCCATTGTCTCTTTCCTAGGAGAATGGTATTCATTGACCATGAATGTGCTATGCTCACTTATTGCTGAGGAGCTCTTCAACAATGGTAATGTTTCTGGAGTTCTCCAAAGGAAGATATCCCACTGGGAATGAATGCCCCTTCATTTGACTTGAGCACACCTTTTAAAAGCAAACAATAGGACTTGGAGCAAAAGTAACTTCCTCTGGTTTACAGAAGGGATACTTTGACCCTTCTTTATATTTTTTTTTGGTTACTTAAATTTTAATTTATTTTTTATTATCATTATTATTTTTTAAATTTACATCCAAGTTACTTAATATATAGTGTAATAATGATTTCAGGAGTAGAATTTAGTGACTCATCACTTACATATAACACCCAGTGCTCATACCAAGTGTCCTCCTTAAGGCCCCTTGCCCATTTAGCCCATCCCCCCCACAAAACCCCTCCAGCAACCCTCAGTTTGTTCTCTGTATTTAAGAGTTTCTTATGGTTTGTCTCTCTCCCTGTTTTTGTATTGTTTTTGCTTCCCTTCCTTTATGTTCATTTATTTTGTATCTTAAATTCCACATATGAGTGAAGTCATATGATATTTGTCTTTCTCTGATTTTCATTAACATAATACACTCTAGTTCCATCCACATTGTTGCAGGCGTCAAGATTTCATTCTTTTTGATTGCCGAGTAATATTCCATTATATAATTTTATGTGTGCGTGCGTGTGTGTGTGTGTGTGTGTGTGTGTGTGTGATAGTACTGTGATAAACATTGGGTGCATGTGCCCCTTTGAAACAGCACTCCTGTATCCCTTGGAGAAATACATAGTAGTGCAATTTCTGGGTCATAGGGTCATTCTATTTTTAATTTTTTTTAATGTTTATTTATTTTTGAGAGAGAGAGTCAGAGCATGAGCGGCAGAGGGGCAGAGAGAGAGAGGGAAACACAGAATCTGAAGCAGGCTCTAGGCTCCGAGCCATCAGCACAGAGCCCAATGTGGGGCTTGAGCTCACAAATCGTGAGATCATGACCTGAGCCAAAGTCTGATGCTCAACCTACTGAGCCACCCAGGCACCCTTCTATTTTTAATTTTCTAAGAACCTCCATACTGTTTTCCAGAGTGGCTGCACCAGTTTGCATTCCCACCAGCAGTGCAAAAGGGTTCCTCTTTCTCCACATCCTTGCCAACATCTGTTGTTGCCTGAGGTGTTAATTTTAGCCATTCTGACTGGTGTGAGGTGGTATCTCATTGTGGTCTTGATTTCTATTTCCCTGATGATGAGTGATGTGGAGCATTTTTTCATGTGACTGTTAGCCATCTGATTGTCTTCTTTGGAAAAGTGTCTGTTCATGTCTTTTGCCCATTTCTTCACTGGATTATTTGTTTTTTGGAGGTTGAGTTTGATAACTTCTTTATAGATTTTGGATACTAACCCTTTATCTGATGTGTCATTTGCAAATATGTTTTCACATCCCATCAGTTGCCTTTTAGTTTTGCTAATCATTTCCTTTGCTGTGCAGAAGCTTTTTATCTTGATGAGGTCCTATGAGTTCTTTTTTGCTTTTGTTTCCCTTACCTTGGGAGACATGTCACCAAAACTGGAGGCATCACAATTCTGGACTTCAAGCTGTATTAGAGAACCAGAAAAGACCCCTAATAGCCAATGTAATGTGAAAAAGAATAGTAAAGCTAGAGGCATCATAATTCTGGACTTTAAGCTATATAACAAAGCTGTAATCAAGATAGTGTGGTATTAGCACAAAAACAGACACAAAGATCAATGGAACAGACAGAGACCCAGAAACAGGCCCACAAATGTATGGCCAACTAATCTTCAACAAAGCAGGAAAGAGTATCCAATGGAAAAAAGACAGTCTCTTTAGCAATAGGTGCTGGGAAAACTGGACAGTGACATGCGGGAGAATGAAACTGGACCACTTACTCATACCATGCACAAAAATAAATTCAAAATGGATGAAAGACCTAAATGTAAGACAAGAAGCCATCAAAATCCTCGAGGAGAAAACAGGCAACAACCTCTTTGATCTCAGTTGCAGCAACTTCTTACTTTGACACTTTTTAAAATTCATCTTCAAAATAGTTAATTTGTTGATGGGGAGCAGTGTGGCAGAGAAAAAGAGAGAAACAGACAGACAGACAATAACACTATCAATAGACTTTGTCTCCCACCTAGAAAGAATGTATTGGTCTCACATTGTGTTCCTATAGCACTTTTTATAAATCTCATTAATTGCCCTTATCACCTGTTAGTGTTGTTATTAGTTTAAATGTGTTTGTTCCTTGCTAGGTTCCTGAAGTAGTGGAATACATTGTTGTTCATCTTTTTTATTTTTTGGACCCCTAAAGTTTAGTCAAATTTTGATGGAATGTTTGATGAAATGAAATGCCAGATTTCCCTTGTACTCATATTTTGGTAATTATACATCTCAATCACAATTATGCATTTTTCAGTTGAGTTATATGAAAACTTCCCCAAACTAACACTTAATGAATCCCCCAAATGGATGCATAAGTGCTTCATTACCTAAAAGCAATGTTTCCAATTAGTTTCCACCTCTGGATTTTATTTTCCCACTGTGATTTAGCTAATGTTTTAGCTAAAGAGAAAGTCAGCCACTGATTAAACTAGTGTTTTAGCGTAAAACAAAATGAACCATTATTAACATAAATCTTTCTCCAATAGCATTTGACAAAATCCACTGCTAATTATTTAGCCAACTACAGATGTCCTTGTCAGGTAGTAGGATCATAAAGATTCGTTTTGCTTTTTGCTTCATTTGATTTTCTTTATCCTGGAATATGTCAATATGTCATTTACATACTAACTATGCACTTCTCTTGAAAGACACAGTGCAACTGATGATATGGTCTTCACAGAAAAGGGCAATTTTTTTTTTTTTACATTAAGAAAAAGAAAAACATATGTATATTTCAGGAGTCATAAGACCAAACTATTCAAAACCTTGTGACCAGTAAAAAAAATTTTAAAGCAGACTTGGAAATACCAATATTGCACCAATTATCGAGTATAAAGCATGACAGAACAATTCTGAACTTTTTTTTTTTTTTTTTTGGTCAGAGCAGTGGAATGCTGGAGCCAGCTTGCACAGGCTAACAAGAATGAAGTATGAACTTGTCTTCCCAACTGTTCGTTCAGTGACATCACATGATAGATTGAAATCAGCTGTCATGGGACTTTGTTCACCAAGGTAATCATCAACCGCTATAAACCAAAGCCTTTTATCTCCCTGGAAAGCTAATGATTGGACATTTACCAGCGGACCACTGGGTAAGATTTGGCTTGATTTCACAACAAGAAAATTACAAGAAGATAAAATTACAGACTAAAATCACTCATGAACATAAATGTAAATATCTTTAACAGAATATCAAATAACCCAGCAAAAACAAACAAAACATTATGATTGATATCATTCCACATCAATCAATGTGGTTCACCAGCCTATCAGAATAAGGAGAAAAACCATATTACTTTATCATCAGATGCATAAACATCATATAATTAAATTTAAACTGGTAAAAATCTCAGCAATTTAAGAAGAGTGTCAAACTTTCTCATTATGACTGAAAGTATTTACCAAAACCATAAAGCTAACAACACATATGAGTGAAATATGAAAAAAAATCTCACCTTAAAGAAAGTTGGGAACAAAGCGAAGGTATCTACTGCCAATACTTTTTTTTTCAATTTACTTAATTATTTTAAGAAAGAGAGAGAATGAGAGCTGGGAGGAACAGAGAGAGGGAGAGAGAGAGATTCCCAGCAGGCTCTGTGCTGTCAGTGTGGAGCCTGAGGTGGGGCTCAAACTTATGAACCATGAGATCATGAGCTGAGCTGAAACCAAGAGTTAGATGCTTAACTGACTGAGCTACCCAGGCGCCCCAGCTGCCAATACTTTATTCACTATAATATTGGAGACCCTATCCGATTAAAAAAAGCAAGGGGAAAAAAGCAAATCCATAAAGACTGGGAATTATAAAGTATAATTATTTTTATCTGCCAACAACAATTGTGTGTACTCAATTGTAAACTCAAAAGACTTTACAAAGAAACTACTAGAATAAGTAAACTTAGCAAGGTGATAGTATACAAACCAATATGCACAAAATGAATTTTATTTCCATATACTAGAAACAAAAAAAATAGAAAATAGAATTTAAAAGTGCCATGTACAAAAGCACCAAAACATCAAATATCTAGTAAAACATGGTTATGAAAAAATGTGTAAAAGCTCTCTACTCTGGTAACTATAAAACCTAGATGACAGAAATTAAAAACAAAAGATAGGGGTGCCTGGGTGGCTCAGTCGGTTAAGCGGCCGACTTCGGCTCAGGTCATGATCTCGCAGTCTGTGAGTTCGAGCCCCGCGTCGGGCTCTGTGCTGACAGCTCAGAGCCTGGAGCCTGTTTCGGATTCTGTGTCTCCCTCTTTCTGACCCTCCCCTGTTCATGCTCTGTCTCTCCCTGTCTCAAAAATAAATAAAACGTTTAAAAAAATTTTTTTTAAATAAATAAATAAAAACAAAAGATATACCATGTTCTCAGATTGGACGTTTCAGTATTGTTAAAATATCATTTCTCCACAAACTGATTTATAGACTCAATGAAATTCCAAACAAAAACCCCAGCAAGTTTTCCTTTACTTGTTTTTGTCGAAAATGTAGAGTAGCCAGAAACCTCTACGTGTTTTAGCTGTGTTTGGCTTTAGTGACTTTTCACATGCTGTTTACTAATACATTAAAAGTTAATTTTTAAAAATTCTCCACGTATCCCCAAATTTCCTGCTATGTGACAGCTAGATAGTCCAAAAGAGAACCTGCAATGTAAACTTGAGGAACATCAGTGCATAAGGAATGGCACAGGAGGAAATCTAATAGACTGGGAATGAGTGAGAAGTGGGGAATCAACCGCAGGGATTGGGTTGACGGGAAAATAATGAAAGGGAAGAGTTCAGAAGTTAGCACCAAATGCCCAGAGAAATCAAGTAAGGTAAGATCTAAAAGGATCTCTTGTTGAAGATAAGAGAATGGTGGAAATGCAGAAGAAATCACAGTGACTGGGTGGTAAAAGGAGGTGAGTAAGTGGAGAAAGAAAGTAGGGAATAGTCAAGCTTATAAGTGAAAAAACAACAAAAATTTTAGAGGTAGATATGCAATTGAGAGGAATTGGAAGAAAGTAAGAAAATTCTATTGAAGTACTGATAAGAAAAATATTTTGGAGAGTAGTTCTTGAAGTTGGCTGCACATGAGGCTCACCTGGAGAGCTTTTGAAAATTCCTGTGTGTATTTAAGTGCAGAAGGTATACAGGAAATCTCTATGCTGTGAACCTAAAACTGCTCTTAAAACTAGTCTATTTAAAAAGAAATCCAGTGCCCAGGCTGTATCTTAGAGGAATGAAATCAATCACTGGAGATAGGACCAAAGCACCGATAGCTTTTTTTTTAAGCTTCCATGTGATTCCAATGTGTAGATAAGTCTGAGAACCACTGCACTATTCTAATGCTTCTCATACTTGTGACAAAATTACCTGAGAATTTGTCAAAACAGAGAGGTCTAGGGTGGGGCCTATGAGTTTGCCTTTTCTAAAAACTCCCAGATTGTGTTGAGGTTCATGACTCATAAACCACACTTCCGGGAACATTCTTCTCCAGGGAGAGAGATTGAAGATAGAGAGAAAGGAGTAATTGAGAGGGTAAGATGCTTTGGTGGGGGAGGTGCGGGAGAAGCATGTAGATCACCAGTGGCTTGGTTGCTTTTCGGATGGGAAGAAAGGCAGGTGCGTGTGACAAGGAGAAAAAAAAGAAAGTATGAATGTGAATTCAAATAAATTTGTTGGTGGATCAGCAGAAAGTTAAGGAAGTTCTTTCATGACTCCAAGCATTTTAGGCTAGTACTGGGAGTGTAGAATGGTCAGATGTATCTAACACATACATGATCATGAAATGATCATTTATAACAATTACTCAAGTGGCGTCAAAAGTAAATTCCAGACAACATCCAGGTTACATTGATGTATGTAATCAGGACACATTAGCCCAAGAAAGTGTGTGCAGCTGTAACCATATTGACTCTAGCATTTGTTTTCTCACATAAAAACCAAGAAAGCAGTGCTGTACTACCAGTATTCCCAATATCTGCCCAAAAGCAAAGATAAATCTTTTGCTTAGAAAAAGGGCAGTCATTCAATAGATTTTTTGGGTGTAAATGTATGGAATCCATGCTAGACCAAACTAATCCAAAGCCAAAACTTTTCTAGTCATCCAGTAGTTTGAACACTAATTGTCCGTAATTATCCTACAGGATTTGTTTGTGGAACAGATGCCAGCTGATCCAATTGCATTGCTAGTTGCACCGGGAATGATGGTTTTACAGGATGGTTGTGGAACAGTTCTGAGCACACAGTCCTTCAAGAATAGAAAGGGCCAGGGGCGCCTGGGTGGCTCAGTCGGTTGAGCGTCCAACTTTGGCTCAGGTCATGATCTCGCGGTCTGTGAGTTTGAGCCCCGCGTTGGGCTCTGTGCTGACAGCTCAGAGCCTGGAGCCTGCTTTGGATTTGGTGTCTCCCTCTCTCTCTGCACTCCCCTCCCCCCCCCCCCGACTTATGCTCTCTCTCTCTCTCTCTGTCAAAAATAAATAACCATTTAAAAAAATTAAAAAAAAAAGAATAGAAAGGGCCAGCAAGGTTGACATCTCATGCACTTTCAAGGGCAATAAATACTGAAGTTTGTGGTAGAGATGGGAAAGTTCTCAATGACAGTTCTTGTGAGTTGACAAAAATGTTATGGTTTTATTCCATCGATGATGCATCCTGCAGTATGTACCAGAAGATACCACGATGTTTAACCAAACAACCATGATGTTTAAAGATAGGGCCATTTGGATGACTCTGGTGGTCCTCTAAATTTTTAATAGCCTTTATGATCTGCTTAATTTGGTCCCTTCAGCAGCTCACAGAATTCTAGCTGAAATCTGGTAATGTATTCCAGTGCAAAGGTTCTCAAAGTGTGTCCTCATTAGCAATAGCAGTAGTGTCACCTGGGAACTTGTTAGAAATGCAAATTATTACCAAGACTTATGGAATCAGATACTTAGGGGTTGGGGTACAGCGATCTGAATTTTAATAACCCCTCCAGATGATTTTGATGCATGCTAAAGTCTGAGGACCACTATTTTAGTGAATGACCAGAAGTTAATAACCAGGAGCCCTGGGGTTTTCCAAAAATGTCAGGACTCACCTGTCAGTGAACTATTTTGGTGGAGGACTTGGAAAACACTTTCTAGCATAATCTACTTTTCTCAGAGAGTGATAGGGTGTCATAGCCACCTACATAGTTGCTGACACTAACAGGTAATATATTTTTATAATCTTTTATAACGTCTTATTTTGGAGCACATTTTAAAATTCCAGTCGCCTTGTTCTAAAATTCTATTGGATTGGTTCTGTCAGGCAATTAAAAATCCCGTTTGCTCCCTATCAGATGTACTCCCTGGCTGATAATTGTGTGAGCATATGTGAGTCCCACATTTTCACATATTCAATATTTTTTTCAATAAATAATTTTTTTTCAATAAATAAATCTATTCAATACATAAATTCACTAAATTTCAATAAATAAATTTATTCAATAAATTAAAAAAATTGAAAAAAAATGAGGCACCCCATTAATGCTGCTTCTTGGCCGTTTCACATTCAGAATACAAATACACAACAAACTCACTCCAGTTTATGTAGCTGTTATCTTCAATAACTGATAGAAATCAGGTACTCTTGGGGCGCCTGGGTGGCTCAGTCGGTTGAGTGTCCGACTTCGGCTCAGGTCATGATCTCACAGCTCGTGAGTTCGAGTCCTGTGTCGAGCTCTGTGCTTACAGCTCGGAGCCTGGAGCCTGCTTCGGATTCTGTGTCTCTCTCTCTCTGCCCCTAACCCACTCGCATTCTGTCTCTGTTTCTCCCAAAAATAAAAATAAACATTAGAGGCGCCTGGGTGGCTCAGTCGGTTAAGCGGCCGACTTCAGCTCAGGTCATGATCTCGTGGTCCGTGAGGGCTGTGAGTTCTAGCCCCGCTGGAGCCTGTTTCGGATTCTGTGTCTCCCTCTCTCTGACCCTCCCCTGTTCATGCTCTGTCTCTCTCTGTCTCAAAAATAAATAAATGTTTTAAAAAAATTAATAAAAAAATAAACATTAAAAAAAAAAAGAAATCAGGTACTCTTTAACGTGTTAATAACAACGACAGCTATACTTAATGCAAATACCCGCTGGCCTCAATAGCTTCGTCCCTGCTATTAGCAGGGCTTCGCTACTCCCCCAGCCACTCCTCATGTCATCATGTCATACCAGACGCTATACTCTAGAGGTACTCCATGTGTTTTCAAAAGGCAGTCTGTGCCTGTTAGTTCCCCCACTGCATGCTGTTCTCTGGTTCCTGTGCTCTCGCTTCCATTTATCCATCTCTAAAATCATCTGAAAAAACCTCAACTACTCCATAGCATGTTACGAGAGTGTCAGTGTTCATACCAAGGACACTGGGTATAGGTGCTATCAAAACTTCCAATCCTCAGGGTATTAGAAGAGCATCACATCATCGATAAAAGTAGGTGTAAACTTTGTCCCGGAAACTATTTCACCTGTGTCAGAATGCCTACATGGTCTCTTCTTGACCAGCTTTACCAGATTCTCGCCCCCAGTGCCAAAATCAGAAAGGATGGGACGGGAAAGAGATGCCATAGCTTATACATCTCTCTCCTTCTCCTGTAACTCTTTTATTGCCTGAGATGTATTTGAGAAGTTGTGAGCTGAAGACAGATTTATTTTTTCCAGCATATCCTACATAAATAGTTTAGAATCTTGTACTGGAATGTGAGCATTGAAATCTTAATGTTTTTTGCTTAGTCTTAGGATGCCTGACCAAGGCAAAAGCAGATATATTCAATTTTAGCATTCTCTTAACAACTTCAGACAAAACTCCTTTCTCCTCTAAAAAACTATTTATATCTCTATAAATTGAGGCAAACAAACAAGATACCAGTTTGTGAATAGTGTGTTAGTATTTCTTCATGTTTTGTTGTGGATATGTGGGTATCTGAACTATCAACATTCAGTTAAATGTGGCTCTAATAACACTGTCTAACATATACTAAGCATTCAGTATGTATGAGGCATTGTGCTAAAAATTACCTAATTTTGGGGTGCCTGGGTGGCTCAGTTGGTTAAGCGTCCGACTTTGGCTCAGGTCATGATCTCGCGGTGTGTGGGTTTGAGCCCCGCATCGGGCTCTGTGCTGACGGCTCGGACCCTGGAGCCTGGTTCAGATTCTGTGTCTCCCTCTCTGCCCCTTCCCCACTCATGCTTTGTCTCTCTGTCTCTTTCTCTCTCTCTGTCTCTCTCTTTCTCTTTCTCTGAAAAATAAAAATTTAAAAAAATTATCTAATTTTATGTTCCAAACAATGCTGTAAGTACTTTTCCACATAGAAAATTTAGACGGGCTGAGTACCTTGCCCCACTGATGCCAAATGCTGATCCAATCAGATCTAGATGAAGAGGGAAAACTGGATGTGTCTTCCAGATGTTGCAGGCAGATAAGTTCACAGAAGAATTGTGAATGAGACAGATAATGTGGAAATGAAGTTGCTGCACAATATTTTGGAGTAAAAAAGTCATGTTATTTTTCTTCTTTAAATTAATTTGCTTCCAAGTTTTTCTCACTAAGAGAATTCAGTCTTATGTATTTTTTTCCCTGAGGGTGTGTGGGCTATCCTCCCCCTAAAAGGTCTTTGTGAAGACTCCCAGGGAATGTAACAAAGAGAAACTTGGGAAAAAGTTCATAGGCCAAGATCCTGTAGTCCTCTATAAAGGAGGAAAATATGATGTTCTATATGTGAATCTCCCAGGCCACAGCACCAAATAAACATTTTAGACGTACGTGTGGGTCCATTTACCTCAGAAGTGGAGTGCATGACTATTAGATGAGCCACTTTTGACTCCTTCACATTTTTTATTTCATCTTTCTAGAATGATCTAGGTAACATCTATTCGAAGCATGAGCTTTTGCAAACAAAAAACTGCTCTTTTCTTCTGCAGACAGAGATCCCTACCACCTGGACAGGATTTATCCAGAGCATGAAATGGCCAGCCCTAGAGACAAGGGCTGTCCTATCCAGACGCTTTTTGTAAGGAAAAGTAACCTTCATGTGGGAATAGTCAAGCCTCATTTTATTAGATTTCACTGAGTCTCTATCCCTTTTGGTTCCCTTTGGAAAGTATCTGTGTAGTTCTGATGTAGGGTGACCTGTTCTTTGGAACTTACTCTTCATCAAAACCAACCATATCTAAGAGGCATTATAAATAATTATTAGTTAATTACACAGTGAGGTAGAATTGAAAAATAAAATCACATAAGAAAAACTGTTTCATAGGTAACACTGTCTCAGTTTATTTGGGCTATTATCAAAGAACAGCATAGACTAAGTAGCTTATGAACAACAGAGATGTATTTCTCACTGTTCTCAAGGCTGGGAAGTCCAAGGTCCAATTACTGGCAGATTAAGTGTCTGGTAAGGGTCCACTTCCTGATTCATAGTTGGCTGTTTTCTTGTTATATATTTATTTTATTTTATTATTATTTTTTTAATATATGAAATTTGTTGTCAAATTGGTTTCAACACCCAGTGCTCATCCCAAAAGATGCCCTCTTCAATGCCCATCGCCTACCCTCCCCACCCTCCCACCCCCCACCCCCCCATCAACCCTCAGTTTGTTCTCAGTTTTTAAGAGTCTCTTATGCTTTGGCTCTCTCCCACTCTAACCTCATTTTTTTTTCCCTTCCCCTCCCCCATGGGTTTCTGTTAAGTTCCTCAGGATCCACATAGAGTGAAAACATAATGGTATCTGTCTTTCTCTGTATGGCTTATTTCACTTAGCATCACACTCTCCAGTTCCATCCACGTTGCTACAAAGGGCCATATTTCATTCTTTCTCATTGCCACGTAGTACTCCATTGTGTATATAAACCACAATTTCTTTATCCATTCATCAGTTGATGGACATTTAGGCTTTTTCCACAATTTGGCTATTGTTGAGAGTGCTGCTATAAACATTGGAGTACAAGTGCCCCTATGCATCAATACTCCTGTATCCCTTGGGTAAATTCCTAGCAGTGCTACTGCTGGGTCATAGGGTAGGTCTATTTTTAATTCTTTGAGGAACCTCCACACTGTTTTCCAGAGTGGCTGCACCAGTTTGCATTCCCACCAACAGTGCAAGAGAGTTCCTGTTTCTCCACATCCTCTCCAGCATCTATAGTGTCCTGATTTGTTCATTTTTGGCCACTCTGACTGGCGTGAGGTGATATCTGAGTGTGGTTTTGATTTGTATTTCCCTGATGAGGAGCAACATTGAGCATCTTTTCATGTGCCTGTTGGCCATCTGGATGTCTTCTTTAGAGAAGTGTCTATTCATGTTTTCTGCCCATTTCTTCACTGGATTATTTGTTTTTTGGGTGTGGAGTTTGGTGACTTGCTATATTTTTATATGGTGAAAGCACAGGGGAGTTCTCTGGTGCTTCTTGTAAAAGGGCACCATTGTCATGAGGGCTCCACTCTCATGACCTAGCCATATCCCAAAGGCCATTATCAAATACAATCACACTGGGGATTTCAACATATGCATTTTGGGGAATGCAAACATTCAGTCTATAGCAAACATAAATCAAGAAACATCACCTGTTCTGTTAATTGTGATATTATACAATGTCACAATAATATATTGTGCTGCAAATAAGTAACATTTTGCAGTGACTCCCATAAAGAAATTGAGTCTATTTTTCCATTCCTTGAATCTGGACTTGGCTGTGTGACCTGCTTTGTCCAATGGGACATTAGTAAGCATAACTGAAGCAGAGGCTTGAAATGAGCTTGAACATTGAGCTTGCGTTCCTGATGCCTTTGTAACAGAGTTAGTCATCATGTGTAGAAGCTTTGGCTAGCCTCCTAGATGATGTAAAATATGAGGCTTGGTGCTCCTATTGTCTTGGACAACATATGAATGAGGCCACCTGGGATGAGACAGTCCCCAAGCAATCTGTTAACTGACTGTACACGCAAGAGTGAACAAGGTCTTGACCTGGAGAACTGTACAGCAGAATCCTGGGCTAAATAAAATGATCACTTCAAGTTCCTAAATTGTGGTGTGGTTTATTATGCAGAAGAAATTTATACAAATAATTATAGTGAAATAAAACTTTATTTAAATATTCTCAGTGAAAGTTGTTTAATTTTGCTGAAAGCTGGCAAAACTTATGGCCAGTGTTCAAAGTACATGTAGTCCTAGAATAAAATGAAAAAGGAATGTAATTAGGTTGGTTTTTAAGGTACAGACCTTAGACATGAGAGTGACTTTAGGGTCTTGTGTTATAATAACGTGATTATAAAACCTATTAAAGGAGAATTCTGAGAATCAGACCTATAAGAAAGCAACTTCTAAGGGAATAAGAATGAATATTTGTCTACTCTCAAACACACCAAAATAATAAATTTGAATATAAAGGCCCTTAGAGAACAGCAACTAATTCTACTTCATTTTTTGTATATTTTTTCATCATGTATACTTAATAGAAAAAAGTGTAGGAATAGAGAAGGGAAAAAGTTGTATTTCCAATCCCTGCAAAACTACCACTAATATTTTGATTCAAATTCTTTCCAGACACACACAATTGGTTATATTAATATGCTTATAACCTATTATTTTTACTGCATAATATATTCTGAGTATTCATGCCATTAAAGTTCATTTATTGAACATTTAGTTTGAGTCTTTAACGTTCTGTTTTAGAGATGTCTCATAATGTGTTTTTAATAAATCTCATACTGTATATTTTAGGTTGTTTTAGCTTTTTAATTTATTAGAGTGATGTTTGCTACATAGAGTATACATTGCTATGTATTAGAGTACACGTAATTATTTTTCTGCATTTGTATTAGTTTTTTAGAAGAGAGTAAAGCATATCAAATATATGAACATTAAAAATTTTAATGGATGTTTTCAGTTTGTTCCCCAAAATTGTACCTGTAGCTCATGACTGCCTGATTTCCTAAACTTTCATCAGCATTGAGACTCTGTCATTAGAAAAAATGAAAAGGGGTATTTCATTGTTTTCTTTTTTTGCTTCTCTTCATATGTTTTTGAAAACATTTTCTTATGATTATTGGTTATTTGTATTCTCTGTTTAATGGTTGTATGAATTATTTTTTATATTCCTTTTCCATTTCTGTTGGGAATTTGATATTTTTTTCTCATTTAAATAAAATTTATATTAATATAAGGATATTATTTATTCCTTGGTCGTATTTGAAGCACATAATTCCTTTATTGTTTGCTATTAAATATTTAATATTATAATTTGTTTTAAGGTACAGAAGTTTAAGGTATTGTAATTTAGTAGTTTGTTACTTTGTGATTTATTTACTTTAAAAATTCTTTCCATCTAGAGACCAGGGGTGGGTGCTGTTTGTTCATTTATCTTTGGTCAATAATTCACCATCTCCTTCCTTATGTTTGGTTTGGGTTTGTTCTGTTCTTTTACAAACCTTTTAGAGATGAAAGTTAGCTCATTAATTTTCCACTTTTCTTCTTTTCTTCAGCAAGTATTTACAGTTACACATTGCTCTTTAACTTTACTTGCATCCCAAAAGATTTGGTGTGTAATATTTTAGTTAGTATACAATTTGATATATTTTAAAATTTTATTATGTGTTACTTTTTACCCCTGAGTTATGTACACATTTCTATATATACAAAATATTTTAAAATGTGTATCTTTATCAATTTCTAATTTAATTTTTTTTAACGTTTATTTATTTTTGAGACAGAGAGAAACAGAGCATGAACAGGGGAGGGGCAGAGAGAGAGGGAGACACAGAATCCAAAACAGGCTCCAGGCTCTGAGCTGTCAGCACAGAGCCCGACACGGGGCTCGAACTCACGGACGGTGAGATCATGACCTGAGCCGAAGTCAGACGCTCAACCGACCAAGCCACCCAGGCGCCCCAATCAATTTCTAATTTAATGTTATTTGCTGTGACACCAAGGTCCAAGTGATACCAGTTCCCTGAAATTTGTTGAGACTTATTTCTTGGCCCATTATGAGAATAATTCTTGTAAAAACCTTTTTTTGAGAACAAATTATATTATCTACTTGTTTAACACAAAGTTCTACATGCATCCATTAAATCAACCTTACTTTTTTTTGGTTCAAATTTTAAATAATTTTACTATATTTCTGTCTCCTACACCAAGTAAAAATCGAAAGGGGTGCATAAATTTCCCACTATGATGAACTTGTCATTCTCTAACAATATAACATTTTTCTCAATGTTAAACATTGATAAACATTGTATAACATTGATCTTAGGGGCACAAAGTCAAGAATTATTATATTTCTTTTGAATGGAATTTTTATTATAATGTAGTTACCTTCTCGATCTCTGTCCCTAATGTTTTTTTGTCTTAAATTTTTTTTGTATTAGCTTTACTAGCTTTTGTGGTTAGTATTTTTCTGTTATACATTTACCCATATTTTCTTTCTTTACATTTTTTTTCATTAATTTAGATTTGTCACCCAATAAGAACCTGGGGATAATTTAAAAATCTAATTTAGGGGTGCCTGGGTGGCTCAGTCAGTAGGGCATCTGACTTCAGCTCAGGTCATGATCTCGTGGTTGGTGGGCTCAAGCCCCACATGGGGATCCCTGCTGACAGCTCAGAGCCTGCAGCCTGCTTCAGATTCTGTGTCTCCCTCTCTCTCTGTCCCTCCCCCACTCATGCTCACTCTCTCTCTTTCTCTCAAAAAGTGAATAAATAGTAAAAAAAAATGTTAAAAATCTAACCTAACAATTTCTATTTTTTAACTTGCAAGTTTTTCCCATTTACATTTATTGTGAATATTGTAAACAAAATTGTATAGAACATATTTAATTGATATCTTGATATAACTGAGTAATTATTTTCTACCATTTCAATTTTCTATTTCTTTTTGCCCCAACTTTCTCCATGCTTTTCTCTCCTTTTTCCCCCACTGTGGGTTTTGTTTGTTTGGTGGTTTATTTGCTTTCTGGTATTTTATTCCCACTTTTCCTCTATACTAGTTTCAAATTTCCAGTCTTTTTGTTATTTTACTCATTACCCATGACATTTTAACATGCACATTTAACTTATCTCCTGAACACTACAAAGACCTTAGAACATTTTAATTCTAATAACTTCTCATAACTCATATATTTTTATTAGCTATTATTTGTTTTGGTTTTTTTTTGACCTCACAAATTAGATATTTGTTATTATTTTATTTTTAAAAACATGTTTACATTAACAAATGTGGCTAGCATTTATTTGCTCATGAATATTATTGAACCTCAGATGATTGTTTTCAGAGCATGCTCCTTCTTCCTGAAGTGTTGTATACACTTTACAATAATCTAGGTGTTGTAAAAATCTGGGTTTCTTGGTATGCAAATTTATTTATTTTACTTTCATCTTTAAGATAGTCTTGAAGAAAATAGAATGTGAGAGTTAAGATTTTTTTTTTTAATGTTTATTTAGAGAGAGAGAGGGAGGGAGCACGAGTGGGGGAGGGGCAGAGAGAGGGAGACACAGAATCAGAAGCAGGCTCCAGGCTCTGAACTGCCAGCACAGAGCCCGATGCAGGGCTCAAACCCACCAACTGCCAGATCGTGACCTGAGCCAAAGTCGGGCCTTAACCACTGAGCCACCCAGGCTCCCAAGATTGTTTTTTAATCAGTACCTTGAAGATATCATTCTACGGTCTTCTGGCTTCCACTGTTTCTGTTGAGAAGTCAGTTGTCAGTCTCATTGCTTGCAGGTGATTTGTCTTTCCTTTGTGGTTACTTATTTTTCTTTGCTATTCTGCTTCACTCTTAACATCTATATTTAGATGTTAATTTTAAATTATATTACTTAGGATATTTGTCCTTTATGTATCACCGAGTTCATATTTCTTGGTTCTGAAATTTTTTTTAGGAGTTACCTGTTCTCCTATCTTATTTGGACCTCTTGCTTTTCATATTGATTTGTCTCTCTCTACTACGTTATGAATCATTTTCTCTACCGCATTTCTTTGTTCCCTTTTTCTTCAGTTATATTCAGTCTACCACTTAATCTGTTTTTTTTTCTGTTTCTCCAAATTTTTAATACTATTTATGAGGCATTGTGTGACCCAGACCTGCATATGTCTCTTGCCATTTTTTATCATTTCATAATATTTAGAGAATGAAGGTAATTTCTTATGTTCATTTGGCTCCAAAGACCCTAATATAATCAAGAGCAATATTTTCCTTCTTAAAATGTCTACATATCTATAGTTTCCAAATTAACAGTGATTACAAAAAGAAACTTACAACATTTTTAAATTGTAGGAAATAACAGTAAGTTACAATGAACAAGCCATTTTGTTCCTATTTTTAGCAATTTAGTCTCATTTTTCATCAAGGATTTCAACTTCAATGATCATGTTTACAGGACACTCTAGTTTTTACATCCTTTGAAATGTGAAAACTAAATCCATGATATGATTTTGGGGACTTAAAACTAGACCAAAAAATACAATTTGCGGTCAATCTAGATTTGAGCAAAAATATTAGCAAAGGTGCAATGGTAATCTCAGAAAATATGATTTTAAGCTAAATAAAATAAAAATAGCCTCATAATGAGGAAACTTGCTCCAAGCATCAGCGCTTTTATCTTAACATCAAGATCCAATGGAAACTGGATTCCAAATTTATCAGCATTGATGAATAGTTCCCTCATAAATCCAGCCCATTTTTTTGAAATTTTGCCAAGAACTATTTCTTCATCCAGAGACAATAACTAAAAGAAAAAAATATATATATATGTATGTATGTATATATATAATCTTAGATGAAAGATCTGAAATAAAAATAGGTATTCCTATCTCGATTTTAGTAATTAAATATAACCCATATGAGTTATAATCATGTTGGTCGTTTCCTGCAATAAATAGAATGTACAATATGACATATAATAACTTGGAAAAACACCTACAGACAATATCTATCTAAAAGATGTTCAAATTATTGTACACAATTGATTATACAGTCCACCCTTGAATAACACAGGGGTTAGAGGTGCTAAGACCCCTGGGCAGTTGAAAATCTGTGTATAACAACGGATTCCCCAAAACCTTAACCACTAATAGCCTACTATTGACAAGAAGTCATACTGATAACATAAATCAATTAATATATATTTTATGTTATATGTATTATATACTGTATTCTTACAATAAAATAAGCTAGAAAAAAGAAAATGTTATTAAGAAAATCATAGGAAGAAAAAATATCCTTACACTACTGTACGTATATTTATTGGCAAAAATCTGCATATAAGTGGACCTGTGCATTTTAAACCTGTGTTGTTCAAAGGTCAGCTGTATATGATACATATGGTATTTTATATGTGATAACTTTATATTACATATAAATTATATCAATATATATGCTTAATGAATATAATTGCTTAAATTTGACTTGAGAATCAATTTAACTTTAAATGAAAACCACTAGTTTTTCATCTGTTTTACACAGTTAGCTCTTTATTGAGATCTTAATTTTCTGAATCCCTCTACCCTTTCTCATCCCCTTTTCTCCCTACTTATCTAAATTCCCTAGAGCATCACTTCTCATACCAACTAATATTTATTTCTCAATATAAGAGATATTCATATAAGATAATATTTATATAAGAAAATAAATTTATCTGTGATAACTCCTACTACTTGTCTGGTAATGAATGCCATGGAGGAAAAGGTAGGCTGATGTAATGGAATACAGTTGGGAGATAATAGGCAGGCTTAAAGAATTGGGGGGGGGGTGATTTTACAGGAAGCCTCTTAGGCAAAGCACCATTTAAGTTGAGACTTAGAGGATCAATAGGAATTAGTGATCAGGGTAGTAGTGAGAGAGTCAGCAACATGTGAAAAGGCCCTGAGTTGGGAGGGGCTGGAGCAAAGTGAAGAACGGGGCTAGTTGCAGAAAATGAGAAAAGAGAGGTATGCAGAGATAGATCATACATAGCCTTGTAAGTAACGTTAAGGAATTTGAGAAAAGAAAGATATGGAAGAGTTTTGTGTAATCTTGTCAAAATTTCTCCAGTGTTTTCGTAACTAACTGGCAATGCCACTCTCCCTCATCCTTAGCCTAATATCTTATATTTTACATTGCAAAGAAAATGGAAACTACTTGACAGGAACTTACTAATTCCTAGAACGTCATCTTCTCTAATAACATGAATAGTCAATTAACACATATTTTGTAAGTTATATATATCATATACTGTATTTTTTTATTTTAAAAAGAGATAGTGTGCACATGTGGGGGAGTAGAGCAGAGAGAAAGACAATTTTTTTTTAATGTTTATTTTTGAGACAGAGAGAGAGACAGAGACAGAGTGCTAGTGGGGGAGGGGCAGAGAGAGAGGGAGACACAGAATACGAAGCAGGCTCCAGGCTCTGAGCCATCAGCATAGAGTCTGATGCAGGGCTCGAACCCACAAACTGAGATCATGACCTGGGCCAAAGTCGGATGCTCAACTGACTGAGCCACCCACATGCCCCAAGGGAAAGGGAATCTTAAGCAGCCTCCATGCTCAGTGAGGAGCCTGATGTGGGGTACAATCCCATGACACTGGGATCATGACTTGAGCCAAAATCATGAGCCAGACATTCAACTGACTGAGCCGCGCAGGTGCCCCTCCTATATATATTTTTACAACAAAGTAAGGTAAAGAAAAGAATATGTTTTTAAGAAAGTCATAAGGAAAATACATTTACATTAATATATATGTGTGTGTGTATATATATATATAGAGAGAGAGAAATATCTACATACAAATGGACACAGACAGTATTGTATCTATACCAACACTCCCTACTTCCTTCCTGTTATGGTGAATATGATGAATAAGCTATTTCTGCTCCCATTTGAGGCTTATTTCCTATATGTGCATTAGGTCCCATACCAAGTAAGAGCAGAATTCATCAAATATTTAACATCTACTGTTTCTCCACACTTTCCCTCCCATTTGGAGCCTTTCCTTTAAAATCAAAACATGCTGAGGATATACCTTTCAAAAATACCTTCCTATCCACCTTGTGCCCCATTCAGCCAGGAATAGGATTAGGGTAAAGCAGTGAGATAAGTCACACAAGTGCATAGTCAGTTTCTGTCTTAAATTTTTGTTTATAAATTTGTTCATAATGGATATGCATTATGATTTTAATTTTTAAAAAGATTGATTTTAAAAAAGATTATATTCAAGTTATCATTTGCCTGAATTATTCAGTTTTTTGGTGCTTTCTTAAATTTTGTACCCAAGATGAATGGCTTACTTCCCTTACCATAGTCCCTGGTCCTGTAACTCATTACTCCTTTATCTCTTTCCTACTCTTCATAACCAAAAGTATTGAAAGGGCTGCCCACATTCATTCACAACATGACTTTTTCACAGAATTGTACTTCCCTTTCTTGCTCATTCTTAGAGTTTACCCAAAGAGTGCCAGCTATAAAATGACTTTGTTTCACGCTTAGAAGAAAGAGGAAGTAGTTTATACAAAACCTTAGAGAAGGCTCCGAAGATATCTGAATAAAGTAGGATTTATTATATCGTGTAAGATATAAACAACACACAGAAAGCATTTTATTTTTTTATGTCATTAATAATGAACCACTGTAGCTTTGGCTTCTAGAGTTTTATGCATAGGCCACTCTGTTCCATTGGTTTTCAACTTGAAATACAAAAGAGTAGAATCCTGTGTGTTCATTTTATTCATTTTTGAAACTAACCATGTTATTGTCATAATTCATTTGCTTAAATATGTTTTACTTAATCAGTACATGCAGGTGCCAATCAGATCAGTAATTACTAAACTGAATTAACATAATTCTAGAGAAGGAAAAAAAAACGGAGACATGATTTCAGATTAAAAAAACAAGCAAACATGTCCTTAATAGAAGACCGAATACTTTTTTCTAATCAAATATTTTATCAAACCAATAGTATTCTTAGGAATATTGCTTAGGAATGTTGCTTAGGAAACCAGATTTAACTAAGTGTAGTTAGCCGGTTGCTTAGTTTTGTTAACTATATTTAGTATTTTTAGTAGTTAACCTCCCAAATTATTATCTGAATGTTGGCCATAATCTGAGAAATGTATCAGTAAACACATAAAAATTTAACAAAATTGTATCATAAGAGTTTCAGAATTTTATAAAAATTAACACGAATATTTATATAACATTTATATATAACTTATTTATTATATTATTATATTATTTAAAATTTATAATTAATGCCCAATTTATGTCATTGTTCATTGCAATAAAGCTTAATTTTCTCTTTCACTACTCCTTGAAATATTAAATACCATACTTGTTGTTTAATAACTACATACTTGAAATACAGCTTAAAAAGATGCCCTATGGGCACCTGGGTGGCTCAGTCGGTTGAGCATCTGACTTTGGCTCAGGTTGTGATCTCACAGTCCATGAGTTCAAGTCCCGCGTCGGGCTCTGTGCTGACAGCTCAGAGCCTGGAGCCTGCTTCAGATTCTGTGTCTCCCTCTCTCTCTGCCCTTCCCCTGCTTGAACTCTCTCTTTCTCTCTCTCTCTATCTCTCAAAAGTGAATAAATGTTAAAAAAAATTAAAAGAAAACTAAAAAAAAGATGGCTTATAATCACAAGTGTGTAAGCCTCAATGAAGCAAGGAAACTATGCGTTAGAAACTCAATTTAAAAAATAGTCAAATAGTTAGAACATCATGATAACATTTTTATCTTATTTTAATCAGATTTATTAATATATTAGAAAATAGTCAAACAACTAATTTGAACATGATTATCTTATAATACATTAAAATCTAGATCCGTGACACAGCTGGAAAGCATACATGGCCCTCTAATTTTCATTACATCCTCCTTATTCTCATTTTTTATTTTAAACTTTGGCAAAAATGGGTGAAAGTATTGATACACATATCCAATTTTTTCACCAGGAGGAGCTTCAACTTTTAGCTACAAAAGATTGAGAAATGTAGTATTGGTCAAATGAGATTTATTTTGATTTGTAAGCAGCAAATTAGTTATATGCTACCTATTAGTGTTTTGTATAGGTGAACAGAACTTTCTGTGTTTAAAGCATGCCCTATGCTTGGGAATGGATGTGGAAGTGAGAAAAAACTAGGATGTAGATACTGAACCCCCCAAATTGAGACCTGATGCCGCTGTTCATTTACTACATGAAATGTAAACTCCCTGTAAACTCTCTGTAACTCGTTTTCCATTTGCAAAAGGGGGATAATAACATTTTTTAGGTGTTTATGAAGATCACTTTTTAAATTGCCATGCTCATGAGACATGTCTTAAACCCCAGTTGCACCGACAACTGTTCTATTACCAATATGTGAAGGACTTTTGTCCCTCTATGCAAATGTAAATTTGAATTCACTAAAGCACTTTAAGTTGATTGTGATTTAACGCCCAGTTCAGGGCGCCTGGGTGGCTCAGTTGTTTAAGCACCTTAGGTCGTGATCTCATGGTTGGTGAGTTCCAGCCCTGCTTTGAGTTCTGTGCTGTCAGCTGTCGGAGCCTGGAGCCTGTTTCAGATTCTGTGTCTCCCTCTCTCTCTCTGCTCCTCCCCCTCTCGTGCTCTCTCTCTCTCTCTCAAAAAATAAATATTAAAAAAATCTTTTTAAGTAAAGTCCAGTTCAGAGATTGGTTGTATAAATTATGGTGTACCATCTACATGATGGGTTATTATCCAAGCATTTTTAAGTGCAGAGGAAGCTCTATACATACTGATGTAATCTTCAAGTTACATTGTTTTGTGTTAAAAAATTAGAGAAGAATATCTGCCAATTTTGTTAAAAAGACACATGTATGGCATACATATGTGCATATTACACAAATATTCATAGAATAATGCTGGTAGAATAGTTAAACTTGTAATACTAGTTCTTTCTGAAGAAGAATACAGGTGGCTTAAGAAACGAGAGTTTGAGAGGCATTGTTTCTCTGGAATATAATTTTTTCTCTTTCTCTCTCTCTTTTTTTTCTTCCTTCCTTCCTTCTTCCTCCCTTCCTCCCTTCCTTCTTCCTTCCTCCTTCCTTCCTTCCTTCCTTCCTTCCTTCCTTCCTTCCTTTTCTCTCTCTCTCTCTCTCTCTCTCTCTCTCTCTCTCTCTCACCGTGTATAAGTATTCCTCAGACTGCTAAGTCAAGAAGGTGGCAGTGGTGATGTAGCTTGTGAATCTTCTCAAAACTCTCAGAGAAAAGGACAGGACAAGTATGATAGCTAAACAAACAAAACCACTATCAAATTCTTTATCAAAAGCAGATGCAAAAATTATAGCTCCACATCTCAAAATACAAGTGGATGTAGTGAGACAAGTGACAACAAGATATTCCTGAGATCCTACGAATCCAGATATCACTAACAAGAAAGGAAAGAAAGGGATCCCACTCAGTGAAAGCTCAAGGGACCAGTCTGAGAAACACAGCTGAAAATGGGATGAGACTTCACAGCCCCTAATTCATTGACACTCCATTCAAAGGCTGAGAAGTACATGCAGAAAAATTCAAATAAAAACCACACTATTTTAGAATAGAAAACTTTGATAAACCTAAAGATCTTGTGATCTCCATTGCCTGAAAAATATTTACAGTATTGTGTATTATTCTCACTCTACAGGTATGTGGTACAAATACATATTTCTCTAACATATTTCATTCTGGAAAATCTTGTGTAGCCAAACCCAATGTTGTAACATACTGCTCAGTGTTGAGGCTTTTTTGAAAGAATTCAGATACATTCTCAATCATGTAGAAACAATATTTACTGACCTTTTGTACATAGCAGTTTCTCCAGCAACAGCTACTTCTTAGAGTTCTATGCATAGTAATGACATCACGGCCTACATTATCATAAATTGTCATGGTAAAAGGTCTTGAAGGTCCACAGAGATATCGGAGGAAACAATTACTTCTTTCTTCTGCATAATAAATTCTGTGTCCTTGATTGTTCATGACTTCATATTTTTTACTAGTTGCAAAACAACCGAGAACTAAAGAATGAAACAATGTGGTGTTTTATTAGTGATGGGAGACATGTAAATTGCCTATTAAATTACCTTCAAATATGCAACTTAGGTTTGGTAATAAATTACTTGACTCTAAGTCACTTATCTTCATCGGTGTCTTATTTTTGCCTTACAAAAACTAAAACATATAGCTACTCTCTGGTCCCTTTCACTGCTAAAATTCCATAATAGCTTTTTTTTTTAATCATTTTTGAATTTCTGAGAAATTAACTCTATTTACTCTCATGTTACTATTATGTTTTGAATTATGTTAAATGTTATTCCTCTTCATCTTTTTCTTCCTGAGGATATGAAAAAGACATTCAGTCTTTAATCTGGATAGTAGAACCCAAGAAAAAATATTTTACTGATGCTAAACTGGAGACAGTAAGCACTTTTATATATTATCCACATAAGATAATAATTAAATTCATATCTTTTGCAAGCAAATGGAAATGTTATCTTTTGTCCTAATAATTTTACTTCTGTGATCATACAGAAAAAACAGTCCTAAATTTGTTCAAGTGATTTCTATACCAAATGTTCACTTCTGCCCTACTTAGAAAAGTAAAATGGAAACAAAGAAACAAAGTAAATACCCAACAAGAGGCAATAATAGTATCCCCTTTGAGGATTATTGTGTTGCTTTTAAAAATGTTGGGTTTTAAGTATGGAGGGTCCTGAAAAAGTTAAAAATAGAACGACCTATGACCCAGCAATTGCACTCCTGGGCATTTACCTAAAGGATACGAAATACTGATTTGAAGGGGCACATGCACCCCAATGCTTATGGCAGCATTAACAACAATAGCCAAACTATGGGAAAAGCCTAAGTGTCTATCAACTGATGAATGAATAAACAAGATGTGTGTATATACAATGGAATATCACTCAGCCATCAAAAAGAATGAAATCTTGCCATTTTCAATGACACGGATGGAGCTAGAGTTTCTTATGCTAAGTGAAATAAGTGACTCAGATAAAGACAAATACCATATGATTTCACTCGTATTACAATTTAAGAAACAAAGCAGATGAACATAAGGGAAAGGGCAACAAAAAGAAAGAGGGAAGCAAACCATAAGAAACTCTTAACGATAGAGAACAAATTGAGGGTTGATGGAGGCAAGTGGGTGGGGGGATGGGCTAAATGGGTGATGGGTATTATGGAGGGCACTAGTTGTGATGAGCACTGGCTGTTACATGCAAGTGATGAATCACTAAATTCTACATGTGAAACCAATTTACCACATATGTTAACTAAGTAGAATTTAAATAAAAACTTGAAATCTAAAAAAAAAAAGTTGGGTTTTAAGATAAATAAAACCAAAAAAAACCCCATTAAGTGAATAACTCTAAAAAAATTGCATAGACAATGATTAAAAGTGATTTAAAAAATTCATCAAAGGAATATTTTTTAAAAGCCTTCAAAGGAAATATATCAGTAGTTGTACAAGGATGATATTTTTTCCTACCTTTTATTAAAATTTCAGATGTTCTTGAATGAGTATGTTTAATAAGTATATGTTACACTAATATACATTCAGCATTTCATTTTAATGTTAACCTTGGAAACAGGTATTTACAGAATTTCCTCATTTTTTAATGATTTTGGTGGCCTATGAACATAATTGTTTTCATATTACAAAAACATTTAAAAGATATTCATTTTTATTTAATATTCAAAGATAAATCCTGATTCAGTATTGATGAAAAAGTATTTTGACTGCCTTTTAAATTTAATTTCTTCTTATGAGTAGGAATTACATAGGCATGGCACGAATTTGAAAAATTTTTAAATTTTAAAATTAAAAAAAAATTTAAACGCACACACACACACATTATTATATGCACTACTTTGTAATTATTTTTGATACTTAGCAATATATCTTGGAGCTATTCCTGACAATTCTGTAGAGCTGTCTCATTCTTTTAAATAAATGCACAATGTTAAATTATATGAATGTATCATTTAGTGCAATTTTTAGCCTGCATCAGAACCATCTGGAGGGCTTGCTAAAACACAGGTAGTGGAACCCCACCTCTAGATTTTGTGATTTAGTAGGTCTGTGATGAAGCTTGGGAACTGGATTTGCAACATGTTCCCAGATGATGTTGATGCTGGTGGTCTGGCAACCACACTTTGAGAATAAGTAGTTTGGAAAATTAGTTCCCTATAACATAGATGGTTAGATTTTTCTCAATATTTTTGCTATTTCTGTGACTACTTAAATTGTTAAGTATTATCTATAAATTATAACTGTGGCTTTTTCTGTCCTATAAATTCTCACAATTGGTTTTTCCTTCTCTCATTAATTTTATGGCTCCATACTATGTATTTTATTTAAGTATATTCACCCACATTTCAGGGAAAGCCCAGGTCTGACTCTTTGATTTTTCTCAAATGGCTACCATTGTGTCTTGTTCATTATAGGTATCCAGTGGGGATTCTGGAATAAATGGTCATTCATAAAATGAGTCATTTAGTGCAGGGCAGCAGGAAAAAAAAACAAAGAAAACATTCATTTTTGAATGCCAAAGTTGAAAAGTTTTTGTGAATAAAACCAAACCATAAATGTCTATTTTAGTCTTAGATTCTCTAACGTGTATACACAGTCACAATGGTGATAATTTTTTTTAACTAAACACTGATTTAATTTTATTTACATGTATCATAGCCTCATATACATGAAACAAATACTTGTACTAAGTTGAGGAGATAGAGGTAAACAGTTGCATTCTAAAGAACAATTTCTCTGGCTTGGGAGTGGAATTGAACTGCCCAGAAACTTACCTGGATTCTGCTTCTCCTAGCAGAATTCCTGAAGGATCTGCAATCACTGCTTCTCTGAAATACCTGTATTTGAGGAATTTAGGATGGGAAGACTCTTTTAGGAAATAGACCTACTGTTTAGCAGGACTAAAAGTGCAGACTAGAATTTTTAGGAGTGATCTGGAGCCAATACCTTTGTCCTTTTCCATGAGAAGACTACTATTGTATTTATCTATCATTGACTATGGACTTCTGTATATTCTCACCATACTTCAAGGTTTATTTTTGCCCAGTCACATGAAGCATTTTAATGTATAGGGAGTGGCTGAGCTACAGCACAAGTTATACATTCAAGAGTGAATATATCTGTGTGTTTGGTACATACCTTCCAGAAGATCGAAACGTTGACACACTAGTAACTGATTTATCTAATAGAGTAGAAAATAAAGATAGGTAGTATGAAGTAATTAAATTAAACTTAAAGTATCTACCAATAAACATATACGTTAATACCTATATTTAGGACATTTAAAGTAATTGACTTATTATTGACATCTCTCTATTTTCTGTCAAATGTTATATACTAGTCTAAATGTGAGGTAGGTTTTTTTTTTTCTGGCCATCCATGTACAGTATACTCTAAAAATGTTTTTGTTAAGTATTAAACAATTACAAGTACAGTCAGACATTTATCCAAAGCACAATTACGAGTTAAATATAATTATAAAGATGTCTTAAATAGAAACCCAAACCCATCATGCAAGCAGGTAACGTTCCTCAATGCTCTCTTTAGGGAAGTAGAAGATGTGGAAAAAAAGGTCGTCTGTTCCATGTGAAAGATAGTGAAGACTAGAAGACTTTACATGCTATAAGTGAAATTCTGTGACCAAATTGATAGGGTTGCTAGATTTAGTAAAACAAAATAAAGCAAAAACACCAGAATGCTCAGTTAAACTTGAATTTCAGCTAAATAATGAATAATTATTACCATAACTGTATGCCAAATAATGCATGAAACATTAACCTAAAAAATATTTGTTTATCTGAAATTCAAATGTAACTCAGCGTCTTGCATTTTATCTGGCAATTCTACAAATAGACAAAAGCAAAAAAGAAAAGAGGGACTGGAACTCTCTGCCACTGGTGGGTCACACAGAGACTAAAAATAAAACAATATATATGTACCCTTATACTTATTGCAGCATTGTTTACAATAGCCAAGATATGGAAGCAACCTAAATGTCCCTCAATAGATGAATGGATAAGAAAAATGTAGTATATATACACAATGGAATATTACACAGCCATCAAAAAGGATGAAATGGTGCTATTTGAGACAACATGGATGGACCTAGAAGATTTATGCTAAGTGAAATAAGTCAGACTGAGAAAGACAAATACATATGATTCCACTCATAAGTGGAATCTAAAAAACAAAACAAAACAAAAAACAAATGAAAGCAGAAATCAGACCTATAAATATAGAGAAAAAACTAATGGTTGCCCGAGGGGAGTGGGGTGTAGGGAGTTGGGCAAAAAAGGTGAAAGGGAGTGGGAGATATAGATTTCCAGTTATGGAATGAATAAGTCATGGGAATAAAAAGCACAGTGTAAGGAATACAATGATATGGTATTAGTGTTGGGTGTAATGGGACAGATGTTAGCTATACTTGTAAAAATAGCACAAAGTACAAACCTGTCAAATCACTAAGTTACACATATGAAATTAATATAATATTGTGTGTCAGTTATACTAAAAAAAAATAATGAACCCAAGAGTCACTAGTTGGTTATTTACACAGACCAACATCACAGTGAGAAAATACAATTACTAATCCAAATGCTGATGCCGGGAAAAATCTAGATTTCCTCAAAGCTAGTTCTGTAAATGTTTTGAGAAATCTTGTTGATAAAAGCCCCTTTTTAGTTTGTAGTATCAAACACAACTACCACAAAGACAAAAAGATAAATGAGCTTGAAACAATGGAAGCAGAAGCAGGTGTTACATGCACATGAGGAGTTTAAATATTTTGTGTAATGAATACAATGATGATAGAGTCAAGGTCATCTTCTAAGTGGCGGCTCTTAGCCTCAAAGATTTAGATTCCTTTCTAGTTTTTACTGTTGTGTTTTCCAGCTTCTCATCTGGAACATTGGAAGGAGCCTGGGAGTGTGCAAGGGATACCTCACTACCAGAGCTTAACTGCATTTCTCTGAAAACATTCTGAATCAATAAAGGGCTTGCAGGGCTGTCTGCAGAAATGTGTAGACAGATACAAAATAACAAAATGATCTGAATTCTGGAGCATGAGAAATCTGAAAACATGGGAGGCAGTGTGGCTGTGGAGATGTGAAAACAAAAAGCAGAAAAGAAAATGTGAACCAGGAAAGAGTCTAAATGCAATCATCTGTGCAGTGTGAATGTTATTTCAAAGGAGGCAGGAGGGGCGCCTGTGTGGCTCAGTTGGTTAAGTGGCTGACTTCAGCTCAAGTCATGATTTCGTGGTCCGTGAGTTCAAGCCCCACCTCGGGCTCTGTGCTGAAACAGAGCCTGGAGCCTGTTTCGGATTCTGTCTCCCTCTCTCTCTGACCCTCCCCCGTTCATGCTCTGTCTCTCTCTGTCTCAAAAATAAATAAACGTTAAAAAAAAATTTAAAAAAGGAGGCAGGACCCTCTGGTGTGTTATAAGACCGGTCACACGGGGGCACCTGAGTGGCTCAGTCAGTTAAGCATGACGTTAAGCATGACTCTTGATTTCAGTTGAGGTCAGGAGCTCACGAACCAAGAGTGTGGAGCCTGCTTGGGATTCTCTCTTTCCCTCTCTTTCTGCCCCTCCCCCATGCTCGATCTCTCTCTCTCTCTCTCTCTCTCTCTGTCTCTCTCTCTGTCTCTCTCTCTAGTAAAAAAATTAAAACAAAAACAAAAAACAATGGGTTATACCATGAGACGATTTGGTCTTATACAGTGAATAGCATCTTTAGGTTTCAACTGTTCTTCACTTATTACCATGATTTATATTTAAAAAAATTAAAAAAAAAACAACTTAGGCAATACTCAGATCCTACATGGTATCACTTTATGAGTTGTTGCTGTGTCCCCACATACACAACACTTACTAGGTTTTTAAACCATCTTTAAACCAGAAGATCTGGTAGCTGAGGAATTTCAGAGAGAAATTGGGAGATTGATAAGATCTGCTCCTTTGCATGTAAGGGAGCATTGCTTATGAAATATACCCCCACTAAATGAGCTTAATAAGTATGAAATACATGGAGACATACCCCCTAATTCCTAAGAAGTGGAATTATAGGGGCTCCTGGGTGGCTCAGTTGGTTGGGCATCCGACTTTGGCTTGGGTCATGATCTCATGGTTTGTGAGTTCTAGCCCTGCAATGGGCTCTGTGCTGACAGCTTAGAGCCTGAAGCCTGCTTAGTATTCTGTGTCTCCCTCTCTCTCTGCCTTCCTCTGCTCGTGCTCTGTCTCTCTCTCTCTCTCAAAAATAAGTAAACATTAAATTTTTTTTAAGAAAAGGACATAACTTTCAATTTATTAGGATAGAAATATTAAGAAGATTTGCCATAGTTAAGGCTTTCTTAAGGAGAAACATTTGCCAATTAATTTAAATGTGAAGTTTTAACTTTTTTTTTTTTTTTTACCACAGGAAAAGGAAATGAAGAGGGGTGGGTTAAATAGGTGTTGGGTACTAAGGAGTGTACCTGTGATGAGCACCAGGTGTTTTATGGAAGTGTTGAATCACTGTATTGTACAGTAATACAACACTGTATGTTAACTGACTGGAATTAAAATAAAAACATAAAAAAAAAAAAGAAAAGGGAAATGAAAAACTATCAGTCTATAAAGTAGGTTCACAAAATTTTTTAAAGACTTATTAGAAATATTTTTTTAATTCAGAGAAATATCTATACTGTAATTTAGAATAAAAAATTTAACGTAGTTTTTACCCTTTACTTACATTCAAAATTGAATCTTCTTAGATTGATATCATTGTTTGCGACAAGTTTATAATTAAGCACTGAAAATGTAAATAACCTTTTTAAGAAGGAACATACATACTCTTTATCTCTTAAAGTATCGAAAACTAAGATGAGGCCAGTGATTAGTCATGTGAAATGCCAAACTTAATTATTCAGAGACAGCATTACAGGAAATTAAATCAGAATTGATTGAATAAACAAGATAGTAATTCAGTGTCATTAAATCTGGTAGAGAACTGGAGACAATCTTCCTAGTAATAGTGCACATTTCACGATTGCATATCGGGCTTCCCATACCTAAGTAGATAGACGAACTGAAGATTCCTGAAGCCAGTTTTTACTTACATTCTCAAAATCCAATTTCCTACTTTAAAAAGCAAGTATTCATTTTTAAATGGACTTTTAAGGAAATACATTTGTAAATGGCAATGTTATAATGTCTACAATGTAAATTTACTACTTCAATCAAAATTTTAAATGAAATGTAAAAATCTTAATGTTACAGGTAAAATACTTCAATCCGCAGTCAAAATGCTTTCCTATAACACACATTGTATTTTGAAACTATCAAATTCATATTCTTGCCATTCCAACCAGAAGCACATTACCATACCTGAGTCAGATATTCCAATCCGGGTGGACAATTGGGTATTATCCCTGGTGTTTGCATCCATTGTATCATGGACTGACAATTATGAAAAGCCATAGTCAAGATTATATAAATACTCACGCATGTGACAGATGGAAGAGATTTCTCTTTTTATCTCTAAAATCTAAAATGAAAGAAACATTAACCTGGTTTGAGACAAGAACCAACTTCAATTTCAGGTTCATTTTTCTTTATTTAATGGTGTAAACATCACCCATACTGATTTTTTTTTAAATTGGTTTCAACTGAAATATTTAGAATTTTATTCTCAACTAAAACCAAAAAGGAATCTCAGGCATACAAGAAATCCCAGTTGATACCAGTATCATAAACTGTGTAATTGTTACACACATTCCTATGTGGCCCTTGATCTTTTTAAATACACTTAATTCTTTAGGTTCAGAATCAATTGACAATGATTAGATGCCTTCTTTCTCTTCAATGTTGAAAGACGTGTTATGGTGGACATAACAGTTTGTTCTGCATAAAGATCAGACAAAAATTTTTAAATTGAGGTTTGGAGAACCATCTATCTCTAGTTCTGTGATTCTGACAAACTTAGAATAAATATATATGGAGTCAAATTTTTCTTTTTGGCCCTTAATAAAGTCTCATTATTCTCTGTATTTTCCTCAGGTTGTATCAGAATTAAACTTACAAAATAAATGCACAAACCCGTGCTTCTAGCTCAAAATTTAGGAGGATGATTCTAAGTGCTTATAAACACATTTAAGGTGTTACAGAATTCATTACATTGTTTTGAGGCAAATATTAAAGTTTACTCTCATTCAGGTACATTAAAATAAAATAAGAAATAAGTAAGAGATAAAAAAAAAAAGAAATAAATAAGCAATGACAACATAAATGCAAGAGATGAACATCAATCATGGTAAGAGAAAGATGTGTTTTGGAAAAACATTTACTACAGAATATAAGAGTGAGTTTTAAATAGATGGCATTCCAAATAATCAGATTATGAAGTTAGAGCTAAGATAAAGAGAAAGGAAGAAGAGATGGTTGCAAAAGAGAGAAAAAAAGCAAATTGAGATTTTTTTTTAGTTTAGCTGTTTACATTTTTATGATTAAAATTTTGAAGAATAGCAAAATGTTTTACAAAGTGGCTAGCACATTTTACATGAACACTGGCAATGTATGAGAGTTCTAATTTCTCAGTATTCTTGCAAACACTTGTTATTTGTTTGTCTTTTTAATTACAGGTACCCTAGTGGGTTTGAAGACATATCTCATTGTGTTTTTTACATGTCCCTAATGACTAATTTTAGTGAACAACTTTTCATGTGTTTTGGCCACTTATATATGTTTTTTGAAGAACACTGTCATCAAATCCTTTGCCCATTTTTACCTATGTTATTTGTCTTTTTATTGCTGAATTATGAATGAGTTTACATGTAATGCCCCCAATTTCGAATCCGAGAGACCACCAAGGAGCAGATACCGATGCAAACGCACGAGGGTTTATTTGCAAGCTCGAGCTTGGGCCCAAGTATACCCGACACAGCGGAGCAGGGACTTGGACCCCTAGGTTAAGAGGCGTAGCAGTTTTATAGGGGCCAGTGGCCAATGAGATTGTAACACACCCAGAAAGTTGCATAGTCATGTCAGTCCACACGCAGGTGGCCAATTGCATTACAATTTACCCTATAGTAACTGTTTGAACTAGCCTATCACTCTGGTCAGAATTGTCGCACAAGTTTGGCGGGCAAAAGGCGGGGTTTGCATTCTTTGACGATTAGGGGTTCCGCATTCCTATATGAGCCGGTTTCCAGTAAGGGTGTGCTCAGCGGCTTGACTAGGGTGGGGGAGTGTCTTAAGTAATAAGTAGGTCATGTGGGGGTTATACATGAGATAGTGGGTGTAGCACAAAATGGAGTTAGTCTTGCTCTGCTTGTCCAAGGGTTGGGGATTTTTGTTAAATTCCTTGGATCCCACATACACATTTTGGATTAAGTCCCATTATAATATACGCACTATTTTTACCTCATTGTATAAGTTGTCTTTCCACTTTCTTCATGTCCATTGAAGTACAAAAGTTTAAAATTTTTTATGTACTCCAATTTATCTATTTTTGTTATTTTTGTTTATGCTGTAGGTGTCATATCTAAGAAACCATTTCTTAATCCTAGGTCACAATGATTTATACCTCTGATTTTATCCATAGTATTAACGTTTTAGGTCTTACATTTGGATCTTTGATCCCTTCCAAGTTAATTTTTGTATATTCTGTGAGGTAGGGGTCCAACTTTACTCTTGTGCATGTGGATGTACAGCATCATTTGCTGAAGAGATTTTTTTTTTTTATTGAATTGTTTTGGCACCCTTGTTGAAAATCAATTGGCCATAAATGTAAGGGTGTCTTTCTGGATTCTCATTCTGTTCCATTCATATATGTCTATCTTTCCTAAGTACCGGTGTCTTTAGTTTGTAGAGGTTTAGAAAGGGAGAAGAGTGAGTTCTCCAACTTTATTTTGTTCCAAGATTGTTTTGCATACTTTGGATGCCTTGAGTTTCCACGTAAATTTTAGGGTCACTTCATCAGTTTCTACAAAAAAAAAGCTACCTGTGATTCTGATAGAGATTGATTATGTAGGTCACATTAGGGAACATTGCTATCTTAATAATATCAAGACGTCTAATCACAAGGATCTACAAAATTTCATTCCTTTAGATGTTCTTTAATTTCTTTCAATAATATTTTCTGTTTCAGAATTTTGTGCATCTTTTAAAGTTTATTCCTAAATATTTCATTTTTTTGATGTTATTGTAAATATAATTTTTTTGGAACAATTCACTGCAAGTTTATAGAAATATAATTGATTTCATTTATTGTAAATACTGCAAGTTTATGGAACTCATTTTTTAATTCTAATAATGTTTTAGTGGAGCCCTTAGGGTTGCTATAGAAGATTATGCCATCTCCAAATAGAAAAAGTTCTATTTTTCTTTCTAATTTAGTTGATTTTATCCCATTTTCTTGCTTCATTGATCTGACAAGAGCTTTTAAGACAATGTTGAACACAGACACACCTTGTTTTATTGCATTTCATTTCACTATGCTTTGCACATATTTCATTTTTTACAAATTGAATGTTTGTGGCAACACTGCATCCAGCAAGTCTATCAACACCATTTTTCCAACTGCATTTGCTCACCTCATGTCTCTGTCGCATTTTGGTAATTCTCACAATATTTTAAACTTTTTAATTATTACTATCTTTATTATGGTGATCTACGATTGGTGATCTTTGATGTTACTATTATAATTGTTTTGGGGTGAAACAAACATTAACTGAGTAATGTTTTTTTGTGTTCTGACTACTCCACCAACAGGCCACCCCCCTCCTTTTCTTTCCTCTCCATTGGTCTCCCTAGTCTTTGAGCCATAACAATATTGAAATTAGGACAACTAATAACCCCACAATGACCTCTAAGTGTTCAGGTGAAAGGAAGTGTCACACATCTCTCACTTTAAATTAAGAGCTATAAATGATTAAACTTAGTGCAGAAGCAATGTTGAAAGCTGAGGTAGGCCAAAAGCTAGGCCTCTTACACCAAACTGCCAAGTTGTGAATGCAAAGGAAAGGTTCTTGAAGGAAATAAAAGTCCTACTCCAGTGAACATAAGAATAAGAAAGTAGAGCAGCCTTATTGCTGAAATGGAGAAAATTTGAGTGGTCTGGATTGAAGATCAAACCAGCCACAATATCCCCTTAAGCCAAAGCCTAATCCAGAGCAAGGTCCTAACTCCCTTCAATTCTACGATGGCTGAGAGAGGTGAAGAAGATGCAGAAGACAAGTTTGAAGCTACAAAGATTGGTTTATGAGGTCTAAGGAAAGATGCTGTCTTCATAACTTGAAAGTGCAAGATGAAGTAAGTGCTGATGTCGAAGCTGCAGCAAGTTATCCAGAAGGTCTAGCTAAGATCATTAATGAACATGACTACACCAAACAACAGATTTTCAGTGTAGATGAAGCAGCCTTCTATTGGAAGAAGATGCCACCTAGGACTTTGTTAGCTAGAGAGGAAAACTCAATACCTGGCTTCAAAGCTTTAAAAGACAGGATGACTCTCTCATTAGGGGCTAATGCAGCTGGTGACCTTAAGTTGAAGCCAGTGCTCATAGACGATTCTGAAAATCCTAGGGCCCTTAAGAATTATGTTAAATCTACTCTGCCTGTGCTCTGTAAACGGAAGAATCAAGCCTGGAAGACAGCACATCTGCTTACAACATATTTTGCTGAATCTTTTATGCCCACTCTTGAGATCTACAACTTAGAAATAAATATTCCTTTCAAAATATTACTGCTCATGGACAGTGCACCGCAAACCCAAGATCTCTGATGAAGATGTAAAATGAGATTAATGTCATTTTCACGCCTCCTACCACAACGTTCATTCTGCAGCCCATGGAACAAGGAGTAATTTTGACTTTAAATCTTAATATTTAAGAAATGCATTTTGCAAAGCTATAGCTGTCACAGACAGTGATACTTCTGGTGGTCTGGGCAAAGTAAACAAAACCTTCTGGGAAGGATTCACCATTCTAGATGCCATTAAGAACATTTGTGATTTATGGGAAGAAGTCAAAATATCAGTATGAACAAGATTTTGGAAGAAGTTGATTCCAACCCTCATGGATGACTGTGAGGGGTTCAAGACTTCAGTGAAGAAAATTACTGCAGATGTGAAAATAACAAGAGAACTAGAATTAGAAGTGAAACCTGAAGATATGAATTGCTGCAATCCCATGAAAAACCTGAACAGATTAAGAATTGCTTTTTATGGATGAACAGAGAAAGTGGTTTCTTGAGGGGCACCTGGGTGGCTCGGTCAGTTGGGCCTCTACTTTGGCTCAGGTCATGGTCTCGCTGTTTGTGAGTTTGAGTCCTGCATCTGGCTCTGTGCTGACAGCTCAGAGCCTGGAGCCTGCTTCGGATTCTGTGTCCCCCTCTCTCTCTGCCTATCTTCTGCTTGTGCTCTCTCTCCTCTCTCAAAAGTGAATAAACATTAAAAAAAAAAGTGTCTTCATGAGGTCCCAATAGTTCATTTTTGCTTTTAATTCCCTTGCCTTTGGGGATATGTCAAGTAAGAAATTGCTATGGCTGAGGTCAGAGAGGTCTTTTCCTGTTTTCTCCTCTAAGGTTTTGATGGTTTCCTGTCTCACATTCAGGTCCTTTATCCATTTTGAGTTTATTTTTGTGAATGGTGTGAGAAAGTGGTCTAGTTTCAACCTTCTGCATGTTGCTGTCCAGTTCTCCCAGCACCATTTGTTAAAGAGACTGTCTTTTTTCCATTGGATGTTCTTTCCTGCTTTGTCAAAGATGAGTTGGTCATACTTTTGTGGGTCTAGTTCTGGGGTTTCTATTCTATTCCACTGGTCTATGTGTCTGTTTTTGTGCCAATACCATGCTGTCTTGATGATTACAGCTTTCTAGTAGAGGCTAAAGTCTGGGATTGTGATGCCTCCTGCTTTGGTCTTCTTCTTCAAAATTACTTTGGCTATTCGGGGCCTTTTGTGGTTCCATATGAATTTTAGGATTGCTTGTTCTATGACCCATCAGTAGCACTGCTAGGAATTTACCCAAGGGATACAGGAGTACTGATGCATAGGGGCACTTGTATCCCAATATTTATAGCAGCACTTTCAATAGCCAAATTATGGAAAGAGCCTAAATGTCCATCAACTGATGAATGGGTAAAGAAATTGTGGTTTATATACACAATGGAATACTACGTGGCAATGAGAAAGAAGGACATATGGCCTTTTATAGCAACGTGGATGGAACTGGAGAGTGTTATGCTAAGTGAAATAAGCCATACAGAGAAAGACAGATACCATATGTTTTCACTCTTATGTGGCTCCTGAGAACCTTAACAGGAACCCATGGAGGAGGGGAAGGAAAAAAAAAAAAGAGAGGTTAGAGTGGGAGAGAACCAAAGCATAAGAGACTCTTAAAAACTGAGAACAAACTGAGGGCTGATGGGGGGTGGGAAGGAGGGGAGGGTGGGTGATGGGTATTGAAGAGGGCATCTTTTGGGATGAGCACTGGGTATTGTATGGAAACCATTTTGACAATAAATTTCATATATTTTTTTTAAAAAAGTGGTTTCTTGAAGATCCCTTGAAATGGGATCTACTCTTGGTGAAGATGGTGTAAATATTGTTGAAACAAATATGAAGAATTTAAAATATTACATAAACTGGATACAGCAGCAGAGGGTTGAATAGATTGACTCTAATTTTGAAAAAAAAATAATTCTACTGTGGGTAAAAGCCTGTCAAAAAGCATCACATACTGCAGAGAAATTCTGCCTTCATGAAAGGAAGAGTCACTTGATGAAGCAAACTTTATTTTTGCCTTATTTTAGAAATTGTCACAGCCAGCCGTCCCAACCTTCAGCAAGCACCACCCTGATTAGTCAGCAGCCGTTAATATAGAGGCAAGACCCTCCACCAGCAAAAAGATCAGGACTCACTAGAAAGCTCAGGTAACTAGCATTTTTTAGCAATGAAGTATTTTTATTTTATCCATATCCTCTCTAGCATTTGTTATCTTTTATCTGTTAATAGCTATTCTAACAGGTGTGAGGTGGTATCTCATTTTGGTTTTGATTTGCATTTCCCTGTTGATGAGTAATGTTGAGCAGCTTTATGTGTACCTTTTGATCATTTGTATTTCTTCTTTGGAAAAAATTCCCCTGCTCTTTTTTTAATGGGATTTTTTTTCCTGCTGTTGAGTTGTATCAATTTGTTATATACTTTGTTTGTTAACCTTTATCAGATGTGTGATTTTTAAATATTTTCTATTTTCTACCGTTGGATAGATTGCCTTTCCATTTTGTTGGTTGCCTGTGCTGAACAGAAGCTTTTTAGTTTCATGTACTCCCACTTGTTGATTTTCCCTTTGCTTTTGGTGTCAAATCCAAAAAATCATTTCTAATACCAGTGTCAAGAATCTTAACCCCTTGCTTTCTTTTAGGATTTTATAGTTTCAGGCTTTACTTTCAAGTCTTTCATTCGTTTTGAGTTGATTTTGTGTATGGTGTAAGACCATGATCCAATCTCATTCCTTCGCATGTGGCTACCAGGTATTCCAAGCACCATTTATTGAAGAAACTATCATATTCCACTGTATATTATTGAAAAATTAACTGACCAAATGCTCATATGGGTTTATTTCTGGGCTCTCTGTTTTCTTTCATCTATGTGTCTGTTTTTATGCTATTACCATACTGTTTTGATTAGCATTGTGTTGTATACAGTTTGAAATCAGGATGCTTCCATTTTTTTGTTCTTCTCTCTTAGCATTGCTTTGGCTATTGAGGGTCTTTTGGGGTTAAGTTTGAATTTTAGAATTTTGAAAATTTTGTTTTTGAATTTTGATAGATGACTTTGGGTATTATGGGCATTTAACAATATTAGTTCATCTGATCCAAGAATATTTCCATTTATTCGTCTCCTTCAATCTTTTCATTGATGTTTAATAGTTTTCAGTGTAAAGGTTTTTCACCTCCTCAGTTAAATTTATCCCCAAGTATTTTATTGTTCTTGATGCCATTGTAAATGAGATTGCTTTCTTAATTTCTTTTTCAGATACCTCTTTGTTAGTATATAGAAACAGAACTGATTTCTGGGGTACCTGGGTGGCTCAGTCAGTTGAATGTCTGACTCTTGGTTTTGGCTCAGGTCATGATCTTGTGGTTCATGAGTTCTAGCCCCACATGGGGTCTTCACTGACAGTGTGGTGTCTGCTTGGGATTCTCTGTCTCCTTCTTTCTCTGCCCCTACCCCGCTCATGTGCACACGCTCTCTCTCGCTCTCTCAAAATAAACAAATAAAAAAAAAGAACTGATTTCTGTATGTTGATTTTATGTCCTGCAACTTTACTGAATTTGTTGATTAGTTCTAACAGTTTTTTATAGAAATCTGTAAAGTTTTCTGTATATAAGATTATGTCATCTACAGAGAAAGTTTTACTTGTTTCTTTCCAACATAAATGCCTTTTATTTTTTTCTTGCCTAACTGCTGTAGTTATTATTTCAAGTACTATGTTGAATGGTACTGGTGAAACTGGGCTCTATTGTCTTATTCCTTCCTGATCTTAGAGGAAAACCTTTCAACTGGTCACTGTTGAGTCTGATATTAGCTGTGGGCTTGTCATATATGGTTTTTAAGATGTTGAGATAAATTCCATCCATACCCATAGTTGAGAGTTTTTATCACAAAAGTATGTCAGATTTTGTCAAATGCTTTTTCTGTATCTGTTGAAATGATCATATGATTTTTCTTTTTTATTTTTACTAAGGTGGTATATCACATTTATTGATTTGCACATGTTGGAACAGCCTTTCATCTCTGGGATGAATTCCATTTGATCATAGGATGATTATTTTAATATGTTGTTTAATTTGGTTTGCTAATATTTTGTTGAGGATTTTTGTACCTATATTCAGCAGGGATATTGACTTCTAATTTTGTCTGTAGTGTCCCTGGTCTGGTTTTGGTATCAGGATAATGCTGGCCTTATGAGTTTGGGAGTGTTCCTTGCTCTTCAATTTTTTGGAAGTTTGAGAATTGTCACTAACTTTTTAAATGTTTGGCAGAATTTACCAATGAAACCATCTGACTCTGAGCTTTTCATTGTTGGAATGTGTTTGATTACTGATTCAGTCTCCTTTCTAGAAATTGGCTAATTCAAAGTTTCTATTTCTTTATGATTCAGTCTTGGTAGGTTGCATGTTTCTAGGAATTTATCCATTTTAGGTTATCTAACTGATGGCATATCATTGTTCATGGTACTGTCTTATGATTCTCTGTATTTTTGTGGTATCACTTGCAATGTCTCCTTCATTTCTGATCTGATTTATTTGTTTTCACTTTTTTTTTCCTTAAAAGTTTGTCAATTTTGCTTATCTTTTCAAAACCCCAGTTCAATTTTGCTGGTATTTTCTATTGGTTTTCTGGCCTCTATTTCACTTATTTCTCTCTGATCTTTGTTATTTTTTTTTCCTTCTAACTTTAGGCTTAGTTTTTTTTTTTTTTTTTTTTTTTTAGTTCTTTTATGTGTATAGTGGGGATGTTTATTTGAGATTTTTCTTTTTTTCCTCATGTAGCTGTTTATTGCTATAAACTTCCTCTTAGAACTGCTTTTGAAGTTTACAATTTAATTTTTTTTAAGATATCATTTGAACCCTCTTGATTTTTTTGACCCTTTGGTTAAATAATAGTATTTTGCTTAATATTCACATATTTGTAAAATTTCTAGGTTTTCTCCTATTTTTGATTTCCATTTTCATACTATTGTCATTAGAAAAGATATTTGGGGGGCGCCTGGGTGGCGCAGTCGGTTAAGCGTCCGACTTCAGCCAGGTCACGATCTCGCGGTCCGTTAGTTTGAGCCCCGCATCAGGCTCTGGGCTGATGGCTCAGAGCCTGGAGCCTGCTTCCGATTCTGTGTCTCCCTCTCTCTCTGCCCCTCCCTCGTTCATGCTCTGTCTCTCTCTGTCCCAAAAATAAATAAACGTTGAAAAAGAAAAAAAGAAAAGATATTTGGTATAGTTTCAATCTTCCTAAATTTGCCAAGAATTGTTTGTGGCCTGACATAGGATCCATCTTGGAGAATGTTCCCTGTATACTTGCAAAGAACATGTATTCTACTGCTGTTGGATGGAATGTTCTGTATATTTTTTAGATCCATTTGATTATAGTTCAAGTTCAGTGTTTCTTTTTTGATTTTATAACTGGATGACCTAGCCAATGGTGAAACTGGAGTGGTGAAGTCTCCTATTATTATTGTATATGTTCCTTCTGATTTGTTTGATTTGTTTGATATATTTAGCTGTTCTGATGTTGGGTTCATATATAATTGTTTTATCCTCTTCATGAATTGAACTCTTTATCATTCATTATATAATTACCACCTGTCTCTTGTTACGGGATAAGTCTATTTTGTCTGACATAAATATTGCTATCTCTGTTCTCTTGGTTTCCATTTGCATGGAATATCTTTTACCATCCCTTCATTCTGAGTCTCAGCGTGTCTTTAAAGTGAGTCTTGGGGTGCCTGGGTGGCTCAGCTGGTTGAGTGACAACTTCAGTTCAGGTCATGATCTCACGGTTTGTGAGTTAGAGCCCCATGTCAGGCTTTGTGCTGACAGCTCAGAACCTGGAGACTGCTGTGGATTCGGTGTCTCCCTCTGTTTCTGCCCCTCCCCCACTCCTGCTCTGTCTCTCTCTGTCTCAGAAATAAATAAACATTAAAAAAAATTTTTTTTAAGTGAGTCTCTTATTGGCAGTATAAGCTGAGTTTTGTTTTTGTCCTTGCAGCCACTTGATGCTTTTTGATTGGTCACTTTAAACGTTTACATTTATACTATTGATGGATAAGGAATTTCTAATACCATCTTATTGTTTTCTGGCTATTTTATACTTCTCCTCTTGCTGTCATCCTTTGTGAATTGATGATGTTCCATAGTGCTTTGCTTTGATTCCCTTTTCTTTATCGTTTGTGTATGTCGTGTAGGTGTTTGCTTTGTTGTTACCATGAGGCTTACATAAAACATCTTATAGCTGTACCAGTCCGTTTAAAACTGATAACTTAACTTCAGTTGCATACAAAAATTCTACCCTTTTATTCCTCTCCCTCACATTTTATGTTTTTGACGTCGTAATATACCTCTTTTTGTATTGTGTATTCATTAACAAATTAGTTATTTTTAATACTCTTGTCTTAACTTTTATACTGGAGTTAAGTGATTAACACACTATCATATTATAGTATTAGAGTATTGTGAATTTGATTATATACTTACCTTTACCAGTATGTTTTATATTTTCATAATTTTTCATGTTGCTAGTGTTCTTTCATTTCGGTTGGAAGAACTCCTTTCAGTTATTTCTCCTTCATTTCTGAAGGACACCTTTTTCAAGTAAAGTATTCCTGCTTGGCAATATTTTTCTTTCTGCATTTTGAATATATCATCACACTCTATCCTGGGTTGCAAAGTTTCTGCTGAAAAGCTGTTGATAGACTTATGGTGGGGGTGGGGGATTCCCTTATGTATAAGATTTTTTTCTCTTGCTATTTTTATAATTATCTTTCAAAAAATAGACAGCTTTTATGGTAGTGTGTCTTGGAGAAAATATTTGGAATTGGAATTTGGGGGGAACCTATGAGCTTTATGAACCTGGATGTCCAAATCTGTCCTCAGATTTGAGAAGTTCTTGGCCATTATTACTTTAAATAAGGAGTATGTCCTCTTCTTCCTTTCTTATATTTCTGGGACTCCAGCAATATTTGGATTGCACCTTTTAATGGTTTCATATAGTTCATATAATCTTTTTTCATTCTTTTTTCTTTGTTCCCTTCTGACTGGATCATTTCAAATGACTTGTTTGACACCACAGATTCTTTCTTCTGCTTGATCAAGTTCTCTATTGATGCTTTGTATTGCATCTTTCATTCCATTCACTGGAATGGATTCTTCAGCCCCTCCTTTCTGTTTGGGTCTTTTGTATGTTTCTATCTTTCTGTGAAACTTCTCATTTGTTCATGAATTGTTTTTCTAATTTCATTGAATCATCTTTGTGTGTTTTCTTGTGGTTCACTGAGCTTCCTTAAAGCAACTCTGTTGAATCTTCATTAGGCAAAAAAACAGATCTCCGTTTTTGAGCGTTTGGTTATTGGAAAATTATTGTGTTCCTTTGGTGCTCTCATGTTTTCTCGATTTTTACGTTTCATGAAGTTTTGCACTGCTGTTTTTACATTGAGGAAACAATCAACTCTGTAGTCTTTATTGCCTGGCTTTTGGAAGAAATACATTCTGTCAGCCCAACTCGGGCAAAGCCAGGCCAGGTGCTGAGAGCCTCCTGTTTGCTTTCCCTAGGACAGAGCTGAATGCTCAAGTCTGTGCAATTTTTTTCCCGTTCTGCATAGTTGGGCCTGCAGAACCAGCCATCTGTTGGGCGTATGAACAGAGAGATGGCCATGGGGAGGGAATATGTATTTGTGAGGCACACGGAGTGTTACGGGTGCCTGTAAGCCAGGTGGGGGGATCTGCAGGGGAGGCATCCCCAGCGGCTTATGGATGGTCTACAGATGGAGTCTGTGACAGAGCTGGTAGGATCCATGTCCTTTGATGCCCTCCCAGAGCCCTAGATGCATGCTCTGAGCTGCGTCCTCATCGTTCCATTCAGTATTCAGGGTAGAGTGAGAAGGAAGTGGGTCTCTTCTTCACATCTGGGGAAACTGGGTACTCGCCCACATATTCAACTTCCCTCCATGCAGAGATCATGAACCAAAAAGGTCTCTTGGCAATGAGCTCTGCTGCCTTGGGGGAAGGGGAAGGGTGATGTGGATAAAGTGAAGCTATTGTTCTTACCCTCTCCAGTGTGTTTAATCTCTGATTTTTTTTTTCTCCAGAGGTATGCTGGAATATCTCTGCTGGACCCCTGGACTTCACAAAGGTACTCTCATATATAGGGGACTGTCAAAACCAGTCTTCTTTGGGGAATGTGGTAGAAAACTCTGGTTTTGTCACTGAATAATATTATTCTCCCTCATCACAGTTTTACAGACAAAAAATATGAGCCTTAAAAAGTTTTGTTGTCATTAAGATTTATAAATAGAGGAGCTAGAAAGAGAACCCACGTATCCAGAAGACAAATAGCAGGAGTCATTGAGATGGATCAAGGAATGGAGTGGGTAGTATGGATGGAAAGAATGCATCAGGGCAGAAAAGAGCTGGCTCATGGAGAATCAGTGATATTTTATATATGTGGCTAATTGGAAGTCAGAAATAAAAGATTTGTTACTCAGGAGCTATGATGTTTATTTTCCTGTTCTCTAGATAGAAATATAAATGTCTGCTTCCTTCTTTGGATACTGAGCACTTCAGTGGGATCTCAGAGATTTGTCCTAAGCCCAGGAACCCAGGCATCCTCTCCAAAAAGGCAGCCATATTTTCCCTTATATCAGAATAGCAGCGGTAAAGCCTCCGCAAATTTACGGATCCCTTTTCCTAAAGACTACAGTTTCCTAATATGTTATAACATCTCTATTAGGCCACAAAGAGGACCATAGACATAAAAAGAGGGCAGAAGTCATTTATGGTGACTGAGAACTGGAAACTCCATGTGAAATTGCTACCTGGGAGGTGAATTAGAAGAGGCTTGATCCTCTGTGTGGCCCCCACATCCACAGTCTCTCAAAATTGTTGTGAGGAAGAGATAGGATGCCCGAGCAGTCACAACAAATAAACCTTCCATTCAGAACTTTGAAGCTAATTAGTTCTATGAATGCTTAGATGTGTACCAGGATATAAAGCTGATGGTTCTCCCACACTGCTGGTCCCCACAGTCCCAATATTGGTTTATTTTTTGCACCTTGTGCAAGGGGATGCTGTTGAGAAGTCCCCCTTAATAAGCCTTCATCCTGATTAGCACACTGAAAATCTCTCCATTTTCTGGGTCAGGAAGGTGCCAACGAATATCCCAGAACTATACCCTGTTGGCCCTAGTAACCTGAGTCATAGGTTGCAAAAAACTGAAACAAATAAATGATTAAAACAAATATAGAGACATTATGTCTGACTTAAATTCTAGTATATCCAGTTTTGAAAGAGACATGTTACCTCTTCACAAACCCCTTTATCCAGAGTTGCCCTCTTAATTTCCTTCTTTTCCGGTCATTGAAAACAATAAGCCATGTTTCCTACTTATATAAAATTATCATGTATATAGAAACCTCGAAAACCAAACTTGCTAAAGGGCTATCTTCATACCATGGGCTGTATCTTAACCATCTTAAAAACATTAGAATCTCAGTTTTCTTACCTATAAAATATACTTTCGGGTTTCATCTAGTTACACAATTCTACAGGTGTGCATATACTCTGAAATACTGCTGTTTGAACACTAAAGGAAATTCAGTTATTCCTGTGTTGGTATGTAGAAATCAACCTGAATTAAAAATATGAGTTCACGGGTGCCTAGGTGGCTCAGTCACTTAAGCCTCTGACTTCGCTCAGGTGATGATCTCACAGTTTGTGAGTTCGAGCCCCGCGTCGGGCTCTGTGCTGACAGCTCAGAACCTGGAGCCTTCTTCGGATTCTGTGTCTCCCTCTCTCTGTTCCTCCCCTGCTCACTCTCTGCCTCTCTCTCTCAAAATTAAAAACTAAAAAAAAACAAAAAAAACAAAAAAACTTTTAATAAAATTATGAGTTCACAATTTTAGATAAAACTTTAAGACAAGTAAAATTGAGAAAACAAAAACACGAAAATGAAACTATGGCATGTGTAAGTTGTTCAGTAAGTATACACATATATATAATTATCATTTGAATCAAATTATCAAAACCTAAACTTATGTCACAAATATAAATTGTAGTATAGGAGAGCACTTATTTCCTCAATTTGGGAGACACTAGTATATCCAATACCAAGACTGAGTAACATTACTTTTTTTAATTGTCTCAGAGCATTTTCTGCATCATCTGAAATTCACAAGAAATGCTTACAGTGTAACATCATTCTGAGTTGAGAATCAATGGTGCATTAACAATAAACAGTAGTAATGGTAAAACATGCTTATTTAATCCTGACAAAAACCTTAAAAAGAAGTAATTATTAGCCTAATTATAGAAATAGAGAAGTCAAAGTTTAGAGAGGTTTCATTAAGGTTTTTTCCAACATCACACAGCTAGAAAATTCAGGAGCTGAAGTCAAATCCTGATCGTATTTTTATTTGATAAGCAAACTGCTATAGTTTTACCTATGTCTTGCATCTCCTCATATGACTGAATTTAATTATCTACCAGTAACGCTGAATTCCATAGGGCTACATGTGTTGCAGCAAATACTCGGCGCCCAGAAGAGACAAATGACAAGCACTTGGGGAATCAGAAAAGACTTTATTTTGCACCGGTGCCGGCCCAGCGGAGTGACCTCCAAAGGCTGAGCATCTGGCTCGGGTTTTACTGATCTTTTATAGTATGTGCTTCCGGGTTGGGCAGACTAGTATCGTGGAGCTTCTGGTTCGTGGCTGCTGGCTGATGCAAGAGGCAAGCAAGATTGCAGAACCCAAAAGCATGCAAGGGGAGTAGCCGGCCTCGGATGTCTGGCTGCCCCTTTTTATTTGCATTTACCAGCTTTCCTCCTCACAGAAGTCAATTATTCAGGAGACTTCTGTTAATAGATTGGTTTGATGAATTCTCTAAATATGAACTCCCATAAAACTGAAGAGGCATGGAGGTAAATCTGGCATGATTTAACTGAAAATTAGATCAGTTCCACCCTTCACAGATAGAGATTTGTGACCTATACAATAAAACAGAAGAGTGCCAAAAATCAGGTATGAAAAAAAAAATAAGCCACTCATTAAATTACCTTTCATGGACCTTTGTTACTTTAAGCCGGAATCTTGACCTGAGGGGTATCACCTGGGAACACTGTCTGATCTTTTGGCAAAATTCCAGAAGACTTTGTTCCATAACTTGACCACAAGAGAAGACCTAGTTCATTTTATGTCTTTGGACATTATATAATTAACAAAGCGTGATAAGAGTCAACTCTTTCTCTTAAGGGTATGGTTGCTTTAATTATATGCATCAACCTTTTCAGCAGGATAAGAAAATGTAATAAAATCAGCTATCAGTTTAAATCTGTTTCTATTGCTGGGAACATCCAGTTTTCTTACTTCAAATCCCATTTCTTGCCTACAGTCATAAAAAAAAAAACCATGATAAATACTGTTCACAAATATGCCAGGTATGGCAAAACTAGAGAGTCAATACCCCGCATATGAATACGTACTGCTACTTTTACAACAGCTGGCAGAGCAATTTATTCCATGTGATCCTGTTAATGTGAAACAAATTTAAATGAACAAGCTCATTTATAAAATACAGGCTCATTATTGTTTCAGTTGACCTTCTTCTTCCTTAAGTTATTGTCTACTCTGCAACTAACATTTATTAAAATTTCAACATCAGATAGCTTAAAAAACTTCATAATTACACTTTCTCAAAAAGAATGCCACTTAAAATTTATTTTTAATGTATATTTATTTTTGAGAGAGAGACTGAGACAGAGCACAAGCAGGGGAGGGAGAGAGGGGAACATAGAATTGGAGGCAGGCTCCAGGCTCCAAGCTGTCAGCACAGAGCCACACGTGGGGTTCAAACTCACTGGGGAACTGCCAGATCATAACTTGAGCTGAAGTCGGACACTTAACTGACACCCCATCTAGTAAAAATAATGTTTTAAGAAATTACGAAAAACAAGAGTACAAATAAAATTTTCTCTCTCTGTATCCAAGAAAAAGAAAAGGAGAAAAAGAGAAAGAAGAAGAAACAACGAAAAACAAAACAAAACAATTTAAACAAAAGCAAAAAAGCAAAAAAACCCCTAAACCCAAAGAGATGAACCACCAAACACAATAATGAAACCCGAATAAAGTTACATCCAGTTTCCGCTGGCATTCAAACTATAAAGCACTCTATATTCCATACACTAAGCAGGTGAAGAGACTTGCGGTGGTCTTCTAGGGTGCTTGGAGGGCCCAGTTGGGCGGGGTGTGGTGTAAGGGCTCCATTCTCCACTAGGTGGCACTGCTGAGCTTACCGGGTGGTTACATGTGTAGCACACGCGCATCTGTACGCATGTGCAGGAGAGGTGAAAATGGTGTCACCGAGCTTTCTGGTTTCTGACGCAGGAACTCTGAGCTCTCATTGACCCGCAATCAAGCACCCATCATTTGCCTCGGGCTTCTGTCCACTCTCCTCTTCTCCACTGTCCAGTCCAAGGTGTCAGCCTGCCAGGTGGCACTTCCTCCTGAATTTTATCTCAGATGGAGCTATGTTTCCAAACCCCTTGCTTCTGAGAGTCCTACGGTTCCAACCCTCTGGGGAAAGGTCTCACTGAGCAATGGCTGGGTGCTGACCAGCCCCAGAAAACTTCCTGCGATTGCACGGAGGCAAATTTTAGAGATTACGGTGAATCATAACACAGAGCAGGCGCCAGGTTTCACTGCATTCTGGCATCTTTGCTCCAATACCAGCAAACGTGGCTGCCCCCCCCCCCCCAACCGGGTCTGCCCTGACCTTTGCCTATGGGGAGGCCATACGGCCTCTACCAAATGCCCTCCAAGCAGGGGAACCGCTTCTCCCCATGTGGCCCCCCCAGACCCCTGGGACCTCACTGCCTGCTCCTGGGGATTTGCCCTTCCTCCCCACCAGAGCACCGCCAGGTATTGAGCTCCATAATTTCTGACTCTGCGCTCCCCTGTTTATAGAGTCCTAATGGTATTGAAACCCTGTCCTTTCTTCTTGGCAGTGGTTTTGGAGAACACATTTCTTGTTCAGTCCCTTGTGTGTGTGTTTCCATTCTTTTTCTTTCTCTCTAGCTACTTTCCAGTGGAGTGCTTTTCCTGTATTCTCCCAACGTGCTGCACTCTACCCCCACCCCCTTTCTCTGTCCTCTCTCTACAAAACAGCTCCCTACCCTCCATGGCTTCTCTCTCCCCCAGTTTACCTCTCTTTGCCGCATACCTACCACATCCAGTGGCTCAAGTAATGCAGATTGTTGTATTAATCCTCAAATCCCTAGGTGTGCAACACTTTTTGCTGCTGATCCAGCTGTATTTCAGGGATGAGAGAAAGATGAGAACTTCCATGCTGCTCTGCCATATTGGCCCCTCCCCCCCAAATTTGACAAACTTCTCAAGTTTTATTTTGACATCCATGTTTCTTGTTACCGTGATTTAAATTGCTTGCTTCCAAAACAAAACAAATAAAAAAAAATCTAAAATAGATAATAGATACCTGGTAATACTGGAGACTAATTCATTTTAACAAGACATTAAATGTCCTGCTGTGGCATGCTCTTCCCCATTGCCTGCTGTATGGTCCGTGGTTAAAAGGCAGATATTAAAAGGCAGGGACGAAATAAAAATAATATTCAAGAGAAAATACACTGTCAAGCAAATTTGAAAGGAATTTTTGGTATGAAAATATTGAGCAATTTTTCACCCATATATGGGTTAGTAGAATAGGAGAAGCCAATAAACACATAAAAAATATCCATGCAAATGATTCTGGTAAAGGTAAGCATTACCAGCCAGGAAAAAGATAATATATTTTATTTTTTAATTTTTTTAATGATTATTTACTTTTTTGAGAGAGAGAGAGAGAGTGGGAGAGGGGTAGAGAGAGAGGAAGACACAGAATCCAAAGCAGGCTCCAGGCTCCCAGCTGTCAGCCCAGAGCCCAATGCAGAGCTGGAACCCATCAACCATGAGGTCATGACCTAAGCCGAAGTCAGATGCTCAACTGACTGAGCTACCCGGGTGCCCCAAAAGTTAACAATTTATTGCTATTAGAGTGCTTATTTATGTAAAATATAATTAGACATCTCTCACTCTATACTTAAAAAAAATCAGTTCCAAGTGGATTAATGACCTATGAAAAACAAACCTGCAAAACGAAAGCAAACACCTCAAAAATGCAGACCATGAAAAAGAATTGATAAATATGGCTATTCAAATTTCTGCACACACAAAAAAAGACATCATAAATAACCTGAAATAAAAGCCCCAATCTGGGAGAAGATATTTGCAATGCATATAACTTATAATAGATTGGTAACTGAAGGGGCCCCTGGATGGCTCAGTCAGTTACACTTCTGACTTCAGCTTAGGTCATGATCTAATGATTCATGAGTTCGAGCCTGTGTTGGGCTCTGTGCTGACAGTTCAGAGCCTGGAGCCTGCTTCACATTCTGTGTCTCCCTCTTTCTCTCTCTCTCTCTGCCCCTTCTCTGCTCACACTGTCTCTCTCTCTCTCTCAAAAATAAACATTAAAAAAAAAGTAGATTGTTAACTGAAAAATAACTCCAAATCAATAAGAAAAAAGATAAGCAAACCAATAGAAACAAAAGGCTCAAGTATGTAAAAACATAATTCATATTACAGAAAATATGAACATCCAACAAACAAATAAAAATATGTTTGGGGTGCCTGGGTGGCTCAGTCGGTTAAACGTCCCACTTCAGCTCAGGTCACGAACTCATGGTTTGTGAGTTCGAGCACTGTGTCGGGCTCTGTGCAAACAGCTTGGAGTGTGGAGCCTGCTTTGGATTCTGTGTCTCCTTCTCTCTCTGCCCCTCCCCTACTTGTGCTCTGTCTCTCAAAAATAAATAAATGTAAAAAAAAATTTTTTTAAAGTATGTTCAACCTCACTAGAAATCTCATAAATGCAAATTAAAACGATGAGATTCCTTATTAAAAATATCAGTTGAGGGGCGCCTGGGTGGCTCAGTTGGTTAAGCGTCCGACTTCGGCTCAGGTCACGATCTCACAGTTCCTGAGTTCGAGCCCTGCATCGGGCTCTGTGCTGACAGCTCAGAGCCTGGAGCCTGCTTCACATTCTGTGTCTCCCTCTCTCTCTGCCCCTTCCCTGCTCTTGCTGTGTCTCTCTCTGTATCAAAAATAAATAAACATTTAAAAAAATTTTTTTTAAATAAAAAAAACCAGTTGAGAAAAACCAACAATATCAAGATGTGGTGGGTATGTAATGCAGTAGCACTGCTCATACAATACTGATAAAACAGTAAATTGGTATGACTGACTGGAGAGCAATGTTACAATATCTCATGATAATGAAAACGCTCATACTTTTAATGTTTATTTATTTTTGAGACAGAGACAGGATGTGAGTGGGTTAGGGGCAGAGAGAGAGGGAGACACAGAATCCGAAACAGGCTTCAGGCTCTGAGCTGTCAGCAGAGCCCGACACGGGCTCCAACACACAAGCTGTGAGATCATGACCTGAGCTTAAGTCGGACACTCAACTGACTGAGCCACCCAGGCACCCCAACACTCATACTTTTAGAACTAATTACTATTATTAGGAATAGCCCCAGAGAACCTCTTCCATATGTATACAAGGAAATATGCACATACATAAATATTCTGGAAGATTGATTGTAGAGGAAAGTTAGTGTATTAGGATTCTCCAGAGAAACAGAATAAGGGAGAGGAAGGGTGGAAGGGGAGGATGAGAGAGTGAGGGGAAAAAAAGGGATTTTAAGGAACTTGGTTCACATGATTACGGAAGCTGACAAGTCCAAAATCTGTAGGGTAGTCTGACAGATCAGAGACCCAGGAAGATATGATACTGCAGTCTGAGTCTGAAAGTGGTATGTTGTCATAATTCTCTTTTCTTTGAGAGAGGGTTGATCATTTTTAATTAAGGCCTTCAACTGATTGGATGTGACCCACCAATATTATGAATGGTAATTGGCTTTAGGCAAAGTCTATAGATTTAAATGTTAATCTCACCTAAAAAATACCATCACAGAATCATGTAGAATAATGTTTCATCAAATAGCTGAGTACCTAGGCCTAGCCAAGTTAACATAATGTCAACTATCATAGTTAACAACAACCAAAATGCCCGTCCAGAACAGAATAGGTAAATACATGGTATTATATTCATAAAATAGTTACTCTATATAACCAAAAGAATGTGCAAACCAGAGCTACAAATATCAACATTGGCAAGGTATGAAAGAGAAGAGTAATGAAAAATAATTTCAGTTGCAGAAAGTATATATAGTATGCCATTTATATGCTATTAAGACACGTGAAAAGTAATATTCTGTTCCATACACACACACACACACACACACACACACACACACAATGGGAAGAATAATGGCCCCACAGAAATGTCCATATTTTAAGCCCAATGTTATGTTACACAGCAAGGGTGAATTAAGTTGCAGATAGAATTAAAGTTGCTAATCAAGTAACCTTAAAATAGGGACATTATCCCTGATTATCCAGGATGGTACAGTGTAATCCCCAGGGTCCTTTAAATTTGGGAGAGCAAAGCAGAATTGGAGTCAGAGATAGAAATATTGTAATGGAAGCATTTGCTGGTTTTAGATGGAAAGAAGTTCTCAGTCAAGGAATCTCGGTAGCCTGTGAAGATGGAAAAGGCAAGGAGGATTCTACTCTAGTGCCTCCAGAAAGAAGGAAGCTCTTTCAGTATCAGTCTTGATTTTGATCTGGTATATTAGTCTGTTTAGGATACTATAACAAAATATCACAGACTAGAAGTCTTAAACACAGAAATGTATTTTCTCATAGTCCTCAAGACTGGAAGTTCAAGATCAAGGTGCCAACATGATTGGTTTCAGTTGGGAGCTCTCTTTCTGACTTGTAGATGTCCCCTTTTGCATATGTCCTCACAAGGCCTTCCCTTGGTGCGTGTGCATGAGAAGACACTAATCCAATCAGATCAGCATCCTTTATGCTCATTTAACCTTAATTACTTACTTAGAATTTATATTGGTGTTAGGGTTTCAACATGATTTTTGTGGAAACACAAACATTCAATTGATGCCTACTAAGACTCATTTCAGACTTTTGACCTCCAGAACTATAAGATAGCAAATTTGTATTGTTTAAAGCCCTTGAGGTTTTTTTCAGTGGTTTGTTATAGCAGTAACAGTAGACTAATATCGGTTTGGGATCTGGAAGTGGGGTGCTACTGCCACAAATACCTAAAAATGTAGAAGTAGTTTTAGGATTTGGAAATGGGTAGAAGCTGGAAGAATTTTGAGGAGTGTGAGAAAAAGCCAAAATTGCCTTAAGTAGATTGTTCCCAGAAATTTGGATATAAGGGACTCCACTGTCAGTACTCAGAAGGAAGTGAGGAACATGGTAGAGAAAATATATACTATTTTAGAGGACATCTCCATAATCATGAACAGACTGATGGTAGAAATATGGATTTAAAGGCAGCAAAGGGGAGGGTTCAAATGAAAACAAACAATGGAAACTAGAGGGAAGGGGATATTTGTTGTATTATGTCAGAAAGCTTAGCTGAACTGTATCCTACAGTAACTGTACAGTTACTGTCTTTTTTTTCTTAATTTTTGAGAGAGAAAGAGAGACACAGAGCATGAGCAGAGGGGCAGAGAGAGAGGGAGAGAATCCCAAGTAGGCTCCACACTGAATGGAGCTCAAAGTGGAGCTTGGTCCTATCACGTTGGGATCATGACTTGAGCCAAAATCAAGAGTCTGACCCTCGACCGACTGAGCCACCCAGGTACCTCAGTATAAATTACTATCTTACTTTTTTAAAATTAGTAAGTATCTCACAGGGAGTTACTTTGAGACAGTGTAATACAGTATAATACAGCAGCATAGGAATACCACAAGTTTTTACCACTGATTTTAGCAGCCGTTCATGTTTTCTTGCGGGAATCTAATTATTATGATGAGAACTGGCAAATGGTGATTTTCTAATTCCATTATTTCTTCTACACTTTTTTTAAGTTGGCTTCTGCAAAAACTAACTTTCCTTCCTTCTTTCTCTCTTCCATTCCTTTCTTTTCTTTTTTGGAGCAGAAAAGTTCTTGGGGAGCCTTGAATCATATTTAAAAAATGCCTTCTTACTCTAGCTACTGGATTAAATGGTGATTATTGTTTTCATTGCCATAGAATAATTAAAGGGAGTCAAGATAAACACACTAATGAACTTGAATTATGAGGACATTCCTTATTCTGCTTCTAACTGGAATCATTAGGTATCTCTACTTGTTCATTATCTTTTGACCAAAAGTTGCTATCAGCCCTCCTCCCCAACACCCTAACACCCATCAACTCTCCTCCCATAAACACACCCAGACACAACAGCTCTGAGATTTCTAGCCAGTCCTGAGCTCTCTGGGAATGCCTGTGGTGCCTGATAGCTAGCTTGGCAAGCCCTCCCCTTCTGGACCTGGCACAAGTCATGCCACTAGGAAACAGCCAGGCAAATCCCTTCTTTTTACCTGGGATGCTGTGTGTACCAATTCTAAACTGTACGTGAGCGTTTCGGTTACCTCTCATTGTTGGGATCCGACACGGGGGAATTCTTTGGACTATAATGAAAGGGGGTCTAGCTCCCCAGTCATCCCAATATTTTCAACACTAGGAGCTAGTGGTGTTGTTAGGGTTCTACTGAAGATGAACAGGAATCCTTCCCCTAAGTCCTTATTTTCCTAAACACACTTTTCCTTTGCAGCAGCTAAATTGTGGGTTGGACATCTCCTCTCACTCAATCCAGGCTTTCTTACAAAACACAGTATGAAAATTCCTTTGTTTCGGACAGGTAGAAATCTTAGTTTATAGCCCTGGTATGAATTTATGCTTTTGCTCCTTTTAAAGGAGAATTTGTAAGGGAAGAGGTGGTAAACGTGTAAGGTTCAGAATACCATCGAAATTGATTGTTCACAGTTTGTTTAAAAACAAAAATCAAATATGCAGAGAAATATATCAATAATTTTTAATTCAGTTGTTTGATTGTTCATGTAAATAACAGACAGTTACTGCAGTTTCTACTCAGATGGAATATATACGTTCTATTTAATACCTGAGTGCTCTCCTAACTATCATGCTCTGTGAAAGACAGAATGAATACAGGAGCTAAACATTCCACGTGTAAATAATTACTTCAAAAATTATAACAATCCTCCAGTTCTATAATGAATTTTTAAATGTGTCCTTCTTTAGGACATGTCTTTTTCAGAAAATCATAAAAAAATCAGTAATTTATATTCTTATCAATAATGAAAATTTTTTTATAGTAGCAGATTAGCTTACAAAAGAAGTTTAATATACTGTGACTTGCTGAACAAAAGACAAATACACGTTTTATTTTTCTTTGGTAATATGAGTATTAAGTGTTAGTTTAACATAATTGTAAAGGAAACAAATTACATTCATTTTTAACTTGTTTGAACATACATTATTTGGAAAATAACATGATTGTTATGTGTGAAATAAATTGGAACCATATTTAATAAAATGCACATTTATATTTTAAAATTAATAAGGACTTAATTTGGTGTAAAATTTGAAAATAGATTGTAGTTCAGAACAATTTGCCACAGGAAGTTTCATGATTAAATGTAAAAAAATTAACATGTCCTTTCTCTAAAATACACAAGGAAAAAAATGTATAAAACAAAACAAAATGCATAAAAACATTTATAGGTAAGTGATATAGAAAATAAACTCTATAATTTGAAAAGTCATCGCATATACCAGGCATCACAGAATTCACAAATGCTAGAAGTCATTTCAATAAAGAAAACCAATTAGTTTTTCCTTGACAAAGTCCCAGTAAGTACACGGACTTCACACTTTCTGAGGCTTTCATTGATCCCCTACCACACTCCTTCTTTTTATTCTGTGTTTCCACTCCTTTCAAAAAACATGAAATCCTAGATAAAAACAAAAATACAGAAATGAATTTTCAGCAACAAAGCACAGATCATAAATGTTAAGGGGTCTGATGAAACATAACATATCTGCTTAAGAGAAAAATTGACCAAATAAGCAGATCTGGGAAAAGTTGATAGCTTTAGCCTTCCATTTTAACAGCAATTAAATCCTGTAATTCTATTCACTTATTGATTACCTGCATGCATTTACATTTAAAAAAAATTTTTTTTAATGTTTATTTTTGAGACACAGAGAGAGTGCAAGTGGGGGAGGGGCAGAGAGAGATAGAGACACAGAATCTGAAATAGGCTCCAGGCTCTGAGCTGCCAGCACAGAACCGGACGCAGGGCTCGAACCCACAAACCGTGAGATCATGACCTGAGCCAAAGGAGGATGCTCAACCGACTAAACCACCCAGGCGCCTTGCTCTGCATTCATTTAATTAATCCTCTGGTAATTTCTTTAAATTTCACTTTTTCACATGCCACTTAGAATATTCCTCTTTCAATCTTTCTTCCTTTCTCCTTCTCTAGTAATACAACTTTTCCTGAGACCAGAATACACTGTACACATTTCAGATTTTTTTTAGAATGACAGCCATCTTAGAGGTAGCAGGCATCTTAAGAGTTTTTGGGCCCAGTTTTATGATTTCTCCCGCAAACTGGTCCACCACGGTTTCTCCCAACTATCTCCCTACATCAGTGTCTAACCAGACCCACTTCCCTATGATTTTCATCAAGTCCTATGGATTTTCTCTCATGTCTATCATTTTCTCTTATCTGTTCACAAAGAAAAAATTGAATTCTTATCACCATTCACTTGCAGCTGCACTATTGCAATTTTACCTCTCGTCAATTCACTTCTCATCTAGGTACCAAGATTTATCTTCCTAATAAAATAACGATTTTATTTATACCTAGTTTAAAACCAACCAAATAATTGTCAGTATCTTCCCAACAAGAAGTTGTCCAATATTTAGAAGTCCTTTAGAAGAGGCCCAATCTACCCCATAGTCATTTTCTGATAACCCCACCACAAATCCCAATCCCATTTCTCACCTATCCAAACACCCTGGACTAACCTCTCTTCCCTTCGCACACCAGATATTTAGTGATGGTATATTTACCTTTGGTCAAACGGTTCCCTATGGTTAAGTTTTGATTTTACTTTTCATGTGAAATAAATAGTGAAAACACAATTTTTAAACAGAACTGTGGTTCTATTTTTAATTTATACAGAAAATATTGAATCTATCCCCAATGAGATAGAATAGCAAAATAAAATCCCAAAGGCCACTCATCCAGCTTTAATAATTAGTTAACATAACCTATCTTGGTTCATTAATTACTCCATCCCCTAGATCCCCCTGCCCTCACTCTCTTTATTTAAAAGTAAATCTTTGATATCATAACCATTTTATACTGAAACACACTTCAGTGTGAACCTGTAAAAATTTGGACTCCTGTTTTTATATAAGCCCAGTATCATTAGGATATCTTGAAAAAAACAATAATCCATTAAAATATCATCAAATAGCCAATGTTCAGATTTCTCTTAAGTCCTTCTAAATGTTTTTTCAAATGGTTTTTTCAAATGGTTTGTTCAAATCAGTATCTAAATATGAGCTATAAATTACATTGAATTGATGTCTCTTAAGTCTCTCTCTTATTATGTTATTTTTATCTTTTTATTTTCCCAACATTTATTTGTTGAAATAACTGGATCCTTTTTCTGTATATTCTCTCACTTTCCACTTTTTGGGGATTGCATCCCCAATGTCAGTGTTTAAGATGCTCATCTAGTGGCTCTAAATCTTCCTTGCATATTGGAATCACCTAAATCTAAACAGATTGCAGGCCTGATCCCACTTCCCGAGATTTTGATTTCCTATCTGGATGTAGTCTTGACCTAGGGAGTTTGGAAGCTATTCAGGTGTTTCTATTATGCAGCTAGGGTTGGAAACTATTGTGAGCCCTTGAACTTGGCTGCATATGGAGTCACCTGGGGAACTGTACAAACTTCTAATTCTGAGCTTCTAATTTAGTTAAATTGGGGTATGGCCTGATACTTGTTTTTTGTTTGTTTGTTTTGTTTTTTGTCTTTTTTTTTTTTTTAATTTCCTAACTGATTTGATGTGAAGGTAAGTTTGGAATCACTGCTCTGTCCCACATAATTCCTCTCAAATGGCAGTTCCATCTAATGGCTTGACTAGTTATTTACTTTTATTGCAGTTTCACTCCTGTAGTAGATGATTTAATCAATCAGGAGGAAATCTTGTTTTCCTGAGTCTATTCCATGTAAGCCCAGATTCAAGCCAAGTTTCTTTTCCAATGCACTGATTTCAACTTTTAAATAAAAATTCCAAAGACCGAGGCCCTTCCTTATCACATGAGGTCCGTTTGTTATCATATGAAATTGCATAGACTCTCTAGAGGAACTAGTTACCTGTGAACCCAGAGTACCAGGAGAAAATGAAATTTAAGGGCTTGAATTAAATGGTGCCTCTTTGAATAAAGCCTATACACTTAACAAGGTCATTTAAAAATGTACAGTTTACTAAACCATTTCAGAATGGTACTAGAGAAACCACCTAAACCCAAGATTATTACGGATAGACTCACAATGAGGAAACATGCACCAAGCATTACAGCTTTCATTTTCACATCAAGGTCTAAAGGGAACTGGATACCAAAGTTATCAGCATCTGTAAATGCCTCTCTCACAAAACCAGTCCACTGCTTGGAAATCTTGCCAACTATAGTTTCTTCATCAAGAGATTTAATCTAAAATGGGGAAAAAAAAAAAAGATTCTTAAAGAATTCTAGAAAAATGAAAACAAACTACCGTAAAAGTTGAAATAAAATGAAATACTCTATTAAAATTATGTACCATACTTAACTATGAACATTGTATCACTCATTACATATATATGGATTCCTGTATCTACTTTTACATGCATGAAAAACACCTTTGCTGTAGAGAACTTACATGAAAGTAGTTCTGCTTAAATATTTAACATTTCCTATTCTACATTATGATAGGTAGCAATAAATGAATTGATCTAAAACAAAATTTAGGCAGGAAAAGACACAAATATAAAATGTTTCTTAGATGAAATTTCTAGAAGCCATCAGGAAAGCACTAAACTAATCCCCCATGTTACTTTTGTTGTAAGAGAAGCACAGAGAGTTTACATAGGCTGAGCATTTAAATGTGAGGGAGGGTTCATTGCCACCATCAGCAGGAAAATGTGACATGCATAGATCCTGGAAAAGAGGACTGGCAGTTTTGAGTAAAGGAAAAGTTAAGTAACCAATAAGTAACTTGATGGGATGCCCCGGGTCAAGGGATAGGTTAAGACTGGACAGTGGGGTGGATGGACGGTGAACAACAAGAAGGATACAAGATAAAAAGAGCTCTGAAGTAAAGTTTTTCTAATTTTACAATTCTGCCTGAGGAAAGCCCAGGGCCATCGTAAAGAGTTGAACAGATTGTAGCTGGATAAATGGACCTCACCAAGTTGGCATGTGGGCGGATGAACAGAGCCCACACTCACCATGGCGTGTACATGGAGAGTTCTGTGAAACCAGAGGGGGAAATGTCCTTTTCAAATATGCACAAGGAACCACAAGTGCTAGCAACACCCACTGAAGCTCTAGTTCAGGTTGAGAACAGGAAAACAAATGTAGGGAAACTAAAAACAGTTGACTCATTTTATTTTGGTGTGGGTAGATGGGTTCTTTAAGATTTGAAACAAACATCTAATATGATAACTGTGATAACATCCATTACCACTCAGCAAATATTCATGCACTACCCTCCCTCCGACAACTGTAGGCCCAGTATATATCCCTGCACACTGATAGTTAGGCTTGGCCATGTGACTTGCTTAACCAATGGAATGTTAGCAGATGTGACAAGAGAAGAGGGCTTCAACGTGGCTAAATGGTTTGGCCTGGCTCTTGCTCCCCAGTGATCAGCCACTAGAAATGCATGATCCAGGTAGCTGCATTTGCTACAGCTGCAGAATGAATATATCTGGTATACACCTGAGGCCAATTTCCAGCCCAAATCAGAGCCAACTAGGAGAGTTGGATAGAGTCCCTAAGACAAAGTTGCCCTGCAGATCCATAAGCATGAAAATATATACCACTGTTTTAAGCCACAGAGCTTTAGGGGTTATTTGTCATGCAACACTATTGTGGCTCAACAGACTAACAGAAATCCCTCTTGCCTACCTGTTGTATACACTACTAACTGTCATCAGCATTTGAAGCTAGTAATGAAACCTTACATGTATTGTTAAATTTAATTTCTCAAGTGTTTTTTAAATGAAATATACAAAAGATAAAATAGCAACCATCACAGTCCTGCCACTGGACTTAACTAATATTGACATTTCTCCTTTATATTCCTAGAGCAAGATTTTAAAAGTTTACATAAGAAGTAGAACATATCATTTTTTTATGAAAAGGCTCAGAAATGGGAATGATTTACAAATGAAAAGTCAATAGGATCATATAATTTTTACCTAAATTTAGATATTTAAAAATGGAAAATCTATATAATGAAATGGCTGCAACTTCTCAAAATAATAAACTAGTATTATATACCTATGAAGCAAAAGTTGATAGAGGTATTCTAAAAATAGATCTATAGGTTCATCTTATAATATAAATATAAATGCAAAAAATTCAAATTGAACAGTAGCACATAGACCTCAGGTAAGTATCAAAAGAATATACTGTAATAAATTGTATAATACTAGAAAATCATAGATTTCAAAACTTAGTGTATCAGACACTGAAAAAGTATTTTATTTACTTGCTAATTAAGCATTTATAGAATATTTAGTATATGTATAACATACAAATGCTTTATAAGTATTAGGTAATTTTTTTCTTCATATCTTTATAAGATACATATATTATTAAACAGTTTTCATATGAAAAAACTGAGGCAGACAGAGGTCAAGGAATTTGTCCAAGTTCACACTGATAAGAAGACATAGGGAGGTTTTCAAACCCAGACACTCTGTTTCAGAGTCTGTAGTCAAGACCATTGTGATACCCTGCTTTTAGAAAGTTAAGTATCAATTCTTAATAAAAATCTAGGTCAGGGTGAGCGAACAATGGTCAGTGGGACAAATCTAGCCTGCCCACTGTTTTTATAAAAAGCTGTATTAGGACATAGTTATACACAGTATTCATGTATCGTCTGTGATTATCTTCATGCTACAATGGCAGATTTGAATAGTTGCACACAATGACCATATGGCCCATAAAGTCTAAAATGTTTTCTATCTCTTATTTAAAAAAGTTTGCGGATTCCTGATCTAGGTAAATAGTAATAGAAAATCACTATGAAAAACAGTAGCCAATGTCTTTCTAAATTATGAAACATTTGCTATTTCAATTGAAGTCATCAGCTTGATAGGTATTCACACAATTGGCATTATTATTCAGTTTTGCCGTGAAGTAGATTGGAAAAGAAAAGGAGCTAATTGGTAAATATGAGAAGAGCAAAAATGATTTCATTTACTCTGTGATTTTGTATCTAGAAAAATCAAGTGTAAATAAGCAAAAATGTTTCTTTTTTTTTAATCAAAAAAAACCCTTAGTGTTTTATTTATTTTTGAGAGAGAGACAGAGTATGAGCAGAAAGGGGCAGAGAGAGAGAGGGAGACACAGAATCCAAAGCAGGCTCCAGGCTCTGAGCTGTCAGCACAGAGCCTGATGTGGGACTCGAACCTGTGAACCACGAGATGGTGACTTGACTGACTGAGCCACCCAGGCGCCTGAGCAAAAATGTTTCTTGAAGTTAAATATGAGAATCCAGTCAGAAGACTGGATAAAAGGTAAACAAAAAAAGTAGTCTTTTTTAATATTAACAACAAGAACCTAACATATACATTCCTGCTTAGTAGTGATAATGCCTATAAATTACTTAGGAAAATGTTAACATAAAGAAAAAGAGGGAAGTTTGGGCACCTGGGTGGCTCAGTCGGTTAAGCATCAGACTTCAGCTCAGGTCATGATCACCTGGGGCTCTGTGCTGACAACTCACAGCCTGGAGCCTGCTTCGGATTCTATGTTTCCCTCTCTCTCTGTCCCTCCCCTGCTTACACTCTGTCTCTCTCTCAAAAATAAACATTAAAAATTTTTTTTTAAAAAAGGGTAAAGTTCTATATAAAGAAACCCATATGATCTTATGAAGAATATAAAATTAGATATGAATGAATAAAAAGACATAACACTTCTGGGATGAGAGAGGTTTAGCATCAAATATGCTAATTAAAAAAACTGAATACAAATTTAATATAATAGTAGGATTCTATCTTCTGAAAAATTGCTTTACTATTCATAGGAAAGGAAAAATCTGATAATAGCAAAAACCTATGATAAAGAAGAATAACAAGTGGCTGTTTGGCTAGGAGTAGATATATAATGCAGCATTAAGTTACCATAATTGAATCATAAGGCACTTGAAGGAACAGATAATTAGATCAATGAAACAGAGACAAATCTAAAATACATCCCATTACTTGTGGATATTTAATGTAATGTATTTCAATTCAGTAAGGAATGAATACTTAATAAATCATGGTGACATAGTTCTCTAGTCACCTGAAAGAAAAAAATGTTCAATCTTGTATAAATACAATTAACTCTTTATGAGTTAAAGATTTAAGTATAAAAAGATTTAAAAGAGGAATAAATAAAATAGAAAGTTGGGGGTAACTTCATAATCAAGACAGGAGAATCAGAACATACTAAAATAGATATACGTGACTATATGTGACATAAAATAAATAAATGTATATAATAAGTTCCACAAAGAAAGGGTTGATTTGTGGAAACTAAGATCAGAGGACAGATGCAGGATCAATGTCTTCAACACACAAATTACATTTATAAATTGATAAGAAAAAAGTAAACAATCCAGTAAAAATACAGGCAATGGATATGAATAGACAATTCAAAGAGAACAAACACAAATAGCCAGTAAAATGTTCATAATCCCTAATGATCAGGGAATTACATATTTGAGATAACCTTCCCCCCTCCCACTTGCTGATTTTAGATTTCCTTTTTAGTCTAAGTTTACATTTTATCTAAGTTGTCTCTGGGTGTCATTTCTTTTTCTTACCCAGAACTCCTTGCACTTTTTGATTCTGAAAATCCATGGCATCTAGTCTACAGAATTCGTATCCATTTATCTCTTTGGATATCATCTCAGTACATTTTCTGTATTCTTTTTCTGTGACTCCTCTTTGGCATATGCAAGAGTAGTTTATTCTAGCTTTCACATACGTTCAATTTTTTTTGGTCCCTTCAAAAATGTTTTTGTTTTAATTTATTTTTGAGAGGGGCACGGGGCAGAGAGAGAGAGAGAGGGAGGCAGAGAATCAGAGCAGAGAGGAGAGAGGGAGAGAGCCTGATGTGGGGTTCGAACTCACTAACCCACTAACCCACTAACCATGAGATCATGACCTGAGCCAAAGTTGAATGCTTAACCAACTGAGCCACCCAGTCTCCCCATCCCTTCAAATTTTTATCTTTTCACCTCTCCTATTTATTTTCCTCCTATAGATCGTCCAGTTCATTAATTCCCTCTTCACCTGTATCTAATTTTCAGCTCAACCTTCCCAATGAGGTTTCATCCATGAGTGTTCTTATTTATGGAATTTCTATTTGGTTTGTTTTCAGATTCTCCTGTCCTTTTTAAAAATAATCTCCTTCTTCTCAGTTATTGGAATAATATTACATCAGAATCCTCTCCAAATTTTCTTTCATGCTCAATTGACATCAAATCCATGAATCAGTTTCCCCTTGGTACACTTGTGAAATGTCTCTGAATTATTTCTTCCTTTAGCATGGCTCCTGCTCCTGCTGTGTTCAGGGCATTACCTCTTTCCTACTCTAAGTATCCATGCCATTAACACTATGATGGAGTCCATGATCCATAGTGGCTCCTCATACTGATAATTCCTGCTTTCAAACTTTCCATTACCTAGCTTATAGAAAATGATTCAAGGGACTATTTTCTCAATCCCCTCAAAGATGTTACATAGTTAATGCCACCCTAGACAAGAGAGTAGTTAATTTATTGCATGTAACAGATGGTTTAAGGCATCCACTGAGAAGGGCTGCTGGTTAGTTTCTAAATTCCTTAGCATTAAATATAAAAGTTTCACAGTCCAGCTTGATTTGTTGCACCAGTATTTTCACTTACTTTCTACAAATATGTCAGCAAAAATTCTGTAATATTCCCTGAAAGAACAATTACCTCTCAGTCCTCTGGCTCATTCATAGGAATGATAACCCCTACATAGAGAACTATTGTTATATAAAAACCTATAAAGTCTTTACACATGCATGGTATACATCCCCCCTACACTATGTATATGGTTTTGTAAGAGTCTTCATAAAGTCTCCACTGTATCACATGTGTTTCCTCAAAACTGCCAGTCTCTCTCATTCTATTCTGAAGTCAGTAAAGGGAAGGATTCACTTTTATACAACTAGGGTCTAACAGAGGAATTGAAAATCATATGACTAGGGAAGCCAGGCAGATAATATAAAAGAATGAAGCTGGACAGTGGCAAACTTTCAGAAGCCAGGGGACAGTGGCAGATTTCATATATCTTATCACAAAGGGGCAGCCCTCCTCAGTTTTAGATTTTTGCCCCTCTTGTGGAAAAATGTTGGTGTAGCTTAACATATTTTGATTTTCCACGAGAATCACGAGAGCAAGATTAAATTATAAAAGTCTCCCTATTAAAAAATTTTTTTAACCTTTATTTGTTTTTGAATCAGAGACAGAGCATGAACAGGGGAGGGTCAGAGAGAGGGAGACACAGAATCTGAAACAGGCTCCAGGCTCTGAGCTGTCAGCACAGAGCCCGACGTGGGGCTCGAACTCACGGACCGCAAGATCATGACCTGAGCCGAAATTGGCCGCTTAACTGACTGAACCACCCAGGCACCCCAAAAATCTCCCTATTTTTAAACATTTGCAACTACATTAATTTGGGCTACAAGGCTAGGACATCTATTGGACAACTGCTGTAATGAAATTCCTCCATGTAATAGATACATAGATTATCATGTGGTTTATAGTGATCTAATTTAATAAAAGGAGAAGGATAGACATAATTGGGAAGTATGTTTTACACTATCTTTCTTAAAACTCTCTCTGTATCATGAGCATTTTGTAGGAACTCAAAGATGTCAGAACTTCTGAAGAAGGGTCTAGAGCACTGGAAACCTGTATTTCAGACTAGGGAAGGATTCATATGCTTTGGCACTCAGACCTAGATGACAAGGTTAGCATTTTTTTTTTTTAATGTTTATTTATTTTTGAGAGACAGAGTGTGAACAGGGGAGATGCAGAGAGAGAGGGAGACACAGAATCCGAAGCAGGCTCCAGGCTCTGAGCTGTCAGCCCAGAGCCTGATGTGGGGCTCGAACATGACCTGAGCTGAGGTTGGATGCCCAACCAACTGAGCCACCCAGGCGCCCCACAAGGTTAACATTTTATCTTAAATGCATAACATATGGAGCCTGCATATAGAAACTACCATGGTCAAATGTTGGATGTTTTGCATATATTTATTTATTTGACTAAGAAGTTCTGCTTCTCTTTTTTCCATTTAGTATAGTCAACACTGATGCGTAATCAGAGCAAAAATCACCTCTCTGACCAAAGTTAAATATATAAGCACACTGACTTCCTCTTGAAATATCAGGATACACAAATTTAATGTATTTATAACATCCTCCCAAATTATATTATTCTTATATGAGGAAAGCAAGACCTATAAATGTTATCACATCTCTTACCTCAAAATCAACATCTGCACAACAGCTGCACACAACACATGGACCAATAATTTTTAGTACATCCTCTCTCCTCTCATTTTGAATTGTAAACCTTGGCAGGCATGGATGCCAGGTCTGAGTAACATAACCTACAGGTACACCAGGAGGAGCATGGACTTCAATCTACAAAGGCAAAAGAATATATATAAATCATAATAATTATGATGCCTGGTAATAACTCATTTATTGAATACTTTCTAAGTGTCAGACACTGTTTAAAGCACCACTTAATTCATAACACATCCCTGCAGGGTTGGTACTATCATCCCTATGTATAGAGAAAGGAACCGAGGAAGAGAAGTTAATGAACCTGTATCAAGATTCCCAACTACAGGTGTGGGCAAGATGGCGGCTTAGGAGGACGCTGGGCTCACCGCACGTCCTGCTGATCACTTAGATCCCATCTACACCTGCCTAAATAACCCAGAAAACCGCCAGAGGATTAGCAGAACGGAGTCGCCGGAGCCAAACACAGACGAGAGGCCCACAGAAGAGGGGCCCCTCCTGAAATGGATCACCTAAGGAGAAGCGATCTAAGCCTGCCCCACCTGCCCCCCGAGCACCTTGCCTACCCACCCCAGCTAATACGCCAGATCCCCAGCATCACAAGCCTGGCAGGGTGCAAGTAGCCCAGACGGGCCACGCCACCCCACAGTGAATCCCGCCCCTAGGAGAGGGGAAGAGAAGGCACACACCAGTCTGACTGTGGCCCCAGCGGTGGGCTGGGGGCAGACATCAGGTCTGACTGCGGCCCCGCCCACCAACTCCAGTTATACACCACAGCACAGGGGAAGTGCCCTGCAGGTCCTCACCACGCCAGGGACTATCCAAAATGACCAAGAGGAAGAATTCCCCTCAGAAGAATCTCCAGGAAATAACAACAGCTAATGAGCTGATCAAAAAGGATTTAAATAACATAACAGAAAGTGAATTTAGAATAATAGTCATAAAATTAATCGCTGGGCTTGAAAACAGTATACAGGACAGCAGAGAATCTCTTGCTACAGAGATCAAGGGACTAAGGAACAGTCACGAGGAACTGAAAAACGCTTTAAACGAAATGCATAACAAAATGGAAACCACCACAGCTCGGCTTGAAGAGGCAGAGGAGAGAATAGGTGAACTAGAAGATAAAGTTATGGAAAAAGAGGAAGCTGAGAAAAAGAGAGATAAAAAAATCCAGGAGTATGAGGGGAAAATTAGAGAACTAAGTGATACACTAAAAAGAAATAATATACGCATAATTGGTATCCCAGAGGAGGAAGAGAGAGGGAAAGGTGCTGAAGGGGTACTTGAAGAAATAATAGCTGAGAACTTCCCTGAACTGGGGAAGGAAAAAGGCATTGAAATCCAAGAGGCACAGAGAACTCCCTTCAGACGTAACTTGAATCGATCTTCTGCACGACATATCATAGTGAAACTGGCAAAATACAAGGATAAAGAGAAAATTCTGAAAGCAGCAAGGGGTAAACGTGCCCTCACATATAAAGGGAGACCTATAAGACTCGTGACTGATCTCTCTTTTGAAACTTGGCAGGCCAGAAAGAATTGGCACGAGATTTTCAGAGTGCTAGACAGAAAAAATATGCAGCCGAGAATCCTTTATCCAGCAAGTCTGTCATTTAGAATAGAAGGAGAGATAAAGGTCTTCCCAAACAAACAAAAACTGAAGGAATTTGTCACTACTAAACCAGCCCTACAAGAGATCCTAAGGGGGACCCTGTGAGACAAAGTCCCAGAGACATCACTACAAGCATAAAACATACAGACATCACAATGACTCTAAACCCGTATCTTTCTATAATAACACTGAATGTAAATGGATTAAATGCGCCAACCAAAAGACATAGGGTATCAGAATGGATAAAAAAACAAGACCCATCTATTTGCTGTCTACAAGAGACTCATTTTAGACCTGAGGACACCTTTAGATTGAGAGTGAGGGGATGGAGAACTATTTATCATGCGACTGGAAGCCAAAAGAAAGCTGGAGTAGCCATACTTATATCAGACAAACTAGACTTTAAATTAAAGGCTGTAACAAGAGATGAAGAAGGACATTATATAATAGTTACAGGGTCTATCCATCAGGAAGAGCTAACAATTATAAATGTCTATGAGCTGAATACCGGAGCCCCCAAATATATCAAACAATTACTCATAAACATAAGCAACCTTATTGATAAGAATGTGGTAATTGCAGGGGACTTTAACACCCCACTTACAGAAATGGATAGATCATCTAGACACACGGTCAATAAAGAAACAAGGGCCCTGAATGACACATTGGATCAGATGGACTTGACAGATATATTTAGAACTCTGCATCCCAAAGCAACAGAATATACTTTCTTCTCGAGTGCACATGGAACATTCTCCAAGATAGATCATATACTGGGTCACAAAACAGCCCTTCATAAGTTTACAAGAATTGAAATTATACCATGCTTACTTTCAGACCACAATGCTATGAAGCTTGAAATCAACCACAGAAAAAAGTCTGGAAAACCTCCAAAAGCATGGAGGTTAAAGAACACCCTACTAACGAATGAGTGGGTCAACCAGGCAATTAGAGAAGAAATTAAAAAATATATGGAAACAAACGAAAATGAAAATACAACAATCTAAACGCTTTGGGACGCAGCAAAGGCGGTCCTGAGGGGAAAATACATTGCAATCCAGGCCTATCTCAAGAAACAAGAAAAATCCCAAATACAAAATCTAACAGCACACCTAAAGGAACTAGAAGCAGAACAGCAAAGGCAGCCTAAACCCAGCAGAAGAAGAGAAATAATAAAGATCAGAGCAGAAAGAAACAATATAGAATCTAAAAAAACTGTAGAGCAGATCAAAAACTGTAGAGCAGTTGGTTTTTTGAAAAAATAAACAAAATTGACAAACCTCTAGCCAGGCTTCTCAAAAAGAAAAGGGAGATGACCCAAATAGATAAAATCATGAATGAAAATGGAATTATTACAACCAATCCCTCAGAGATACAATTATCAGGGAATACTATGAAAAATTATATGCCAACAAATTGGACAACCTGGAAGAAATGGACAAATTCCTGAACACCCACACTCTTCCAAAACTCAATCAAGAGGAAATAGAAAGCTTGAACAGACCCATAACCAGCGAAGAAATTGAATCGGTTATCAAAAATCTCCCAACAAATAAGAGTCCAGGACCAGATGGCTTCCCAGGGGAGTTCTACCAGACGTTTAAAGCAGAGATAATACCTATCCTTCTCAAGCTATTCCAAGAAATAGAAAGGGAAGGAAAACTTCCAGACTCATTCTATGAAGCCAGTATTACTTTGATTCCTAAACCAGACAGAGACCCAGTCAAAAAAGAGAACTACAGGCCAATATCCCTGATGAATATGGATGCAAAAATTCTCAATAAGATACTAGCAAATCGAATTCAACGGCATATAAAAAGAATTATTCACCATGATCAAGTGGGATTCATTCCTGGGATGCAGGGGTGGTTCAACATTCGCAAATCAATCAACGTGATACATCACATTAACAAAAAAAAAGAGAACCATATGATCCTGTCAATCGATGCAGAAAAGGCCTTCGACAAAATCCAGCACCCTTTCTTAATAAAAACCCTTGAGAAAGTCGGGATAGAAGGAACATACTTAAAGATCATAAAAGCCATTTATGAAAAGCCCACAGCTAACATCATCCTCAACGGGGAAAAACTGAGAGCTTTTTCCCTGAGATCAGGAACACGACAAGGATGCCCACTCTCACCGCTGCTGTTTAACATAGTGCTGGAAGTTCTAGCATCAGCAATCAGACAACAAAAGGAAATCAAAGGCATCCAAATTGGCAAAGATGAAGTCAAGCTTTCGCTTTTTGCAGATGACATGATATTATACATGGAAAATCCGATAGACTCCACCAAAAGTCTGCTAGAACTGATACATGAATTCAGCAAAGTTGCAGGATACAAAATCAATGTACAGAAATCAGTTGCATTCTTATACACTAACAATGAAGCAACAGAAAGACAAATAAAGAAACTGATCCCATTCACAATTGCACCAAGAAGCATAAAATACCTAGGAATAAATCTAACCAAAGATGTAAAGGATCTGTATGCTGAAAACTATAGAAAGCTTAGGAAGGAAATTGAAGATTTAAAGAAATGGAAAGACATTCCCTGCTCATGGATTGGAAAAATAAATATTGTCAAAATGTCAATACTACCCAAAGCTATCTACACATTCAATGCAATCCCAATCAAAATTGCACCAGCATTCTTCTCGAAACTAGAACAAGCAATCCTAAAATTCATATGGAACCACAAAAGGCCCCGAATAGCCAAAGGAATTTTGAAGAAGAAGACCAAAGCAGGAGGCATCACAATCCCAGACTTTAGCCTCTACTACAAAGCTGTCATCATCAAGACAGCATGGTATTGGCACCAAAACAGACACATAGACCAATGGAATAGAATAGAAACCCCAGAACTAGACCCACAAACGTATGGCCAACTCATCTTTGACAAAGCAGGAAAGAACATCCAATGGAAAAAAGACAGCCTCTTTAACAAATGGTGCTGGGAGAACTGGACAGCAACATGCAGAAGGTTGAAACTAGACCACTTTCTCACACCATTCACAAAAATAAACTCAAAATGGATAAAGGACCTAAATGTGAGACAGGAAACCATCAAAACCTTAGAGAAGAAAGCAGGAAAAGACCTCTCTGACCTCAGCCGTAGCAATCTCTTACTCGACACATCCCCAAAGGCAAGGGAATTAAAAGCAAAAGTGAATTACTGGGACCTTATGAAGATAAAAAGCTTCTGCACAGCAAAGGAAACAACCAACAAAACTAAAAGGCAACCAACAGAATGGGAAAAGATATTCGCAAATGACATATCGGACAAAGGGCTAGTATCCAAAATCTATAAAGAGCTCACCAAACTCCACACCCGAAAAACAAATAACCCAGTGAAGAAATGGGCAGAAAACATGAATAGACACTTCTCTAAAGAAGACATCCAGATGGCCAACAGGCACATGAAAAGATGTTCAGCGTCGCTCCTTATCAGGGAAATACAAATCAAAACCACACTCAGGTATCACCTCACGCCAGTCAGAGTGGCCAAAATGAACAAATCAGGAGACTATAGATGCTGGAGAGGATGTGGAGAAACGGGAACCCTCTTGCACTGTTGGTGGGAATGCAAATTGGTGCAGCCGCTCTGGAAAGCAGTGTGGAGGTTCCTCAGAAAATTAAAAATAGACCTACCCTATGACCCAGCAATAGCACTGCTAGGAATTTATCCAAGGGATACAGGAGCACTGATGCATAGGGCCACTTGTACCCCAATGTTCATAGCAGCACTCTCAACAATAGCCAAATTATGGAAAGGGCCTAAATGTCCATCAACTGATGAATGGATAAAGAAATTGTGGTTTATATACACAATGGAATATTACGTGGCAATGAGAAAAAATGAAATATGGCCTTTTGTAGCAACGTGGATGGAACTGGAGAGTGTGATGCTAAGTGAAATAAGCCATACAGAGAAAGACAGATACCATATGGTTTCACTCTTATGTGGATCCTGAGAAACTTAACAGGAACCCATGGGGGAGGGGAAGGAAAAAAAAAAAAAAGAGGTTAGAATGGGAGAGAGCCAAAGCATAAGAGACTGTTAAAAACTGAGAACAAACTGAGGGTTGATGGGGGTGGGAGGGAGGAGAGGGTGGGTGATGGGTATTGAGGAGGGCACCTTTTGGGATGAGCACTGGGTGTTGTATGGAAACCAATTTGTCAATAAATTTCATAAAAAAAAAAAAAAAAAAAGATTCCCAACTACAAAGTGGAAAAGATGAGATACAAACTTGAGGAGGCTACACGTATAGTCTCCACTCCTAAGCTTTGTTTTACTGGTCTCGTACATTTTTAATCTCCCCATTTATGAGAAATGTCCAAATTGTTAAGGAACTCTTTTCTGAAACTTTAAAAAAGAATGGTGGTTTAGATGTAGGAACATGGCTCTGATCGGTGGTGCAATTTTCAAATATAAATAGCAATGGCGCCAAAATGGAAAGAAAATGAGGCTTGGAGTCTTGGCTCTGCTACTAGGGAGGTGACCTTGAAAGTGCCTCAATGTGCTCATCAGTAAATGGTGACTTCCTAGGTCCATTTTTTACCATCAAATAGTATAATACATGTTAATGTACTATTTATACTGTAGAGCATATTCCCTCAATTTCTCAGTATTTCCTCAGAGATTCCTATGGGTAAATATTACTCTATCTAACCTAAAGGACATGGGGAAAAAAAATAATTCAGTATGAACAACTTCGATTATCTTCTTAAAATAGGTACAGTATTAGACTTCAAATATTCATGTGCTTGTCACTCTGTCTTTCACGCTGGCACAACTACCTGTATGGAATGACTGAGAGACCCCAGCAGAGCTGGTCTCAAGCCAACGGGGACACAAGCAAAACCCCACATCCCTGTAAAGTCTCTGTGCCCCAGCATCTCCCCTGAGATCCACATTCTCCATCACTGGGCTGCCAAGTAAATGAAACAGACACTTGGTCTTTCTGGAGGTAGGTACTCACAACTAGTATACGCCCCTTATAGGCGACTCAAATACATTAACTTTTTTAGGGATTCATAAAAACACAGGCATTGGTATTTTTCAGGGAGGGCTCCTCCTAAGTTTGTTTCTTACGTAGGTTGGCCAAAATTGTGAGATGAACACACTTACGATATTTTGGGATATTTTTCTATAGTGTCCTTGCTTTGGCTTTGGCCAGGCCTTTTATGTTCATTTTAGGTAAGGGACTTGTCCAAGGTGCCCTACCTTCTCAACTCTCCATGAAGATCAACAAGACTGGTCTCTGAGATCTCTGATCACAACCCCATGAGACACACTACTCATGCGACATGGGGCTAACTGCTCAATTGTTTTTCACCTGCCTTTCTTCTTGAACAATTCACTTTCAAGTATAAACCAAGACCTTATGGACCAATTGTCCTTTAAATCTCTTTTGATTACATAAGTTCAATGAGAGGGTAAAAATTCTTTCTGAACTACTTTACAAATCACTCTGGTAATTGCTCACGGACCTCCTGAAGGCAGCAAGGGCAACAACAGCTGTCACACCTTAGTGGTCTCTCCAGAGTTATAACTTCTTGGCCCATATTATCAATAATCCTCATGGTAAAAGGCCGAGAAGCCCCACAGCAATTCCGGGTACAGCAGTCTGTATCCTCTACTGCAAAGTAAATCTTCTGTCCAAAGCTGTTCTTAATTTCATATTTGTTATTAGTTTCAAAACCTGTTATGACTAAAAACATAAAAGAGGGAACCATTATGACCATTATATAAAAAGAATGTTGGATCTATCCTAAGATCCTACAATATGTAGTTACACCATTTTTGGATTATACTTCTAGTAAAACAGGGAGAAAGAAAAGGAAAGGTGTTTAGCGATGATCTAGAAAGAGGAAGAAAGGGAAAGGGAAAGGAGAGTTTATTAAGGACTAGAAATTAAGCATCTGTATGTGAAACATGGGAAAGAAAACAACTCAAATGTTCCTAATTGCATAGACTTCTTCCAGAAAGACAGACTGCTCCTAAGGGATGGAGCAATGCTGTAGATGATAATAGTTGTGCTAGGTGTATGAACAAAATATCCATCTGTTTGCTATAGTTTTCTTATATTCAGTTATGTAGGGGAATATGAGATGGTTGCTATGTTTATCCTCTATGATATATTTTACCAAATTGGTTTGAGATTATATATTTATGTATACACACACACCCTATGCATGGCTTATCTTTTTTTGCACTGTATGAGGGGAAGTGATGAGAGGGCTTGCTCTTAATGCATACATGTAGGAAGGGAGAGGGTGAAAATGGAAGGTAAATTAGAACATCACATTGGGCCCAGAGGACCCTTGTTTAGCTTAGCGGTAGTTGTTCAGAAGTGGGAGATGAATATTCGACAAGGGGAAGAGGTGCTTGGCAACCAAGGTTGCCACTCACAGGATGTCTAGACCAGTGGCAGCCTAAGTGAGCTCTGTACCTCAGAGGGGGCTGATGTCTTCACAGGGAAACAGAAGTATGCTGGATGCGGACGCTCAAGTGGTATCTTACCAATGGGCTTCCCATACAGACCCACACATTGCAAACCTCTCCTTGCTTAGAGCCAGGAAGGAACAATTAATGGTCTTGCTTGTCTATAATTCTTGTTAACATGGGTCATAGCAGGTCAGAAGCCACGAAAATAACGATTAAAAGATATACAGAGAGATAAAAATCATTCTCTAATATCTGAGTGATTGACTTTTAGTCAGATAGAGATGTCCTTCATAAATTCCATCATCTTGACCTCCCTTCAGTTCCTTTGCTCTGGCTCAGACAGGCTCTGGACTCTTCCTTTGTAAAAAACACCCTTGACCTGCCAGTTAAATGTTATGGGAGAAAAAAAATAAACTGATTCATAACATGGAATTCAATTATCTAAGTGTTTTACTAAGTAGCTTAATCTCAAAATTCTTCAGCTTGTTCATCTATGAAATGAGATCAGTGGGTTTATACAATCTCTAAGTTACTCAAAAAATGAGAATAAAACAAAAGAATCCTATGGCTATCATTGTTTATAAAGTTCTGAAATGGGAACTATTTAAGTGCCTGTCATAGACTCAGATGCTAAAAATAAATGGATTAATCTTCATCGCTCTTTAAATTTTTGTTTTGTTTTGAGAGAGAGAGGGAGGGTGCGTGTATGCAAGACTGGGGGAGGGGCAGAGAAAGAGGAGAGAGAGAAGTCCAAGCAGGTTCTGCACTGTCAGTGCAAAGCCCAATGTGGGGCTCGAATTCACTGTGAGATCATGACCTGAGCAGAGATCAAGAGTCCAATGCTTAATGGACTGAACCACCATAGCTTAGAGGCTCCTAAGCTTTATATCTCTTTATACTGTCATAATGTTACAATACACACTTTCATTGAGACAAGAAAACAGGACAATTAAAGACATCTCTTAAAAAAGAGAAGAATTAGTAAATACTAAATTTGGAGCTTACTTTATTTACATTTCATGATTAACACATACAAATTTCACAAATATATATAAAACTAACACATTTAAAAACTATAAATGGAGTGCTATATAATGTACAGTATCTGTTTTGTTTTGATGTCATAACCTCAAAAACAAATTTCTTAAGATAAAGCATTACAAAATTCAGGGCACAAGTTATCACACAACAAAGAACTCCTTTCTAGAGAAAGCTTAGTATATACACACTAGCAAAACAAGAACATTATAAGTATCTAACAATGTGCATTATAAGCAATTTAAATAAAATAGGCAACAACTGTATATTCTAACCAAATATATTACTCTGCTTTTACAATTCATGTTATATTTCTACCAGCAGATAGGGACTTTGCAGAGAGGTGAAGAAGGACTTAACAGATATATTCTAAAAACTAGTCAAATGTTCATTAGACTCTTTATATCTAGAAGAAAGACACGGGTTCATGAATCCATCCAGTTCTCTTTCCCCTGGCAAGAGTCCTGAAACATCTAACAGCTTAAGTTTATCTTGCATCTCAGGAGTGCCGTACCCAAGGAGATATTTATTGAGGTTAGGTCCCATTCACAGGAGCAGGAGTGCTGTTCTAAGAAGCCAAGCCTCCAGGCTTGCTGGTCAGCATCCTCCAACACTCCAACAGAAGCCTTGCAAACCCAAGGCAGGAATACAATTTTCCAAAATATACCCATCCAAACTGAAGAAGTTCACTTGCTTTAGAAATGTACTGAGGTAACTGAACTACTGCATGTGGCTCTGTGTCAATCTCAAAAACATCACAGACTGGGGAAAAAACAGCTGAAGTGATGAAAGTCATGTAAAATGACAGAATCACTGGAGTGATTTCTAAAGAGCAGGGGGAGCAAAAGTAAGTTTGGTTTGGTTTCCTTCTAAGGTAAGGTCTGTATCATGAGGACAGATTGTCAGAGTAACAATATTTTACTAGTCGACTCCTAATTTCCAGAAATGAGCTACTGATAATTGTCATCATTTTGTTATCATGAAGAAGAGAGACATTTGTAAGCAACCAGATTTAACTGTTCCACATCAGTGAAAGCATTACATTTGTGGTTGTTGATATGCGTTTATCTGCATAAATATCTTCTCTTTCTAGAAATATGACCAATACAATGAATACATACCTTCCAGAAGCTCAATTTGCTGATGAACCAGTATCTGATCTATCTATTACAGTAAAAAAAAAAAAAAAAAAAAAAAAAAGCTGTAAATATATTTCCATGTTTTCTTTTTTTTTTTTTTTTTTTTAAATTTTTTTTTCAACGTTTATTTATTTTTGGGACAGAGAGAGACAGAGCATGAACGGGGGAGGGGCAGAGAGAGAGGGAGACACAGAATCGGAAGCAGGCTCCAGGCTCTGAGCCATCAGCCCAGAGCCTGCCGCGGGGCTCGAACTCCCGGACCGCGAGATCGTGACCTGGCTGAAGTCGGACGCTTAACCGACTGCGCCACCCAGGCACCCCTATTTCCATGTTTTCTATGCCAACTAAATTAACAATAGTGTTTTTATATTTTAAGAAATGCACATAATCACTTATCAATATTTATCAATATTTAATAATATAACTTTATACCTAAAAAAGTATAAAATTAAAGTCAATATATCTTTAATTGAAAATCTATTGAATGTGTTCACTATTAATGTGGGTAAATACAGGTCAAATAAAACTGACTTACTCTGGAATCCCTCTAAAAATTAAAAAAAAAAAAAGTTCCTTCTTGAGAAGGCTTAAGAGATATTAAGATTCTTTATTCATTTAAAGAGCTTCTGTCCAAATCTAAAAAAAATTTAGAAGTGTGCTTGATATCCTTTGGAGCAGGTAATAATTTCCTCTATATATTTTGTAAGGCCTTGATTTAAAAAAAATATTTAAGCTATTTCTTGGAAAATGTATGAACTACTAAGAGTTCTTACAATACTTGCTGCCCAAGTGCATTGTGGGAAACTAAATTAGTACAGACCGTACAAGAGAGATAATTCATTTACTGAAAACTGGATGGTTACCACAGGGATATTTGTTTATAGATTAAACATATAGAATTTCATATTCCTATTCTACCTACCAGATTTCTAACACTAAACAAATACTAGCCCTCACATTGCTGGGATATGGTATCATGCAGTACATTATAATCCAGGATTTTTTCCCCCTTACTGATGGCATTAATAAAATTGGTTCTTTCAAAGCACAAAGCATCATAAAATACACTTTCATTAATTATAATAAAAAAGTGACTCATGTTATACACAAAATATGAACTTTTTTTTTTTTTTGGTACCACTATTGACACTCAACACTAAATTTAGTTTAATGTTTCTTTCCACCTCCTTGGATGTTATTTGGTGTTGGGATTAAAGACAGTGAAATCCAGAACCAAGATTACAGTAGCAAAAAGTCACTCCCTCTTCCTTAGTGTTTTGACTCTGAGCAAATTATATAATTTCTCTAGCCCTCAGGTTCCTCTTCTGTAAAATGATGGTAATTAATAGTACCTATATTATAGGTTTCTAAAAGGATTAAATAAGTTAATACATATGTTACACTTAGGGACAAAGTCTGGAAAATAGTGCTTAGTAAAGGTTTGCTATTGGTCATTACCATGGATTATATTCAAGATCATAGAAAACACAATTTCCTAAGACATTTGTACTTTGCTTTAAAAGTTAACTTGACCTAGAAGAATTATAGTAATTTGTTAGGGAAAAATGTTTTGCCATTTCAGACTTTTGTGAATTAGTCATTTGTTAATTTCATTAAGTAAACTATAAGCACAGTTTTATTAAAAAATAAAACGAGTGTTTCATTTATTTGAAATTACCTGACTTAAATATTCCAATCCGGGTGGACAGCCTGATGGAGGTGGTGGTGCTGGCATCCATGGTACCCCTGCACGTCCACCTGGCTGATTATACACAGGCTGGTGTTGGACAGGAAACCCTACTGGGCCAGCACCTGAATAACCAGCTGGTGGAATTGAGTAGCCAGCCTGGGGGCCAGGATAGCCAGCCTGGGGGCCACGATAGCCAGCCTGGGGGCCAGGATAGCCAACCTGGGGGCCAGGGTAGCCAACCTGGGGGCCAGGGTAGCCAGTATGTCCTGGAGGTCCTAAAATAAAAACAAGTGAAATAATTTGTAACTGCACAGAAAAGTGGAAATATGAACTCTTTCGGGATTACTCCTAAAACTCTACAAACTCAAATTGCAGCTCAGATATCTTGTTTCTACGAAGCTTAAACTCTGTGTTTTTATCCTTCAGTGATTTTTCAATGAAGTATCTGTAGTTTCATATCCACTCTTACAGGGTTTGGGGCTGTGAACAGAGTTGGCCCAAGACTTACCCACCATTCAAATCTCAGTTGCAAAGATACTTGAAACCTAAGAAAGTGACAGAAAATCAACAATGGTCTAGAGTCACCTTTATAAGGATTATGGAATGCCTTAAGAGAAACGCAAGATGGCAAGAAAGAGTAAAAGGCCCAAAATAAAGGCTTTGAGTCAGCATTTCTAAAACCAAAGCACTCTATTTTTAAAAAAAAAGGTTAATTTATTTAAAAAAATGATTGTTAGAAATGGTACCTCCTTTATGTACAGAACTGGGGGTGGTTTTGCCCCCTCAAGGAATTTTTGGCAAGCTCTGGAGACATTTTTGGCTGTTTATAGCTGGAGGGAAGAGTGATACTGGCATTTGGTAGATAGAGGCCAGGGAAGCTGGTAAATATTTCCTAAAATGCCAGAATAGTATCCTGAAAAAGAAGAATTATCCATCTGAAAATATTAGAGTGCTGCTGTTGAGAGAAACTGGCGTAGAGGTAAAGACGCATCCTTACTTCCAGAACTGTCCAGATGCTTATCTGGGTTAACAGTTTGCCTGAACTTTTACCCCATGGTGCATTCCTATCCTAAGACTTCCTACATGAAAAGCAAAAATAAATAAATAAATAAATAAAAATAAAAAATAAAAAGAAATCATTATTGATAGTTAAGTTACAAATTTAAATTTCATAATTTACCACCCTCAGCACTCTGGAAAATACAGTTGGAGAACCAAGGAAGATAAAAAGTTACAACAGGCAAACTTGCCTTGAGTATTTAATAAGCACAGGAGAAGAATAAATTTACTAAGTGTATACTCTGTATTCTATGTGAATTTGTAATTACAATGAAGCTTCATAAACTTATATGAATAGTCCACAGAGTAGTAATCCATAGCAATGGAATACAATTTCAAAGGAATGTGTTCCATAATATTTTAACAGAAAAGGCTACATAAAATTTAATGCTTAGATTATACAATTTATAAATACTTTAAAAAAAGACACTGATGGCAAAATACATCCACTATTAAAAAGATTTCTGGGGCACCTAGGTGACTCAGTCGGTTGAGCGTCCGACTTCGGCTCAGGTCGTGATCTCACGATTCGTGAGTTTGAGCCCCACGTCGGGCTCTGTGCTGCTAGCTCAGGGCCTGGAGCCTGCTTTGGATTTTGTGTCTCCCTCTCTCTCTGTTCCTCCCCTGCTTGCACTCTGTCTCTCTCTCAAAAAGTGAATAAAGATTTTTAAAACATTAAAAAGGAGATTAAACCTCCTACTAGTATCTTTTAAATATAGTTTTTATAATTCATTCATTCTCACAACAAATAAATATTTACAGATGTTCTATAATGTGGGTGGCTCTGTTCTAGAATCAGAGGATTCAGTTCTCAACAAGGCAACCTGCCCTCAGGGAGTTTACAGGCTACTTTTGGGAGAGAGGAAATAAATTTTTTAAAAAAGATTTCAGATTGAACTCACAGAGAAAATGCATGGTGGAGAGGGAAAGGTATCAACCAGGTACTTCAGATAGAAAAAAATTCTGTTGAGATCTAAGATATGAGAAAGGTAAAGCTTTGTGTAAAGAGCTGGTAAGAAATGTTGCGGGAGGAAGGAAAACCAAATGCAAAAATCCCTGATTTCAGGAATGAATTTGGCATGTTTGAGGCAGAGAGAAACATCGTAAGGGAGAGGAAGAGTGGAAACTGTTGTCAGTGAAAACGTAGAAACAGTTCATCTAGGGAGCCCATTAATAAGGAGCTTAGATTTGATTCCAAGTGTGATCGACAGGCCTTTGAGGATTTTAAGCAGACAAGTGAGTTCCATAATCTGATTTATATCTTACAAAGTTGGTGGGAGTGCTGAGCACTGGGATTTAAAATAAGAAATGCAGATGCCCTCACTGCCTAATGGGGTAGATAACTTCATATTTTATCCTTTACTCTAGGGATCTACAACACCAGTATGATCAATTGATTAACTAGAATCGAAGACAAGCTCTTTGAAAGGAGGGACCAGATTTTTATGACTATATGCCAGAGGAAAGTGATGGGATGGGGAGAGAGAAAAGGGAGGAGTTGGGACAGTTTCCTTGAGGGCTGCCTTTGAGCTGAGATCTAAAGGATCCAAAGGAGTAGAGAAGACCAGGGGCACAGAGAAAAACGTTCCACAGACAAGCCCTGGGATAGTAACACATACAGGGTTCCTAATAATCTGTAAAAAGCCAAGTCGACTTGAATAGCAGAGAGCCAGGCTTAATAGACAGGTAAAGAGAAGGCAGGGGAGGCCCTGTCTGGTGAACCAAATTAAGCCTTTTGGCCTTTATCCTAAAAGCAATGAAAAACCAATGATGTACACACTGAATACTGTCTGTAATATGGATAGATAGGCATTTTTAAAGATCACTGGCTACAGTGCAAAGATCAGACCACAGGCAAGCCAATGAGGAGGACATGTGAGTTCACATTAGCATTATTTTAATCTTCTCAAGACCCTTGGAGAGAGAGGATAGTTGATTATTTCCAAAATAACAGATTAAACATACAGAATTACCTGAAATTTGGATATTTTCATTTGTATAAGGTCTAACTGATTTAACAGATTATTAACATAATTACAAATATCTGTCACTCAGTATTTGTAAATCATTATACCAGGCGCTTTACGTATACTCTCATTTAATCTCCAAGCTAACCTGAATGAGAAAATGTTATTCCTGTTTTATAGCTAAGAACTGAGACTTGCAGGTATAACGAGTTGTATGAACCACCACACAGCCATTTAGCGCAGAAGCCAGAACTGAACCAGAAGTCAGGTTTAGCGCAGAACTTGAAACCTGATACAGCCTCTCTTTGCCTTTTTCCCACTTGCACACTGGGTACATGATACTATTTACCTCCTAAGATTGACAGTTAAATGAGTTTATTCACATTATGCACAGTAAGCTCTCAATTTTAAACTGTCACTATTGTTAGCATCATTGTCATATTAAGACCTGCACTATATATGGCCTTGGACTTGTGAAATAAAATTAGGCTATTTTTCTCACAAACTCTCAAGTCTGATTATAACTGAATTTAATTATGTATCACCTCATTTTAACTAGCTGTGGGTGGATTAAATCATTCTCCAAGTGCCCTGGATGAATATTCCAGCTTGCTAATAATTCATCAAACAACCACCATATAAGAATTTACGGCAGCGGTTCTCAGCCCTGGTTGCACATTACAACTAACTGGGTAATTAAAAAAATTACCAATCCCTGGGTCCCGTGACCTGAGCTTCTGCTTTAATTCTCCTGGGATAGTGCCCTGGTACAGTGTTTTAAAATCTTCCACGTAATACTTAAGGGCAGGCACCCTTGAGAACTATCTCCTTAGAGATATTCTAGCTCAGATTCTTCTAACTGCAAACACCTGGATGTAATCCAGGCCCCGCTGGGAAGTTTCTTGGCTACACAGTTAAACAGGCCATTGAGTTCCCAAGCAGAGTTATTCGCTCAGAGTAGAATACAAAATGGATACACCCATCTACCCAAACCGGATACCTTTTGATCCTAAGTCTCCAGAGTGGTCTCTCGGTCTCTCAAGAAGGAAGTAGCCTGACTACTTGCAAATCTGGGTACACCATCAATTTTGCCATGTAGTGAAGTTCTAGTAATTTTGATAACTGCATTTGTCTACATGAAAATCTCTGAGGTCTTTCAATAACTGGTTCAAAGGGAAAAATGTACTCCCTAGAATGTAGTGATAGGACTCGATTACTTTTCTTAGATATAAGGCATGATTAAGCATGTGTACAAAAAGCAAAGCTTTCATATATGTTACAAAGTGAACATGAGAATGACCCCCAAGCAGCTACACTTTTATTACCTACAGCTTCCAGTTTTAAGCACTCATGTCTTTTCTGTGACTCTCACTGTACACGATTACCCTCAGCTAATATAGGACTCAAAATTACCCAGGGATAAATCTAAATGTGATTATGTGATGACAATTTTCAGAACAGATGAAGGATCAATTAAATCTTTTACTTCTAATGTATATTTTGGTGCAAACTTTATTTTATTTGCTACATGTAAATGGACTGTTTTTGTTAACTCTATATCTTTACTATCCTGCATAAGTAAACATTACTTTTATGATATTATTTATGCTAATATATAGTCAGAAAAAAAAAATCAAGAACTAGGCTGCCAATTTCATTATTACACTTTCAATAAAAGACACTACTAAAATACACAAACAAAGGTAGACACACACCCATACATATGCCCTTTGAGGAATATCAGTAATTGAATAATTTTGGATTTTTATTATTAGACAAATGTTTTACCTTGGAGTGTTGCTGAAGGATATTGAGGGGGATAGTCAGGTGGTAAATTTGTTCCTGGGTGAGGAGCATTCATTTGTCCGTCTGCAATTTAGGGAAAGGTAAACATATATGTGCTTTAATGAAATATATATTAGAAAAAAATAAGGGGCGCCTGGGTGGCTCAGTCGGTTGAGCGGCCGACTTTGGCTCAGGTCACGATCTCGCGGTCCGTGAGTTCGAGCCCCACATCGGGCTCTGTGCTGACAGCTTGGAGCCCGGAGCCTGTTTCAGATTCTGTGTCTCCCTCTCTCTCTGACCCTCCCCCCGTTCATGCTCTGTCTCTGTCCCAAAAATAAATAAATGTTAAAAAAAAAAATTAAAAAAAAAAAGAAAAAAAATATGTATTAGAAAGAAAAATACATTGTTCTTAGATAATTTCCATTGATATGATCTTTATATGATCTTGTGCTGTACTAAAATAAAGTGATTTCTTCACTTAACAAAAGCTGTTTGTTATCAGACTTAATTGGCAGGAGCATCGGTTTCAAACAAATTCCTCTTTGGATAAAATGAGACAGCTGAGTTACTGGGGCTGAACTTCTAGCTTTCAAACATGTCTGATGAGTGTTCCATATTTGGAAGTGTTCCAAGTGTTAACACCTAATTCCATGTTGGTATTAGGGGAAAAAAGTGTTTTAGAACCACATACAGACTGTAAAGGAAGAGAGAGAGAAATGAAACTACTTGGATATGGGGATGATGATGGAAATAGTATGATGATTTTTAAAGATATGTAGTTATTGCTATACCAATTAGCCTTTTCCTTTTATCTTTGACAGAGAGAGCACATGTGCATGCGTGCAACCAGGGGAGTGGCAGGGGCAGGAGGAGAGGGAGACCAAGAATATTAAGCAGGCACAACCTCCAGCGCAGAGCCCAACATGGGGGCTCAACCTTACAACTATGAGATCATCACCTGAGCTGAAATCGAGAGTTGGACACTTAACTGACTGAGCCATCCAGGGGTCCCAAAGAATTATTTTCAAAATATTTAAAATAGTGCATATATTTCAATATTGAATATCCTTTTTATGCTTACTCTGCAATTACCCAATAAGGTTGAATTTCCAATAAGGAATTCAAGAATATCCAATACCAATAAGAATACCCAATAAGGAACTTCCTAGTCTCTGACTGGTTTTGCCCAATAAAATCATAACTGACTGAATAACAATAAAATACCACATTAAACGTTGAATATTCTTAATATATGTACAAATGGTTGAACCTCCTAGTCCTTCATATTTGTGTTTCCTAGTCACTCATTTAGCAGCCGCCCCAGCCAGACAATAAATACTTGTTGGCCATCTCCTGTATTGCCTCTGAGCTAAGCTCTGAGGCTATCCTGGCCCTGTCTTCATAGAACTTAAGGTCTAGTGGACACTACATTTGTCCCACGTCCTCCTCTGGCTCATTATGGCTTGCTAACTATAAACCCAAAATAGTTTCTTATTGAATGATGAGCACATGGCATCAATACAGAAGAAAAAGTTAGTCAAACTTTCCATTTGATACACTGTCTACACACTTCTTTATCATAGGCCTTCAAAGACTACTCAACTCATGTGGTTTCAGCGGGAAAGCTGGGTTGTGAGCCAGCCTTCTCCTTCACGCAATCAACTTCATGATCAACTTCAGCAGACTGGAGTCCACAGAGCTGGTGCATATTCCGGTAACAGAACCCTCTACTTTCATCAGGGCTTTTCCCTAAACAGTTGCCGCAACGTACCCTGACTGATTGCAGATCTCTCAAATACCACAAAAGTCATTCCATCCCGACCATTCCCTTGTTTGTTGGCTTCAAGTGAGTGGCCGAGTTCCTAGTTCTCCAGCTCTCAAGGCTTTGCCCACCGCTGCCACTCCCCACCTGAGCTGGAAACAACCGGATCACGCTTAACAGATCTCAAGGAAAACACTGCAAGTCTGACTAACATACCTACTCTTAAATGATAGGTCACATTTTGGCACCTCTAGGTACCAGTGTTTGAACAATAGTAAATACATATACATATCTAGGAGCTGACAGATTCAAGAAATTAGAAGCTCATAATCTCTGGGGTTTTGGTTCCAGAGTGTTAATCCTGGTTTTAGGAATTTCAGCAGGAATTCATACAGAGGGAAAATAAGCAAATAAGCAAGTGGTCAAATATACCAAAGATCATATGAATTATGAATGGATTTCTGCATTTGTGAAATGGAACTTAAAATAATTTATAGATACCATAGGACTGTCACATTAATATAAAGATATTTTATTTTTACTTCTGTATGTATTTATATACATGTATACATTTAATTCCTATTTATGCACATACACACAGATATACAAACAATTATGCATATGAAGATGAAGAGTTAAAAGGTGACTATGATGGTGGCAAAAAGAATCTTTCTATGGTGATCTGAAGCATCCTAATGCTTGTAGCAGATAGAAAGTGTAATACTATATCAATTTACATTTAAGAAGCCTTGAGTTTTGTAAGTAAAATTAAATTCATATAGCAAACATTAAGAGATCATGAAGCTTCATGAAGGAAAGCTGAGGTTTCTAGTCCTAAAGAGTATCTAATACAGCTAGTAAGGCTGACATTATGGTGAGAGATAAACATGTCTTCAGTATCTAAACAAAAGTAAACAATGTAAATCTTCTCATAAAACAGGATTTTTTTTTTCATATTTTCCCCCATATGCATTGCTTTTCTCTTCAGAACTTTAGATTAAAAAAAACAAAAACAAAGTCTTTTATTATATGCTTGGTCGATATCCATTTTATTTAGAATTTTCTTGATAGGAAAAAAGCCAGAACGTAATCATTGGTATTTATTAAACCTGTTCATGTGTGGATGTTATGAAATATATAGCAGGGATATATCCAAAGATTTTGTTACAATGATCTGACATATTAAATTTATTATCTGGTTAATTTGAGTTGAATGATGTTTATGTATATAAAATGCACACAAAAAGGGGAAAACTGACCTAAATGGAATATAGTATAAATTATATAACATATTTCCCAGTAAGACTAAAATTCCTTAGGCTTATCTAAGGTTTTATTTTTACAGGAAAAACTAGCAGTAGTGGATATATGTGTACATTGTCTTTACAGTAAAAAAAAAAAAAAAATGACCTAGACTTCGGGTTCTGGAGGCATAAACAAAGTAAATTACATCCTTTCAGAAACTGAATACAGCATCATATAAGACAAAGAACATATTAACAACAGATTTAACATTATAAAAGGAAGTCAACACTTAAATTACTTACTTTGCTTTTCCATGATTTATAGAGTTCTGAAAAAGAAGACCTGATATTACTACATTGTCTACAAATTTATAGGTCAAATATGACTGTTGTAACAAGATATTATGAAACTATACGTACACATAGGATATTCCTCTATTCATCTAGTCTACCAGAATCTGGTTATTTAAACCCTTTGCTCTTGACCCCATCCCCTGTTGATGTGATTCTGAGTATGACTTAAGAAGTTGTGAGTCACCCCAGGATGGTGGATGTTTTCCACAAACCTTTGCGGGGAGAAGGTCCTATAAGGCAGAAAGCTGAGAGGAAAACGTTGTAAGCCTAAGACCCCACCTTGTAACCAAGTCAAAAACTGAAGCCTTCCAGTCTACACAAAGGAGGCTGGGCTCTAAGTTCACCAGGACAGACAGATGGGTTAGCTATCAGACCACACTAATGCAAATATCTCTGGATTCCAGATTCTATGGATAAGTTCTGCCCATCTTGAACAGCAAATGTGAAAAGGCCTGACTCTTTGTTATGTTACAAGATATACTTTTAGCCAGAAAATCCACTCTCAGGGGTTGTCATAGTTGTAGCACCATCACAATCCAACCAAAACTTTGTGTTAGGTTATTTCTATACAAAATAATAATTAAAAAACCCCAAAAAACCATTGTACTCGGCACTTCTGATGAGGTTTTTGGGGTGACAGTGGGGTTTGTGGGATCCGGAACTGACAGCCAAGAAAGAATTCTTGGAGATGTTTTTGGTGCAAAAAGGTGATTTTATTAAATAAAGCACGGGGACAGGACCCGTGGGCAGGAAGAGCTGCCCTGGGACTTTGAGGAGAGACTGGCTATATAATAGGGAGTTGGGGGGGTGGTAAAGTCCAGGGAAAGTTTCCAGTGAGATTTGCATATGCTAAAGAAGACTCCCAGGATAGTGGAGGCCTAACTGTTGTCAAGCTAAGGTTGTTTTCCCTCTAGCAAATCATTAGCCTTAAGACAGTAGGGACTTCCTGGAGAAACAGTTTACTTGGCCAGACTCAAGTATTTGTCAATGGGCTGCAGGTTACAAGGAAATTTAGTTCTATCTGCCATTTCCTTCTGTTTTTGTCTTCCACAGCACTATGGAGGGGTGATACTGAGGCTCCAGGAAACGAGGTCCATCGGTTTCTGGAGATTGGGCTATTGATATTTGTAAAATATTTGTAAATAGTTGGGAGACTCAGGTACTGGGCACAATGATCTCTATCAGTTAACCATTTCTTTTTCCCCTTTCTTTTGTTCTTGGGCAGCCAGGAGTGCCTGAGGAGTATCACATGGATTCCCCCCCCCGGGTGGGGGTGGGTTGCAGCCTGTCAGTTTGCCTTAGGCTCCCTCACCACTTCTGCCTTCCAGTTCCTTGATTCTTTTCCCCCTGATCTCTCCACTTTAAATCCCAACCCCCTTGATGCCTGTTAATTGCAATTAACTCATAAGGCAAAACCTCTTGCCCAGAGATCCCAGGAAGTGAAACTGAACAGACTCTAAAGCAGAGCTTATTTGTCCCTATTTGCTCTTTTCTTTCCAATTTGGTTACATTATTTTGAGTCTTAAAATGGCACATGTGTGAGAATAAGTCCCTAATGGCAAAACTACTGCAGAACATAATCTGGATCCTCTCTTTGCTGTAGGTTTTAGAATTTTTGCAGTTAAATAATATCTCAAGCACAAAACGTGGCATGTCATAAGTTCTCGTACAAAATGTTAAGTGAGTTGTAGTCACCTGTGTGCCAGGTAGAATAAAGCACTTGTGGAATAAAGATGATGCCACAACACCCTGTCCGCTCCTGTTTGCTGTTTTGAAGATCTTTTGATTTTCTCAAACTTAAGGGTCTATTAACAAGAGGTAATGTCACTCAGTTTTCGAAATGACTAGGCTGAGTCCTGGGTGATTTCATTAATTAATTAACATGATAACTTTTAAATAATGTTTTCCACTACTCTTTTTGTTTTAAATTTATTTTAAGTAGGCTCCACACCCAATGTGGGGCTTGAACTCACAACCCTGAGATCAAGAGTCACAGGCTCTACCAACTGAGCCAGCCAGGTATACCCCTGCCTTCCACTACTCTTAATAAGAAACAAATCCTAGAAAATTTTCCAAGAAAAAGAACATCATATTCATCCTGTACTAAAAAAAAGTCTCTAAGAAAGTCATATATGTTGTACCACTGGAATCTTAATTACTTCAAGACAAATATATAGTTTCAAATTATAATCTGATTACTATACACTCATCCCTAACTCTGCTAAATGAGAGTTTCTGAGATTTAACACATCATATACTATATACAAGTAAGTACATCTCTGGTAAAAATTATTCTATTAGACACCATAAGACCTGATGCAATTTGAAGTGGGGTTCATATGCAAATGGCTAAGAAAGAATTCCTGAGACATGTTTGGTGCAAAAATATGATGTTATTAAAGCACAGGGTCAGAACCTGTGGGCAGAAGAGCTGCTCTGCGACTGTGAGGAGTGAGTGATAATGTATTTGAAGGTTTGTGGAGGAGGGGACATAAAGTTAGTTTCTAAGAAATTTCTGTATGCTGAAAGCAGGGTCTTACAGGACGAAGATTTAGCTACTGTCAAGATAAGGTTGCTTCTAGTTTTTAATGGAATGTAAACATGAAGGCCTTAGGCAGCCGTAAATTCCTACGGAATGTTACAGACTGCAGGTCTCTGGTATCACTGGGCTTCAAGCTGTAAGGGGATTTAATTTAAACTACATTTTTTTGCCTTTGTTTTCCTTATCAAGACCCATTGCTGCTCTGGGCTATTTGAAAATGATAAATCTCTTCCATCAGGCATAAGGAGAAATGATGCCGGTGACATTAGTCATGGTTCCACAGTTCACAGGACAGTGACATTCTTGACCCATCTATCTCTTGGGGTCCTGGAATTTCTATCTTATTGCTTTCCAAAAAAGTTATTGATGTAAAATCTGGAACCCAAGGGAAGCATCCATAATTTTGGAAGTTCCTAAGACTCCTATGCCTATATACTAGGCATAAACTAGATTTGGATTCTTTATCCACATTTACTTCTTAATTAAGAACAAACCACTTAAATATTTTTCTGAGTCCTAAGAGGCAGACACATGTTCTTAATTATTTTAGGAAAACGTTACTGCTCTAATGACAATGGTAGAAATCTATATCCCTAAACTTCCTTTGAATCTGAGAGCCAAAGGTAGTCTAAAATCCACCAGGCCATGGGTTGGAGGGTTGAGACAGGTAGTTAGGCATTATACACAGAGGGAACTGTACAAGTCCTGTGGCTACAGGGAGCTTGACTTATTCAAGGAAATGAAAGACTTGTGGATTATAAAAAAAAAAAAAAAAAAAAAAAAAGATAATCAGACATGAGAATAGAGAGGTATATGGGACACAGTTTGTACCCATTTAATGTCTCTCTATCTGCATTCTATGCTCTCAAAGACCAGAATATGGCCTGTCTTGTCCAGGACAAGAGACTTAACTGCTGCTTGTTGACTGAACAATATGTGCACAGTATGATTTCACTCCTTTTGTTCATAAAGAACAGCTCCCTTACTAATGGGAAGGCTGCTGAATCTCTGACCCAGCCACTTATTTTACATGCCACTTTTCGGTTTTTTTTAATATATTAAATATAATTTATTATCAAATTGGTTTCCATACAACACCCAGTGCTCATCCCAACAGGTGCCCTCCTAATGCCCATCACTCACTTTCCCCTCTCCCTCACCCCTCATCAACCCTCAGTTTGTTCTCAGTATTTAAGAGTCTCTTACGGTTTGCCTCCCTCCCTCTCCATAAGGTTTTTTTCCCTTCCCCTCCCCCATGGTCTTCTGTTAAGTTTCTCAGGATCCACATATGAGCGGAAACATCTGGTATCTGTCTTTCTCTGCCTTATTTCACTTAGCATAACACCCTCTAGTTCCATCCACGTTGCTGCAAATGGCCAGATTTCATTCTTTCTCATTGCCAAGTAGTATTCCATTGTATATATAAACCACATCTTCTTTATCCAGTCCTCAGTTGATGGACATTTAAGCTCTTTCCATAATTCGGCTATTGTTGAAAGTGCTGCTATAAACATTGTGGTACAAGTGGTCCTATTCATCAGCACTCCTGTATCCCTTGGGTAAATTCCTAGCAGTGCTATGGCTGGGTCATGGGTAGATCTATTTTTAATTTTTTTAGGAACCTCCACACTGTTTCCCAGAGCATACATGCCACTTTTTGTATCCACTGCAGAAATCCACTCGTTTCCCTTTTCATTTTAAAAAAGGGAAAGATGAGTAAACCATATTTCTCAAATTGCTCAACTAGGAGAAACAATGCCACCAGTTCCTGGAACTGAGAAGCGGCCATTCCAAGATTTACTGGAATAACCCTAGAAATAAAACCATGTGGGAACCAGATTCATGAGTTTAGAAGCAGGGATTCTGTCAAGTATCAAAAATAATAAAAGCTAACCTTACCGAGTACTCTTGGGGCTAGCACAGCTCCCACAGCTTTACACTAATACACGCCATACTGTAACTCTTGTAACTCTTTTTTGACCATCGCACAATTTCAGAGATGAGGCCAGGAGAGCACAAGGATGAAGAAACTGGTTCAGAGTCCACAGCAATTAAGTAGTAGAGGTAGGATTCAAATCAGGCAGGTGGACTCCTGAACTAATTAATGGTCTTAGCTTCTATGCTATAAACCAGCTCTATCTTTCCAATTCGTCTGGTGTTCCAGAGGGACTAGCACAGGTTTAGGGTACACCATACTCCTGAGGAATACATACGGTTCTATGACAGCTACGAGGCCCCACTAATCATCTCTTCTAATCCTCCCAGCGCGACAGCGGACACCCACAGTCCTGGTTCTTGCCGGGTTCTTCAGCGCGGCCAAGAGGTGGGCAGTGGTAGTAAAGGGGCGCTGAGCACGCAAGGCAGTTTCAGGCAAGAAACACCTTACCAGTGGTGCCGGGTGGTGGGGCCTGGGGGCCAACTGGGGCCACTCGCGAGTCGCAGCTCCGTTTCCGGGGGTCGCTTCCCCGGGACTCTACCCCCCCCCCCCACCCCCGCGCCCGCCTCCTCTACTCAGCTCACCCCGCACAAACACAGCTGGCCGGACCCCGCGCCCCGCCCCCGCTAGCGGCCCCCAGCGCCGCGCAACCGGCCCCGGGAACCCACGCGAGTCCGGCGCCCGGTGCGCCCGCGGGGCCGAGGGGCGAGAAAGGCGCCCGCCCACCTGGGGCTGCAGGTGCTCCGCGCTGCCGAGAACCTCCGAGGTGCGGACACGCTCTCGGTTTCGTTTCCCGGATCCTAGGTACACAAAAGGGCTCTCCCACCGGCGCGCCCGCGTCGCTGCCGGAGGGCGTGAGAGCTGCAGGCCCCCGCCCCCTTCCTCGCTCCCCGCAGAGATTCCGAAGTCAGTTCAGCGGGGAGGGCAACGGAGAGCTAACTAACTGGGAGGTGGCCGCCCGCTCCGACACGTAAAGTCCTCCGCAGGGGAGTGGCTGCCGTGGGGGTGCTGTAGTGGGCGCCAAACCGTAGGGAACTTCCGTTTCTCGGCTCTCAACCTGCATCACTTGCATTTCTGTTACTTTCAAAGTTTGTGAGCAGCGCTGGCCCCGGGGACCAATGAGGACGGGTCCGGCGTGTTTGTCTCGACGGGGCTTTTTCTCTGTAGCTTCCTGACTCTTTGTCTCTCTCCCAAGGTCTCTGTGTCTCATTGTCTCACCCTCTCCGTTTTTCCCTTTCTCTGCCTCCCTCTCTCCTCTGCCCTCCCCCCCCCCCCCCAACGCCATTAACAACTTTTAACAATCACAGCGACTAGACGTGTTTAGACTGTTGAATTTTTCTTCACCGCCGCCCGACCGGCAAACAGACTCAGTAAACAGGTATTTGTTGAGCTGAGCTAAAGGATCCATTGAGTTTTTTTTTTCATGAAATTATTTTATTTACAAAAGGAACCTGTGATCTTCCACACAATAAAGATGAGTGTGGAGAAAAGGTGAAGCATACTTTCTCCACCTCCCCTCCCCATTTCTTCCCCTGACTCTGTTGACAGATACTTGAAGGATTGCCAAGACACCTCCTTGGAGGAAGGAAGAGGGTACTGGAAGGGAGGGGACTAGAAAGCGAAATTGAGAAAAAAAGTAAGAAAGGAGGGAGGAAACCAGCTGCTTGAGTTTGAATCCCTTCTCCTCTCTGTGACTGTGCAAATTAGAATCTCTGTGCTTCTTTTTTAATCTGTAAAATGAGGGTATTTTATCTATCTCATAAGATTTTTATGAGGATTAAGGAAGTTAAAATACGCAAAAAGTTTAAGTGATGCCTATCATAGAGTAAGCACTCAATAAATATCATTAATCTACCACTGTTCTTCTGCCAATAAAGTTTTACCACCTCTCCACTTCCTGAATATCAACTCTAAATGTTTGCTATTCTAATTGGCAAGTATGACCTTGTTATTGTTTTTGTTAATTCTGACTGTTGGCGATATTCAGTAATCATTCAGAGGGTTACTGAACATTTTAACATTTTATTCTGGGTTATGTCTGACATTTAATACAGAGTTTTCTGTCAGATCTGGATTGTTTATTTTTGAGACAGAGAGAGAAAGAGCATGAACGGGGGAGGGTCAGACAGAGAGGGAGACAAAGAAACGGAAGCAGGCTCCAGGCTCTGAGCGGTCAGCATAGAGCCCGACGCGGGCCTCTAACTCATGGACCGTGAGATCATAAACTGAGCCAAAGTCAGACGCTTAACTGACTGAGCCCCCGGGCGCCCCAGATTGGGATATTTTTTGCACTTGCTGATTTGTTGTGCTCTTTACATTTTGTGGACTGAATCCCTCATTTAACAGAGGCCTACTTACTGGGTCTCTGGGTTATAATCTTATTTAAAGTTGCTTTCACAGCTCTTTCATTTTTAAATCATCTTTTACTGTGTTTTTTACTTTTCACCTCTGGGCTTTCTCTCTTATTTTCAAAAGCCTACTGTATGTTAGGACATCCAATATGATTCCTTCCTTACACCTGTTTATTCCTAATTGCCAAGAAGTTAGAATTTTCTAGTTACCTTATTATATATAGTTGTATTGTGGTCCATGAATATACTATGAATAGTTTTAATCATTTGAAATTTTTTGAGACTTGCATTATGGCCCTTCAGTACATAGCCAATTTTTGTACACACTTTATAAATACTTGAAAAATAGGTATACTCTTCAGTTGTTGAGCATGGTATTGTATTTTTTTGTGTTAGGGCAATTTCTTTTAAAATTTATTTTTTTAATGTTTATTCATTTTTGAAAGACAGAGAGAGATGGAGCACAGCAGGGGTGGGTCAGAGAGAGAGGGGAACACAGAATCTGAAGCAGGCTCCAGGCTCTGAGCTGTCAGCACAGAGCCTGATGTGGGGCTTGAACCCACCAACCGTGAGATCATGACCTGTGAGATCATGACCTGAGCCAAAGTCAGACGCTTAACTGACGGTCCCACCCAGGTGCCCCATGTGTTAGGTCAATTTCTTAATTATGCTGTTACCTTAGCTGATACTTTGTTTGTTTATTCTACCAATTATTCAGAGGAATATTAAAATTTCTCATTAGAATGATAGACTTGTTTATTACTTCTTGTTTTGACTTTTTTGCTTATAGTTTTTGGTTTGTGATTAAGCAAAAACTAAAAGGAGTTCTATTATCCTGGTGAATTGAACCTTTATCAATAATGAAGTGATCTTTATTTCTAGTGATGCTTTTCCTTCAAAGTCCATTTTGTCTGAAATCCACGCTCTTATTGTAAGTTAAGGAGTTTACAATGATACTTCGATCGATCGATCCATCCATCCATCCATCCATCCATCCATCTTTTTGTGCATCCATCTTGGTGCACAACTGGCACCAAGGCCCAGAGGGTAAGTTTTCTCTGTGCCCTTCCCTCCTACATGGTGGAGTTTACTTCTCTTTCATATTACAAGGTGGTAATTCTATGAGCAGAGATTTTAGTGGGGGGTCTTCTCTTAACTTTTCCTTCTTGATGGGCCAAAATTTATCTTTGGTTTTAACACTTTTATGGGAGTCAAAGTAGATGCCCAAAGTCTCCAGTGCTTGCAGAAGCTTCTCCTTAAGATTTAGCTTCCTGACTGCTGAACTTCTGCTGTAGATGGGGCAGGAAAACTATAGAGATCTAGTAGATAACACTTTCAATGTTATTTTTCAACCTTTCCACCTTGATGAATATTATTTTTGAATCCCTAGATATTTCCATTCTGTTTTAAACAGAAGTCTCCTGTATCTTGCTTAGGGTGGTACGTACCATTTCCATATTCAATCCATGGGGTAGGTGAATAGGCTTCTTAATTCAGGCTTTCAAGCATTCCTCCCTTTAATTTCTAATTTTAAACTTTATCCTCTCTTTATTTGTCATCACTAAGTGCTCTGTCTCTCTGGGAGTCTGTGGAGGTAAATTGAATCTCAATTATTCTTACACATTTTATAACTTCTTATGTCTTACAAAATAGTTACCACATCTGACTCATCTAATTTCTCAAATTTGTTGAAATCTTATTCCGCCTGTACATTATTACCTTTTTGTAACCCTTGTGGTTTTTACATCTTTTGTGTTTTTTTATTTTGTTTTGTCTTGACTGTTTTCTATTTAGTTTTATTATGATCTCCAAAAAAGAGTACCATCTTTAATTAGAAAATATTTAGGTAGGGTATAAACTGTTAGTGGCCTACCCAAAACTTAGTATTTTCTTTTAAAGGGTAAAATAGTGGTTCTCAAATTTTAGCATGCAACCAAACTACCTGAAATTCTCCTTAAAACTCAACTTGTGAAGCTCCACCCTCAGTTTTTCTGAATCAGTAAGGCAATAATGGACCTGGAGGGAATCCTACTTTTGTAAGGTATTGGAGAACAATGTGTTTATGGAAGGAGGGTCCTAAAGCAAAAGATGCTTTTTCATTACTAGAAAATCAGCTTCTTTCCTTATGATTGGTTTGCATGTGGGCATATAACACAGATTTGGCTAAGGAAAAATCTTCTAGAGGACTTCTAGAAATCTGCTTTCTGCTTACTTGTATGAATGTATATATGTGTATGTGTGCATATATATATTTACACACATACACATACATGTAGGCAAACATATACATGTATACACACACATACATATAGGTATGTATATGCCTCCTTCTCTATATATGGCAATGATATGTGGAATTGTCTTGAGACTGTGAGGACAGGTCTTGATGATGATAGAATCAAATTGTGGAAAGAGCTCAAGAACTTGATGACACTGAAGAATTACAGCACTTATCATGGACTTACATAGTTCCAGACGACTTGTTCTGTGAAGGTTAGCTGGTGGTTATGGACTCTCCAAGGACATTTATATTTGTTTTCTGTTCAGTTTCATACTCAAAATAAGCAAGCTTCTTTATTGTTGTTCTCTTATGCATGGTGGTGTGTAGGATTTTTTAATTTTACACCTCGGTTGTATCTCTTAGTGTTTCAGGCTTTTTGTTTAAGCTATTTAGGGTTATTTTCAGTCAAAAGCATTGTACCCTTGAGAATCTTGAAGGTATTCTTTCCAAAACTCTCTTTATTGCTCTTAATCTCTGTTTTCTTGTCCAGGCTAACTGCTGTAGATATTAGCTCTAAGAGTCCCACAGCCCCAAGGTAGAATTGATGTAGTAGGGCTTCATGGAAACAGCATGAGAATGTTGTGAAATCTGGGTGCCTTAAGTTTATTTGTGTAGGACAGAATTTTCTATGTTGAAATATTAACCTTAGCAAAGATTTTTAACTTTCCAATTAGATTATCAAACGCAAATTCTTTAGTCATCAACATTGGTCCATATTATTTGGGAGTACTGCTGGTGGCATTATCAACCTCCAACTCCAAACTTCAATGACATACCAGAAAGCTTGTTTTTTTTTTTTTTTTCTTTTTGCATGATGTAACAACCAATGGAGGTGTTCCTATGCTGGGGTAGGAGCTCTGCTTTACAGCATGGCCCAAGGACCCAGGCTAATGGACGCACTGACATCTTTAGTACATAGCTTCCATGATTTTTCTGGGCTTTGACACTGAGTCTGCAGAGAGGAGAAAGGAGAAGTTGGTTGCATAGGGGAGGTTTTTATGGGCCAGACCTGGAATTGACACACATCATTTCTGGTAACATTTCCTTGGCTGAGCTCAGTTGTACGGCCACACTGGACTGCAAAGCAAGCTGGGAGATGCTATCTGGTGTCTTCCCAGAAATATAAAGAAATAATTTATTATTAAGCAAGAGATTTTTAGATTTTTATATCATCTTCTACAGGTTTTTCTGAAGATAAAAACAAACCAAAAGCTCCTCTTTTAACAAACTATCTATTGCCAGATGTATGATCACAACTGTTTATAAAATCTGAAGTTCTGTTACTTTACCAATAATATTTTCAGAAATTTGTCAGTGTGCCTGGGTGACTCAGTCGGTTCAGTGTCCGACTCTTGGTTTTGGCTCAGGTTATGTTTCATGGTTTGTGTGTTCGGGCCCCATGGCAGGCTCTGTGCTAACAGCTCAGAGCCCGCTTGGAATTCTTTCTCCCTCTCACTCTGACCCTCCCCTCCTCATTCTCTCTCTCTCTCTCTCAAATAAATAAATAAATAAATATGAAAAAAAAAAAAATAAAGTTGTACCAAGAATTGCTCCAAATAAGTCAAGTGTCATTTTCGATACTCATAGTTTTCCAGTCCCACTGAGAGGAGAAATGGTCATTTTTAAAGTAAAAACGTATATAACTGAGTCTATCAAGACTTTCCAAGCACCTGTTACAACAGGAAAATAAAGAATGTATAGAGAGGATATTCACCCAGAAATAAGAATTCTGTGATGGCTTTCTCTATAAAAAGATTTTTCAGCTAGATTTTGAAAGAAGACTAGAAAATAGCCATAAGCAAAAAGCAGCAGCATATGCAAAGTGAGGACATATATCTTTCAGAAATACAAGTGGTTGAGTATGCTGCAGTGTAAGCGGGGGCAAGATAGGGACTTGAACTTTTGATGTTGAGGCAAAGACAATGACCTGTTCGCCAAAATTTGTGTTTTCTTTTTCTTGGTATAGAATTGCTGCTGAGAAGCGGTCACCTAACATGTGGCAATATGGCAAAATTTTAGCCAATAGAATGTGAAAAGGAACAAAGCCAAGGTTCTTAGGAAGTAGGTGAACCTTCACCGTGCTCTTTCCCTCCCATTGACCTGATGCAGAAGATGATGAGACCCTATGAAATGGTGGAGCTACAAAACAGAAGGATCCTGTGGCCCTGAAACACCATGTGAATAAAAGCTGCCCACAGACTAGAAACTCCAACCTTGATAAGTAAGTAAGAAATAGCCTTAAATTGAAAAAAGCCATTGAAATTTGTTACAATAGTTATGATGATCTAAACCCATCAGTCCTGGAGAAGGTAAGCAGCAAGCCACAGGGAGAAGTTCATACACTATGCTAAAGAGATGGTGTTTGATGTTGGAGGGTGGATTGATGCCATAATTTTAAGTATGAAAAGGACACTATTAGGTTCTTGCTTTAGAAAAACTAAATTAGTGTCAAGAATGATTTGTAGGATGGGAAAACCAAAGGAGAGCATTTTAGTGACAATTCCAGACACAAGATAATACAATATTGAAAAATATAGTGAAGTGTGTTCAGTGAAATTGGAAGGAAGGGGATGTACTCCAGGGATAGAAAGAAAGAAAGAAAGAAAGAAAGAAAGAAAGAAAGAAAGAAAAAGAAAGAAAGAAAGAAAGAAAAAGGGAATAGGTTTTGCTTGGTGACCAATTTTGGGTAGGGAAAGGGGACAGAATTATTTTAAGAATGTTTTCATCTTGAACAACTGAATGAATGGTAATGCACACATATAAACAGGGATCACAGAATAAGATTAGGATAGAGTCCGGTTAAATTAGTTGAGTTTAAGATGCCTATGGGACAAAGGGCAGACAACTGGTAGATTGTTAAAATATTCCTACTTACCTGTTGAGAGAAACAGAAATATGCACAATAATCAAATTTTCAAAACAGGTAGACTCCCATCATTGAAACTTTGCAGCATGAGGAATGGGTCAGATATGGAAATAAGAGACACCAGTATTTAGAGATCATGGGCTCTTTATCTGTTGCCAAAACAAAAACAAAAACAAAAACCAGGAATGGCAAACAAGGATGTGTAAAAAAAAAAGAAGTGTGATAGTTCTGGGGCACTTGGGTGGCTCAGTCGGTTAAGTGTCCAACTTGGTTTTGGCTCAGGTCACCATCTCCTGGTTTGGTAAGTTCGAGCCCCGTGTCGGGCTCTGCGCTGACAGTACAGAGCCTGCTTGGGATTCTCTGTCTCACCCACTGTCTGCCCCTCCTCTACTCACGCTGTCTTTGTCTCCCTCAAAATAAATAAATAAATTTAAAGAAAAAAAAAAGTGTGGTATTTCTAAAATTGAGGTGGGAGAGACTTTTAATGAAGTAATCTCTGGTGTCAAAATCTGCAGGAAGGAAAAGGAGTTGCAGCTGTGGTGCCGAGTGCTGTATGTAGGTAAAACATCATGTTCTTTTGCTTATATCCAATGACCGGAAGAAGTGCTCACACATAACTTCTGGTTAAACACAATGCCTAATTTATTACGCCTTCCACTTCCCCAGTTCTAGTAGGAAAGGGTGGTCACTGAACAGAAAACATATCCCATAATCTCATACCACAGTCTGAAGCCTAGTAGGTGGATATAACCACAGTGGAAAGAAAGTAGGATCTCACTCTATTTCAGGTCCCTCTAATGTACTAGTTCCCATTCCTTTTCAGGCAGGAGACAGAGACACAGAGTGGGGTGGGGGTGGGGATCCTGTGTTCAGTCGGCAGAGTGAGATTAACCAATGCTGCTTTATCCGGTTGTCCTGGCAGGGTTACAGGGCTAAATTTTTTCACGAGTTATACCAGTTGTAGCTATGGTCTATCAGTCACCATCTGATAAGCTTATCTCTTTCAGTTCTTCACTTTGCAAATATCAGTTTTCACTTACCCAAAATCCAAACCAACAAAACAGAACAAAATGGTTGAATTTAGGGCCTAAAGGTTTCCACTTATTTAGCCAATATCAAATGACTGTATAAAGGGAGAATTATTCAAAATCTATAAAGAACTTATCAAACTCAACACCCAAAAAACAAAGAATCCAGTGAAGAAATGGGCAAAAGACATGAATAGACACTTCTCCAAGGAAGACATCCAGATGGCCAACAAACACATGAAAAAATGCTCAACATCATTCATCATCAGGGAAATACAAATCAAAACTACCACGAGATACCACCTTACACCTGTCAGAATGGCTAACATTAACAACTCAGGCAACAACAGATGTTGGCGAGGATGCAGAGAAAGAGGATCTCTTTTGTATTGGTGGTGGGAATGCAAGCTGGTGCAGCCACTCTAGAAAACACTCAAAAAACTAAAAATAGAACTACCCTACAACCCAGCAATTGCACTACTAGGCATTTATCCTCGGGATACAGGTGTGCTGTTTCAAAGGGACACATGCACCCCCATGTTTATAGCAGCACTATCAACAATAGCCAAAGTATGGAAAGAGCCCAAATGTCCATTGATGGATGAATGGATAAAGATGCGGTATATATATATACTATGGAGTATTACTCGACAAACAAAAAGAATGAAATCTTGGCATTTGTAACTACATGCATGGAACTGGAGGGTATCATGCTATGTGAAATCGGTCAGTCAGAGAAAGACAAATATCAAATGACTTCACTCATATGAAGACGTTAAGAGACAAAACAGATGAACATAAGGGAAGGGAAACAAAAATAATATGAAAACGGGGAGGGGGACAAAACAGAAGAGACTCATAAATATGGAGAACAAACTGAGGGCTACTGGAGGGGTTGTGGGAGGGGAGATGGGCTAAATGGGTAAGGGGCACTAAGGATCTACTCCTGAAATCATCGTTGCACTATATACTAAGTTGGATGTAGATTAAATAAATAAATAAATAAATAAATAAATAAATAAATAAATTTAAAAAGATAAAGGGAGAATTATAAGGTTTAGAAAAAAAGGCCAAAAAATCTAAGCACAGAAGCTATTTTTTAAATATACATTTGTTTTGGCTTTCAGTTAATTAATAGTTTTCATGAAGTCTATCAATGAAAAGGCCATTGCCAACCTTAGCAAGGGCAACTTTATTGGAATGGTGTGGGGGGGAACCATATTTCAATGGTTTGCAGAATAAAAGTGAAGACAATGAAATATAAACAAGTTTAGGATTAAAAGTAAAACAAACTATAATTACTGCTAACCATGCTTACTTAAAAGTAATTATGAGCAAATATCAAGATTACTAACACCAGGTTATAATGAAAGACCCAAAGGAGAATCAAGTTCATTGGATTAAACCTTTTTTTAGTTGAAAACAAACTTTCCTGGCTGTATCACAAGCAAAAACAAGAGAAGAGATATTTTAATGAAACTCTAAGAACAATTTGAAACCTTGCTAACTGGAGAATTTAATATTCAGATTCTAAAGTTCATGCTTATGAAGTACAAATATTTGGTTACTGAGTCAGTGGCTGAGCTTGTATGTCATACTTTTTTTTTATGAGTGCTAAATGTAAACAAACAAAGTAAAACATTACAAACAGAAACCCATAGGTCAACAGTGACTTCAGCTCCTCAATAAGTCATGTCAGTAAGGATGTCATATGTCAACCTGAGTTCACGTATAGATTATATATTCGAAAAGGTCAATGGATAAAACCTCAATTATTAGTTACATTGTATCATGTTTACCTTCTGCTTGCTCTCTCTTCTGTACTTATTTGTACCACCTACAATCAGGTTGCCAGTAGAATCAAACACTGACAACAAATAATAACGTGGCAACCATGTATCACAGTTTGGTTAGAGATTAGTTCTACCTACACCAGTTCAATACTGTTGGTAATTCAATATTTTAACTGCATTTTAAAAAGAAGAACACCTTGGGGCACCTAGGTGCTCAGTCGGTTGAGCATCTGGCTTCAGCTCAGGACATGATCTCACAGTTTGTGGGTTCGAGCCCCACATTGGACTCTGTGCTGACAGCTTAGACCCTGGAGCCTGCTTCGGATTCTGTGCCTCCCTCTCTCTCTGCTCCTCCTCCACTCGTGCTGTCTCCTTCAAAAATAAATAAAAACATTTAAAACATTTTCTTTTTAATAAAAAGAAGAACACCTTAAACTTGAACTTTCCAGTAATGATATGTCTTTTGTGGTAAAAAGAAGAAATTGTTTGTTATTTGATGTTCAGTGTAGGTTTGCAAATACAGATGTGAACTAAATTCATTTGCAAAGTAATCTTTTAAATGTATACCAGAGAAGGAATGATATTTATTTATTTAGTCATATATTCATCTGTAAAGAGATAATAGTGAAGAAAAACTTTCATAGCCATGTGTGATAAATACAGTGATATTAAAAAAATTTTTTTTAATGTTTATATTTTTGAGAGAGAGAGAACCCACGTGTGTGTGCACACAAGCAGGGAGGGGCAGACAGAGGAAGACACAGAATCCAAAGCAGGCTCCAGGCTCTGAGCTGTGCTGTCAGCACAGAGCCTGATGCGGGGCTCAAACTCACTCACCGTGAGATCATGACCTGAGCTGAATTCGAACACTTAACCAACTGAGCCACCCAGGTGGCCCTGAATACAGTGATATATTAAGGAATGTGATTTGCACTTATTAGCCTGGTAAACAGATTCCAAACCATCCCTTCACTGGGTACTGATTTCTAATTCATTCTTTAGGTTTATAGGATTAGTACATATTGGGGCATTAACAAATAAGGTATAGTCTAGGTTGTGTAGGTGAGGAATTCAAACAATCAAGGATAGATGCTGTTTTTTTTTAAAGCTAGTATTGGAAGGAAAAATTTTAAATGAAGTTAAATATTCATTTATTTCTTTTTCTTTTGAATCATTTTGTGAACCTAAATTTCCATGTAAATTTTACAGTCAAAGGACTTGATCATTTTAATTGTTTTTATATATCTTGCTAAAATACTTTTCAAAAGGATTATACCAAATTTATTGCCACCTAGACGTTTATTTATATTTCTACTTATACAATGAAATATTTTTTAAAAAAGGATAGCTTTCCTAAATTAAAATTGATATACATAATGTTTATTAAGCTTTGAGTTGGATGCTTAAATCTAATTTTAATGACATAAAATAGTTTTGATAAATGTAGCCTCTTTATATATAATCATTAAAATAATGAATTCAGTTAAAGATTCTTTCTTATGAACATATATACGAACCTTATTTTATTATGTCAAATGTTACTATAAGGCAATGATAAAAGCATAAATGTTTTGAAAAGTCACAGAACAATCTCTATGGTTGTCATTTACATAAGAATATTACTTAACATCACAATCCCAGACTTCAAGGTGTACTACAAAGCTGTAATCATCAAGACAGTATGGTACTGGCACAAGAACAGACACTCAGATCAATGGAACAGAATAGAGAACCCAGAAGTGGACCCACAAACATATGGCCAACTAATCTTTGACAAAGCAGGAAGGAATATCCAATGGAATAAAGACAGTCTCTTCAGCAAGTGGTGCTGGGAAAACTGGACAGCAACATGCAGAAGAATGTACCTGGACCACTTTCTTACACCAGACACAAAAATAAACTCAAGATGGATGAAAGACCTAAATGTAAGACAAGAAGCCATCAAAATCCTCAAGGAGAAAGCAGGCAAAAACCTCTTTGATCTTGGCCGCAGGAACTTCTTACTCAACACGTCTCTGGAGACAAGGCAAACAAAAGCAAAAATGAACTGCTGGGACCTCATCAAAATAAAACCTTCTGCACAGCGAAGGAAACAATCAGCAAAACTAAAAGGCAACCGACAGAATGGGAGAAGATATTTGCAAATGACATATCAGATAAAGGTTTAGTATCCAAAATCTACAAAGAACTTACCAACTCAACACTCAAAAAACAAATAATCCAGTGAAGAAATGGGCAAAAGACATGAATAGACACTTCTCCAAGGAAGACATCCAGATGGCCAACCAACGCATGAAAAAATGCTCAACATCACTCATCATCAGGGAAATACAAATCAAAACCACAGTAAGATACCACCTTACACCTATCAGAATGGCTAACATTAACTCAGGCAACAACAGATGTTGGCAAGGATGCGGAGAAAGAGGATCTCTTTTGCATTGTTGGTGGGAATGCAAGCTGGTGCAGCCACTCTGGAAAACAGTATGGAGGTTCCTCAAAAAACTACAACTAGAACTACCCTACAGCCCAGCAATTGCACTACTAGGCATTTATCCATGGGATACAGGTGTGCTGTTTCAAAGGGACACATGCACCCCCATGTTTATAGCAGCACTATGAACAACAGCCAAAGTATGGAAAGACCCGAAATGTCCATGGATGGATGAATGGATAAAGAAGATGTGGTATATATACACAATGGAGTATTACTCAGCAATCAAAAAGAATGAAATCTTGCCATTTGCAACTACATGGATGGAACTGGAGGGTATTATGCTAAGTGAAATTAGTTAGTCAGAGAAAGACAAATATCATATGACTTCACTGAACTGAGGACTTTAAGAGACAAAACAGATGAACATAAGGGAAGGGAAACAGAAATAATATAAAAACAGGGAGGGGGACAAAACAGAAGAGACTCATAAATATCGAGAACAAGCTGAGGATTACTGGAGGGGTTGGGGGAGGGGGGGTGGGTTAAATGGGTAAGGGGCACTAAGTTACACTATATGCTAACTAATTTGGATGTAAATTTAAAAAATTAAAAATAAAAATTAAAAAAAAGAATATTACTTAAAATAATCTAAAGATAAACTAAGGTAGCATTTTCCCAATGCTTTGTGTTCGTGTTTTTATTATCTTAACTGTCTTCAAAACTCATGTGGTAGTAGGATGGAGAACAGAAACATTTGTCTTGATTTAAGACATAGCATACTTAGCGTCCAGAAAATGCTCATGAGGGATGAAAGCAACAGTGACATGAAGGAGAAAAAAGCAACGTGAGGGGTGTGTCAGTGGCTCAGGCGGTTAGGCATCTGACTCTTGATTTTGGCTCAGGTCACAATCTCAGGGTTTGTGAGATAGGAACTGCAATTTCCAGCCCCACATAGGTCTCTGCACTGACCAGCAGTCCGGAGCCTGCTTGGGATTCTCTTTCCCTCTGTCTCTTCCCCTCCCTTGCTCTCTCTCTCTCACTCTTTCAAAATAAGTAAATAAACTTTAAAAAAAAAACAAAAGAAAAATAACAAAGTGCCAAATCTAAGTGATGACTCTAGGGAGATATATTATAAACCGAGGGTTTTCTTGACACTTCTGTATTTAGATATTCTTAGAATTTTTATATTCAAAGAGATGTTAGGCCCTTTGGGTCAATTTATTTTGGGAAATCAGGAAACCAAAGTTCTAAAAAGTTAATTTGTCAAAGTAATATATAGAATTAATGGCATATGTGTACATAGCAAACTAATTCTACAGAGTAATATTTGCTTTAAAATATCAAATTCTAAAAAATATGTAGACATTTTATAAAATATATAAATAAAAACATGTAAGAATTACTAATAACTCTACCACCTATTAATGACCTCTATAACACAATGTATTCCAGTCTTCTTTACAATGTGCAAGTATTTTGTGTTTATAATAAAATTAGACTCAGTGGATACAATTTAGTATCCTCCTTTTGTTTAATATATAGTAATCCTTTCCTTCAAAAATCCACGGAAAGACTGCATAATATTTCATGTAGTAATTGTGCCATAATTTATTTATTAATATATATAATGCTGTGAACAATCCTTTCCATCAAATATGTGAGCCTCTACAATTTTTTTTTGTTTATGTATATATTTTGAGAGAGAGAGAGAGAGAGACCAAGTGGGAGAGGGGCAGAGAGAGAGAGAGAAAATTCCAAGCAGGCTCCACACTGTCATTGCAAAGTACAATATGGGGCTCAAATTCACAAACTGAGATCGTGACCTGAGCCAGAGTCAGATGCTTAATTGGCACAGTCACCCAGCACCCCTAGAATGCTTTGAGTGGGTTATAATCCTAAACATAAAATTATTAGATATCAGTGCTATTTTTCCTTGGTAATAAATACTTGTACAAAATGGGATTATTCTGCATAGAGAAAAAAATTCAGGCATTTAGTTTTGTGTTATGTAATTGTAGATACAATGTAGGAGCCGATATGTAGCACTCAACTTGCTGTATTTCAGCCGTTAGCTGGTTCAGGTAAAACATTATACATGGCATGGCCAGTCTGGTAGTTAGCAGTTGCTTGCCTGCACGCAAGGTGTACTGATAAGTTGGGTGTTTACAGTGGATTTGTATTGCTGCTGTTAACAAATGACCACACATTTATCAGCCTAAAATAACTTCACTTTGTCATCTCACGGTTCTGCAGGTCAGCAGTCTGGGTTGGCTTGTCTTGGTTCTCTGATCTGAGTCTCACAAGGTTGAATCATCATCTCTGCCCCTTGGGCTTTTAACTGGAAGCTCTGGAAATAACCCACCTTTCAATTCATTCAAGTTGTTGGCAGAATCCACTGTGGTTGTAGACTGAGACCTCAGTTTCCTTGTTGGTTGTCAGCTGGTGGCCTGCTCGAAGCTCCTCAAGGGTCCCCATACCTCAGAGCCAGTGACTGTCCTTTGAATTCTCCTTATGCCTGGAATCTGTCTGATCTCCGTCTTTGCTGCACCTTTCCTGTCTATCGCCCCTTCTGCTTTTTAGTCCTCCTGTGATTCCATTGGACCCACCCAGACAATCCAGGAGACTAGCCCCATCTAAGGTCAGCTGATCAGTAAATTTAGTAACTTTCACAGCAGGAGCTAGACTGGTGTTTGATCAAGTAACCAGAACATGGCAAACTGGGGGAAAATCCTTAGAATTATATCCACTCCAGCACCTATCTTGATTGCTTGGGCCCCATGCCAGATGAGTTATACTTTTGATTTTAATTCCTGAATATAATCTACTGCTCATAGCAGTGAGCTATGGGCTTCACCTTGGGTGTCAGCCCTCTTCCTTACTCATAGTAACTGGTTGAGGGAGCACCAGTTATTCCTGGAGTCCAAACCTTGTGGTTATAGCTGTTTCAGCTTGTGGACCAGTCCTGATTTCCTCTTGGCACTCTACCAGGGGTTCTGCAAAGCTAACTTCCTCTCCAGGGGGACAGCCTCTCAAGGATAAATCAAGTTAAACTTTACCATCGGTTGTGCCTATAAAAATAGTTTAAGCTTTGAGATTTGGGAAAAAGCTGCTTGTTTATTTGGTACTTATCCTTGGGCTCATAGATAATAAGAAATATAGGGCTGCTTTAGCTCCAAATGACAGCAGTAGGTCTCAGTATGATGTGTTGTGGAAAGACCTATTTTTGATTGGAGTGAAAATTCAGAATCCATTCTTCAGAGAAGTGTGAGGCTGCAATAACCATAGATTTGGCTAGGAGCATTTGGGATATGGAGAGATCTCTGAAAATAAGAGTATTATTTCCATTTATAATTAGAGCTGAGCCATTCTTTGCAAGTAATACTTAGAAGGCTCTCTCACACACGTCTGGAATTTTCCTTCGCAGAAGAGCTGGATCATTTTACTTAAAAAAGAGTACTCGTGAAATGTGAAACAGAACACATAAATTCAGGAAACAAGCTTCAGTTATTCTCTGCCCTCTACCCTTCCTCCATTCTTGGGAAATGAAAAAAACAACCACCCGGGTTAGCTTCCTCTGGACCAGAGCAGCCTGCTTTTTCTGTGAGTCTGATACCAGGTGCAAATATTACTGCTCTTTCAAATGGCCAAGGTCAACCAGCGTTCCTCTCCTAAGAGGGTGTTCAATTTCACCTTTTTCTCATTTGCATTCTTCCTCCTTTCCCTCCATCCTCTCCTTCCTCTTTTTCCCTATTGTCTTTCCCATTTTTTGCTTGTAAAATTTCTTAGATTTTCTCAATTTATCTTTTATACCCTAACTTAATTGAAAACTTTTCCCTCGTGAAAACTTTTCCTATTGTTAAACACCCTCCCCTCCGCCCCAAGCATGTCCTGCCTTATAATTTCCTATCCTTCCTTCTGTACATTGTTTTTTCACGTCTGAGAGGATATTAATTATGGGGTTTGGGTTTTGTTTTGTTTTGCTATTTTTTTCAGCAGTGTATCTGTTTTTTTTTTCTCCAAGTTTTGCTTTTCCTTTTGTTTGTTTTTGTCTCTTGTCTGAGGCCGTCTCCAGGTTTTGGTGATTTTTAGACAGCCCCCTTACCCAGATGTCAGAGAACGTAGAAGAACAGATTTCAGCAGCACGCCTTGCTGATTGCTTTGCCTCACTGGATGGTAAATGAGTAGAAAGCTGCAATTTTTTTTTCTTTCAGGTGCCCCCCACATTTAGTTTTCTTAGGCTCTTCAATTTCCTTGATCCTTTGTTAATTTTGTGACCATCTGCATATCGCAAAACTCTTCTAGCTTTCTTGCATCCTAATGAAAAAGAGTAATTAGCAAGCTCAATGTATGTACAATATAAGAGAGAGAGTCTGAGAGAGGAAGAAAGAAAGGAAATGAAAAAGAAAGGTAATTTTGGATATCCTGTTAGGAGAGGACCACAGGTTTGCCTTGTTCATTAAGAACAGAAGTAACCTTTGCGACCAGGTTTGGACTCACCGACTAGGCTCCCTAGTTCAGAGAGTACTAACCTCTTTCTGTAGGCAGCAGTTTAAAGTGGAAAAAACTAACTTCTATGTCGGTTCTGCTCTTTGAAATCATAGCCAAACAAAGCCACCAAGGAACACAAACTCAGTCACACACTGCTTCATCCTGAGCAACCACCAACTGATTGAAATTCTCCCATTTTCAAGGACAGGTAAGTGTCTCTAGTATGAGCCTTTATCAGCCATTTACCAGGTTCAGCGTTATTAGACATGGAAACAGCCATAGACCCTCTCTCCAACATCTGGCTGGCACACTAGGATTTTTAGAGACCTGTCACTCTGCAAATGCCTTCACTCTGTCCTGCATATTCCCACAAATATTTCCTCTGAGTATAAGGGAAACATATATATGCATCTATTTCCACTTTAAAAGGACCGCCTCAGACTCTAATGCCTGGCACAGCTAACTAGAGAGTGAGAGACAATGATCCAAATTTTTAGATTTGTGAAAGGGCAGCAGTTAAACTACTACTTCTATTAAGACTCCTTGGGGTGCCTGGGTGGCTCAGTCAGTTGAGCTTCCGACTTTGAGTAGTCTTTCAGTTCTTGAGTTTAAGCCCATATTTGTTTATATGTTCTAAAATTCTACAACCACAGTTTATATATTTTTCTATTGAAGTAAAAATTTCTTTGAAAAAATCATATTCCTAGACCCTGACATTCTTTTTTTTTAATTTATTAAATTGTTTATAATGTTTCCTTATTTTTGAGAGAGAGAGAGAGAAAGACAGAGACAGAGACAGAACACCATCAGGAGAGGGGCAGAGAGAGAGGGCTCTAGACTCTGAACTGTCAGCCCAGAGCCTGACACGGGGCTTGAACTCACGAACTGAGAGATCATGAGCTGAGCCGAAGTCGGACGCTTAACTGACTAAGCCACCCCACCTTGGGGCTTAGTCACCCAAGGGCACCTTGCCCCAATTTATTTTTTAATGTTTATTTATTTTTGAGAGAGAGTAAGAGAGAGAGAGAGAGAGAGAGAGAGAGAGAGAGAGAGAGAAGGAGTGGAGGAGGGGCAGAGAGAGAGGAGGCAGAGGATCCGAAGCAGGCTATGCCCTGACAGCAGTGAACCTGATGTGGAGCTCAAACTCACCAACCATGAGTAGGACCTGAGCCAAAGTCGAATGCTCAACTACCGAACCACTCAGGCACCCTCTAGCCTGACATTCTTAAAGCCAAGTAAGGAAAATTATTTTTACTGAAAGTCTTTTAAATGTCAGAAATTATCGCAACCTTGTAAAGTCACAAGTAATCTACATAATATTTTTTTCCTACAGATTTCAAAAATATTTAGATAGGTCATCATAAGTCAAATACGTCTAATAGGTATAATATGTGACACCTTCTCATAGACGTTCCTTGATGAATGCTGAATAATTTACCTTACTCAGAGTATTCCTTGGGTAACACGAGATTTAATGGAGAGTCATTCTCTTTGGAACACTGGAAGAGTTGAGACTGTTCAAAGATTTTTGAGTACTGGTATTGGTCAGCTTTGCCATTCCAGATATAGCCTTGCTAGTACTAAAATTTGGTGCAAAAATTTGGAGAGCTTGATGTAGACAGTCTCTTAAATATAAATAGCTAACTTATTAAAATGAATTCCTTCTCAATGGCAATGTAAGCCCATGTCTAAAAAAGTAGTGGCAGAACATGAATTTGATATCCTTCCTAACGGCCATGATCCTATGTGAATGGAGAGCCTTAAGGAACTAATGCTGGCAACAGAGCTAGCAAAAAGACATCAAAAGACAGGTGACTGTGTTACTTAGAAATGTCTTTTTAAATCCTAAACATTTTTTCTAACTTTTTGTTAAAGTATTGCCCTCCCTCTTTTTGCCTTTTATTCAGTATGAAATTAGTTTTTAATTTTTTTAATCTTTATTTTTGACAGAGAGAGAGCATGAGCTGGGGAGGCATAGAGAGAGAGAGAGAGAGAGAGAGAGAGAGAGAGAGAGAGAGAGGGCGGGGGGGGGAGACACAGGATCTGAAGCAATATCCAGGCTCTGAGCTGTCAGCACAGATCCCGACGCAGGGCCGAGGGATGAGATGGTGACCTGAGCCAAAGTCAGACGCTTAACCAACTGAGTCTCCTAGGTGCCCCTGAAATTAGTTTTTAAAATATTTGTCCAGATTCTTTTTGTTACAGTTTGATAAATATTTCATGTGTGTTTCAAAACAATATTTATTTTTTATCTGTTGCATATGGGCACCAGTTCTAAAAATGCGGTCAAAACTATTTCCTGTATCACTTAGATGTTATTTGTCTTTTCCACTCTCTCTCACATGAGAGTACAGTGGAAATTTCCAAAGAGTTGTGATAATGGTGATAATATCACCACTCTGAGAGCTAATGGAATGTGAACTTGTGCTTTTTGTTTTTAACAGTTTCTGTTTTAATCTCTAATTCGGGTAGATGTCACTAGATAAAACCCACATAATCAAAAGCTCTGTGGGGTCTTCATTTAATCTGGCTTCTATTGTTAGATTTTCAACGGCCTTAAATAGCTGATGTACATTCAGTGCAGGTTTTAATAGCGATATTAAATGGGAAAGACGGGATGCATTCTACTTAATCCATATTACCTGGATCTGGAATCTTTGATTCTTTTCTGAATTCTATTCTTTTTATGTTATACTGCATATTATGTATGTGTATATATATGAACATTATGAACTGTGAATCATATAATGTATTTAGTCAGGATTAATTAGTTACAGGTATATTAAGATTTGACATTTGTGAGCAATTAATATTTTGATGATCTTTTTTTAATATTTTGCCATATTTACTTCAGATCCTTAAAAAATTATAAACTATTTTAGAAAAAGTACAGAGAATAATCTAACAGACACCTATATATTGGGGCAGTTAAGAGCTCTCATTCTTGAGCCAGGCTGCCTGGCTCTGTAGTGTGGCATTATCAAGGTTATTTAACCTCTCTGTTCCTCTTTCATTTTTTCCCATTATTTTCTGAGATCAGATTAGACAAACTTAGGGAAATAAGGAGACATGACTGATCAGTGAAGTCACATCTGAAGAATGATGAGGACATCACCACGCAGGATAGATGTACTTGGAGAATTGCCATCTTTTCAGAGCAGAATAATATTCCTGTGTGTGTGTGTGTGTGTGTGTGTGTGTGTGTGTGTGTGTTGCATTTTCTTTATCCATTCGTCCTTCAATAGACACTTTGGCAGGTTCTATGTCTTGGCATGTAAATACTGCTGCAGGAAATATGTGAGTGGAGATTTTGATTTCATTTCCTTTGCATATATACTCAGAAGAGGAATTGCTGGATCAGATGGTAGTTATATTTTTAATATTTTAAGAAACCTTTATATTATTTTCATTAGTGGCTCTACCAATTTAGGGTTCCTCTTCACATCCTCACCAGCACTCATTTTAATTTGTCTTTTTTTTTAAATAGCCATTCTAACAATGAATATCTCATGGTAGTGAAGTAATATCTCATGGTGGTTTCGATTTGCATTTCCCTTGTCATTAGTGATATTGAACACTTTTTTATGTACCAGTTGGCCATATATATATCTTCTTTTGAAAAATGTATGTCCAGGTCCTCTGACCACGTTTAAACATTTATCTACACAAAATACAGAATAAGTCATTCCATTCACTACAATAACATTATTCTTAGCTAGTAACTAGTGTAGCCAATAACATTCTTAGAAATATGTTAATTAAATGTCTTTAAACACTTGTCTATATGCTTTACACAGTCATCAGCACATCCACTCACTGAAAAATCACTTTTCTAAGTATGGCAAGTAAGAAGCACATTTAGAAATATATACAATGGGAGGCACGTCTGTTCACTGATATAACACTGTTCTCAAATGCCGAGCATGAAACACTCTTTAGAATCATCTCTTACATATGTATTTAATACTCTCTACATACATTACAAAGGAGTCAGCACATCCATTCAACAAACAATAAAGTTCCATTCCAATCAAGTTTCTTACTTACCAAGCAACTGGTAGCACTGTTATTTTTTCTCTTAAAAAATTTCTTTCTTGGGGCACCTGGTTGGCTCAGTCGGTTGAGCATCCGACGTTGGCTCAGGTCATGATCTCACAGTCTGTGAGTTCAAGCCCCGCATTGGGCTCTGTGCTGATGGCTCAGAGCCTGGAGCCTGCTTCCGATTCTGTGTCTCCCTCTCTCTCTGCCCCTTCCCTGCTCATGCTCTGTCTCTCTCTGTCTCAAAAATAAATAAAAACATTAAAAAAATTTCTTTCTTTTTTCTTTTTGCTCCTTTCACCTATTTTTCCCTCTACCACTACCATCTGACTCTGGCAACCAGCAATCTGTTTTCTATATCTCTGAGCTTGGTTTTTTGTTTGTTTTAGATTCCACATAAGAGACATAGTATTCGTCTTCCTATGTCTTACTTATTTCACTTAGCATAATCCCATTCAGGTCTCTGTCCACATGGCAAGATTTCATGCTTTTTATGACTGAATAATATTCTGTTGTGCATATATATACCACAATTTCTTTATCCATTCATTCCATCAGTAGAGACCTGGGTTGTTTCCATTTCTTGGTTATTGCAAATAATGTTTCCATTTCTTGGTTATTGCAAATAATGGGTGTGCATATATCTTTTTAAGATACCGTTTTAGTTTTCTTCAGATAAATACTCAAAGTAGAATTTCTATATTATATGGTAGTTCAATTTTTTAACTTTTTTTACTATACTGTTATCCATAATGGCTGCACCAATTTCATCCCCATTAATAGTGTATGAGGGTTCCTTTTTGTCTATGTCCTTGTCAACACTTGTTATTTCTTGTCTTTTTTATAAATGCCACCCTACAGATGTGAGGTGACATTTCATTGTGGTTTGATTTGCATTTCCTTGATAAGTGATGTTAAGTACTTTTCATCTACCTGGGGGCCATCTATATGTCTCCTTTGGAAAAATGTCTAGTCAGATCCTCTGCCCACTTTTTTTTTTTTTAATTTTTTTTTTTCAACGTTTATTTATTTTTGGGACAGAGAGAGACAGAGCATGAACGGGGGAGGGGCAGAGAGAGAGGGAGACACAGAATCGGAAACAGGCTCCAGGCTCTGAGCCATCAGCCCAGAGCCCGACGCGGGGCTCGAACTCACGGACCACGAGATCGTGACCTGGCTGAAGTCGGACGCTTAACCGACTGCGCCACCCAGGCGCCCCTGCCCACTTTTTAATTAGATAGTTTGTTAATGAGTTATATGAGTTTTTTATATTTTTGGATATTAACCCCTTATCAGATATATGATATGCAAATATTTTCTTCCATTCAGTAGGCTGTCTTTCATTTTGTTGATGGTTTCCTTTTTGTATAGGAGCTTTTTAATTTGGTGCAGTCCCACTTATTTATTTTTGCTGTTGTTGCTTTTGCTTTTGGTGTCAGATTTAAAAATCATTACAAAGACCTAGCCCAAGGAATTTACCCCCTATGTTTTTTTCTAAAGGTTTATGTTTTTATGTTTTACATTCAACTCATTAATCCATTTTGAATTAATTTTTGTTTATGGTATAAGATAGTAGTTGAATTTTATTCTTGTGTATATGACTGTCCAGTTTTCTCAACACCATTTATTGAAGAGATTGCTCTTTCCCCATTGTACATTCTTGACTCTTTTGTCACAAATTAATTGGCTTTATATGTGTGACTTTATTTCTGGGCTGTCTATTCTGTTTTATTAATCTATGTGTTTGTTTTTATGCCAGTGTCATACTGTTTTAATAACTGTAGCTTTGTATTACAGTTCGAAGGCAGGAAGCGTGATGCCTCCAGTTTTGATTTTTTCTCAGAATTGCTATTCGAAGTCATTTCTGGTTCCATAAAAATTTTGGAATTGTTTTTCTCTTTTGGTGATAACTACCATTGGAATTTCAAAAGGGGTTGCACTGGATTTATAGATTGCTTTGGGTAGTATGGACATTGTAACAATATTGATTCTTTCTATCCATGCGCATGGAATATCTTTCCATTTATTTGTGTCTCAATTTCTTTCATTAATATCTTATAGTTTTCAATATATGGGTTTTTCTCCCCCATGGTTATATTTTTTCCTAGGTATTTTATTCTTTTTGGTGCATATGTCAATGGGATTGTTTTCTTAACTTTTCTTTCTAAAAATTTTTTTTCTTTTTTCTTATGGTTTCTTATTACTATATAGAAATGCAACATATTTTTGTATATTGATTTTGTATCCCCTGAATTTACTGAATTTGTTTGTGAGTTCTAATGTTTCTTGATTGAATCGTTAGGGTGTCTATATATATTATTTATAAAAAGTGACAGTTTTACTTCTTCTATTCCAGTTTAGATACCTTTTATTTATTTTTCTTGCCTGATTGCTGTGGCTTGGACTTCCAACACTATATAGAATAAAAGTGGTGAGGGTGAGAGAGTAGGCATCCTTGTCTTATTCCTGATCTTACAGGAAAAGCTGTAAGTTTATCACCTTAAGCATGATGTTAACTGTAGATCTGTCACAGATGCCCTGTGTGGTGGTATGTTCCCTCTATACCCACTTTGTTGTGAGTTTTGTTATAAATCGATGTGGAATTTTGTCAACAGCTTTTTGTGCATCTATTTCAATAATGAAATACTTTTTATCCTTCATTTTGCTAATGTGGTGTATCACGTTGACTGCTTTGTGGATGTTGAACCATCCTTGCTTCCCTGAAATAAGTCCCACTTAAGCATGGTATATGATCCTTTAACTGTATTGTTGAATTTGGTTTGCTGATATTTTGGGGAGATGTTTGTATCTATGTTCAACAGGGATATTGGCCTGTAATTTTATTTTCTTGTGGCATCTTTGTTTGGTTTTGGTATCATGGTAATACTGGCTCATAAAATTAGTTTGGAAGAGTTCCCTCCTCTTCTATGTTTTTAAAGAGATTGAAAGGACTGATATTCATTCTTTGAATGTTTGGTGAAATTTATCAGTGAAGCCATCCTGTTCCGGACTTTTGTTTGTTGGGAGGTTTTGAATACTGATTCAATCTCTAGTAATTAGTCCATTTAGATTTTCTATTTCACCATGATTCAATTTTGGTGGGTTGTATGTTTCTAGATATTTATCCATTTCTTCAAGGTTTTTTAAGTTTTGGGTGAATAATTGCTCATAGTCATCTCTCATATATTTCTTTGATGTCAGTTTGATGCCTTTGTATTTCTGTGATGTCGGTTACAATGTCTCTTCTTTCATTTCTGATTTTATTTATTTAAGACCTCTCTCTTTGTTTCTTGGTGAGTCAAGCTAAAGATTTGTCAATTTTGTTTATCTTTTCAAAAAAAAAGCTCTTAGCTTCACTGATCTTTTCTGTTGTTTTTGTAGTTTGTTTTATTTATTTACACACTGATCTTTGTTATTTCTTTCCTTATACTACACTGTAATGAGTTTATTCGTTTTCTAGTTCATTGAGATGTAAAGTTAGGTTATTTATTTGAGATCTCTCTTATTTCTCAATGTAGACATTTATTGCTATGAAATTCCCTCTTTGAACTACTTTTGCTGCATCCAATAATTTTTTGTATGTTGTATTTCTTTTCTTTTTCCAGGATATAGAAGGTATATTGTGTGTGTATTTTCATTTGTTTCGAGATTTCTTTTTTAAATTTCTCTTTTGATTTCTTTTTTGATTCAATTTGTTCAGTAACATATCGTTTAATGTTTACATATTTGTGAAATTTCCATTGTCTTCTTATACTTGATTTCAATTTCATACCACTGTAGTATGAAAAGATGCTTGGTATGATTTCAGCCTTCTTAAATTCATTAATAGTTGTTTTATGGTCTAACATATGCTGTATCCTGGAGAATATTCCATTTGTACTTGAGAAGAATGTTTATTCTGCTGCTTTTGAATGGAATATTCTGTAAAAGTCTGTTAAGTCCATCTTATTTACTGTAACATTTCAGTCTAATATATCCTTATTGATTTTTCTGTCTTGATCTATCCATTGATGACAGTGAAATATTGAAGTCCTCTACCATTATTGTGTTGCTATTTTTCTCTTAATGCCTGTTAACATTTACTTTATATATTTAGTTGCTTCTATGTTGGATGCATGAATGTTTACAAATGTTATACCTTCTTGCTGGATTGACTCTTTTGTCATTATGTAATGACTGTCTTTGTCTCTTATTGCAGTCTTTGTTGTAAAGTCTATTTTGTCTGATATGGGCATAGGCAAAAACTGGGGTGCCAGACATGTGCATGATCTCCTTTCTGGGATTCTGGTGCCTTGGAGTAAGGCAGAGGGAGAGCATGAAGATTGTGCCTACTGTCTCCCTGTCTCTAGAGATTATTGTAGTTTGCCTCTTGATGTGTGTTAAAATAGAAGCTTGCTCCTCAGGCCTAGCTATTATGAGAAGCTAATAGCCCTTTTTCAAGGAAAGATTGGGTAAGTTTCAGTCTGGGCTCTTTGCACTGTGCCCTGGGGGGTGGGGGGGTGAGTCATGATGAGTCACATGAGCCCTTTAACAACTGTCTCTGCGTTCACCATAGCCTTGTGGGTCCCCTGGATGAAAGCCCTACTGGCTTTTAAAGCTAGATGGTTTGGAGGCCCATCTCTCTGGTGGAAGTATTAAAAATTTTGGTGCTACCAGTGGGGTCTGAATCCTCACTCCTCAGGGAGAAGTTGGGAGTTGGGAGTTCCTTCTTGTTTTTTTGTCCCCGAACTAGGAATGGGATTTATGGGGGAGATTGTGTCTCAGCCTCTCTTACCTGTTTCAATGTGTTTTTTTTTCCTCATTCACTTCATGTGTAGGAGTCAGTCAGTGATCTTTTCGATTTCTTTCAGAGGGAATGGTTCCATATATAATGTAGGTGCAGCATGTTCATGGGCAGAAGTGAGTTTAGGAGCTTTCTATGTAGTCATCTTGAACCATAACCCCTCAAACTTCATCTTTTTAATCATTCTTCTTCAGATGTCCTCCAATTTGCCAGTGTTCTTAGACTTTGGAATCTATTAGTATAGTGCTTCTAGCACCTAGGATGGAGGATTATTGACCCACATAGTGCTATAGCTACCACTTTTGTTATGGACATTATGTTTCCATCAATTCATCTTTTTTTTAAGTTTATTTATTTGTTTTGAGAGAGAGCACAAATGGGGGAGAGACAGAGAGAAAGGGAGAGAGAGAATCCCAAGCTGGCTCCGCAATGCCAGCACAGAGCCTGATGTGGGTCTCGAACCCACTAACCATGAGATCATGACCTGAGCTGAAGTCGGATGCTCAACCGACTGAGCCACTCAGGCACCCCTATTAATTCATCTTAATGAAACTTCAGCTTCTTGGTGGTTATTCAAACCTGTATTTAAATAAAACCCTTATTTTTCTTTTATGTGAAATGTTGAATTTTGAATTCTTAAAGATCCACTTTGAATTCTTGAAGATAATTTTTAGTCAAATTTGACATGTTACATGTATCTGCTTAAAATTTTTGTTTATTCCACAATAAGAAAATACATATCTATTGAAATTAATTATGTGCGATGACACATTGCAAAAAATAGCTTAAAGGCAGAGCCTGCCATGAAGGAGCTTATAGTCTAGTAAGTAATATGAATTATAAACAGAAGACAAATACCTAATATGTACAGTAAAATGTGCTAATTTGCATAGTATCACCATTTTATCTTGACATGAAGAGAATGGAGAAAATAATACCAACTGAACAAAAATTAGAGAAGTATTTTAGGCAGAAACAGTTTTGACATTAAAAAATGAAGAACATTTGGACAGACAGAGAAATGTAAAAACATGCCACGATGAGGGAAGCGTATAAATAAACGTAGGGAAATAGAAGTGCTTCAAGTATAGCTAAACTTGAATAAAGGACATGATCCTAAGATTATGTAAAATCTAGATATTTTCATTCTTTGTGCTCTAAAATTAAATTTGAAAATTTTCATAATAATGTTTTGACAGTGGGATTTCACTGCCTTCCTCCCTTGTGAAGCTAATAGATGCGTAGGTTTGTTTTCGTTTGTAATTGTCTACAAATATATCAAGTGCAGGAATCAAAGGCTGTTACCAGTGTGGTGATTCTTGATGCCTTGCCTGCCCTCACTACTGTCCCATTTGCTGTTTGAGAAATTGAAATATTACATCCTGCAAAGGGATTTACATTTTGGCATCCTCTAGAAGCTACAACCAGGCATAAACCAGTGAGTGATGCACGTATGCAAATGCTTTCTGCATTCATAAGTGTATATAGTGGACCTATTTTATTAGAATATTTGTGGTATAGAATGTGAGAGTCAATTGCCATATCTTTTTAATAATTATTCAATGCACAATTTTTATCCATTGTACTTTATTCCTGGTATTCATTTTTGTAAAAATGCATGTTAATTATAAGGCGATATAATAATGTTTTTACAGATTTGACTCATGTGATAATTGTATAGTTCATTCATAATGGTTATTAAAAATAGGTAAAGGGGCGCCTGCGTGGCTCAGTTGGTTAAGCGTCTGACTTTGGCTCAGGTCATGATCTTGTTGTCCGTGAGTTCGAGCCCTGCGTCGGGCTCTGTGCTGACAGCTCAGAGCCTGGAGCCTGTTTCAGATTCTGTGTCTCCCTCTCTCTCGGACCCTCCTCCGTTCATACTCTGTCTCTCTCTGTCTCAAAAATAAATAAATGTTAAAAAAAAATTTTAAGGGGCGCCTGGGTGGCGCAGTCGGTTGAGCGTCTGACTTCAGCGTCTGACTTCAGCCAGGTCACGATCTCGCGGTCCGTGAGTTCGAGCCCCGCGTCGGGCTCTGGGCTGATGGCTCGGAGCCTGGAGCCTGTTTCCGATTCTGTGTCTCCCTCTCTCTCTGCCCCTCCCCCGTTCATGCTCTGTCTCTCTCTATCCCAAAAATAAAAAAAATAAAAAAAAACGTTGAAAAAAAAATTTTTTTTAATTTTTAAAATAAATAAATAAAAGTAAGTAAATTGAGAACTAATTTTCTATAGGTTAATAAAATTTATAATATACTTATTTGTTAGAATTTTGCATTTTTCTGGAAATAACAATATTAAAATCTAAGAAAGGAGCTAGTGGGTTGCCAATTATTTATAGGTATCATTCATATAACAATATATTTATAATTTTCTTCTTTTCTAGTATTATGAAATAATATAGAAAAATAATTAAGCCTTTATTTTCTTTTTTAAATACACAAATGTGGCTCCAAAGTCTTGTGCCAAAGTGAGAGCCGGTGGTACACTTATTAAGCACATGTAAACAAAATGTTCAGCAAGTAATATATGCCTTTTCTTACCTTTTCTCCTTTTGATTAATGATATATTTATTGCTGTTATTTACTTTCATCTAAGAGTTAAAAGACTTAATATTTAAAATTGGCTAAAATTAAAACTGTGCTCTTAATTAATACTTGTAGTAAATATTTCCTGGGAAGGAAATAAAACTCTTAGTTCAAACAGAAAATTCAGATTTTTTTTAGATTATGATACTAAATCACAGAGATTCTAGGAATGTAGTAATGTTACTTTCTGAGAATTCTTAACATTTATTTGTTTTCATGACCTGCTATTCTTTAGTAGATGTATTAATTTTTCCATTTCCTCAGTATACACTGGTGTTTTATTCTAGAATTCTCTTTATATTTATTTATATACTCTCATGTATTTGTTTCTTCTTTGTTCAGCAGTTTTAATTTATCTTAGTCTTCTGTCTTGCCATATATCTGGTAGTCTTATTTTATTCATATTTAAGAATAGACGACTGCTGACTGTTGTCATTTTCCTCTGCTTTTTTTTATGCCTGTTTCTCTGCTAGCTTTCTCCCACCTGTTGGCTAGGATTGGTAGCTCAGATCTGAAATAATTCTTGTCACCTTTAGGGTGAGCAGACAAGGAAACTGCTCTTTGAATGCTAAAATGAGGAAAGGTTTATTCTGTGGCCCTGGAAGCCATTCTATAACATTGGAAGCCATATGCTCATGCAGTTAATTATGATTCTCTGAGTGCTATTTTTGGATGCCTGGGAGTATATTACTGGGCTGCAATGCTCAATGAGCATGAGGGAAAGGGATAGATTGAAAGTGAAGTGAGTGTGGGACACCTGACTAGTATAATATTTCAGTATGCAGACTTTCAATTAGCTCTGTTTTTAAAGGGTTTCTATTCCCACCTTTCATGACACTTCTCTTTGAGCCAGGTACCTCCATGGGATAAGCAAGGGCTTCCCTCCATTGTTGACTGTTCATGTGTACACAGGGCTGCCTTTTGCTTCTTGTGTTTTTCCACCAGTGTCTTCATTTGCTGTAATTTTATTAGACACTTAGGAGAAAGGGGGGACAATTTCTTATTTTTAGTTGTTTTGAAGTGGAAGAGACATTCTGAAATAATTTTTTGGAAAAATCAATGTATCCGTTACATGGAGAATGGACTGTAGGAGGGAAAGTCTGGGGCCAAGGACATAAGTAAGTCCACTCGGAAATAAGATAGTGACAGCAGAAATAGAGATGAAGAGAGAGACATAAGAGGTAAAAGGAAGATAGAATTTGTAGTATTTCGTGACTAATTAGCTTGTCACTGGCTACTGTAAACACACAGGAAGAAATAGTTTCTTCCTTTTTCCTTGACCAGTAGACATAATTTTCATATAAAAACAATATGTAGAACTCCAGACTACATGTCTCTCCAGAATTATTTTCTAACCGTATATAAAATTAGATTCTAAGTAATTAAAATTTGATCTACTGACTTTAATTGGTACATTGTATTTTCTGAAATCTAATATGGAGCCATGATGTTTGGGGTTACATGGAAAGAGTATGGACAGTTCATTGAAAAGCAGGAAATCATCATCTAATTCTTCACTGTTCCTCATTTTTTTCTATAATTTCATAACATGATATCTGGGGTTCAACCTTTTAATTCATGTTAATCAAATGTTTATGCTTTTGATTCTGGAACAACTACCCAACTCTTATCATAATAAAAAGTTTATCCACCTGTTTTTGGTGTATTATTTTTGGTGTATTATTCTATGGGCTTTGCTTACATTGTTATTTTCTCTGTTTCTGCATAGTAAAATACTCCTTGCCTGATAGACCCGACATTGATACCCTCTTCCAGATCCTCATGGTTGCTGATGTTTGCTCTCTATACTTATTCCAAATTATTTTTGTTATATTAAAAACATTCTTCATTCATTTTCTCTGCTTCCTTTATTTTCATCATGCCCAATTGCATGAAAATAGGACCCTTAACAAAATTCATTTAATACTACCTTCTGTAGGGCATAATAATAGTCAAAGAGCTAAATCCAAAGAAAATAACCAAATCGTGTCCTTTTTTTTTTTTAAACTCACTATCCACTGAACGTGCTCAAATACTACTCACCTCAAGGAATTTTTCTTCTCTTAATTTCTATAGCAGCACACTCTGTCTCTTTTCTTGCTATTCTACTTTGTCCTTTGTGGATTCTTCTTCCTGTTTGCAGTTTTGAAATGTGGTGTCCCAAGGCTTTCTTCCACTTTTAACACTCTTCTCTTTTCCATGCACTCATGGCCTTGGTTCCCAAATATGTTTATTTTTTCAAAAGTTAAACATAGAAGGTTTAATCTTAGACTGTGCATATTATATAATTTTTCTATTTTATTTTATTAAAAAAATTTTTAATGTTTATTTATTTTTAAGAGAGACAGAGCATGAGTGGGGGAGGGGCACAGAGAGAGGGAGACACAGAATCCAAAGCAGACTCCAGGCTCTGAACTATCAGCACAGAGCCCTTTGCGGGGCTCAAACTCATGAGGTGTGAGATCATGACCTGAGCCGGAAGTTGGACATTTAACTAACTGAGCCACCCAGTCGCCCCTATTTTATTTTATTTTATTTTATTTTATTTTATTTTATTTATTTCATTTCATTATTCTATTCTATTCTATTCTATTCTATTCTATTCTATTCTATTCTATTCTATTCCAGCCTATTCTAATTCCAGTATAGTTAACATACAGTGTTATATTAGTTTCAGGTGTACAATATAGTGTTTTGACAATTCCATATATCATTCAGTGTTCAGCACAAGTGCCCTCCTTCATCTCCTTTACTATTTCACCCATCCTGCCTCCCCTCCCCTCTGGTAACCAACGGTTTGCTCTCTGTTTCTTGTTTTGTCTTTTTCTCCCCCCGTTCATTCGTTATGTTTCTTAAATTCCACATATGAGTGGAATCATATGGTACTTGTCTTTCTCTGACTGACTTATTTTGCTGTGCATTACACTGTCTGGTTCCATCCATGTCATTGCAGATGGGAGGATTTCATTCTTTTTTTATGGCTGAATAATATTCCATTATATATATATACCACATCCTTTTTGTCTATGTATCTATCAATAGGCACTTAGGCTACTTCCATAATCTGGTTATTGTATTTTTTTCTTCCAAGTTTTTCTTTAAATTCCACTTAGCATACAGCATACTATTAGTCTCAGGTGTAGAATTTAGTGATTAATCACTTACATAAAACACCCAGTACTCATCACAACAAGTGCCCTCCTTACTACCCATCACACATTCACTTATTTTACCCATCCCCCCTTTCACCTCCCCTCCAGCAACCCTCAGTTTGTTCTCATAGTTAAGAGTCTCCTTCTTGGTTTTCCTATTTTTTTTTCACTCTATGTTCATTTGTTTTGTTTCTTAAATTCCACCGTGAATGAAATCATATGGTATTTTTGTTTCTCTGACTTATTTCGCTTAGCATTACCCTCTCTAGCTCCATATATGTTGTTGCAAATGGCAAGATTTCATTCTTTTTATGGCTGAGTAACATTCAGCCATATATTTGGCATCACAATATGGCTGAGTAATACACACACACATACACACACACACACACACACACACACACACACACATTATCCTTTCATCAGTCAGTGGACACTTGGATTGTTTCTGTAATTTGGCTATTGTAGATAATACTGCTATAAACACCAGCATGTGTCCCTTTGAATCAATATTCAAATCCCTTGTATCCCTTGGGTAAATACCTAACAGTGCAATGCTGGATTGTAGGATAGTGCTGTTTTTAACTTTTTTAAAGTTAAAAAAGTTAAAAAGTTTTTAAAGTTTAAAAAGTTTAAAGTTTAAAAAAGTTTAAAAACTTTTGCATTTACACCAACTGTGCAAGTAAGTTTCTTTTTCTCCACATTCTCGCCAATACTTGTTTCTTGTGTTTTTGATTTTAGCTATTTTGACATGTGTGAGGTAATATCTCATTGTAGTTTTGATTTGCATTTCCCTGATGATGAGTGATATTGAGCATCTTTTCATGTGTCTATTGGCCATCTGGGTATCTTCTTTGGAGAAATGTCTGCTCATGTCTTCTGCCCATTTTTGAATTGAATTACTCATATTCTTGGGTGTTGAGTTAGAAGTTATTTATATATTTTGGATACTAACCCTTTATCAGATAAGTCATTTGCAAATATCTTCTCCCATTCCATAGGTTCTCTTTTAGTTTTGTTGACTGTTCCTTCACTGTGCAGAAGCTTTTTATTTTGATGTCGCTCAATTGTGTATATTTGCTTTTATTTCCCTTGATGCAGGAGACATATCTAAAAAAAGGTTGCTATAGCTGATGTCAGAGAGATTACTATTTGTGCTCTCTTCTAGGACTTCTATGATTACAGGTCTCATGTTCAGGTCTTTTAATGAATTGTTTCTTTTTCTGCATGATGTAAGAAAGTTGTCCAGTTTCATTCTTTTACATGTAGCTGACCAGTTTTACCAACACTATTTGTTGAAGAGACTGTCTTTTTCTCATTTGATATTCTTTCCTTCTTTTTTTTTTAATGTTTATTTATTTTTGAGATGGGGGCGGGGCAGAGAGAAGAAAGCATAGAATCCAAAGCAGGCTCCAGGCCCTGGGCTGTTAGCACAGAGCCTAATGTGGGCTTGAACCCATGAACTGGAAAATCTTGACCTGAACCGAAGTCAGACATTTAACCAACTGAGACACTCAGGTGCCTATCATTTGATATTCTCTACTTCATTGTCAAAAATTGATTGACCATATTCTTGTAGGTTTATTTCTGGGTTTTCTATTCTGTTCCATTGATCTATGTGTCTGATTTTGCGCCAGTACCAAACTGTTTTGGGTACTACCACCTTGTAATATAACTTGAAATCGAGAATTGTGATACCTCCAGCTTTGATTTTCTTTTTCAGAATTGCTTTGGCTATTCCAGGTCTTTTGTGGTTCTATATAAATTTTAGAAATTTTGTTCTAGTTCTGTAAAATGCTGTTGGTATTGCATTAAATCTGTAGATTACTTTGGGTAGTATAGACATTTAACAAGATTTGTTCTTCCAATCCATGAGCATGGAATGCCTTTCTATTTCTTTGTGTCATCTTCAATTTCTTTCATCAGCGTTTTATACTTTTCAGAGTATAGGTCTTTTACTACTTTGCTTAGGTTTATTCCTATGTATCTTATTATTTTTGGTGCAATTGTAAAAGGAATGGATTCCTTGATTTCTCTTTCTTCTGCTTCATTATTGCTGTATAGAAATGCAACAGATTTCTTTATGTTGATTTTGTATCCTTTAATGAATTCATTAATGAATTTTAATGAATTCATTCATCAGTTCTAGACATTGTTTTTGGTGGAGTCTTTTGGGTTTTCTACGTAGAGTATCTTGACATCTGCAAAAGTGACAGTATTACTTTTTCCTTACCAATTTGGATGCCTTTAATTCTTTTACTTTTCTAACTGCTGTGGCTAGGATTTCCAGTACTATGTTGAATAAAAGTGGTGAGAGTGAACATCCTTGTCTTGTTCCTGACATTAGGGGGAAAGCTCTCAGTTTTTCTCCATTGAGTATGATGTTTACTGTGGGTTTTTCATATGTGGCCTTTATTAAGTTGAGGTATATTCCCTCTACATCTATTTTGTCGAGGGCTTTTATCATGAATGTTGTAATTTGTCAAATACTTTTTTGTATATGTTAAAATGATTATTTTTTTTCCTTTCTTTCATTGATGTGATGTATCATGCTGATTGATTTGTGAATATTGAACCACACTTGCATCCCAGGAATAAATCCCCCCTGATTGTGATGAATTATTTTTTTTTAAATGTACTGTTGGGGAGGCACCTGGGTGGCTCAGTCGGTTGAGCATCTGACTTCAGCTCAGGTCATGATCTCAGTTTGCGAGGTCAAGCCCCACATTGGGCTCTGTGGTGACAGCTCAGAGCCTGAAGCCTGCTTCGGATTCTCCCTCTCTCTCTGCCTCTGCCCCACTCATGCTCTGTCTCTCTGTGTCTCAAAAATAAAGATAAACATTAAAAAAAATTTTTAAATTTAAAATGTACTGTTGGGTTCTGTTTTCTAGTATTTTGTTGAAAATTCATGTATCTGTGTTAATCAGAGATATTGGCCTGTAGTTCTCTTTTTTTGTGGTGTCTTTATCTGGTTTTTGGTATCAGGGTGATGCTGACCTCATAGAATGAATTTGGAAGTTTTACTTCTTCTATTTTTTGAAATTGTTTGAGTAGAATAGGTGTTAACTCTTCTTTAAATGTTTGGTAGAATTTGCTAGTGAAGTCATCTGGTCCTGGACTTTGGTATATTGGAAATTTTTTGATTATTGATTCAATCTTGCCAGTAATCAGTCTGTTGTTCAGTTTTTCTGTTTCTTCCTGCTTCAGTTTTGATAGGTTGTGTGTTTCTAGGAATTTATCCATTTCTTCTAGGTTATGCAATTTTTGGCATTTTTTTAATGTTTATTTACTTATTTTGAGAAAGAACAAGAAAGCGCAAGTGGAGGAGAGGCAGAGAAAGAGGGAGACAGAAAATCCTAAGCAGGGTCTACACCATCAGCGCAGAGCCCAACATGGGACCCAGACTTGTGAATCATAAGATCATAACCTGAGCTGAAACCAAGAGCTGGACACTTAACCAACTGAGCCACCCAGGTACCCCGGCATGTAGTTTTTATAATATTCTCTTACAATTGTTTGTATTTCTGTACTGTTGGTTTTTATTTCTCCTGTTTCATTTGTTATTTTCCTTTTTTGAGTCTTTTTTTTTTTATGACTTTGGCTAGAGGTTTTCAATTGTTTTGAACTTTTCAAAGAACCAGAACCAGGTTTCATTGGTCTGTTCTATTGTTTTTTGTTTCTATGTCATTTATTTCTTCTCTCATCTTTACGATTTTCTTCCTTTTGCTGGTTTTGGGTTTTGTTTGTTGTTCTTTGTTTAGCTCCTTTAGGTGTAAGATTAGAGTGTTTGAGACTGTTCCTGCTTCTTCTTCTTCCTTTTTTTAAGTTTATTTATTTATTTTGAGAGAGACAGAGAATGTGAGTAGGAGATGGTCAGTGAGAAGGAGAAGTCCAAGCAGGCTCCACGCACAGTCAGCACAGAGCCCAATGTGGGGCTCAAACTCATGAAACCATGAGATGATGACCAAAATCAAGAGTTGGACACTCAACCGATTGAGCCACCAAAGAGCCCCTCTTGCTTCTTGAAGTAGGTCGGTATTGTTATAAACTTCCCTCTTTGGACCACTTTTGCTGCATCCCAAAGGTTTGAGACTGTTGTGTTTTCATTTTTGTATCTTTCTATTTACTTTTTGATTTCTTCTTTGATTTCTTGGTTGACCCATTCATTGTTGAGTAGCATGTTGTTTAACCTCCATGTATTTGTGGTCTTTCCAGATTTTTCTTGTGGTGGACTTCTAGTTTCATAATGCTGTGGTCAGAAAAGATGCATGGCATGACTTTGCTCTTTTTTAATTTGTTGAGGCCTGTTTTTTTATCTAATATGTAATGTATTCTGGAGAATATTCTATATGCACTTCAAATTAAGGTGTATTCTACTGTTTTAGGATAGAATGTATCTGTTAAATCCGTCTGGTCCAGTGTATCATTCAAAACCAAACACAAAACACGATTTGTGTTTGGATGATCTGTCCATCAATGTAAAGTCTCCCACTATTATTGTGTTACTATCAATTAGTTCCTTTATGTTTGTTATTCACTCTTTTATGTATTTGGGTGCTTCCATGTTGGGTGCATATATTTACAATTGTTATATCTTCTTGTTGGATTGTTTCCTTTATTATTATACAGTATTCTTTTTGTCTTTTTACGGACTTTCTTTTAAAGTATTTGGTCTGATAGAAATATCACTACTCTGGCTTTCTTTCAACATCCATTTGCATGATAAGTGTTTCTCTATCCTGTAACTTTAAAACTGCAGGTGCCTTTAAGTTTAGAATGAGTCTCTTGGAGGCAGCATATAGATAGGTCTTTTTTTTTTTTAATTCATTGTGTCACCCTATGTTTTTTTGTTTGTTGATTTATTTTTTGGGAGAGGCAGAGAGAGTGAGCACAAGTGGGGGAGGGGCAGAGAGTGAGGGAGACAAAGAATCATCCAAAGCAGGCTCCTTGCTGTCAGTGCAAAGTCCAACATGGGGTTTGAACCCACAAACCATGAGATCATGACCTGAGCCAGTCAGAAGCTCAACCAACTGAGCCACCCAGGCTCCCCCAAAATTTCCCACATTTTTTAAAAGTTTACTTAATTTAAAGAAAGACAACACGAGAGAGAGCAGGGAGTGGCAGAAAGAGGGAGAGATAGAATCCCAAGCAACCTCTGTTAGCGTCGAGTCTGATGAGACTGAGAGTCCTACTCAATCTTAGGAACCAAGAGATCATGACCTGAGCCAAGATCAATAGTCAGATGTTTAACCAACTGAGCCCCCCATCACCCTATGTCTTTTGATTGCAGTATTTAGTCCATTTACTTTCAAAGTAATTATTGGTAGGTACGTATTTGTTGCCATTTTGTTTTGTGGTTGTTTTTGTAGTTTTTCTATGATCCATTATTTTCTTTCTCTCTTTCATGGTTTGCTGGTTTTCTTTAGTGATATCCTTGGGTTCCTTACTCTTTATTTTTGCATATCTATTACTGCTTTTTGATTTGTGGTTACTACTCAGTTTATATATAACGACTTATGCATATAGCAGTATATATTAAACTGTTGGTAACTTAATTTTGAACTCGTTCTTTCCTCCTTTTCCCTCCATGTTTCAGACATTTGGTATCATATTTTATATCCTTTTATATTGTGCTTCTCATGACTGATTTTTATAGGTATATTTAAAATTTTAAAACTTTTTTTTTTGCTTTAGTGCTTCCTATTTTTCTTACTCTTACTTATGGTTTTTGTTTTCCACTTACAGAGTCCCCCTTAACATTTTTTGTATAGCAAGTTTAGTGGTCATGAATTCCTTTATCTTTTGTTTGTCTTAATGCCCTTCTATTCTGAATGATAGCCTTGCTGGATAGAATATTCTTGCCTTGCTATTCTTGGCAGATTCTAGCCTTGCTATTCTTGGCAGATTTTTCCCTTTCAGCCCTTTGAATATTTCCTGCCACTCTCTTCTGGCCTACAAAGTTTCCCTTGAAAAAATTAACTGATAGCCTTATGGGGTTTCCTTTATGTAGCTTTCTTCCTTTCTCTTGCAACTTAAAAAAAATTTTTTTATTAAAAATTGTTTTTAATGCTTATTTATTTTTGAGACAGAGAGAGGATGTGGTGGGGGAGAGGCAGAGAGACAGACACAGAATCTGAAGCAGGCTCCAGGCTCAGAGCTGTCAGCTCAGAGCCTGACGTGGGGATCAAACCCTCAAGCCATGAGATCAAGACCTGAGCTGAAGTTGGATGCTCAACTGACTGAGCCACTCAGGCGCCCCTAAAATTCTTTTTTTTATCAATGTTTTTTTTTTGCCATTTTAATTACTATGTGTCTTTGTGTGGACCTCCTTGGGTTAAATTTGTTGGGGGATCTCTGTTTCCCTCTCCAGATTCAGGTTTTTCAGTTATTATTTCATCAAATATATTTTCTGCCCCCATTTCTCTCTCCTCTTCTTCTGTGATTCCTATAATGTGAATGTTATTTTGTTTGATAGAATTACTGAATTCTCTACATCAATGCTCATTATGCAGTATTTGCTTGTCTCTCACCTGTTCAGCTTATTTTCCATTACTCTATCCCTCAAGTCACTGATACATTCCTCTGCTTCCTATAGTATACTATTTATTCCATCTGTTGTTTTTTTAATACAAATTATTGAGTTCTTCATCTCTGATATGTTGTTTTTATCTCTTTGTCAAGGTCTCACTGATGTCCTCCAACCTTTTCTGAAGTCATGATTATTGCTTTAAATTCTCTATCAGGTGTATTGCTTATTTCTCTGTTTCACTTAGATCTCCTGCTGTGATTTTGTCTTGTTATTTCATGGGGGACATATTTCTCTGTCTCCTCATTTTTTCTGCCTCTCTGGGTCTATTTCTATGTGTTAGGAAAGTCAGCTCCATCTTCTCTAGAATGTAAGGCTTTATAAAGAACAGTTTCTGTAAGGCTCTGCAGTACAGTGTCCCCTGGCACTTCAGGGAAGTCTCCTATGTGTGTTGTTTTCATCCCCCACCCACCAATGATGAATTAGTTAATAAATAATTATACATATAATACATAATATAATGTATAATACATGTAACATATAATACATAAACATATACAAGTACTTATTAACTAATCCACTGTGTGTATATGTGTGTAAAAGGGAATTTTTTTTCTTACAACTATAAAGATTGATAGTTATTTAGATGAAGGACAGGGGACAGGGACAGAGGATAGGGAAAGACAATGGGAAATATCTAGAATATAGTTGGTAGAGGAAAAGCAAGTTACTTTGCAAAAGTATGTTGAACTATGGTTCATTTTTATAAAAAATTGTAATTACATATATATTATGTAAGATATTCTTAAATTTAAAAACCTTGAAGAATGCAACCGAATTTTTAGTAGTGATTTTTTCAGAATTGAGACAGGCATAATGAAGGAATTAATTACTGCCTTACATTTCTGAAATGTTTGAACAAAACCCATTACATGCATATATACATACACTTACTGTCTCCCCCCACACACATAAAAGGGCTAAAGTGTAATATCTTTAAAAGCCCTCATTCCGGGGTACCTGGGTGGCTCAGTTGGTTAAGTGTCTGACTTCGGCTTAGGTCATGATATCATGGCTTGTGAGTTGGAGCCCCAGAATTGGGCTCACTGATATTGGCATGGAGATGGCTTTGGATCCTTTGTCACCCTTGATCTTTGCCCCTCCCCACTCATTCTTTCTCCCTCGAAAGAAAGTTTAAAAACACAATAAGTAAAAGCCATTGTTCAGATTTTCCTCATAAGAGAAAATTTGTGACATTTCTTTAAGTTATAGAACAAAAAAATTAAGGATAAAATTAAGAAAAATGAAGACTTTCTTTTCCTTTACGACTACTCCCAGTCTTTTCTTTTTGATTGTGTTCAAAATGAGTCCATCTTTTATGCATATCTGTTTCAATTTTTCATTGATTTATTTGTCATAAGGCTCAACCTGTAAACATGTATCCAGTTTCCTGGGATCCATGACACTACCCAATATATTAAATTCCAGGCTGTCAATATTCCCCTTCACATAATTCGATAGTAGTCTGATCTGAGATGACGTTGCTGATGTGAGCACTGGATATAAGAAAGAGAGAAATATCTTTCTAATACTAAATAGGGCAAAACTTATACTCTGAAATAACTTTATATCTAATTTATCATTAATGTACATTATAATCTTTTTTTTTTTTACTTGTTTATTTTCCATCCACATAATGCAGTCAGAAGAGAACTTAGGAAATGAAGTTCATCGCTTACTGGATTAGTTTTGAGGTGATTATGGAACATCGAAGAGAAAAATATTGATAGGTATCTGTCAGGAGAGAGCTCTAGTTCAAAGGTGTAAGTGTGGCAACTGCAGAGGCTTAGGAAGATGACGTAGTAGAAGGACTGGACTGTAAGTTCACCTTGTCCCACGTTGATAACTAGATATCACTCACATCTGAGTAACTAAACCAGAGAGTGATCTGAAGACTGGCAGAACAGCCTCCACAACTAAATGTAGAGAAGAAGCTGCCTCAAATCGAGGTTAGGAAGGGCAGAAACGGTGTCTGGGGGCTGCCCACGGGAGGTGGGGAGCTGCAGTTGGTCATGAAGACAGGAAAGCACGGGGAGCCCACATGGGGGAAGTGAATCCTCATAACATCTAGCCTTGAAAACCAGTGGGGCTAAATTCTGTGAGATTGTGTCATCAGCCGGACTTGGAGCCTGGAGCTGTAAAAGTCAGCTGACTTACCACTGGGCGAGTGGGAAGGCAAATGCTAGTGAGAATCATTTGGGCAGTCTAAGTCCTTAGACAGTCTAGGGAGAGGCAACATAGAAGGGTGAGTAGCTTACACAACAGGAGGAGGGTCTGTTTATCCTGACTTCAGAGCAGTCAGGGAATTGTCCAGGCGCAAAGGGGCTGGCAGGTGGCATTTTCCTCTCCCACCCCCAGCATAAACACAGGGCCACCTTCAGGAGGGAGTGCTAGAAGGACACTTGCTACCCGACCTGCTAGGAGTGTGCCCCACCCAGGAGTTCTCCTGAGGACTTGCCCACTCCAAGCCTACTGGCCTTCGGCCCTGGGCTCAATCCACGTTTTGTTAACTATACCCGCATCCCTTGCACGCACCACACTTCAGGGAATCTAGCCTAGGACCAGTGGCTCAGTGCCAATTTTGCTAACGCCACCATCCCACTCAGGAGCTCTCCTGCAGTCAGTCTCCCTCACAGACAGCTTACCTAGGTCTCATCAACCTCACAGAGAGCACGCACAGCCCACAACGGGCCGAGAGACCATTTGCTTTATTGTGAGCATTAAAACAATTTTGCCACTAGGACCCTGATACATATATCTTTAAAAGCAAAACAAGGTTGCTTGCTTAAGTAATGTTGCAGGATTTTTTACCTCAGTACACAAGGTTCGTTGTCTAACTGCTTTGAACAAGGAAGAGGGGTACACAAAATAAGCAGCAGGCAAAAGTTTATTAGCATATAAGGCCAGAAAGGAAGAATGGTATGAAGGATGTCTTCATAGAGAGGGGGCATTCGAAAGTGAAGGCTCACAGCTATAGGCAAGGGTCCTTGTTTTAGAAGGTTCTGGTTGTTCCCCCCGCCCCCCTTCCCTTCTCCTGTGTTCCTTCCCATCCTACCCTTATTGGCTAGATAGCTCTAGGTGCTGGGCTGTCCATTCCTGACTGGCTCGATTTCATTGTATGAGGGGTAGTCTGTGGCCATAGCATTTCTTGTGGGTCATACATTCTATGGTCTACGACTTATTTTTAGTTAGGTCTTTTGTCGAATTCCTGAGGGAAACCTGAGAGGGAGTAGGTGGTGTCTGTTCCATTCCTAACAGGAACTTTAAGCCTGAGGGGGTTTGCTGTGGTCAGGCACTCACAGCATTGGTGGAAAATCTGTGTTCTTCCCCCACCCATGGACCTCAGGTCCTAACCCTTTCCTCTCTGCCTACTGAATCTTATCTTTTCCTATCATAGTAATGTCTACACTTAAAATTTTTTATACTTAATGCCAAATATTTTCCTTCTGATTAACATCAATTTACTCTTCCATCAAGAGTGTATAAAAAGTGTTGCTTTCTTGAGCCTTTGATAACAATATATAATTCAAACTTTTGAATCATCTGTTATCTGACCCATTTCCTAAATAGAAAAAATTGAATAGTTTTATTTTTACTAGCCATTAATATTTCCTTAAAAATTTTTTTTAATGTTTATTTATTTTTGAGACAGAGAAACACAGAGCCTGAGTAAGGGACAGGCAGAGAGAGAGGGAGACACAGAATCGGAAATAGGCTCCAGGCTCTGAGCCATCAGCCCAGAGCCCGACGCGGGGCTCGAACTCCCGGACTGCGAGATCGTGACCTGGCTGAAGTCGGACGCTTAACCGACTGCGCCACCCAGGCGCCCCTTCTTTATTTTTAAATGTTTTTTATTTATTTTTGAGAGAGAGACAGAGAGCGCTCAAGCGGGGGAGGGGTAGAGAGAGAGGGAGACACAGAATCCGAAGCAGGCTCCAGGCTCTGAGCTGTCAGCACAGAGCCCGACGTGGGGCTTGAACTGAACTAGGAGATCATAACCTGAGCCGATGTCGGATGCTTAATCAACTGAGCCACCCACGTACCCCCTCATTTTCTATAATGTAGCAGGATCCTCACACCAAAAGCCATGACACCGAGGCTTTTCTTTCCAGGAAGCAACTTTATCTATGTGGACATGGGCTCAAATGCTTTGTACCTGAAAAACTGAGCCCCAAATGCTGGGTGGTGTAGGCTTTTACGCAATTTTTACTTCTTTGTCTCCCTTATATGGGTAATGTATAGACATACAGTCTGATTGGGTGGTCTCAAGTTATAGGGTCATGAGGGATGTCACCTAGCACATAGCCAAGTTACCTTCCCTTATCTCGAAGTCTTTTGTCAACACATTCCTTAGGGAGGGGACTCTACCACAATAATTTTAATACAAGGAAGTTGTACCCAGTCATCTCCAAAGTTATGCACAATTAAAGCCGCTTTCTTGTGAGGCCCAGCCAGCTCTGGTCATTTGTATGTGTGGAATTGCTTTGAAATACTCTAAAGAATTCTACCAATATATAGGTGATAATACTACCCTTATTGTGATTTTGCAATCACTCAGTACATTGAAAACATGAGTTTAAGACAGTAGACCGGGGACCTGGCCAGGGATCCCAGAGAAACATGGCTCGACTGCAAAGGGTTCAGACTAGTGGGAGGTTTATGTAAGTAAACCGTAGCCAGATTACTGAAAGCTTTGAATGCCACATTTGGATTTTGGACATAAAAATAAAGTTTATGCTGTTGTGTCAGCATTTAATATAAAGTTGTTTGTAACACTGGTTGCATATTCATACTACTGGGAAGATTTTTAATAAAGAATATGTGACCCAGAAGACATGCCTATGGATTTTGGTCATATTGGTTTGGAATGAGCCCTGGGCATTGGTATTTTAAAAGCCTCTTCACACTGATGTTTTAAAAAATGTGATTTGTACATTCAGACTGGATTGAAAATCACCCTTACAGGATAAAGTGGATTTCTCTATATTTTACATTGCATTTTCCCCACTTCTGCTCCCCTTCTGGATTGAATATTTGTTATGAGTTTTGTGTTCCTATCACTTTAGTATCTTAAAAGCCTTTTTAAAAAAGGCTGGTGCATCCTTGATCAGACTTACTCACCCTTGCTTGATGATCCTGGAATCACCAAAGCTTGAAGAGATTTGACTCCGTGTATGGGCCACAGCTTTGCCTATACATTTCCTGTGAAGATGATCAAGATGCAACATACAAATGATCAAAGTGAAGAGACTGCCTGCATGATTGTAAATCATTCTAGATTTTCTGTAAGATTGTTTAGCTCTTTTTAAAAAATTTTTTAATGTGTATTAATTTTTGAAGGAGAGAGAGATACAGTGTGAGTGGGGGAGGGGCAGAGAGCGAGGGAGACACAGAATCGGAAGTAAACTCCAGGCTCTGAGCTGTCAGCACAGAGCCTGACGCAGGGCTGGAACTCACGGGAACTTAGGAACGGTGAGATCATGACCTGAGCTGAAGTCAGACGCTTAACCAACTGAGCCACCCAGGTTCCCCAAGACTGTTTAGCTCGTAAGTGAGGAATAGCAAATCAGATTTGGGAATCTACTTTCAGTTTCATGGTTGCCCTTATTTAACTATTTGATAAGAGAATGTTACTCAGTTTCCTCGGAAATATAGGAATATATGCATTCACGGAATCGATTGAAAATGTATTCAGGGGCTCCTGCGTGGCTCAGTTGGTTAAGCCTCCGACTTAGGCTCAGGTCATGATCTCACCCCTCGTGAGTTCGAGCCCCGCGTCAGGCTCTGTACTGACAGCTCAGCCTGGAGCCTGCTTCGGATTCTGTGTCTCCCTCTCCCTCTCTGCCCCTCCCCCACTCATGCTCTGTCTCTGTCTCTCAAAAAAAAAAAAAGAATAAATGTTAAAAAAAAAAAAGAAAATGTCTTCAGTCTGTTCATCCAAAATAGTAATTACTAAACTTCTGTGTTGCACATAATGCATATATAAAAACAGTCTATTTCTTGTTTGATAAGAAAAATAACATCAAATGTCTCCCACCTGTATGTAAAATGTTTTACAGATTACAGAAAGAAAAAAGTGAATACTCAACAGAAATTTGTCTTTCCAGGTGTCTGCTGGTATAGCTAAGCAGAGCCGATAATGTGAACTGCTGCTGCCATCTGCAGCGTGGAAGGCTTATTAAAAGCATGTTACCTCTGTGTATACAAAGAGGGAGTGTGGGGCAAGCTGAGGGCAAAATACAAGCTAGCACCACTCCCCCCTCCACCCCCACCCCAGGTGGGATATGTGGGCTATTCCTCAGGCACTCCTGGATGCCCAAGAACAAAGGAAAGGAAAGAAAACAAATGGCTGGGGGTCTCCATCAGTTTATAACTATCTTAGTAAATTACCAGAGGAAGGCAATCTTATCACTAGCCTAATCTCCAGAAACCTATAGACTCCCATTCCCTAGAGCCCCAACATCACCCCTCCCTGGTTTTGTGGGGAACAAAGGCAAGAAGGAAATGGCAGGTACAATTAAGTTTCCTTATAACCTGCAACTCATTGACAAATATTTGAGGCAGGCAGAGTAAACTGTTTCTCCAGGAAGTTCGTACTGTCTTCATGTTAATACTATGCTAGACGGAAAAACAACTTTAGCTTGACAATTAGCAAGGCCTCAGGTATCTTCGAGTCCTCTTTAACATATCAAGTGTCCCTCGGGAGGCCTCCCTTTTGTCTTTACCTCCCCCAATTCCATAGTAAATAACCAGTCACTCTTCAAAACCCCAGGGCGTCCCTGTGCTTTAATAAAATCACCATTTTTGCACCAAAGAAGTCTCAAGAATTCTTTCTTGGCCGTCAGCTCCGGACCCCATGAACACATCCCCCGTCACCAGAACTTCATATATAACTGGGTTTTGAACACCTTGCTTATTTAAAAGGTAAGAACTACTTAATTTCTCTATTAGTCTATGTATTTTCTACAGCTAGCTTTAAATGTATGTAGAATGTAGTATATTTTAAATTATTAAAAGCATATATGAATATGATCTGCACCAAAACGAATACTGAGATTATATTTGGTTATGCTGAAATTAATTTTGAACAAGCAATTAAATGATAGACTAAAATGGCCCTTATGATTCATTGATACTAGGAAATCTTTTCTAAATCATTTATGTTTACCAAAGTTTTATAAAAGTCACTAAAATACAATTTAAACGTTTTTTTCAAATAGTTTTTTTTTCAGGTTTACCCATTACTTACTTAATCTATCATATAGATTAGTAATACAGGTATCCACAAAGATGACCCCAGACATGCACTGTCAATGGATGAAAGATTTTAAGTTGTGTATATGTTGCTTTCCTAAACAGAGATAGCACAGTGATGAAAATACTACTTAGATCTTAGGGGGATGAGAAATTTTCTCTCTTAGGTTTCTGAATTCCCTATGTATTTAAAAAATTCTCCTTTTGCCATTTCTTGTCCACTCATATTTTCATCATAAAAGGTAGACAAAAAGTTAACAACACTGTGAAACTTGCAAGTTACTTAACCTTACTGAGCATTGATTTCCCTATCTGTGCTTTTGGGTTTATAATAATCCTTTTGTTGTTGCATTGCAGTTAAATGAGAATTGTATGTGAGAAGTGTAGCACAATATCTACAACATGCTCATTAATGTTAACTTTTACATTATGAAACAAATCATTTCATCATGTTTAATTGTGTTCAAAATAACCAAGTTTTCATATTTTATTTTTTTAATTTTGAAAATTTAATATTAAAAAAAAATTTTTTTAGAGGCAGCAGGCGTGAGTTGGGGAGACAGGCAGAGAGACAGAGAGAGAGAAAGAAAGAATCTTAAGCAGGCTCTGTGCTCATTAGAGCCTGAAATGGGGCTCAATCCCATCACTCTGGGATCATGACCTGCGCTGAAGTTAAGAGTTGGATGCTTGACCAATCAAGCCACCCAGGTGCCCACAAATTTTCATATTTAAAATCTCTTACATTTCTATTGTAATTGATTGTTAAAAACTTGACATTTATAATTAAATGCAAAATTCCAAGAAATGCATTTTCAATTTTTTTAATAATAATATTTGGCAAATAAGATACTGGCTCATTCAACAAAATCTAGTATGATTATCTCCTTTTCTTTAGCAAAATTTTAGTTACTTCATTTTTTATCTTTAAAATAGATCATAGATTTCTTAAATTATATAACTTAAATTTGTGATGCCTCATCAAACACCTACACAGTTGGATAAACTACAACACAGGTCACTAGATACAATGCTCACGTGTTTTTATGACAAAAAATGTCGTAGCATAAGAAATAAACGAAATCCATTTGCATTTAGAGAATTTTTATTAAAAAGGCTTTTTCTTTTTGAGATAGTTCCAAACCAAAATGTTGGAAGAAAAAAATAAAAGTTTAAATGAAGGAAAAATTGCTGAACTTGATAACTCAAAATCTCAAAATATTGTCAACAATAGTTTCTTTTCCCCATAACTTTAACAATTAAAGAGACTATGTCAGAACTGTTAAAATAAGAGTAAGTTGTGAAGTATTAATATTTTATATTATTTCCTATGTTCACATTTTGATAGCAAACAACAAATCTAAAAGAAATGTATATAAGCCTCAATGAATTAGAATTTTAGTGAACTGCTACATATGCTGCTGGGCTAGACTCCGATTCTTCCGATCATCCATCAAAACCCCTCTTTTGTAGGGAAATTTGGGTGACTTGTCTAATGAGTGTTAATTCCTTTCCTCCAGGATATTATGGATAAGGAAGGATATTAAAAAGTGTGTGTGTGTGTGTGTGTGTGCGCGCGCGTGTGTGTATTTTTTTTCTTCAGTACCTGTTGTTTCACCCAGACTCCGTTTGAGTTCAGTCTAGTTTGTAAATAATTTTCAAAGCCATTAGAGGATGCTTTGGTCCAGTATAGACAAAATGCATCCAGGAGAAGCTATTTTTTGAATCATGATGTAGCACTACTATTGGAGGAACACCTGTGGTGCAGCTGAGGGGAGAAGGGTGGCCTCATTGCTCAGGAAGAGTCTAAATTCATTAGGTGCATCCTGAACTCATGGGGCCTCTTTATTCTTGGTGATAATTACAGTGTTTCTCACTTCTATGTCTTGTGCTGTGCTCTTGGCTTGGCATTTTTTTTTTCCTTTTTTAAGTAGACTCCACACCCGGTGTGGGGCTCAAACTCACAACCCCGAGATCAAGAGTTACATACATGCTCCTCCCACTGAGCCAGCCAGGCAGTTTGCTCTTGGCTTGGAATGTTCTCCTAGGTGTACATTTCTGCCTTTGACCCCACCTGGCCGGGAGGACACACATACACTCATCTCACGATTTGTTATCCTCTCTCTAAGGGCTCTAATCTGTCACGCTAAATGTACTGAATGTCTCCTCTTTTTGTGCCTGGACGTACGTTCTTTAACGTTCTTTAACACTGTAGTATTGTATGGGTTATGGTGAGTGGTATGGGACTGGGGCTGGACAGAAACAGGCTTTTCCTTGAGTTCTTGATATCCCTTACATCTCTTATCCAATCAAGTGCCCAGTTTTGTTAATTCCTCTTAACATATTTAATTCCTCTTCCATACCTTACCTTGGAAGACTCTATATGATCTAGCCCTGACCACTTTTCTTACTGCAACTCATGCCTCCCTCTCTCTTGTTTATTATACCTCATTTGCACAGGCTTCCTGTGTTTCTCAAGCTTGCCAGCAGGCTCTTGAGTTGGAGAGTCAGGTGAGCCTGGAACTCACTTTTCCATCAACTACGAACTCTGTTTTTCCATATATTCTAATGGATTGCTGCTGCCTTTTCCCCTTTCTCTGCTCAAATGCAAAGGAACAGCAGCTCCATTTTTCTCGATTTATTTATTCTCAAGTACTTTTCTTCATGAAAAGAAAAATGATTGTTCATCATAGCAATGGGTAACAATCAAAACCAGTATTAAACTTGTTTAATCAGTGATTGATTACAAAAGTGCACACATGTATGAAATAAATTCAGTAACATTCCCTGCAATCTACTTTTGAAAAATCAGTAATCAGCCGTAGCTTTACTCCAGTGAACATTTCTGACAGTCAGCCAGTCAGAAACCATCTTACTTTGGTAAGTTAGTTTCCATAGCTAAAGTCAACACTCTAGCTTCTACACTTCCCACTTTTCCAAAAACCCTGTGCAAGCTTTCTCCTTTGCTTATAAACTATGTCTTACAAATTCAGCTCTCCCTTGCCTGAGTAAGCAATAAATTCAACTTATTGTTTTAGATATTGAGGGATGGACTCTTGATCAGTATTTATGATCACCTATGATAACGTGATATTTTTTGTTACCTGTTGGTTAATGTCCATCTGTATTAAAATACAAGTTCCAAGAGGGCAAGCACCCTGTTGCTTTGTTCACTGCTGGAACATCATACTGACAGAGATGCCTTGTACATAATACCAATGTCCTAAATATTTGGTGAATGCATCTTTAGAGTAGGAATTGTTGCCACTTAGCATAATGTCTCCACTGCCTAATATAGTGCCTAGTACATAGAAGGAATTCCAGAAGATACTAGTTAAATAAATTAATGAATAAACTCATGGACAGTACATGTTTTAGAATATTTTTTAGGCATGTCCTTGAAGTGAACCAATGATTATTTAGATCTCTGTGTGTCCATATAGGTCTTTTGTACTCATCTGTCTCTTCAGAAATATACTAGATGAAAAGATGCCCACTTGCCTCTTTGACACCTTCTTCTAGAAAACTTAAAGGAATTATAAAATCAGTATGTTTGAAACTGAACCCATGCTCTTTATCCCTAAACCAGATCGTCCTCTAATTTTCTATCAGTACATTTACTGATAGGCTGGGAATTCCCTTTCTCCCTCAAGTCTTGATTTTCAGTCCAGCATCAAGTAATGGTGATTTTATTCCTTAATGGATCTCGAATCTGCTCACTTCTCTTCCTTTGCATGAGTGCCACATGTCCAAGCTACCATTAACTGCACCTAAGCTACTAATCGGTCAATGAACATCCTTTCCTATACTCTTACCAATCTAAACTTCAATTAGTTAACTCTCTTCTTATGAACTTTTATCAGATGCTTTGCTGATGAGACAAAGTCTAGAATCTTTAACATGGCCACAGGCCCTATTCATCCCATCTCATACCATATTCCACCTCACTGTCTGAACTCCAGTCACTGGCCTTCTTTATGTCACATGAGATTGTCATGTCTTCATCCTCCCCCATCACAGAGCTCAGCCAAACACATTCCTCCTTCTGCTCCACTTATTGTTCATATATTAAATCTACAATTACTCCCTCACAACCTGACCAAGTCAAATACCTCTGCCGAACTTGGCACCTTGTCCATCTCCTATAAACACTTGTAGTTAAAGTCTAACCTTGATGTGTGTCATTATTGGACTAATAAGGATCTCTTGGAACTCTAAGCACCAAAGTGGGGGATACAGTATTTTTGGCATACTGGAGACAGTCAATAAATATTTATTAACTTAAGGAAAGAATGAATGAATAAATGGGAGGCATTTGAATTTGGTCAAATCTTTCCTAGTACATCTCAGAATAAACAGGGCTGGAGCCTGTGTTCTGAGAGTGTAGTGGGGCCAAGAAGAGTCAGTAAACCAGAAAACTGTGATGTACAGGGGATCTTACTCATTCTAGAGCTATATGCTTTTTACTGAATATTTTACTGAAAAGTGAGAGTCTCGCTCACCTCTCGTGGACTCCTGTTTGGTGGGAAAGAAAAAAGAAAAGTAGATCACAGAAGACATGTAAAGATTAATTTCACCTGTAGTAAGGAAGAGGAGAAAGGATGGATCTTAATTTGTTGTAGTGTGCAATTCAGGAGCAAAGTACTACAGGTTTTTGTTTTAATATAGCCAACTTTAAAATAAGTGCTGTATTCTAAGAAGGAGTTTTATCTTTTGGGAGTGTCCATTAGAAGTAGGTGTTTTACCAGTCAGAGCGGCGAAAATTAACCACTCAGGAAATGTAGAGAACCCTCTTGCACTGTTGGTGGGAATGCAAACTGGTGCAGCCACTCTGGAAAACTGTGGAGTTTCCTTAGAAAATTAAAAATAGAACTATCCTATGACCCAGCAATAGCACTACTAGGAATTTATCCAAAGGATACAGCAGTATTGATTCATAGGGGCACATGTTTATAGCATGTTAAGGCTCAATGTTTATAGCAGCGCTTTCAACAATAGCCAAATTATGGAAAGAGCCTAAATGTCCATCCACTGATGAATGGATAAAGAAGATGTGGTTTATACATACAATGGAATACTACTTGGCAATGAGAAAGAATGAAATCTGGCCATTTGCAGCAATGTGGATGGAACTGGAAGGTATTATGCTAAGTGAAATAAGTCAGTCAGAGAAAGACAGATATCAGTGTTTTCACTCATATGTGGAACTTGAGAAACTTAACAGAAGACTTTGGGGGAAGGGAAGGGGAAAAAATAGTTACAAACTGAGGGAGAGAGGCAAACCATAGAGACTCTTAAATACAGAGAACAAACTGAGGGTTGATGGGGGATGAGGGAGAGGGACATGGCTGATGGGCATTGAGGAGGGTACTTGTTGGGATGAGCTCTGGGTGTTGTATGTAAGTGACGAATCATGGGAATCTACCCCCAAAACCTAGAGCACACTGTATACACTGTACGTTAGCCAACTTAACAATAAATTATATTTAAAAAAAAGAGCAAAAATAATGCACAGCCACCGGCCCATAAAAAAAAGTAGGTGTTTTAAACTTTTTACTAGTTTTAGGGTTCATGTAAATAATTTTTTAAACCCAAATGTTGGTCATATTAAAATGTAGTATTTTTAAGTAGTATTTTTCTCCCATTTTTCCCACCATGAGAATCTCAAATGCTGCCTTTGTGACACCAAGTTAGAAAGTATTCCACTTTAGAAATCAAAAGTACAAGAAATACAAGAAGAAAATATGAAGCAGGTACACCTTGAGGGAGGAAATTTGGGACATGGAGCAGAACGGGGAGAGGAAAAGATAGAATCACAGGCAGTCTTCCACATACTTCCTGATATTCCTGTGTTTTTACTTCCTTTTGTTCCTCGACCAGGAATTCATAGGAAGCATATGCCTAATATGTGATAAGCCCTCAGAAAATGCTAACAACTTTTCTACATTTTATTAGTTAATAAGCATCTGCTTTAAAAATGCCACTTCCTGGGGCTCCTGGGTATCTCTGTCAGTTAAGCGTCTGACTTCAGTTCAGGTCATGATCTCACAGTTCCTGAGTTCAGGCCCCACGTAGAGCTCTGTGCTAACAACTCAGCCCGGAGCCTGCTTCAGATTCTGTGTCTACCCTGCTCTCTCTGCCCCTTCCCTGCTCGCACCCTGTCACTCAAAAAATAAATAATAAAAAAAAATTAAAATGCCACTTCCTTTAGCTGGTTGTGAATGACTGACCATAAGTCACACACACGTCAGTTAGAATAGACAAAGGGGAAAAGGAGGAAACACTGACGTCCCCCTAACTGTCACCGTAGCTCTGCAAAGTGGCAAATGGGAAAGTGAGAAGGTTCAGAAAGACTACAGGACAGATGCGAAGATACATAGCTACCACACAGCAGAGCTAGACTGAAGACAATGTCTCACACACAGGACTGTCGTTTGCTTCTGTGACTGTACTGTTCCCAACATGCAGGTCACACCCGTTACACTGAAAGAATGGATGGGGCCACTGGGAGAAAGATTGGGTGTGATGTGGAAGCACGGTTCTATTTTTGGTGGTCAATGCTTAAACTATTCTGCTCCACTAATCCATTTTTTATGGTTTGCTGAGGCATGCCAACAGAGAGGGCACTCAAAAAGGTGATTCTTTTCCTTTTCATCTTAATACAACCTAGAACCCTTACCCCAGAACCTAGCACTAAATTGCTATTTGTGGGCTATCTTGGGAATTTAACTAACACATACAACAGTATTTCTAGATGATAGATTCTTAATCCCAAGTAATTAACTTAGTTACAGATGCTTGGAACATAGTTCCTCTACCAAGTAGAGGATTGCTTGGAGTTGGTCTAAACACCTTTGTCAGTAGTTAAAAATTTGGGTAGTATTTGTATAATTCTAAAGTATTTGTATAATTTGGGTAGTCTTTGTATAATTTCAGATGGCTACATGGTGCTTTGCTTAAAACAAGCTTGTTTCCTCATTTTGAAAAGGGAGGATCTCTCGTCATTCCTAAAAAAAGATTCTAAAAGCTTCTTGTGTGGGCTTTGGGAAAGAGTGGGTAACTAGATGTAGTTACCTAGAGGACTCTGAAATGTTAAAATAGAAGGCATTAATTAATTGAATTAACTGTGTGCCCTGACTTCTGCATTTGCCTCATGTATTAAGGTTTTATTTATTTATTTATTTTTCTTTGCTTATTTTTAAGTAAGTCCTGGAATTGTGCTTTTTTTTCAGAGCCCTGGATTCCTTTTCTGACTGAACTTTCACTGTAATAGATAAATTTCCTGCTCTACACTACTGCTTTTACTAACTTAGAAGTCTGTTTATATGCTTGTTTAAATCTCTGGTGTGGGTATGTGTTTACACCATGCTTTGGTTTGTAAATTTTAGCTTCCTTCTGGAAATATTAGCTTCTTACCACTAGAACAAATTGATTTCATCTATCTTCCTCCTCATCTTTAAACATATTATTTATCCAACTTTTAGCCTTTCTGATATAAAGTAAAAATATCTCACTACAATAAGGTTAATAAACAAAGTCAAAAGACTACTTGATGAAAAAATATTTTGGAAAGCCAGTCCTTTTGATTAGTAACCAGCCTTAGTACCAGAAAAACTTCAAAGTGCTCTCTAAACATTGAATTTTCATCAGTGATGCTGCAAGCCTTAGTTCTCATCTTTCATGCTTACCCATGCAACAACTTCAAAAGGATTTAAAAGAAAGAATGACAATCTCTCAAAGCAACCCTGTGCTCAGGCCAGTAAGGCCAGTAATCTTTTCTTTAGCTAACATGCATTTACAACCAGATAATTGCTTCATTACATTATGCTTTAATAAATGTAATAATTAACATTTGTTACAAAAAAAGCAAATATTGCAAACCATTGAGAAATGAAATCCAGAGCCCAAGGGATTTCTAGAAGAAAATGAAAAAGAGTTAGACAGCGTCAAATATAGACATCTTCAAAGGGAAAGAGATCATTTAAACTTTACTTACTGAAACATGTTCTTGCATACTTGATTGTTTTTGTCATCTCGCTTGTTATAATCCAGCTAGTGAATGTTCAAAGAACATAAAATCCTACAAATAAATAAACTGAGTATGAGTGAATTTACAAAAAGGCGACAATTGAGATCAGGAGTCTCACAGGTAAGCTTTGATTATATAAAGAAATTATGTTTCCCAATGGTGTTTTAGCAACATGAGATTCATCAGTAAGAGGAAAGTCAAAACGTTTTAAGCTTCATGACACTTACATGTTTAGTTTTCAGAGTACAAGTTACTTGGAAATCTTATTGGAATCAGCAGGGTATCATCAGTCAAAATCTTAGGTGATCAAGACAGTGCAGACTTCGACTGCAGGACGTTCTCTGTCAGTGCGGGATGTTGTACTAGACACTGACCTTTGAACAAGTATTAGATATATCCTCATGGACTGTGTGGTTAGCAAGCAGGTAGTCATCGGAGGAAGTACTGAAAACTATACCAGAGGGAACTTAGAAATGGTAATTAGGGCTGTGGGTTGTGGAGTGGTAGCCTCAAACCAGAGAAGACCGAAAGTCAGATAGTACTTGCGAATTTTGCTGTTTGGATCAGGGAGTTCTCATACCAGCTACTTTCTGATGGTCTCTCTCTCAACACAAGGTAATGAAATGGACACAGTATTTAAAAATTAAAAACATGGGATGCCTGGGTGGCTCAGTCGGTTAAGCATCCGACTTCAGCTCAGGTCATGATCTCATAGTTCGTGAGTTTGAGCCCCACATCTGGCTCTGTGCTGACAGCTCAGAGCCTAGAGCCTGGTTCAGATTCTAGTCTCCCTCTCTCTTTGCCCCTCCCCTGCTTGCACTCTTTGTCTCTTTCACTCTCTCAAAAATAAATAAAAATATTTTTAAAAATGTTAAAAATTAAAAACACAATTCTTCCTGTCCAATTATATGTAGAAGTAATTTAGCTTGTATCTATGTAATTATCTAATACATGTCAGAAATTGTTTTTTTTTTAAATTTTTTTTAAACGTTTATTTATTTTTGAGACAGAGAGAGACAAAACATGAACAGGGGAGGGGCAGAGAGAGAGGGAGACACAGAATCTGAAACGGGCTCCGGGCTCCAAGCTGTCAGCACAGAGCCCGACGCGGGGCTCGAACTCACGGACCGTGAGATCATGACCTGAGCCGAAGTCAGATACTTAACTGACCAAGCCACCCAGGCGCCCCCAGAAATTGTTTTAAAAGCTATATTGGCCAAAAAAAAAGTGCAAATGTTTTATATTATGGTAAAAAGGAAAAGAAAGAACTGGATGGGGCCATTAGATATTCTCAGTAAGTAGGTTTTTCCCTGAGACAATGGAGTTAAAAAGTTATCTTTTCAGATGATTGGGGTGTCATCTGGATCAGAGCTTCTCCAATTCATAGCGCATAGTGAATTGTTGACAGTACATTTTACTGTTTGTCTGTTAAATGATATAAGTGGGTAGGGCAGATTAAAGATGATCTGGTTTTTATTTTTTAAACATTTTTTAAATGTGCATTTTTATTTTGAAAGAGAGAAGGAGCATGAGCAGGGGAGGGGCAGAGAAAGAAGACAGAGAATCCCAAGGAGACTCCACGTTGTCAGCACAGAGCCTGATGCAGGGCTTGAACTCAGGAATCGTGAGATCATGACCTGAGCTGAAATCAGGAGTCAGATGCTTAACTGACTGAGCCACCCAGGCACCCTAAAATGATTTTTTTTTAATATAAACATTAAGTGTGGAGCTTAATCAGAAAGGCCAAATTAAGGTTTTGGGGAGAGGGTGTGTATGTGTGTGTCTTCTGTGTGTGTCTTTGGAAAAAACGGAGTAGATAGAGCCATTTTTTCCCCCACAGCAGCCCACATTAAAATATCCATAAGATTTAGGATCCTAAAACCCTGAAGGACAACAAAATATGAAATGAAGAATGTAGGTTTATTTTAAAATTCCATGGGTTTTTGTGAGAGCATTGACAATGGTAAGCAGTGAGGGAGATATTAGAGGAAAAATTGGGACAGGAGATGGGCAACCATCTGGCGTAGGTGTTACTTGACTTCTGTTTTCTATCACCAATCTCCACACCAGGAAGAAAATATTTTTGATAAAATTGTAAGTTGGAAAGAAAGGACAAAGATGTAATACCTTTGTAATAATGGAAGCTGATAAATATTAACCCCTCCCTCTGAATTCATGTATCCATCTTCATGTTCGAAGGGAAGAAAACTACTTTTCACATTCTGAGGGTCACTTAGTTCATTGTTAAACAATGAAACGGTCCTGAACTTTACCCAGGATCAATAATGTGATATTTACATATTTTTTCAGTGAAAATGAAAATGAGCCAAAAATCTAAATTGAAATGGAAAGAGAATGGGTAACTAAGTTTTTGAAGAAATGCTGAGTAGCACATGACAGGGCACTGCTTCTTGTTTTTTTTTTTTTTAATCTTTTTAATGTTTATTTTTGGGAGAGAAAGAACATGAGCAGGCAAGGGGCAGAGACAGGGAGATAGAGAATCCGAAGCAGGCTCCACGCTCTGAGCTGTCAGCACAGAGCCCTACGTGGGGCTCGAACTCAGGAACAGCAAGATCATGACCTGAGCCAAAGTTGGAAGTTTAACCGACTGAGCCACCCAGGTGCCCCGACAGGGCACCAATTCTTGACGAAGACCGTGTATGAGGGTCAGCAGAGAAAGGCTGTCTATTAGAAATGCAGGCTCCTAAATTCTGACTTCTGAAGAGTTGGTCCCAACCTAGCCTTCTATGCATAAACCTCTGTGGGATAAATGTGGTGCTGTGTAAAATGAGATTGGCTCTGTAGTGATTAATGAGGAAAGGGTGAGAAATAAATCACTCCTATGCTTTTAAGACCATACTTACAGGGGCGCCTGGGTGGCTCAGTTGGTCGAGTGTCAGACTCTTGATTTTGGCTCAGGTCATGACCCCAGGGTTGTGGGATCGAGTCCTGTGTTGGGCTCTGCACTGAGCATGGAGCCTGCTTAAGATTCTCTCTCTCTCTCTCTCTCTCTCTCTCTCTGCCCTTCTCCCCTGCTTGTGTACACTGTCTCTGTCTAAAATAAAAAATAAATTAAAAAAAGACCATACTTACAAAGAGAAAACAAGCACCAATCATTGCTGCTTTGACTGTCACATCTAGATCTGCGGGAACATGAATTCCGAAGTTGTCAGCATTGGTAAAGACATCATTTACAAATCCTGACCAGTACTTTGAAATCTTCCCAATTGTAAGTTTTTCATTAATGGTCTTCACCTTTGAAAAGAAAATAAGAGATGTTAAACCTGAAGGTGAAATGGATGGCTTTACATATCTTAGTATGTTTGCTTTGAGAGAGATGCGAATTATTTTATTAATCATCTGTAAATGACAGTTCCATGTCATTCATTCCGTTATATAAGCATAAGTTTGGAGATTTAACTTTCCAGTTTACTCTTCCGGAATTTTGTTTTTTTGACGGTTTTTTGATTCATCATAATTCCTTTATTTTTTCTTGCTTTTTGTATGCAGATTGAGAAAATAATAGCAATAAATAATTAAGGCCAGGCTACCACAAGATGGCAGCAGGTACATAGTCTCAATTACATGGTCTAACCTTGAAGGTAATTCCATTACCTGAAGTCTAGATTTTAAACCTGAATTCTTCAATAACAACAACAACAACAACAAAAGGAAGAAAAAGAAAATATTTTTGAGAAATATTGGAGAAACAATTTTTAGAAGAAATTCATTTCTAAGTACAAATTGTAAACTTTAAATTTTTATTGTTAAGATTATAGAATTACTAACATATTTAAACATTATCAGCCATTGCTTAATCTCATTTTTATATTATACTCCAAAATTTACTAGGTCTTTCCTTTATAACTAAACCTAAGTCCTATTTTCACTAAAAAAAATCCTCTAGGCAAATATAGCACAGGAAATTCAGATTAATTTGACATCAAAATCTATAGTCCTTCACAGCTAGAAGAAATCTACAGTTAAACTTTATCAACTATTCATTTGCTTGCCCTGTTTCTCATTCAAAGGCTGAAAGGATTCAATATAAATTGTTACTTTATGTAAAGTGGGAAAAGATAGAAATAGAGAAGGTTACTTAGGACATCGATATACCTTTACTAAAACTTTTTATTTCTCAATCATAGGGCATATTTTTATCTTTTAGTCTTAGGAAAGCATGCCAAGTCTTTTTGGAGTGCGGTAGAGTTACAACAGTTGGCTTTGTAAAATTTCCATCACATTCTAGGTAAATAGTGTTCACTAAAGTTCCTCAAACTGAATGTCCCAGGTAGGCTACATATGAATGTATGAATGAAGGAAGGGATGAATAATAAATAGACACTTTAAATGAGCTCTCCTTTGCCTAAAAGATATTTCCAGGAATAGTAGTTAACATAGTTCTTATTGTTACAATTGAATTTACAACTGCCTATTGTTTTTTAACATTGAGTTAAAATGTTAAACATTTAACTGTTTATGTAAGTGTAGATTGTTTTATAAAATTAACGTAGTGGGGCGCCTGGGTGGCGCAGTCGGTTAAGCATCCGACTTCAGCCAGGTCACGATCTCGCGGTCTGCGAGTTCGAGCCCCGCGTCAGGCTCTGGGCTGATGGCTCAGAGCCTGGAGCCTGTTTCTGATTCCGTGTCTCCCTCTCTCTCTGCCCCTCCCCCGTTCATGCTCTGTCTCTCTCTGTCCCAAAAATAAATAACAAAAAAAATATTTTTTTTGTCCCCCCAAAAAATAAATAATTTTTTTGAAAAAAAAAATTAAAAAAAAAAAATTAACGTAGCAAGTCTTATGATCATAGCTTTTAAATTAGTGATATTTTCTCAAATGTGGATCTTGAGAAACTTAGTAGACCATTGGGGAAGAGTAGGGGGAAAAAAGTTACAGAGAGGGAGGGAGGCAAATCATAAGAAACTCTTAAATACACACTGAGGGTTGATGGGAGGTGGGGGAGAGGGGAAAGTGGGTGATGGGCACCGAGGAAGGCACTTGTTGGAATGAGCACTGGATGTTGTATGGAAGCCAATTTGACAAAAAATTATATTAAAAAAATAAATTAGTGATTTTTAATGGAGTGTACTTCTTAGATGAGATCTGAAGTAGGATATGTTAACCACCAGAGCTAGAGGAAAAGATGATCTAATTTAAGGTGATTCTAAGCTAATATATATTTACTTTATACCATGGGTGCTGTAATTCCACATAAACCAAAAAAGTTTTAGTGTGTTCTTTATTTTTATTTTATTATTATTTTTTAAGTTTATTTATTTATTTTTGAGAGAAAGAGACAGTACGAGCGGCAGAAGGGCAGAGAGAGAGAGGGTCTCAAACTCGGGAACTGTGAGATTCTGACCTGATTCTTAACCAACTGAGCCCCCCAGGTGCTCCTTAGTGTGCTTTAAAAACAAAAACAAAAACAAAAACAAAAACAAAAACAAAAAACCTTGAACTTAGTATATCTGAAATTATGAGTTCTTACTGGCACGCACAATATGGGCTTATTACATTATTTCACAAATACATTATTTTCTAAATTTATTTCAGAGATATCCCATGATTTGAATATTTTAACATTGAATTCTGTTGCAAACCATGAGGACCTAAGTGAAAACCTCCTTCACTCTGTCAACCGTACCTCAAAATCCACATCGCCAAAACAGCCACATGTTGCACAAGGACCAACAATTTTCAAAATATCTTCTTTGTTTGCATTTTGGATTGTGAATTTAGGCAGAAAGGGGTCCCACTTCTGTGCAACATAACCAACTATAGTACCAGGAGGGGCTTGGATTTCTAACTGCAAGAAGAGATAATAATAAAATAAGATTTTCCTACAGTTATTGTATTTTAATTTTACAAGTCGCTTTCCTTCTAAACAGTAACTTTTATGAAATTATTTTTGTATTCTACAAAATATTCTAAATATCTGCTTCTAAGGAAGCACAGCAGTGGATTTTTTTCATATTTTATAGAAACAAAGATATTCACTATACAGGTATTTGCTTGGCATTACTCACTAAAAATTCATGTCTTTCTTTGATCTTACTTCCCTGAAGACAACCTCTCCCAGAACGGTCTTCTGACCCTGGGACACTGTCTTCTTTGGCATTTTGTTCCGGGTGTGGCGGTTGGCCAGGCACTGTTTCCTGTGTCTTCCACTGCCTCTAATGTGTTGCCACAACACACATCTATTTGTAACCCTCACTTACCAGTTGTTAACTATTCATGATTGTTTGCCCTTCAGGCTGTCAGCTTCCAGCTTCTCTGGGTTCAATTAAAAACAAATGTTTCTTGTGAAGTTACAGTTTTACGCACCAATTTGATTGCTGTTTCACTTTTTCCAAAGTGTGAGAGACTTGTAATTGCATTTTTAGGCTTTACTTTAGTGCTGTACCCCATTGCTTTCATTTCCTTAATTTCATTACTTTTCATCATGTTGTATTTCAACATGTTTATATGGTCAAACCAAGTCAGACCAAGTTGTGAAATAAGCCAGAGGTGGGTGAAAATAGTGACAATTGTTTGCTTTTAAATCCAATCCACTCCTTATAATCTGTTTTCCTTTTGTCTTTTTTTTTTTATTATTTATTAAGTTCATAGTCATACGTGTGTATCTGTAGTGCTCCTGGATCAACAAAGGTGGTTTCAATAAGAGTGCCTAGAATTACAGGGATTCGACTTGTCAAATCGCTAAATTGTACACTTGAAGCTAATGTAACATTGTATGTCAACTACACTTAAATTAAAAACAAACAAAAAACACTGAAAAGGCAGAATTATATAGATTTGTTCTGGGATCACTTTCAAAATAATTGGCTTGATTCTGAGCAAATCTTTAAAAAATTGTTAAGCGGTATCAGATACATCTTATTTTTAATTTATGTGACATTGGACTACTATGAAATAAAACATCAATTATCAGAAACATTCATCAGAAACATCAGAAACATTCAAATGGATATATTATATTATACTGACTATACCATCTTAAAACATATTAGATCTTAAATATCCTTAGTAGGAGGATGAAAATTCTTGGACACCAAATGAGTACCTTAGCGACTTTATCACTTAGTCAAGTAATTGCCCATAACAATTGGAGGATTAGCTTCAATATATATTCCAGAAACTTCCCTACTTAACCCCAATTCATATTAATATTTTTTTTCTCATCTTGCTAAGTAGAGTACTTATACATAGGTGCACAGTAGAGAAACTTGGGCTTGAATAAGTATACCTGGGTCAAGCCCCATTCATCATATTTCCTGGATGTGTGATCGTAGGTAAGTTACCTCCACTCTCTAAGCCCTAGTTACCTCAATTGCTAAATATGGAGAGTAAAATCTATTCTTTCTAGCTCATAGAGATGTTATGATATCAAAGACATTAGAATAAGTAAAGGTTCCTTATCAACTTAACTGCATTATGTCAGTGAAGGTTATTATATCTACTAGATAATGATGAAAATCTATTATATATTAAAATAAAATAATGAACTGATTCCCTTCAGAACAATAGCATAGTCTTGCCAAAGTTTAAAGTTTGTCATAAATGGATGAATGGAATGTGAGATTCTGTACTAAAACTGATACCTAACCAAGAGAACACCTTGGAAGATTTTAGTATTACTTGGTACTTCCCAAACTTTGCTCCAGTTAGAGAAGACAAAGGGTAGATTTACTTAATGGTGGAACTCATAGGTATTCCAGTTATGTGGCTAACACAGAGATTCAGGAGGATGTGTCCCATTTACATGATGCATGAGCTGTCTGCTAATTAACAAAACGAAAGCCACTACAGTTTTTGGTTGGGAAAAAAACAAAAACAAAAACGAAACAAAACAAAAAACTAGTGAACCACCATCCTTAAGCTGTTTGGATCCTAAAGGAGCAACTGATAGGGAAATTGCCTTATAGCTCCAGATGAATGCCATTTGTTAAATAAATAATTGCCAACCTTTTCAAACGTAGAAAAATAAAAGTACACCCAGAGCCAATGACTAACCTCTTGCAGGTAGCAAGGGCACCAGCAGCTATTACACCTCAAGGGCCTGTTTACTGTAATCACCTCCCGACCTGAGTTATCCATGACCTTCAGAGTGCAAGCTCGAAGTGTGGAACAGAAAGTACGATTGAAGCAGATGCTTTCTTCCACTGCAAAGTAAATTCTTTGTCCCAAACTGTTTTTAATCTCATATTTGTTGGAGGTCTCAGTGCCAAGTATCACTAAGGGAGCAAAAAAACCAAAAAACAAAAAAACCAATCATCAAAACAGTGCTATTGCCTAGTATCAAATCTTTCAATAAGTAAAAGGGGTAGTGTTATTAAAAGAAAACAGTAGCTAATTATTAAGTATGGGGTATCTTCTTCACCCAAATCTACTTCCATGCTCTAAAATTTGAGGACTTAGCTATGGAAATCAAAGTAAACTCAGAGCAAAGCTGTGTGATGATTACATTTTGATTCCAGACGTAGGACCTACTGGGCACATGTAGTTCCACATTTCAACTAAGGAAGCAAGGCTGTAAAGAATGGAATCCTCAAATAATTCTAACACTGCTGTGGAATTTACGGGATGACTCACGGCATAGTAATGATTTGGTTTAAAATCTATTCGACAGTGTATCTATGGCCGCGGGCTATCCTGCTACCTATATATTATGATTTTGACATATTTTAGATGTTAAGGACAAAAAATAATTAATTGGAATTCAGTCAGTCATCGAAAATCTATGTACTGTTGAATAACATGCCATTTGATGAATCACTGGTGAAATGATAAAACATCAAATTTTGTTTGATGGGTTTTTGTTATTTACTCACTTATCATTTTCAAGTTTTTATTTAAATTCCAATTAGTTAACATATAGTGTAATATTAGTTTCAAGAGTAGAATGGGTTTTTGTTATTTAGTCTCAAACTTGATTTCCATTTATGAAATTATTAAGTAAATATAAATTATTGCCAAACATGGAAATGATAAAACCTTTTGTTATTTTAAGATAAAAATTGTTAGATTCCTGATAACAATACTATCAAAGACTCGGAGAGTTCATGCTTTTAGGTGTACCTATATCAGACTAACAATTTACTTCAAATGTTTATTTTAAAAGACCTACTGATCTTTTTAAAAAACATTTTAATGTTTATTAATTTTTGAGAGACGGAGAGGGGGAGGAGCAGAGAGAGAGGAAGACACAGAATCTGAAACAGACTCCAGGCACCAAGCTGTCAGTACAGAGCCTGACACGGGGCTCAAACTCACAAAACTGTGACATCATGAAGTTGGAAGCTTAACCAACTGAGCCACCCAGGCACCCTGGCCTACTGATCTTTTTGATCTACCTTTATCCTCAATTTAACATTATTGTTTAGAAGATATTTAAATATAACAAAATTTCTGAAGCCTAAAATATTTTTAACCGTTTTAATAAGTATAGAATATAATATACTTACTTCCAAGAAGCTCCACCTGCTGGTGTATAATTATCAGGTCTAACTGTTAAAGAATGACATAAAGGAAATAAAAGGTATTACACCACACTTTGAAAACCTTTGGAGATATTACTATTAACTTGCTTATCACATGACATTCATTAATTTCCATGTTCTTTACTGGGGAAATATTGAAAACAGCTCACATTTTATAATGAAAAAGAAGATACTTTTTTAATTCAAGTAAAAATTAAAAAAAAAATACAAGAACCCTGAAAATTCCAAGGCAGAAATGCCAAGAATCAGAATAAGAACTGTGGTTAACTCTGTGTTCTCCTGTGATAAAGTGATAATAGAGTAACTCTTGGAAACAATACTCAGAGAAGATTTTAAAACAGTCTCTGAACAATGATGCCTAAAAGGTTTCAAAACTCATTTTCTTAAAGGAAATGAAACAAAACATCAATGACCCCCGAATGCCTGGACTTTCCTCTCCACCCTGCCTAACTTCTCTTTCACTCTCAACTCATTCCTCATAGCGATAAAATGTCTTTGTTAAAGCTGAGAGAGGTTATTTTATAAATCATTCTCACTCACACCTTCCTTTGGATTAGAAAACACGAACAAATCCTGCTGATGCCAACAAAATACCCATTTAAGCAGAATAAGTTATGCCACTAACAGCTAATATAAGGAAAGTTGCTTTATGTAATTAAAAATGAAGTTAACTTACAGAGATAAAATAGCCACAGATAGTTGAGAATGACTATATTAAAAAGTATACAATGCAGATTTTTAAAGGAAATATTCAAATATGTTGTGAGAATGAATTTTCACTAAGGTAGTCTCATGAACCCTGAAGACCATTGTCTTTTCTAACACTTTCTTTTCTATGTCACCTCTAAATTATCTTCACTTTATTTTCCCTTCACATTAATAAACTCACTGGTAATGCTTGAGCTGAAATAGTCATTAGTAATATCAGGTATTGATTGGGCATCACAAGTCTGGAAAATTTGACATTACATTATTTCCTTCATTCTCCTTGTATATCCTGAGGTACAGGCAAAACTAAATGTCTTCTATTTAAATTTTATTATTGGTAAAAGAGTGCATGGGTCCTCTTTTTTTAAGGTTCACAAAAAATCTTTTCCATAAACAATTTATGATTTAAGATATTATAAAACCTATTTTCAGAATTATGGCAATTTTTAAATATTAGAATCAGTCTTTCATAGAGTACTATTGTTAGTTCTGTTCTCTTCTTTTGAGAAAAATGGAGGGTTGAAAGAAAAGTCACAAAGGATATCCACAGTTATTTAGCAGTGGATCCATTAGAGGTAAGTTAGGGATGAAGAAAATTATGGGGGCAAGACTAAGATTTGAATTTAGGAACTTTAATGTTGGTGCCATGGATCAAGTTTTAGTCTTGAAATGTAGAGACTATCAATTGAGATCCATTCCACATTGGAAAGGTAAATTGTACCTCTCTGCTTTCTAATAGTAGCAGTTGTTTATTTAATGGCTACTGTGAGGTAGTCCTTGTGGTAGATATTTTGACATAGTGTATGATGTAATCCTCACAAAAACTTAGAGACATAGGCATCATTACATTTATCTTGTGAAGAAGCAATCCCAGAGAGATTAAGCAGTTTGCCCAGGATCACAGAGCTTGTAAATGGTTGGGCTAGGACTTGAACCTAGATTGATTGTACTGCCACCAGTTTTGACATGCTTTCTACTCTGTTGTATTGGCATCACTAAACAAGTGTTAGGAACTGGGATAAACAATTCTTAAGTGATACTGTGGAACTTCTGAATACCCTTCCTTCCTATTTTCTCTACCCTTACACCCACCGCAGCCTCTGTAATAACATTTGATTTGATCTGTCTCTGTGGGCAATACCCCTGGATTTGAGGGTCTTGTTTTGTTCTTGCAGTTTCCTTCGAGTAGTGCTAGGCCACTTACACACTGTGCGCCAAATGAGCCCTTACCACTGTTTGCTATTATTTGATGGACCAGGAATCTTGGAAACTTTAAAAAGATTGGATCACATATTTAGGTGTCAGGGCCAGTAAAGCACTCAAGTAGGAAAGCCATAGGATAGAAATCAAACGACAGCCTTGGATATATAGCTTAAGAATAAATTCTTATGTATAACTTATCAGGTTTACAAGTATTCCACTTAGTATACATACTTCCAAATAAATAGGATCTATACATGTGTCTTTGTAGACTTAACTCACTACTCTTACCTATAGGCAACTAAATTATAATAATTATCCTTTGTTTTGACACTAATAGTATAAAATGATATTACCTATTAGAACGTGTTAATCCAGAGAGATAATCTATTTGCTTTATATTTAGGTTTAACTCTACATGAACAACATAAATGCATACACATACATCCATACATGTATACACATGTGTACATGTGTATATATGCATTATATATTTACATACATACCTGAAAATTTATTTTCAAACTGTTAATGGAAAAAAGATTTTCATTAGTCATTGGATGGACTTGATTAAAGGAGAATAGATGTGTTTTTAAATTTTTACTGTGATTTTTTTTAATTTAGAAGGATTTTGTGTATTTTCCTGTTTATTGAAGAATGTACTATTTTCAAATGTTCATGATTTTATTCAGTTCTTACAGTTCTCAGATACAATTTAACACACAAAAATTCATTTTATATATATCTCTTGCAGACTTGTGGTATAAAACATTTAAAATGCTCATTTACCCTGTTTAAGTACACTGCTTTAAAGCGAGTAAGTGTTCTTTTAGGGTAAAGTGAATAACTTATACTTCCCTTTGAAGTAAGATATTCGCCAATTTGTGGCATATTTTTATTTTCTGAAATAGATCACCAAAGGTATAGGTATGGAAAATCGACTTCATTTTAGAACTGAAGCCAATGGGCTCATATCTCTATTTATGGAATGTAAAAAAAATGTATTCATGTCAAGCATCTGGCTCCGGGTGTGTCATCATTCATGGATGGAAGAAGAATATGTGATGACCATATGTGATCATCAAACCTCAGCCCTCTGGCACTGGTATATCACTTTTATACTTGGCAAAACCTTGTCTGACAACATTCCCAAACAGCTTGCAGCAGTTAATCAACTCTAGTCAGCTATTACAGCTGATCCTTTCTGCAGATGGAAGATGGTAGGTTAGCTTTTCCAGCTCTTTTCCACATCTCCCTGAGCTCTCCAGTCTCTGTAGTACATTTGTCTGCCAGTGGGTTTCTGGAGAAGGCATCTGCAATTATAAACATTTTCCCAGGAACATATGCTGCATGCAGCTTAAACCCTATCAGGCATAACAGAAATCTCTTGTACCTTAAGGGAATTAACACAGAGATTTGATTTTGATAAAGGAGATAGACTTTATGGTTTGAAAGAATGCCAAACAAGCTGAAAATTGCAGCAGATGTGCTGACATCTCAATATCAGTGTATTTCCGATCTTCTGTGGGATAAAGTACAAAAGCAACAATAATATATAAAAGTATAATTGTCCTTTGTGTGCCACATAATTCAGAGGATGGTATTTCTTGATTGATTTATTATAGGGCTTTAATCACCGCTTACCCTCCAATGACTATATCTAATAGTAATATGATCTTGTAAGCACATCGGCCTAAAGATGCAACAGTATCAAAGACAATGATGTTAACTTGGTAACTTGCTTTCCCTTGGATTTATAGTCATCTTTTGAGATTCAGTTGAGGACCCTGAATTCTTAGATCATTATGGAACTCTCTCCTGAGTACTTAGATCCTTAACGGCTTTCTCTGCTCTATGCACCTGTACACATTACAACTGTGTGCTTATATGGCTTTAGTACATCACCTTGCACTTCTTGTCAACACTTTTTGCATGCCAATTAGATTACAGAGTGTTTGGGTGAGAGGGACTAGGTTTTATGCTTTTTACATGTCTCGATTATAGCAAGTACTCAATAAATATTCTTTAATTAAATAGCTGTAGGTGACTAGACGTGTTAGGCAATTCCTTGAGGATACATTTGCTTATACCTTGAGCAATGAGCAGAAGGAGGATAAATGTGCTAAACAGCTCCATCAAAAATGTTTAGTGTCATCACTCTGCCAAATAAATAAGAAAAATAGAAGTGGAAATAAAAGAGAATGAATTTCTTTCCAAATAATAGAAACAATTTTTTTTCATAATTTCATGATTTATAATGCTTTTCTCACTTCAACACGTCATTTGTTGAAGTCCTTCAACCTTGGTTGATGATGAGGGAGCATAAGGCAAGCTGAGAGCAAAGTACAAGCTAGCACCCCCACTCCCACGTGGAATATGTGTGATACTCCTCGGACACTCCTGGCTGCCCAAGAACAAAGGAAAGGGCTTTAAGTGCTTGCCATGGTGATGTGAGAAACCAAGGCAAATGAAAAATTAAATTCCCTTACTGCCCACAGCCCATTGGCAAGTCCTTGAAACCGGCAGAGTGACCTAGGAGCTCAGCTGCCTCGATGATGACACTTTGCTGGGGGCAAAAGGGAATCTTGACTTAACATTATCCTGCCCCCCCCCCCCCCCATCCTGTAAATCTACTTTAACATCTAAAAATCCTTTTGGAAACTTCCTTTGTCTCAGCTTCCCCAAGATGTATGCTGGCAATCATATTCCAAGCTTATGGCCCCCTGATATACGCCTGAAGGGTCTCATGATTGAGGTTTTACTAAATGGTAATAAATGGTGTTTTCCCAATAGGGGCCTGGAAACCTGGCTTCCAAAATTCCTTAGTGATTTACTCTATCCCTAACCCCCTCCCAACTGGAAGGTATATAATTAGTTACCCATCACAACCCCAGTGCAGCTCTTTCTGCCCATGGGTCCTGTCCCCGTGCTTTAATAAGATCGCTTTTTTGCACCAAAGAAGTCTTCAAGAATTCTTTCTTGGCCGTCAGCTCCGAACCCCCATCACCCCAAAACCCCATCAGTTGAAAAGCAAGAAACCAAGTTGGTATTCATTTTAAGGGGCAAACGTGTGTAGAAATAGAAAAAACACCTGGCTTAAATATTCTAGCCCAGGAGGAAGACTGCCTGGCCGAGGGAGAGCTGGCTGCCACACTTGGTTCTCTGGGTGGGGGTATGAGAGGTGAAAGCTGCGGTCAGGGGCTGGAGCTCCAGGAAGAAAGCCAGGCAGACCTCTACTTCTTTGGTCCTGTGCATCTGCAAGAGAATGAAAATCTCAGCCCATATTTAAATTTAGGCCATTTCTTTCATTTTTCTCATAGTATCTGTGACTTCTGAATTCAGAGGACCAATGATCTCCTGCCTCCTCTACTGCCTTTCCTGCATTTTCCCTATTCACCGTTGCCGTAACTTACCCCCTAAACCAGAGGAAAAGGAGTGCGGAAGATTGCTAGTAGTGGTTGTGAGAAAAATGGTGGGTAATTTGGGCAAAATAAATGATTTCCAAATATATATATATATATATTTAATGTTTACTTATTTTTGAGACAGAGAGAGACAGAGCATGAACGGGGGAGGGTCAGAGAGAGAGGAAGACACAGAATCTGAAGCAGACTATAGGCTCCGTGCTGTCAGCACAGAGCCCGAGGCGCCTTGAACTCAAGGACCGTGAGATCGTGACCTGAGCCGAAATCGGACGCTTAACAGACTGAGGCACCCAGGCGCCCCTAAAAATATATTTTTTGGAGTCCCATGAAATGTCTGCTCAAAGAGCTGCAAAATTATAAATTCCAAAGTGAAACGGTAAAAGGAACTAGATATTCTCTACTCCTAAAAGGATAAACTTAGACATAAGTTTTGAATCATAATTCTGAGTTTCAAGGCATAGTCTCCCTTCCCTAAATATTATGAGGGTACCTTGTAATTGCTGAGGCTGTTTTATCGCTTTTTATCAATCCTACTGCTATTGCAAAGTTTGCTTCAGGTGCTTATTCTTTCCGCTGTACCAGAACCACGTGGAGGGCTTGTTCAAACACAAATTCCTGGTCCCCTTTCTGGAGTTTCTGATTTCAGGAGTTGGGGGTGGGGCTGAGGCTTGAATTTGCATTTCTATTTCCAGATGAACTAATGCTGCCCCCTGACCATATACTTTGAGAACTAGTGGTTTAATTCTATATACTATGAGAACACACAAATCTAATTGATGAGCTTAAGGGTAGTATAATATCTAATGGAGCTTTGGTTTCTCAGTACTTTGTAATAAAGCACCCAAAAATTTTTGATAGTGTGAATGCCTTTGTAAGCTTACCCGGTATTACAAAAGATAAAATATGGAATTCTTTAATGTTTGGCTTTGATTTTTTTAGAGAATCACCTGTTTTCTATATTATTGCCAGGTGAAAATGTTACTATTTCACTTATCTGTTAGCTTCAAATTTAGAGATTTGCTGCATTAGTCAGGAGCCTGTGTATTATTATGTATAAGCCCTAATGCATGAAAAAGTCTTCTTTTTTAAAAAAATATAAAGTACAGCTTTTCTAGTATCGTTTTTCCTTTTTCTCTTCACATGACTGCCATTTATATTACTCCCTAATTAGATACCATTTTTTTCCCAAAGATTATCAGAGTTTTTACTCCTCATCTTTACGAATCCATAAATCATTGGAGTTCTCACACCTGCATTCATTTAGTCCGACAACACTATGCTGTCTTAGATTGAACATAGGTGTGGATCAAGATTCATGATAGTTATTTTCAAAAATTAGAGGGACCATTATGAAAACAAATTATTGTCACTATTCTAAAGACATATGAATGGGAAGGACAAAGGAAAATTGTTTTGGTTTACTGTAAGGAAGAAATTTGTAACAGCTGCACGCAGATTTGGATAAGTACCCTCACTATACATAGACTAAAGTTGGAGTGACATCTATATAATTCTCAGATTAGAATGACCTTCCTTCAGCACTGATACCAAATTCATGCAAGTTGTATGTATGTGGGGGTATAGTTTTCAGAATCCTTTAAGTCTCTAAAAAATAAATTTGAAGAAAGGACTAAGTTTCCTTTGGAGAAAGTAAGTTCTCCACTATTAAGAGAATTCAAGCATAGTGTGAATGAGTTCTTGGAGGGATTAAAAACAAACAAAAACTGGTGAAGGAACGTGGACATCCAGTGGATGGTCCTTTAAACATTTACATAAACTTTGTAGTAATGATAGGCTCATTAAGGTTGTGTATACATGTGGTGTTAATGAGGAACAGTTGCCAGGTGATTCATGTATTTATTTAACCTTCAGGTTGGAAGAATGGATCAAGACAGGTATTTAAGTTTGTACATTGAGAATTTGGACATTTAGAATTTGGGCATGTTTAGGGTTAGGATCATGTGGAAACAAACTTGTCATTTGGCCTCATTAAACTAGAGGTCCATACCAATGATAGATAGCAGTTTGCTTCCCACGGGATTCAACCTGAACTTCTCCCCTCTGGGCATACAAAAAACATACAGGCAAAAGTATTCCTTTTGCTCTTGAGAAGGTGGTCTAAGTGGGACCTCAAGCAGTAAAGTGGGAGGAACACCGTGTAACACCATGTCAGATTTGGGAGAGGAGAGAATGGCCAATCAGTAGCAACCAGGAATAGTAACACAGGAACAAACTGTGATGTAGGGAAAACTAGTTCATAATGATAAAATTGCAGAGAGAAGTTCAACCTGGATGTGGAGGTGTAGGACTATGGCTAGAAAGGGAACTTTATGAAGTGCCAGAAATGTTCTATATCTTAATTTTGTTGGTGGTTACAAGTGCTCTTTAGTTAAAAAATCATGAACCTGGGGCACCTGGGTGGCTCAGTCGGGTGAGCTTCTGACTCTGGATCTCAGCTCAGGTCTTGATCTCATAGTCGGGAGTTTAACCCATAAGACTCCATACATAAGGCTCTACTACTTAATAGTGGAGAACTTTTAAGTACATAAAAAAATAATGTACTTCAGTGTGGTGCTCTTTATGCACTTTACATGTGTTATCCTTCACTTTAAAAAACATATATAAGGGTCAATTTTTTTTTAATTTTTTTTTCAACGTTTATTTATTTTTTTTGGGACAGAGAGAGACAGAGCATGAACGGGGGAGGGGCAGAGAGAGAGAGGGAGACAGAATCGGAAACACGCTCCAGGCTCCAAGCCATCAGCCCAGAGCCCGACGCGGGGCTCAAACTCACGGACCGCGAGATCATGACCTGGCTGAAGTCGGACGCTTAACAGACTGTGCCACCCAGGCGCCCCAAGGATCAACTTTTTAAGTGTGTTTAGTGTTTACTTATTTTTGAGAGAGAGAGAGGGAGAGCTAGGGATGGGGCAGAGAGAGAAGGAAACAGAAGATCTGAGCGAGGCAGGCTCCATGCTGTCAGTGCAAAGCCCGATGCAGGGCTCGAACTCACAAACCGTGAGATCATGACCTGAGCCAAAGTGGGATGTTTAACCGATTGAGCCACCCAGGCGTTCCTGTCTACCAAAATGTTTTAAGTAAATAATGATGATAATCTGTCTTGCCCTCTCAAACCAGATTTCTGATTCAAAAGGAAGCTTCCTTTTCATTTCTTTTAAATAGAATAGAGTCTCTGACAGATGTTTTGCCCACTTCATGTGCTATTTGAAATAGGTTGCAGGAGTATTGGGTTTTCATCTGAAAATTTGCCTCTAAGTTTAGTGGTGAGTCTTTATCATTACTGAACATCCCTGCTTTTTTGGTAGATTAATCATATTTTGATCTTACTATTGCTTTCCAGTCACAAGTTTCTTCAAAGTCTCAGACCACCAGATAAAGAAGGAACTCCTTTGAATTTCTATCTGGCTTTGAATTTCTATCTACTCTTTTAAAAATGTATAACTAGCTTATAAATATTTCACGTACTCTGCAACTCTTTACCTTACAGGCTACTGTTGTTGCTGTAACTCTTATAAAGTGATGAAGTGTTTTGGATTAAGTGTTTGTGTCAGTCTTCGGTGAAAGAAAAGACTTGTCAAGATTTTTTTTTTAGTTCGTCTTCAAGTATAAAAATGAGGCACACATATTAAAATTCATGATTTTGTTGTTTCATGTCTATATTTTACAATTTGTTTGAGCTTTCCTTGTGATACTCAGGGACTGGTGTACATTAAATGTTGAAGAAAAATGAAAAGATTATCTCCTCTGTTCCATATTAAATAGCATCCAAAAGTGTATTTTGGTGAAGAAAGCAAATAAGCGATACATGTTTCTTTGAATGCTTCATTAATTTAATTTCGGATATTTTACATTGGTGTACTCTCTTATCCTATTTGTGATTAGGTTAAAACGTTTCTGCCAATTATACTAATTTAGCTTCATGCTAAAACTTTTTATTATAGGCTAGAGTTTAATGGTTTGTTCTGATAATGGAATGAAAGCACATCATAATTTCAATTTTTATATAACTTCACAAGTGTTTTCAGTGAGACTGAAACTCATTACTTACAACAAATCCCTCTCTCTTGTCTTTTGAGAAGGTATTTAAAGTAAAACAGCACTTATGATATTTATGCACTTTTAGGAACTTGAGAAAATTCCCAGCTCCCCCTACAAAATCCTTAATTAATCTGCTTATTTAAATTAGTTATTTTCTGTTTGCTTTTTTATACATAATTTACTATCAAAGAAGTTTTGAAAGATTTTTGCTCAGAAATGATTACTTTTAGTCCATTAAATTTATTAGAATTTACCACTACACCTATTGAATTCTTTAAAATAAATGGGTATATCACACATTTTAAACAACAAATGGGAAATTTAAAAATACTGAACTGTACTTTAACACTTCTTAACTTCTGTGTGAAAAGTTTTCTTCAAATCCCTTTAAACTTGGAATATCAGCCTGTCTTTGTGTTTGGCATTAAATACTGCCCTTCTGAATTCTGCTATGCAGCTTTTGTTATTAATTCACTATGTTTATATTCATGATAACTAAAACATTGTTTATATCTTAACTTTTACATTCAATCAGGTAGTTTTTATTATTTTTTTAAAATTTTAATGGAACATGCTCCTTGAAGTTAAAAATTCCAGTGTTCAAAAGGGATAAGTGACAGGTTTTAAAGTATCAATCTCACTGATTGTAACATCCCTGCAACTGCATATTTTTAGTCATAAATAAGGAAAAATTATTAACTGGCTGTATTTACTCTTACCTTTACAGGCCATGAGGATGTCTGAGTCACTTCTTCAAAGGCAGCCAGGTTAAAAGAAAGGCTTTTCCTGTTGCAGCAAGAAGAAAAAACACAGCATGCATAAAACTTCAGAAGGTGTCTGTCTACTTCACGTCAGCTTACAAATAACAGAGAAAGGGAGTGTCTGTTTCCAGAGTGATGTATTGAATCACTTTGGACAACAGGGGGAGACGAAGATATCACCAAAGGTAAACACTACTCAGAAACCATCATATCTCTTGGTGGCTGAAGGAACAATTTAAACATAGTAAAAACCGTAAAGGAAGACTCATTTTAAGAGTCTTGTTTTTAAGACTCTTTCAAGTTTCTTTCCTTTTTTTTTAAATTTCTTGGAATATATACCTTTGCATGCACTATTATGTCAGAAACATTCTATGTTTCTAGTTTCTAGAAATCGTCTGTGCCAGAGTTTATGATTCATTTTTCTTTTTTTTTTTTTAACATTTTTTTAATTTATTTTTGGGACAGAGAGAGACAGAGCATGAACGGGGGAGGGGCAGAGAGAGAGGGAGACACAGAATCGGAAACAGGCTCCAGGCTCTGAGCCATCAGCCCAGAGCCCGACGCGGGGCTCGAACTCACAGACCGCGAGATCGTGACCTGGCTGAAGTCGGATGCTTAACCGACTGCGCCACCCAGATGCCCCTATGATTCATTTTTCTATCCTGTGTTAACTTTCTAAGAGTTCTAAACATAATATTTCATATTTTGGAAATGTTTGAACTTCAATATTATTTTTCTCTTGGGATTTTTTTTCACACTCTCTCCCCCCAAAAGCAAATAAGCAGGAAGTAGATTATTCCTTACAATTTATGTAATAAATAAATCTGTATTTTCATTTCTAATTGAATTTGACGAATCAGAGGTATTTGAAAATGCAAGCCCTCAATAACCTTGCAAAGTTAATGGGAACACACAGGTGATATTTAACAGTATTGTATACTGAGGGGGAAAAGAAAGCACTGTAACCTTGCATAGACAGCTCATCTTTCTAAATGCAGATGACCAGGTGACCATGGAGATTTTGCTCCCCAAGTTAAATCCCCTGGATGACATGAATTGCAAAGGTTGAACTTGCAAGATATACTGCATTATAAGTAACACTGTCTACTTCTAAAAATAGTTAAGTGGCCTGATAAACCATAGCCTGTGATGAGAAATTATAAAGTCATTCTCACAGGTTGTTGGCAGCCAAAAGTTTATGTTCTTATTTGGCAAAGAGATATTTCTTTTTATTATTGTTGTTGTTTTGAAGTATTTGGGGTTGAAGAGCTGCTGTTACCTGACCTGTCATTTTGCAGAAGAGGTGAAAAAAGATGATTAGTATCTTAATGAAATTATATGTTTCCTAGATTTCTTACTGTTTGTCCTGGTCATTTGAAAGAAAAACTTCATTCCAAAGAAACTAAGTTGTTATTAACACTAGCAAACCTGGCAACTTTAAATTATGGTTGTAATCGACCAGTTAATTTTGACTTGCTACAGAGCACCAAGTTTGAAATAAAAATCTAAGCCAATTAAACATATATTGAGGCTGTATAAGGCCATCCATCCATGTATTTAGATATGGCCGTATGACTGAGGGAGGCTTTCAGTCATTTAACCTGCAAGGGAGAACTTCCAGGCCACCTAACTTGGTGTGGTGTAGGAAGTGCCCGTTTCTTTCTCTCTCTGTCCTGCTGGGGACAGCACCCATATTGCTCTTTCTTTGCAAAGGCCCAGCAGATACCAACCTGAGGTTTCCCCTTCTCTCCATTCCTTTCTATTTCCCAGCTCTTCTAGAAGAGAGGCTCACAAACCCTTCTGATGGACCTTTCGGACGTTGAAGCGTCCTATTACCAAGTGCTTGTCCTGCCAGCTAGTGTTGCCCCAAGGGCGGGCCTGGCCACCTCTCCTGCTGCAGTTGCTTCGGTCATTCAACTCCACCTGCATGGTGCCCTCAATTCCTTCTCCTCACACCTGCTGCCTCCACAGAAGCACCAGGACCGTGCTGCCCTTCAGCACCGTGCTCAGAACCCTCACTCTGACCTCTCTGCTTTGTGCTCTGAAGCCCTTGACTGTTTCAAGCAGCATCAATACCAATTTCCCTTTGCCATCAGGCTGCAGTTTTCTCATCGGCTGGCTTGATTCCACGAAATATAGCCAATACAAGGTGGGCGTGTCTAACAGACATAAACCAGGGGATCGCAGTGCAAAAAAGGAGACTTAAAAATGAATTCTCAGGAAACAAGACAACGGGTCTGCCCCTTTGCAGGAAACTGCCCTCTCCCGAGCCTTGCTCTGCTGCTCTGCTCCTTGGGCGTGCTCATTTTCTGAGGATGTCCTGCCTTGCCTGTCCTTGTCCCTTCTAAAAGAAGGGTCTCTATTTCCACCCCCAACTTCAGCCTTAGCCAAGAGGAAATGGAAAAAAATTGCATCATAATTTCACTGCAATCACCCCCCCTACTCATGGCCTTTCTGCTGGACACATTGCAGCTGTTCTGAAGAGCTGTTTATTCAACATTATGTAATTGTTTAGAACTTTCCCCATTATTTAATCACTTCATGGTTAGACACTTGAGTCAAATTTTCATGTCTGAAAAGGCTCACCAAAGCAGTCTGCCTCAGTATGAAGGAAGAAGCTGCACATTATTTAAATCCATACAGTGACAGATAAGTTCCCTGCTATGACAAAAACTGCATTATGCTTCAGACAGCCTCCTTTGAGGAAAGGATGGCGAATGGAGTAAGGTGTAAGCCTACAGGCCTGAGGCAGGACCAAAGACCAAGGAAGGGAAGAGCCAGCTCTAGGAATATTTCATGATTATGTTTGTTTTATTATAAAATTATGGGTTCTTAAAAATTAAATATATACATATACAAACATACATATGTGCATATATAATTGAATATATATACGTACATACATACATATATATATGGAATAAGAAGGAATTATTTTGTTTTCCTGACTTATATTGAGGTATAGTTCCAAAGCACATTTTATTTAGTTGAAACTATGTCTTCTAAAATTCATGACAATGCAGGGCTCCTGGCTCAGTCGGTTAAACATCTGACTTTGGTTTAGGTCATGATCTCACAGTTCATTGGTTTGAGCCCCGTGTCAGGCTCTGTGCTGACAGCTCAGAGCCTGGAGCCTGCTTGGATTCTGTGTCTCCCTCTGTCTCTGCCTCTTCCCTGCTCACTGAGTCACTTCTTCAAAGGCAGCTCACTCTCATGCTCTCTTTGTCTCTCTCTCTAAAATGAGTAAACATTAAAACAATTAAAGAAAAATAAAATGCATTATGATGCATAAAGTTACATTTGTTTTTAGCCACTGCCTGTTACTACATTTAATGGATGTTGTCTTTCCGTGGTAATTTAGATTGTTTCCAGTATATAAGGCAGTATGATTTTTATGCCCATGCGTAGCAGTCTTTTGAAGGTGGTGTACATCCAGAAATGAAAATGCTGGCTATGGAGTATGAAGATCCTCATTTTTGCTAAGTATTATTGCAGGATTTACTAAGTACTAGTAAATATTAAGAAATTACTGGGGCGCCTGGGTGGCGCAGTCGGTTGAGCGTCCGACTTCAGCCAGGTCACGATCTCGCGGTCCGTGAGTTCGAGCCCCGCGTCGGGCTCTGGGCTGATGGCTCGGAGCCTGGAGCCTGTTTCCGATTCTGTGTCTCCCTCTCTCTCTGTCCCTCCCCCGTTCATGCTCTGTCTCTCTCTGTCCCAAAAATAAATAAATGTTGAAAAAAAAATAAAAAATAAATAAAAAAAAAGAAATTACTAAGTATCACTGGAGATCATCGGAGACTTGATCTCAAATGTGTTTGTATCAATTTACATTCTCAACAGTGATGGGTAAGTATTCCTATTTCCACATATCCCTTTCAACACTGGCATGGTCAGTAGGGTGTGGAATTAACTAGGGACTTCCAAATATTGATTTATAAGAAGGCAACATCCAGTCTTCTTTACACTATACCTAAGTAATGTAAACGTTTTGTGTCTTTATGTTTTCAGCTATTCCTATCATACTGTATCATATAAGAATCATTAATAGCAAATTTTATGAATAACTGGCCAAAAAGTAATTGCTATAGGTGGGGAATGGTTTGTAAGTGGACTATAATTTAGTGATAAAATAGCTTCTTTCATTCAGTGAGTCTTGTGGCATAATCAGTTAAAATGTGAATCCACTTTTAGCAACTGTGCAGCACGAGAGGTATGCATTTCTATGCATAAATCTTATCCCTCGATTTGTAAGTCCCCATACTGAAACTTGTTGTGGAACAAGGCAAGGAGTGTATAAATAAATTAATAAAGAAAATAAACAAATATGTGGAGAAATAGCATTATTACAATCTTTTCCCAAAGTTATTTGATTTATAACCTCACTATTAAATATGAAATATACAATCTCTTAATGTAAACTTGGATGTTTCTTTCCTGGCAATGCCCACCTCCTATTTCATTAGTCACTTATGTACACTTTGCAGACCCATCAAAGTGCATTTCTCTACTAACTTATTCAAATCTGTCCTTTTGAGACAAGGCTTTATTCATTCATTCACTAAACATGTATTAACTTTTTACCATGTGCATACCATTATAGAGTATACTCAGATGTAATGATATGGCCCCCACTCTGGGGGATACTCTAGTGAAGTATCATAATATAGGATTGTAATATTCTTTTTATTTTTATTTTTATTATTTTTTTAAATTTTTTTTTTCAAAGTTTATTTATTTTTGGGACAGAGAGAGACAGAGCATGAACGGGGGAGGGTCAGAGAGAGAGGGAGACACAGAATCGGAAACAGGCTCCAGGCTCCGAGCCATCAGCCCAGAGCCCGACGCGGGGCTCGAACTCACGGACCGCGAGATCGTGACCTGGCTGAAGTCGGACGCTTAACTGACTGCGCCACCCAGGCGCCCCTCTTTTTATTTTTTAAAACTGAGAGTAAGTTTACAACCTCCTGAAAATACAATGATGTAACTCATCCTGTATTTGAAGAGCAAAGCTAACTGGAATCAGTAATGCATCATTCAAAAGATCAGTTCTTCGTTTCACACATACATGTCTGATTTTCCTTACCTCTGCTCTTATCAGACAGGAAAATAATAATTATTAAGATTTTTTTCCTTAAAGAATGAAAGGATAGTAAACTGGATTATGCTTCTTAGCTGTTAATAAAAGATAGATGTCTTACCCCCTCTGCATACTTAAAAAGATATCGATCCAAAGGATAAGAAAAAAAGGACAAGAATTCTGGATACAGAGAAGAATGTGTAAAACTAAGAGAAAGCCGGTTCTAGCGCGAATCTAGAGGGAGGGTCCCCATTCACCAAGATGGCATGGAAAGGACTCTAATAATTTAAAGTCCGGTGCATAGACTCCATGGGACAAAAGGTATCCCATAATCAGACTGTAAAGCCTAAGGAAGAAGCAATAGTTTAGTTTGTGTGTAGAAGTTCTTTTTAAATTTTCAGCCTTATACATTTTCTTTACATAGGACTACGTAGAACCGAATGGAGTTTTTTGAAGTATTCTGTCTTCATTGTGTTTTGTCTTCTGGCATTTGCCTGATCTGTTGTGTATATTGCAACTTTGAAGAGTTCGTAATTGTACTTTCCTTTAAAGAGTCTAAAAGTAGAGGGAATATTCTGAGAGGTTCTGGCTCATTCCAGGGTACATTACTAGAAACAGAAATGGAAATTATAAGCAGAAGGTGTGGACAGACATCTGACATATCAACAACTGTTTATTTATATGTCCTTCAGGAGGTATGTTTATGTGTGTATCAGAGAGAAAGAGAGAGAGGAAGATATAGAGAGAGAAATAGAGAGAGAGAGAGAGAGAGAGAGGGAGAGAGCGAGCGACTGAAGCTACTAACTAGATTGAGAAGGAGAATTAAGATGTCAAAAATCTTCAGAGACTTCAATGCTCCCCACCAAGAACTGCTTTACCATTTTGACAACCTCTTTATTTCTCCCATTATTTTACATATACTTACCTTGTGCCTTGGTGCTTTGCCTGGCTCGGTGTGGTCACTGTGTCCTCCCAACATTTGCCTGCATGTGAGACATCATCAAAATCCTGCACCAAGCCCTTCGGTCGCTGCTGCTGACAGCCCAGCAGTGCTCTGCATACAACCGCCTTCATTGGCAGCAGCCGTATCACGCACGGCCGGTGCAGCTGCGATTCAGGGCCAGCTAGAGTACACCAATTGTTTCCCGCAGCACATCTTTGCATTTCCAGCATTGAAAATAAGCCTCTGCAAGCTTGGAACCCCCAAGAGCCCAGTTCCCAAGAGCCTGAGATAACGGTTACAACAAATCTACATTAAACATATAGGCAAAGTGCATTAATGTATGCTTAATAGTGCATGTGTAGTGTTTTCTTGCGCTGCTGTTTATAGACTGGATCAGCCAGGAAACGTTACCACATTTAAATGCATGCTTTGCTCAGCGGTGGCTAAAAGAGTGGGAGGTGTCCTATATGCCGCGGAGAATGTGGTTTCACTGAACGGGAGCGCAGAGCGAAGGTCCGCTCTCGCGATTTGTGTATGTTCTTTTCGATGGTGGTGGTCGTGGCGTCCAGTGCGGGTCCCGCCTCGTTGGGCGTATTCGTGAAATAACTGAAAGAATGACGGATCGACGTAACCAGCAGCACTGTTTCTCTTTCGGACCTTCTTCCTTCCCTTATTTCGTCTACAAGCAAGTGCATGAATTGTGACACATGGACAAGAATTAGGATCATGCTCCTGACTTCAAATCATAGTCAGTTGTGATTTGAATGAAATTTATACACAAATGCTACTGTGTTTTGGGCATATCTAAGAATGACTGTGTTTGTCTAAAGTGAAGTGTATTTATGTTTGCCTAGTTGTATTTTTTTCCTTTTGAAGTCTCCCTAGCTGTGTTTTTCTCAAGTTACTAAGTATATTTTCTGCAACAGAAGTGTATTTTGTCGATAGAAATGTTTTTTGAGCCACATGTGTAATTCAAACTTTTCTAGAAGCTGAGTTACAATAGACAAACAGGTGAAGTTAATTTAAATAACATTTTATTTAACCAGCTCTTTCAAACATATAATTTCAACATGTGGCACTCACCAATTTTCAAGGGCTCAGTATCCACATGTGGCTAGTGACTACTGTATTGGATATGGAAATCCCTGTATATTTATCCAGCGAAAGACTTGGCTGGTGACAGATGAAAGGTGGCTTATTAATCTTATGTGTTTGTTTAAAATTTTTTTTTTCAACGTTTATTTATTTTTGGGACAGAGAGAGACAGAGCATGAATGGGGGAGGGGGCAGAGAGAGGGAGACACAGAATCGGAAACAGGCTCCAGGCTCTGAGCCATCAGCCCAGAGCCTGACACGGGGCTAGAACTCACGGACAGTGAGATCGTGACCTGGCTGAAGTCGGACGCTTAACCGACTGCGCCACCCAGGCGCCCCATCTTATGTGTTTGTTTAAATAAGCATGTGCTTTAAAATAATTTTGAACTTCAATTTTTAATTTGTATGAAAGCTACTCTATAAAAGTAGACATTGATATGAAAACAAGTGGAAATTATACTGAAAAAAATAAATATAAAATAAAAGGATATCTTCTTTCCCTCACCAGTTTGTTCCTCCAAAATAATAACTATGAACGCTCGTGTATGTATTTTCAGGTAAAAAAATATGCTTATAATCTGGGAATATTTTTGTATTTAGAAGACGACAATATATTTAGAATTTCTACCCGTATGAAGTCTTACACGAACAGACCTGTCCCGTGCTCAATGGTAAACAGAAAAATTAAATGAGATAGCCTTACGTCCTTCTTAGAATGGCAAAAATTGAAAGGACTGACAATACCAAGTGTTGCGAGACAGGTAGCAAGGTTAGCTCTTTTATGCTGCTAGTGAGTGCGTGTTTTGCTACAATATGTTGAAAACAGTTCGGCATTATTTAGCAGGTTTGAAGAGACACATACTCAATGCCGTAGCGATTCCATTTCTAGGTACATACCCTAAAGAAACATTTGCACATCTATACCATAAGAAATATGCAAGAATATTCCTAGAGGCATCCATCATTATCACCCCCAATTAGGCAAACGATGCAAACTGGCACCTGTACTGCAGAGGGCAAGGAAAGAGGTAGATCACTCCAAACTGGGCGGTGGTAGTTGTAATAAGCAATGAAATTTACTTACAAGGCTTGTCTTGGGCTCCTGCAAGACAACCTCTGCACCTTCCTGCCAGATTCTTAGGTTTATATAGAGGCCTTAAGTGGGTTTAGTCATGTAATACATCCAGATGGTCTTAACACCTTTCTCTCTCAAGGCCACAGGCTTGAGGAGCCTCTGTCAGGGACTAGCTTGAGGGTTACCCAGAGATTATGTCCTCTCGATGACCTCCTTTAACACAACCAAAAAGTTCATTCACAAAAAATTTGTGGTGAATAGTGTGTATATATATATGTGTGTGTGTGTGTGTGTGTGTGTGTATATATATAGTGAATAGTATGCATATATATGTCAAGAGCCAGACAACTAACTGAGCCACCCAGGCACCCTAAATCACATATAAATGATGAAATACTACACAAAACTCAAAGTGAATAAACTACAGCTGCATGCATGCAATATTGGTATTTCTTTCAATTATGATATTGAATGAAAGAAGCAGGTCACAGAAAAATGCTTGTATAGAGTGGTTCAATTTCTACAATGCTTGAAGTAGGCTAAACCAAAGGCATACATAGATACTAAAACTGTACTTTTAAAAAAATGCAGCAAATATCAGATGTGTAGTTACCTTTAGGAAGGAAAGAAAAATGTGTGACTAGGCAGAGACCTACGAGAGTACACATAAATGATCCCAACAATGCTGTGTCCTTTTACCTTCCTCCAGTGACCTTGTTTCCTATTCTACCTCAGCCTACCTTAAAAATTGATATATGCTTGGGGCGTGTGGGTGGCTCAGTCGGTTAAGCGTCTGACTTCGGTTCAGGTCATGATCTAGTCTGTGAAATTGAATCCTGCACTGGGCTCTGTGCTGACAGCTCAGAGCCTGGAGCCTGCTTTGGATTCTGTGTCTCCCTCTCTCTGCCCTTCCCCTGCTCGTGCTCTGTCTCTGTCTCTCTCCTTCTCAAAATAAATAAACATTAAAAAAATGATATATATTTTATAGGTATATCTTAGAAATTTTTGTAACCAGTAAATGCAGTCTTTCTATCGTATCAAATTCATGTATCCTGTTCTCTATTTCCTTCCTCTATTCCTGGCTCATTCTCTCTGGTCTTCCACCCAAACGAACTTTTGATGCCCCAGTACCTTCAATCCTACCCATCAATGGCCCCCTTTGATGGCCTCATTCTCTGGTTCATCCAGTCTAAATTCCATGGAGAATTGTTATCACACCCTTGCGTATATACATTTCTTATTTCATAGTACTTAACTGAAAAATAAAATCCTGATCAATCCAACTCTTCTGCTCTTGGCCTGCACCTACACATGTACAAAGCAAACAATACACACCTTACTAGTTTCACTTTTACACTTACGATCTCAAAATAGAGCGGCCCTCAATGCTGCCAGATTATCATTGACTCTCGTGGATGACTATTTCACACCTTCTCTCTAAACAAGCATCAGTACCTTCTATCCTATCTTTCTCTCAGCTTGTGATTTTGCATCCTACTTCACAGGAAATGGGTGCAGTCAAGATGACTTTCAAAAATTCCCACTACCGTATGCAGTCACATGCCAACAACGCACATGCACGTAGACGTTTTCCTCCATGTATTCGTGCATGATTTACCCACGCTACTCCCTTCACATGTGCACCTGAGCCTCTCTTGCAAACTGCAGGACACTGAACCAGTAAGTCCCTCCTTTCTTTGATATCAAGTTTTCATTCTTCACATTAGTGTACCAGCTGCCATGATGACTTCCATATTAAACTTTTCTTGACCCACTCCTCAACCAGCGATAGCTCATTTCTTTGCTCCTTTTCATAGCAAAACTCGTCAGAAAAGATTTCTGCATTTGCAGCCTCTGATTTTTTACCTTCCATGTTCTCCTAACCCACTCCACTCAGGCTTTTGCCTTAACCGTTCTGCAGATAGTGACCTTTGTTAAGGTTAAAGATAATTTCTGTGCTCTTAAATCCATTGGTTAAGTTTTGGTACTCCTTTTGCTTGATCTACTGATGACACTTGACCCAAGTTGATCATGCCTTCCTCCTTGACACGCTTTCCTCCAGAGGCCTTTAGCTTTATCTTTTTTTTTTTTTTTTTAACTGATCACTCCTTTTCAGTCTATTTTGCTGGTGATACCTCTTTTTTCAAATGTCTGTTTTGGAGCACCCCAACTCTGAATCCTTAGTCATTTTTTTCCATACATCCACTTCCTTGCTGATCTTGTCTAGTCTTAGGGCTTTAAAACTTTTAAAAAAATTTTTTTTTAACGTTTTTATTTATTTTTGAGACAGAGAGAGACAGAGCACGAACGGGGGAGGGGCAGAGAGAGAGGGAGACACAGAATCGGAAGCAGGCTCCAGGCTCTGAGCCATCAGCCCAGAGCCCAACGCGGGGCTCGAACTCACGGACTGTGAGATCGTGACCTGAGCCGAAGTCAGACGCTCAACCGACTGAGCCACCCAGGCGCCCTGGGCTTTAAAACTTTAATGTTGATTACCCCAAAATATATTTCTAGCTCAGGCTATACTTCTGAGCTGTCTACTTGTAAAATAACATCTCAAAGTCAGGATCAAACTGAACTCCTAATCTGCTTTATCCTCTAGGCCATGATTTGCCTATCTTTCTAGTTAAGCCAAATCTTGGGGGTCATTCTTGATTTCTCTCTCTATCACATACCTTGTATTTCATAAAGGAAATCCTTTGGCACTTGTCTTCAAAATACATCAAGAATCCAACCAGTTCTTACCAACACTGCTTCCATCTTAGTCCGGCCATGATAATCTTATGACTGGATTATTGCAGTAGTCTCATAAATAGACTCCCTGTTTCTACCTTGTCTCCTACAGTTAATTCTTAATGCAACAGCGAGAATGAGCCTTTGAAAATGTAAGATCAGACCAGTCCTCTCCTCCAAGCTTGGAGTGAGCTAGATAGACCTTGTACCGTCTGATCTCCATTGTCACGTCTGATCCTCTGCCCCTTATCCACTCTATTTTAGTCACACTGGCCTCCTTGTTATTCCTGGAGCATACCTGGGATTCTTTCACTTTAGGGTTGTGCTTGAAATATTCCCTCTATCTAGCATATTCTTCTGAAAGACATTTGCAGGTTAGTGCCCTCATGTCATTTACATTTTTGCCTAAATATCACCTTTTAAATGAAGTCTACTAATCCCCACATTTAACATTCCTATACAACCTCTCCGTTAGCAGTTTCTTTTCCCTTCTTGGCTTGAAAATTATAGATTCCGTTTCTATTCTTTAAAGCCTAACTTTACATATTGAGCATTTGTATGCACTAAAGTGTAAAGTAGTTTTCTATGACTGTGTCTTAATGACATTTGGTCTTCATTCCATATATAAAATTTTCAATGCTTTACCCTTTATCATAGCCTCACCATATCACGGGTGGCTACATTTGTCATGATGTTGTGTTTTCAAGAAGGGCTCATGGGATTATGTTTTCTGAATTCATGCATATTTGAAAATTTCTTTCTGTTGTCTTTACACTTGCTTGACAGATTGGCTGGGTATAACATTCATGAGTTTTGCTTCATTTCCCCTTAGATCTTTATAGAGTCTGTTTCCATTGTTATTTTAATATTTATGTGGTTGTCTGAAGACAATAGGCATTTCCCACTCCCTGTATGCCTTGCTTTCCTTGCCTACATGACTGAAGAATTCTTTCTTTCTCCTCATAGTTCAAGAAGTTGACTGTCACATGTTAGACCATTGTTTGTTTTGTAATGCTTCTTTGAGAAGCACAGTCTTTTGATCCAAAGATGCACATATTCTTTTATGTAAGGAAATTTTCTTTAAAAAATATATATTTTTTTCTGTCCCATTAATTGTGCTCACTACTTCAGATATAAGAATTATCCTAGGTTTCTTCATTGTCACCTGCTCTGTATCTATTACCTTCTTTATGTCCTTTTTCTCTGCATTCCCACTATTATCTGAAGACTCTGTTACCTTTCCTATTATCCATTTTGCTATGTTACTTCTTTAAATCTAGTTATTGCCTAAGTTGCCTGTTAGTTTCACATTATATCTTACTTCTGTAATGCTGTTTCTGCTCCCTCAATTTGGTCCTTAGCTCCGCGTTTTCATTTCATTAAGCTGTTTTACCATTGTTAACTTAGTATGTCAATACCTTGGATCTATGTTTTCTTTAAATTCCTCTTCGGTGAGAAGTGGTTAGAAATTTTTTCTTTATTTTCATAGCTAACTTTTTCTTTAAGAGTTCATTCAAATTTTTTTTAAAGCTTATTTATTTTCGAGGGAGACAGAGAGAGTGAGAGCGTGAGCAGGGCGGAGGCAGAGACAGAGGGAAACACAGAATTGGAAGTGGGCTCCAGGCTCTGAGCTGTCAACACAGAGCCCGATGTGTGGCTTGAACTCATGAGCTGTGAGATCATGACCTGAGCTGAAGTCAGACGCTTAACCGACTGAGCCACCCAGGCTCCCTTTAAGAGTTCATTTTTTAATTTCATTTCACTTATGCCATAATTTCTCCTTATCTCTCTTTCTGCCAGTGTCTTCTTTTTTGTTCTCCCTTTCTTTTATCTCTCTCTCTTTTCCCTTTATTCCTTTTTCTTTCCTTTCAGTAACATTTTTGCAGTGCTAACATGCTTCTCTCTTTCATTCATCTCTGTCAAGGCCTTCTAATTCTTTTGATCTAAGGTGGATAAATCGTCCATGATTTTCCTTTCCAACCTGATATGAAATTCACAGCTTCAGTTTAACATCTTAGTATTTTGTAATCTATTACTTTTAGGTAGTATATCACCATGAAGTTCAAGAGGGGAATTCAACCTAGAGTCTATGATATCTTATTTAGAGGATTTGGTCTCTGGGCTCCTTTCTCCATTTTCGTGTCAATTGCCAATTTTCGAAATTACTGTGCGTCCTCTTTCTGTTCTGTGGTAGATACCCCTGCATCCCTACAGCCCTCCTTCGCTTCCCAGAAGATAAGCCAGGTTAGTTATCTTGTCACATCTTCCAGCAGCCATTGCCATATGCCCCCCCCACCCCAAGAAGTGGACAGAAACAATGTTGGAAACTTGCTTTGGCTCACAGATTTCCAGAATGACTAGTCTACTGTCTGCGGGCATTAGAGTTTGAGGGATTGGGGCACTGCACGGGCAAGGCAATGAAGAGACTGCTCTTCAAGTGTGTAGACCCATGGCCTTTGGTGCTCACATTTCACTAGGCTTCACTCCCCTCTCTCAGGCCATCTGCCTTGCTTTTTAATTCTTTGTCTTGGACGGCTTTGCCTCCTGGCTGGGCACCACTCTGGAAAAGAGGATTTATTTAATTTTCCCTTTAAACATCCTTTCTGCTGGGGAAATCTACATGAAGAGTCTCAGACCTTTTTCCTGTTTCTTATGAGACTTTGACATGGGAGGGAGGAGCTAAGTATCTAGACCTTTTGTTTCCTTTTTTTCCTGCCTGCCTATGCATCTCTTCAATTTGCTCTTCATGTTGGGGAGCATATTTTAAAATCATTTAATTCAAGGAACAGAAAGGGATCTTAATTTTTTTTTTAAGAAACTGCTTTTTCGTTTCTTTTCTTTTTTAACATTTATTTATTTTTGAAAGACAGGGAGACAGAGAGTGAGCAGGGAAGGGGCAGAGAGAGGGAGACACAGAATCCGAAGCAGGCTGCAGGCTCTGAGCTGTCAGCACAGAGCCTGACGCGAGGCTGGAACTCACCAACTGCGAAATCATGACCTGAGCTGAAGCTGGTCGCTTAACCAACTGAGCCATTTGGGCACCCCCAGAAAGAGATCTTAAAATCAGGGTTTCTTAACCAGTAACTTTGGAAGTTTTTCAATTTCTGTGCTGCTTTCGATGGTAATGATTGTTATTTGGCAAGAAAAAAAGCAAATTGAAAATAAAATGATATGGCTAAGTGCATGCACCTAGTTACAGAGATATTCTCGGACTCTGTATCTCTTAGTGCCCTTATAACTATATTTCTATTATATTGTTATTTCCTGCTAAACCCCACAAAACAATACAGAGATGTCAAAAATGTTGATTTTAGTCTTTGTGTCATTCACAATTTGAGTCAGCTGGTAATTTTGTATGCTAATTTTAAAAGTTCTTTATAAACAATTTAACATATTTTGGCTAGTTAATCAGGAGCAGGGATTTTGATTTACAGTGTCCTGCTGTTATAAATTGAGATATTCTGTCCATTTTTTTTTTATGAAGGAGCAAAGGGATGTTTCATTAAATTTCAAAGGCCTGTCTCGTGTCTGACCATCAGTGTGCTATTATTACACTTAATGTCTTGTTCCTCATGAGGGAAATCTTTTTCTTTTTTAATCCCCTGTCACTTTCCAAATCATCGTTTTTGAGAATCTACCAATCAAAGGAAATTGTGATTCTTTGAGCCTCTCCGCTGTACTCTTTGTAACCATGGAAACCAAGCCAAACTGTTACCATGGTAACCTTCCCGAAGCCATGATTTCTCTCATTATCAGTTTTTCATGAGATTAATAAATTCATTGGAAGTTTAATATAAATAATGCTGTATTTGTGTATAATTTATGGCTTATTTTTAATTTACTCTCATTTAAAATTTTATGTAACTGAATTTATGATTCATGATGGAAGAACAAGCACACTCAAGTGGCAATATTTTGAGCAATTGACTGAGTGTCTGAAATGAGAATTAATTTGATCTTGATGCTGAGAATCGTGGCACATATTTAGTAGCTTCAGGTTACTTTCCACCCCCTCCCTCCCCTCCCCCCCCCCAACTTGGTTCTGCAGTATTATATGCCATTATATTATATATGCTATTTTTGGTGTTCAATTTGTATAATCAACCTATGGATAAACACAGAGGACATAGTTGTGGATAAATAACAGAAAGTAAATTATATATACCTTGGGCACATAAAAGCAATTGTATCTTTATGTATATAATGTGTGGTGAAAGAAAGTATGATTTTATTAAAGAGCTAATTTGATATTCTTGGGAGTCGGTTGCTACTGTTTAAATTGGTAAATCAGGAATTAAAGCATAATCATATTTCAGAATAATTTGATAAATATATTCAGATATTTATAATATTTTAGAATATTTTTAGAATATCTTCTGATATGCATCCAAAGAGGGAAAAAATAAATTGTTAAAAAGAAAAGGGGATCAAGATGGAAATTAGGATGTAAGAATCATTATTTTAAACTCTTATATGGTTTGTTTATGTTTTAAACAGTAAACATTATTTTTTTAATATAACAACTGTTTTCATTTGCTTATATCTTTCTAATCTAAATACACACATATTTTCACATAGTGGTAATCATAAGTAACATATAGATTTAAATTTTTCACTTCATATTACATCTTAAACAAGGAGCCTGGGTGGCTCAGTCGGTTAAGCATCATGATCTCATGGTTTGTCAGTTGGAGCCCCACATCAGGCTCTGTGCTGAGAGCTCAGAGCCTGATGCCTGCTTTGGATTCTGTCTCTTTCTCTGCCCCTCCCCCGCTTGCACTAATTCTCTCTGTCTCTTTCTCTCTCTCAAAAATAAATAAACATTAAAAACATTTAAAAAATGTTATATCTTAAACAAAGTCCATTTAAACAATAATTAAAAATTTTTTTAATTTATTTATTTAAATTCAAGTTAGTTAACGTACAGCATAGTATTTTTTTCGGAAGAAGAACCCAGTGATTCATCACTTACATATAACACCCAGTGCTCATCCCAACGAAAGCCCTCCTTCATGCCCATTCCCCCCACCCACCTCCCCTCCAGCAACCCTCAGTTTGTTCTCTGTATTTAAGAGCCTGTTATGGTTTGTCTCCTTCTCTGTTTTTATCTTATTTTTCCTTCCCTTCCTCTGTGTTCATCCGTTTTCTTTTTTAAGTTCCACAAATCAGTGATATCTTGGGATATTTGTCTTTCTCTGACTGACTTATTTTGCTTACCATAATATGCTCTAGTTCCATCCACGTTGTGGCAAATGACAAGATTTCATTCTTTTGTAGTCTTCCATTGTATACATATACCCACATCTCATCTTCTGTATCCATTCATCAGTCGATGGACATTTGGGCTCTTCCCAGAATCTGGCTATTGCTGATAGTGCTGCTATAAACACTGAGGTGCATGTGCACCTCCGAGGCAGCATTTTTTAATCCGTTGGGTAAATATCTAGTGGTGCAATTGGTGGGTCATAGGGTAAGTATATTTTTAATTTTTTGAGGTACTTCCATACTGTTTTCCAGAGTGGCTGCACCAGTTTGCATTGCCAACATAAACACTAAGCACTTTAAATGAACATCAAATCAAGATTTTTGTTGTTCTGTAGTTTAGAGTGGTGTTTTCACAGTAGAAAGGAATGTTTAAGAATTTTTACTTCTCTCTAAATTGAGTACAATCATAAGCATGTATTCTAGATTTTTCAGGACGGTCCTATTCCCCATAATTACTTCATTCCAGATTGTCCCTTGTGTCCTTTATTTCTATTAGGGACAGAATATAGGGTTAGGTAATCAGTAGAACTAAGGCCTTGAATTTGGAGCATGAACACATCAGAAGGGCTAGCGCGTGCACTGACCATGTGTGATTGATGGTAGAACTCCCCGCCCCCACCTCCAGCAGTCTAAGTACCAACAGGAAACAGATGGCACCTTCAAAATAGAACAAGATGGGGGTGCCTGGGTGGCTCAGTCAGTTAAGTGCCCAACTCTTGATTTCAGTTCAGGTCATGATCTCACAGTTTGTGAGTTTGAGCCCCGCATCAGGCTCTGTGGTGATGGTGTAAAGCCTGCTGGGGATTCTCTCTCTTCCTCTCTCTTTGCCTCTCCCCTGCTCATTCTCTCTCTCTCTCTCTCTCAAAAGTAAATAAATAAACTTAAAAAAAAGATAGAACAAGATCAGGAAGCTTATTTACAAAGACATTGTTTCTTTTTTTTTCAATGTTTTATTTAGTTTTGAGAGAGAGAGAGAGAGAGACAGAGTGAGCAAGCTGGGGAGAGCAGAGAGAGGAGGACAGAAGATCTGAAAGTGATCCTGATGTGGGGCTTGAACTCATGAACCTTGAGATCATGACCTGAGCTGAAGTCAGAAGCTTAACCGACTGAACTGCCCAGGCACCCTTCAAAGACTTATTTCTAAATTTGTGGGTGTTGGGACCCAAGATGAATACCGCTCAGTCTACTAGTCAGCGCCCAAACGTCAAGAAAGGGACAGGACAGGGAGATAGCTAGTCTGACCTCACTCTCCCTCACCTTCCCTTGACCTCCTCATGCCCCGCTCTTCACTTGTTAAACTCCAACAAGATGCCAGAAGACATCAAAGTTCTGTTTTGTAGAACAATTAAGTCTGTTTCTCTGGGCAGAAAACAGAATAGGGTTAAGTGGACATGGGCAGAGAATGATTTTTAGGAGCAAAAGGAAGATATCTGTCATGAAACTCCCATCTTGAGACCTTTTGTGATTTTGTTAGAACTGGGATTTTATTGGGGCGCATGGGTGACTCAGTCGGTTGGGCGTCTGACTTCGGCTCAGGTCATGATCTCACGGTCTGTGAGTTTGAGCCCCGCGTCAGGCTCTGTGCTGACAGCTTGGAGCCTGGAGCCTGCTTCAGATTCTGTGCCTCCCTCTCTGTCTGCCCCTCCCCTGTTCATGCTTTCTCTCTCTCTGTCTCTCTCTCTCTCTCTCTCTCTCTCTGTCTCAGAAATAGACATTAAAAAAAAAAAAGAACTGGGATATTATTCTTGTCTGACAGAACAACTGCTGTAATTAATATACAATCTTCCCCGTCTGTAACAGGAGTGGCCTCCTCTTAGGTATGGCAACATTGTGCATTGTACCGCCTGCAAAGCCATGAGTTGCTGCCTTATGTTTGGGTAAACCTTTAGAATGAGGAACCTGACCGGACTCTATGCATGGTGTCTTTTATTTATAATGTCATAATAATAAAAAGAGCTACTATGAATTCAAATTTCATTGCATCACCGGGGTCATATAGATGGAGTCCAGAAAGCGGGAGCTGCAGGTCCCCAAGATCCACCATCAGAGAATTCTTTTAAATACCATTTTTTTACAAGAACTTATTCAGAATATTTATACCCCTAGTTGGGGAAACACAACAAATGAATTTTACTGTAGAAACAATGACCTTAGAGATCTCTTCTTGAAAAAAAAAAATTGGCCGGTTTCCTGGGTGGCTCAGTAGGTTAAGTGTCTGACTCTTGCTCAGCTCAGGTCATGATCTCATGGTTTGTGATCGGGCTCTGTGCTGACAGCTCAGAGCCTGCTTGGGATTCTCTCTCTCCTCTCTCCCTTACCCTCCCCTCCCAATAAATAAACATTCAAAGAAAAAAAATAAATAAAAATCAAATATTTGGGGCATCAGTAGAGTCCTGTTTCACTTGAGAAAGGGAATACATGAAAGAAGAAAAAGGGAAGGAATAAAATTCACGTGTCCTTAACATCTTTTGCATCAGACGCTATGGGAGAGAATTAAATATATATATTTAATTTAGGTTAGTTAATCACAGCAAATTGATAATGCAGGTAATTTTTCCTTTATTTTATTTATTGAAAAATATTTTTTTAATGTTTATTTATTTTTGCGATACAGAGAGAGACGGAGTGCAAACAGGGGCGGGGGCAGAGAGAGGGAGACACAGAATCCGAAGCAGCCTCCAGGCTCTGAGCTGTCAGCACAGAGTCCGACGCGGGGCTCAAACTCACAGACTGCAAGATCATGACCTGAGCTGAAGTCAGACGCTTAACCAACTGAACCACCCAGGTGCCCCCAATTTTTCCTTTATTTTAAAACTGCTGTGTATGTTTTCTACAAAATTTGGTTCCAATCATGTTCTTTGATTGCTATTCAGTTCAAGGCGATGATGAGGTACAAAATAACTGAAGTTAGGAGTGGAAAGGAAGGTGAGAAGGTAACAGACTAGATAAGAGAATTTCAAAATGTGTGTTGGGAACTCTTCATGTTCCAGGAGCAGTCCTCTGGGGCTTTTGAGGTGTGAGGGGCAGAGCAGGATTTGGGGGTCTGAGTGAGGTTGGGTCGGGAGACTTTAATCTCCTTTTCTTTCAAACAGAGAAATTTGATTTGAACTGCTTCCAAAATTTTCTTTAAAAAAACCGGTCTAGAAATTCTAAAAACTGCATGATCAGCTTCCTAATATTCTCTCAAAATCGCCTCTAACATGTTAGTGGCATAAAGCTTTCAGACTATATTAGTTAAGTAGAAATGAGGCAATAATCAGCTTGCTATTCACATAAAAAGCAGTATTGCTTATTTTGCTCCACAAACAAAGGTTCATTAACTCATTTTCAGCCAGACACTTCATTAAACAAACATGTGATCAGCCACAAGCAGTTCTTTCAGAGAGAGAAAGTGAGACACCCTGAGTAGAATGTGACCTCCCAGGGTAAAGATTCTTTTCACTTTCCTTCTTAAAACCTGGCATTTGTCTACTCTTTTGAGGCTCTCTGTTTGATTGCTTTCTTACATTTATCACGGGAACAATTTTAAGGAACTTACTGAATTAATAAGCAACGATAATCTGTCCAGTTATTGTATGAGTTCTGCGTTTTGATGGCAGTGCTGGGTCCAGAAGGGAAAAAATAATTTGAAGCACATTTTTCTCATATGACCGTCTTTATTACATGTGTTTTTAATTGAAATATAATTGGCATGTAACATCGTATTAGCTTAAAATGTAAAAAGTGTTGATTTAGTACAATTATAGATTGCAGTATGATTACCACCATAGCTTTAAGGTAACATGTCTACGACATCACACAATCATTTCTTTTTTTGTGGTGGGGCCCATTACGATCTAATCTGGTAGCAACTTTGAAGATGATAATACAGTGTTGTTGACTGTATTCACCATGCTGTACATTAGCTCTCCGGGACCTGCTTATCTACCCGTTCCACATTTGCACCTTAAACAACATCTGTTCAATTGTCTCACCCCCTAGCCTTTGGTAACTATCATTCCACTTTCTGTGTTTTTGAGTTCAACTTTTTTAGCTTCCACATGGAAGTGAAATCATGCAGTATTTGTCTTCCTCTAATTTATTCCACTTAACGTAATGGCCTCAAGGTCCATCCAGCTTGTCCCAAGTAGCAGGCTTTTCAATTTTCTTTCTTGTTTATAAATAAAATTGGTTTACCAAAGCAGGAGACCCCAGGGACTCTCACAGAAGCCTACCATGTTCCTTTTGTTAGGTGCCAGAGGAAAGGAGACAGTTTCCTACTAGTTTAAGCAAAGGGGGAAAAAGCTACATTTGGAAGTTTTTAGTTTTAAAAATTGTTATGTTTAGCAAAAAAAACCCCATAAACCGGAAAAAAAAAAGGAGGGGGGATTATACAAGTTTTCACCTAATTTATTCTTTGGCTGATTTAATTCATTTGCATACATTAGCATACAAGAGAACTCATGGAATAAAACCAATTATTTAAGTTGAAGCAAACAAATAATGGTGAGAAAGGAATGTGGCAATTGTAGTAGAATTTAACTATGAGTACTAGTAGATAAGGAACTTGAGGTAAAGGCTTATATATCATTCTTGTTTAATTTTTCCCTTCATATTGTATATTCTTTATAACCAGGAAGAATCAGAGATATTACGCTGGCTTTTCTAAGTTGTTCTTCAGAAGGCTAATGAAAGTAAAAAAAAAAAAAAAAAAAAAAGAAAACAAACGATAATGTTCAGAGTTGTAAGGGGTCTCTCGGGTTTAAGTACTTCATTCCTTACCCTAAGGCACATTTTACAAGTAATTTGGACAGATAAACCTAGAGAAAAGGTGATTCCACAAACCATTTCTGGTAATTCATTGTAATGTTTAATTGACCTCCCCTTACTGGCAAGGAGTTCTTAAATTCATATGAAATGCTTTGTGCAGGAACTTAAATATCACATGAAAGAAAATCTGAAGCAGTGATTCTCTCATTTGTGTCCGGCCAATTACAACCAGAGACTTTGTTTTCTTTATTTGAACAGAAACTTCCTGAAATATATCAATACTTGCCTTCTCCACTTCCTCCCCCACCCATAACCGCCATTCTCTACTTAGACAAGGGCAATCTGGCTTCTGCTTCCTAATTCAAAGGTCTGTCCCTTCTCTGCAATAACTGTTTCCAAGGTAACACATGGCCTTGAAATTCTTACTCATTTGACCTCTCTTGGCACTTGAGTGGGATGAAAACTCCCTTTTTCGGAAACACTTTCCTTCTTTGACTTACTTGACATTATTTCCTCCTGGTTTTGCTTTTACATTTCCGGGAGTTTTCTATTTTACATAACTTTTAATTTTGTGTTACCTATGTCCCATCCTTCGTCCTCTCCTTTTTTCCCCCCCCCCTCACCCTATACTCTCTCTGAACAATCTTATTCACGTGTTGGTTTTCCAGTCTATCAAATCCATATTAGTTCATACCTCTCTTCTGGTCTTTAGGTTTGTGTAACAAATTTTATAAAAGCACAGTGATTCCTCAAAGAGCTCTGATGTTCCATAAACTATACACATACACCATTACCACACCTCAATGATATATCAGATTTTCGACACAAAATCTCTATTATATGGTTTTCTATTCATCTCTTAAGGGCTACTGTGCCATCTTGTCCTTCCTCATCATGGCTTATACTACGGTGTGCTGTTTCCTCATGTATATTTCTCCCACACAGTGTCAAAAGGACAGAAACTCCTTCTAGCCTGTTTATGTCTCTTTTTAACTTAATATGGATTTGTTGACTTACATGAATGAATTTTCCAAAGTGCCATATACCCACCTAAGTATATAAATTTGATGTAAAAAGAAAATTCTCATTTGCTTTCCAGAGTTTCATTTCTGTACTTGTGTAATTATTTTTCTAGCAGGCCAAGAACATTCTGTTTATTCTTTTGTCAACCTTACAAATAAGATAGTCACTTACTTTACTAGTAAAAGTTGTTTACTTAGAACAGCAGTAGAATTGCAATTTGGGACAAGCAAGCTATGCCAAACCGTAGTCAAGTTCAAAGAAACAAAGGCAAGGACAGTTTTTATTAGGTCTTAGGAGGAAATGGTGAGAGCTGTTTTGAAAGAAAATTCCCTGGAGAAGAACAAGAGTTGGAGGTTGTGGAGGTTGCTCATGGCTGCAAGCAGTGGTTAAGGTATTGTTGAATGCCTTGTTGCTGGGGCTGGGAGAGATCTTTCCTCTTAAAAGCATGAGATAAAATTACTGTGTGGAAAGTGTCCTTCCTTGTGAAGATAAGAATTATCTTCCTTCTTGCTGCTGGTTAATGTAGGCTGCAACTAGTGGCTTGTGCATGAGAACACCCCCTTCAGGGCTTCTTGGGTCCATTATACATGAGGTTTCTTTTACCTATTTTCTCACTTCCCAATATGCATTTGATATTTATGAATGAAATAGAAAGACTCATGTAAAATCCAGGTGACTTTTAGTGAATATATGGCCTCTGGGACCAAAAAAATATTTATAGAAATATAGCCTCAGATATTAAAGAACTACCTACTTAAGTAAGCATCTAGAATTTATTTTCTTGTACCATTCCAGCTAGGTTATGAAAGAAGTCACAATTTTGACACTTAAAAAATTCTCACCATGTATTTTTATTGGGCTGTTTTTGTAATGAAAAACAAAGCTTGTTTATTGATATTAGCCTTTGTATTACAGTGACAAATTTTGATAATAATTTCTAAGATCCTTTACTTGTATTAGGGCAGTGGTATTCTGTAAAGTCTTTGACTTTGTATACAAATGTTGGTATGTGTACATAATTTAATTATATGGGGTAGGCTCTGTAGCTTTTATCAGATTCTCAGAGGGGTCTGTTTTTCCCAAGATGTTAAGAACTACAATGACATATTCTTTGTTCTATATTACATCTGGAAATTATTAGTAAGAAAGAAGAATTTTTCAGAGAAATTGTCAAATGAATACCTTAAGCCAAAAAAAGAATATCTTTTTAGTTTTGAAATTTACACTACACAGAAATGCAAGCTCTCTTGATGCTGACCCTACAAGGGCATTTCTATTTGTATCTGAATAGATTCATTTCCAAAATTGGAGAGTAGCCCATGTTCCATTACCATGTAGCCCACAACATGCATGAGATTGCTAATTAGGGTGCAAATCGTGGTGGTATTTCTGGTGACCTGGACATGTGTTCAATAGAAACAGAAATGAGCCCCTCAACTCATTTCACATAGGCCAGAAAACATCTGCCAGATGGTTATAGCTTTCAGTAACTATTAAACTGGATCACATTTGAACAAATGACTTAGATATATAGTGTTTGAAAGCTTATTCTGAAATTTCTAACATATCCATGGAGATTAGTCTTAATGAAAAACTACATTAATCTACCTCATGCATTGTGATTAGCCTACAATGGATAATTCCCTCTCACTTTTGCCAAAGTCAGCCTAAAAATGCCTTTATCCACTTTTATATAATGTTAACAAAACATCTGGGAGATTTATTGAGATAAGGGTATCTATTAGGACATCAAAATTAATTTCGATTCCCTGAGGTATCTTATTTTAATTAACAAAAACCATGATCCTGTTCTATTAATTAGCATGCTAAAGGAATAAGTTTGAGATAAATTTAATTCTAGGAAAGCATTTATCTTCTAAAATAAACAAAAGAGCATTAACCATCTCAATCTAATTTGTTTTATACTTTTAATAACAGTCTTGAAATTCCATCCAGAAGAATAATATAACTAATATTCATTATTTTTAATTTAAAGCTTCATTTTCGTGTGCATATTTCTTATAAGCCTCATTATTAGTGGTACCATAGTTCTAACATCGTATCTCTTAAAGATTATGAATGTGAGCACAAGTTCATTTAGTATATTATATTATTAAACTTTCGGTTGAGTGTAAACCTCGTATTTATCTCCCTCCCAGTGTTTTTTTTCCACTGACTTATGAAAGTATCTGAGCATGCCAGGATACAACCAGGAAGCAATTCACATAGAATTTGTAAATAAATCCCTGTTATTTGTTCTGCCCAAACATATAACTCCTGTATAATCATGTATTTTACCCTAGACTGCTATTATTGATATATCCTTATATTTTAAATACAGCCAAAACATTTTAGGCAAAATTAAATTAACAGATCAGATTAATAGTGCGTCTGATACCATATTTAGATTACTACTATAATGGAGCATGTTGAACAATTTCAAATAACTTTGTCTTATGTCAAGCCACCGATGATGGCTTCAGATGGCATAAGAATACGGGAACGGGATTGTAAAACCCTAAATGGCATCCTTCTGAAACTCCTCATAGAACTTTTTCACTTACATATCCATTTCGTTGCAAACAGGCTTGTATTTGAAGGCATCATAGAACTGTTCTCAAATAGAACACTGGAGAATGAGTATATTCAATTAATATCAAAATACAAGAAAAAACAGCATTTTGTATACAGTTGCTGTTTTTCAACTTTTCATACTTCTAATTGAAACCATAAAGAGGCAGACAACGGATATTTTAGGCTTTGTGGGACAAGAAGCAAAATTGAGAATATCACGGAAGTTGGGATAGAGCAAGTGAGAAAACATGATTACACAGATCTTGTTGATGACATTTGAAACATAATAATTGACAATTTTTGATAATACAAGTCTACTAATGAGAAGAATGGAATTCTTCAGAAATAATATTTCACTTAATTGGGATTCTAATTAGTGTTTCCTATCATAAAAATTAATTACAAGTGTTTATCTGTCAATGCTGATCCATAATGAGATTTTATGTATTTTGTCTTTGAAAATGTTTTTTCACAGAGATAGTTCTTCCAGATACTGACATTAGTGCATGAGCATATGGAAGGCACTTAGTGAATCCTCTTAGAGTCTTCTCTACGTATTTGCCTCTTAGCATGTCACTGCATTTCAGACCATTTGCTTCCAAATTGAGGGCTGGGGGGAAGCTCCTCACTTACACAATTAAATGAACTTTGAGATATAGAAATTTCCTTTGAACTTGGAACTCTTGGAACTTAGTTTGAGCTGGAAATGTTTATCTCGTACAAAACCGTTGTAATAAAGGTATTCATTTTTACCTTAACTTCTGGCAGTCTAAGAAGCGTATAAAGCAGCTTGACATTACTTACGATTCGAACAATATTTGTTGTCATCAAAATGACTCTCCTGCAGTATAAGTACTGTTTTTTGCATATAAGTACTGTTATTAGTACTTATAATTTTGCCTTGTAATTTTAGGTCAAGTTAATGAAGAAATATTATCAAGTCTGTAGCAAAAGTTATTTGCAACTCCATTCAGCATACAAAAGTAGTGGTTGAGGGGCACCTGGGCAGTTTAGTTGGTTAGGCATCAGATTTTGGCTCAGGTCATGATCTCATGGTTTGTGAGTTCGAGCCCCACGTCGGTCTCTCTGATGTCAGTGAGGAGCTGGCTTCAGTTCCTCTGTCCCCCCACTCTCTGCCCCTCCCCTGCTCATGTTCTCTCAAAAATAAACATTTTTTTTAAAAAAGGGTAGTGGTTGAAGGTTGTTCTTGGTCAGAAAAGTTTTGATCTTAGCTCTAAGCTCAAGAAAATCACAGTAAGATATCACTGTCACTCTATATAATTGCCATGTGGTAGAGCTAGTTGGGTAGTCACCTTCTCTTTTTGACACACATTCACAGAATCAATGGTGACCACATCCATGAAAGCCAATGGAGATGACTGTTGATACTACTGATGGTGCCTTACCTAATATAAAGTCTTTTATTCTCTACCTACTTATTAACAATGTTACTGTGTTAGTTTGGGTCCTCTAAGGGGCAGACAACCAGGTGGAATTAGATGTGCAAGAAATGTAGTAGAGAACACATCTGAGAGGCACAGAGAGGAAGGGGCTGGAGAAGGTGAGGAGAGCCTTCAGATTCTAATGCAGTTCTGACTTCTATCATTGAGAAAAGGAGGGAAGGGGAGTTTTGCCCTGCAGTTTGAAGAAAGTTTCAGCTAGCCAATCAGGACTTCTTGAGCCAAAGTCATCCATTAGAGGAGTTTCTTCTGTGTTCCATCTTGGTCTAGAAGCATCCCACCACAGTCTACCACTTGTTTCACACAGATTTCTTTCTTCATACTTATTTGGGGGAGAATCTCCCCCATGGGTCCTATGGGTCTTCCTGAGGGGAAACTTGAAAGAGAGAAATTTTTGTGATGACCTACAGCCCCAGACACTGCAGTTGACCTCAGGGTGCAACTGGACCTCACTCACCCCTTTTCTCCTACACAATCCATTCTAAATCTCCCTGCCCTCCCCTATCACCTTAGCATGTTTTGATTACTTATCAGGTGGCGGATCGCACCACATCCACCCTCATCCTGAGGGTCTGAATGCTTAATGACCATACTTTCCTTAGAACTGAGTTGCTACGGATATCTGGTCAATGGGCCAAGGGAGTACCGGGAACCAGTACCAACTGGAAAACGTGGGTTCCATGTGTTCCTCCCTCCCTCATTGTGTAAAAGCAGTCCTACCTTCTCCTGCCACTAAGAGCTACTGACTCCTGTTAGTATGGTAGCTTCCTTTCTTGTCTGCTAGTCATCTACTCATAAGGGGTCCTGGTGGACAAGGCGCCTTGGTGGCAGCTGCAGCGTATGATATAATGGTATTCTTGCAAATTCCCTTGGTAAGAATATATTAGTTTTTGAGTTTCAGGACTTCCACTCCTGCACAGCTCAGTTGTGGGAATGGAAAGTACAAAATTCCCATTGGATCACTGGAAGTAATGGTCCATAGGGTCGCTCTTGCTTCTACCTTTTGGTACTTGAGTTTATTTTTACTATTGGAAACACAATGCCATGTTGAGATCTCTAATTTAATGCATATAATATGCAAAAGGATGGGATTCCATTTTCTCAAGAAACCTCTAAACTGGTGCTGAAACTAAACCTTTAAACCTGTTTCAGCATTCTTTGAGTTTGGCTGCTTTTAAATGGTTTGGTATGTGATACAATTATTGGATTCCATGGTAATCCCATACCTCTTTACTGCAAAGGAGGTCCCTTGGTCCGATGTCATGTCATATGAAATCCATAAATCTCAAGATAGTGGTGCTAACAGAAACATTCAGTTAAGAATGGCAAACCCATACCCAGAACAGGTACCTATCTCTCTGAGAGGCATGGACTGCTGGCCTTTCCAGCATGGAAGGACCAATGTAGTCAACATGCCTCAAGTGGTCCATCGGTCTCTTCACGTAGTAGAGTCATATTGTTGTCAAGAACTGTGAAGAATCTGAGATTTTACTCTACTTGCAAGATAAGTTAGTGTGCCATAGTTTCATAGACATGAAACTCTTGGATCAGAGACAATGGACACTTTAATACATACAGCAATGGGCCGCCTGGGTGGCTCAGTCAGTTAAGCATCTGACTTCGACTCAGGTCATTATCTCACAGCTTGTGGGTTCAAGCCCCATGTCGGGCTCTGTGCTGACAGCTCAGAGCCTGGAGCCTGCTTTGGATTCTGTGTCTCCCTCTCTCTCTCTGCCCTTCCCCCGCTCACACTCTGTCTCTCTCTCCCCAAAAAAATAAACATTAAAAAAAATTAATACGTACAACAATAATGGTAGTCCGAGTATTAACATTTTTGTGTTGGCTTCCCCAGTCCTAATTCCAAAAGGGCTTTGAAAGAAGAATACACACACAGTGAGTTGAACTACGGGATAGGAATTTCAACATTAGGGAGCTCAAATATTTTATAATGAGAAGCAAATGATAGATATATCACAGTTATTTTAAGGATAAAATATGATTATTAAAAACTTTTTGTGTGGCACCTGGGTGACTCAGTCGGTTGGGCATCCTAGTCTTGATTTCGGCTCAGGTCATGATCTCATGGTGTGTGGGTTTGAGGCTTGTCTTGAGCTCCGTGGCGACAGTGCAGAGCCTGTTTGGGATTCTCCCTCCCTCCCTGTCTCTCTCTGCCTCTCTTGTGCTCTCTCTCTCTTTCTCAAAAGAAATTAATTAATTAAAAAAGTTTTTTTGTACAGTGACTTAACACAGCACCCGGAATATGATTAGGGCTCAAAATAGATAACCTATTATCATTAGTAGTAGTAGTTTAAAGGTTTACTTCATATACCAAGAATCCCTGTAAGATTTATAATTTGTAGTTAGAATATTAAAACGTAGGTACATTTGTTAGAGAAAGTGAACTTACACATTGTGAACCAAAAGAGAGAGAGAGAGACCGAGCGCCTGAGTTTTTGTCTACAAACAGTACATATTTTCTTTTATTTATTTATTTATTTATTTATTATTTTTTTTAATTTTTTTTTTCAACGTTTATTTCTTTTTGGGACAGAGAGAGACAGAGCATGAACGGGGGAGGGGCAGAGAGAGAGGGAGACACAGAATCGGAAACAGGCTCCAGGCTCTGAACCATCAGCCCAGAGCCTGACGCGGGGCTCGAACTCACAGACCGCGAGATCGTGACCTGGCTGAAGTCGGACGCTTAACCGACTGCGCCACCCAGGCGCCCCCATATTTTCTTTTAAAATATGTTAGAGCTTTTATGAAGTTCAGTATTTGGTAATTGATGGTAAATCTGGCTTTTGCTAAGAGAACCTATATTGATAATTTTACTTTGGATGCTGCAATGTAATCCATACAATTGCACACTGAGGATGACTAGATAAGTCTATAAAGAAGCACTTCTGAGGAAACAAGCAGTATTACTGTGGAATTACATCAGTTATAATTGCATTATTTGTTCTAGTGGGTAGTGTCATCAGAGAGCAAATGACATAGTTTTGAAACAGCTTTACAGATTCTGAAAAAGTGAAATGGCCTTCAGGATGCTCATTAACCACAAAACTGTTTCAGATCTCGCCCTTTGCATACATATAGAAATTCCTCGGCATTTTTCTTAATTTATAATTGACATGGGATATTTTAATATACTCTAAATATGTTAAATAAATATAAGCCCTGGGACCAGGCAATATAATGTCAAAGTTTTATTCTTAGAAGCCTATTTCAAAGTATCTTGCAAAATTTAGTGCCATATCAATCTGCTCCCCTAGGATATTATCTCAAATTGTAGGCTTCAGGGTAAGCAAAGGCCATACTTCATAAATAGAAATGATTTTCCTAACAGAGAACTGCTTTTGCAACTCATGCAATAGTCATCTTAATGGGCCCTTCTTCTTCAATTCACACAGTCTTAGATAAAACAAAACTCATTTCGTGCCAGTTCTCTGCTTGAAAGTTTTCAATGGCTTATGGACACCCTTAGAATAAAGTACAAATTTATTACAAAGGTCTTCAAAGCCTTACAAGTTCTGTTTCTTGCCAGAGTATCCTCTAAATGATTTGTAATGGAAAAAAAATAGTGACCAAAAATAATCAAATGCCTATCAATCAGGAATTGGTATATCCACACCAAGGAGCACTATGGAGCTGTAGAATCTCTGTGTCTCTCTCTTTTTTTCTCTCTCTGTATGTGTATATGTGTGTATTATTTATGTATATATCATGTATATTACATATCACGTATATCACATAAATGTATGTGTATATCTATAAATCTACCTACTGACCTACCTATCTAATCAGGATGTAGCAGGGCAGAAGGGATAAGATGGCAACCAGACTTCACTGAATATACTTTGTTCTATAGATTCGACTTGTCTACTTCTTATATATTTCAATAACTATAAAGCTAACTTAAGTTTAAAAAATTCAGTCCCTAAAAGTCAAACTCAAAATGCAATAAATGAATCTGTGTATTTGTTGGTAGTACAACCACAGAGAGAATCGAAAGGTCATTCTTCCCTGATGATTTAGACTTTCCTTTACCTTCTATATCCTAGAATGGTTCAAACTTGTCTATTGGATCCTTTTGAAATCAATTCATGTCCCACCATCTGGGGATTTCCCTGGGTGAGTGTGGCCTGGGGTAACACCAATGTGCTTGTTCACACTCATAATTCCTATGTCCAGATGACTCCTGCTTAATTTCTTACATTCACTGATCTCTAGTTGAGAGTTTGAAGATATGAACTCCAGATCAAGTTCTCCAATTGGTTGGGTTGAATCCCTCCCACTTGTTTTGAGGTTGGTAGGAAACACATTTCTCCCCTCCTCAGAGGACTGGGACATTTCATGGCCCCCTGGCCATTCTCTCCAAAAATCTATTCTCTCCCAGTATTCCTTTAATATTCTCACTGCCTCTTATATATCCTCATATGAGTGATGGGCTAAGTTGTCTGATTGTTTTGGGGACACCACTCAGCAAGTTCAGCATAATTTCTCTGATCTCTATTTTAAACACAGGTAGAATTGTCCTCTTTTCTTCTCATCTTTGGATCTCCAACTGAAAGTAAAAGTTTAGGTAATATAGGTGTAATTGTTAAATGGCTCTGGACAAATTTTTACAATAGTCACCACAGACTAGACCACAGAATTCGATAAAACATAAGACTGCTAGCTTTGGATTTTTCAGTACCTTTAAGAATAAATACCTAATAGAATACTTAATACTGCTTGGCTGATAAAGACATAGTTTCTTTTTGCGAAGTATCAGTGACAGATAAATTTAAGTTTTATCAGAAAGACACAAAGAATTTACTTGCTACTTGTGACGTTCCCATGCAGCCTAGAGTCAAGAGAATAGAAAGAGATGGAGAACGCCTGATCCTGAATTTAATCATTATGCAAAATAAATAGATAATGTCTATAATCTATCTAAACAAGTCAAGAAATAGGTGTAAAAACATGAAAATTAAAGATACAAATAAATTACCAAAAAGAAAAAAAGGGGGTAAAAAACTGAAGTTGTTTCTCACTGGGGATTAAGAAATGGAAATAGAAAATAGACACTTCTCCAAAGAAGACATCCAGATGGCCAACCGACACATGAAAAAATGCTCAACATCTCTCATCTTCAGGGAAATACAAAAAAAACCACAAAGAGATACCACCTCACACCTGTCAGAATGGCTAACATTAACAACATAGGCAACCACAGATGTTGGCGAGGATGCGGAGAAAGAGGATCTCTTTTGCACTGCTGGTGGGAATGCAAACTGGGGCAGCCACTCTGGAAAAAGTATGGAGGTTCCTCAAAAAATTAAAAATAGAATGACCTACAACCCAGCAATTGCACTACTAGGTATTTATCCAAGGGATACAGGTGTGCTCTTTTAAAGGGGCACATGCACCCCAATGGTTATAGCAGCACTATCAACAATAGCCAAAGTATGGAAAGAGCCCAAATGTCCATTGATGGATGAATGGATTAAGAAGAAGTGGTATATATATACAATGGAGTATTACTTGGCAATCAAAAAGAATTAAATCTTGCCATTTGCAAGTACATGGATGGAACTAGAGGGTATTATGCTAAGCGAAATTAGTCAGAGAAAGACAAATGTCATATGACTTCACTCATGGACTTTAGGACAGAAAACAAATGAACATAAGAGAAGGGAAGCAAAAATAATATAAAGGCAGGGAGTGGGACAAAACATCAGAGACTCTTAAATATGGAGAACATCCAGTGGATTACTGGAGGGATTGTGGGAGGGGGGATGGGGTAAATGGGTAAACGGCATTAGAAATCTACTCCTGAAATCACTGTTGCACTATATGGTAACTAACTTGGATGTAAATTAAAACAGTAAATTAAAAGAATAAATAAATAAAGAGAAAAAAAAGAAATGGAAACAGGAGAGTTCTTTGATAATACAGAGAAGAAAGTGAGGAATTTGGTGGTGTAGGTGTCCTCCTTTCTCTCAAATAATCTGTATAGTTTCTTTTTCCTGTTTTGAAGTGTTAAATGTTAGCATCATCTTACTCTTAAATTTACGTAATGAAATAAACTTAAAACAATTAGGAAAAATAAATTAGTCTATGAATCTGCTCTAAGTATAATTATGATTATATAATAAGTAAATATTTGAGTTAGAAATTCTAGTAAACTATTTATGAGCAAATATATGAAGAAATAGCAATGGAGGAATAAAAAGGAAATAAAAGTGTGACTGGTGCTCATTATGTGCCAATGTCTGAACTAGCTGGACCTCAAACACTATATATGCCCTGAAAAATTCATTTTTACCCCAAGTAGACTCCTTATTATCTTCATGTATCCTCTTAATGACTAACCTTGTTTGATACAATTTAGAATGATCCACGATTAAGTTTAACTAGAAAGGATAATTAAACATCTAAATCATTGGAAAAGCACTTGTATACAAATAAATACATACATATGTCTAGAGTAGAATTAAACATATTTGTTACTTTGAAAGTTGAATATTTCCTTCATGTCCACACATCAAATCAGGTGCATGTTTTTGTTTTTTTGTTTTTTGTTTTTTTCGATTTCTACATTATAAAATCATATGCTTAGGAGTTGCTTTGAAAGCAACTTTTTATTAAGAAGAAAAAGGGGAGTCCTTCTCTAAACAAAAACATACCAAAAGATATTGACTCAGAATTGACGACATCGTAGGTAGTGGTTAATTTAAGCTAGGCGGTGTATTTATTTAATGGGGGAGTTGAAATTGATCAGCTTCCCAACATCTGTACATCCCTCACACTCAGTGTAGCTGATATACAGTTTATTGAATAGACTAAATTCAAGACTAGAGGTTTGAGAGGTCCAAGGCAATCATGAAAATGCAGCTTCTCTTGTCAGTGTTCAGGAACCCAGGCATAAGCCAGCCAGTGCATTGCATTCCCTTGGTGACAGTGATTAGGAATAGACATGTAACCGAAGTGGCCCAGTGAGTTCAATACAATGGAATTTTGTTGTGCTGTTAGGGAAAGGGTGTTCTTTCTCTTGAGCTGGTCATGGACAAGGAAACATTTGGCTTTGATTGGTAATGGTAACCATCTTAAAACCACAAGGTTAGAAGCTGCCTTAGGTTGCAGCCGTTGATGGTAGAATGGAGAGACCAAAAGACAAGTTGGTTCTTGATGATATAATAGAACAGTTAGACCACAACCCCAGACTGCTTGTTATGTAGACCCGTACATATCCTTTTTGTTTGGGCCATTATAAATTGATTTTTTGGATCTGTAATTAGGGTCAAAGTTGGTTCTCGAATATGAAATAGCTGACACAGAACATTTAGTTAATGTTGTTTGCTTGTTCCTTTCTTTCTGCTTTTTCATATAATACATTGAAAAGAATATAAATACTCATAATTTAAAAAATAAGGGGGAATTTTCATAACGGAGCCGCCTAGTGGTTAGAAGCATGTGTTATAGAGACAAAAATTATTTCGGATTTTGAGATTTCACAGCAATTTTATGAAATAACATTTAAGATGCAAGTGAGAATTTTATTTTTATAAGATATAAATAAGATACAAATTGTAATTATTTGGAAATACATGTATAATAGTAGTAAATAATGAAAATATTAATGTTTATATGTGTGTGCTTCTCAATGCCAAATGAGTAAAATTCCCTGTACAATTTTTATGATTCTTTCCCTATATTCTCCCTACAACAGATCAGCGGTGTAAAAACTTAACCTTAGCTTCTTTCCATGTTCTTTGTCCTGCATGTAGATTAAGGTTATTCATATTCCTACAGATCCCTGATCTATGGAACAATGCTATCTTAGCATCCTAAAATTCTTGGTTACCTACGAATTAAAAGAAAACTACTAATAACACAAATTTTCTTCATGAAATAAGTTTCTTTTTAGGAATAGTTTGCAACATCAGAGGTTACTAGAAAATATATTATTTCACAAATATATATAATGGTCCTCTATTATGCTTGAATCACTGTACCATATTTGCTCTGTCAGTTTTTCTGGGCGTACAGATTTTAGGATCTCGAGCACAATTAGGTGCAGAGCACAGAAATTTTTTATAAATAATTCAGCATTTCTCCTTTTGTCTTTGCTCTATAATTTCAACTATTTATGTGTGTGTATATATATTACAAATATATATTTATGTATGTATATTTGACTGTGATGTTCATAGTAGCCTTAGTTACTTGTTACGTGGCAAATCATAACCATTTCATGTCTAATGATTTCCTTGAAATGCATCACTACCCTCCTCTCTAACCATTATTAACGTGTCATGCAAATTGTAATTTAGTCTTAATTATATACTTATCTTTTACATTCATTATTTCCACTTCATGTTTGAGTGATAAAATATATGTTTTTAAAAAACGTTTATTTATTTATTTTTGAGAGAAAAAAGGAGAGAAGGGGAGAAGGAGAATTCTGAGCAGACTCTGCTGTGAGTGCAGAGCCTGAGGTGGGGCTCGAACTCATGAACTGTGACATCATGACCTGAGCAGAGATCAAGAGCTGGACGCTTAACCGACTGAGCCCTCCAGGTGCCCCTAAAACATATATGTTTTTAGAGTTAAAATGTTGCTGTTGTTTAATTTTTAAAATGTGGTGGTTGGATTGCTCTTCTAATAGAAATGTTGATTTTGTAAAAAGACATTGCTATTTTTTTTTTTTTTTTGCCTTTCTAATGACTCAGTACCCATCTTTGAGAGGATTAGGTCCCTACTTACGCTCTGACCACAGAATACAGGAATGTTAGTTAATTTCTAAGAGTTTTGTATCTTTGACCTGTTTATATGTTAATGCATTATCATCTTACAGATCAGTGCATGAACAACTAGTATATACGTTAGGGCCCTTCAGAATATGGGTTGACTTCCATTGCATATAAAGTTAAGTATGTGACTTGAAAGTATCTCTTTAGTAGAAAGTATATCGCTTGCTTTTATCTTTATCACAGTATTTAATCAAATACTACCTCTTAGTTCTTTTGAATGTTGTGGACCTAATCCTTTAATTGTCAATAAAATATCATAGACAATTGAAGATTCTCTTGGAAACCACTTTGGGCCCAGCTGTCAGGAGAACTGGAATGTCTTATTTCCCCACTCTAGGTGTTTCCACTAAAACATAATCAAATTCCCTCCGACCCTAGGGCTATTTGCAGTTTGGATGCCAAGAACAGCTGTGGAGTCCAGAAGGCTTCTGTATGATTCTCCCACCAGAGAGGGGTTTTGGGGAGTAGTTGAGCAGGGATATAGATTTGGAATGGATTAAGGAGATAGCGCTGCTCTAAAATAGTCTTCAATAATACATACCTGTTCTGGGGGCGGGGGAGGGGGGAGATCAACAAATCCTTCACACATTGAAATTGAAATTTAATAGAATATTTTGAAAGGTTGAAATAAAATATTCATTTCATGTAAACTGGATTATATGTGGGAATTGACAGACTCAGCTGCAAAATAAAATTAGTATGTCCATACTGAAATGGAGATAGTGGGTAGGATTTTAGATGATATTTCCTCTACGATAGAGGAAGCAAAGTAGTACTGTAAAAGTAATAAAGTGCCATGGAGGAAGTGGGCCTTTATTTTACTCCCTATTTTGAGCAGTTTCTCTAAATCTGGGGGATTTCCATTGTCAAATTCTGGCTTATTTGCATTTATATGGTGAAATGTTGCCATCATGTGGCCAGTCCATCTATCACATCTTTCTCTTTCCTCTGGGTTAGACTGTACTTCTGGCTCTTTTTATATGATGTATTTATTTGTGTTTGAGTATTAGGGGTTAGCTATAGTGTCTGTTAGGGTCATTATTACAATGAAATGACAAATATTTATGCATATTGATTTAAAATAGACATTAAAATAAGTTTACTGCTATTCTCACACAATGGGATTTTAATCTGTATCTTCTGAAGCTCTTAGAATTCCCCCTTTTATGGGCAGTTATTCAATTTATGGATCTTAAACTGTTTGAAATTGCTCTCTTAAGAGTCCAGGTGACTTTTTATTTATTCATGTTTGCAGTTGCTCTGAATGTCACCATGAGTTACCAAAATATCCATTTATTTGGATATAATTTGGGAACCGTTTCTAATGCATACCCCATTTTAAACAATAGGGGGCATTATGATGTCATGTTTTTGGTTTTCTCTATCAAGGCAAATATTTTGTTTCATAGGAAAAACTCTGGATTTTCTTCCTTATAAGAATACTTCTCTAAATTCAGAAACATATTTGTTTGATATTGACAGAGCTGGCAATGAATATGAACCTCATTATCCATCCTTCGAGGACCTAATTTCAAAAGAGAAAATACTATACCAATTTATCACTATTTCAATAAATGCTTATGATTCTAAACTGATATAAAAATCCAAGCCAATTTATATTTAATCCAAATATAATAGTTTTAAAACATAAGTTGGCTTACTTCCTCATTAAATTGGAAATATTGGCATTCTGAAGTGTTTCTATCTAAATCAATTTTTTTCCATTATGTATTATTATAAATGGAAACTTTTTTCAAGTTAGGCTTTAAGGATAAAAATCATGAAGCTATGTTCTTAGCATTACAAAAGTTTTAAATCTTTGGACCTTTAGACAACTAGGGTGAAAATTGTTAAAACAAATATTTTCAAAATTATTGATATTATGAAGTTAATTAAGGAGTTATTTCAATGTATAACATTTGAATATTTTATCTTTTCAAGTTTTACATGGATTTAGGTTTCAGACAGAATATAGAGTAAACCAGGATTTAGTAGATTAAATATTTAAACTTAAAACTGAAAGTTTTAGATAGAAGAAAATATATTTCTCAATGGGAAGCATCTCTTTCATGTTTCATGAAGCAGAAAGAAGGAAACTGAAGATAAGACAACTTCAAAGATCATTTCTGTCTCCATCCAAAGTTGTATAACTGTTGTCAATGCTTTTTTAAAAGTCTTATTGAAATTATATATATGCATATACACATATATATATGCCATTATTGCAAGAAAAATTTTAGCTTTTTGTAAAAAATAAAACATTAAATAATAGTCTAACATCAACTTTAATTTGCTTTCCCAATCTCTGTCCCTTTCATCAGATAAAGGTAATCATCATTGTGAATTTGTTGTATATACTGAATTTTTAGTTATTCTGGTAAAGGTCACTTTATATATATATATATATATATATATATATATATATATATATATATTTGCATACTTCTAGGCATTAGAACCTGTATTCAACAAAATCTTTGTGACTTTTTTTTTACTTGCATGCTCATACCTTGAATTTAGCTATTGTTGGAGTATTTACATCAGGGGAATCAGCAAATTCAACAAATTTGGGTTCCTCCCGCCCCCCAGAGAGCTTGTCACTGGAACACAAATGAACATTTCCTACCAACACCACTATTGGTATTTTGGTTAGAAGAGTCTTCCTCTGCAAGGTTTTCCCACCCACTTAGCCCTGGCCAATCAGAAGACATTGTGTCTTATCTTTTTGGGGATGGTTACATGACCTAAGAGTGATTTTACAGGATTTTTAACTCAAATTTCTGGGAAAGAATAGTTCTCTTTTATGAACTTGGAACAGTTGGTTCAAAACCTAGAACTGGTAGTGGCCATATTACCACCTCGAAAAAACTGCCAGGTTGGACATGAAGCCAACACTGGAGCTCAGAGCCAAGAAGGAGAGTGACATAGACTCCTAAAACTAGATCTACCTCAGGGCTTGTTAGTTCCTTGGGGCAGTAGAGACCTTTGTGGCTCAAGCCCGTTTGGATTTTCTGCTTCTTTGAAAACAAAAGTTCCTTATGGGTACAGAGGCAGAAGATATTTAAGGGCTAGGGCTTAGACGGTGGCATCAGGAATGGAGAACATCAAATCTATGACACATTGCAGTGAACATTGCCCTCATTCGACTTGAAGAATTCAAGGAGTAGAGATAGGGAAAAGTTAAGAACATCCAAAAACAGCCTATTGAACTGATTGTGTCAAGTGGTAAATAGAAGTTTTATTAGCACGTGATACTGAACTTGGTGCACAATTTAGTCTTTTCTAATGATATCCTAAATTCAAATCCTCAATAATCTGGTTGGCAGCATTTAGGATGACTCTTCTTAGTTTACTATGTGACCTGTTTGGTCTTTTTTTTAAATGTTAATATAGGGGTGCCTGTGTGGCTCAGTCCGTTAAGCCTCTGACTCTTGATTTCCGCTCAGGTCATGATCTCACAGTTCATGAGATGGAGCTCCATGTCAGTCTCTGCTCTCACAGCACAGAGCCTGATGGGGATTCTCTCCCTCCTTCTCTCTCTCTGCCCCTTCCCTGCTTGTGTGTTCTCTCTCTGCCTCTCAAAATAAATAAATAAACATTAAAAAATAAACTGCTAGAGTATAATTAGTAAGATTAGGAATTATGAAGTATATAATTTAGGCTATAAACTAGAAATAGATAGCAATTAATATACATGCAAATGTTACAGCCTTATATGATCAACCATCCACCCAATTCTGCTTCTGTTATAAAAGAGACTCATAAATTCACGGCTCAGTCACTGTGTGCAACTATTGCCGGTTAGCTCTGGTCGAGTGAAAACGTTTCTCTTTTTAGTCATGTGTGTTCTGACATTCATCAAGTTTTATGAAGTGTGTTTTTATTTATGGTAAATCATTATTTTTGTGATAATCTCAATTTCAAGTAAATCTCCATTCCTCAATAATCAGGAAATATTCAAATTTTAAAGGTTTATTAAACTCTAGATATTTTACATCTAATTTTTTAGATTTTATATATATATATTTTAAATTTTTTATAATGTTTACTTATTTTTGAGAGAGACAGACAGACAGAGTGTGATCAGGGGAGGGGCAGAGAGAGAGGGAGACACAGAATCTGAAACAGGCTCCAGGCTCTGAGCTGTCAGCACAGAGTCCGATGCGGGGCTTGAACTCACAAGGCGTAAGATCACAACCTGAGCTGAAGTCGGGACACTTAACCGATTGAGCCACCCCAGTGTTCCTATAAATATATTTTTAAAGTTTATTTATTTGAGAGAGACAGAGGCAGCATGAGTGTGGGAGAAGCAGAGAGAGAGAGGGCAAGATAGAGAATCCTGAGTAGTCTCCACACTGTCAGCAAAGAATCCAGCATGAGGCTTGAACTCATGAAACCGTGAGATCATGACCTGAGCCAAAACCAAGAGTCTGACGTTTAACTGACTGGGCCACACAGGCGCCCTAATTTTTTAGATTATAAAGGTGACATGGAAAAATATTGAATAATTGCGCTTTAGCTTTTACTTCCATCCTCTGATTTCCTTATGATATTTGATTCCAAGATTTTCCTTTTTCCCAAAGGTTTGACTCCCACCTGCCACCTTGATAGTCTCCAAGAGAGCCAATCACTGGAAAGACCATAGGAAAAGTTGACAGATTTTTTATTTCATGAAAGTTAACTAGAATAAGATAAGCTTTCTTACTCTGATAGAAATTTCTCAGAGGGACCAGAACATAATGATAAAAAAATAAATTCCCAGTAATGTACTGGTTATATTCAATTCAGATACAAGTGATTGAACGAGTAGCGATAGTTTAGTGCTCTTGACGCCAACAAAACATTACCTAGTGGAAGAAAGAGAGGTCTTTCTAATTGTATAATAGTGGAAAGATACTTGCATAATTACAGGGCTACAGTGACAGCTGCTTACCATGTCCGCTAGCATGCACTGCAGGTGGTAATTTACCCATGTGCTTTCCATTCATTTGAATGGAAAGCAGCAGGGGGTGGCCCTTATGAATCCCACACAGTTGTAGGCATTTTAAGCAACTATCGTTGAGGGTTTTTCGTTTCAATATTGTGTAAAAATATGACTTACTATTTTTTTATACTAGACTTGTCTACTGGACAGGACCTTTTAAATACTATACCTGAAGTTTTTGTCTCCTTATTTTTTCTCTGAGATTATTACTTTATCGTTTTCGTATTCCAACGCATAAGTGAAAGGTAACAATAACAATCTGGGTTAAGATATGGGGTTGATGAAAATATTGGGTAAAATCTCATCTTTTCATTAACATTCCTAATGTCCAATTGACTTTAGTACTCATTCTATTTGCAAATTTTTCCAAAAGCTATTTAATATCCACGTACGTGGAAGTTCCTGGCTCCAATCTCAACAGCCAGAAGAGACCCGAGGACCAGGAAATAAAATGGTTCCTGTATGACTGTAGCTGCTGGCTGAAGACTTTAAGACCAAAGTCACACGCGGTCTTCAGGAGAGGTCCTTCACTTTTGATCAGAAGCTCTTTCTTCTTAGCACACCATTCTTACAAACAATCAAACATAAGCAAACAAATGAACAAGCTTTATTTCATCATATAGAAGCAATTAGAAACATCAACGGAGAAAAGCCTGAATGGGAGAAGAAAGGTTTGTTTTGGCCACTTACAGACTCAATTCATATTTCAACTGCTTTCATTAGGTTTTCTTAAATCACCAGGGTTGGAGTTAATCGCCTCATCCTCTCAGCTCCCAGAACGCTTTTAAAAATAAATTGACATCATGACTAGGGTTGATATTAAACATATTTAACAACTGGTTAGAGATACTGACCCAGTGCTGAAGTTTGGAGCTCCTCTAGGCTGGCCATTAATCTTTTAGCTGTTGGATCCTATAGAATTCCAAGGCATCCCAGGGCCTTGGCTGCTGAGGTGACTGGGAAGCACTCAGCAAACAGTGGCAGTGGTTATTTGCCAAGTAATATGGAAGCATATATAACTTCAAAAACCAAAGGATAAATGGGGACAGAGCCTATTTCTAATTCATCCTAACAACCCCAGCTGGCAGAAAACGGCACAAGATGTTAGTAACTCAAATAAGTAGCCTTTGGACTTAATGTGTTTTTTAAAATTTTACAAGACCATTTAGCAACGATTTAGATTCATATCAGTGTATATTTTACTAAACCTCTGCCTCTGTAATCTGCCTAAAGTATGAGACATTGAATGTTTCCAACATGCATAGGGTGGAGAGAAGAGAACAGTATAGCCAGAGGACTTGGCTTGGCCAAGCAGACTTTGGATTACCAGTTCCACCCACCAGGCACTTGTTCTTGCAGATAAGTAGAGATGCCAAAGCGACGGAAGGGTGCTGATTAAAAAACAACAAAAGTATTTTAACAGATGTGGTGTCCTGTTAGGAATTAAATAAAACAGGGACATTTTGAAATGTTTGGGAGTTTATTCTTTGCTCTTTGGACAATGCTTGTATTTTCTTTGTGTCAAAATTCAGTTTTCTTTTCATTGACCTCTTGTCTTCCTGCCTGTTGGTGTCCTATTTAAGCAGAAGAGATGGATGAAAGTATTTGGAGGAAATTAAGATGTGAGTGGAGGAAAAAAACCCAATTACAACAAAGCCTACAGGAGACCCTAAACTATGGGTTTATTTTTACGTATGATTTATGATCAGTACAGACAGTAGCCTCCAAATAGTAACAGGGCATGCACAATGTCATGTAATAAGAGTGATTTTGCGTAATATTGCAAGAAGCTGAATTGTAGCATGAGGCATGTTTTTAGGTACTCAGAATTGAGTGTGAGATCGATATACTGAACATTTGCATTTTAATTATCATCATGGTAAGGTCCTTTTCATCGTATATTACATTAAGTTAATGAACGTGGTGAGCAGAACTTGAACAAATCATCAGTTTCACTCTAATTCATTATAAAAGGTAGGGCTCATTAATGCGGGTTTCTATTTTACTTTATTTAAAGGAAGGGCAAAAATGTTTACCTCTACTACTTGCCCAACTTGTTTCTTCACCACATAAATGGTCACCTCTGACTTATAAACCACAGTGAGCATGTACTTTGGCATTTTATTATTTTCATTCCTGATCTAATTCAGACCTGATTGCTCTTTAGGAAATTATGAAGAGTTTCTGTCTGTCTCTCTCGCACTTTGTTTCTTTCTCTTTGCTTCTTTCCTTCCATAGTCTTATTGAGGCATAATTGATACGCAATAAAGTGCACATATTTAATGTGCACAAATTGATGTTTTGACACACACACACACACACATATACACGCACATGCACACCCATGAAATATCAGCAAAATCAGGATAGTGAACATATCCATCACTCCATAGAATTTTCTTGTATCCCTTTGTAACCCTTCCCCAACCCTCACCCCCAAGCAGTCACTGATCAATTATGAAAGTATTCTTTATTTTGATAGTTTAGTATTGTGGATTCTGATTTTCACGAAGAAATTTGAATGTCCCATTTAACATGTTTAGAGTACAGGTGGATAGCCTTTGCACAGTAAGCAGAATGGCATGGTACACTTCACTCAAATGCATGTAAGCGAAACAAGTCCAAACTGAAATAAATATACTCCTTTCATATTGATAGCAGCCATTCTACAGCTATGGAAAACTAATGTTTTATATTGACTTTTTAAAGTAACTACTCAGAAACAGATTTTGGCACCTTGTATTTTCCCAAGAGAAATAAATAGGGCGGTAAAAAAACCAAAATGTCGAGCATTACATGAAGACATGTAATTGTGGATCAGGGCATAGTGGATAGAAAAGCTAATGTAAATATTTCCTCTCCAAAATCTGGGTCTGGATTTTGTTGTTATTAAATGTTAAGGAATTCCCATTAGGTGGTATGAACTAGTCTTTATTTGTTCACATTTTTTTTCTCTTCTTACTCTGATCTTGGCCAGAAGGTGAAAAACAAATACTTTGTGGTGATATTATAGTCACTGCTTGCTTTCCAATGAAGAGAAAAAAGGCTGAGCAGCGTGTTTCTGGCATGGGAGTGAGGAACAAGGTTTTGTGTGGGTCTGTGCGTGTATGTATTTCTGAAGAAATAGAATTTAGAAGAGAAATAGAATTCCATTGCTGGTAGTCTTATGTTTCTATATCAGTAAAAGTACAATAGTAGTTACAAAGTTGTGTTAAGGCTGAGAGGACATGCATAGAAGAAAGCTGGGGCATAATACGCATTACTCAACGTATGTTAGTTACTAGTTAAAAACCTTTATATTTAATGCTATTGGAATCAAAACGTATGTATATCTCCCATTTCCAACCTACTTGCCCTTTAGAAAATGGATATTGATTTTCGAACTCTGGAAGCTACAGCTGTATCTGGTCCAGAAAATCTCCTGGATTGGCAGGCTATTGATTGAGTGAGCTGCCTGGAAACAGCCATGAGAGGGTCACTTCTGATTAGAACTGACATCCAAGACTTTTTAAAATGAGTTCCTTCCCGGCCGACTCATGTACTCCACTTTATTGTTTATAGAATTGCAACCTCTGTTACTTAAAATAGCACAGACACTACTTTTACTTTCTGCTGACAATTACTACAATTAAGAATGATTAAAAGTTCAGGTGCTACTAATTCCCTCGTAAAGTAGCCTTGAAGCTGATACAGCTGTGAGGATTTAAAATGATGTTAATCCCACATGGTGTGGTAGCAGTGGCCCGTTCTTGAATGTCTTTCATGAGGAGGGAAGTACAGAAACTGAGAGTGCCAGGACAGGCAAGTACATGACTTGGGATTTGACAAAAGTACTGCTCTGGTGGGGATTGGGAGGGGGGAGAAACCCCTGGTCCTTCCCTACAGTAATTCACAAAGCACTGGTTTAAGATGAAATCTTTGTGCAAAACCGGGTAACAGGTTATGTGATCTGACTTAACCGGGGGGGGGGGAGACGGGGTGCCCTCAAATCTGTCTCCAAGCACCTGTGATGCAATCTGATTTTATAATTAGAATTTAATTTTTTAGAATCATTGGATTGAAAGATCAGAGTTTCCAATCCTTTTTAATAGTACAGATATTTCTGAGAAGAGGTAGAAACTAACATTTATTAAACAACAACAATCGGGGTTATTTTTACATTTATTGTTATAATTCTGCAAAACGCTGGTCCAGTGCTCTAAAGGAGTTTGGTTACCATGAAGGCCACTTAGTGTCATGGTGAACAAATGTCGGCAGAGACTAGTAATGTCCTGGCTGCGTGTGTGCGGGGCAGGGGTGCGGGGTGGGGGGCAGAGAATTCAAAATCAGAATTAGAGTGGCTTCCTGGTTTTGCCCTGCATGTGACTCCTCAGAGGTTCTGTTTATTTGACCACTTTGAGGTCACATGGGGTAGCTTAACTTTGGACAAAATCTTGCTGATACCAGGCTGTTCACAAGCCCAGTGGAGAAGGTAAGAACTGAAGGGAAGCTGTGCATGGAATCTGATGCTTGTGCGGAGTGAACCTCTTCCCACACGGATCTTCCCCCGTCTTTATTCGGTAAAGCTTCGCCATCATGGTTTACTCTGTGATCTTCTCATTTCCTGGATGTTTTAGGGAGAGAGGTCTGTGTGGAAATGTAGTGACATAGCAGACTAAAAGGAAGTCATGTATTCTCAACTAGCTATTTTAGTTCAAATATTACATATTTCCTCTTTTCTCTTGAGAATGTTCTCTTGACTTTCAGGCAGAATTTCAAGATGAATAGAGAAAACAAACAAACCCTCAAGATTCTCTAAACAAAGGTTTCTTCTACTAGGGTTTTAAAATATTTAGAAATTCCTTCTCATCTATTTTGTGAATTTAGACTTTCTAGTTAGGTCAGGACATTCTTTTAAGTTTTCTTTTCCACTAACTTGTGATTATAGTATTCACTATTGTGTTGGCTTTTCTGGGAATATTTTAATAATTTAATATTGACTATTAATAGAATCCCTGGTACAAAGGTCAAGGCATCTGACCAGAAATCAGAATGAAGGTAACCTGATCATGACTATTGACCTCGATGGTAGGAGGAGGTTTCGTGTACCCTCTTACTGGGATGTTCACTGACTGGCCCAGGCCAAGTGGCATATTCTCAGTGTGATGACTGAATATTCTGTTTATTCTCTTCTAACCCATAAAAAGTTCAAATTAAATTCAACAAATCTCTTCAGAAAAGTGTCCTTTAACAGAAGATTTTGCTGTGGAATGAAAATATATTGTTAAGGAGAGTAAGTCACTGGATTGCATAAAGCACACCAGTTTTTTAAAACAACTTTCTCCTAAAGTAAATTGGACCAGTGTGGATGGTTGGGATGGTGCCTCCTAAATTCATTCCCACTTGGAAGTAGAGAAGCAAGCATTCTTTGAGGTTCGGGCCTTTTGGTTGTGAACTCATGGGCTCTGAAGCCATATATAACTTCTAAACTAGAGAAATTACAACCGTTTGCACTACGTCGAAATGGAATTTTCTCTAATTAAAATGCTAATAAGCTTTAATGCCATAGAGTAACGTGAGAAAGAAAAGCTTAAAAGAGCTCATAATTAAAGCGGTTATCTAAAACTCTGATAAATATTAAAATCTCCAAACTTGTTTTTGCTTCTAGTTCTTGAACTCAGACACTGTTCGCTTTACCTCCATTTCCTTTCCCTAGCTCTAAGCATGTTTGCTCAGAAATGTTCATGTATGACCTGAGTTGGCCTCTTATTATGCAGATTGTAGGCTACAACAAAACAATGTGCATTCTCATATAATCCTCACTATATTCCTGTAGCATACGAGGGAGCTTTGCTCCTTATTTATTGGATGAAGAACTTTAAGCAGACATTCTGATTTGCCTCCACAAATGAAGAAAAAACTCTGATTGTACACCTGGCCTCAGTCAGGTGAATGTCCTGTGGCTGGTTGTAGCGAATGCACAGCTGATCTGTAGGTCTCGGCCTCCCTGCAGTCAGGTGTGACCTGATGACAGTTATGGTAGAGGAAGTATGAGAGGACAGGACAGAGGGTGTGCTGTGTTCAGGCTAAGGCTTGTAGGAAGTGGGTACGCACGCTCCCCTTTTTCCAACAGGGTGAAGATTATGACAAGGCCTTTCAAGATACTGGAACCACAAGGTAGAAGAAGCCTCTGTTGCCAAGGAGAAAATTTGCCCACAGACTAGGAGCTCCTGCAGTGGATGGTTAGAAATACACTTCCTTTGAGCTCTGGTACTATTTGAATTTATTTGGTAAAGCAGTAGTATTATATTAATACATGCTTATTTTCATTGTGTCCTTGTTTTCTGTCTCCAAACTTTAAACCATATTCTGTTAGGGCCACTTAATTCTCTCCCTATTGATGTAACTTAGAAGATACAGGTTTCTATTTGTTACTATAGTAGACGTTGCTTTTATGATCTTCTTTCCACAAACCTTTCCATAGGTTTTGACACATGCTTATGATACTGATTATGAAATAATGCTAATTTATGATTATCACTATTTTGAAAAACGAGATAAAAAGCTGACTATGTCTTAACCATTTTGCGGAAAGGTTGCTAATAGCTTTTTCAGTATATATCATTAAAAAAACAAAATGAAGATTCAGATTAATATTTATTGTAAAAATACTATACATGTATATGGTTAGTTTACTACATAGTGCTTTGGAGAAAATGTTAATTCTTTCAAAGAACTAGCTCCTACTTTCTTTGATTTGTTCTACTGTGTTTTTGATTTCGATATCACTGATTTCTGCCCTAATCTTTATTATTTTCCTTCTGCTGTTTTGGGGCCTTATTTGCCTTTCTTTCTCCAGCTCCTTTAGGTATAAGGTTAGGTTGTATATTTGAACCTTTCTTCCTTCTTTAGGAAGGCCTGGATTGCTATATACTTCCCTCATATGACCTCTTTGCTGCATCCCAAATGTTTTGGCTTGTCATCTTTTCATTTGCTTCCATGTAGTTTTTTTATTTCCTCTTTAATTTCTTGGTTAACCCATTCATTCTTTAGTAGGATGTTCTTTAATCTCCAAGTATGTGTGGTCTTTCCAAATGTTTTCTTGTGGTTGATTTCAAGTTTCATAGCGTTGTGATCTAAAAATATGCATGGTATGATATCGATCTTTTTGTACTTGCTGAGGGCTCATTTGTGATCCAGTATGTGACCTATTCTGGAGAGTGCTCCATGTGCACTCAAGAAGAATGTGTATTCTGTTGCTTTAGGAGGAAATGTTCTGAATATATCTTTTAAGTCCATCCGGTCCAGTGTGTCATTCAAAGCCATTATTTCTTTGTTGATTTTCTGCTTAGGTGACCTGTTCATTGTTGTAAGTGGGGTGTTAGAGTCCCCTACTGTTATTGTATTATTATCAGTGAGTTTCTTTATGTTTGTTATCAATGACTTATATATTTGGGTGTATCCAAGATGGGGGCATAAATATTTATAATTGTTAGATATTGTTGGATAAACCCCTTAATTATATAATGCCCTTCCTCATCTCTTGTTTCAGTCTTTGTTTTATAATCTAGTTTGTCTGATATAAGTATGGCTACTCTGGCTTTCTTTTGACATCCATTAGCATGATAGATGGTTCTCCATCCCCTTACTTTCAATCTACAGGTATCTTTTGCGTCTAAAATGAATCTCTTGTAGCTGGCATAGAGATAGATGGATCTTCTTTTCTTATCTGTTCTGACACCCTATGTCTTTTGATTGGAGCATTTAGTCTCTACGTTTAGAGTGATTATTGGAAGATATGAATTTATAGAGAAAACATGATTTTCAACAATTCCAAGCTGTGGAATAAACACGATATATGAGGAGAGAACACTGGGATTTTATTCTTTAAGTGACATTAGCTGTATGACCTTGGCCAAGTCACTTATTTTTAGTAGAATTTGGCTTTAAATATACAGTAACAATTGATAGCATTTATTGAGTGTTGTCTGTATCCGGAAATGGCCTAGGTGATCTCCATGCATTAATTCATTTAATCTTTACCACACCATTATGAGATAATACTACTTTTGCCCTATTTTAGAAAAGGGCAACAGAAGAACAACAGATTATTTGACAGTCATCACTCAGCTAACTGGTAGCAAATTTGAGATTTGAACTTTCAGCCTGTCTGCAGAGTAAATACTATTAATCAGTTTACTAATGCTTCTCAAGCTGGAGGGCATCAGAATCTCCTGGAGAGCTGTTAAGCACAATTTGCAGGGTCCCACCCTCTGAGTTTCTTGTGTAGTAGGTCTGGGGCAGTGCCTGAGAATTTGCACTTCTAACCAGTTCCCAAGTGATCCTGCCGCTGCTGGCCCAGGGGCATAAGGCAAGAAGTACTGTGGTATATACTACACCTTCCTTCTTCAGAATTTACATTATCTATGATTTCTCTTACAAGAGAAATCATTCAAATAAATTAAATCACATTAGAAGAAAATGTCAATATGAAGATTTCAAAAACATAGTTGAAGGTCTGTCAAAATAATTTTGTTGTCTTTTTCTTCAAAGTCTCGAAATACTTTAAATGAAAGAATTGTCTTGAGTCAAAGGTACAGTAATTATTTGATAATTCACTTTCTTAGCTATTATTATTTGAATCACACCAGCACCTTTCCAATTTATGTTCCTCTTTGGAAACACTTCAATTCCAGTTTTTTTTTTTTAAAGACAGTTTCTTTTTAAGTGTTTATTTATTTTGAGAGAGAGAGAGAGAGAGAGATACAGAGAACGTGCATGTGTGAGAGAGAGAGAGAGTGGAGGAGGGGCAGAGAGAGAGGGAGAGAGAGAATCCCAAACAGGCTCCATCTGGAGTCTGATGCGGGACTTGATCTCACGACTCCGAGATCATGACCTGCACTAAAATCTAGTCTCACGCTTCACCCATTGAGCCATCCAGGCACCCCTAATTCCAGTTTATATGCTAATTTACGTGGTCAGTTTTTAATACTTGCCACCTTTTTCTACTTTTAAAAAGTTTTCTTGGGGAAAAAAAGTGATTCCCTCCCTCCCCCCGCCTCCCCACAGTGTATAGTGCCCAGCTATCTGACAAGAAATTCTATTTATAGCCTTTGAATTGCATTTTGGATATTGTGTTTAGTTTTCCTTTGATGTTCATGATAAAATCAAAGATGTATTTTTGAATAGTTTAAAGGGAGGTATAGAAAATAGAGATAGAAGGCAATACCACATAAGTGTGAGAAAAAACATGAAAATATAAATTAAAAGAATCTATAGAATATGGAGGAAAATATTTCAAAAATACAAATGTGTCATAAATTTAAAAATATGTCATATATACATGTCATATATACCTATAATCCATGTATACACACATATATACAATGATTTGGTACACACATGCTTTCATGTATTGAAGCTGTCCCATAAATTGCGAAATATCTTATATTGGATATTTTTCATCCGTTCCATTATAAATTTCAGTTTATTTTCAACTGACAAACTTTGATCCATATTGCCTTAGGTTATAAATAAGTAACTCTGAATAGAAATTGATGAAATAGGAACATTAAAGCTTGCTGATTTTTCTCATGGTAAGAGCCTCTGTATGTAAGGATCCAAGAAGAATGTCTTCCTCAGGATCGTTTGCCTTCCAAAGCATCTGTGGGTTTGGAATCAGGAACAGGGAGAGAAATTCTGAAATAGGAGAAGGATGTGGGTTGGAATGGTCAAGACAGAAAAAAGAATTAAACAGTAAAATAAGTGAAGGGAGCATGTCCTAATTAAAACCACTTTTCTATCTTTCAGAATCCCCCAAATGCACATAGATGAAAGCAGGCTGCTTGTTTTATTAGTTGCCTAACCAATCAATACCATCCTGGAAGCAACAACTGTATAAACACAAAGCCTCCAGCAAATGCTTTGTAGAGCCACCTGCACTCTGATCTAAACTGAACCGGAGTGACATTTCAAACATTCTCATGAGAAGTTTTGTACTTTCTCAGGACACGACATTCCACATCGTCCATAAGATTATTGGAATATGTTCAGAAGCGTTTGCTTAATTCTAGTGGGTACAGTACAGTATTTTCGAATCATAGCTGCAAAATATGTTGAGCCTTGATACTGAACATATAACGTGCAGATATAAAGCTGCACTGTTTCAAAAGAATATTTAAGGAATTGCATCTGCTCCTGATAATTACCATTGCATGTGTTTCTCATCAGTATCATTATTTCTTTATTTGTTTCCCACATTAGAATAGTGACTAACGAAGTTGTATTTTGTTATAAAATTTGTTTTCTTGTGCACTATCAGAGTTATGCAAAATAGATAGGCATTATATTCAACTCAAACCAAAGTGTGCTTAAAATAATTAGTCCAAACTCCTAGAGTTTGTTTGCTTGTTTGTTTTTTAACAAACCAAAGGCATCATCTACTTGTTAATGCCAAACAGCTTCGTCTGTTTGGAACTTTTAGTTCAAATTTATTTATTGCTTTTAAAGTAAAAATTGCTAACAAACAACACTTTCTCTTTGCCAAGTATTGTAGGGAGGTTTTATTCATTGACTTATTTAATGATTACCACAGCAATGTAAGTATTGTCATGATTTTATGAGGAAAGTTAGAAAAAATCAGCAACTTTCCTCAAATCCTACAACAATAGATGTCTGAGCTAGAACTTGAACCCAGTTCTAACTGTACTATAGCATGGGTTTGAATAGGAATTTTTTACACTCACTGCTAATTTCAGGAGCTACACATTAACAGTTGAGTTGATGGCCTATTTATTGAAATTTGACCTTTTTTGCTTATGACAAGTTGCGTGGTAATTGTCTATTCATAGTAATTAAAAAAATCCACAGCTATTACTTAAAATAAAATGAACTAAAAATAACATTTAAAAGAAACCTAGGCATTAATCAAAATAAAATATGGCAGTAATTGCATACATTTAAGTGTTTTCATCCCTATACATACCCTTACATATGAGGCCTCTAAGAATTTGTTAAATAGAAAATAAAATATCTCAATTAAAAAGGTATTTTACTTGTTATCTTAATATTATAGTTTTACTTGTATGTCACTGAAGTGGTTATTCATTGATGGAAATATTATTTATTTGCACTTACTGGGTGCCAGACTAATTCATTGATTATTAATCCATTAATGATGAATGAATTAATTGATTTATTAATTCATTTATAGGCATAGAGAACATGGTGATAATCATGATAGATGCAGACCTCTCTCTCATAGAGTTTATATTCTAGCAGAGGACATATATGTGAAAGCAACCAATTATAGAAATAATTGTTTAATTATAATTTGATGTCAACAAGTAGAAGCATAGAAAGCTTGGAGAACATTGAACCCTATACCTGACCTGGGGTGGAGGAAAGGTCTGGGAAGCTTTTTTGTGGGAGTGATAGTAACCTAAAATATAGATAATAAAGAAGAATTAATTGGTAAAGGTAGAAGAAGATAAAAGAGCAGAAAAAAATGTGTTATCCTATTTCTCTTCATAAACGTATACCTGTATTATTATTATCTTTTTAAAATTTTTCTTTTAACGTTTATTTATTTTTGAGGGACACAGAGCATTAGCAGGGGAGGGACACAGAGGGAGGGAGACCAGGTTCCAGCCTCTGAGCTGTCAGCACAGAGCCTGATGTGGGGCTCGAACCCACAAACTGCGAGATCACGACCTGAGCCAAAGTCAGGCGTTTAGCTGACTGAGCCACCCAGGCGCCCCTATACGTATACCTGTTTTATTAATGTCACAGAAGAACAAAATTTTGTGGGAGAGACGAAAAGCTCATAAAATTTTGGCGAAGGGGGTTCTTAAGAAAAAACCAAAAAGGGGCGCCTGGGTGGCGCAGTCGGTTAAGCGTCCGACTTCAGCCAGGTCACGATCTCTCGGTCTGTGAGTTCGAGCCCCGCGTCGGGCCCTGGGCTGATGGCTCGGAGCCTGGAGCCTGTTTCCGATTCTGTGTCTCCCTCTCTCTCTGCCCCTCCCCCGTTCATCCTCTGTCTCTCTCTGTCCCAAAAATAAATAAAAACGTTGAAAAAAAATTTTAAAGAAAAAACCAAAAAGATCTTACTTTTATAAGATTTTACAGAAATAAAAGACTTTATGACCACATTGTGAAGGTCCTCCCCAGGGCCTCAAAAGAACTCCATTGGTGAGGCACGCTGAGGCTTAAGCTTCATTATCCTAGGGTAAGTTTGCCTCAGGTAATTGCCCCCATTTGATAGGTAAGGAAACTTAAGGCAGCAAATGATGAAATCAATATTCCAATATAGGTTTTTCTGATTCCAAAACCACTGTTTCTAACAGCGTTGTTACGCTTTGTCAGACACTTCATTAGCAAACCCAGAAATTATGTGAGAAGCTTAGGCATGGCAGTGGCCATATTTTATTCATTTCTCTGTTCACCTCTGCATAGCTCAAACCAATGGAGTAACATCTGTATGTTAAACCTAATGAGTTTAAGTTTGTGTCCTAAAACACAACAGATTTTATGTAAGAGTTAGTGTCAAATGGAAAAAGGGCTCAGGGTGAGGGATGCATTGGGGAAAGGATGGCAGTTAGGGGTGGCTGTGAGAAAGGAATCCTGCCAGATGAACATGCACAGTTTCTTTGAATTCACAGAAACAAGGAAACACCTTCTCTCATCCTGAACAACTCTTGCGTAATGTGGGTCCAGGACAAATACGTAGAAAATTCCCCTACTCCTCTTTCTTTGGGAAGCTAGCAATGATCAGAAATAAGACAGATCATGGAGCATGTGTAAATACATTTCCTCACCCTCAGTCTACCTTAAAAAGGTTAAATAGGAATGTGTGCATGGTTAATTATATCCCTGATGTATACATGAGTATTTCAAGAAATTCCTTCAGACCACAGTATGGTGCACATTTTACTTCTTCCATCCAGTCCCCAATTTTTTTTACCTGTTTGCTGGTGACCAAAACCCTTTAACTGGTGGCAAAGTTCTCCATTTCACTAACTGAAAGAGAGCCTCAAAATGTAAATCATAGAATACTAGCTCATAAAACATTTTATCTAGAACTCCTTTATCTTAATCAGATATAGTTGATTCTTTCTGGATATCAATCTCGAAGAATGTTTCAAGGAAAAGGACCAAACCTGGATGACCCTAAACCTTGAGGCAGCACAGGGATTCAGAAAGGTGAACGTGATACAAAAAAAATCTCACATTCCATGATTCATAATCATGCCTGGAGTTTTTCACATTAGTTTACACATTTGTATACACAAACATGCTGTATTGTAGATATTATTGTCAAGCATGACAATAGATGTGAATTTTTAGGTTGAAAATCTTTTACGCCTCCCAAATATAGGTAGGCTCCTACAGGTTCCTGATGGAGTCTTTGCTCCCTCCCCCTTTTAAAGCAGTCAATCATAGACGAAATTTATCTCCAGGTGATATATTTGAAAAACAGCCATCTTTTCATTCAGGATGAAAAGAAAAACCTAATCCAGGATACATAAAAATGAATCCACACTTAACATACATGCTAGAAAATTTAGAAAACACCAAAGAAAGTGAGAAGATTACTATAAAAAATTCCCGAGAAAAGAGAACTCACCTACAAAAGAATAGCACTTAGAATGAAGGATAATTTATCAACGGCAACTGTGGGAGCTAGAATACAGAAGAATAGTATCTTCAAAGAACTGAGAGAAAATAACTACCTAGACCTCTAGCAAAAATATCTTTCAAGGTATTTTCAGAAAAATTCAAGACATTTTCAGAAAATGGAGATATTTTCAGAAAAATATATTTTCAGAAAAATAAAAACTGAGTTTACTACCAAGAGACTCTCATTTAAAAAAAATCTAAGAGGGGCGCCTGGGTGGCTTGGTCGGTTATGCGTCCGACTTCAGCCCAGGCCATGATCTCACGGTCCGTGAGTTCAAGCCCCGCGTCGGGCTCTGTGCTGACAGCTCAGAGCCTGGAGCCTGTTTCAGATTCTGTGTCTCCCTCTCTCTCTGCGCCTCCCCTGTTCGTGCTCTGTCTCTCTCTGTCTCAAAAAATAAATAAACGTTAAAAAAAAAATTAAAAAAAAATAAAAAAAAATCTAAGAGATATTTTTAGGAAGAAGACACTGAGTTCACATGCAAAGAGAAATAGTAAGGACAACTAAGATTGGCTGATAAAGCAATAATGATTCTTATATATAGTATATTCGTATTGTATATAATTAATGCCCTGATTCCCAAAAAATTTTCAGTTGATTGGGACTTTTAATCTATTGATCCTGATACTTTTTCACTGCCCTATTCTCCTCACTTCCACAGCTTAAGCATTACAAATAGTACTATGCATACACCCTGTCTTTTGATTTCACTGACTGCTTTGCACTGTCATAGCAAAGCCAGTACATAATTTAAATCTAACTCACCACCCCCTCAATACCTGCATCCCTGCAGCTGAATTATAGGAGGAAAACAAGCTGCCATGCTGATTAATTTTGCTTTAAATTAATGACAACAAAACTTAAGCGAGACTTAATTGCCTGATAATCATACGTTATTTCTATATTCTGTTTCTCTGCCACTGTCTTGGCTGACTGTAGCTTATTTTTCTCTATCTCTTCCCACGTTTATCACCTTCTAACTAGTCTCATTCCCTGTTGTTGACATTGCTTCCAATTTCACTGGGAAAGTCAAAGTGTTTTAAGAAAAATCTGTACACGTCTGTATCATCCATTCCTGGTACAGAAAATCTCTACACATCTGTATCCTCCACCATTGATGGTAATAAGTGACAAGTGGACTATCTATACTCCTATCTGAAACCACCCTCCCCTCTTGTGTTAGGTCCCACTGCTCTTAAGCTACACAAAGACATCTCTCCATCCCATTCTTTTCTCTCTCCTACACGATCAATTTCTCTCTTCCTGAAGGCATTGTCCAGGTTGCACAGGAACATACATATTCTTTCTCTCACCAAACAGAAGGGAAAGGAAAAGAAAACGACAAAAACCAAATCCGGGCTTTGTTTCCCCTACCAGCAACCACCTCATTTCTTTGCTTCCATTCACAGCCAGCTTTTCTAAAGAGCTTTCTACATTTCAATCTCCAATTCTTGTGCACACACATCTTTTTTTGCTTTTAAAACAGAAAAATGCACATAGTATATGTGTATAGGTTGATTATTTTTCATAAGTTGAACACACTCATGAAAACAGCACCCAGAAAATAATAATACTAGCACCCCAGAAGCCTTCTTTATGCTCACTTTAAGAAACAACCTTCCTAAACTCTCGATTTTTCTGACTTATAACACCAGAGGGTTACTGCATTTACTTTCATTTGTTTTTAATTAAAACAATTTTTTTTCAAGAGAAACTGTATCCGGATTTATTAAAGATACTTTTCATAGACAGTCATGGTATTTCAAACAGGACATGGGCAGAGATTTGTAAACAGTATGCACCAACTTTCAAACTCCCTTCTTCAATGGACTACCAAAATTAGAAAGCTACTATAAAGCCCAAAGAAGTCTTCATTTGATGCTCCGAACAGGGAAAGTTTAGAGTGAGAGTTGGCATTTCACATTTAGCAGGCTGTTTAACCACTTTTCACAAGCTTCCTGACTTTCAGGAAGTGAAATGAAAATGGCAGAATCATCAATCTGAAGATCCACAAGCTCAAAGAGTAACTCTTCTGGAATGCCATTTCAATAGCAACTCGGTAAAGTCCAGGTTGCCTGACATACTGGGAAGCATTCCTTGGGGTCAGGTTCCAACAGGTCTTTGGGTTTAAGGGAGTCAAGTCTGTGTTGAAGGCAGAGAGGGAGAAGAGGACGTGAAAAATGAATTTTACTTTTTCCAAACCACAAGGCATCTGAGCCAAGGTGGCAAATGTGTGTCAACATCAAAGAATCCCTCTTCCAGGGAACAAGGAGGACGTTTCTCAGAACTAGATGGGAAAGGTGTTTTTCTCCCCCTGCGTCCCTCTAGCTTCGGAGGTATTCTCTTACCACAATGAAGTGTTCTGTGTGCTAACTACATAGCTTAAAAAAAAGTAAAACAAAATTCTGCATTTTTATACAACTTGTACCGTATACTCACCAGAGGTATACAGTTACCAAAAATGAACACACCTCACTTGGTATCTCCTCCTTTCATTTTTATAAATGGGGTTATAGAGTATGTATTCTTTTGTATTAGCCTTCTCTTGCTCATATTATGTTTGTGAGAGATATGCTTTTAAAATCCATCCAGTCTCGTTTAAATATGTTCCAGTTAGGCCTTTGTCTCTAGTTCTCCAACACTGTTCTCAAGTCATGAATAATCCCAATAATCAATTCACTAGTCAAATATCACCTTACTTGACCCACTTGATATCTCTCTTTTACTTCATACATTTCTTCATTTTCTGCCAGAATACTTCAGTCTTGTAGTTTCTCCCCTTCCTTCTGTCTCTCTTTGTCTTTTTTGCTCATTCCTTCCCTTCTCAATTTTCTCTCAGTGTTCAAGTGTGCCAAGATTCCATTCTTGGACCTTTTCTTTTTACTCTATCATCACTCGCTTCCTTGTTGATTTCAGGGTTCTAAAAACCATCAGAATGATGTTCAGTCCCAAATTTATATCTCAGGCCCAGGCCCAGATTTTTACCCTGAAATCCAGATTTGTATGTGCAATGATGTACTCAAAAGCTCTACTTGGATACTCAATAGATATGCTAAACCCAGGAGCTACAAAATTGAGTTCAAATTTTATTCCCTACAACCTGATCCACCTAAAGCCTCTTCCGTCTCATTTATTAGCAACTTCATTCTTCCATGTGCTTAAAGTCCCTTTCTCTCACAGCACATTTAATCTATCAGGAAATTTATTCACTTTTTAAAAAACATATGGAGGAACACAGACTATTTCTTGTATTATCTTTAATTCCAGGGTAGTTAACATACAGTGTTATATTAGTTCCAGGTATGCAATATAGTGATTCAACAGTTCTATGCATTACTCAGTGCTTATCATGATTTTCATATTCTTAATCTCCTTCAACTATGTCACCCATCCCCCACCTGCCTCCTCTCTGGTAACCATCAGCTTGTTTTCTATAGTTAAGAGTCTTTTTTTTGGTTTGTCTCTCTTTGTTTTATTTCTCAAATTTCACATATGAATGAAATTATATGGTATTTGTCTTTCTCTGACTTATTTCACTTAACATTATATCCACTAGGTTCATCCATGTTGTCACAAATGGCAAGATTTCTTTTTTATGGCTGAATAATATTTCATTGTATATATAAGGTAAAGAAGATGGGATATATATATGTATATGTATATGTGTATATGTATATACATATATATATATCCTATCTTTTTTATATATTCATCTATCCATGGGTATGTTAGTTGCTTCCAGAAGTTGGCTATTGTAAACAATGCTGGAATAAACATAGGGGTAAACATAGTCTTTTGAATTATTATCTTTATATTTTGGGGGTAAATACTCAGGGGCAGAACTACTGGATCATAGGGTAATGTACTTCTAACTTTTGGAGGAACTTCCACCTGTTTTCTGCAGTGGCTACATCAGTTTGCATTCCCACCAACAGTACATAAGGGTTCCTTCTTTTCCACATCCTTGCCAACATTGGTTGCTTTTTCTGTTTTAGATTTTAGCCATTCTGACAGGTGTGAGCTGACATCTCATTGTAGTTTTGATTTGTATTTCCCTGATGAACAGTGATGTTGAATACCTTTCCATGTGTCGGTGGGCCATCTGTATGTCTTCCTTGGAGAAATGTCTGTTCATGTCTTCTGCCCATTTTCATTTGGATATTAACCCTTTACTGGATATGTTATTTGCAATTATCTTCTCCTATTGTCTTTTAGTTTGTTGATCATTTCCTTTGCTGTGCAGAAGCTTTTTATTTTGACATAGTCCCAACATTTTTGCTTTTATTTCTCTTGCCTCAGTAAACATATAATGAAATATGTTGGTACAGCCAATGTCAGAGAAATGGCTGCCTGTTTTCTCTTCTAGGATTTTCATGATTTCAGGTCTGACTTTTAGGTCTTCAAACTATTTTGAGTTTATTTTTGTGTATGGTGTAAGCTTTTTGTATGTAGCTGTCCAGTTTTCCCATCACCATTTGTTTAAGAGACTCTTTTTCCCCATTGCATATTCTTGCCTCCTTTGTCAAAAGATTGATTCACCATATAACCTTGCGTTTATTTCTGGACTCTCTGTTTTGTTCCATTGAGCTATGTGTCTATTTTTTGTACCAATCCCATACTGTTTTGATTTCTACTGGTTTGTGATATATCTTAAAATCTGGAATTGTGATACCTCCTGCTTTGTTCTTCTTTTTTAATATTTCTTTGGCTATGTGGGGTATTTTGTGATTCCATATAATTTTAGGATTATTTGTTCTAGTTCTGTGAAAAATGCTATTTGTATTTTGATAGGGATTGCATTAAATATGTAGAAAGCTTTGGGTCATATGGGCATTTTAACAATATTTGTTCTCCCAATCCATGAGCATGGAATATCTTTCCATTTGTCTGTGTTGTCTTCAATTTCCTTCATCAGTGTTTTACAGATTTCAGTGTACAGGTCTTTCACCTTCTTGGTTAAGTTTATTCCTAGATATTTTATTATGTTTGGTGCAATTGTTAATGGCATTGTCTTCTTAATTTCTCTTTCTGATGGCTGTTTCATTATTAGTGTATAGAAATGCAAGGGATTTCTGCATATTGATTTTGTATCCTGCAATATTACAGAATTCATATATTACTTCTAGTAGATTTTTTGTGGAGTCCTTTGGGTTTTCTATATATAATATCATGTCATCTGCAAATAGTGAAAGTTTTACTTCTTCCTTACCAATTTGGAGGCCTTTTATTAATTTTTGTTGTCTGATTGCTGTGACTGGGACTTCCAGTACTATGTTGAATAAAGTGGTGAGAATTGACATCCTTGTCATGTTCCTGACTGTAGGGGGAAAGCTTTCAGTTTTTCCCCATTGAGTGTGGTATTCACCTGTGTGTTTTTTTCATATATGGCCTTTATTATGCTGAACTATGTTCCCTCTAAATCTACCTTGTTGAGGGCTTTGATCATGAATGTTGTAATTTGTCAAATGCTTTTTATGCGTCTATTGAAATAATTATATGGTTTTTATCCTTTCTCTTATTGATGTGATGTATCATGTTGATTCATTTGTGAATACCGAACCACACTTACAACCCAGGAATAAATCCCACCTGACCGTCATGAATGATTTTTTAAATGTATTATTGGGTTCTGTTTGCTAGTGTTTTGTTGAAGATTTTTGAATCTGTGTTCATCAGAGATACTGGCCTGTGGTGTCTTTTTTTGTGGTGTCTTTATCTGGTTTTGGTATCAGGGTAATGCTAGCCTCATAGAATAAATTTGGAAGTTTTCCTTCCTCTTCTATTTTTTGGAATAGTTTGAGAACAGGTATTAACTCTTTAAATGTTTGGTAGAATTCACCTATGACGCTGTCTGGTCCGGAACTTTCTTTTGGGAGTTTTTTGTTTACCGATTCATTTTCATTGCTGGTAATTGGTAAGTTCAGATTTTCTATGCCTTCCTGATTCAATTTTAGGAGATTATATGTTAGGAATTTATCCATTTCTTCTGGGCCCAATTTGTTGCCTAATAATTTTTCATAAAATTCTCTGATAATCTTTTCTATTTTTGTGGTGTTGGTTCTCTTCATTTCTGATTTGGTTTGAGTCCCCCCCCCCCCCCCCCCCCCCCCGCTTCTTTTGTGAGTCTGGCTAAAGGTTTATAGATTTTGTTGATCTTTTTAAAGAACAAGATCCTGATTTCATTGATTTTTTTTTTAAGTTTCTATTTTGTCTATTTCTGTTGCAATCTTTATTATTTCCTTTGTTCTACTGGTTTTGAGTTTTTCTTAGTTGTGCTTTTTCTTGCTCCTTTAGGTATAAGGTTAGGTTGTTTATTTGAGATTTTTCTTGCTTTTGAGGTAATCCCATTTTGTTATAAACTTCCCTCTTTGAACCACTTTTGCTGAATCCCAAAGATTTTGGACCACTGTAATTTCATTTGTCTTCATGCATCTTTTTTTTAATTTCCTCTTTGATTTCTTGGTTGACCCTTCCATTATTCAGTAGCATGCTATTTAACCTCCATGTATTTGTGTTCTTTGCATATTTTTTCTTGGTGTTGATTTCTAGTTTCATAGTGTTGTGTCAAAAAAGATGCATGGTATGATTTCCATCTTTTTGAATTTGTTGAGATTTGTTTAGTGGTGTAATATATGATCTATTCTGAGAATGTTCCATGTGAACTTGAAAAGAATGTGTATTCTGCTATTTTAGGATGCAGTGTTCTAAATCTGTCTGTTAGATCCATGTGGTCCAGTGTGCCATTCAAAGCCACTGTTTCCTTGTTGATTTTCTGTTTAGATGATCTATCCATTGATGTAAGTGATGTGTTATAAAGTCCCCTACTATTATTACATTACTATTGATTATCTCATATATTTGTTATTAGCTGCTTTATGTATTTGGGTACTTTCATGTTGGGTACATAAATATTTATAATTGTTATATCTTCGTGTTGGATATACCCTTTTAATATTATATAGAGTTCTTCTCTGTCTCTTGTTACAGTCATTGTTTTAAAGTCTATTTTGTCTGATATAAGTATTGCTATCCTGGTTTTCTTTTCACTTCCATTTGCATGATAAATGCTTTTCCATCCCTCCCTTCACTTTCAAACTCCAAGTGTCTTTAGGTCTGAAATGAGTCTCTTATAGGCAGCATATAGATGGGTGTTGCTTTTTACCCATTTCATCCCACTTTGTCTTTTGATTGGAGCATTTAGTCCCTTTAAATTCAAAGTAATTTTTGATAGATATGTACTTGTTTTTATTTTGTTATTTGTTTTATGCCTGTTTTTGTAGTTCTCTATTCTTCTCTCATTCTCCACTCAAGGTTTGTTGGCTTTCTTTAGCGATATACGTGGATGCCTTTCTTTTTATTTTTTTGCATATCTATTACCAGGTTTTATTTGTGGTTACCATTAGGTTCGTATACAAATCTTATACAAATAGCAGTCTACATGAAATTGATGGCTGCTTAAGTTTGAATCCATTCTTTACTCCTCTCCCTCTGTGTTTTACGTACTGGTTTCATACTTTACATCCTTTTATTTTGTGTATCCCTTGACTGATTTTTATACATATACTTGATTTTACTGCTTTTGCACTTCCTATTTTTCTTATTCCTACTTATGGCCTGGCCTCTCCTTTCCAGTCACAGAGACCCCTTTAACATTTCTTGTGGAGCTAGTTTAGTGATGATGAATTCCTTTAACTTTTGTTTGCCTGGGAAACTTTATCTCTCCTTCTATTCTGAATGATTACCTTCCTGGATAGAGTATTCTTGGCTGCAGATTTTTTTCTTTCAGAGGTTTGAATATATCATGCCAAGTCTGCTGAAAAAAATCAGCAGATAACTTCATGGGGTTTCCTTTGTTTGTAACTGTTTTCTCTTGCTGTTTTTAAAATTCTCTTTATCACTACTTTTTGCCATTTTAATTACTATTAAACTAGTAATTTTTGATTACTTAGATTGATTTTATTGGGGGCTCCCTGGGTCTCCTTGATCTGGATATTTGTTTCCTTCTGCAGATTCTAGAAGTTTTCAGCTATTATTTCATCGCATAAATCTTCTGCCCCCTTTTCTCTCTCTTTTCCTTCTGAGATCCCTATAACATAAGTGTTATTATGCTTGATGGTGTCTCTGAGTTCCTTTAATCTGTTCTCATTTTTTAAATTATTTTTTCCTCTCTTCTGTTCAGCTTGATTGTTTTCCATTACTTCTGATTTGTTCTTCTGCTAATTTGTTCTTCTGCTCCTGTAGTTTACTATTTATTCATCTAGGGTATTTTTGATTTCAATTATTACAATCTTCATCTTTGATTAGTTCTTTTTATGTCTTCTATTCATTTGTTGACAGTCTCACTGAGATCTTCTAGCTTTTTCTCAAGTCCAGTGAGTATCTTTATGATCCTAACTTTAAATTCTCTATTAGGCACATTACTCATCTCTGTTTCATTTACCTCTCTTCTGTGGTTTTGTTCTGTTCTTCATTTTGGACATATTCCTCTGTCTCCTTACTTTGTCTAACTCTCTGTGTCTGTTTCTGTATGTTAGGGAAGTCAGCTATGTCTCCTCCTCTTGAAAGTAGTGTCTATATGAAGAAGAGGTCCTGCAGTGCCCTGCTGTGCAGTGTCCCCTGTTCACCAGAACCTGGCACTTCGAGGAGTGTCTCCTGTGCATATTGTATGTGCCCTACTATGGTGGCTGAGCTGCTTTTGCCTTTAATCCAATCATTTGCTATGGCTCTCTTTGCCTGTTGTGAACAGGGTTTGGTCCTTGTGGTGTTTGTGGACCAGTCTGGGGCCACCCTGGGCTTGAGTTGAGTCAGATCAGTCATGTGCCAGATGCAGTTACAGTGAACTGCAGGGCACTTTCCCTGTGTTGTCCCCAGAGAATCTTGCATACTGGCCACAGTTAGATTGGTGCGTGTGGTTATCTTACCCTCACTCTAGAGCAGGAGTCACTTCTGAGTGGTCTCTGTCAGGGCTGCTGGCATACTGTCAGTCTTGTGACACTGCTTTGGATAGGCTCCAGCCAAGGGCATACTGGAGGGGGCAAGTCTGTAGGAGAACATGGGGGGTGGGGATGTAGTGCAAGCAAAGTCCATGTTGGTTGGCTGGAAAAACTCCTGCTTAGGCCAGCTGAGTTGGAGGGAGTGGATTTGCAGAAACATCTAGGGGTGGGGCACACTGTTAGCAAGCTAGGTGGAGAGTGTTGGTACCATATGGTTCCAGCAGTGTGCCTGTATCTAGGCTAGGGAGTAGGGGAGGGAGATGGCATCTGCCAGCTCCTTTGCTTTTGGAGAAATCTCTCAAAATCCCTGCCCTCCAGCACATGCTCTGAAATTAGAATATAAATTTCCTTCTGGTATACCCCAGGCATTTTTCAAACTGCTGCTTCTATGCTGTTTCCACAGGCCTGTTTGTTGTACTCTCTTTCTAAGGGTGGAAACTCAGTTTTCTATTGCCCTCCTGGCCTCTCCAGGAGCTGAGCCTGCTGATTTTTAAAGTTCCATGTGTTAAGACCTTCTCATTATAAGAACTTACTCAGTTAGGCCCATCTCCTTCAAAGCCAAATATTGTGGGAATTTATCTTCCCAGTGCTAGTCCCCTATGCCTGGAGTGCCTGGAGTGGGGGGTCTAGTCCTTTCTCCTGTCTGCACCCACCATGTCTCTCCCACGGACAGTCTCATGGGTCCCTTTGGCTCCCAACCAAGTCTCTTTCCTTCCTGCCCTCTGCAATGTGGACTCTTCTCTATATTAAACTGTGGAGAGAGAGTCTGTTCTGGGTTATTTGCATTGATGTGAGTGTTATTCATGGGAGGAGGTGAGCTTAGCATCCCCCTACTCCACCATCTTCCCAGGAAGTTCCCACAGACTTCTTCTTATCATTCCTACTCCTCCCATGTAGAAGGCAGCATCATTCAGTGAGTGGGTTACTGCAATAGCTTTCTTTCTCATCTTCTTATCTTGGACTCCCTACTCCATTCTTAAAAGAGCAGTTATAGTTAAATGTTTATTTTAAGTAAACTTTCATTGTATTATAACATGTATCTGTACATTTTCAAAAAAATAAACATTCATGTAACATGTCTAGAAAGAGATACTTATGTGAGATTCTTCCAGATTGTTCCCTGTGGCAGTAGTTTGTTCATCCTTACTGTAGAATAGGAATTCCATTCAATTTTATTATCAGTAGGTATGATTATTCTTTTCAGATTTTGTTCCGAGTAGTGCTGCTATGAACATTGTTGTACATATTCTTGTTGCACACATATATTTATTTTTCACTGGTATATAATTACAAGTGAAATTGCTAAAATTGCTGGACCATAGTTCAATTTTAGTACATATTGCTGACCATTTTTAAAGTGGTTCTAGGAATTTACATTTCCACCCAAATGTGTGAAAGTTCAAAGACTGTTCTACCCTTTCTTGAAAACATTGAGTATTGTCAAAGTTTTTCATTTCAGCCATCAGTAGTTTTCATTTTTATTATTCTGTTTACATGTTGTTAACCATGTCATATCCACTCTTATGATGTGCCTATTTAAATTGTTCTACTTTATTCCAATGGTTACTTTTATTGATTGATTGCACGTCAAAGATTTTATTTCAGTTAATAAACGAAGCAATAAGATGTTACAGCTGTTCAAAGGAGAGGCAAGGAAATGCTGAAATAAATTTACAAAAACTGGTCTATCCATAGGGCAAGAGTCAATTGTATTTCACTAAACTCAGCTAATTTTTGTTGCTGTGGACAAGAATTATTTGCATTGCTGTCTGTTTCCTACAGAGATATTATAGAGTGCAGGCAAAAACAAAGGCATGCAGCCCGTGAAATCAGATGATTATTAGCAGCCCCTGAGTCCCATTGAAAGAATATCCAATAATCTCTCTTGTCATTCTAAAGCCTGAAATCTCTCCTTACAAAAGGATGACCCTAGCACCCAAGTAGATGTGCAGACAAGGAAAATGGAGGGAGGTGTGGAGGGGGAAGAGAGGGGCACCAAGACTGAGGGGTCTGAGTGAGAATATGGTTTTGGACTTGGTAACATTTGAGGCATGATCAAGTTGAGGTCCAAGAGGTGATGCTGGTGTGATGGCTTTTCAGCTGGGGGTTTCAAAGCAAGCAGGATACGGATGTAACATACAGGAAATGGGGCAAGGAGCAGGGAGAAATTCCAGCAGAGGCACAGAGGTGGGAAAGAACTGGGTTTGCATGGGGAGCAGTGGGGTCAAAGAGAAAGAACTCAAAAGTGTTTTCCTGTCCATTGTTAATACAGAGGATGCAGTGCCCTGTGCAGTCAAGCCTCAGGCTAGTTGCTTGGTGCACTAAGAGAGGACTCCCTGACAGTCACTGTGCCTTTCCCCAGTGGTAACTTTTAAAAATCTTTTTTGCCAATATCAAGCTCTCTCAATTTATGTAGCTTTATAACAAGTGTTAATTTCTAGAAGCGTAAGTCTTCAGTTTGCTCTTCATTCTCAAGACTGTCCTGGACAGAATTTCCATATGCATTTTAGAACTTATTTGTCAATGTATACACACAAGACACACACAGACACACACAGACACACAGACACACACATACAGACACACAGGCACACACACACACACACATACAGACACACAGGCACACACACACACACACACACACACACACACACACACACCCTTGATGGTATTTTGAATGGGATTTTGGTAAATATAATTGACCCTTGAACAATGCAGAGGTTAGGAGCACCCACCCCTTGCTTAGTTGAAAATCTGCATATAATGTTTGACTTCCCCTAAAAATCTGCATGCAACTTCTGACTACTAGTAGTCTACTGTTGACTGGAAGCCTTACCAATAACTTAGTCCATTGACATATATTTTTTATTCTTACAATAAAGTAAGGTAGACAGTACTGTATCAAAAAAAATCCATGTCTAAGTGTACCCACATATTGTTCAACTATATTCCATGTACATTTGAAAAGAATATGTATTTCTAGAAGTATGTACAGGTAGGTCAATTTGGTCAATCCTATTCAAATCTTCTGTAGCTGCTTGTTTTATTAGGTATTGTCAGGTACTATCAAATATGATGGTAGTTTTTTGTATTTTTCCTTATAATTTTGTTAGTCTTGCTTCAGTTGTTTTAAGACCATGCTGTTAGGTGTATACAAACTTGGGATTTTATACCGCTCTATTGAATTGACTCTTAAGATTATAAAATGTCCCTTTTGATCTCCAGTAATACTCTTTGCCTTAAAGTCTTTTTCTGATATTTTATAGGCTTTTTGGGGAGTCAGTATATACATGGTATATATTTTCAAATCTTTACACTTATCATTTCTGGGATTTTATATTTAAAGTATAGCTCTTATAAGCAAAATATGTATTTTTCTTTTTAAAAAAATTTTCATGTTTATTTTAGAGAAAGAGAGAGAGAGAGAGAGAGAGAGAGAGAGAGAGAATGAATATGAATGAATGAACAGGGGGAGGGCAGAGAGAGAGAGGGAGACATAGAATCTGAAGCAGGCTCCAGGCTCTGAACTGTCAGCATAGAACTGGACTCAGGGCTTGAACCCACAAAATACTAGATTACGACCTGACTATAAGTTGGCTGTTTAACCAACTGAGCCACCCAGGTGCCACTTTTTCTTACACTTGTCTGACAATTACACACTTTTCTTGTGGGTATCTCCTCCATTTGAATTTTATGTAATTTCTGTTCTTTGGATGTAAGCCTACTACTTACTATTTGTTTTTGTTATTTTCTCCTTTGTTTCTCATTTTATTTTATTTATTTAAAAAAATTTTTAACATTTATTCATTTTTGAGAGACACAGAGACAGAGCGCGAGCAGGGGTGGGGCAGAGAGAGAGAGAGAAGGAGACTCAGAATCTGAAGCAGGCTCCAGGCTCCAAGCCGTCAGCACAGAGCCTAAGCGGGGCTCGAACTCACAAGGCGTGAGATCATGACCTGAGCCAAAGTCAGACGCTTAACCAACTGAGGCACCCAGGCACCCCCTTTTGTCTCATTTTAAATAGAGTATGTTTTAAAAAAAATTATGTCAATCCCCTCTCCTCTCTTGAGCTTGTTAATCATATATTCTTTTGCTTTAAGAAAATATATAATTTATTGTTCAATTGACTACATACAACACCCAGTGCTCATCCCAACAAGTGCCCTCCTCAGTGCCCATCACCCGTTTTCCCTTCTATACAACCCCATATTTTACATTTTAAATAATTTTCTTAGAGCTGCATTGTTCAGTACAGTAAGTACTAGCCACATGTGGCAATTTAAATTTAAAAATGTTAAAAATTCATATCCTCCATCGCTCTTGCCCCATTGCTCAATGTCACATGTGGCTAATGGCTGTCGTACAGGACAGCACAGATTATGAAACATGTCTATTATTGCAGAAAGTTTATTCAGTAGTGCTGCAGTAGGGATTTCAGCATGCATTCTAGACTCATTACAGTTCACCTTAAATTAGCACTATTTCTACTTCCTGGATAATGCAAGAACCTACCAAACTTTAACTCTCTTTAGCCCTTTCCTGCCTTTTGGGATGCTATTTCATAAAATTGAATCATTTCAATATTTTATCCCTATGAGGCATTGTTAATATAGTTTTAAACAATGTTTATTTCGAGTTTCTCGAATATCTCTGTGGTGTTCTTTATTCCTTCCTACACGATTGTGCTTCTTTCTAGGATAGCATCTTTTCTATCTGAAGAATGCCCATTAGTATTTCTTTTATTTCAGGACTGCTGATAGTGACTATTTTTAGTTTATTTTTTTAGAAATGTTTTTATTTATTTTGAGAGAGAGACAGAGACAGAGACAGAGAGGAGAGATAGAGGGTGAGAGAGAATCACAAACAGGCTCCATGCTATCAGTACAGAGCCTGATGTGGGGCTCAATCCCACGAACCAGGAGATCATGACCTGAGCTGAAACCAAGAGTCGGATGCTTAACTGACTGAGCCACCCAGGTGCCCCCGTTTTTAGTTTATTTTTGACTGAAAATATCTTTATGTTGTTTTTTTCTGAGTGTTGGTGAAGTATTAATTCTAATTTGGCAATTTCTTTATTATAACACTTAATGATATTGCTATACTGTCTTCTGGTTTCCACTTTTTTCTATTGAAAATTGGTTGTCACTATTGTTGTTTTTAAAAACTCTGTTTTTATAGTCTCCCCCCTTCCCTTCTCTTCAATTTTCAGCACTTTTACTATAATACCCCTTGGTGACATTTTTTGTAGATATTTTTCTTGGAGCTTGCAGATTACCTCAAATCTCTGGCATGGTGTCTATTTTCATAATCGGGAAAATTCTCAGCCATATTTTTTTCAAATATAGCTTTGTTGCATTCTCTTCTTTTTCTTCAGTTGTGACTTCCATTAAATATAGTCGTATTTCCTATTCCCCATATATGTTTTCTTCTCTTCTCTAAATTTCTGCCCTCTTTTCTTTCTGTGCTTCATTCTATGTATTTTCTACTGATGTATCTCTAACATGGCTAATATGTTATTAAGTACATTCATGGAAATTTTACTATTAATCTTTTTCTTTCAGTCTTATAATTTCAACTTAATACTCAGTCTGAGGCCTCAAAGTGGGAAGCAATTCATAAAGGGGGGAAGGAGTTAGTGTGCCTAACAGAATTGCATTTTCTGCCATTTTTTTTCCCGTTGAAGATAATAATCTCTATGTCTGTTGAAATGTGTTAACTAATATATTGAAATGTTGCTTGATGCTACGTGAGGGAGACATTAAAATAGCAGTGAGTATTTTTAATCTACTCTCAGTCTTCTAACGTTCAACACTGGGAGCTGTATCACTACAGGCAATTACAAAAACTGCTTCTAACTGCCCAATTCTAAAGACATGACTGTCATTTCTGCTACTTTGCCCGGACAAAATGACCCCAATTCAGAATATTCTGATGTTCTCGTGACATTGCCAAGATTAGAGTTGTTTTTTTTTTAAGCATGAGATTTATTAAGGTATAATTTACATATAGTATAATTCACTCATTTTAGTGTCCAGTCCTATGAGTTTTGATAAACGCATATCATTGTGTAACTGTCACTAAAATCAAGATACAGAACTGGCTCCTCCACACCAAAAAATTCCTTGTGCTTATTTGTGGTCAACTTTTGCTCCCACTTCCAGCTGCCAGGAAACATTGATGTATGTTTTTGTTTTGTTTTGTTTTGTTTTGTTTTTGGTCCCTATGGTTTTGTCTTTTAGAATAGTACCATACATTATATAGCCTTTTGAGTCTGGCTTCTTTCATTTAGCATAATGCATATGATATTCACCTGTATTGCTGAGGTATTAGTAGTTTGTTCCTTTTAGCCTAGAGTTTAATGACATAATCAGCAACTATCTCTTATTCAAACTCTTTTAAAATTTTTAAAAATATTTTTATTTATTTTTGAGACAGAGAGAGATGGAGCATGAGCAGAGGAGGGGCAGAGAGAGAGAGGGAGACACAGAATCCGAAGCAGGCTCCAGGCTCTGAGCTGTCAGCGCAGAGCCCGACGTGGGGCTCCAACCCATGGACTGTGAGATCATGACCTGAGCCGAAGTCGGATGCTCAACCGACTGAGCCATCTAGGTGCCCCTTATTCAAACTCTTTTATTTTTTTTTAAATTTTTTTTAACGTTTCTATTTATTTTTGAGACAGAGAGAGACAGAGCATGAACGGGGGAGGGGCAGAGAGAGAGGGAGACACAGAATCCGAAGCAGGCTCCAGGCTCTGAGCCATCAGCCCAGAGCCTGACGCGGGGCTCGAACTCACGGACTGTGAGATCGTGACCTGAGTTGAAGTCGGACGCTCAACCGACTGAGCCACCCAGGTGCCCCTCAAACTCTTTTAACGCTGATTTATAAGTTGGGAGTATATAAATACCTACTTTCAATCCCTGAGCATAACATCTGTCTGTTCCAGTGGAAATTCACAAGGAGAATAAAAATTTAGGAAAAACAATAAACTAAACTAATCAAGCAAACCATATTTGAAGAATCTAAATATGTACATTCTATGCTTTTTTAAGTTAAAAATAATGCCTTTATAGGTTTAGACTGGTGAATATACAGTCTATAAAAAGCATCTAAGTCTACCAGCAATGGTTGTATTCTTTACATGCGTTCAGGAAAAGTTTAGGTTAGATGATTGAAAATTAAACATTTATCAGAGTAATTGTTGCTCTAATAAATATCAAAGGAATTGATTATTTACCATTCTTTACAAAGTATTGCCCTCATTTTATTCCTCAATCCCATGTTATCTGGTAATAAGTATATATAATCTCAGTCATATGATAATATTTTATTAAGCTTAAATATGACCTTACCTTTTAATGTAACAAATAGACAGTAGAATTTCAGCTGTAATACTACATGCATGTATCTTTTTTCCAATTGTTTTGTCTTTATTGATCTCATCACATCAAGTATGTGACACTAAACTATATTTCATTTTTACTAAGTGTAGTGGGGTTATCCAAATGCACTAGCCAACTAAAAAGATGCGTTGTCTTATGCTAATGGAATTTTAGAAATTGTTTATGCTTTCTGCGTTGTAGAATTAGTTATAGGATTACAAAGCTTTTTTTCCTCCTCAGAAGCAAGATCTTATCATTCAAGTGAAGAACTCAAAGAGCTCAAGTAGAGAAAGATAGGATATTTTAAAAGGAAATCTATAGATAAGAATTTTTCTACCATGATGAGATAGACCAAAAAACAAACCCCTTTGAATGGTCCCATCCCACCGTAGTATCAAACCATTTTGCAAAAGCATCTTTCCCTTTTTGTGCCCATGCTGACAAGCCTTGTGTATTTTATTTGTATGCAAGTGAATGGCAGTTTATTGTGTCCCAGAGGACTGGGTATTAATGATCATTTGCTTCCTGCTGTGGGGCCTGTCATAATTTTGTAGGCAGAAGAGTGACAGAAGTAACGGCCAATCAGTATGCTAATACTGCCCGAGAATGGGTAGTTAGTCCATTTTAACCAAGGTTTTTTGTGTTTTGTTTTGTTTTGTTTTGTTTTGTTTTGTTTTGTGTGTGTGTGGTTTTTTTTCTGCCAGATCCTTAGGTAATTTTCATGAAAAAATACCATTTTTTGATAGCATTGCAAATTGCTACATGGAGCCAGTTGAAGAAACTATATATTTCTTTTGTGTGGCAGTCAGACTTCTATCTCAGCAGGTGTCTTCTAGGAAAAAAAGAAAGACTTCTAATGTGAAAGCCCATTTTGGTCAGCAAGAATCAATCACTAAAACATTCAGCAATTTTTTTTATATCAATATCTTAACATGAAGAATTCTACACAGCATACAAAAATTAAATCTAGTCCCTGACAAGTAAATAGAAGGCAGAATCTTTTAAAAAAATTAGTAGAAAGCCAAATGTGAAAAATCCTGCGGATTTATACAGTGTGATGTCATTCATTTTTGTCTTTATTGTTCTATTGGCTTCTTCAATTTTCATGACATATCTTTTTTAAGGGAGAAGATGTGCCTAAAAATGATAGCTTTCAATGATGGTATATAAATATTCAAATATTTTATTAGCCATTTTATAACATACAACCTATAGTGAATGTGGTCTTGACTCGGAAAAACAAGAGTTTCTTAGAGTGATGTCTGAGTGTTGACGCAGCACGTGAACACATGATTACAGAGGGGATTAGTGGATTAAGGTATAGACAGTTGGTGGCCTTAAGGCTACAGATAAAAGGAGCTCCACTTTCTCTCCATGAAATCACATTTTATTCTTACCCACACACAAACAACGCCAGCTATGTAAACTAATAAACAGGATGATTTTGAGAACACTATTTTCACTTAAATATGTTCATCATAGAAAACAAAACAATAATAAAAACAATAACAATTTCACATATACATATATCTGCATGAGATACAAGGTAATATCACTTAACATCACAAATATGGTTGAGAAGCTCTGATTTACCCCTCGGGCTGGAGAAAGAGTTCTTTTCTATATATTAAGGTTTGAGCTTAGTTATTTCAAAATACAAACTGGTTAAACTATAGTGATGATCAATGCTATTGCCAGAAAAAAAATTTAATATATTTTAATAAAAATTAAGTAGATATTATATCAAATGCAATTTTACTTTTTGGAAAACAGAGAAACCTTGTTTGCTGCCTGCTGGCTTTTTTATATATGCAAATCTTTATACATTACGGAACAACCTAGCTGCCTTCTACAGTCCCATAAACGTTTTGTTGTTTTATGAGATGTTTGTAATAAATGTGATTGATGATTTTTTTCACAATTGCCTATTAGAAGTACACTATTTTGTGATTAAATACTTAGAGATAACTCAATTCCAAGCCACGAGATTACAGGCTATGAATTGATATGGATGCCAAAATACATGCTTAATCTACTATTTAAATTTACTTATATATTTATTTTAGATAGTATTTTTCCTAGCTTACAGAGATTTTGCATTTCAATCAATTGCAAACCTATCTAAAAATACTGCTAGTGTGGCTTGGGGCAGAGAAATAGCTTTAAGCTGCACACACATATAGTCACAAGGGTGAATAGCTATAATTATATTGGAGTGCATCCAAGAAATCAGCTATTCTGTTTACACTTACAGCCTCTTCAAATTTATGTGCACCTCCAAGCAAACATACTGTAAATTGATTTTAATACCAAAAATTGTTGACCTTGGTATTACAGTTTGACTATTTTTCATGTTGCTGTTATCTTTCAAATATCTGAAATTTAAATAAACATTGATAATAATTTGCTATAATTTCAAACTATAGCTTTCCTCTTTAAGATTTAAAGAGCCCATTGGCTTAATGTAGTAAATGTCAACTCATGGAAATATAAAAATGAAGTCTTATACTAAAGTCTTTTAAAATTGGAATGGTCTCCTGCAGGCTACAATTAGAATAAACTCTTGAGGTATCTTTTGAGTTAGTCTGGAAACAGAGTTGGGCTCATGTCCAAGCTTCCACTCTAGGTTGAACTTAGAATGAATAAAGACGAATTTTGGACTATTCTTGTTTTCGATGATGGAGAAAGAAATGTCATATTTATCCAAGTATTTGCTGAAGTCTAATTTTACCATTTAGGCTTATGAGGTATTTCAAAATTTTTTCTCCCTTTAATTTACTTTGAAACAGAGACATTATTCTGGACTATGGTTAAACCCAACAGCAACTTCTGGATTTTCCTTTGGGTTACACTCTTTTTAAAAAAAATTTTTTTTAACATTTATTTATTTTTGAGGAACAGAGACAGAGCATGAGCTGGGGAGAGGCAGGGAGAGGGAGACACAGAATCCAAAGAGGGCTCCAGGCTCTGAGCTGTCAGCACAGAGCCAGATGCGGGGCTCAAACTCACGAATTGTGAGATCATGACCTGAGCCAAAGTCGGTAGCTTAACTGACTGAATCACTCAGGCCCCCCTGGGTTACACTCTTTTGAATTTCATACACTTGGCATAATAAAGCAGGCCTAAAAATGCCTTCCGTCGTAGATTTGTGATCCAACATAGAAACCAAATTGGAAGGCTAAGGAAAGGAGGCATGGGGCAAGACACAAGCCAGATGATGGTCTTTGCAGCAAGACTTCTGTGGCTGATCATGATTCATCTTCTTTTAACAAGCATCGCCACTGGGTTTGGACTCCATAGCCATAGATAGGAATAATTTTTTTCCAGCCGTGTTGAGATATAATTGACATATAACATAGAGTAAGTTTAAGGTATACAATGTCATCTCTTGATACACATATATATTGTGAAATGTTTACCAGCATAAGGTTAGCTAACGCATCCTTTGCCTCACATAGTTACCATTTTGTTATTGTCGTTGTTATGGTGAGAATATTAAATCTTCATTCTCATAGCAACTTTCACATATACAATTCAGTATGGCAGTAATAAATTTTATTTCCCCATATACTCAGCTGCCTTGCATAAATCTTCTTTTAAGTTACTAAGCAGGCATGTCAGCAACAACAGCAGATATTTGCAAAGGGTTTTATGTTAAATACCATTTCTTTTTAAGAAACAGAAGATCATGTCCTTTGTTTCTATATTTACTAAGAGGATGCCCTTATACATTATCATGGAAGAAGAGCTATTAGTCAGTTAATATGTCCTTTGCTCACCAGAATCATTTTTTCAAGATAATGTAATGCTAAGGGCATAAACTCTGCTTGGATTTGAAGCCTGTTCAGCCATTAACTAGCTGGGTGACTACAGCAAGTTACTTAACCTCTCAGGCATCCGTATCCCCATTTACCATCCAGTAGAATAGTAGAATCTACATTATAGGATTATTTTGAAGATTAAAGTAGCAATGCATATCTAGAATTTAAAGCAATATCTTTCACATAGTATATGCTATGTAAACATTTGCTATTAATAGTACTATAATTCATTTATTCAGGCACTCATTTATTCGCTGAATCTATCCAACTTTCTACTGTATTATTAATTCATTCTGGCACTAAGCTAAGAGGATTTTGCAAAATATATACAGGATGATAAATGTCATCGAAGAGTCAATTGTCAGGTAGAATTAATACAGGTGCCAATCTGTTACACATGATTAAATGTGGTAGGTACTTATACAATATTGTGAATGTCTAGGGGAATAAAAACAAACTACAAAATGTTATGTCATAATATCAGGCTCTGTGCTAGGCACTTTACATACATTATCTCATTGATCCAGGTCCTAGATGGGATGAAAAAGATTTCATGCAGTAAGTAATAATTAGTAGTTCAAAAAGAACTGTTTGGATTTGAATTTAAAGAGAAGGGAGAAAATCATTCCATTTGGAGAAGCGTGGGTACTGTAGCACATAGGCGGGGACAGTAAAAGACCAAACAGCTCTGTTTGGTGAGAACAGAATTTGCAAGGAAAGGAATAGATGCTGAGCCATCACCCAGGGGGTTATAGAATAATGTAAAAGAGGCATACTAATGTATAAGCAGTGTAAATTGGATTAACTTAATAGAAAATGGGACAGTGAATATTTAAAATACAATGATATAGATATTTTTATGTAATATGTTTGATTACAAATATTTTCTGCTGAACTAGGTATCGGGAAGGCAGTTAATAACTTTATCTTTTTTTAAATTAATTTTTAAAATATTTATTTATTTTTTGAAAGATAGATTGACAGAGCATGAGTGGGGGGTGGGGAGACAGACAGAGAGGGAGACACAGAACCCTAAGCAGCTCCAGGCTCCAAACTGTCAGATCAGAGCCCGATGTGGGGCTCGAACCCATGAACCGTGAGATCATGTCCTGAGCCGAAGTTGGTTGCTCAACTGACAGAGCCACCCAGGTACCCCTCATTTTTATAAACGACTGATTTATAAATTTTTAAATTATTTTTATTATTAAAATTGAAAAAAATGTTTACTTTTATTTTTGAGAGCGAGAGCATCAGCAGGGGAGAGGCAGGGAGAGATGGGAGCATAGAAGCCAAAGCAGGTTCTGTGCTGACAGTAGCCAGCCTAATGTGGGACTTGAACTCTTGAACCACGAGATCATGACCTGAGCCAAAGCTGGCCACTCAACTGACTGAGCCACCCAGGTGCCCCTAAAAGTTTGATTTTTTAAAAAAGTTTTTGTTTGGTTCTTGTTGGAAACAATTCTCCATGAATATTTCATACATCTACCTTGTCTGAGCAAAGACATTTATAGCTAATTTAAGAATATTTGAACAAAGAAATATTTCAGGATAGTAAAGGTTAGAGACAGCTAGCTTCCTAGACATGGTCCAAGGTAGTAAAAGATAGAGACATCTCCCCATCTCCGGGAAATACATGCTTATAATCCAGAGTGAATTTAAGATTCTTCTTTCTCCAGGTGGGGGGTGGGGGAAGTTGGGAAAATCATTAGCAGCCCTATATACCATCAATTTCTTAATTTTAGGCATCCTCTCCTGTAATGTGCAAGTACCATCTGGCCCCTAATACATTGTGTTCTGGAGATTGGGGTTTGGGAAATAGACACAAAATATTGCTCTGGCTGCTGCTTTTGCTTTTAGTAATAAACTGTTTTTGTCTCTGACTCATAGCTTTTATGTTTTCTGTATACAAAATATGTTAGTTTGTCATACACACACATACACGCACATAATTAGATATATATAAACAGAAGGCTAATAGCCATGAAAACAAGAAATGAAAAACAACCCATTTTGCCTGTTGCATATAAATACATCTAAAAAAACTTATACACACACAAACATATATATGATACATTATATAAACATATATTAGTTTCAGGAATGCAAGGTGTTCCAATATTAAGAAATATATTAAAAAAAAGAAAAATTGTAAATTATCAAAACTTACCAGGGGAGAAAATAAAACTTACTTAGAGAAATTACCTACGAAAATCTTGGAAAAGCAATTAAAGATTCTCAATTAAAAAAATTAAAGTTACCAAGACCATCTGGTATCAGATATGATGGAACTATTCCCAATTCATTTAATAAAGCCCATTGTTACCTTTATACAGACTGATAACTTGAGTAGCTAGTAAGAAAACACAACAATCACAAAATCTATAGACCAATCTCATTAATGTAGACACAAAAATTCTAAATAAACTTCTGGGAAATCAAGACTAAGTATGATAAAACATATTCATTGCACACAGTAGTATTTATACCAGGGAATTAAAAAAATCATTAAGTATTACTCAGCCATCAAAAGGAATGAAATCTTGCCATTTGCAACAATGTAGATGGGGGTAGAAAGTATTATGCTAAGTGAAATAAGTTAGAGAAAGGCAAATGCCATATTATTTCACTTATATGTGGAATTTAAGAAACAAAACCAAAGAGCAAAGAGAAAGAGAGAGAGAGAGAGAGAGAGAGAGAGAGAGAGAGAGAGAGAGAGAAACCAATAAACAGACTCTTAACTGTAGAGAACAAAATGATGGTTACTGGAGGGGAGGTGGGCAAGGTGGGGGTTGCAGAATGGGTTAAATAGGTGATGGGGATTAGGGAGGGCACTTCTTGTGATGATCCAGGAGTTGTATATAAGTGATGAATCACTAAATTCTTCCCCTGAAACTAATGTTACACTATACGTTAACTAAGTAGAATTTAAATAAAAACTTGGAAAAAAAATAAATGCATGTGTAGAAGCATCAAAAGAAAAAAATTTAAATATCAGGAAATCTTTCAACCTTATTTGTAATATCATTCAGTCAGTGGAGGAAAACCATATAATCATTATTGATATGTGCTAAAAAGACATTTGATAAACTCAGAGGCCATTCCAAATTAAAATTGTTCCTAAAAAAGGCAAAAGAAGCCAACTCCTGAAATATCATAGAGACTGCTAAAGTCCCCAACGAGCATCGTTGTAAATAGTAGAACATTAAAGCTGTTTCTATTAAAACCAGGAACAACATACAAATGGCTGCTTTCTCCCTTATTATTCAATATTGTTTAGACGTTTTAGTAAATACAGGGTAATAGGAAAATAACATAACCATTGTAAATGTTGGGTCTAGAAATAAATACCAGTATACATGGATCCTTTACATATGATAAAATAGATATTGGTGAGATACAGATGATTTATTCACTAAATTGAAGTCATACAACTGATGATCCATCTGGGATGAAAAACAAAGCTAGGTAGATTCAAATGTAAATACATAAATAAAATAAATATTTTAGAAAAAATTTAGAAGACATCAAACAGGAACATGAAATGATTCTCTCTCTGGGTAGCAAAAAAAAAATCTAAATTACAGTAATAAAGTCATATCACTTTATGCACTTCATATTGGGAAAATTAAATCAAGATAACACCTGCTGCTCACAGGGATGTAGTATTCTCACACCTTGCTGATGGAAACGTGAATTGTTGCAGCTCTCTTGAAAAATAAACAGATCTTTGTACTAAGCAATAGGACTCCTGGGACTGTATACCAAATAAAGTACAACCGTAAAAGTATTTTTTTTCTTATAAGCGTGTCTATTGTAACAGTTTTCCTGGTAAAAAGTAGAAAAAAGTGACTGGTCATGAAGGCAATGGAGAATGGCTGACTGCATGTTACTATAGGAATGGCATGCTATTCATACTATGGGGTATCTACAATCCATATTATTACACAGCATTAAAAGAAGGAGGTAATTTCCACATTAAATGAGGAAAATATCAAACTGGGCAGTGGAAAAAGTGTGATCCTATTTTTATAACGTAAATGACAAAAATGTATAAGTATATATATGCATCTATCTCTTGTCTATCATCTATATCTATCATGTACCTCTGTAACTGATTTTCATTACACAAACACCACATAAGGTATGAAAAGCTACACAGTAGGTTTTTAAACCTGGCTACCTAGCCTCTAATAGTCTTGAAAAATGATGTATAAGAGGAGAGGGTAAAGGTAAGAATGAGAATAAGAATAAGGAGACTTGATATATATGGTGCTTAAAAAGATACATGAATCACTCATTACAATGTTAATAACGATTATCTTACAGTAGTGGGTATTCAAATGATTTTTACTCTTTAAATCGTTTCAGATTTTTTATGCGGATATGTTTTTTCATAATCAGGGGGAACTCAGCAATGTTATTTATGGGGGAAGGGAAGCACAACAAGACTTGGCAAAAAATCCTCTTTGAGAAATCTTTGAACAAAAACTTCATTTTGGGATGGAGACCTAAAACTGAAAGCCTGCGGAACCGGGAGTAACCCTCCCTAAACAATGACTGGAGGAATAGTGGCAAGGTCCGAAGACTTACGGGACACGTAGCTTGGTATTTCCAGGAGAAAGACGTAAGATTATCAGACATTGTCATTAAGCACAGCTAAACTTCCCATGTACGTCATTCTGCAGTGAAAGAATATGCTGCTTATGTTCACATGTGCCTGCCATTCAGTGGGAGTTGTCTTTCTCCTCATTATTTCTCTCTGGCGTTTTAGTAGTAGTTAACTGTCTTGTGGTCTAGACCAAAGTGAAACAGAAAAAAAATCCTGTTTCTTAGATCATAGAGCAGAAGTTCATATCCTGATGTGATGAAATCACAAAGATAAATAGTATATTTGGGTCTGCTAGCTGTGCAGTTTCCAGTAACACTTTACCTCCAAATTCATCTTCCACGCTGTAACATATTCCTTCCTTCCTTTTTCTTGTTCTTCAGCTAAACGTTGGAGAAGACTGATCAGTTTCATTAATTAAATCTTCAGTCCAGATTTCTCCTTTGAGTTCCGTAAGTCTTTATCCAAAATTTCACATGGCATCTATTCTTGACTATTCCAATACACCAAAAGCCCAAACAGTGACCTGCCAGTCCATGACCCATTCCCAAATATTGGCTTTTTCTAGGATTCCCAGTTTCAGTAAGTAGTATCACCAGTTGATACTGGTGGAACTGGTGGACAAGCTGGAAAGCTAGGAGTTATCCATGACACGATTTTTGTCACCCTCCCACACATTCAATTCCTCAGCAGTTTTCTTGGTTTCTTCACTTAAACATCTCTAAAATTAATCCATTTCTACTTCATCTGCACTTTCGGCACAGCATGCTTATGCACATTATGACAGCCTCTTGCCCGAACTATTGAAACAGCCACCTAGCTGGTTTCCCCTTCAGTTTGGTATACCTCCAAGGTGACTTCCACTCTACAACTTGAACAATTCTCTAAAAAGAATAACCTCTGCATAACATGTTTCAGTGATTTTCACTTATACATAGAATAAAAATCAAAATGCTTCAGTGGCCAGTGGGACTCTGCATATATTGGCCTTCAACTCTCTCCCTGCTCTCAGCTTTTGATACTCTCTGCCTCCACTCTCGGCATTTCAGACACAGGCTTCTGTTTCTTCTTCAGATGTACTTTCCTGCCTCTGCTTCAAAACCTCTTCCCATTCCATTTCCTTCTTTCCTGGGAACACCTCCTAACCCCTTCCTCAATCCAAATTCCGTTCACATTTCAGATCTCAGGTGAGATGAGACTTCTCTGTGCTTGCACTTTTCGTAGTTCATATCCCTGTCTAGAATGATGATTACTTGGCTAATATTTTCCTCCTCATTCTAGCAGCTATAAGTTCTATGAAGGTAGAGTCTTTGTCCCTTTTAAACCATTCTGTCCTTTGTATGTCACGCAGGACCCAACAAAAAGGCAGTGCTCAGTACATCTGCTGCACAAATAATTTGGCTGCGGTCTAAATGTGACATCCTGTAATTGTCTTCTGCTTACCATCTTGGGTACTCAATCCTAGGCCTATTCATCTTCATAATTTTATTGTCCCCCCGGCCACCAGTATTTATACCATGATCTTTGATTATACATTCTCTGTTTTGTGGTTGTATGATTTTGTGACTTTTTGGGACTCTAAATAGAAGTTTTCTTTTAGATAAACATGCATTATATTTATGTTTTCCATAAATGCATTTTGTATATAACCTCTGTCCTAAAATAGATATGAAAGTTAAGCAAATGTGATATCATACATAGGAACCATGAAATAAATAGGAAATGATATTGAAAGAATATGTGCAATTGAATAGAAGCCATCTTCGTTGGCTTGAAGTTTCTGGGGGAAGTTTTGTATATTCGCTATGGCTGCATACTTTATAAAACCTAGGATGGGGGCACCTGGGTGGCTCAGTCGGTTGAGTGTCCAACTTCAGCTCAGGTCATGATCTCATGGTCCGTGAGTTTGAGCCCCACATCGGGCTCTGTGCTGACAGCTGGGAGCCTGGAGCCTGTTTCAGATTCTGTGTCTCCCTCTCTCTCTGCCCCTCCCCCGTTCATGCTCTGTTTCTCTCTGTCTCAAAAATAAATAAACATTAAAAAAATTATAAAACCTAGGATGGGGGCTTACACTTAGTGGGAAGTCGGTCACACATAATGAATTGAATGTGCCATCTTAAGAAACCTTTGCAAAAAATTAGCATTTGCTACACAAGCATTGTATGTTGAGCTAATTATTTTTGTCTCCTTTTAAATCAATAAATGAATGAAATCAGATAAGGAGGACCCTTATATATTAAGACTATAAATAACACATTTCTATAGCATTACATATATTTTCAAGATTAATTTAAATGTGAAAAAAATGTGTTCCTAAAAAAAATAAGTCAATTTAGACTTAACATATTAACTGGGGAAGACATCGGATCAAATTTACTAGGTCCATTAAGCTTAGGGAATTAAATTTCAGAAATCTGTATTTCTTATTAATAGATTCCAAGAGTAATATTTAGCAGCCTGTCAGATATGTGCTTATTTATTACGTAAATTGACATTAGAGATTAGAACAAGCAACTAGTTTAAATAGTTCCTTTTTTTGCAGACTCACAAAGTGTTTATAATCTAAATTTTTTTAAATGTTTATTTATTTTTGAGAGAGAGAGACAGAGTGTGAGCAAGGGAAGTGCAGAGAGAGAAGGAGACACAGAATCTGAAGCAGGCTCCAGGCTCTGAGCTGTCAGCACAGAGCCCGATGCGGGGCTCGAACTCATGGACCGTGAGATCATGACCTGAGCTGAGGTTGGACACTCAACTGACTGAGCCACCCAGGCGCCCCTATAATCTAAAATTTTAATAAAGTAGTGCACTACTGAGCATGAGTCCTCTCTAGCTTCAACTATACAAAAATCTCAGACTGTCACTGAGTTAGTCTATTACCATTCTTGATTCATCAGCTGTGTCTTGATTGGGGGGATTGCTACTAGAAGGTATTACTTACAATGAAGGTACAGATATTTATATATTGGTTTCTCACATAAGAACACACAGTGAGTTTTTCTTTTCCCTAGATTTTGTCACACATGCAATGAATGCAGAGGAAATTACGTTTATTAGTATATTTTCTAGGAGTATCTTAAAAAAATTTTTTTTACATTTATTTATTATTGGGAGAGAGAGAGCAAGCAGAGGAGGGGCAGAGAGAGAGGGAGACACGGAATCTGTAGTAGACTCCAAGCTGTGAGCTGTCAGCACAGAGCCTGACGCAGGGCCCAAACCCACAAACCGTGAGATCATGACCTGAGCTGAAGTTGGATGCTTAACCGACTGAGCCACCCAGGAGCCCCTTTTCCAGGAGTATCTTGATGCATATTAAAGTAACTCTGAGATTACGAGTAATTAAAATAGCATGCAGATGGAAATTTTATTTATCTTTAAAAATAAAGAGACATTAGGTAATAAAGTTACAAAGGCTCTCCTGTCTGTCATAACCAGAGGGCACAGGTAGATAATAGGATTCAATCACAACACACAGATTATTAGCCCTCGCTCTTTCAGCTCTCACTTCCTTTTTAGGAAGCCAGGGTCTATATTGTGAAATGATGAGTGTGGAGTGCTTTTCTATCTTCATAAGAAGCAGTTTGACTTTATATTGACATTATCTCCCTTTCATTCATTCTCTCTGTCCATCTTTGGTTACTCATTGCCTGTATGTAAAATAATAAGAATTTACTACGTACTAAATATAGACATCTCTTCATTTACATACTTGAGTCAATGCATTTCAAACAACAATCACTCTGAAGACAATATAATTTTAAAAACAGTAACAGATTTCATAAAAATCTGGCCAATCAGGCTATGTAATTTGGGGCCGTTAAATGCAATTGCAGCTCAAAATAGCAAACAAAATGTTTAGTCATTAGTGTTTTCAAGCATATCCATTCTCATCCAAGATGTTGTGGTTTCAGAGAGAATCTAATTATTATTTTTTTGTTATTCACTATTTAGGTGAAAACGATGAACATGGTGGATGTGAATTCGTGTACAAAGTTTAGAAATGAAATACATATGGAATGAAATACGACAAACCCTCTTGGTGTTTAATTCAGCTAAATGGTAAGACTTTGCCTTTTCTTGAAATCATTGTTTAGAAATGACTCTTCCCTATGGCATGAGAATAAATATTGTCAGACTTTAAAAACAAAGACTGAGACTCAGTGGAGAATGTTCAATTCAGTAGATGTGTATGTTGTCAATGGCCAATCATATCTCTTTTTGCTGCTTTGATAGATGCCCAGGATTGCCATGAGGTTGACTATTCCTAACCTTTGCTGGTACCAGGTAGTGTGTGCGTGTGTGTGCGCGTGTGTAGGGAATGGTTTTAAAAGTTTGGGGGGGCGCCTGGGTGGCGTAGTCGGTTAAGCGTCCGACTTCAGCCAGGTCACGATCTCGCGGTCCGTGAGTTCGAGCCCCGCGTCAGGCTCTGGGCTGATGACTCAGAGCCTGGAGCCTGTTTCCGATTCTGTGTCTCCCTCTCTCTCTGACCCTCCTCCATTCACGCTCTGTCTCTCTCTGTCCCAAAAATAAATAAACGTTGAAAAAAAAAATTAAAAGTTTGGGAATGTATACTTTGTGAATCATCTTATTTTGCTCAGTGGAAATTTTACGTAGTAAGAAAAAAATCAGAATTTATTATTAAAAAAAATTTTCTTTTAACGTTTATTTATTTTTGAGACAGAGAGAGATAGAGCGTGAACAGGGGAGGGGCAGAGAGAGAGGGAGACACAGAATCTGAAACAGGCTCCAGGCTCTGAGCTGTCAGCACAGAGCCCGACACGGGGCTCGAAATCACAGACAGTGAGATCATGACCTGAGTCGAAGTCAGACGCCCAACCAACCGAGCCACCCAGGCGCCCCGAAAAAATCAGAATTTAAATGTTACCTAAATTGTTATTCATGTTGACTTGTTCCTGGAAGTTATCAGAATATTCTAGGACATGTCTTGCCTCTGGTTTTGGTCAGATACATACATAGTTGTCCTCTTTTGAAAGTTTTGTATACACAGTCACCACTGGAACACTCAAATTATTATATATTGTTTTGGAGATAATGTAGCATGGTGGAAAGAATACCACACCATACTAAGAAGGCCCGAGTTTGAATCCAAGCTCTACCTTTAATACTTGTGTGAATTTAGATTTGTCATTTATCTCCCTGAATCAGAGTTGCCTCATCTATAAAATGGGGATTGATGAGAGTTTTTATTTCAGTTTTATAGTAAGATTTAGTAGTAATATATACAAAGAACCAAGCATATAGTAAAGAATCAATTATTTCACTGTTATATTACCACTTGGAAAAACAAAGGCTAATTTTTTGTGTGGCTCTTGAATGGTTGTCACATTGGTTACAGGAATATTCCTAAATATAACCTCTTCTTGGGGTATTAGGAATCATTTCTGATTTGTGCCCATTTACCATTTTGGACTTCATTTATTATCTCTATGTATGTGAGCATCAGTATGTATTTGTATTTAATAGCCATCAATCTTTTGTTTTTTACTTAATTAGAGAAAAACAAAGATACTGCTTCTTTAAATGGTATAAAAACCGGGTCACATATTGATAGAATAGTTAAGGAGCCCATCCCAGAGCTCAGTATTTAAACTTTCATAATGTTTGCAAACTCAAATACATTTTTATACCACTTCAAATACACCTTTTAAATCACTTATTCTCAAATATTTTCTTGTTTGGGGCCAACATACTGCTCTTACCTCCCTAGAATTACCTCAAAATATTATTTTTTGGGGGGAAAAATTAGTTACAAATGGCAGCCCATTCTAGTCACATGCACGTGAATTAACTCCCAGGAAAGACTAATCTTTTTGATTTTATTAGAATTTCATGGGCCTATAGCCAAGCCTTTGAAATATGTGAAATTTGATAGCAAAGTAAACTTCCCCTCTCTCTTCCATACCACAGAACATGCACCCTCTACTCCTACCCAGTGCTTTATGCCACACTTCATTAAGAAAATCTTACAGGATTAAGGCAATCTTATAGGAACAACTTGATGAAATGACTTCCATCAAAATACTTGTCCAGCAACCTTCATGTAACCAACATTCTCAGTGTTCTCTCATATTACAATGGAACGTATGGGCTTCCATCCCCACAATTTCACTGAAATTGATTTTGCTAAGGCAACCCATGACTACCATATCTCTAAATGCAATGATTATTTCCTTTTGTCTTCATGTTACTTGACCTTTCATAATCTTTGACATACCCTCTTCTCTAGATTCTTCCTTTTTTAATTTGTCCTCCTTTATTCAGTCTCTAAATATTGAAGTACCCTAATGCTCCATCCTGGTCAGTCCCCCCCCCCTTTTTTTTAAATCCATTTTCTTAAGGAAGTCTCGTGTAGTTCTGTGACTTTAAAATATTATCCATACTCTGACCATTCCAAATATGTATCACCAGTACTGATGTCACTCTTGACCTTCAGACTTATGTATACAACAGTCCATTTGACATCTTCACTGGGATGTCAGATGGGCAGGCTAAACCAAGCAGGTCCACAGAAGAACGTTTGATTCTGATTTCTCACCTACTCTTCCTAGATAGCTGTTGATTGAACCACATCCACCAGTAATTCATGCCCAAATCCCTAGAAGCATTTTTTAAACATGAAGCAAATCATAGAACTGTACTACATAATGCCTACCACTGGCCTCCAATTTCACTTAAAAAACTGAAAACCTTTTACAGTGCCCTACTTTTCTAAGCTCATTTATCCTTTCCTGTCTTAGGGATAGGCCAAGCACCTTATTTTTGTTGTTGTTCCTAAAAAAAGACAAATTAATTCTAATGTCAGATCACTTAGCCTGGAAAATGCCTCCCTTTCCTTCCTTCCTTCCTTCCTTCCTTCCTTCCTTCCTTCCTTCCTTCTCCCTCCCTCTCTCTTTCTCCCTGTCTCTCTCTCTCCCTCTTTCTCTCTCCTTTTCTTTCTCCTTCTCTCTTTTTCTCCCTCTCTTCCTTTCTTCCTTTCTTCCTTCCTTCCTTCCTGCCTTCCAGAAAGAGTGAGGACAAGTGCAGTAGAGGAACAGAGGGAGAGAGAGGGATAGAGAAAAAGAATCTTAGGCAGACTCCACATTCAGTGTGAAGCCTGAGATGGGGTTGGATCCCACAACCCTAGGATCATGACCTGAACTGAAGTCAAGAGTCAGACACTCAACCAACTGAGCAACCCAGGCACCCCTGAGGATTCTCTTTATAATCTTTGCATGACTGATTTGTATCATCACTGAAGATTCAACTCAAAGATCACTTCCTCTCCATAGAGAGGATATCTATGAATATGCACTTAAAATACATTCCTCCTACATGTAAACATCACCATCTATCACATAGCCCTTGTTTGTTTGTTTGTTTGTTTGTTTATTTATTTATTTTTGAGTAAGATTTAGTAGCAGCTAACATTAATTTGTTAATTTATTTGTGAAAAACACACTGAGGGATATGATGATGGCATGGCCTAATTAAGGTGTAGGCCTCAACAAAAGTCACCAGTAACTATCTCATAAATCTCAGAATTTCCCAGGTAGCCCATAAAGCCCACGAAGAACAAAAATGGCCTCCCCTGACAACTCTTTACACCTGTTTAAGGACAAACAGACAACTTGGTAGCTTTCAGTCAATCGGTTGTCCAAGGGGATGATAAGCAAACAAGACTAAACAAGATTATTTTATACACTGTCTGTGATTTTTCTTTCATAAATACTGTATTTTCATTTGTTAAGAGAGACAGTCTTTAACAGGATTGATCTTCCTCAGATACAAGTATCAACTATAACTAAACGTCTCTGAGTTACTCTTTGCCACTTTTTCAGGGAGGTCCTACCAAAATTTGCATCCCTAAGTCTTTTTCTCTGGAGCTGACCAAACCACATAGCTTGAGTGGGACTCCTCTAATGACGTATAGTAACTACACTCTTTGGAGCTTATGCATAGAATATAGGTCTTGAACAAGCTTGATTAATATTTTTTTGAGACTGCCATTTTATATCTTCTGTTAGAAGCAGTAACCTCGGGAAATTAACGTGTGTCCCTTGACTATCAGGTTACTGTCATTAGTGGAATCTGATCTCTTTTGAGACCACTTTCTGTTGTCTGTATTTGCTGACACCCGTGAAGATAAAAGGAAAGAAGTGAGGTTTGATTGGAAGACTCTCAGACAGCAGTGCAATTCCAGGAAAGCTTTATCATGCTGGGGGCCAGAGTCATCAATTAGAAGAGTCATGCATCCGGTAGTAATGGACCAGCACCAATAACCCTGCTGTGCTCAGACAAGCTGGAAGCAGCCTGTGGGAAGCGTGACCTCTATAAATGCTGCAATAGATCCAAAGGAGCACCTAGATGGTTGTGAAAAACTGTCAGTCATCTGGGCTCCCCGCTATGGAAGTTTTTATTGTTTGCTTTCTATATAAGCAATAAAAATTAAGAGCTACATTCCTTTCTTTTCCTAATGAAAGTAAATTTTTGACCATGTAACAGCTGTTCAAAATTCAAGTATTTCCCATCCTGACCTGGCTGATATTTCCCTAGTCTACCCTGATATGGTGTAATTGTTAATATATCTAGGAGTGGACTTGCTAGGTCATAAAAGGTATATGTTTAGCTCTCAGATAATATTAAATGGTTTTCTGAAGTAGTTTAACCAATTTCTACACTCACCAGCAATGTAAGGAACTTTTAACACACATCTTTAACAACGCTTGGTGTATTCTGTCTTTGAGATATAAGGTATTCTAGAGGATATGCAGTGATACTTCATTGGCCTTTTGAGAATTGTCCATTTCCCTAGTATTTTGAGTATTTTTAATTCAGTTGTCTTTCTTATTGATTTGTATGAGTTCTCTTTCTATATTCCAGATATGAGTTTTTTGTTGGATATATGTATTGAGATATCTTTCAGTCTTTTTTTTTTTCAATTGAGACTTTTTAGAGCAGTTTTAGATTTACTAAATTGAGGGAAAGGTACAAAGATCTCCTCTATACCCCCTGTTCCCACACATGCACAGCTTCTCCCATTATAAATGTTCCCCATGAGCGTGGTACATTTGCTACAGTTGATGTGCCTACATTGACACGTCATAAGTATCTAAAGTCTATAGTTTATGTTACTGTTCACTCTTCATGCTATAAATTCTGTGGTCTGAACAAATGTAAACTGACATGTTTCCATCATTAAAGTATCATACAGAGGATTTTCACTGCCCTAAAACATCCTCTTTGCACCACCTATTTATCCCTTCTTTCCCCCAATTGCTGGCAACCATTGATCTTTTTACTGTTTTCACAGTTTTCCTTTTCCAGGTGTATCATATAGTTGAAATCATATAATACATAACCTTTTCGGATTGGTTCCTTCCTTTCTTATTTATTTACTTCTGTTAAACAATTTTTTTACTGTTTATTTATTTTTGAAGGAGAGAGAGACAGAGCATGAGCAGGGGATGGGCAGAGAGAGAGGGAGACACAGAATCTGAAGCAGGCTCCAGGCTCTGAATTATCAGCACAGAGCCCGACGCGGGGCTCAAACTCATGAGTTGTGAGATCATGACCTGAGCCTAGGTCAGATACTCAACCAACTGAGCCACCTAGGTGCCCCTGGGTTGGTCCTTTCACTTAGTAATATATATTTAGTGTTCTTCTGTGTCTTATCATGAATTGATCGCTTATTTCTTTTTAGCCCTTAATAATAGTCCGTCGTCTGGATGTGCCACAGTTTATTTATCCATTGCCTATCGAAGGACATCTTGTTTGCTTCCAAGGTTTGGCAATTATGAATAAAGCTGCTATAAACACCCATGTACAGTTTTTTGTTAGGACCTTTTGGGTAAATATCAAGAAGTATGATTGCTGGATTGTATGCTAAGAGTATATTTAGTTTTATAAGAGACCACCAAACTATCTTCCAAAATGGCTATGCTATTGTGCATTCCCATCGGCAATGAATAAAATTTCCTTTGCTCCCCAACCTCACAGGCATTTGGTGCTGTCAGTGTTCTGGATTTTGGCCGTTCTAATGGGTGTATAGTGGTATATTGTTGTTCAGATATTCTACATAGATTATGATGTCATCTGTAAACAAAAATTTCTTACTTCTCAATCCATACACTTTTAATTTCCTTTTGTTGTCTCATTGCATTAGGTAGAACTTCCAGTATAATATTGAAAAGGAGTGGGAAAGGGGACACCCTTGCCTTGTACCTGTTCATAGTAGAAAAGCTTTGATTTCTCATCATTAGGTATGTTAGGATATTAGCTGTAGGATTTTGTAGAAATTCTTAATCAAATTGGGGAGGTTTGCCTCTATTCCTAGAATTTTTTATCATTAATGGGTGTTGGATTTTGTTAGATGCTTTTCCTGCATCTATTGTTATGATCACGTGATTTTTCTTTTTTAACCTGCTGATATAGTAGATTACAATAATTGATTTTTAAATATTGAAACATCTTTGAATACTGGGGCTAAATCTTTCTAGTCTTTTTGTAGTTATCTTAAGTTACAGCATGTGTCCCTGTCTCCTGAACATATAAAACAAATTAATACTTTTACTATTTCCTGATCCTGCTAAAGTCTAACAGTCTTTTAACACATTTCCTCCTCTTCCTATCTTTTGTGTTATTGTGTCATACATGTTTATCATATAGTTTTACAGACCAGATCTCTATCTTCTAGTGCTATGTCGTGTCAAAATTTGGCAAATATATTTAAGTGGAGACTGATTCCCTACACTTCTTTCCCTGGTGTGTCTTTATGTTCTAGTACACAAAGCTGTAGACTTTCGGTGTGACTTCCCAGCCTCTCGCCCTTGATCAGAAGCCAATAAATGGCTCACAGAGAAAATCTTTCTTGTACCCAGTTTCCAATTTATCACACCAGTGCCTTGAAAATATAAGCGTTTTGCTATTTTTCCCCTCTAGAGTATTTTACTACATCGTAAAACATTCCCACTAGAAATTTAATTCTGAGATTCATTAAAAGGCTGCAGAACCAGACAACCTCTAGGTGTAGACAGCTACCCAATAACCCATGGATGAATAGGATGACATCGGTTCCAAACAGCTACTCAGCTTCTCCCCAAAACCTTCAGATCAAGACCCCTGTTCAGAGAACCCTGCAACTTTTCTTGTCCATATATTTTTCTCCCACCTCTTGATATAATTATTCTTTTGTAATAGTTTAAACGACTAACCTGGCTGCTTTTGGCCTACTTGGGTGAATAGGAAATAGTCTAAAGTTTCTCAAGATACGTGTAATTGTCCTCACAGTTCTTGCCTTCCTATCCTGTTTGATGGCTAGATGCTTTGGTGTTCTTACTCAGCCGTTATCGCTGACAAACATCCAGCTGATATTACTTCAAAATGAAATCAAAGTCTCGTATCACAATTAACCCTATTCTTCTTGGAGTTGAGGTTGAATAAGATAGTTTCAAAATAGTTCTAATGTGGGAAGTGGCACAAATCTGGACTGAATAAAGGGGAAGCATGTAATGAAGGCAACAGCAACCATCATACTGAGGAGAGGCCATGACTTTGATCTCACAAGCAAAATTGCAATGTTTATTGGGAAGCCTATAAATAACTATAAATAACTATAAGCCTTCTCTGATAACTTAGCTTCATTAATGGCAAAATGGTCTTCCCAATAGCTTTCAGTCAATCAGCATACCCAAGAGAGAAAAAGACCATAGAGTATAATGTATACAGTATCTGTAGATTTAGCTTTTATAAACACTATTTTTTTGTTTGTTTGGAGAGACAATGTTTATATGTATAATCTCCTTCAGACATGAGTGAATATTGGTCATGTTCTAACTAATGTCTTGAAATTATTCTTTGAAATGTGTTTAATTTTTACCCTTTCTTTATAGAGTATAAACTGAGAGAACAGGAAACAAGACTATTTTGTTTACTGTTCTACCCCCAGTGCATAGAATAATTCCTAATACATGATACATGCTCAATAATTATTTGTCAAGTAAATGAATGCAGATATGAATTAACAAGCAATATTATCTCAGAAAAATCATTTAAAATTTTCTGATATGAACAATTGGACAGAGAATTAGACTTGGTACTTTGTATATTTTATGGCTGACCATCATGAAATTTCAGTTTTTTAAAGATTTTCAAATCCAAACTTTTCAACACTCATATGAGTGTTATTCTGTACCTTCAGAATTTAACTTTCAAAAAATTTATTTAATGACAATTTATAGGGACACCTGGCTGGCTTAGTTGGTAAAGCACAGAACTCTTTTTTTTAAGTATTTTTTTAATGTTTATTTAATTTTGAGAGAGAGAGAGAGAGAGAGAAAAGAGAGAGAGAGAGAGAGAGAGCACGCATGAGCGAGGGCGGGGAAGAGAGAAAGGGAGACAGAATCCAGCAGAATCCGAAGTAGGCCCCAAGCTCTGAGCCGTTAGCACAGAGCCCTCCTCGGGGCTTGAACTCACGAACCATGAGATCATCACCTGAGCCAAAGTCAGACACTTAACTCACTGGGCCACTCAGGTGTCCCTAGAGTGTACAACTCTTGATCTTGGGGTTGTGAGTTTCAACCCCACTTTGGGTGGAGAGATTACTTAAAAATAAAATCTTAAAAAATTTTAAAAAGACAATTTACATATAATACTCTGTGTTAGCAATATTTAATTACAAGCACATTCCTAATGACTACCTGTTGTCATTCCTGACATACAGGAAGTGCTAATGCAGATAAGTTAACATTTTTGTTGGTAAAAACAACTACCCACCTCCTCAATCCAACATGAACCTGTGGTTACTCAAGGGCCAAAACGTACCCTTTTTCTCCAGAATATTCATGAAGTGAAACACACAAATTTTAAATATAACAAATACAAGGGTTTGCTTTGATAAATATAATTATTATAATATGTCTTATAATAAGGAAATAGGTAGCACCATGAATATATTGGCTGTTCTCACACAAAATTACTAAAATCCATATTTATGCAACTATGTAATAGAATTGATAGAATTGCTTGAACATAACTAGTTCAGGAAAGAAAATCTATTAGTTGGGAACTTTTTAAATATAAATGCTTGCAGTTAAAGAGTTGAAACCACCGTATAGTGGGGTAAAGCATAAATGTCAGACCTGAAAGATTTCTAGTATTCCACGATGAATATTCACAACAATCAATAATATAAACACAGCTTCAGTGAAGAGAACAAAATAAACCCTCCAAGTTGGGCTAAGTAGAGATTATACCCATACTTCTAATTTAATGCTGATGATAATTAGAATACAAAGTCAGGGAAATAGGCTGGCGTATCTTCTGGTTTTTTTAAGTGTATTGTGAAAAAAATACTTCTGAAACCATATAAATTCACATTAACAATTTAATTAACTCCACAATGCATTCCACAATCTTGTGCAGCTAAGAGATTTAGAATTCATGCACCAGTGATCTATTAGTATAAGTCTAGGTTTATGTACCTGTGTGAAAAATATCAATAGCCAACTCATTTTTTTCCCACATATTTGTAGCTGATAACTAGGAAAATATACATATAAAACCAGAATCAAATATATCCTGTATTACATGTTTTGAATAATTTTTGTTTAATAAAGAAAATCTTGGTTGGCATATTTATTATAACAACCTCAGGTTTTAAAATTAATGTCCTCATAGTCAACATTTATCACAGATTCCATGTGAATGATAGTCTAACCTTTTTGCGACTTTCATAGTTTTCTTAATAACAGACCAGAATATCTTTCTCCTTATAAAAATCTTTATCTGGCCTATAGTGGGTCACAAAATATCTCCTCCTTTTCCTCTTTGGGTCATTCTTCATCACAAAAGTTTGAATTTACAGAATGAAAATCATTAATTAAATACGTAAGGGTGAAATTTTGGGAGAGAGTGGCTCTATCAAATAACTACCCAGGAAATAGGAAGTGATATAGTTTGGCCTATAAAAAGCATTCACTCTTTTTTATCCCCACGAAATTTGTAAAACCTATGACAACAGTCCGACTAACAGAATCCTGCTTCTTTGTGCAGACGCTAGCTAAAGCCAGGGGTTTAGATGCGGTCGATGCCGCTGAAATATTCCATGGGCCGTTCTGACATCTCAAGGATTTCCACACTAATCATCCATGAACCAGCCATTTGATAATTTTTATTGCCTGTGAATCTGATGTCTTTTTCAGGTAAGGCACTTTCGGGGCATAGAGTGTGGTTAAGTGCCACTCTTATACACGAGGACACAACATGCATGAGCAAACACTAACTTTAGTAGATGATACAATTGTGAGTGGAATCTGCAGAGTTCAGGCAGTGTTCAGAGTTCTCTAAAAGTGGTCTGCACATAAGAAATTGACAAACAAATTGATCCCTTGCTTAGAATTAGGTTGCTGGCTTGAATAACTGGATGAATGATGGTGCCAATTACTGAAATAAGAAAATAAGATGACAAGACTTGAAGAATAATATCAGGAGTAAGTTTTTGGACATGTAGTGTTTGTAGTGCATTGCGACTTCCATGAAATATCAAGGAGGGAAGTGAATGCGTGTGTCTGGAACACAGGGGTGAGGTGTATTTTGAGGATAACACTTTGGCTGCAGTATAGATCATATGTGAGGTCGTGGACATGGTTAAAATTGCTCAGAGAACAGTGATAGAGAAAAAAAGCAAAGAGTGAATTGAAGAATTGTATCATTTAAAGAATCATTAAAGGAGACAGAAAAAGCCACCATAGAAGCATAGAGAAAACTAGGAGTATATGGAGACACAGAAAGTAAGAACAGAGGGTGTTTCAAGCAGAAAAGAGAGGTTAATTAGGCACAATGCTGCTGAGAGTTCAAAAAGATAAATAATGAACTATGTTCATTGGATATAAAATGGTAGTCTTAATTAAGAGATTTCTTAATTAAGAGTTTCAAGAGATTCATAGGAGTAGAAGCAGAACTTGAGGGGATTGAGAAGTGAATGCTGAGGAAACTGAGGCAATAAATAAGGGGAAACTCTTAAGGTTTTATGCTACAGAGTGTTTTGTGTTGGGCCTGGAAGAGTATGAAGAGTTTAAGGAGTAATTTTTTTAACTTGGGATCTCAAGCAGTAAATGCAAATGAGTAGTGTCCATACGAGAGGAAGAATTTTTAGTATACTCAAGAGATGCGTCATCAGGAGTGTATGTTTCCCTAAAAAAGACAAAAAAAAAAAAAAAGGATGGAATAAAGAAGAAGTGGAGGAATTGCCTTTAGACAAGAAAACTTTGTTCTTTAGTAACTAGAGAAGAAAATTTAGATGCATATAGAACAGTAGTTCTCCACTTTTCCTGTGATATTTCCCCTCCCCCAAAATTGTAAAATCCAGGTAAAAAAATGAACAAGTCCTAAACTAGCAACGTTAGTCTGAGGGCATAGAAGAGTGAATGGACTAGTGAGAAAGTAGGAGATAGAATTTGATGATCAAGTAGGTGAATTTTGGGAATATTAAGTGAACAGGAAAAGTTCATTTTGGCAAACACTATATCCTAGCCTATAAATCTTCAAATAGATGTTAATGTTTAAACTCGTTGGTATGGAATACAAGCTCATTTGTAAAATGCCTCTTCTCCATTTTCTATGTTATTTTCTTTTATGCCTAGGTTCTATCCTCCAGTTATACAAACGTTTTTGCTATCCCTTGGATCTACTATGCTTTACCATGTTTTTTTTTTGTCTTCTTTTAAATCACGTATAATTCTTCACCCATATTCAACCAGAGTTAGGAACCCTCACTTTCTAGTAGCCAATCACCTTATTTTTTAATTGTTTATTATAATTTCTTATAAGATTTATTTATAATTTCTTTTTCTTCCATTCCTGCTTGTGGATATGTTCCACATATCTATCCCCAGTACTTACCAGAAGATAGCCACTCAGTAAAATTGTTTCTTAAGCAAATAAATAAACACAGGAAGGCCGGATAGATAGCTACTGTAAAAAGCACAGTTTCATAGCACTTAAGGAAGGGAAAAGTCCTTCTTGTCTAAGTCAAAATCCTCAATGGACAAGTGAAAAACTGAAGACAAAGTAGATGAAATGAATTCTTCAGGTTATACAGTAAATTTGTGGCAAAGCTAGAAAACTAACTTGGTTCTCCTGCTTTCCGGGTGAGTTCTCAAACTAGTATATCATACTACTGTTTATATCCCTTCCCTCACTGTAGTTGACAAACTACTGAAATGTTTTCCTTTATACTATCAGGTTTTCAGATATTCCCAGAATAGTATATCTCTGAGGACACTTTGGACCTCTGAGACCGGTTCAAGTTCAGCAAGAAACTTTTGATAGACATAAAAAAATTTTCTTGGATGTAAACATATATATATACTTATATCCCGAGTTCCCAGGAAAAGCAATTCTATTCACGATATTACCACTCCTTATTGAGTGTTTACTATGTGCTAAGCACTAGAATTATCCCTTTAAAAGGATCTCACTTTAGTACTCTGCAATAGGCTATCCATGGAAAGTACTCTGTGAATAACATCATAGGCAAGTAGCAGGAAATACTTATTGCTGTGGATAAAACATCTTTAGAAAAGAGTAACCAATTAATCCAAATTTTCAGGAGAAAAAAATCAAATAATTATTATTTAGAAAAAATAGACTTGGTTTACCTGTGTGAGCCCTGGAGTGAGACGACCTGGGTCCGAAACCCACATCTACCCAGTTCCATCATTTTCACCTGTGGCAAGTTACTGAGCCTTTTCATGTCTTTATTTATAAAATAATACAATTTCCTTTATGAAGATTTTCGAGGATTTAAAAAGACAGCACCTGTAGAACATTTTTAGAAGAGAACCTACCACAGAAGTTCTCCATAAATGATAGTTTTTAGCTATCTGACAAGTTCACCAAAATCAGCACAGCTTCTGATCTTAGGGCACTGTTAGTGTAATATACATACAGTACTGCACAGACTGATCACTGACAGAACAGGACGTGTTTTTAGCTCTCAAACCGCAGTGCCCAGTAGGCTTTCATGAGTCTCAATCGTTTTCCATCTATCTCTCTATAAAGATGACATATAATGACTATATATCTATGACTTATTATTAAAGGTCTAACATCTATGTTGGTTTAATGTTTCTGTAGGTGTTTCTTTTTCCATTTAAAAAAATATTTATTTATTTTGAGAGAGAGAGAGAGAGAGAGACAGTGCCAACATGGGGAGAGGCAGAAAGAGAGCGAGAATCCCAAGCAGGTTTCGCACTGTCAGCGCAAAGCCCGACAGGGGACCCTATCTCATGACCATGAGATCGTGACCTGAGCTGAAATCAAAAGTCAGACGCTTAACTGACAGAGTCACCCAGGCGCCCCTCGATTCCCATTTTAAAGGTAGACCTATGGCTTGGTAAGGAGGAACTTACATAAGAAAGGTCATAATGCTAGACTCCACTTACTTAGAAAGTTAACATTTATTGCACTCAGCAAACCAATATTCTGAAACTTTAAAAAACATTTTCCAGAAAAGCTCTTCTTACTTTATACCAAGAAATTGTCACTTCTGAACATATAAATTCATATATCTCTAAGGCTTTCTCGTGTTCCTGTCTTCTTCATTCATCCCAGCCCCAATACTCTCTGAATAGCCCGTTTCTACCTGGTCCCACAATGTTAGGCACTTTTTCCTTATCTTTTGACAGAGCCTATCACATTGTTTTTTTTTTTTTAAGTTTATTTATTTATTTTGAGAGAGAGAGAGAGAGAGAGAGAGAGAGAGAGAGAGCAAGCACGAGCAGGGAAAGGGCAGAGAAAGAGGGAGAGAGAATCCTAAGCAGGCTCCTTACTCTCAGCACAGAGCCCTACTCAGAGCTTGAACTCACAAACCATGAGATCATGTTGTGAGATCACGACCCGAGCTAAAGTCAAGAGTCAGTCGCTTAACTGGCCACCCACGTGCACCGACCGCAGTGTTTCATAACAATTTTTACAGACTTTTTTCCTCTGCTGCACTGAACCCCTTGGAGATTGATATCATGACATATCCACTTTCTTATTTCAGCTCCTCACACCAAACCTGGCACATGGTAGAAACTCAACCGAGGTTTGTCAAGTTAACATGTAAATGAAAACCTTGGCCAACTAAGCAGCATTTCTAGACAAACGTCCCTACTCTATTTTCAACCAGGAACCGTGGAGGTGGTGTTTATCCTTCATTCCTCCATTCTTTCTTTGCTCCTTAAATTACCTTCCTACTTTTGGAAGAACACTGTACCTTTCAAAGCAATGTATCTCATTCTTCGTTAAAGGAATTGGCTCAGGTTCTGTGAAAATTTCATTGCCCTATATAAATGTTTTAGGGACTTAGAAACAAAAAGATCCAGGCCTATGAAAAGTGTAATGAGTCCCAGTATGGCCATTTGTGATGGGGATTTAACTGCTTTGTTTGTGAGCTTCAGCTGAGGAAACAGATTACCTTCATCATGTGCTAATACCCCAGAGTCGATCTAAACTCCGCTCCACTATGGAAAGGCATCCTGGGGATGCTAGCAAACACTCTAAAGCTTAATCCTGTAAACCTGTCAGCTGGGGAACAAAAAAAAATCATTACTGTGCCAAACTTCCACTCAACACTCTTCTTCCTTACATGGGACCTAAAACTAGTCAATAAATCATCACGGATGCATTTCAACATTGAAATCCCATTTCCATAATAAACGAAATACTTGCATAGAAAGTATTGCCTGCTAAATGGCTGAGAATCTAGGGAATAGCTGAGATATATAATTAAAGAAAATATCTTTAAGAGACATAACTCATTAAATTGTTCTCGTGTCACACATGTCAAAACAGTATTTAGTTAATGTTACTTTATCACCAAAACTTTTGGTGTATCTTTGTGTTTCCCATAAATTTTCACTTGTTCTTGGAATCTGTCACTGTTAAGCTTTAAAAATTGTGAGAGCTCCATTTAAATGTTTGGTAAATATATTTCTCCCCTCTCTCCTACCACCAACACATAATGCTAATATGTAATAAAGACAGTAGTCAGTGTATATTAAGAATTAAAGAAAATGCATATGATTTCCACATGTAAAACTAAAAGCCAAATATCAACTATGTGAGAAAACATTAAAATTTTTTCTTTCATATTTATTCAACAAATGTTTCCTGCAAGGTTTTCCTTGAAGCAAAGCAATTTAATTTTCTTTTTCATATTATTCTCAGTGGTTATAAACCTAATTAGCTTTATATGCTTCACATTTATTTGCATTCATAATAAATTTAATCTTTTCTTAGCATAACTTTTTGAAATCAAAATATAAACTAAAAAAGTGTGAGTTTGATTAGGGGAACAAGAACAATAAAAGGTAATCATAGTGATGAGATGTTAATTGGTATCTGGGTGGTTCTATTCATAGTAACAAAGGGAAATAATATCTCTGTGTCCTTTACTGTTCAACAACACTTTGCCATATCATTTATTATAATGTCAATTAAATTGCACATGTATTTTTAAATAGCATAGTGCTACAAGAATAGAATAAAAAGCCTGTCTTTTTTTCCAAACAAGGAGGCAGTGTTTATTTTGCCAAAACTTTCTTGTCTTAAACTTTGAAGAGATGAGAAAGATTAGAAGATTTTTATTTCTCAAAAATCCTGGTTAGGGTCCATTTTCATTTAGAGATTGATTTTCTGAAAAAGATACACATAAACCCAAGCGCACATAAACGTTCTTGTCATAGAAATTATCTAAATAATCCCAGCATGGAGCAGTATTTTAGATATAGGTGTTGAGAGGGAATCAGGGTTTGTCACTTTGGGTGTCCATAGAGCTAGTGGGTACTTTTAGCTCTTTCCACTTTATCCAAAAGTAAAACAGGGTTGGCTATTAGCTAGCAATATGTATTTCCATATAGCAAATTTAGGCAATTTCAGGGTGGATGGATAATTAAAACATTTCCAGTAAGAATTATTCAGTTTAACTGCCTATGTAATTTCATTTCTCCAGGTGATGCTCAAATATTAAATATTTTTTATGATCTTATACACTTTGCCTTAAATCTATTAAGAATGTGTGGAGAAATCCATTAGAAATAAATAAACTTATCTACGGAACTATTTAGTACAAGATGCTGTTTATTTTGTCTAAATGATAATTGCAATCATAATTTGAGTCTCTGCGTTCATGTATTTATTTATAACAATAACATGATGTTGCTACCTTTACATTTCATAGCAGTATTAGGGCATTCGTAATAATATCATAATAGCAGCTCCCATTTATTGAATGTTTTTATATTTCAGGCACTAGGATAAGCACTGAAGTGCATTATCACCTTTTACCCTCCTCCAAACTCCAAAGAATCAATCATTACCCCCAATTCACAGATGACAAATCTGAAGCTTCAAGCTCAATAACCGGAATATCTGGCAATTTGAACAAAGGTAAATTGTGTTGTCAAAACTTATACTCGTTATAAAAATAATTTAAAAATTTTTAAATTGAAGTTACCTTCAATTTTTATGAATACATATAAAAGTCAGAAAATATAGGCATGAATAAAGTAAAAAAACTCCTAGAGGTAACCACTGTTAAAAATTTAGTGCTTTTCTTTATGCATATAAATACATATGAACATATTTCTACTAAAATGGATCATGTGATACTGACTTATGCTTTTGTCTTATTTCCACTTAAGAATTATTTTGATTCCCTTTTATCGAAAGTTCATATAAATCACATTGTTCTTTCTCTTGGCAACCTAATAAAATATTACATTGATGCGTCATGATTTAACTAGTACCTAGTTCATTGACATTTAGGTCTTTCATGTTTTCCCTTCTACAAATAATAGTGTGTTTGTGTGTGCATGTGTGTGTGCGTACCTATTTGAGTGTATCTGCCAAAATTTTTATTAATGGGAAAGCTGGATCAAAGAGTGAAATATGCATTTAAAATTTTGACAAACACTTCCAAATTGCCCTCCAAAATGATTAAACAAATTAACTTGCTCTCCAAAAGTTTTAAAAATTTCGAGTCATGCACATGCTTCCAATATTATCTCTCTTTGTGTCATCAGTGAAGAATAATTTTCTAATGTAATTATTGTTTATTTTAGTTTCTCTATTTCTGTTCTGTATTGTTTCAGCTAGGTTATTTATATTTGTAATTTTAATTGATTTTGATTTGCAAACGTTATTTCTGTTTAGATATTAGTCCTTTGCTTTTCAAATGTGTTGCAAACATTTAACAAATTTTCTTCTCCCTTTCTATGTAGAAATTTTGTGTAGTCAATCCTGTATATATTTTCTTTTATAGCGTCTGCAGTCTGTGATAAAACTTAGAATGTCCTTATCTAGTCTAAGATTGTAAGTAAGATTTACCCATTTTTCTTCTGATACTTTTATGGTTTCGTTTTTTGGCCTTAAAAACATTTATTCATCTGGATTTTAGAAAGCAGCAAGCAGTGACATAGTTCCCCAGTTGTATTAAAAATAAAAAAAGGCTAGTCAGTTGCCCGAACACTATAGATTCAATAGTTTCTCTAGTCACATTTATTTATTTTATTATTATTTTTAAAAATTTGAGATAGAGTGTGTGTGAACAAGTGGGGGAAGTGCAGAGGGAGAGAAAGCGACAGAGACAGAGAGAGAGACAGTGGGAGAGAGAGAGAGAGAGAGGCATGGAGCCTGATCCCGTGACCCTGGAATCATGACCTGAGCCCAAGTCAAGAGTCAGACATGCAACCGACTGAGCCACCCAGGTGCCCCTAGTCACATTGATTTAAAATGTCACTTTTACCATTTTAAAGTCCCTGTATGAACTCTGGATTATTTTTAATTTTTATTGAGCTATAATTGGCATATCACATTATATTAGTTTCAGGTGTACAACATAATGACTTAGTATTTCTTTATGTTGTAAAATGATCACCACAATGTCTAGTTACTATCCGTCACCATAATTAGAAATGTTTTTCTTGTGATGTGAACTTTTAAGATTTACTCTATTCATAACTCAAAAATGCAGAAGAATATCACTAACTATAATCATCATGCTGTATGTTACACATTTATGACTTATTTTATTATTGGCAGTTTGTACTTTTTGACCCCCTTCACCTATTTCACTCACTCTCTAGCCCCTCCCTGCCTCTGGCAATCATTCTATTCTTTTTTTTAGAGAGAGAGAGAGAGAGAGAGAGAGAGAGAGAGAGAGATAGTGTGAGCAGAGTAGGGGCAGAGAGAGAGAAATTGAGAGAGAGAGGGACAGAAGATCCGAATTGGGCTCCGTGCTGACTGCAGAGAGTGTAATATAGGGCTTGAACTCATGAACCATCAGATCATGATCTGAGTTCAAGTTGGCCATTTAACCAACTGAGCCACCCAGGTGCCCCATCATTCTATTCTTTATTTTAGGCTTCATTGATCTGCCTGCCTATATATTTCTATGCAAAGACAACTTAAAAATATCTACATAATTAAACAATTTGATATGGGTGCTGAGTACCCTGGGCTGGGCATGAACAATTAGAAAAGATACCAGCCATCTCTGACTGCTAAAGATACATGGATACATCCTTCTTGAATCATTTGCTTCTTAATAATACACTATGTTTGAGATAATTTGCTTCAAACACAGTGCAGAGTAAACTTACATCATTTGTTAAAAATATAAATTAAATATAATGATATATGCATTGCAGTAACAAATAATTGAGGGTTGTGGTTCTCAGTGGGGATTGGAAAGAAGCCCCTCTTGCCCGTGCCCTGTCCGTTCTTGTCCCCAACCCCTCCCCCAGGGAACAAAGTCTAAGGCAACCTTGAATGCATGCTTAGTTTTAAAAAGCCTATTCAAAGTAATAGGATATGTTTCTTTACACTGAGATCATTTACAAATTGGCAGCATAATAAAAGCCAATGAAGGGAAGTATGTTCCTTATTCAGAGTTTATAGAACGGATATGCATCTGTCAAGCCAACCATCCAGCTGGACTCTCTGTATTCAAATTAAAGATAACAATATGCCTCGATACCTTTGAAAATGATCTTTATGTGGATTTTGATACTGACTTGTGAAATATCCAGATAACAGTGATTGAGGGTGTGAGTTTTTCATTTTTATATGAGGAAGAGCTGAATTTAAAAATTTGAAACTTTCTGATTTAAATTAATATTTCTTCCTCACCAAGGAGCAGAACAGCTCCTTAGCTAAAAGCTTACAAGAAAAAAGTCTGCCCTCTGTTCCGTCTGCTCATGGGCCTTTTGTCAGGTCTCCAACTCTCAAAGTCCATCTCATCCTCTACCTTCAAAGAAGTGCTATATTTTCAAACAGGACAGGAAAAAGATTAAGCTGTGTTTCTAAGGATGCAGCTTTAGTAAGAGGAGTAGAAAAAAACTTGTCTTTAGGCAAATATTCCTTATTTCTTTCTGCAGTGTGCTCTACCATAGATTTGTCTGTCCTTGCCTTTTATAGCCAACTGTGTGGTAACATTACCGCGGGAGTCTCTGAGAAAAGGGCCAAGGGTCCAGCAGCTTGCATTAGGCCCAAGGCCCGTAGCCAACCCAAAGGAAAGGAGCCCTTGTCACACACCTAGTGCCTAATTTTCCAGAACTCCACATAGGGATGTGAGGCTAAAGTCCACGTGTAGTGAAATGTAGCATTTATCTGGCTTTTGTCCATCTCTCTCCAGAACCAGTGGAGGGCAGCAGGGGCCAACTGAGGGCTCGGAGATGTAGTAAACTCAAGTATGTATCTAAAACATTGCCTCTTCTTTGATAATAGTATTCAGGTTTGTTTTTTTTTTTTTTCTGGTGCATTGTTCCTTCCCAAGATCAACTTTTGTGTTTTGGGTGAACTGCACTTCACCTCTGACCACAGGCATAAGCACGTGGTTTAGACTTGGAAGAAAGAATCTGCCAACTATTTTGATGGACATGAATGTACAGGATGTGGGGAAAGCATGAGTTTGGAATTACCTAAAATCTTCTCATGGAGCCTAGATGAGAAGCCAGAGGAATGAACCAAGAAATCAAGACAAACCACGTCCTGGTAGTTTAAATGAATTCAGGAATCAACCCATACATAAAGCCACCTAGAGTTAAACTTTTCTAATGAAAAAAAAAAAACCCAAAACATTTCTTTTTAAATTCCCAGTTTGGGGGTGCTTGGGTGGCTCAGTCGGTTAAGCGTCCAACTCTTGATTTCAGCTCAGGTCATGATCTCACGGTTCATGAGTTTGGGCCCTGCATCATCAGGCTCTGTGCTGGCAGTGTGGAGCCTGCTTGGGATTATCTCTCTCTCCCTCTCTCTGCCCCTCCTGTGTGCTCTCTCACTCTCTCTCTCTCTCTCTCAAAATAAATAAATAAACTTAAAATAAATTTCCCATTTTGAACCGGAATTCATGTGTCTTTAAAGACTCCTAACTAATATAGGGGGTATAAGATTATTGCCACTTCAACGTGACTAGATGGTGCATTTTCTCTTTTTGTCAACCTAGTATCTTCATAGATCGGGGATACTTTAGCTATTCCTCATCCCATGCTATTTTATGATGGATTAAGTGTGTCTTAGGACAGATTTTGTGGAATTTTTAGAGTGCAACAACCTAAACATTTGACTACTTAAGGCGTCTCTAGACTTGATGAACATAATATTTATAATTTCATGCAAATGCCATACTAATTATTGCTCTATCAAATGTCTGTACCCGGTTAATCTGAGAATGACCGTCTCTTCTCATTATAGCCTCTCTGTTCTTTCTCTTCTTAGTTTTTACGCATTTTCTATCTCTCTGCCTCAATGGCAGGAGAAAATGGTGACTCTCATAGGTTACTATCTCAACTTCCTTCTAGGTAGAAAGTGAGAAAACTCCCTTGAAGTTAGAGGTCTAGATGCAAATTAGATTCTGCTCATCATTTAACTTTGTATGAGACATGGAAGATGGAAGTAAGTGGAGGCTACACATTTCCTGCTGTGCCAGTTGGCAAGCAACATGGTGGAGATATGAGTATTTAGAAAGGGAGGCAGTGGCCTGACTTTGAGCCTGCATCTAGTGTTCGGTGTGATATGTATGGAAGAAGTGCAGAAGCATCTTCAGTAGCAGCAGTAGTGGCTATTTGGCTGCTGAAATGCCATGACTTACCCTGATTTCTGATCCTCGAGTCCCTCCAACAAAATTATAAGTACCTAATTCCCTGTCTTGACTACTTTTCTGCTTAAAATATCTACAGCGGTTTTTATTTTCTGCCTTCCTGTGTGAATAATATATGGGATTGTAGATTCTGGCCTTTTAGAAGAGAACCTGGGAGATGAGAAAAGGATAAATCGTATGTTGAATGGAATCTGAAAAGATAAACTGTCAGACTGTGAAGTTACTGACAGGTTTGTATTTCCTGAATTGACCTTTCCCAATGTATTTCTGTAAACATATGCAAGCAATCTATGTATATAACATTAAAATGCACACTGATTAATCATGCAATATTATAATACAAAAATAAATTGTTTTATTTTCTTGGTAAAATTCTGAGATATTATTGAGATATAGTCTTAATTATTAGTGATTCTTATTACGGGAATGAAATAAAATAAGTCATCCTATTACTCTTAAATCCATTTGTTCATGGAATCGATTTAATCTGGAAAATGGATTAGGTGAAAAGTACCAATTTTTGGGGCAAAGAACAGTTTTGTGATATGGAAAACTTTCCTTCTTCAAGCTGCATTTTCTTTAATTTTCTCAGTAAAATATCACAGCAGGTTGCTAGAATCCATATAAATTCCTGCAAAGAGTCCACGTGATACTTGGATCTTTGAACTATGAATAACACTGAATCTTGGGGGAAGGGAGTATGTTTTATTTACCCTATATCTGCCAAAGTATAAATTGGAATGACAATAAGCATGCTGTGGCAGGCTGAATAATAACCTTCCAAAGATATCTGCTCCCTAACACCAGATATTTATGAATGCTACCTCATGTATAAAAGAGATTTTGCAGATGCGATTTAGTTAAGGATTTGAAATAGTAAATTATCCTTGTATTAGTCTGCTACGGCTGCTGTAACAAAGTACCACACACTGGGTGGCTTAAACAGCACATATTTATTGTCTCATAGTTCTGGGATCTGAAAGTCCAAGATCAAGGTGTGAATTGGGTTGGTTCTCTGCAAGAGCTGTGAGGGAGAATCTGTTCCATGCCTCTCCCCTAGCTTGTTTTATGGCAGTCTTACATACTCCTTGACCAATGGAAGTATCATGCAGATTGCTGCCTTCATCTTCACATGTGTTCCCCTCTGTGCTTGGTGTTTGTCTCTATATCCAAATTTCTCCTTTTCATAAGGCCATCAGCCATATTGAATTAGGGCCCACCATAATAATCTGACCTTTATTAATTACATACGTAGTGACTTTAATTCCAAATAAAGTCACATCCTGAGGTCTCGGTGGTTAGGACTAAACCCATATATGAATTTTAGGGGGACATAATTCAACCCACTACCATCCTGACAGGCCATAAATATCATCATAAGGGTCCTTATAAGAGAGAGGTGAGGTCAGAAGTAGGAAGGGGGGTGATGCGATGATGGAAGGAAGAAGTGTGAGAGACGCGTGGAAAAGGTCACCAAACAAGGAATGGTGGTGTCCAGAAGCTAGAAAATGCTGGTGGTGTCTAGGGCTCTAGACTGACCCCTAGAGCCTTGGGAAGTAAATGCAACTTTGTTAATACCTTGACTTTTGTCCATTGAAACTGATTTCATATTTCTGGCCTCTGGAAGTACAACAGAAAGTATGTATTAAGCCACTAAGTTTGTGCTAATTTATTATAGTAGCAATATGAAACCAATATGCTTAATGAATTTTTGTTTAAAAATATCTTATCAATAATTTATAATTTAGAAATTTATCTTAATTGCTTGGGTAAATCAGCATTAGTGAAGCTATCTTAGGACAGCTTTACTTCCTGAATGATATAGCTAGTAAATTGTGTTCTTGAAGAAAATGTTCTACATTCTTGGTATGATTTTTTCCTATCTACTTTTCCCAAGACTACAAATCAGTTAGTCTATTCTTATATGAATGTGCTGCATTATAGTTATCCAAAGGCGTGCTATTTAGCAGCACCATGTGTCTTGGATTCAATATTCGTCTTTGACATTGTGTATTTATTTAGTAAAACTAATTGTCCTTTGATTAGAGCTTTACATATACCTAGAAACAAGTTGCATTATTTCTATTCTGTTATTTATATTTAATATTAGCTAAGAGGCCAAGAAGCAATCTCTATTTCTGTTATTTAAAATATATATCTTTGAAAGAGTTTTGAATTTAAAAGTAGATATAGAGAGAATTATGGGTTCAAGTAACCTAAAAAATAGATTATTTGAGTCTATTTTATATCTAAGAAATGTGAGCTTCAGAAACCTTTATATGTCATTGATGACACAGTTCGTTATTAGTTAGCTATGAAAATTATATGAGAAGACTTCTTTTAAATATTTCTTCTTAAGTGCAATTTTATTTTCTTATAATTGAACACTATCTTCCTGTGCCTTCTCCAATATGATTTACTTTAGCAAAATATGTACAAGAATTTCTGCTTTTTTATATTTTCTTTGTAAGATATCACTTTAGGGGCTCCTGGGTGGCTCAGTTGGTTGAGCATCCGACTTCAGCTCAGGTCATGATCTCACGGTCTGTGAGTTTGAGCCTCACGTCGGGCTCTGTGTTGACAGCTCAGAGCCTGGAGCCTGCTTCAGATTCTGTGTCTCCCTCTCTCTCTGCCCCTCCCCTGCTCATGCTCTGTCTCTCTCTTGTCTCAAAAATAAATAAAAACGTTAACAAAAAAAATTAAAAAAAAAAAGATTTCACTTTAGTTTCTCATAACTAACAAAAGTCAGCCCTCTAATCATTTCTTAAAATGCTTTAATATAGCAAATGAAGTAGTGAAAAGATTGTGGTTGGATTCTAAACTTAGATAAGGATTCAGTTTCTAATTCAATCACCTAATAGTTGTGTGCCCTTTGGAAAATTATTTAACACCTCTGTGTTTTAGTTCTATCCATAATAAGGGAGAATTATAATATTTGCCTAATAGAGTTACCTAATAGAGTTATGTTTAAGACTTAGAGTACTAGAAGGTACTAGCTATTGTTAAGATTTGAAATGCCTGGAGTCTTCATTAGAATATAGTAGGATCTAAAGAAATCATAGTGAAGATTACCACTGTTGGAATCATGTCATGGGGTGCCAATCTTTTTGTTTATCTGTAAGTTCTCTTTCTTTACATGAAATTCAAAGTTTCAACTCCTGTTTATTCTATTATTTTAAGATTTACTAAGTAATCTAGATTAAAAACAAACAAACCCTGCGTAATGTAATCATGGCCCATTGTGCACTGGATCTGGGGCAGATTCAAGGCATTCATGTTTCAGAAACAGGAATGAGAAACAACAATGTAATAGACAAGCTATAGCAGCTTTAAATTATATTATTATAGTGTTAAACTATATAAGCATTTAAATCCAAACTATATCAGTATATAAATTGAATGTACATGAGCTAATGCTTCAATTTATAAACAAAGTTCTAATACTGGATTGAAAATGCTTAACTCTATGCTAATTACAAAGGGATATTTAAAAAAAAATTTTTTTTTCAACGTTTATTTATTTTGGGGACAGAGAGAGACAGAGCATGAACGGGGGAGGGGCAGAGAGAGAGGGAGACACAGAATCGGAAACAGGCTCCAGGCTCTGAGCCATCAGCCCAGAGCCCGACGCGGGGCTCGAACTCACGGACCGCGAGATCGTGACCTGGCTGAAGTCGGACGCCTAACCGACTGCGCCACCCAGGCGCCCCACAAAGGGATATTTTAAATATCACGACCTGAAACACTGGTTTAAAGTGAAAGATTGGAGGGAGGAGTTCAAATGGCGAAGTAGAAGGACTCTGGGCCTTCCTTGTCCTTCTTACACAGCTGTATTGAGGTCAGATGACTTGGAACACCCAGGAAATCGATCTGCAGAGTGGTGGAAGGATCTCCATGGAGGGAGACAGTGTGGCACGTGCAAGGTGCATGGAAGTGAATTGGGGGAGAGAAAAACAGTTCTGCAGAGGGGAGGGAACACTTTACATGGAGGGACAAAAGGGAGAGAATGAGAGGGGTTGAGAAAGTGCAACATCAAGTTTGCACAAGAGGCAAACCTCTCTACGGACTGGGGAGCCAGAAGTATTGAGCATCACATATTTTTTTTTCCTTTTTCTTTTTTGCAAACAGCATTTGGGGCTCAAACTGAGGTTTTGGAAGTGCGTGACTTTCTTTGGAGCGGAGCTGTGGCACATTCCTGGGGAGGAAGGAGCTGGCCCTGGAGTGCATAGGGTGGTGTAGGGATCTCTAGGGAGCACTGAGAGTGAACATTCCACTTACTGGATGGCTTTTGGAAGGAGGTTTGTTGCCTCCCCAAGGACAAAAGACCCTGCAGGTGCCAACAAGCGGCCTTTCATCAGCAGGGCACAGAGGCTCATCCAGAGCGAATATAAACTTTGCTGCTTTTAGTGGTGCTACACCATAGATCCTGCAAATGTGGGACCATTTTTTTTTTTTTCCGGGACAAAGGATTTCAGACAAAGAGTGGAGAGGTTCTACTCCAGAGGAGGAGGGGTGGGTCCGCCCGGCGCCAGGTCCTTTAAGACTTTAAGACTTTGAGTTTTGAATCCCAGCCACGCGCCAAAGAAAAAAATGTGGGAGATTTGTGGTGCAGGGCGAGCTGACTGCCCTCGCAAGGCTGTTAGGGCTGCCTGAACAGTGAGGGGTGTGAGATCCCCCGTCCAGGGTCAAGAGATTGGGGTGGTGCCATTTTACCCCCAACACCAACACGGTGGGACTTCAGAGAGTAGCATAGTGGCCTCCAGTGGAAGCAGGATCACTTGCACCAAACCCCGTCGCCCTCTGCCTGGCGACTGCTTATTTGCTGGGGCAAGACTAAGTCAACACAGCAGGCCTCTGCTCCAGACAACCAATACAGGAAGCACCCCACATATGGGAAGGGAAGGAAAAATAAGATAAAAACAGAGAGGGAGACAAACCATAACAGACTCTTAAGAATCGAGAACAACCTGAGAGTTGCTAGAGGGGAGGTGGGTGGGGGGGATGGGCAAAATGGGTGATGGGCATTAAGGAGAGCACTTTTGGGGATGAGCACTGGGTGTTACATATAAGTGATTGAATCACTGGGTTCTACTCTTGAAACCAATACTACACTGTGTTAACTAATTTGAATTTAAATAAATAAATTAAAAAAATTATGTAAAGCATTTCCAGATCAACACATATTTACAAGGTGTCTGCTCATTCTATTTTAAATAAAAGTTAAGTGTAAAAAAAAATTTAAAAAGTAAAGTAAAAGGTTGGAGATATCTGTGTATCTATCTATCTATCCCAAACACTAACCAAAAGAAACTGGTGGGGGTTGTAGAAATATCGAACAGAGTATATTTTAAGTCAAGAAACATGAAAGATAGAGACATTGCATAGTGATTAGTCAATTCAACCAAAAGATTAAAGAATCCTAGTGTTAAATCAAGCTAATAACACAGTTTTGGAATGGATAAGTTGAGTAAAATCAAAGAAGATAGGAGTAAAACAACAATCCTAGTTGTAGATATATTTTTAAAAAATATAGTTTTGTTAAAATATAATAGACATAATAAAACAAATATATTTGAATTGTACAATGTGATGAATTTTGACATATGTATACACTCATGAAAACACCATCACAAGGATAAAGAATATATTCAGCAACACCTTTCTAAAGTTCCTTTGTGTCCCACCATTGTCCTTTCTCCTCACTCTTCCTTGCCCCCTCATTCCTAAATAAATAATCTAAACCATTGAATAATTTCCTTTCTATTATTAAAATTCCCTTTCATTTTCTAGAATGTTATATGAATGGAAGCATGACTTCTTTCACTTAGCATAATTTTTTTTAGATCATCCATGTTAGTGTATCATTAATCAATTTCTTCTTGTTGAGCATATTCCATTGTATTGATACACCAAAATTTTTTAATCTATTAATTATTGACAGACATTTTCCACTTTTTAGTTATTACAGATAAGACAGCTATGAACATTTATGTACGAATCTTTGGGCACAAGCTTTCCTTTCCGCAGAGATAACTAGAAGTGGAATAGCTGTGTCAGATGGTTGGTGTGTGTTTAACTTTTTTAAGAAACTGCCAAGCTGATTTGTGAATTGATTGCATCGCATTCCAAACCAGCAGTATATGAGAATTCCGGGTGTTCAATCCCCATACTATAACTGGGTATGGTCAGTGATTTTAATTCTACCCATCCTAGTGGTTGTGGAATAGTATCCAATTGTGGTTTGAGTTACATTACCCTACTGATTAATAATGCCAAATACCTTCTCATATGCTTATTTTTCTTCAGTATATTAGCTGTGGTGTAGTGTCTGTTCATGTCTCTTGCCCATTTTAAAATTGTGTTGATTGACTTTGCTATCATTAATGCTGACTTCACATGATAAATTGGAAAGTGTTCCATCTTCCTTAATTTTCTAGGAGCGTATGTATAATTTTGGTATTTCTTCCTTAAATACTTGGTGGAATTTACCAGTGAAACCATATGGGCCTATAGTTTCCTTTGCAAGAATTTTTTTAAACTATAAATTCAAGTTAATTACTAGCTACAGTTCAATTCATATTATCGATTTCTTCTTTAGTGAGCACTACTACTTTGTGTCTTTCAAAGAATGTAACCATTTCATCTCAGTTGTCAAATGTGGCATAATATTTTTTTTCATAATATTTCCACATTGTATTTTAAGTAACTGTAGAATCTGTAGTGATGTTTTCTCATTTATGCTATGGGTAATTTATGTTCTCTCCCCCCTTTTTTTTCCAGTTAGTTTGGCTAGAAGTTTATCAGTTTATTGATATTCAAAGAATAAGCTTTTACTTTTACTGACTTTTCTCTATTGATTTTTTTGTTTTCTTTCTGTGTTTGTGGTCTTATGCTTATGATTCCTTTCTACTTACTTTGAGTTTCATTTCCTCCTTTTACCCCCTAGTTTTTAATAGTTTATGAGGTCATTTTGAGATTTTTCTTTTTTTGTGGTGTAGATATTTAATTCTATAAATTTCACTTAAGTACTCTTGTGCTGCTGGAATAAATCCTACTTGATCATAATGTATAATTCTTTTTATAAATGCTGAATTTGTTTTGCTAGTGTTTTATTAAGGATTTTTGCATTTATGTTTATAAGGGATATTGATCTATTGTTTTCTTACAGTATTTTCCTATTTGGTGTCAGGATAATGCTAGCATCTTAAAATGAGTAGGGAAGAGGGGTGCCTGGGTGGCCCAGTTGGTTAAGCATCCCACTTCACCTCAGGTCATGATCTTGCAGTTTGTGGGTTCAAGCCCTGTGTCCGGCTCTGTGTTGACAGCCTGGAGCCTGCTTGGGAATCTGTATCTCCCTCTCTCTGACCCACCCCTGCTCATGCTCTGTCTCTCTCTCTCTCTCTCAAGAATAAATAAACATTAAAAAATTTTAAAAAATGAGTTGAGAAGTGTGCCCTCCTCTTCTGTTTTATGGAAAATTTTGTGTAGAATTAGTATTCCTTCCATAAATTCACAAGGCAGGCATCAGGGCATGGACTTTTGTTGGTGGGAAGATTTTTCACTCCACACTCAATTTCGTGAACCGACATAGGGTTATTCTATTTGTCTATTTCTTGAGTGAGCTTTGCCAGATTGTGTCTTTCAGAGAATTTATTTGCATACAGCTGTGTTTAACATTATCATATTATCCTTTAATGTCTGTAGGAGTTGCAGGGACCCTCCCCTGCTTTTACTCCTACAAATAGTAATAGTGTCTTCTCTCCTTTTTCCTGGTTTCTCTGACTAGAGATTTATCGATTTTATTGATCTCTTCAAAGAACCAACTTTGAATTTCATTGAGTTTTCTCTGTGTTTTTTTTTCTCACTTGTTTACGATTTCATTGATTTCTGCTATCTTTATTACTTCCTCTTTTCTTGCTTTGGGCTTCATTTGTCCTTCTTTCTCTAGTTGCGTGTGTTTTAGGAGGAAGCTGAATTAACCGATTTAGGACCTTTCTAATTTTGTAATATAAACACTATTCTCTAAACGTCCCTGTAAGCCTGCTTGCGAGAGCTCCCTGGCCTCCCCCAGGGATAGCACACCTGTGCTTTGTATCAGAGCAGTGCACGACTCGGATTCCGCGCTCAATCCGGTTTCCTGCCTTCTGAGGCAGTTGGTGCCACTTTCCTGCTCTCTCAGCAGCAGCAGCAGCAGCAGCAGATACCTCGGCCTGGGTGGCGGTTGTGAGAGGGATTGCTGTTTGTTTCTCTGTTCGGGTCTTTGGGTGCGGGCAGGTGGGCATTCCTGTCTCCCACGTAAGTGCAGGCAGCTTTTACCTCTCGGCTTTTCAGCAGCGGTTTCCCTTTACCTAAAGCAAGGGCTACAGCCTGGCCATTCCATCCCAAGGGGGAGGACACCTTTTGCTTCCACCCCTCCATCAGAGTCAGTTGATATTTACTGGAACCCTAGCGGTGAGGGCGCTCCCTGCTTCTCCAGACGCAGCGGAAGGCTTTCGCTTCCTTCGAGAGCCGGCTCCAGGAAGTGGGCGGGGTTTTACGCCGGCCGGAAAGACAGTCCCAGAGATGTCCTGCTCTGCGCCCAGAAGCGCAGGGTTTAGAGCCAGGGAAAAGCGATCTGAATGAGTGCAGGCTCCGTTTCTGTCTGGGGCTCCCATGAATTCCATGAATTCCACGCTTTTCCAGCTAGTGATGGGTTTGTGAAATTGTTACTTTTCTTCTTACTCCCTTGTGGCTGCAGCGTCTCCCTCCAGTGCTGTTTAAAAGGTAAAACAGTTTGTGTCTCTAGCTCCTCAGGAGTACACACCTTTTTGAAATTCAGTTCATCTGGTTGCCTTTTGACTTCAGCTCTCTGGCTAAAAAAAAAAAAAAAAAAAATTGGGGGGATTATTTGGATTTTCCTCACTGTGTGAAGTGATGTTCTCTTGTGGTTTTCTGCATCTAAGTAGAAACATGATATATTTGGTACATCCATTAGGAAAAAATAAAGGCTGAAAATCAATTAAAAAATGCTTATTTATTTTGAGAGAGCCAGCGGAGGAGGGGCAGAGAGAGAGAGAGAGAGGAACAGAGAATCTGAAGCAGGTTCAAAAACTCAAACAGCAGATGCTGGGCTCAAACTCACAAACTGTGAGATCATGACCTGAGCAGAAGTCCATAGCTTAACTGACTGAGCCACCCAGGCACCCCTGAAAATCAATTTCTAATACATATCTCAAGAAATTAGAAGAAAAACAAATGTAATCTAAATTAACAAAATAATAAAGTAAGAAAAAATAATAAAAAGTAAACATATAATTGAGATAATCAACCAAGTCAAAAGTGTGGTATTGTTGAAATCATTAAATAATGAATCAAACCTCTGACCAGAGAAGGAAAAAATAAAATGTACAAAGTTCAGAAATGAAAAAGGAAACAATATAATTTTTGCAGGAATTTTAAAAGATAATAAAGTTGACATTATGAACACATACCTGCTACTGAATTTCACAATATAAATTAAATGGACAATTTCCTTTAAAAGCAAAATTCACCAAAACCAATACAAGAGGAAATAGAAAATCTGAATAGTCTTATATCTACCAAATATATTGGATGCATGATTAACAATCTTCACATACATACACCTTTCCCTGCATAAAAAAAAAATAGGTCTAAATGATTTACTGTTGAACTTACGATACTTTTGTAAAATAGATAATGTTAAAGAGAATAGAGAATGAAAAAGAAATTTTCCTACCTTGGTTAGTGCATAGATTAATAACAGAAGCTGGACAGAAATTTCAAAAAAAAAAATCTATAAACTAATGACTCTCATGAACAAGGATGTGATGATTCAAAGCAAATTATTATCAAATTCATCAAGCAGTGTATAAAAAGATGAGACTTTGGGAACAATTTGGTGTTAGACAGGAAATTTGAGATTGCTTTAACATTTTAAAATCAGCCAGTATAACTTCCCACAGTAACAAAATAAGGAAGAAAATTGTGTAATTTTTCAATAGATGTAGAAATAGCATTTGGTAAATTATAACATTTCTTTATGATAAAAAATAAGTTATTTGTAAGCAAAGAGTAAGCTTAAAATTACTTTAAAAGTATCTACAAAAATAGAGTATATGGCATATTAATTGGTTATAAATATTAAAATTTTTTCCTCAGAGACTGGCACTTACCATATTTATTCATCACTATCCCAGATATCATATCATGGCCATTGTAATGAAGCAAGAAGAAAGATATAAAGCTTAGAATAGAAGAAATAAAGCTATAATTCACCCAGAGAATGATGTGAAGAATAGAAAAATCCTAAAAAAATATAAACCACTAGATTTAGGCAGTGAATTTAGCAAGAAATTAAATCAATTAAAAACCAAACCGGAATGTAGAATTTTTAAAAAATGATACATTGACAACAGTATCCATCCAAACAGGCATGAGCGTAAATGTAAGATATAAAAGAAGTCAAAGGCTATGTACCTTGAATGAATAGGAAAACCCAGCAGTCAATTTTTCCCCAATTGTTTTACAGATGTCACAGGTAGATGCAAAGTAATTATGAAGTTAATTGCCCATTTTATTCATATACTTTATAACTTTATGCTTTCATAAATTTACTTATGTTACATATATAAGTTTATACATATCAAATATGTAATAAAACTAGCAAAAAATAAGGGATATAATACACTTGTGTCATATAGCAGTGACAAAGAATTATTAAAATTAAAACATTTAGTTTTATAAAATGAATTTACACCAATCAATAAATACAAGATGAACAGAACAATTTTTTTTTTAAAACCTGAAACAGGCATCTTACTGGAAAAATATTCAAAATGGATTATACATACAAAAATGAGTAGTCAGTCTCACATTTAATTGGACAGTATACAAAATAAAAAGTGCATGCAAAAACCAATTTTCCCTTAATAGATTGTCCAAAACTTTATATCTAGTAAGTGTGTATATAGATACTACCATAGAATAGTGGCAATATTGTAAGGTGGTAGAACTTTCTTGAGAGTAGTAGGGCAATATCTTTCATAATTAAAAAAATATATATATATATCATTTGACCTATACATTTATTAACTAGAATGTTATTCTAACACCTAGAACCAATGTTAAATAATTTGTGAAGCATCTATTTTTTGATAATAATTATCAGTAGAAGAGAGCTGGAAATACAATTCCTTTACAATTACATCCACAAAGCCTAGTCCGTATTGTGACAAATAGTGACATATTAGAAAATTTTCCACTAGAATTAGGAACAAGTCAAGAATCTACCAGTTTAACCAAATGAGGTGCATGTGTATGTGTGAATATGGAATGGTCTTTAGGATATGTTAGTATTCTTAATGTTGATACAAATTGGTATAAATTTTGTGGCAGGAAGTTAAGAGATCTTCCCTTTTGAGAATTTATATATTTTAGTGGTGAACTAGGAGAGAAGTCATTTGATAATAGGAGGTGTTGCATTCTTGGACATATGAGGAAATTAGGAAAGATAGACAATGGCTTCTGTGAGGAATGAGTGTGAAACACAGAAGAATGTCTGACTAGTATTTATGTTTATTCAACAAACATTTATTGAGGACCTGCTGTGCCAGGCAAAGGATATACCAATGAGTGCGTAAGACAATATCCCTTTCCTCCTGGAACCTGCATGGAATTCTTGCTTGATTTCAGAGACAGGGAATTTCTTTTGTCGTGTTGCTATGAAGACATGAGGTACTCTCACAGAGCCATGATGGTTTCAAGAGAAGTGTCATCTGCAGAAGGATTATGGTTATCCCCTCAAGGAGATACCACTTTTGTGAATACACCAACTTTTGTGCTTTGATAGTTTGGCTCTCAGTTGTTGTGGGCTAGGAATCCCAAGTTTCATAGCACTCTGTCAATGGCAGAATCATATTGACTGGTCTTTCAACGCAAATATTTCCAATCAGATTGCTAATGTAACTTAGAAGGGACAGTAGCTTTCCTAGTGATTTGAATACTCATGCCAGCATCATCAGTGCAGTTTCTCTTTGTAGTTGAACTTCTTGGTAGCTCAAGTTAGTTAGAGGGTTCTGTGGTGAATATTACACCAGGAAAAGAGGAATTATATGCATGGATTGCTTAACGGCAGGCTAAGTTGCAGGATACAAGTAGGTCACATGGAGTCATTCATCTCAGATATGTCTTGGGAGTTATTGGTGGAAAGTCTTTGCTTTCATATTCATTAAGGGAAAAACTTAGTGATTCTGAAAATCAAAATTTAGTGCCCAATCTCTCTCTCTTGCTGTGCTTCGATGTTGTGTTATCCATAGCTGCACAAAAGTTACTCCCAAAACATAGCAGCCTGAAACAATGAACGTATTTATTATCTCATACACTTGCTGAGGGTCAAGAAATATGGGATTGGTTTTGCTGAGTGGTCCTGACTTAAAGTCTCAGGGGTCAAGCTACATACAGCCCAGGCTGCATTCTGTGAGGATGTGAATGGGGCTAGAGGATCTATTTTTCAGTTCACTTAACTGGCTTAAGGGGGCTTCAGTTCCTCACCACATAGTTGTCACCATAGAGTTGCATATGACATGAATTCCCCAGATTCAAGGAATTGAGAGAGATGTCGCAACCAAGACAGAAACCTCAGTCTTTTAGAAATTAGTCTTGGAGAAGACATACTATCATTGCCGCCATTTTCTGTTAGTCATTCTGACCAATGACTGCTGTTACAGTATGGGAGGGATCAAGTAAGGATTTGAATACCAGGACACAGGAGTTATCAGGGACCATTTTGGAAATGACCTACTACAGATGGGCACGGCTTCTGTTTTTCTCTTTGCTTCTAGATTAACCAGCCTGGCATTCACCCATTCTTCCCTGTGCTATAGTAACACTATCCATTAGATTATTATAAAGTCACTTAAACCTTGCCTGAGAATCATCCTACCTCTTTGAGAAGACTTATTATGTGTTCCTCTTGAATTTTAATTCTTGATGAAAATCTTATTTCTTTCCAAGTTCTTGGGGGACCAATATTTTTTTGTTAGGTAAATATGAAAATGTAGCCATACGTGTGCATTAATGACGAAATCTTAAGAGATTCTAATCAATATATTACATTTTAGTTTGGCCATTTTCTTCACACTTTGTTTTATTCATTTGTCTTGTATCTCTTTAACATTAGTGATGAATGCTAACCCTTCTTTTTCCCATTGCTTTTTTGGGGAGAGGAAGGCAAGATAGAGAAACAGTTAATTTTAAACTAACCTTTGAGTCTTTATGTAATATTTAAAAATACATGATTTCAAATTGGTATTAGAATGAAAGTTATGTAAAATGGGAATAAAAATATCACATTTAGATTTCATATATTGCATGTGGAAATATATACATATATACAAATATATGTAATCACTGAATGAAGATCTATAACTTGGTTAATATGTATTCTGTTCACTTTACATTAAAGGGCACTACTCACAAATACTAATAAAAAAGGGATGCTTTTGATAAACAACTCTAATGGTCTGTTGGTAAACTTTGGTTTAAATGGAGGCCTGTAGAGCACGAAAGAGAAAACAAAACATCCCCAGAGAAGTAAATGTACTGCATATTGACATGAACTAAAAAAAAAGAAAAAGAAAAAAAAGAAAAGCAAAAAAACAAGCCACCAACAGGTTAATGATTTAAGAAATGTAACTTCTCAGTTAAAATATCATATATTATTCATGTGGCCACAGTACAATAAAGTATTTTTCTATTTATTTTCTACAAATAGTGTTGTATTTCTTACTGTAGTGAATATACCTGGAGAAATTAGATGTGAACACTTTATGGTTTTTAATAGTTCAGTTCCTCAGGAGAATTCTCCATCTTGATTATATATATAGATGACCATTGTTCATAGTATGGTAGAAGTATATGCAATTCCTAAAATCATAAGATAGTTCAGAGAAGCCAAAATAAAGAAATAGAAGAAAAATAGCCCTTAAACTTTAGTAACAATTTGTATGGTGACAAGTTTATTAAGAAATACCAAACTTTTTTACCCTATCTCTTGGAAATGATAGAACCACAAAGTGAGACTCCTAGAAAGGGAGTTTCATAAAATTCCATGAATCCCCGGTGTGAATCCTCTCTAGTCACATAATCCTCCTAAATTTAGTCTTATTTTTTCTGAAAGAATGGAATTACTGTTCTTAAAGATGACTTCAGTGAACACAGTGATTGCTGCATCGAAGTATATATAAATACTTTTTTAAAAGTGTTTATTTATTTTTGAGAGAGAGAGAGAGTGCTAGTGGGGGAGTGACAGAGAAAGAGGGAGACATGGAATCCAAAAGCAGGTTTTAGGCTCTGAGCTGTTAGCACAGAGCCCAATGCAGGGCTCAAACCCACGAACTGCGAGATCATGACCCGAGCTGAAGTCAGACGCCTAACTGACTGAGCCACCCAGGTGCACTGATAAATACTTTGTAGAGAAAAGATCTTTTCTTTATAGTTTCAAATTAATATGACTTGTTGACAAAAGCATGAATACACAGATTATATTTTTATTGTATAATGATATACTCTTCCATATTTGCTTAAAATAATGATTTTACTTAAAAAAATTTTTTTTAACATTTATTTATTTTTGAGAGAAAGAGAGAGCATGAGGGGGAGAGGGACCTAGAGAGAGGGAGACACAGAATTGGAAGCAGGCTCCAGGCTCTGAGCTGTCAGCATAGAGCCCGATGTGGGGCTCGAACTCATGAACCGTGAGATCATGACCTGAGCTGAAGTCGGACACTCAACAGACTGAGCCATCCAGGCACCCCTGATTTTGCTTTTTAATAGCAGCATATGTACAGAAGTGTTTGCCTCCTTGATTACAAACCAGTTTTTTAAAAGTTATAATTTCAGGTCTATTGAGATATCACTGAAATAAAATATTGTGTAAGTTTAAATTGTAGGAGCATGTGGGTGGCTCAGTCAATTCAGCAGCCAACTCTTGATTTTGGCTGAGGTCATGATCCCAGGGTTGTGGGATCAAAGCCCATATTGGGTTCTGAAAATGAGTGTGGAGCCTGCTTAAGATATCTTCTCTCTCTCTCCCTCTGTCCCTTCCCCCTCTAAAAATAAAGAATGAAAAAATAAAATTAAAAAGAATAAAGTGTATATTGTGATGATCTGACACACACTACAAAATGACTACCACAGTAGTGTTAGTTAATCCTTCACGTAATTACCATTTCTTTTTTGTGATAAGAACAATTAAGACCTACTCTCTTAGTCTCTTTCAAGTATATAATTCAGTATTGTCAATTATGATTCCTGTGTTGTACATTAGAACCCCAGAACTTATTTATTGTATTACTGGAAGTTTAGATCCTTTGACGGATATCTCCCCATTTTCTCTAGTCCCTGGCAACCACCATTCTACTCTCTATTTACATTAGTTCATGTTTTTAAGATTTCACTTATAAATGATATCATACAGTATTTGTCTTTCTCTGTGTGACTCACTTAGCATAATACCCTCAAGTTCCATCCATGTTGTCATATGGCAGGATTTTCTTCAGTTTCATGGCTGAGTAATATTCCACTATATGTGTGTATGTATGTATGTATGAGTGTATACATATCCGATATATACACACCACATCTTCATCCATTCACCTACAGGTAGGCACTTAGGTTGTTTCCTTATTGGCTATTACAAATAATGCTATGAGAACATGGGAGTGCATATATATCTTTGGGATCCTGATTTCATTTCCTTTGGATACATATCTAGAAGTGAAATTACTATATCATGCAGTTCTATTTTTAATATTTAAAGAAACCTCCACACTATTTTTTTAGGCTGGCTGTACCAATTCACATTCCTACTGATAGTGCACAAGGATTTCCTTTTCTTCCCATCCTTGCTTGTTCTCTTTCTCTCTCTTTTATAAAAGCCATTCGAATAGGTGTGCAGTTGTATGTTGTGGTTGTGATATCCATTTCCCTGATGATTAGTGATGTTGAACATCTTTTCATGTACTTTTTGGCCATTTGTATGTCTTCTTTGGAAAAATTGTTCATTAATTTTGCACATTTTAAATCATGTTTGCTTTTTTAACTGTTCAGTAAATAATATCACATGAGTTTTTTATATAATTTGAATATAATCCTTTATCAAATATATAATTTGCAAATATCTCATTTTATTCATTAGGTTGCCTTTTCATTTTGTTGTTTCTTTTGTTATGCAGAAGTTTTTTAGTTTGATGTAATCTCATTTATTTATTTTTGCTTTTGTTACTTGTGCTTTTAGTGTCATATCCAAAAAAAAATTATTGCCAAGACAATGTCAAAGAGCTTTCCTTATGTTTTCTTCTCAGAGGTTCAGGTATTATGTTTAAGTCTTTAATCCATTTTGAATTAATTTTTTGTGAATGGTATAAAATAGGGGTCCAGTTTCATTCTTCTGTATGTGATTATCCAGTTTTCTCAATACCATTTATTGAAGAAAGAGTCCTTTCCCCATTGAGTATTCTTGCCTTCTTTTGTCAAATATTAGTTGTTTGTACATGTGAGGGTCTATTTCTGGGCTCTTGATTTTGTTCCATTAATCTATGTATCTGTTTTTATGCCAATGTCATACTGTCTGGATTATTATAGTTTTGTAATAAAATTTGAAATCAGAAAGTGTGATGCTCCCAGCTTCAGTCATCACTCTTAGGATTGCTTTGGCTGTCTGGAGCCCTAAGTGATTCCATAAAGATTTTTGGATTGTTTTTCTATTTCTGTGAAAAATGCTGCTAGAATTTTGTTAGGAATTTCTTTGAACCGACAGATGGCTTTGAGTAGATATGAACATGTTAACAATATTTATTCTTCTAATCCGTTACATGGGATATCTTCCAATTCATTTATGCCTTCATTTTTTTTTTCATCAATGTCTTCTAGTTTTCAGTGTACAGGTCATTGTTCTTGTTTAAATTTTTAAGTATTTTATTGTTTTTGATGCTGTTGTGAATGGGATCAATTCATTTATTTTTCAGATATTTTGTTGTTCATGTATAGGAATGCTAGTGATTTGTGCATGCTGGTTTTGTATCCTGCAAGTGGAATAGTTAGGATTTTTTATATATAAGATCATACCATTTGCAGCAGAGACAACTTTACTACTTTTCAATTTGGGTGCCTTTTATTTATTTTTTTTTCTTGCTTGATTGGTGTGGCTGGGATTTTCAGTACCATGTTTAATAATAGTGAGAGTGGTCACTTTTGTTTTTGTCTTGATGTTGGAGGAAAAGCTTTCAACTTTTTTTCAACTTTTTGAGCAAGATGTTGGCCGTTGGCTTATTATACATGTCCTTTATTATGTCGAAGTATATTTCTTCTATATCCAGTTTGTTGAGAGTTTTTACCATGAAAGGATGTTGGATTTTGTCAAATGCCTTTTCTGCTTCTATTGAGATGATCATGATTTTTTATCTTTTATTCTATTAATGTGATGTATTACATTTATGTATTCATATAATAATGAAACGATTTTGTATTTCAAGGATGAACCCCAGCTGATCATGGTATATGGTCCTTTTAAGGTATTATTGAATTTAGTTTTCTAACATTTTCATGAAACTTTTTGCATCATGTTAAACAGGGATGTTGGCCTATAGCCTTTTGTTTGTTTTTTAGTGTTTTTATCTAACTTTGGTATCAGGGTAATGCTGGTGTTGTAAAAAAATTGTGGAAGTGTTCCCTACTCTTCAATTCTTTGGAAGAATTTGAGGAATTAGTGTTAATTTTTCTTTAAATGTTTGGTAGACTTTACCAGGGAAACCACTTGGCTCAGGACTTTTTTTCTGTTCAGACATTTTTGGTTATTGATTCAATCTCAATATTGGTTTGTTCTATTTTCACAATTCAGTCTTGGTAGGTTGTATGTTTCTAGAAACTTGTGTATTTCTCTGAGGTTATCCAGTTGGTTGGCATGTAATCATTCATAGTAGTCTCTTATAATCCTTTTTTTCATCTGTGGTTTCAGTTGTAATGTCTCCTTTTTCATTTCTGATTTTCTTTATTTTATTCTTTTTTTCTTAGTCAATGAAAAGTTTGTTTATTTTGTTTATCTTTTCAAAAAACTGCTCTTAACTTCATTTGACCTTTTCTGTTGTTTTATGGTCTCCATTTATTTTTGCTGTGTTCTTTGTCATTTCTTTCCTTCTACTACATTTGGGTTTAGTTTGATCTTCTTTTTCTAGTTCCTTGAGGTGTAAAGTTAGATTGCTTATTTGCAATCTTTCTTTGTTTCTTAATGTAGGCATTTATTGCTATAAACTTCCCTGTTTCAGTTGCTTTGCTGAATCTTATAAGTTTTGGTATTGTGTTTTCGTTTTCATTTGTTTATATGTATATCTATCTATCTATCTATCTATCTATCTATATACACGCACGTATATATACATATGTATGTATACGTGTGTGTATATATATATATTTGAGATTTCCCCTTCGATTTCTTCTTGACCCATTGATTGTTCAGGGATGTTTTGTTTAATTTCCACATGTTTGTTAATTTTTCAGTTTTATTGCTATTAATTTCTAGTCTCAGACCACTGTGTTCAGAAAAGATACTTGGTATGGTTTCAATCTTATTAAATTTATTGACATATTTTGTAACCCATCATACGATCTACCTCTGAAATTGCTTCTTCTACACTTGAGAAGAATGTGTATGTTGCTGCTTTTGGATACAGTGTTCTGTACATATCTTTTAGGTCGATTTGGCCTAAAGTATAATTCCAGTCCGTGTTCATATTTATTTTTTGTCTGGATTATCCATTGTCAGGAGTAGGGTATTGAAGTCTTCAACTACTGTCGTATTGTTAATTTCTCCCTTCGGATCTGTAGTATTTGCTTAATATATTTCGGTACCCTAATGTTGGGTGCGTATATATTTATGATGATTGTATCCTTTTGATGAATCGACACCTATAATGACCTTCTTTGTCTACCGTTTCTAGCTTAAAGTCTGTTTTTTTTTTTTTTTCTTATGTAAGTATAGCTAACACTGCTCTCTTTTGGTTTCCATTTCATGGAAGATCTTTTTCCATCATTTCACTTTGAGACTGTGTGTGTTCCTAAATCTGAAGTGAGCCTCTTGGAGGCAGTATTTATTTGGGTCTCATTTTTTTTAGCCACCCAGCCATTCAATGCCTTTTGATTGGATAATTGAATCTATTTAAATTTAAGTCCTTGCTTATTGGTAAGTACACTAATGTCATTTTATTAATCTGGCTCTTTTGTAGTTTCCTTGTTCTATTCTTCTTCTCTAGCTGTCCCCCTTTGATAATTAATGATTTTTCATAATGGAATGCTTTGATTTCCTTCTCTTTATCTTTTGTGTATTTAGTGTAGGTTTTTTGTTCTGTGGTTGCTGTGAAGCTTACATAAAGCATTATGTATAAAAACAACCTATTTTAAGCTGATAACTTTGATCACATACAAAAGCTCACCATTTAGTCCCCTCTTTAAAGTGTTTGATGTCAGGTTTATCTTTTTTTATATTGTGTGTTTATTAACGAATTATTTTAACTATAGTTATTTAACTGTCCTTTAACCTTTATACTAGAGTTAAGTGGTTAATGGGCTACCATATGAGCATATTAATATTTAATATTATGGTATTAGAATACTCTGAATTTGACTGTGTGCTTATTTTTATCAATTTGTTTATATTTTCATATGTTTTCATGTTAATAATTGCTGTTCTTTCAACTCAAAGAACTCACTTCAGGATTTCTTAATAAAATACGTCTATTGGTGATGACTCCCTCAGCACTGTTTGTATGGAATCTTCTTTTTTTTCTCTTTAATTTCTGAAAGACAAATTTTCCAGATAGAGTGTTCTTGGTTGACAGTTTTTTTGTTCTTTCAGCATTTTGACTATATCATATTTACTCTGTAATGGCCTATAAGATTTCTGCTGAGAAATCTAATAGTCCAGTGGGGGTTCCATGGTAAGTTACAAACTTCTTTTTTCTGCTGCCTTTAAGATTTTTTTCTTTGATTTTTTTTTTTTTTACAGTTTTACTATAATGTGTCTTGGAGAAGAGTTCTTTATTTGAGTTTGTTTGGTGACCTATACATTTCATAAACTTGGATGTCCAAATATCTCCCCAGATTTGGGAAGTTCTCAGTCATTATTTCCTTAAATAAGCTTTCAGCACCCTTTCCCCTCTGTTCTGCTTCTCGGACCCAAATAATTAGCAAATTGTTGATCTTGCTGGTATCCTATAGATTATGTAGGCCTTCTTCATTATTTCTCATTCTTTTTTCTTTGTTCTTCTCCAGCGGAATAATTTAAAAGATCTTGTCTTCTAATTCACAGACTCTTTCTTCTGCTTGATCCATTCTTCTGTTGATTCTTCTTATTGTATTTTTCATTTCATTCACTGTATTCTTCAGCTTCAGAATTTTTGTTTGGTTCTTATTTATTATTTCTAACTCTTCGTTAAACTTTTCATTTTGTTCATGTATTATTTTCCTGATTTTGTTGAATAGTCTGTATTTCTTATAGCTCACTGAGCTTCCCTGAAACAATTATTTTGAATTCTTTATCATAAATTGCAGATATTCATGTTTTCACAGTTGGTTACTGAAAGATTATTATGGTCCTTGCTCGTGTCATGTTTCTTTGATTTTTCATGTTCCTCGAAGTCTTGTGTTGCTACCTTTGCATTGAATAACAATAACTTCCTCCAGTCTTTACTGATTGACTGGAGAGAAATGTCTTCTGTCCACCCTCTAGTTATTCTGCAATATTCTCAGACCTTCTCCAAATACATCTGATCCACGTTTCTTGCTCCCTCTTGTGGTAGAAATTCAAAACAAGCATTAAAAAAAGTCAACTCTGCAATGCACCTATCTGGGTGCTGACAATCTCCCTCTCATTTTCCTAAGGGTGGAGCTAAAGGTCAAGTGTGTGGTGTCTTCTGGTCCTGAAGATTAGGGGCCAGCTTTTTGCATGTGCTCACCAGTCATCTTGCAAAGCTCAATTGTCACTGTCATTGGGAATATAATGAGGGTATCAGCCACAGGGTTGGGGTGTGAGTTAGATGTGCAGACTGCTGGTGGTGCCTATGGGCCAACTGACAAAATCTGTTAGTGAAGTGTCCCTAGTGATTGTGGGTTGGCTTTTTTGATGGAGTCTGTGACACAGTAGGATCCCCATGTCCCATTAATCCCCTGTGAGAATCTTATCTACTGCTTTCAGCTACTCCCTACCCCAAAGTCATGCAACTCATGACTTAATACTTTGGATGTGACAAGAAAGAAATGGGCCTCTTGGGCAGTTTCCTGCACAGCTGGAGAGCTAGGCACTTACTCATATGTTCTTACTTTCCCTTGCAGGAGAAATCATGGGCCAAGAAAATCTCTTCTGGCATTGAACTGTGCTGCCTTGGTAGAGGGGTGATGTGTTGAACTGTTTCTCTTCCCCAGTGCGTACAAAATTACATAATTTTGCTTTACTGATGTGCTAGAACTTCTCTGCTAGAAACTTGACTTCACAAAGGATCTCTCATTTGTGGGTGGTTGTCTGAGACAGTGTTCCCCAGATCTCCTGGAGTGCAGTCAAGAGGGGCTGGAGCCAGGATTGAGGTTGATATACCTATTACTCAATGCAGGGCCAGGGAGTACCTCTCCTGGGTACTTTGCCATGTGGCGTTGCATCTAACATCTCTCATAAGGTACTTTTGTCTGTGGATGGATGCCAAATTATCGTTGCGAGAGGATATGAACAAGGGACATCTTTTTTGGCCATTTGCTGATGTCACTACTGAAGCCAGTTTTAGTTAGCTAAATATTTGCTGAATATTTACTTTATCTCCACCAGGTTGACAGTTTGTGATGGAGTAGAGATTAAGTAGACTTAAGTGTCAGGGAGGCTGCAGCGTGCAAAGCCATAACAGAATAAGAGAACATTTATTCTTAATTTCAGTACATGATAGAAATGTGGACCCCCAAAAGGGTATTAGTAAATGTTTGCTATGTCAGCATTTTTTTTATATGTAGGGAATTGGTTCCATGTGTATTAAAATATTTGGATCACTCCATCTCAAAAGGAAGGAGAAAACCATAAAATGGGTGATCTAGGCAATTAATAAGGTTTTTAAAAGTTAATTCGTTTTTTAAGTTTATATATTTATATAAATAATATATTTATTATATTTATAAATATATATTATATATTATATATAGTTATATTTATTTATATATATTTATATTTATATTTATAAACATTTATATATATTTATTTTGAAAGAGAGAGAGTGTGTGAGCAGAAGAGGGGCAGAAAGAGAGGGAGAGAGAGAATCCCAAGCAGGCTCCATGCTGTCAGCACAGATCCTGCCACAGGGCTTAATCTCATACAATATGAGATCATGATCTGAGCCAAAATCAAGATTTGGATTCAACTGACTGAGGCACCCAGGTGCCAATAAAAGTTAATTCTTGATGTAGTAAAACCATACCCATCCATACTAGCCAATTGGTATCACAAACAATGATAAAATCTGTATATGTATACAAATCTACTTGGGCTCACTATGCAAGGTTATTTCTACTGTCAATGACAATGGCAGAATATGAGAGTGAAGGGCATGAGCGTCTTCAGCTTACTAGGTATCACCAAATTGCTCTCAAAAGTTGTACTGATTTACACTCTTATCTTAAATATGAGTTGTCATTTTCTTACATGTTTGTAAATGTTTGCCAGTCTGAAAATGTGAAATGATATCTCACTGTTACAATTTGTATTTACTGGAGACAAATGAGGTTGAACAACTTTTGTTTTCTATTGGCAGTTTTGCATATGTCTCCTATCTCCTGATCATTTTTCTTTTTAAGTTTTTTTTTTCATGTTTATTTATTTATTGGGGAGGGGAGGCAGAGAAAGTGGGAGAGAGAATCTCAAGCAGCTAATAGTGCAGAGCCCAATGCAGGGTTTGGTCTCACAAACTGTGAGATGAAGAGCTGAGCCAAAATCAAGAGTTGGATGCTCTACTGACTGAGACACTCAGGGGTCCCTGATAATTTTTTCTTTAAAATTTTTTACTGAGGGATAATTGATACACAATAATATATTAGTTTCAGCAGTGAAACATACTGAATTGACAATTTCATACGTTACTCATGCTCATGACAATAAGGGTGGTTACCATTTTTTGTCCTGTTTTTTATTTTGGGGGGGATGTTGAATTGTATAAGTTCGTTTTATTTTTTGGATATATATTTATATATATTAGGATACATCCTAATCAAATGTATCATTTGCAAATATTTTCTCCTATTCATTAGGTAGCCTTTTTGTTTTGTTGATGGTTTCATTTGCTGTGCAAAAGCTTTTTATATGGAGGTAGTCCTTATAGTTTACTTTTGCTTTTGTTTCTCTTTCCTGAGAAGACATATCCATAACTATGTTGCCAAGGCCAATGCCCAAGAGATCACTGCCTTTGTTTTTGTTTTTTTTTGTTTTTTGTTTTTGTTTTTTACGAGTTTTATGTTTTCAGCTCTCTCACAATTAGGTTCTTAATCCATTTTTGGTTTGTTTTTGTGTATGTTGCAACAGTGTGGTCCAGTTTCATTCTTTTTCATGTAGCTTTCTAGTTTTCTCAATACCCTTTGTTGAAAAGACTGTCTTTTCCCCGTTGTATATATTTGGCTCCTTTATCATGGATTAATTGGCCATATAGGTGTGGGTTTATTTCTGGGCTATCATATTCCATTTATCTAGAAGTCTGTTTTTGTGCCAGTACCATGCTGTTTTGATTACTACAGCTTTCTTTTTTTTTTTTTCAACGTTTATTTATTTTTGGGACAGAGAGAGACAGAGCATGAACGGGGGAGGGGCAGAGAGAGAGGGAGACACAGAATTGGAAACAGGCTCCAGGCTCTGAGCCATCAGCCCAGAGCCGGATGCGGGGCTCGAACTCACGGACCGCGAGATCGTGACCTGGCTGAAGTCGGACGCTTAACCGACTGCGCCACCCAGGCGCCTCAATTACTACAGCTTTCTAATGTATCTTCAAATCTAGAATTGTGATGCATCCAGGTTTGCTTTTCTTTCTCAAGATTGCTTTGGCTATTCGAGGTCTTTTGTGTTTCCATACAAATTTTAGTATTGTATATTTCAGTTCTGTGAAAGATGCTACTTCTCTGAAAGGTGTATTTTGATAGGGATTGCATTGAATCTATAGATTGCTTTGGGTAGTATGGGCATTTAACAGTATTAATTCTTCCAATACATAAGCATGTTATGTTTTTTGTTTATGTTGTCTTTGATTTATTTTATCAGTGTCTTCTAGTTTTCAGAGTATAGGTCTTTTTTACCCCTTCGGTTAAGTTTATTCCTACGTATTTTATTCTTTTTGAGCAACTGCAAATGGGATTGCTTTCTTAATTTCACTTTCCAATAGTTCATTATTAGTGTATACAAACACAATAGATTTGTGTATTATTTTTGTATCCATCAACTTTACTAAATTCATTTATTACTTCTAATAGTTTTTTGGTAGAGTCTTTAGGGTTTTTTATGTATAGTGTCATGTCACTATCTGCAGCTAGTGACAATTTTACTTCTTCCTTGCCAATTTGGCTGCCTGTTTTTTTTTTTTCATTTTCTTGTCTGATTGTTGTGGCTAGGACTTCCAGTATTATGTTGGATAAAAGTGGTGGACATCCCTGTCTTATTCCTGACTTAGAGAGAAGGCTGTCAGTTTTTCACCACTGAGTATGATTTTAGCATTAAGTTTTTCAGATGTGGACTTCATTGAGATGTTTCTGTAAACCCAGTTTGTTGAGGGTGTTTATCACTAATGGATGTTGTATTTTGTCAAATACTTTTTCGGCATCAATTGAGATTATCATATAGTTTTTATCCTTCCTCTTGTTAATGTGATGTACCATATTGATTGATTTGCAAATATTGAGCTACCCTTTTATCCCTAGAATAAATCTCACTTGATTATGGTGAGTGAATCTTTTAATGTATTGTTGAATTGGGTTTGCTAATATTTTGTTGAGAGTTTTTGAGTCTATGCTCATCAGAGATATTGGCCTATAGTTGGTTTTTTTTTTTTTTTTTGTTTTTGTTTTTTTTTTTTGTATTATCTCTGTCTTGTTTTGGTATCAGAGTAATGCTGACTTCATAGAATGAGGTTAGAAGTTTTCCTTTCTCTTCTATTTTTTTTGTAATAGTTTGAGAAAAATAGGTATTAACTCTTCTTTAATGTTTGGTGGAATTCACCTGTGATGCCATCTGGTCCTAGACTTTTATTTGTTGGGAGTTTTTTGATTACTAATTCAATTTTATTACTAGTAATTAGTTTGTTCAACTTTTCTATCTTTTCCTGATTCAGCTTTGGGGAATTGTTAGTTTCTAGAAATTTACCCATTTTTTTTTTAGGGTTGCCAATTTGTTGGCATATAATTTTTTGCAGTAGTTTCATAATTTTTTGTAATTCTGTGGTATAGATGGCTATTTCTCCTCCTTCATTTAAAAAAATTTTTTTTAACATTTATTTATTTTTGAGACAGAGAGAGACAGAACATGAATGGGGGAGGGGCAGAGAGAGAGGGAGACACAGAATCGGAAGCAGGCTCCAGACTCTGAGCCATCAGCCCAGAACCCGACGCGGGGCTCAAACTCACGGACCGCGAGATCGTGACCTGAGCTGAAGTCGGACGCTCAACTGATTGAGCCACCCAGGCTCCCCTCCTCCTTCATTTTTTATTTTATTTGCATTCTTTCTTTTTTTTTTCTTTTTTCTTTTTCTTTTCTGATGAGCCTTAGCTCTAAGGTTTTATCAATTTTGGTTTTCTTTTCAAAGAACTAGTTCTTGATTTCACTGATCCTTTTTGATTAGTCTCCCCTTTCATTTATTTCCACTCTAATCTTTTTTTTTTTCTACTTGATTTGAGCTTAACTTGTTCTTTTTTTTTTTTTTTTTCTATCTCTTTTAGGTGTAGGCTAGGTTGTTTATACTATATTCTTTTTATTCCTTGAGGTAGGCTTGTATCACTATAAACTTCCCCTTTAGGACTGCTTTTGCTATGCATATAGATTTTAGACCATTGTATTTTCATTTCCATTTGTTTCCATGTATCTTTTGTTTTTCCTGTGATTTTTTAATGGACCCGTGAGTTGATTAATAGCATGTTGTTTGGCCTCCATGTGTTTGTGTTTTTTCCAGTTTTTTTTCCTTGTAATTTATTTCTAGTTTTATACAATTTTGATCAGAAAAGATGCTTGATATGATTTCAGTGTTCATCAACTTATTGAGACCTGTCTTGTGACCCAAAATATGATCTCTCCTGGAGAATGTTCCATGTGTGCTTGAAAAGAATGAATTCTTCTGTTTTTGGATGGAAGATTCTGTATGTATCTGTTAGGTCCATCTGGTCTAATTTGTCATTTAAAGCCAGTGTTTCTTTTTTGATTTTTTTGTCTGGATAATCTGTTCATTGATGTAAATGACATATTAAAGTCTCCTACTGTCATTTTATTTACTGTCAATTTTTGCCTTTGTGTCTGTTACTATTTGCTTCATGTGTTTAGGTGCTTCTATGTTTGGTGCATAGATATTTACAATGTTATATTTTCTTGTTGGATTGATCCCTCTATCATTATGTAATGCCTTTCTTTATCTCTTGATACAGTATTTGCTTTATTATTTAAAAAAAATTTTAACGCTTATTCATTTTTGGGAGACAGAGACAGAGTGTGAGTAGAGGATGGGCAGAGAGCGAGGGAGACACAGAATCTGAAGCAGGCTCCAGGCTCCAAGCTGTCAGCACAGAGACTGACACAGGGTTCAAACTCGTGAACAGCGAGGTCATGACCTGAGCCAAAGTCGGACACTTTACCGACTGAGCCACCCAGGCACCCCGCTGTATTTTTTTTTAATGTTTATTTATTTTTGAAAGAGAGAGAGTGCAAGTAGGGGAGGGGTAGAGAGAGGGAGGCAGATGCTCTGAGGCAGGCTCCACACTGCCAACACAGAGCCTGATCTGGGACTCAAACTCACAAATTGTGAGATCATGACCTGAGCCAAAAACAAGAGTCGGATGCTCAACCGACCAAGCCACCCAGGCACCCCCAGAGCGTCTTTGTTTTAATGTCTACTTTGTCTGATATAAATATTGCTACCCCACCTTTTATTTTTTTCGCCAGCTTTTATTTATGAACTATCTTTTTCGGTTACTTCACTTTCAGTCTCTGTCTTTAGGTCTGAAGTGAATATTTTATAAGCAGCATATAGATGGATGCTGTTTTTTTTATCCATTCAGTCACTCTATGTCTTTTGATTGGAACATTTAGTTATTTATATTTAGAGTAATTATTGATAGGTATGTTTTTACTGCTATTTTGTTAATTGTCTTCTGGTTGTTTTTGTAATTTTTCTCTATTTTTTCTTCCTTTGCTCTCTTCCCTTTGTGGTTTGATGGCTTTCTGTAGTGTTAAGTTTGGTTTCCTATTTATTTTTTGTATATCTGTTGTAAGTTTTTGATTTATGGTTACTATTAGGTTCATATGTAACATCTTATGTGGATAGCGGGCTATAGTATGTTCACAGTCACTTAAATTTTATACATTTTAAAGGCACTAGATTTTTATTCCCCTCTCCACATTTTATGTATATGATATCACATTTTATGTCTTTCTTATTTTATGTCTCCCTTGTTTAACTTTTGTAGAATATAATTGATTATATAACTTAAGTGTTTTAACCTTCATATTAGCTTTGCAAATGATTAATCTATTACCTTTACTGTGTGTAGCTTTCACCCATGAAATTTTTCTTTTGTAATTTTTGTCTAGTGAAGGCCTGTCCTTCTGCTTAAAGAATTCCCTTTAACATTTTTTGTAAGGATAATTTAGTGGTGATTAATTCCATTAATTTTTGTGTGGGGAACTCTTTATCTCTCCTTCAATTCTGAATGATAATCTTGTGAGGTACAATGTTCTTGGCTGTAGGTTTTTTCCTTTTAGCACTTTGAATATGTATGCCACTCCCATCTAGCCTGCACAGTTTCTGCTGAGAAGTCAGCTGATAGCCTTATGGGGTTTCCCTTGTATGTAACTGTGTTCTCTTGCTGCTTTTAAGTTGTATCATTACTTTCTTCCATTTTAATTATTATGTGTTCTAGTGTGGACCTCTTAGGTTCATAGTAGGGGCTTTCTGTGCTTCCTGGACCTGGATGCCTATTTCCTTTTTCAGATTAGGGAAGTATTCAGCTATTATTTTTTCAAATAAATTTTCTGCCTCTTTCTCACTTCTGGGATTCATATAATGTGAATATTATTACATTGATGTTGCAGGGATCCTTTAACCTGTTCTCACTTTTTGTTATTCATTTTTCTTTTTGTTCAGTTTGATTCCTTTCCATAATCCTGTCTCCAAGACTGCTAATCCTTTCTTCTGCATCCTGGAATCTGTTGTTTTCTCCTAGTACATTCTTTATTTTAGTTATTGAATTCTTCAGTTCTAACAGGTCCTTTTTTATATTTTATGTATATTTTTGTTGATGTTTTCACTGAATTTGTTAATTTTTTCCCCTCAAGTCCAATGATTATTTTAAGGACTATGACTTTGAACTCTTCGTCAGGCATATTGCTTATCTCCATTTCATTCAGCTCTTTTGCTGTGATTTTGTCTTGTTCTTTCATTTGTGGCAATTCCTTTATCTCCTCAATTTCTCTCTTTATGTTTGTTTCTATGTATCAGGTAGGCCAGGTATATTTCCTGGTCTTTAAAAAGTAGTGGCCTTGTGTAGAAGAGGTCCTGTGGTGCCACATAGCACACGTCACTCTTGTCACTAGAATCAGGTGCTCCAGAGGTATTTCCATGTGGGCTGTGTGCACCATTCTGTTATGGCAGAGTCAAGATTGCCTTTAGCGCAGGTGGTTGCATTGACCTGCTTTGCCTGCTGAAGGTGCACTGTCAGGGTTTGCTCCCCATGCTATTGATAGGCCCAGTTCCGCCCACCACAGCCTCATTGGTGGGCATGACCAGTACTCATCCTAGCTGTCTGCAGTTAGGCGGCCAAGTAACTGCAGGCACACCAAAGGGCAGGGCTTGCTCCTTGCCCAACTATCTAAGAAATCTGGTTGCAGGAGTTGTTGTCACACTGGTATTTGGTAATATCTCCCCACCTACCCAGGGCAGAAGTAATTTTAGAATGGCATAGGTCCAGCATAGGCTGCCTCCTGGGTGTGGCAGGGCAGGAGATGTCTTGTAGGGATAGGCCGGTTAGTTGGGTGGAGTGGGTCCACGAGAGAATGTTGGGATGGGGCAGGTAGTGCTAGCAAGGTAGATGGAGAGTGTTATCATTGGTTCCTGACTATCTAGGGTGGGGGAGGGGAAGATAAATGGTGTCTGCCAGTACTTTTGTTTCTAGAGAAATCTCCTACAGATAATAAATCTTCAAGTATACCTGAGGCAGTTTTCAAAATGCTGCTTCTATGTGGTGTCTCCTGCCAAGTTATTTAATATGCTGGCTCTTTAAGGGTGGGGTCTTGGTTTCCTATTGCCCTCAGGCTCTCCTGGATTTAAGCCTGCTGATTTTTAAAGCTCCTAGAGTTAAGCCCCCTGGTTTTTCAAAGCAAGACATTATGGGGACTTGTCCTCCCAGTGTGGGTCCCCAGGGCTGGGGATGCCCAGAGTGGGGGGTATGATCTTCTTGCTTCTTGATGCTTATGATGTCCCTCTCATTTGTGGTTAGTCACTCCAGAGGTTTAGTTCCCAACCACACATCTTTTCCCCTCCTACCTTTTCGGGTGGTCTTCTCCCTGGGACTAGCTGTGGAAGATTTGTTCTGCCAGTGTGCAGGTCATTTTCAGATTTAGTTGCATAGATGTATCTATTGACTTGGCGTGTCGGTGGGACAAGTTGAGCTCAGGATCTTTCTACTCAAGAGGCTCTCTGTTTGTCATTTTTCTATTAGGGTATTTGTCTTTTTGTTATTGATTTAGTATAATTCTTTATGAATTAAATTTCTGTAAAAAATTACATCAACTGTAATTCATGTAACTGTAATGTGTTATAAGACCATATGAAAATTGGGAGTGTGTATGGAGAAAACATTCTCCCTTTTCACCGTAGCAGACACTGTTGGTTGACAACCTGGTATCTATGACCCTCTTCTGTAGATGATGATATATTATCTACTAGTTGCTTTCTCATTTTTCATTCTTTCTTTCTTAACAGCACACCTGATTTAAATGGAGGTGCAAATGAATTTGTCTAAAAAGCTACTTCCTGGTTCTCTTTGTAGAATAGACAAACATGAGACATAATGCTCTTCTATGGGATAGGAATTGCTGTGTAGAATTCTGGAAAAACTCCTTTAGAGGGGACAAACTTAACTGGAATATATGTTTGAATTTCATCCTACTTACCCTTCCTGCCTGCAACATGGCCTCAGTGATAGGGGATGGTGGAGAAGGCATTACTCTGACCCTGAGGTGAAAGACACACCCTGAAAATGGAGATCAAAAATAAGGGAACTAAAGTAATAAAGGTTTTGTAGAGGGGCTGCATTTTTCCTAGACTGTCAATTTTCCTAAAATTTCTTGCTGCAGAAAAAATTCCTAATGGATTAAAAACCCATTCCATAGTGTTGCTGTTACATGTAGCCTAGCACAATTCTTAACTGATAAAGGGGCTATAAGAACTTTGATTTTGTTTAAGATGGCAAGAAAGTCCTATGCCACCATAAATTACTTCCTAAGAAAAATTTTAACATTTTACATCATATATTCAAATTAGATTTCTCCAAAAGAGAATAGACAATATGTTAGTCCAAATATCTTAATATTGACGAAATGGGAGATCAGGTTCCTTCCAGTAATTGTTGCCTTTTGTTTTTTGTTTTTGGAATATTTGATTGGAGGGATAAACTCAAGGACAGGTCTACAGAGGGGGCTTAAGTCACAAGTGACAACCCAGAGTTGTCAGAGGTGGGGATATTGCAGAAAACAAAACAGGTAAAATTCCTGCTTTTCTGAAACTTAGGCTTGTACTTTTGGGAGAGAGACTATTTATAGACCTCTGATTACATAAAATAGGGAATGGTAAATTAAATGAAGAAAAATTAGGCAGAATAAGGGGACTGCAAGTTCGGAATGCTTGGAGGTTGCCAGAGAGGTGGCTCTTAGGTAGACTTGTCAGTAAGGCTTTCCTCATGAGAGGATTGTTGAGCATCTGCATGAAGTGAGGAAATAAACCACAGGCCAGCTGTGTGGCAGAACTGTTCCAGGCAGAGGGACTACCCAGTGCAAAGACCTCTAGATCAGTGAGGAGCAAAGGAAGCATAAGAGAGAATAGGTGAGGGGAGAGAACAAGCTTGGGGACGACACCATGTTGGCCCTGTTAAAGACCTTTCGTTATTTTGAGACCTAAATATGTATATTTAAATGTAAATACAAATATATAAATATATATGTATATAATGTCACCTATAATGTATAAAGTGCATGGCAGATAGCTTGCGCCTTACAGAGGAAAGTGTTTAATAAATTTTTATATCTGACATACCAATATTCTTTGAACTACATGTAGATCAGCATTTGCCGTATGACAGTGTGTGAGTTTCTAAGAAGTGTCTCCTTTATTTCTGTGAATTTAAAGGAAATGTATTCCCTGTGCCACCTCCACTGGCTGGGTCCAACATTGTGAGCCGATGGTTCGTGAGCAGAGCATAGCTATGTTACAGCCCCACTCCTGTCCTTGGTGTTCACAATTGGCATGATCCCACAGGGTGGCCTTGGCAAGGACTCTGCCTTGATCATTTTATTTCTAGCCCTTACTATAATTTGCAGTTCTAAAATAATGGACATAGAATAAATTTATAGATGTCTCAGGTTGTTACATGAGTTTACTTATTTGAAGATCCCATCAGTTGTGTATCATCTTATTTTTCCTGAAAGTATTTTTAAGAATGATGTGTGAACATCAGCAGAGTAGTCATATAATTTTTTTTTCCATTCAAGTGTTTTTTTTCCCTCAAGAATGTGAATGAGGTTTTACACATCTTCCTGACTTCTTTGTCAGTGAAATAATAGATGGGGAAGCCAGGTGACAAAGCATTCTTTCTTTACTTCTGTTTCTTCCCTTTAGTTCCAGGATATCTTTCCTTTTCTTACATCAGGTAGTTATTATCAGACCCTGGTAATAGTTCCACTAGTCCCTTCTTGAAACATCATTTAAATTTTAGTGCCACGTTTGAATTATACCAGCATTTTAAACTCAAGGAAGACGTAGAGATTGTAAATTCCCATGATGTGAGGTTCTTCCTTTCACCATGATTAATACTTGCGGCAGGAAGGATGGAATAAAGAATATTGTGCATGCTGGAATTTTACAGTCACTCGTGTACCCTGGGGGGTGGAAGTTGCAAGGAAGCTCAGATTCCTGTTCTCTTTATATATACATCAATTTTTTTTTGAAAAAAAAAAAAAAGTTCAATAGGTCCAGGGAAGAGATTACTGAGTCTGCTCAGTCCTGCTGGTGTATGCCTGCTGAGCTGGGGTAGAGGGTCACACAGCTATCCTTGCCATGCTCCAAGGAGGAGGCCTGCTGTGGCTAAAGTATATGTTCTTATTAAATATATATCATGATGTACCTCTGTTGATATTGCTAAACTTCTACCATAAAAAGAGTTGCGTATAAACAACAGAGCTAAATTCAGGTTTCCTCAGGAACCTTAGCATTAAAACTTGCTTAATACAATATTAACCTAAGAGGTAGTTCTTTTTATATATTTTGTTGTTGTTGTTGTTTTGTTTTGTTTTGTTTTGTTTTGTTTTTTTGGCCCAGACACAAGTACACAGTGCAATTTTAAGTATTTGTAAAATTATGGTAAACTACATTGAAAACATACAGTTTTATGCTGTCAGTTACATTGACCAAACCTTGGTTTCCTTATTAAGAATAATATAACCAAAATTCTCACAGCTTTCTGCCAATTTGTAGGAATGTCTTTGTTCCTATACAAATATTCAATTTTCTTAGAAGGGGAAACAGTAAGAGCAACCTAACTTGTTATTTGCTGTGTATGTAACGAGCTCAGATGGTACATTGTGAATTCTGTTGCCTCAAATCTAGCTTAAGTAACATTATTTATTTATGGAATGGTTGTTTCTAATATAGGCAAATGAAAGTGGTTCTGTTAAATCTAAATTTTTTTTTAATGGAACTACTCTGTAACACAGTGTGGCATTGACTTACTACAGCATATATTTCTGATTCTAGATTCAAGAGTCAATATATTCTAACGTAACTGCAAAGCTCTAAGGAACTGTAATGCCAATGGATATATAAATAGGTGATATTCATCTTTATATATTTTAGTGTTTTCAGAGAAAACCATTGAAACCATAAAAAGTGAAAATTATCCACAGAATAATGTGAATGAATTAATATTATCTACAGGGTTTCTGACTTGTATATAATGCTGATGTTTACGTGAGTCTTTAAAAAAGACCACCATTTAGAATTACCATCGTTAAGGTTAAATCTTGCTTAGGTGATGGGTTATCCATCCCTGGCATATTAGCCATTTACTTCTAAGATGAAGCTATTTTATTCCTTGTCATCACATAGCCATAAAAATTGCAGGCAGTCAGAAGTTAGCAATGGCTGCTTCACAGACCCACAGCAATACTTAGTAACAGATTTTCAAAGCAGTTCAAAGAGTCCAGTTTCCATCTGTGTTTGGTGAAGGGTGCACAAACCTTGAGGCCATCTGAAAACTCAGCTTCATCTCTAACACTTGGAATAACAAAGGTGTTATTTTTCAAAGCTGCATTCTTCCCTCCTGGGGTGGCTGTGCAGATTCAGTTCAGGGAAGGTGGGAAACTTCAGAGCAGGTATTCTCCTTCTAGACTTTGCCTCCTTCAGGGAGTTCCTTTGAGGGTGTCACAATGGTGGCCTCCTGAATATGGGTTATTGCCAATAGAGGCCAAGAGTTAATGAACCTTATAGACAAATACCTTCTGATTTTCTGAGCAAAATATCTGTGTAGAACCAGCATCTCCTTTCTTCCAGATTGGGAGTGCTATTTAATCAGAAGAAAGTAGAGGGTGCTCTCTGCCCACATTATACTGAGGAATGCAGCACTAACATCAAAACTCCATTTCATTCAGCTACATTTCTAAAACTAAGGCTGCAAATGTTGGGAAAGAGATAGTTGAATGTCCTTGTCTTTGGTTTGCTATGAATGGGTGTAAGATTTTGATGGGTTATAATTATTTTTTTCTGCTTTTGTTTGGCATCTCATGTATTAATTATCTGGCATGCTCTTTGACATAGTGTCTTTATAAAAGACTAACATAAATTACACAAATGCACAATTAATGAGACATTAATGAGAATACAGATATTTGCTGTTTGCTATCTCTTTGTGATATATTCCTGTCATCCTAAGAAAGAAAAGTCAAGAACAAACATGAGCAGTTCACTCAGATGTGTTCTTTAATTTTTTACTTTCTGAGTTATTCTGATGTCTCAAAGCTTATTTGGAATTTTATTCTTAATTCCTTTTAGATAATTCAAATAATATCACATTATTTTTCTATTTACTCCAAATTCCAATAGCTAATGGGTAGTTTTATTTGAGAATATATTATCTGAAAAATATATACCTTTCATAAAAATCACTGATTGATCTAACATAAAACGTGCTTATGAGAACCAAAAGTTTTATTTTAAAGGGTTGACAAAAGACCCACTTTAATGTGAGAAAAGTGCAAGTTAATGATAGAGATCATAGAGCTTATATATAAGGATTATGTCATTATACCTAGGTTTTCTTATTTGTAAAATCCCTTCATAAATAAAACCCCTTAATAAATAAAATTTACTTATTTAGTACATAAATAACAAAAGTCCTTAGTAAGTAAAAAAAAAAAATGTACTTCTGACCTTACAATTAAAAACATTATTTTCATATGACAAAGCATTCTGTCTCAAGTTAAAAAAGAGATTTTCCGTGACCACATTTCAAGCATAATTAAGATAGATAAAAAACAAATGGATTAACATCAGGCGGTGAGCCCCTTCTCAGGGGGCTGTGGTACAAAGGGTTCGGCAGGACTGTACTGCTCTCAAGTTTCTGGTCACATCCCCACCCACGCTGAAGGCAGGCTATAAGCAGTAGTAGTCCTGAGCGCAGAATGGCACAAGGCAAGACTGCTGTACGTACAGAACCGACGTGGAAGAAGATATGATGACCAATCCGCTGCTGCTGCCTTTGCGTGTAAAACTCGCTTTCCTGTCTGTGCAATATTTCCCTATCGGTGCATGTACAAGGGCACTAAAATAAAGTGAAAAGCAAGGGCATAAGAAAAAGTCATAAGCAGATTATACATAAAAAGTGGCCATAATAAAACAGTGTAAGGGAAAGTACCCAAGAGCTGTTGGGATACCAAGTACATAATAATCTTCAGTACAGACCTGTGCCTTCCTTCACAGCACTCACAGTTTAGTGAGAAAGCAAAAATATATTAAAAAATAATAGTGTTGAGCATAGTAATGAAACAAACAAACAAACAAACAAACAAATAAATAAATAAATAAATAAAATACTAAGAATGCATATGGTAAGGTCAGCGAACTAAAGACATCTGGGGCAACGTAATTATGGAAAATGTATTGTTGTTTGAGGCTGGTTTTTGAAGTTCAGTTTATGCCAAACCAATTGATTTGAATGTATCATGATTTTTCTATCTCCTGGATCTTTGTTTTTCTCCAATATCTCTGAGTCCTATTTTTTTAAATCACGATTTCTGCTCATAAATCTTTTTTTAAATGTTTGTTTTGAGAGCGAGCATGAGCGGGGCAGGGACAGAGAGAAAGAGAAGGACAGAGAGAATCCCAAGCAGGAACCCTGCTTCTAGCTCAGAGCTCGATGCGGGCTTGATCTCATGCACCATGAGATCATGAGCTGAGCCAAAATCAAGAGTCAGATGCTTATCCGACAGCCAACCAGATGCTCCTTCTCATAAATCTTTATGTAATCATTCTGATATTAAAGCATAAAGGCAGTTCTTATGCTTACTTTATTAACTCTCTTAGATAAACTAAATCCATAACCTCTTACTGGATTGTGACCTTGATGAGGGTACAGGTTGTTGCTTATTTTGTCTCTGTATGTGTAACTCTTAGTAAAACTTACGAATATATTCATGAATGAACCTACAAGTCAATTAACATTGGGATATAGAGCTGGAATTTTTATTAGCCTAATTTCAAAAAGGTTCAGAAAAGTACAGAAGTGATGCCAGGGGAATGAAGCAAAGTGTGACATCCAGGGTCATAAGAGGGAGTTTAGGGAAGTGATTCAGCTAAAACCTGAAGCTCAGAACTAACTGCGATTTTGGGTAGTGGGCATGCAGAAATCTTCTTGGAATGATGCTTTAACCCAAGGACATTGAACATAAGAAAGATCAGTTGGGAGTTATTTTTGATCTTAATCTTTGATCTTACATAGTCAGCTTACAGGCAAACCCATTCATAAATATGGCCAGTTGATTTTCTCTCATTGATACAGTCATATTCTAGCCATGGTTCTCAACCCTTGAGCATTTAGAGATAATAAGGGCATTTTATCTATCTCGGTGGCTGGAGTAGGCCGGGGGCATTTAGTGAATGGGAGGCAGGAATGCTCCATGTTCTGTGATTCCAAGGATAGTCTGCCCCCTGGAAGAATCATTCTACCCTGGACTGCCAATAGTGTTTTTCTTGAGAAATCTTTTTAAAAGTCTTTCTCACTTTTCTAGAAAAGTTTAAAGATTTTTATTTTATTTGCTATATTTTTTACATTTTAAGTGTGTATTTTATGTCATAGTTCTAGAAATACTACCCCAAATCTATAGTATATTTTTGTAAAGCTCCATTTTTATGCTTATGAGTTAGTTTTTTTTCAATTGCAAATATACTGCATATTCATAATAGAAATGTCCAAAGAACAAAATTAAAAGCAAAGGTAATTTTTCCTCCAGAGAGTCATACTATTAACATTTTTAACATTTCGATGTTTCTCTTTTCAGGTTTGTGTGTCTGCGTATATACATATTAAAAAGTGTCAAATTGCATATATTGCTTATAATATATTTTTGCTAACTATAAAATAAATCAAGAACAATTTTCTAAGCTAGAAGATAGTTTTAATGGAATTATTTTAGATGGCTGCATAGCATTACATCGCATAATACACATTTTTTCATGTAAATAATGTTGAGAAGTATATCATGGTATCTAAGTCATTGAGCTTGCCCCATGTGATATCCCAAAGGTAAATTCGAGGAAAGAGAGAGAGAGAGAGAGAGAGAGAGAGAGAGAGAGAAAGAAAGAAAGATTGGGAGACAGAAGGCTCTCATGGTATTTAGATATTTATTTTTTTTTTTTATAGGAGACCAATAGAAGCAGAAGTGTTCTGTTTTTACTTCTACTTGTGTCAGTAACCTCTCATTTGTAATGTATATACATTTACTCAAGTTAAGTAGAAGGGAAATGGTGTTTAAATGCATGGAAGAATACTGAGACTAAGAATTGAAAATGGGAGCTGGAGGGGCCCCTGGGTGGCGCAGTCGGTTAAGCGTCCGACTTCAGCCAGGTCACGATCTCGCGGTCCGTGAGTTCCAGCCGCGCGTCGGGCTCTGGGCTGATGGCTCAGAGCCTGGAGCCTGTTTCCGATTCTGTGTCTCCGTCTCTCTCTGCCCCTCCCCCGTTCATGCTCTGTCTCTCTCTGTCCCCAAAATAAATAAACATTGAAAAAAAAAGTTAAAAAAAAAAAAAGAAAATGGGAGCTGGAGAGTTCAGAGCTGAGGCTATTGGTTCAGGCTCATGACCTCCAGGTCCAATCACCTTTCCTTCTGTGGAGGAATCTGACTCAAGACAGATTGAGGAATTTCATAATAGATCAGGGAGAGAAGCAGTCTCCTGGTTTCATAGGTCAGGTTCCTTTCACTCTTAGCATGTTATTGGCTCTTTGATTCAGCATTATAAGACAAAATTCTTGGCAGTCAGCTGCTGACTTACTCATTCTTAATTCTCAGAGATTAAGACATTGAAGACACACACACGCACACACAAATAATTGCTGAATAGATAAGTAAATACATAAATAGGTGAATGTATTATGTAAGTGTATGAAGAAGCATTTAGAGACTGGCTGTGTACATCTAACACATGAATGATACTTACTGGGCTATCAGATTTGGTCATCTACATGTAAGAGCAATTGACTTATTCTCTGATTCTTTTTCTTAGATAGCTGTTTTATAAAATGATCATGAATGTCAACAGTAGCAAGAATGACAGAGAAAGGCAAATTTTTATGTATGGTGATTCCAGATAGTCTTGGAGATAATTCCAGCTAGAATCTTATATATTTACAGATAGAGAATGAATGACTCTCCTAGAGGGATACTGTGCAGTAAAAAAGATCACTGGATTGGGGAGCCTGTGTGGCTCAGTCAGTTAAGCGTCCGACTTGGGCTCAGGTCATGATCTCACGGCTTGAGTTCGAGCCCCGTGTCGGGCTCTGTGCTGACAGCTCAGAGCCTGGAGCCTGCTTTGGATTCCGTGTCTCCCTCTCTCTCTGCCCCTGCCCTGCTTAATCTGTCTTTTTCTCTCTCAAAAATAAATAAACATTAAAAAAATTTAAAAAAAAGGTAACATATGAACAAGTTGGATTCTCTTTTTCTTTTTGAGAACCTTATCACCTGATACTCTTCAAAAAGTATCTATCTATAAGAATAAACTGAATCTCTGGTAACTGAAGAGTCTAGATTTTTAGTATGATCTAGTTTCCGTAAGAGGCAATAAAGAGATTATTGAAACATTCCTCCCTGATTTCACCTTTCTATGATCGTCTCTATCGACAGAGACAAATAATGCTCATTAAATATCCATGTGCTTTTCTATGTTTTCCAGCATCAGTTGCAGTTAGATGTGACCATGTGATCGTGTTCTGGCAAACAGGAAGGTAAGTGGAAGTTGTGAATTACTTCCTTAGCACTGTGTTTCTCCTTGATCTTTCTTTTCCCGGCCAATAAAACATAGGAGGCCACATGTTAGGATGGCAAATTTCAGATTACTGTGGGAGTTGGCCTGGATCTCTATGTTCTCAGAAGGAGAACAATCCCTTTTTACCCACAAGGAACTCTGGTTGAATGACAAGCTGTGATAAACAACTGAGATTTAAGAGTATATTTTACCACAGTGTAACTTAGCTCATCTTGACTCATATATCCTTACATTGTGGCTTTCCTGTCATATCACCATTTAGAAAATTGACATAAATTTAGTAAGGACATAAAATGTATATAGCTAGACCAGCTTTGAAAATGTTAGTTATTTTGTATAGTTGCTTAGTGTTATTCTATTAATCTTACAAGGGAAAGCTGATAAAAATTCCTGGAACTTTTTCTTGGCTCAAAACAGCTAGTGGCTTAATTGCACTTCTCAGATATTTTTTGTGGTTGAAATAGTATAGTCTTGAAATAGTATAGCAACAGTTTGTTCTGTGTAACTTATACATGTTGATTTATTGAGAGTGTTTTCTATGGAATATTTTTCTAATATTGTATTGTATTATATTGTATTATATTGAAAATTGCCCTGTGAGATCATTCCAATTATGTACTTGATATATCTTCATGTGGATGCCTTAAAGTTGAAGTTCTTTGAAATTTACCTCTTCATCTTACCTCCTTCATTTCCTCCCTGCCCAAACATGTTCTACTCCTTTATCGGGTAAAAATAAAAATATTTGTATAATTTTCCTAGCTACAAAGCTTTGAGTCATCCCAAATTCATTTTTTCCTTTGTTTGTTAAATAAAATTTATCCCAAAGTTCTGTTGATCCTACTCCATAATCTCTCTATTAATTACTTTAATTAAAACTGTTAATATTTGTTACTTGGGTTATAGGTACAGGTCATCTTGTTTCTCCTACTGGATCCATTCTGTACATTTCCGCTGGAATGCTCACATCATCACATCTTTTCTCTGCTTAAAAACCTCCAAGATATCATTGCCCTTTGGATGAGGACTCTAAAGTCTTAGAATGATCAATGTCTTATGATCTACATAGTTAGCATTGATTCCTGCCACTCTTACTTCTTATACTCAGGTTTCAAGGCCACCCCGTTTTGTGCTTTGCACTCATCTCCTGATATTCATGCTTGTTCACACCTTGATGCATTGACTGTCTCCTCTGCATAGATACTGTTCACTCCTCTGCTTGACAAAAAGTATTCTCTTCCCTCAAGGTACCCTGTTCACTGTAACGCTGCTATGATACCACAAATTTCTTTTGATGTTGTAGGTTCCTTTCTTTTCTAAACTCCCTGGGTATACTTCCCATACTCTTAATATCACTTAAGTTTTTAAAATTAACTTTTATATTCTACTTTATAGCTATTTTTTATTATAACTTCTGAAGAGGAGAGTATAAATATCATTCATCCTATACCCTCAGGACCAATCAATAAGAAACCTTTATTTAATCATAAACTTTTTATTATTAGTTATTATTAGTTATTTATTATTATATTATTTATTATTAGTTATTGAAGTAAATTATTAAAAAAGAGAGAGAGAGAGGTTGTGTGTGGGTGAAGTCCAGAGAGAGAGAATCCCAAGCAGGCTTCTCCTGTCAGTGTGGAACCTGACATGGGGCTCCATCCCACACGAACTGTGAGATCATGACCTGAGCTCAAACCAAGAGTCGGATGCTTAACCATTGGAGTCACCCAAGCACCCGAATAAGAAGCCTTCTAAAAATAAATAAAATGAAATGTATTATGTTATACATGTTTTTAATAAACAATTGTTGCTGCTTGCTATAGCAGGAGACTGAAAACTAGGAATCTCAGTCGAGAGAGCAGAGATTTACTTTTCAAGATAAGGTACTTTCATGTGATTTTGACTAGAAATTGTGGCAAAAAGGATTCTGGAAAATCTGTTGGGATTTAACAATGCAATAGTTATTGGTTAGATATAATTCAAATAATTTCCAGTGATACTGAAGCTGTGTGGAATTGGGTGCTTAGCTCATATATTTTATGTAAGAATGCATTGTCTGTTGCAAAAATGAATTTGACATTAGCTTCTTGAGCACGTACAGGAAATCCTAAAGCCATAACATTTCCAACAACAATCTAAGGCATATAGATGTAATGGAGAAATTCTGGCTAAGAAAATACTAGAGGCACCAAAGAGCCATGATTTCCCATGTAAACTAATTTAAAATGGGACATAAAATAGTGAAAGCTCCAGAAATATATGACAGTGCTAAAGTTCACTGTGATAAGACTGAGTTGGAGGAGACCTTGAAATTCGTGTTTAAATTGCGTCAACTCTAGTGGTAGTGCAGCTGTGAAAGATTTGCGTATTAGATCTTTTTTTTAAATTTTTTTTTTAATGTTTATTTATTTTTGAGACAGAGAGAGACAGAGCATGAACGCGGGAGGGTCAGAGAGAGGGAGACACAGAATCTGAAACAGGCTCCAGGCTCTGAGCTGTCAGCACAGAGCCTGACGTGGGGCTCGAACTCACGGACCGCGAGATCATGACCTGAGCCGAAGTCGGCCGCTTAACCGACTGAGCCACCCAGGCGCTCCTGCGTATTAGATCTTTAAGACAAGTGAGGATGACTGTAATCCAAACTACCCTTGAAAATCCTTTATATAGATGCCACCTTCGAGCTCAACATGAAATTTGTCAGTATTTCTAGCTTTAGGATATATTGCTGTTCCTTCATGTGAACATTCAATAAAGAATTTCAGTAGAGATCCCCTTCAGTAGGGATCATTTTATATGAAAAAAATTATACTAAACCATGAGAATAACATTAGAATTAATGTGGAACAAGAGAAGAGCTCAGTTAGCCTTCAATGTTAGGTTCGCAATGGTATAAATATTGGGTAAAATGGTGGGCTGAATTTCCTTGACATTTAATTGTTTTTCTTTCTGCAAAATATGCATTTTATGACATCCACTCTATATACAATTCAATGACTTTATTATTCTGTCCATACTATAATCTGTTTGTTAATTTGGCAAAGGCCATGATGTCATACCCTTGTAAAATACATTCTGCCCCTTAATTAGAGTTTGTTGTTTCAAAAATTCTTGATTATGAGGAAGCAGAGCAGGAGACCTGTCCTCTAATTCAAGCCAAGAGCTGATCTGAGAACACTAGTTCAATAACATCATGTTGAAATAGAAAAAGGACACTTTAATTATTTAAATATTTTTAATGAGTACCCTTTTGCTATCTGGAAATCACAAACTTTTTATATCAAATTAACCAATGGCATTCAATTTTTAAAAGCGATAAACCTGCTACTTCAAAGAAAAGCACAGCTAACATTCGATAATAATCTTATGTTTAATATGATCTATGCTTGAGGCCAATTTATTACCCTCTTTTCTCCAATTTAATTTTAATTCACATTCGGGGGATTTTTACTTAATGCTATCGTTAGTAAATTATTTAATTCTTCTTGTCTATACTGGGCAATTATTTTTGTTCTTTTCATAATATACTCATTAGAAGAGAAGTGGCAGAAAAATGGTGAGTCCTTATTGTTTTAATACTTTTTAATTTTAAAGCATGAAGATATTCCTAATTTATGGAATTAAAGCAGGAACCATATGTGAAAAGCTAAGTAATAACATTGATACGATATAATATGACTAATATTAAACTTTTATTTAAAATAATAATTGTTTGAACTTAGTGGGTTTTTTGTTGGCAATATGTTGATAATATGACAGGTGCATTTACAAAAAAATTCATATAAACAAATCAAATAATCCTGGAGAGTTGATGGCACATGTGAAATCATCAGAAGGAGGTAGGTGATTATTTTAGCCCAATTCTAATGTTTTTTTTTTTCAAAGAGCTAACGTCTAAGCTTATTTCCACTCCTGAAATAGTATGAAGTCATTTAAATTACAATGAGGCAAAAGGAAATGACCATGATTTAGGCTGGACAGTTGTTGACAGAGATCTCTCAGAAAATTTTGATAAAATGATACTGTTAGGACCTCTGTGAAATCAAACCATTTTAAAGAAATTTAGGGTATAAAATGGAGCTTGTTTTGGATGTGTTATCTAATGCAGATGTGATGCAGTGACAACAGGTAGTAGTAATATGAAAGTGTAATTGCATATATTGGCTCCTGTAAGTTCTAAATCTTAAGTAGATGTTAGAGATTTTGTTTTGGATTCTTCTGTTTATCATTACGTATACCAGAAAAGTCTAATGTCAGGTAAAGAAGAAAGAGCAGGAGGATGGGTGGGGACAGATGAGAAGGATGGAGAAGAGGGGAAGATCCACAGTGTCTTTGTTTGCCCTCATGTGATTTCAATGTGACTATGTGTCTAGCCAAATAATGGAATTTATTCATAATTTTATATAGTCGGAAGTAATCTAGCCCCCATAAAATTTACATACAAATGGCTTAAAATGACTCTTGTAAAGAAGATAACACAAGTAATACAAGCACAAATAACAAAAAACTGATCAACAGACTACAATTTCTTTCAGTTATAATGCATGATGAAACAATGATAGTGACGAAAAGTGAGCAAACACAAGGTGATATTATTAAGATTTTCCAAGACTCTTGGAAACATTCATTTATATATTATAAAGACTGAACCTCATCCTTTGTGTATATATTATGTTGTACATATTATGCAATGATAGATATATCATTTTCATCTGTTACTACCATCTATTACTACCAAACATAGAAATAAACTAAATTTAGAACCTGACAATGAAAGTTATTTATCCACAAATATTAAACAATGTTTTATGTTTTTGAAAAACACGAAGGGGCACCTGGGTGGCTCAGTCGGTTAAGCATCCGACTTCAGCTCAGGTCATGATCTCGTGGTCTGTGAGTTCAAGCCCTGCGTCGGGCTCTGGGCTGATGGCTCAGAGCCTGGAGCCTGCTTACGATTCTGTGTCTCCCTCTCTATCTGCCCCTTCCCCGTTCATGCTCTGTCTCTGTCTCAAAAATTAATAAACATTAAAAAAAATTAAAAAAAAGAAAAGAAAAACATGAAGCATATATAATTAAACAGCTCATAGGAAAATATGTAATTAGAGATCATACAATATTCATATAAAAATTTTTGTGCCATTAATTAGCAAAAAAATAAGACAACAATAATGATAATATATTAATTTATTATTATATTAATATATTGTACAATATTGATATATTGTAATGATATTGATTATATTAATATGTAATACATAATATTAATATATACTATTATAAATGAATTGAGCATACACAGGATACAAAATTAATACACAGAAATCTGTTGCATTTTTATACACTAATAGAAAAATAGCAGAAAGAAATGAATAAAATAATCCCATGTACAATTGCACCAAAATTAACAGAAGACCTAGGAATAAACTTAACCAAAGAGGTGAAAGACCTGTAATTCAAGAAGTATAAAACACTGATGAAAGAAATTGAAGATGACAAATGGAAGATACCTATGCTCATGGATTGGAAGAACAAATATTATTAAAGTGTCCATACTACCCAAAGCAATTTGCACACTTAATGCAGATTAAATACTAACAACATTTATATTAAATTAATATTAATGTTAAAATACCAACAACATTTTTTAGATTTGAACAAATAATACTAAAATTTGCATGGAACTGCAAAAGACCCCAAGTAGCCAAAGCAATCTTGAGAAAGGAAAACAAAGTTGGATGTATTACAATTCCAGATTTCAAGATAAACTAAAAGCTGTAGCAATCGAAGCAGTATGGTATTGACACCAAAAGAGGTAGGTGAATAGAATAAACCAGAAAGTCCAGAAATAAACCCAAGCTTATATGGTCAAATTAATCTACAACAAAAGAGGCAAGGATATACAATGGGAAAAAGACAATCTCTTCAACAAATGGTTTTGGGAAAACTGGACAACTTCAAGCAAAAAAGTGAAATTGGACCACTTTTTTTTTGTAATATGAAATTTTTTGTCAAATTGGTTTCCATGCAATACCCAGTGCTCATCCCCAACAGGTGCCCTCCTCAGTGCCCATCACGTACCCTCCCCTCCCTCCCACCCCTCATCACCGCTCAGTTTATTCTCAGTTTTTGGCTCTCTCCCTCTCTTTTTTTTCCTTCCCGTCCCCCATGGTCTTCTGTTAAGTTTCTCAGGATCCACATAAGAGTGAAAACATATGGTATCTGCCTTTCTCTGACTGACTTATTTCACTTAGCATAATACCCTCCAGTTCCATCCACATTGCTGCAAATGGCCAGATTTGATTCTTTCTCATTGCCAAAAAGTATTCCATTGTATATATAAACCACATCTTTATCCATTCATCAGTTGATGGACATTTAGGCTCTTATTATTAGCCATAATTAAGCTCAATTATTAGCCATAATTTGGCTATTGTTGAAAGTGCTGCTATAAACATTGGGGTACAAGTGCTCCTATGCATCAGCACTCCTGTATCCCTTGGGTAAATTCCTAGCAGTGCTATTGCTGGGTCATAGGGTAGATCTATTTTTAATTTTGTGAGGAACCTCCACACTGTTTATCAGAGTGGCTGCACCAGTTTGCATTCCCACCAACAGTGCAAGAACCACTTTCTTATACCGTATACAAAAGCACTCAAAATAGATTAAATATCTAAATGTGAGACCTGAAACCATTCAATTCCTAAAAGAAAACATAGGCAGTAATTTCTTTGACATTAGCCAGGGACATTTTTCTGGATTATGTCCCCTCAGACAAGGGGGAACAAAAGCAAAAATAAACTATTGGGACTACATCAAAATAAAAAGCTTTAGCACAGTAGAGGAGACCACGAACAATATAAAAAGGCAACCAACTGAATAGTTGATGATTTATATGATAAAGGGGTAATGATTTATAATGCAAATGATTTATATGATAAAGGGGTAATATTCAAAATACATAAAGAATTTATACAACTCAACACCAAAAAAACCCATATAATTTCATTAAAAATAGACATAGGGCTTGAATAGACATTTTTCCAAAGAAAACATACAGATAGCCAACAGATAAATGAAAAGATGCTCAACATCACCAATCATCAGGGACATGCAAATTTAAACCACCATGAGATACCACTTTTTATATACCTGTCAGAATGGTTAATATCTGTAATATTTGTAACAGAAACAAATATTGGTGAGAATGTGGAAAAAAAGAAACCCTTGTGCTTTGTTGGTAGGTATGTGAATTGGTTGAAGAAAATGTGGAAAGCAGTGTGGAGTTTCCTCAAAAAATTCAAAATAGAATTATCATATGATCCAGTAACTGCACTGTTGGTATTTACCCAAAGAATACAAAAACACTAATTTGAAAAGATATATGTAACCCTATGTTGACTGCAGTATTTACACTAGCCAAAATATGGAAGCAGTTCAAGTGTCCATTAATTGATGAGTGGATAAATAAGGTATATATATATATATATATATATATATATATATATATATAGGTGATGAGGATTAAGGAGTACACTTGTTGTGATGAGCACCCGATGTCGTATGGAAGTGTTGAATCACTATATTTGTACACCTGAAACTAATATTACACTGTATGTTAACTATTTGGAATTTACAAACAAAAAAAGATTCCAAACATATTGGAATATTTAGCAATAAAATACTTTGAATACCAGCCCAATATACATATTTTATTATTTTAGTCATATTAAATACATATTACTTTATTTATTTTTGAGACAGAGAGAGACAGAGCATGAACGGGGGAGGGGCAGAGAGAGAGGGAGACACAGAATCGGAAGCAGGCTCCAGGCTCTGAGCCATCAGCCCAGAGTCCGACACGGGGCGCGAACTCACGGACCGTGAGGTCGTGACCTGAGCCAAAGTTGGACGCTTAACCGACTGAGCCACCCAGGCGCCCCTACATATTACTTTTTGAATATATTACATACATTTAAAAATACATAAAAATTAAGTTAATCTGAAATTTAAATAATTTTTAATATACTACTCATTATTAACATGTATTAGTATATATGTCTTTATGAAATAAAATTAACATACAGTGTTGTATTAGTTTCAGGTATACAATATAATGATTCAACAATCCTACACATTTCTCACTACTAATTACAGTAAGTGTACTTTTAATCTCCTGCACCTTTTTCACCAATCCTTCCAACTACCTTCCTGCTGGCAGCCACCAGTTTGTTCTCTGTATTTAAGAGTTTGTTTTTCTGTGTGTTTCTTTTTTTCTTTGTTCATTTGTTTTGTTTCTTAAGTTCCACCTGTGAGTGAAATCATATGATTTTTGTCTTCCTCTGACTGATTTATTTCACTTATTGTAATACTTTGTAGCTTTATTCATGCTGTTACAAATGGCAAGATTCTATTCTTTTTTTATTCTATTCTTCTTTTATATATATATGTATGTATACATACATATGTATATATATATATATATGTATACACACACAACACACACAGACACACATACACACACACACACACACACACACACACACACATGCCACTTCTTATTTGTCCACTCATCAGTTGATGGACACTTAGGCTTTTTCCAAAATAGGGAATTTTCCATAATTTCCATAATTTGAATTACTCTTTATCGAAAGGTTACTTTGGATAAATATCTAGTAATGCAATTATTGGACCATAGGGTAGTTCTGTTTTTAACTTTTTGAGGAACATTCATACTTTTTTCCAGAGTGGCTGCACCAGTTTGCATTCCCATGATCAGTGAAGAGGAGGATTCCTCTTTCTACACATGCTCACCAACACTTGTTGTTTCTTATGTTGCTGAATGTAGCCATTTGGATAGGTGTGAGGTGGTATCTCATTGTAGTTTTGATTTGCATTTCCCTGATCAGTGATGTTGAGCATCTTTTCATGTGTCTGTTGGCCATCTGTATGTCTTCTTTGTAAAAAAAAAAAAGATGTCTTTTCATTGTCTTCTGAACATATTTTAATTGGATTATTCATATTTTGGGTGTTGATTTTTATAAGTTCTTTATATATTTTGGATACTAATCCTTTAATGGATATGTCATTTGCAAATATATTCTCCCATTCTGTAGGTTGCTTTTTAGTTTTGTTGATTGTTTCCTTCACTGTGCTAAAGCTTTTTATTTTTATGTAGTCCCAATAGTTTATTTTTGCTTTTATTTACATTACCTCAGGAGACCTATCTAGAAAGAAATTGCTGCAGCCAATTTCAAAGAAGTTACTACCTATGTTCTCTTCTAGGATTTTAATCGTTTCAGGTCTCATATTTAGATATTTAATCCATTTTGAATTTATTTTGGTGTATGTTGTAAGAAAGTGGTCCAGTTTCATTCTTTTGCTTGTTGGTGTCCAGTTTTCCTAACACCATCTGTAGGAGAGACAGTCTTTTGCCTACTGGATAGTCTTTACTACTTTGTCAAAGATTCGTTGACCGTATAATTGTGAATTTATTTCTGGGTTTTCTATTTTGTTCTTTTAAACTATGTGTCTGTTTTTGTGCCAGTACCATAGCGTTTTGGTTACTGCAGCTTTGTAATATAACTTGAAGTTTGGAATTGTGATGCCTCCAGTTTTGCTTTTTCTTTTTCAATATTGTTTTGGCTACTGGGATCTTTTGTGGTTCCAAACAAATTTTAGGATTGTTTTTTTCTAGCTCTGTGAAAAATGCTAGTGATATTTTTATTATTATTTTTTTTTATTTTTTTTTTCAACGTTTATTTATTTTTGGGACAGAGAGAGACAGAGCATGAACGGGGGAGGGGCAGAGAGAGGGAGACACAGAATCGGAAACAGGCTCCAGGCTCTGAGCCATCAGCCCAGAGCCTGACGCGGGGCTCGAACTCCCGGACCGCGAGATCGTGACCTGGCTGAAGTCGGACGCTCAACCGACTGCGCCACCCAGGCGCCCCTAAATGCTAGTGATATTTTTATAGGGATTACATTAAATATGTAGATTGCTTTGGTTAATATTGACATTTTAACAATATTCTTCCAATCCATGAGCATGGAGTCTTTCCATTTCTTTCTGTCATCTTCAATTTCTTTCATCAGTGTTTTATCATTTCCAGGTCTTTCACCACTTTGGTTAGATTTATCCCAATGTATCTTATTGTTTTTGTTGCACTTGTATACGTGATTAATTCCTTAATTTCTCTTTTTGCTGCTGCACCCTGGGTGTATAGAAATGCAACAGATTTCTTCTGTATGTTGATTTTGTATCCTAGCCTTTACTGAATTCGTTTATCAGTTCTAGTAGTTTTTTGGTGGAGTTTTTTGGGTTTTCTATATTTGGTATCATGTCATCTGTGAATACTGAAAGTTTGACTTCTTCCTTGTGGTTCTGGATGCATTTTATTTCTTTTTGTTGTTTGATTGTTCTGGACAAGACTTCTACTACTGCGTTGAACAAAAGTAGTGCCAGTGGACATCCTTGTCTTGTTCCTGATTCTAGAGAAAATGCTCTGAGTTTTTCTCCATTTAAGATTACACTAATTGTGCATTTTTCATACATGGCCTTTATTATGTTGAGGTACGTTCACCCTACTTTGTTCAAAGTTTTTATCATGAATGGTTGTTGTAGTTTGACAAATGCTTTTCCTACATCTATTGAAATGATCATATGGTTCTTATCCTTTCTTCTGTTAATGTGATGTATCATGTTATTGATTTGCAAAGATTGTACCACCCTTGCAACCCAGGAACAAATCCCATTTGATTGTGGTGAATTATTTTTTTAATGTTTTGTTGAGTATTTTTTGAGGATATTTGCATCTATATTTATCAGAGATATTGGTTGGCAGTTCTCCTTTTTTTTGTGGTGTCTTTATCTGGATTTGGTATCAGGGTAATGCTGGCCTCATCAAATGAATTTGGAAGTTTATCTTCCTTGTCTATTTTTTGGACTATTTTGAGAAGAATAGGTATTAACTCTTCTTAAATGTTTGGTAGAATTTGTCTACGAAGCAGTTTGGTCTTGGACTTTTGTTTGTTAGGAGTTTTTAAATTATTGATTCAATTTCTTTGCTCGTTATCAGTCTGTTCAAGTTATTTATTTCCTCCTGTTTCAGTTTTGGTAATTTACATGTTTCTAGGAATTTATTTCTTCTAGATTGTCCAATTTGTTGGCATATAGTTTTTTCATAATATTCTCTTATAATTGTTTGTATTTCTGTGGTGTTTGTTGCTATTTCTCCTCTCTCACTTGTGATTTTATTTATTTGGGTCCTTTCTCTTTTCTTTGTGATGCCTGGCTAGAGGTTTATCAATTTTATTTTATTTTTTTTCAAAGAACCAGCTCCTGATTTCATTGATCTGTTCTTTTTTTTTCTTTCTTTTTATTTTTTTTTAGTTCTATATCATTTCTCCTCTAATCTTTATTATTTCCTTCCTTCTGCTGGCTTTAGGCTTCATTTGTTGTTCTTTTTATAGCTCCTTTAGGTGTAAGGTTAGGTTGTTTATTTGAGATTTTTCTTGCTTTTTGATATAGGCCTGTATTGCTGTAAACTTCTCTCTTAGAACAGCTTTTGCTGCATTCCAAAGATTTTAAACCATTGTGTTTTAACTTGCATTTGTTTCCATCTATTTTTTTAAAGTTCTTCTTTGATTTCCTAATTGACCCATTCATCGTGTAGTAGCATGTTTTTTAACCTCCATGTATTTGTGTTCTTTCCAGATTTGTTCTGTGATTGACTTCTAGTTTCATAGTGTTATGGTCAGAAAAAGGTGCATGGGATGACTTCAATCTTCTTGTATTTGTTGAGGCCTGCTTTGTTGCCTCATATGTTATCTGTTCGTGAACTCGAAAAGAATGTATTTTGCTGTTTTAGGATGCAGTGTTCTGAATGTATCTGCTGACTCCATTTGGTCCAGTGTGTCTAAAGCCATTGCTTCCTTGTTGATTTTCTGTTTAAATAATCTGTCCACTGATGTAAGTGGGGTGTTAATGTCCCCTACTGTTATTGTATTACTATCGGTTAGATCCTATATGTTTTTATTAATTGTTTTATGAATTTGGGTGTTTCCTGTTGGGTGCATAAATATTTACAGTTGTTATATCTTCTTTTGGAATTGTCCCTTTTGTTATTATATAGTGCCCTTCTTTGTCTCTTTTAACAGTCTTTGTTCTTAAAACCTCGTTTGCCTGATATAAGTATTGCTACTCTGGCTTTCTTTTAATGGCCATTTTATGATAAATATTTCTCCCATCTCCTCACTTTCAATCTGTGTGTGTCTTTAGGTCTGAAATAAGTCTCTTATAGACAGCATATAAATGGGTCCTTTTTTTTTAATCCATTCTGATACCCTGTATCTTTTGATTGGAGAGGTTAGTCCCTTTACATTATCAAAGTAATTATTGATAGATGTATATTTATTGTCATTTTATTACTTGTTTTGTGGTTGTTTCTGTATAATTTTCTATGATTCTTTCTCTTTTTCATACTTTGTTGATTTTCTTTGGTGATATATTTGGATTTCTTTCTCATTATTCTTTGCATGTTTATTAGTGTTTTGGATATATAGTTACTATTAGGCTTTTATATAACCTCTTCTGCATGTAACAGTCTATGTTACATTTTATGATTGTTTATGGTTGAACACATTCTTTTCTCCTCTCCTCCTCACATTTTAGGTATGTGTTATTATACTTTATATCCTTTTTTATGAGTTTCTTGGCTAGTGTTTTACAGAAATATTCATTTTTACTGCCTTTGTGTTTTCTTTATACTGTCACTTTTGGTCTTTCTTTTCTATTCAGAGTCCCCTTTAATCTTTCTTGCAGGGCTGGTTTAGTGGTCATGAATTCCTTTCGTTTTTGTTTGGGGGAATTCTTTAACTCTTCTTCTATTCTGAATGATAGCCTCGCTGGATAGATTATTCTTGGCTGCAGATTTTTCCCATTCAGCACATTGAATATATCATGCCCTTCCTTCCACCTTGCCAGGTTTCTGTGGAGAGCTCTTCAGTTAGCCTTATGGGTCTTCCCATGTAAGTCGGGAACTTCTTTTGTCTTTTCTTTTCTTTTTTTATTAATTTTTTAATGTTTACTTATTTTTGAGAGAGAGAAACAAACAGCAAGTGGGGGAGGAACAGAGAGAGAGAGAGAGAGAGAGAGAGAGAGAGAGAGAGAGGGAATCTGAAACAGGCTTCAGGCTCTGAGCTGTCAGCACAGAGCCCGACATGGGGCTCAAACCCACAAATTGTGAGATCACGGTCTGAGTTGAAGTCAGATGCCCAACCAAGTGCCCCGGGGACTTCTTTTGTCTTGAGGCTTTTAGGATTTTTTCTTTATCGTTATATTTTGCAAATTTAACTACAGTGTATCTTGGTGTAGGCCTACTTTTGTTCATTTTGTTGGGAATTCTCTTTACCTCCTGGATCTGGTGTCTGTTTCCTTCCCCAGATTAGGAAAGTTTTCAGCCAAAATTTCCTCAAATAAATCTGTCCTCTTTTCTCTCTCTTCTTCTTCTTTTGAGACTCATATATAATGAATGTGATTATGTTTGATGGAGTCATTGAATTCTCTAAGTCGGTTCTCATGTTGCGTAATTCTTTTTTCTCTCTTTTGTTCAGCTTCATTGCTTTTCATTACTTTGTCTACTAGATCATTAATTCATTCCTCTCCTTCTCCCAGCCTGCTGTTCATTGCATCAAGCGTGTTTCTAATCTTGTTTATTGTACTCTTTATTTCTGATTAATTCTTTTTTAACTCTTATCCCTGTGGTAAGGGTCTCACTGATGTCTTCCATTCTTTTCTCAAGTCCAGTGAGTATCCTTTTGATTGTTGCTTTAAATTCTCCATCAGGCATGTTACTTATATCTGTTTTATTTAGATCTCTGGTGTGACTTTATCTTGTTTTTTCATTTGGGAAAAATTCCTCTGTCCTGTCATCTTGTCTAAGTTTCTGGCTGCTTCTCTGTGTTAGAAAAACCAGTTATGTCTCCTGCTCCTGAAAGTAGTAGCCTTAAGATGAAGAGGTCTTGTAGTACCCAGGGCTGGCACGTCAGAGAGTGTCTGCTGTGTACAGTCTGCTCTTGTGTTCTGGCTGCACCTATCCTTCAGACTAGTCATTTGCAGAGGCCCTCCTTGCCTCTTGTGGACAGAATTTGGTCCCTGTGCTGAATGTGGTGAGTTTTAACTAGGTATACGCTAATCTGTGAAATGAGACCTGTCACTACCTCCACCAGAACTGAGGCTTTGCAAAATCTCTGAGAGATGTGGTGTGGACAGCGGTTTGTGCTGGTTTCTGGGGGAGAGGCTCACCAGGCTATGACTGAGGTAGGTGTGACTGAGAAGGTAAGTTCCACTGAAGTGCATCGATGTAGAGCTTAGTGTAAGTAAGTTAGGCAGCCATTATCCATGCTCTTATGCTCCCTGCAGGGACTCCCGGCTTATGCTGAGAGATGGGGGAGGCAAGTGGCACCAGCCAGCTCCTTTGTTCCCATAGAGGTGTCTTCCTGAAGGTTGCCTCTCCCCGTTGTGTGCCCCAGGTGCTCTTCAGATGATTGTTTCCACGCTGTATGCCCCTGGGTTGTTTGCATTCTCTCCAAGAATAGCACAGTGCCCTCTAGGCTGTATCCTAGCTAAGTCCAGTGACCTTTAAAACTCCATGCTTTAAGCCCTGCAGGTTGCAAGAACTCATGAAGTTCAGTTCCTCTCATTTTCTAAACCAACAGCTCTGGGGAAAGCTTCTCTTTGTGTGTTCTTCGGGTGCCCTTCTCTCTCTCTTTCTTGTCCTTCTCTGTGACAATGGCTACCTTCTCTCTGCAGCAGCTAAGATCCAATTCTCCCCAAACCATGACTCCATACTTCTTACCTTCTTCAAGATGACCTCTTCTCTCCTGTTAGCTGTAGAGTTTGTTCTGTCAGTTTTCAGGTTGATTTCTGGGGTACTTAAGGTGATTTGATAGTTCTCTAGTATTCGTAGGACAAGGCAAGCCTAGGGTCCTCCAATTCTGCCGCCATCTTCCTGCCTCTTCCCCAGAGTCTTTTCTTAAAAGATAAATATAATTTGTGGGTCCCTTAGTAAAAGGTACAAAAATGGAGAAAATATGTAAGAGAAATGACTGAATTAGCCTGAATGCTTAATATATGCCAGATTACATGTTTGAAACCAAGGTGAAATGGGGGCTTGGGAATACACAGTGCATCCCTAATTCTTGCAAATTTGCCTGCCAGTTGAAATATGAAGACTTTGTTAATGTGACAACCCAGCTAGCTCTAACACAAAGCCATTATCACGACATAAATTTAAAGAAACCCAAGTCATTAAAAAACTTAATTTTCAAGTCCTTGGATTTGAAAACAGCTCATCACTTAGGATTTCTCAGTGCTCACAAACACATAATTTACTCCAAACTTTTAGGTACTGCTATATAGTTGACAATACACTTTCTGAGAAAATTTCTGTGACTTCAAATAATGTTGCATTTAATATTTTTGGTGATGGAGTGGGGGATTGCTTCTCAACCTATATATAATTCTACTTGTAGGAAAAATATTTGAGACAGAAAAATTCTTTTTAACCTAAAAGTAGGTTACCCACAGGTTAAAATAGTATAAAAATTGAAATGGTTGGTCTACTTCCATCTTCAACCAGTTGTTTCTATAGAAGCAACATGGAAATAATTAAAATGCACCTTAAAAGTATGCAATGAGCTCCATAAAGGTTTTACTTCATTTTGATTTTCAAATATAGAAGTCTAATATTGATCCTTTTGAAGCCTGTAAGTGAAGATTAAAGCATTCTAACATGCTATCTACAGGTGTGCCATAGTGAGTTATGATCCTTGCATAATCCATAGATTGAAAAAGCTACAGTAAGTAACAAACTGTTAATCAGTGCAGTGGCACAGAAGATCAATCTTTGATTCTTATATTCACAAACCCTGTTTATTTGGTCACATTAGAGAACAGGCTGGGGTGTTGGAATGGATTCTTAGAAATGATGGATGTAATTGTCAAAACTGCCAAGGTCAATGTATAATGTTCATAAAAGAACCAACCCAATTCAAGTACCTTCCATTTATCATTCATGCAATTTGACCCCCAGTTCTCTTTATAATAACATACAAAGGAGGAACAACTGCTGTGTTCATTCCAATGGAATCTTGTGCACTTTTCACTATCATTCAGATCACAGCCTTTCTCAGACTGGGATCATTTGTACATAACTTTCCTTTCTCTGAGGATGTTGGAAGTATTAGTTGAAATATGGATTTAATAAAGAAAAAGCTGATTAATGAATCTGTATGTGATTTCTCTGTTGCTAGTAGAATGTTTTGAAATTCAGAATCTTGCTGATTTATCATCTACTTACTCTTAGACTACATTCTCAACTTTGATATTGACAGTGTTTTGTTGAAAATTATTCCAATACCAGTACTTTACAGATGGAGTATTCTTATGAAATTTGCAAGTGTTTAGGTGTTGGATGTATTTAAATTGAAATAAAAATACTCAAATGTATATTACAGATTTAGTCAGTTGTGAAAAAACCCAAGCGATTTTCGCTTATTTTGCTTGAACAACTAGTCTTCTATCATGAATGAATTCATGAACATTCTACCAGATGCTTTCATTTAAAATTACACTTATTATTAATTTTATAATTTTGTCAAAGTAGCTTCCTGAAATTCATGACTCTTTCTTGCTCTTTAGATTTGTGTATTTGTACTACTTTCATAAAAGAGGGCTCACACTTGTTATTGGCACTAGAATATAAGTTCCAGGAGGGTAAGGTTTATTCTCCACTATACCTGAGATTCCCTGAAGAATGAGTACATTGTGGAGGCTCAGTAATTGTTTATTGGGAAAAAAAGGAAGTAAAGAAAGAAAGAAAAGGAGAAGAACAAAGAAAAATGTGTATTTATTTTAAAATATTTACCGATTAAAGTGACTTGGGGGTATTACCAAAATTACAAATAATTTATTATGAGCTTATTACCAATGGTACTACATTAGTTAATATTTCTAAAAATAGATCACTTTATTGCCTAAATTAGAAGAGATATTATTAAAAAGAAGCTATAGCGGCGCCTGGGGGGCTCAGTTGATTAAACATCCAACTCTTAATTTTGGCTCAGGTCATGATCTGATGGTTCCTGAGATCTAGCCCTGTGTTGGGTGCATTGACGGCATGGAGTCTGTTTGGCATTCTTTCTCTCTGTCCTTCCCCCACTCGCTCACCCCCTCTCGCAAAATAAACAAACAAACAAACTTAAAAAAAGAGGAAAAATAAAATATCAGGGAAAATGTAGCTAATGAGTAAACCAGAAGCAATCATAACTAAAATGGTATGAGATAACATTGAAAAATAGCTTCATGGTTCTCTTTTTCACCAGAGGAGGATAAATATATTTAAAAATATTTTTTTAATGTTTATTTATATTTGACAGAGAAACACAGAGTGAGAGAGGTGGAGGGGCAGAGAGAGAGGGAGACACAGAATCCGAAGCAGGCTCCAGGTTCCGAGCTGTCAGCGGCAGAGCCCCACACGGGGCTTGAACCCACAAACTGGAAGATCATAACCTGAGCCGAAGTCAGACGTTTAACCGACTGAGCCACCCAGATGCCCCGAGGATAAATATATTTTTAAAAATGTTAATAAAGGGACGCCTGGGTGGCTCAGTCGGTTAAGCGTCCGACTTCGGCTCAGGTCATGATCTCCTGGTTTGTGGGTTCGAGCCCCACGTCGGGCTGTGTGCTGACAGCTCGGAGCCTGGAGCCTGCTTCAGATTCTGTGTCTCCCTCTCTCTCTGCCCCTCCCCCACTCACGCTCTGTCTCTGTCTCTGTCTCTCTCTCTCTCAATAATATAATAAATAAGCGTTAAAAAGTAAAAATATTAATCGGAACAAGAGCTCTCCAAACAAATACTAAATAAAAGTATTATTAAGTATTCTAGAATGTAAACTTACTTGGAAACACTCAACAGATAGTCTAAATGTCAAGATGGGCCTGACAGTTTGTGAGATGCTCAGAAAAGCATGGCCCTCGTGCTTACTGAGCATATGTGGTTCTAGCAGGCAAATAGACAAATGAGAAATGACAATGGTGAGATAACTGCTATCACTGGCCAATATAGGCGACATAGAACTGAAGACAAGAGCAACACGTTCGTAAATTTAGCATTATTAAAAAACAGAAATGGGAAAAAAAAGGATTCATGATTTTAATGGATTTTTGTTTCTTCCGTCCCCCCAAAGACAACAAAAAAATTCCCTGCTTTATTGACTGATGTGATCATAAGGAGATGTAACAGCTCTGATTTGTATTATTGACTCTCAGTTTCCTCGTTTATGAAACAGAGTTTAAGATCTTTTTGAAGGTCAAATGGGAATATTTGAGATGTCTATGATACTGTCAAGTGCTACACAAATGTTAGTCGTTACTCTGACAATTATCTCTAGCATGTGCACATCACATGGTTAATGTGGATTCTCAGTAGAAACCTTGAAAATATCTGTTCAGCTCAATTTTATTTCCTAACTGGTTTTAGCCATTGTTATCCATACTATGCTTTTGAGTGGCATGTACATAATAAAAAAGACTAAAAGGTACACAATTAAATTATGAGACTATAGTCCTGATAATTTCATGGAGGTAATTTAATTATTAAAGAGGCTAAATTATATTAATACCCAAAGATATCCTTAGAACTTCTAAAATACTGCACATCAATTTGAAATGGCGGTACAACTACACCTTAAGTTATAATGCACTTTTATCGTAAAGCCTGAAGATGCAATGATGTTTCCATGTGATAAAATAGTAAGAGTAGGATTTTTATGCCATTTACTCTCATCACAAACGGTCTTAAATTTTTAAACTATATTTTGTGTTAAATGTGTTCATGTTTGGGATAAAATGTTTAGTTAGTTATTCTCACGCTCCTTTTGCTCCTCTCTGATAAATCTCTGACTTCTATTCGTAGCGCAGTTAGTTTAGTTTTATTTTGTCTGTTCCACAGAATCAGAAAATAGAGTTCTATTTATACTTGTATTTTTCACCAACCTTATCTCCGATAATGATGCATATATTACTGTAGAAGGCAGACAGACAAATCCGAAGAGAGATAGAGAGCAGGAAGAAGAAAGTAAGCTTTAAAGTCTATCTGTTCCCTGACACTACATTAAGAACTCATCACTCATGTGAAATCAAAGAGTGATCACACTCACTTCCATGTCAGACCCCTACTGCAATACGAGACTTTAAGAAAAGAAAGTTAAGGTAACCACTTCAAGCGAATAAAAATGTTTCGATATAATTAACATTAGGAAGACTTTGATTACCAGGAAATAGAAACAAAATTCAAGTTTCGCGTAGAGATAAAAATATTTTTCTTTACATTAATGATAACATCCAAACAACAAAGAAGCTGGGAGTGTCATAAAATGTAACACAAGACTTTCTCAGTCTCGAGAAATAGTGCCATTCAGACTGTTTTATGAAACTCCTGAATAATCCTTCATGTGACTCTATTATTTGGTAATTTTTCATATATTACACTTGCAATGATTAGCAAACTAAAGGTAATCCTTAAACATTGATTTTGCCAGTAGTGTCATTCTACTTGAAATCTCTTTAGATTATATATTTTTAATAAAACATGAGAAATATATTTCATGGGCTAATTTGTGCTTTGGGTAAAATCATACTTCTGTATCCATAATGATACCTGGTTTAGTGTTCTCCTCACAATTTAGGACTCCTACAACACAAGTGTTATCCTTTTGCTTACCACAAACAGTAGGATATAATTTTTATAGTTTGTATCCGTATATTATGTGCCTCCAAACAGCAAGTTCAGATAGATGGGGAAAGAGTATATTTGACAAAATCCTAGGAAAGGGAATGAGTAGGGAGGAAGAATAATTTCTTGCTTTTCTAACTTTGGGCCAATAGATTTGGATGCATTTAATGTATATACATTGTTGCAGACTCCCAGTGTGTATATATATTTATGTAGTGTTACCCAAATCATATATATTATATAATCATTAATTCACAATTTTATATTTATGGAATCTGATGCGCGACTGCCTTCTCTGTGTTCGACTTAATATGAAGCCCACGAATCTCTGTCAATATTCATTTTAATTACTCTAATAATCTTAGCTGCTGATGGCTTTAGTCTCTTTCCCTCTCTCTGTTGGCAACCTGAAAGACAGTTCTCAACTAACTCAGCTCCCAGGGTGCCATCCACAAGGGATTGTCACCTTGCTGTGGATTGTGACCTCCGACCCTACCACTTTCTTCCTGTAACAGTGCTACCTTTGCACATTTAATGAACTTTGTACACAGTTCAAAAGATGTCAGCACAGAGAAATGTAAAGTCCAGCTTGAAAAGTTCCATTGTTTCTATACATCTAATCGACCTTTCCCATTATAGAAGATAAGAAAAAAAAATCAATAAGGTTACTTGCTAGCCAATCCAATGCAAGTTTTATTATTAATATGCTAAACATATTGCTTTCAAGGCATTGACACCTAAACACTGCGAGAAGTATCAAAATTACTTCTCATTAATAACCATTATATTAATCACTGTTGCCCAGAACTAGAATCTGACTGCGAAATCCCCTGGTGGAAATTGCTATAATCGTTCAAACTACAGGAATGAATATTTTTCAGCATAATTACTGCTGTCGTCTTATTGAAAAATATCCCATTAGATGGCAGCTTTTAGTTACGTAAATCGTGTTGATTAATTTTTAATTTCCATCATTTATATGACATTGCACAAGTAAAGATCTTTGATAATTTAAATGGTTAGCTGAGCAATTATTAAAATAACTTACAGCAATTCAGACATTCATTTACTTACTAGAAGTGCCATACATCATTAACTCCTGATTAAAATAAAGTTTGGGAGATTACAAGTGCTGAATTGATCACTAAGATATGTATTTTCAGGGTGTTTTATAAAAATATTCATGCCATGTAGGATGCCTCAGCTGTAATGATAAAGCTCTCACATAAATGTTTTAAAGAAGGGAATCTGAATTACATTGGCAATATGGCATCCCAGCTGAGTGCTCAAGTATACATTTGTGCTTCGATGCAGACAATTTAAATGGTCTTTAACATTACAGTTTTTAATCATCCCAGCACCACTTTTGTTTAAAACAAACCAAAAGTTTCAGTACTTATGAGTGAAAACTGAGTCCTTGGTCTTAGTTGTGCATTTTGTTTTTTATTGACTTGTTGGAATCTTCATATTTACTGTGGATTCTTAGATAACTTTCAGTTTCTTTAGCCATAAATTGGCTAAAGTAACTGTACTTAGCCTGTAAAGCTGTGCTACGGGTAACATGACTCAAGGGATATAAAGGGCATTGATAGTGTGTAGGATACAGTAAGCAATAAATAATGATTCTCATAGTATTTTACAGTGTAATCCTTCAAATATACAGCCAGTATACAAAGATAAGTGTTTTTATGTAGAAAAATAAATATCCTGGGACGCCTGGGTGGCTCAACTCCTCATTTTAGTTCATGTGGAGCCCCACATCAGACTTTGTGCTGACAGTGCAGAGGCTGCTTGGGATTCTCTCCCTCTCCCTCTCAGCTCCTCCCCAACTTTCTCTCTCTCTCACAATAAAGAAATAAACTTAAAAATAATTAAAAAAAAAAAAAAGAAATGTCCTTTTGGTCCTTAATATCTCTCTATATTAGTCTCCATATATTAAAAAAAAAAAGACAAAAACACCCATATACTTGGTTTTCAGCCATGTTGCCTGCCAATTCTTATGGTTTAGGTCAACAGAATAGAAATTGAAAAGTAGATGAGTAGCTATAAGAAACCACATGTTGTCACAATTAGTAAGTGATTACTTCCAAGTCCCATGGGGAATACAGGAAACCCAAAGAAAGAATTTAGTCTAGAATATTGCAATATTACAAACCTAAAATTTACACTTTGAGATTTCTTTCTGGAACAGAGAAAGGTCTTTTTTTTTTTCTTTTCTTTCTTTCTTTCTTTCTTTCTTTCTTTCTTTCTTTCTTTCTTTTTTAGTTGAATGGTTTAGGGGGAATTGGCAGGGGACAGAATTTTTACATTTCATTTTCTAAAAATCAGGATGAATTTGTTAAAAAATAAAATTTTGCACACAAATCTTTATACACAAATATACAAAAGAGTTTTGTAAAATAAACTCTAACAAAGGTCAGGAAGTTGTTTTCATAGGGTTTTATCTCAAAATATCCATAGCCCAGTTGGCGAATACAATTTAGGTTAATAATTGCAATGTACAGTGACAATGCTAAAATACATCCAAAATTAGTAGTGGTTAGGAAGGAAATTCTAAACTGGGTTTAGAGGGATTTTAGGAACCTTCTTAAGATCAAGACAGTTGACGGGATATTGAAGGATGAGAATTTGCTAGAACAGTGTTTGGAAGAAAAGCATTCCAGGAAAAAGAAACATGTTGTAGAAATGAATAGCGTAATAAGAGTGCATATGATTCCGGGTGCCTAGTCCCTGGAAGATTCTAGGGGTTCAATAAGAATTTGTTGAATGAATCAGTGAGTGAACATGTCAAAGAATGACAGAAAATGGAAGAAAGGTCCTAGAAGCGATTTTTTACAAATTATTCTAAAAAGCGAAGGTTGGGGCGCCTGGGTGGCACAGTCGGTTAAGCGTCCGACTTCAGCCAGGTCACGATCTCGCAGTCCGTGAGTTCGAGCCCCGTGTCAGGCTCTGGGCTGATGGCTCAGAGCCTGGAGCCTGTTTCCGATTCTGTGTCTCCCTCTCTCTCTGCCCCTCCCCCGTTCATGCTCTGTCTCTCTGTGTCCCAAAAATAAATAAACGTTGAAAAAAAAATTAAAAAAAAAAAAGCGAAGGTAAAGACCTTTGTCTTTATAATTTTGCCTATTTTTCTCTACATTTTTGTGCTTTTTTTTACCCCCATTTCTCAAGCTTTGTTTTACTCTTTGGATTCTTTCACAAATGTTATCCATAAGTGCTTCCTGAGTTCATTGCTCTTTTAATCCCCCTATGTGAAATTCATTTCTGATACTTCTTTGTGTGCGTTCCTGGACCTATGTGCCCAGACGTAGCCTTCAGCTCTCCCTGGCCCTGCACTGTACCACATTGCTGTGAGCTGTAGTTCTTAGGCTTCCATAGAAATTGCTTCTTGGTGGAGTTCAGCCAAGAGGTGACACTGAGACAAATTAGAGGGCAGGATGAGAGAAGCCAGAGTGTGCCTCTACTTCTGCAGAGGTTATGCTTCCACCTAATTCCATATCCTGTCAGATACATTCGCCATGCTTCCATCTCCCATGTGCTGACCCTAACCTGGGCTCCAATAATACCATTTCCTCCAGTTGTCTCCTTTGAAGGATTCTGAGATCATTTTTAGAGATTTAAATATAAAATATTCATTATCTAGTTCAATAACTGTGTATAAGGTGAAACTGAAGGTAAGAAATATTAGCTTACCTCTCCAAAGTTTTATGTACTAATAGATATTAAAACAGAGTGAAAACATCTGGTTTTTTTAAAAAAAATTAATGTTTGTTTATTTTTGAGGGAGAGAGAGAGAGAGCGAGCGAGCAGGGGAGAGGCAGAGAGGGAGTGAGACGCAGAATCTGAAGCAGGCTCCAGACTCTGAGCTGTCAGCACAGAGCCCTACGCGGGGCTCGAACCCACAAACTCTGAGATCATGACCTGAGCCGAAGTCAGGACGCTTAACTGACTGAACCACCCAGGTGCCCATAAAAACATTTCTTTGATTTCTCATGCAGTATTCTTTACACAATACTACAGTGTCACTTCATTGAATGTATTTGACAAAGATATTACACATTACAACTAACGTGAGAAGATTTGAAAAAAAAATTGAGGAAGAAGGAACAAAAGAAACGTTGTGTCAGAAGGAAATGCTTTTGACTTCACTTAACAGAAAACTAACCATAGATTAAACAAATGGGGATTTCTTTTTCTTACATATGAACCAGTCAGAGTTAGGCAGTTACTGCCTTTAGCTCAGTTGGTCTACGATGTGGTGGTAACATTTCAGTGATTCCTTTGCTGTGGTCTCCATGGAACATGCAGTTCCAGATATAATGTCCATGCCTAATGAAGAAAGAAAATAAGGGCTTCCCAAGCCAAGTCTATCCCTTTTTATCTTGAAAACAAGTTTTTCTAGTGTTCTCAGAGGACTTCACTTAAACCTTATTAGCTAGACCCGTGACATAGGACCACAGTTATAGTGGAGACTGAAGAAGTGAATATTTAGATTTTTTAGTCTCCTTAGTGAAGGTTGCAACTGAAAAGAAGGCTGAGAGTGAGTTATGGGTTAGCCAGCCAAGAAAGAGGAGAAAAAGTGAACAATTTTAACCATAGATGAGTGAGCAAATGCCAGCTATGAGAGACGTAAATTGTGTTGTTGAAAAACCTTTGTGTTAAGAAATAACTTGGCTAATGTCCAAGTTTGGAACAAATGAAGTTGAAGGTGTTGGACAAAACACACAAGTTACCAGACACATTTTCATTTGTGGAAACTGAGGCTCTGAGAAGGTGGATGAATTGTCCCAAGTTAATGCACCTGGTAAATGACAATGCCAGTTTTCAGGACTATCTTTGTTTTAACTCTGCTGCCTTCAAACTTTGTACTATCCTATATAGTCGTGATGTGGTTTGTTAGCTGCTACCAAAGAATTCTGTAAGTTTCTTATGCATACAACGAATGCATACAGTTTTTATTGTCCCCCACCTCCACAGGCTCACAGTGACTTTCGTACTTCAAAGCTGCTCTCTACCTTTAAAAAAAAAAATTTCATTTCTATGAAATATTCATAGAAAGCAAAATAATAATAGTTTAGTTTCCCCTAAGAAAACTAGTTTTCCCTATCATATTTTAGGAATGATACTGAGTTTTGCACAACACAGAAAATAGATTTTAATAATAGGGCAACTCTCAAGATAATTTAATAATAACATAGTCTGTGTTCACACTTTGGTTCACTGTTGCCCTCAAGAGATTGTTTGCACTAAACTGGGATAGTTTATGCCTTCTAAGTGTACTATACATAATTAATTCTGATGATTTCTAATAAAATATGGAATGAAACATAGTAAATGTAACTAATATTTTGTTCATTTTGCCTACTTGAATGTTACATAAATATCCCATTTTTATTCAATTATATTCCCTACCGTTTTTAATTTTTTTTAATGTTTATTTCTGAGACAGAGAGAAACAGGGCATGAGTGGGGGCGGGGCAGAGAGAGAGGGAGACACAGAATCAGAAGCAGGCTCCAGGCTCTGAGCTGTCAGCACAGAGCCTGACGCGGGGCTCGAACTCACAAACCGGGAGATCGTGACCTGAGCCGAAGTCAGTAGCTCAACTGACAGCCACCCAGGCGCCCCTTCCCTACAGCATTTAGTCTGGTATCTAACACAGAAGAGGGGCTCACTTACCATTTTTTACTGGATCCAGGTTGATATTTTTTTTCCTGTCTATATCATTATTGGAAGGTGACTCTTCTATTTTTGCTTACGTGCCTGAAGTGAGAGGTGCATTGGTTACTCTATCTGTAGGTTTTCAATTTTGGACACCTCCTTATGGAACCCTCCTCACTGAACTTCCTTATATTGGAGTTGGTTCTGTCCTTGGTTAGGCTTTCTTTTATGAGACACTGTTGCTTAAAGACAAGATAGTCTATTTCTTCACACGTTTTATATTAAGTGAAAGCATCGGGCTGTATGTTCTCAGAGGCTAATGCAGTTTTAGTATTTGGTATTTACATGATATTTTTGTTGACCGTTAGCTATATCTTTTAACTATTTCCTCCATGGTTGGTTTTCAGATCTTTTATCTCGGTCATCCTTCACCCAAGCCTACTTCAATTTAGAGAAGCGTTTTAAAATAGGGTACTCCAAATTAAAAGCTACAATAATCATAAACCATGCAAGTAATAACAGCTAATATTCACTAAAGTCTCATGTGCCAATTTTTTCAGAGTTTTGTGTGCATCCTTCTGTTGAATGTTCACAATGACTTTTTGAAGTAACTCTTCTTATTGTCCTCATTTTATGATGAGAAACAGATTCTTGGAGATTTCGAAGTTACCAGAAGCTGTCCAAAGCTGAGGATCAATGGATCCTCTCCTATATGCATTGGATTTTATTATCTTTGCTATATAGTTTTATTTAAAAAGTTGTTAACACAAACTTGTTCCCTCTGTGTTAATGGCTTCATTCTTCTGTAATGACCAAACATTTAAACAAGGTTTTAAAACTGCATTTTTAAAGCATCGTGTTTTAAAAACTTAACATTATTTGGTGAAATGTTATCACTTTACTGACTCATAATCTAATTTCTGAAAATACAATATTTAGGTCAATAGTACCATCTAACAACCTTAAGAGAATTTTTTTTTTGCAGATAACAATCTATATGTTAATAGGCTATAATCACATAATAGGGCTATATTAAGCACATTTCCCCCCTAAACATTGAGCATCGTTGTAGGATTTAATGTTGGGTTTTTAATATTTATCCAATAATTTAATATTCTCATACATGCACCATACTCCCAGAATTAAATGAAGCAAATAGACATTCCTCTATCTGTGAAAGTAAGTGTTTATTCAGTCCACTTGCAGTGCTCAAAACATTTGTCACAGTACTTAGATGAGAAAGCAAGAGACACATTTTTGCACAGTTGATTTATTTGAAAAGTTACATGTATTGCATTAATCACTTGATTTAGTTTTATAGTAAGCAAGATGAGAAAACACATGAGATTTGAAGGTAGACAGCTGAGATTGAATGGCAATTTTGTTAGAATTATAATGTCACTTTTTAAGTTGACTTCATGTTATTTGTTCTTGGTTTAAAATTAAGTTCCTTTTCAGGCAGCCTTATAACCAGTATTTCAAAATTCTGAACTCACAGTATCACATGGGGAGGGGGATGTTCCAGAGTCAGTCACATTAACACTAATATTTCTGAGGTGTTAATATTATTAAAAGAGAAAATATTCCTATCAGAAACAAAATAAGTGATACATGTGACTGCTGTCATCTTTTGGAATAGTCACATATTCACCTGGATTTCCAGTGTTGTGACCAATTCCCCATTTTCCATTTGAGTAGCCTTCCCACGAAGCACTTCATATTCCTTCTTATGAATCAGTTATTGGTCAGTGTTAAATTTCTAAAGTCCACCATCCACTCTGCCTAATCCTTATGTTCTTCATAGCTATAATTTAACAATAAACAATCAGAACAAATTATAGAACTGTGTACTTTATGCAAAAATAAATTTTTGAGATACATCTTTTAAAAATTATTTTCCTATGATTTCTTATCAATGCCGAGATGGTGAACTAGCCAGGGCTGGTGGCTTTCTGCCTCCAGAAACAACCTGCAGGAGCTATGGATGTGAAAGGTAGGTTAGGAATTAACAACCACCACCACAAAATGGTCCCTTTGGGAAACCCTAGAAAGAATAATAAATGCCTTTATCTGGGCATATGGTTATAACCTGGGGAACAGAATTGTGGGGAAAATCCTTTTAGACTTTGCTCCCTGCCCCCATCAGGTGCTGTTCTTTGGTTAATAATAGGGCCTTAAATGGGTGAATAATTTATATATAGAAGTGTGGACTGATCAACTCTACATTCACTCCTCCAAATCCTCTGGCCTGATAGATTTTAACTAGGCACAAGGCTCACCACCAATGTCATTTCACCGTCGAGAGTTAAAAGATAATCCCTGATATTCACTATTGGCTAGTGGCGTGGTTTCAAAGGAGAGATCAACACTGAGTCCTGTCCTGAATCCACCCCCCCCACCCCCCCACCCCCCATACTGCAGGGAGAGTAGAAGTGCCCAAGAGAACATGAACTCATAGTTGAAAACAACTAAACCCTTATGGGGAAAACCTCTTCAAAACAAAGATATCAAACTGAAAAATTTATGTTACTGACTGCAGAATTATTGCCTAATATCTTCAGGCATTAAGGGATGATAATAATATAAACAAGATTATTTTAACCATTCACCCAATGCAGATTGATTTCTATAGCTCTGAGTTTGCCAAAACCAAAGGAAGGGAAGCAAAATATTTGTCACTTAAGTTGGAGGCAGTTTACTGTAATCATCAAAACAGAAAATAAAGAAATTTTTGTCCCTGTTCTTTCATTTGATTTTTGAGCCCTTGTTTTTTTACTCCCAGAGTACTGATAAAAGAACACTAAGACAGGGTCAAGCCCCAAACAAGCAACTCCATAGATTGTGTAGTATGATATACACTTACCAAACTTAATACAAATTTATTTACATTTATTTTTTTTCCGAATAATAGGTACACATAATTAAAACATTTTTAATGTTTATTTAATTTTGAGAGAGACAGAGTGTGTGGGGGAGGGACAGAGAGAGAGGGAGACACAGAATCTGAGGCCGGCTCTAGGCTCTGAACTGTCAGCGCAGAGCCCGACTTGGGGCTTGAACTCACTAGCGATGAGATAGTGACCTGAGCCCAAGTCAGATGCTTAAATGACTGAGTCACCCAGGTGCTCCTAGGTACACATAATTTAAAAAGAAAATTCTAGAGATTAAAGTTTAATGCAGCTGTTCCCTACAGGACCCTTCCTTTCTCCCAGTTCCCTTGCTACAGCAATGACCTATAAACATTCAGCAGTAACTTTTGATTCTTCTAAAATATAGTTTCCATGAGGGCACACACAATATCTGCATTTTGATGTAGGATGTTGGAAGCTTTCTTCAAACGTCTGGCTCTCCTGTTTGTTTTTCATGTTTAAGAATGATGTAATCAAACACTGACTGAAATCTGGCATGGGAAAGGGCTTAATAAAGAGTGTAATAAAATTTTAATGCTCAGTGTTTGAGACTCAAATCAACTGTTTTAGTTTTTCCCAGTTTTATTGAGATACAATTGACATATAATGCATTAAAGTGTACAACATAATTTTATATATGTGTGTTTAGCAAAATGATTATCATCGTAAATTTAGTTAACATCCACCACCTCACATAGTTCTTTTTTTTTCTTGTGCTAAGAACTTTTAAGATTTATTCACTTATAACTTTCAAATATACAATATAGTATTGTTAACTCTAGGCACCATGCTGTATATTCCATCATTAGAGCTTATAACTGAAAGTTTGTACCTTTTGACCACCTGAACCTATTTCTCCTAATTCTTACCCTCCTCTTCTGGCAACCACCAATCTGTGTTTCTAAGAATTTGCTTTGTTTGTTTTTTAAATATTCCACCTAAAAGTGAGATCATGTGGTATTTATCTTTGTCTGACTTATTTCACTTAGCATAATGCCCTCAGGGTCCATCCATGTTGTCACAAATGGCAGTGTTTTATTTTTGTGTGTATGTGGCTGAATAATATTCTATTAGTAGAATAATATTCTATTAGTAGAATAATATTCTATTATTAGAAATAATATGGCTTCCACTTCTTGGCTGTTGTAAAAAATGCTGTAATGAACATGTGGGTGCAGATGTCTCATTTAGTTAGTGATTTCATTTCCTTCAGATATATACCCAGAAGTGGGATTGCTGAGAATGTAAATTGGTGCGGCCACTATGGAAAACAGTACAGAGGTTCCCAAAGACTTAAAAAGGGAGCTATCATAGATCAGGTAAACTTTTAAGCTGAAATTCTCCTAAATGGAAGAGGTATAGGATTTATGTTTCAGAAGGGAGTAGAGTTGCATATGTGTGCAAGGCATTTAATTGAACAGAATAGAACCATTCTGTTATTTCCTTTGGTGAAAGGTGTGGAACACACATACTTGACTGCAGATGTTCTCTCAGAGTACAGGAAAAGGTGAAGGGCTTAATCATGTCCTATAGCCCTAGGCCTTATTTCTGGCAAATCTATTTCCCAGTCTAATAGTCTGGCAAATCTATTTCCGGGATTCTGCAGGTTTTAGCTTCTTCCTCCTTGGTTGGATTCCCTTCAGACATTTTCTAGACTATGGTTTAGTGTGTTCTGTAGGTGGCTTTCTTCATTCGTTTTATGACATCCAAGTTATTTCTCATTTGGCACATATATGTTTTCTTATTACCATTAACTATCATTTGTAGTATTAATGTGGGTCTTAGAAGAGAAAGTGGAGAAAAAAAAAACATGGGGTAGGTCTGTCACTTTTATGTGTAGCTTTCATGAAAATTTTCTAGTGTGGCTCAGTGTTCTGGTTTTTACACCCCTGAGAACTGCCATCTTAAGAGACCATAGTCTCGACTCATCAGCTTATGTTACTTCAATTCCTAATAAGCAAGGAGGGACACTAACAGTTCTTTATAGGACTATCTCAAGCAATGTAAGATAAAGGGTCAACAATTAGCAGTTGTGTTTGCTAGTGCTTAAAGTGCAAGGCAGAGGTGATGGAAAGGAGCAGGATCGTGAAGGATTGTGTCTAGCAGCTCAAGGCACTGATGCTTGACATGTCAGCCTTCAGGCATCACTGAAGATTTGACCATAGAGCTGATTCAACAGGACCTCATTTTACCTTTCTATCAAAGGGACAGACCAAAAAAAGAAAACAACAATGAAAAATAAAGTGAGAAGGTGAAAATGTGGTCTCCGACAACGGAGACGTAATAGGTTATACAACAGATTTCATTTCCTTGCTGATGGAAAAAGAAAAAGGACTTTAGCTGCTTCAGAAACAAAAAGGTGATACATAATAAAGCTACAGAGAGAGAAAGCAGAGGCCATCAAATGCAGCAAATAAATGTGCCACTCACTGCGCTCCTATTTGGGTAGAGAATGGGTGGGGCTCTGAGCACTTTGTAAACGAAAGAAGACACAGTAAATTTTGCAGCCTTTGCACCTGTCAAGAAAGTAGCTTGTTATGCTAGCAGCAGTAGTAATAATAATAATACTAGTGATTAGGGAAGCTGTATTTTTTATTTCTTCTGAACCTTAATATACCATTTTTCTAATGTTAGCAAATTTCCCATCTGTGAGTGAGTAATTCTGGATGAAATACAGTAGGGCTTGGAGGAAAGAAAACAGATCTGGGAGTGAGATAAATTTGGTCTTGGCCCTGCCTCAGCTTAACTCTGCTGTCCTGAGGAAACTCTCAGAGTCCTACTTTTTCATTTTACCTTGAAGGGGTTTAGCTCTATGTTGTGCCTCTGAGACCCAGGGTTCGATAAAGGCTGGCTAAGTTTTCAAGAGCTGAAAAACACTGCCACCACCATCCTCACTTTTCTGCCACCCTCTGCAACCTCACACACACACAGACAGTGTTTTTGTTTTGATCAAAATGTGTATTATTTTTTCCTTACGTTTGTAGAAGATCATTTTAGATTGGTGAGTTAAAGACACACAGAAGGATTCTTTCGGTCTTCTTGCTGAGAAGTTGGTAGCCACAGTTTTTGTGTTCACAAACCCTAGCAAGGTAGCATATGATTTCTACATGTCACGTTTAACAATCTCGTTACAAATCAAAACAAATGGAAAATAGGAAGGAATACAAATGCCAGTGGAAACCACTCACTTTTATGAATACAGGTGATCTGAACACGTTGGCTTGATTTATATATGCAGGTACTGCTTCTACAGAATACAGAAAGGACTAATGACTAGTTCGAGGCACCCTTGAAAATAATTATTCCCATGTCCTCTTTCTGCCCTTTTTCTCCTTGGTGGTCCTCAGACATTCTTTTTCTTTAATAGCACCAGAAGTAGTGGGGGGTAAGAAGAAGGGGTAGACAAGGCGATTTTGTGTACAGTTATAGATATGGCCTTTTGTAGTTTAATTTTTGAAACTGCAGCCTTTAGTTCTTTGAATCTATTTACACAGATGTTGGGGAAGACGGCTTGTAACCATCTACCACTGGCCTTATGGTCACCTTTGCCTTAAAGCAATCTCTGGGAGGTACATTAAAAATGATTGTATTAGACATCCATTTCTAAAATACCATGTTTTTATTCCACGTTGTCCTTTTGGAATGTAATCTAACCCATATTCTTTAGACAAGGCGTGTTTACTTAGTATTATATGATTAGTTCATTTGGAGACCTATGGTTTTCTCATGCTAATATGAGTAGTCTATACAATATATATGGGGCAAGCTAACACATATCTATTATGCTACTTAAACGAACAGCTAAAAAATGTTGGAATTGAATTTTGACATATGTCAACAATTAACACTAAAGAGATAATAAATCTTAACCTGCTTTTTAGGTTTCAGACTTTGATATTAGAGAAAATATTTTCAGAAGGTCATATTGAGCAAAACAGTAACTGAAATGTAAAAATGTATGAAAACATATATCATAGCTCAGCAATATTATTAAAATTAGCAAGAGATCTTGCTCTACATTTTTTTTTAACATTTTGCTGCATTAGCTACTATAAGGGGCATTATAAGGATGCAGTGAAGCAAAACTCTAGTCTTGTTTTTAAAATCTTGCTTTCTCATATGTTGTTGTTGTTAATATGCCATTAAATGAGTAGGTCCTTTCTGGTGCTTCCTATTAGGGATGTTTTCTGTTCCTTGAGATTTTGCAGGTGCACATGTCCCGCTGCTATGCCAAATGCCTTGTCCCAGCGGGAGTTTTTACCTGGCCAGGTGTCATGGCTGCTAAGTTGACAGAACACTGAAGTTGAACGGTCAGGGAGATGTGTGCAGCGTGGTTCCCACCAACCAAGTCAGAGATTTTACATATATGATGGTACCGAGAAGGCTGCAATAATGACTAGGCAGTTTCTCTACTTTCTTCGCAAACTCTGATCTTGCTCACTAACTGGTCATATGGACCCCCTGCTGCTAAGCCTAATAACTGCAGCTCAGATGCCTACATCTTTTCTCACCTTTTTACCAGGAAGGAAGCATTGTCTTTGATTGTCCATCAGGACTAATCCTTTCTCAGCATGATACTTGTTAGCATAATTGCAGAGAAAGAACCAAAAAAGTGCATTATGAGTTGTTCCTTTTTAAAAGATATATGTAATTTGGATGAAAAAGGCATTGTATATATTTCACTAATTCTAATAGTTAGGGTTTCTTTCATTATCATATTTTTCAACCTTTATATTTTCATTATTTGTATGTAATTAGAAACCCTACTCACTTCCAAGAAAACTTTGTAATAATCTCTATTAATATTATTTTAATCCAGAGAAGTTTCTAGCTAATATTTTTAAAGACTCTTAGCTCCAGGAGAACATGAATTATGAAAAATTCTAGTTACTTTTGGATCACCTTTGCTCATACAATTGAGTTATTCATGACTTACATGGAAAGATCAAATGAAAGAAATTAGTTTTGAGATCTCTTTCCAAAAGTTGTGAAATCACTCAAACCCTTTTTATTTCATTTCAGAGAATAAACTGAGAAAGCTCCCTTGTCCATAAAGGGAATATGCTGCCAGCCCAGAGAGTAAGATAAAATGAACAACAAATATATACTTAAATAAGGATAAATTACATTTACTAGAATAATTATATACTTTAATTTTTTTTTCTTTTTACATTTTTCTAAAAGTTTATTTAAGTAGTCTCTACACCCAGTGTGGGACTCAAACTCATGACCCCAAGATCAAGAGCCACATGCTCTACTTGACTGAGCGAGCCACGTGCTCCATACTTGAATTTTTAAAAAGCAGAAGAGACTTCAAAATATATTATTAATAGAGAGAAAATAAAAAATATGATATCTCTGTTTAAAGAGAATGTAACTTAAGAAGTTTAATGTCAGTGTTCAAGGTTAAAAACAAATACCGATAAAGGTTGTAGGAATGGAGAACCAAAATGTACATTTGTCCAAGTATTTTATAATGTTTTTCTTTTTTTTAATCTGGGGCTTTGTTTTACCCAACTTGTATGTAAAGAAAAAATATAAGATTAAAAAAAAGAGATTTTAAAGGGTGAAATTAGGGACTAGGACACATCTTGACAAGTGTCAAAAATATAATTAAGATTCCTGAAATCGTACTGAAGTGAGAAGTTTCTACTTTCTTTTCACATTCCAATAAATAAGTGGTAATATATTTTGGTAATATTATTCTTGCCAAATTTTTGTTGCTGTTATTTTTTATTGGTATTGCTTGACTCTCGATGTTTGAGGACACCATTTTATGATAATAGTTTAAAACAACTCTTGTCCTGGGCACCTGGCTGGTTCAGTTGGTGGAACATTGGACTCTTGGTTTCAGTTCAGGTCATGATTCCAGGGTCCAGGATTGAGCCCCACAGTAGGCTCTGTGCTGAGTGCAGAGCCTGCTTAAGATTCTCTCTCTCTCCTTCTGCCCCTCCCCCTGTTCACTTTCTTTCTCTCTCTCTCTCTCTCTCTCTCTCTCTCTCACTCAAATAAGAATAAAAATAAGTAGAAATATAGCAACTCTTGTTCTGAAGAGGATAAATCTTGACGCATTCATTATTTTGTTAGTTTTGCACAGTGTTTATTGTTTCACATGGAAGCCATGACACCAGCAGGGTAAAAATTCCAGGGAAGTTCTCATTTAATCATAGCATCTTAACATAAAAAAAAATCACGTTTATTACAATTGAGGTAAGTTTTATTGAAGTTGAAATATACAAATATACAATTTAAAGTTAGATTTCATGAGGTTTTATTTCCATTAATGATAGAAAATAATTAGAAATCAAATGGTTTTTATTTAACTCATTTCAAACATGTTTTATGATGTAACATTGAATTGGAGTATTGGAGGATTTACCCCAAAGCCCAGATTGAATTGCTGTATACAACCTCACTTTTCTGCTCAGTATACTGTAGTCTGTGATGTCGTCTCACTTAATTTTATGAGTTAGCCATTTCCATTTCCCGTCATACTTCTAGAAATCCTGATAGGCTTATCCATGCCTTTACTAGGGAATCTGGGACTGGACCGCTGCCCACTGATCTACATGTCATTTATTTTTATGCTTAGACCAGCTCCCCCCCAAGTAGCTACTGCATGGATATTCCCTATCTAAGCACACAAGACCAGGATCTAATGTTTGAAGACATTTAAATGAGGTCTTTGAGGTAGCATAAGGGGTTTACAGGAGAGACAACAACAAATCAGACATTGGAGAATGAGTTTTTCTTTGTTTAGTTTTTACTTTTAATTATTTTGTAGTTTGCCTTATCATAACTGAGAGATCTAGGATGAAGAAAGTGGCCCCTTTCACTTTAGACAAAACCATCTCACAAGACCCAAATACTTACGTCATTATTGACCTTGTATGAGTTCTCCATGTCTGACCTTGCATAAAAATGTTGCAGAACTCACACACGCATACAGTCACAAAAACCAGTAATATTTTTAAAAGATAAATCCACCCTCAAAAATGAAGCAATTAAAAACAGAAAAAATTTTATCAAAATGCTGCATTTGTCTTAATTCAGACAAATTTTCATGTTATTATGCAGTATACTTTTCCTTGAGGCTCGTTGTCCTGGCCATTGGCAGTATAGATTTCTTTTCTTTTCTTTTCTTTTTTTTTTTTAACCATCTTATAACCAAATATATCACTTGGCTAGATTTTCCAGGATAGAATCTTTCACTGAAGGGACAACAATTCTTGAAAAAAGAGAGCCCCTCCTTAGGCTTTGAAATTAGTTTGACTAAGGTTAAATATATGAAGGTCAATCATTAGGGTTCAAGTTCAAGTTCTGGTACTGTCATTCCTCAGAAAAGTGACTCTGTATAGGCAGAATTTCTCAAGTTCGTGATCTATTGATATGGAAACTGGTCCTGAAATTTGAGCAGTAGATGCATTTCTCTTTTCTATGACAATCCTGGAACTGAGTTAAGGGGTTCAGGACCTTGTCTATATACCCAGATGAAATCAGACTAAATACATGAAGGATATTTTAATACATACTAGATTTTACAAAATTTCTTTCTCTGCTGTAATCATTTTATGTGTGTCTAGTTCAAAGTGGTCAGATATTTGGTTGAACATTATTCTAGATGTTTCTGTGAAAGCATATTTTAGATGAGGTTAACGTTTAAATTGTTAAATTTTGAGGTAAGCAGGCTACCTTTTTATTATGTTTGGTGGGCCTCATCTAATCAGTTAAAGGCCATAGCAGAAAAGACTGACCTCCCCAGAAGAAGAGGAAATTCGCCAGCAGACTACTTTTGGACTCAAACTGTAACACTTCCCTGGGTTTCCAACCTACTGGCCTAGCCTTCAGATTTTGGACTTGGCAAATCTTTACAATCATGTGAGCCAATTCCTTTAAATCTCTCTGTCTCTATATATGTATATATAGATGGATATATAAGTATATACACACATCTATATACATATACATGTATATGCAAACATATATATGCACAAATATGCATATATACACAAATTCTGTTGGTTCTGTTTCTCTAGAAAGCCCTACTTAATGCAGTTGTCAAAGCTGTTACTGTTTCTACTCTTAAAGATCCCTTGATATTCTCTGCCACCCCTAGCTTTATTGATTTATACTGACATGAAATTGTATGATGATTTGATACAAGCATATACTGTAAAATAATTACCAAAATAAGGTTAACATATCAATCACCTCACTTAACTACCATCTTTTTTGGAGTGGTGGTGGAGTAAAAACATTTAAGATCTATTCTGTCAGCAACTTTCAAGTATGTAATACAATATTGTGAAGTATAGTCACCATCCTATACATTAAATCCTCAAGACTTACTCATCTTAAAACTAGAAGTTTGTACTCTTTGTTCAAATCTCCCCATTTCCCCCAACCCCCAGCCTCTGGAAACCACCATTCTACTCTGTTTCTATGAGTTTGACATCTTTTTTAGACCCTACATGTAAATGAGAAAATACAACATTTGTCTTTCTCTGCCTGACTTATTTCACGTAGCAAAGTATCCTTACGATCCATCTATATTTTAAAAAAAGATCCATCGATATTGTCACAAATATCAGGATTTCCTTATTTTTATGGCTGAATAGTATTCCAGTGTGTGTTTGTGCATGCGTGTGCATGGATGTGTGTGTGTGGCTGTGTGGATGTACAGACCACATTTTCTTTATCAGGAAATTACCTTTGAAAGACACCTGGGTTGTCCACTCACTGCCAATGGACACTTCTATTGTTTCCGTGTCTTGGCTATTGTAAATAATACTGCAGTGAACATTGGGGTGCAGATATCTCTTTGAGATAGTGATTTCATTTCAGTTATATACGAGAAACTGCATTGCTGGATCATAAGGTAATTCAGTTTTATTTTTTAGGAACCTCCATACTCTTTTCCATTGTGGTTGCACAATTTACATTCCCATATCATTTCCACTGTTCATCTGAGACCTCAGACTCCTGTGGAAATCTTTGTAACTCTTTTGATAAACAACCTCTCTCTGTTCCATGTTCCAATCCTACCTTTTTACATCTATATTAAGATAGAAGAGAGAGAAAGAGGAGAAAGGATATATTTAATTGTTTCTGGCTTAGTATTTGTAAAAGCTTAGTATTTGTAAAACTCTCAATTGCTTTTTTGTAGGTCCATGCAAAAATCCTTAATTTATTTCCCCTTACTAATGAATTAAGTGTTATTTTCTCTAGAGTCTCAAAAATATATCAATATGGCATAATTAGCTCTTTAACTTGTTCCATGTAATTTATTCATTTAAAGCACAGCCGAAATGATTCTGTATGTTATTTACATTACGAAATCAGATATTTTCAGGTTACCTTTTTTCATTCTGTTTTAATATTTAACAGTCTGTTTTAGGTCAACCTAAGTGGTCAAATGCTTAATACTTGAAAAGAAGAAAGAATATTAAAAAAATTAAACTGTAGCCAGTATCTGTCTTTGACAACAAAGCTGACCATTTTAACTGTATAAATTTAGTTACAAAGAAAGTATGCACATATACAAATCCTGTTGCTCACATTGTACATACATGTGCCAGTGATATCCTAGGGACATTAGTAAAATAGATCAGCCATTGAATGATAACTAAAACCTTAATGCAAATAGTGCACTGGAGAATTTTTAAAACAGCATTTGTACACGTTGGATGGTCTTGCAGTTGTACTCTATCTTTTGCATGTGAGCGTGTCTGTATGAATTTAGATATTTAGAGAGATTAGATAAGGGCCAAGCAATTGAAAGTGAGCAGAATTTCTTTGAAATGAAAAAGAACAGAATTAATTTTTAAATTAATTTTCAGTTAAACAGGAAAATGGGGTAAAGATTTCCCCTATTTCAGCGAAAAGATGTAGAGCGCTTTTCAAGCAGAAAGTGCTCTCTCCTGGGTGACCCAGTGTTGGCCTTTACTGCAGGAATAGATTTGTTTTGGTAGACCGCTGTAGCCAGCTACCTGCAGAGAGAAGGGAATCCTAGAAGAGAGAATTCTTCATGCAGTAGTTAAATATTCTTTCATTTGGTGAAGTTATCCCATATGGTATGCTCTTATTTTCAACATAATTTATAGACTTTTAATTTTAAAACACTTTATTTCAAGAGAAATAAAAATAATTTTAAATTAACAAGAGAATTGCATATCCTCCATGAAAAAGTTTTCACCTATTCACATCTAACAAGTCCACTCTGGAATGGCTGAGAACAAGATGTAAAATGAATGAAAAACGAAAATACAGCAGAGTGTACCAGATGTTTTTCACGTGTTGGCTGCACATATATCTTTCTTTGTTAGCTTTTAGTTGCAGATTGAGTGCAATGTACATCATTTTATTCACAATAGATGGCTGTGTATCATCTATTCACATATGGATATCATCTCTCTCAAGATTTATTGAAATAGTAAGATAGGAAAACACAACGTGGTATATATGCCGAATTCTGTATAAGCAAATGCGAATTATGTAGTTAGATGCTCTCTTCAAGGGATTTCTTATCACTATCTCACTGGGTAGTGTAAGGATTAATTAGTTAAAGTTTGAAGGCTCTTTGAAGCTAGAAAACACTATGCAAGTGCTAAGCATTATCATGGTTACTTGAGAGTGAGGCATAAGTGATTTGCAACCTCATCAACTCTTTGAAATGTGTGTCTAGCCTGATTCACAGTTTTCTCTTAGTGTTTTATGGATTGGAAAGTTCTTATCAGATTTTGAAGATGAAACATGTTCTACTGAAATCATATTAATCTGCACAATCTTTTTTTCTATGTATTTAGTCATGTTTCTCAAAATAAAAGGAAACTTGAGATATGATTCTGAAGGTAATTTAATAAAGCATGATTTTGACATCCATTATAACTCATGTATTATCATTAGATTGACTAAGCTGTAGTCCTCTTAATTAGTGCAACCAAAGTCTAGTTCATTTGCATGAAGGTAGCTATTTCCATCTTTTATACTTATATAAAGCTTATGTAGATTTCCATAAAGTTTATATAGATTTTAGCAGCATATTTTAATCATTTCTCACTGTAATAATGTCAATTCTGAAGTATTATTTACTATGTCTTCTAAGAAGATGTTTAATAGTTAAACATAATAATGCGTAAGTCAAAATCTGCCTACATCCTTCTCCCACCTTCTCCTCTATGATCCTATGTGGTAATGTGCCAAGAACAGTGATATGCTGATTATACATTTTATTTCATATTTATAAAAAGTTTTTCCTTGATAAAGTGCCATATTTTCCAGGTGTTCTTTTTCAGGCTCCTTGGAGATGATCATGAGGGTAGGGGATTTTTTTTTTTTTTAAGCAAAGTAGTTAGGTAACAAGTGGATTCCGAGTTAAACTGGATATTGCTCATTATGAAACTATTTTGTTTCTGCGTGAAATTTTAGAACATAAAATACAAAATAGTATAATAAATACCTGTTTGTCCCCACCCAGAAATAGCTGTTAATGCATACCTTCTTCCATTTGTATTACATTCAGTTATAGTTGTAGGATATCAGCTTTGATCCCTTCCCTTTCCCCTGTCCAATGGTGCCATTATTATGAACCTAGGGTTTAACTTTACCTTCATGTTTTCATAGTTCCACTGGAATATATAGGTTTATAAATAATACGTATTAGTGTTTATGGGTTTTTAATGTTTATGTGACTGTTATCATAAGGCACGTATCAGTTCATTATTTTCTTTCCACTTAATATTCTTGTTGGGAGCTGGGCATATTGATACAATAGATGCCAATTTGCTATATTCTGTCTTGTTCCGTGATGTGTTTATTCAAATGCTGTAATAAAAACCCTTCTTTATGCTTCCAGGTATCCCTGTGTAAGTTTCTAATGAATGTATAGAGAAGGAATAGCTAGGTTGCAGTGTGTACACAATTTCAATTTTGGGGAGATCAGACAAACATCCTCATTTGTTCCCAGCAGTGCGATTTAACTACTCTTATCCACAAATCCTGATTGGCTTTAGCATCTGTCCTGGATTTTTCTTTTCAAATGAAGTAGTATCATCAATTGCATCTATAAAAACTAGTGTGGGTTTGTTAAATGTCCATGTTGTATAGCTTTTGTCATGGCTCCATTAGAATACTGGGCAATAACATGTTAACAGAGTTCTAACCTTAATACAGGGTTAAATGTGAAAATTGGCTTTAATTTTTCAGATCCATTCCAATTAAAATATAGCTAATGCCTCCTGTTCAGGGACAGCATGCAGAATGCTGGATGATAAAGCAACATGGACTGGGTCAGTCAGCAGTGGCTAGGAACAATGAACTCCTTCCATTCTTGTACAGTGGTGGTGGAAGTATTGGACGTAGTTTTTCATGCCACCCATTTAGCTGAAAATAGCAGGCAACCATATGGTGGGTTTAGAAAATAAAGGAACGAGGTGTGTGTGAATAATGTGCAGAGGACGGAAGCTGAGCACACAGTGGTTAACTGACCTTGCTGCAATGGTTTTGTCAACCCCAAACACCTGCAGCCCTTTGTTTGGTAACGATTACTTATTTTAAAACGTTTCACCAGTGAGTTAAAACAGTAAAAGTGCATGTTTAATTAAAAACTGGGTACTGAATTACTGAATTTCCCTTTCAAAAAAGTTTATGGCAACCGTAAAACCCACACAATATATCTGTTGGTCTTTTCTAGCGCTTGTAGGGGCCTGAAGCCCTAACAGTTAAGACCCATCTCATAAAATTCAGAAGATAATAATCTAAGGGAAAAAAAGGGGGTTGTTATTTCAAAAGTTAATAGTTGCTTTAAGCAAACTGCCTGAAGATGTTCTTTTTACTGGTAATATGTGAATCTGGAGAGAGTGTGTAACTGTATCACTCTAAGAAGCATGGCTTTTCATTTAGATCAAATTGCGGTTTTCTTAAATAAATTATGTTCATTTTTTTATTCCAAGTCATTTCTTCACTTATGAAATATGCAGCAATGGCTGTTAATATGTGAACTCCATTAGCAGCAGAGGAGATTCACGAACAATTGAATATTGCCTTTTAGGTATTTCACACAGAAAATTAGATCTAAAAATGCTTCAACTGAACATCCAGTTAATGGAACCAAAATAAAGCTTTGGAAGTTTATTCTCCTAGAAATAAAACATTTGACAATATTATGAATGCTTTTTAAAGTTCATTCAAAAAAGTAAACATTAGGGGCGCCTGGGTGGCTCAGTCAGTTAAGCTGTTGACTTCGGCTCAGATCATGATCTTGCAGTTCATGGGTTCGAGCCCCGCATCGGGCTCTGTGCTGACCGCTCAGAGCCTGGAGCCTGCTTCAGATTCTGTGTCTCCTCGCTCTCTGCCCCTCCTCTGCTTGCGCTGTGTCTCTCTCTGTCTCTCAAAAAGTGAATAAAATGTAAAAAAAAAATTTAAGTAAACATTGGTCATAACTCTTGCTTGGTGAGACACAGATCAGCTTTGGAGAAGATTGTAGATAATTTCATAAAAAATCAATAACAAACCACATTAAATGAAATACAGTTTTTCAGAAAAGAACCAAAGATAATTATGGCTAACAAACCGCTTTAAGTATATAAACATGTTCTAGAATAATTATTCTGCTTGCTATTTTAAATGTTTAAATAAATATAAAGTTATTTTTCTGTTTTGCTTCAAGGTATACAATTATGGTTTCAAATTTTTGAGAAATTTCATTTTCAAAAATAATTCTGAAGAGAACTACTTACAAATCCATCAATGAAATCAAAACAATTTTCAGTAAATAAAAAAACAAATACTAAATATCACACAATTTTATACATGTTAGTACACTGGTCTATTCTAAAAACCTCATGGTTTGCAAATACATTTTTATGGTCACCCTAGCTTTATGAGACATCATTAAATTTCTCTGTGGATTGATGCAACAGATTTATTCCTTGTTGATGGTTGGTATTACTTTAAAAGTGGCCAGGATAATGAATGAAAGGTGGAACTTCATGTGATTTTGAGTTGTATCCTTCTAATTATTAATGAGTTTGAGCCTCTTTTTTCTTATTAGTGATGATTGTTCTCTTTATATTTGTCTACCTCCTTTTTTCTATAAGGTTAGATTGTCTTTTTTTCTCATTGATTTGCAAAAGTTATTTTGAGGTTTGGGGGATATTATTACTTTTTCCATATATATATAAATATATTTATTTAATAATGCTTACCGGAAGTTTCATGGACAGCCAAGGTAAACTTTGGAACCCATGATCTGAAGGTTTCCACACAGCCAACTCAGAAGTTATTCTGGGGCTATCATGGGAACTGCAAATTAATTAAAGTATTTTGCCATTTTGGCAAGACATATTTAAAGATCTTCATTAAAAAGCTCTAAAGCACTAAACGCTGTCAAAAAAAAAATGCTGCATTTAAATAGCTATTTCAACAGAATCCCCTGCCCTTATAGAAAGAACCTACTTATTAAATGTTAATTACCTGGCTCTTAGATGATCCACTAATATTCACGATTGTCCTTTTGGTAATAAATAACCACTTAGCATATTTGTTAAAAATGCGGGTTCTCCCAGTCCTATCTCAGATCACTGAGTCAGCATTTCAAAAGAGAATTCTTCAGACTCTGGATTTTAAAAAAAGACTCAAGTCATTTTTATCTTTGGGAAAGTTTGGGAAACTCTACTCTGACACAAATAGCAAAAACAATGGAAAGCAAGTTAGAGTCAGAAAGCAATACCTATCTTCGTCCCACCTTGCTCCTTCCCCGATCATCTGTCTTCATTTTCTTTCTCAATCTTGGTAAATAATGCTCCAGGCATCCAGCATTTCATGAGAGTCAGAAATCTGTTGGTTTGCAATTTAGCAAAGAGTAAGAAACCTATTTCTGAGCATTTTCCTTGGGAACATAAAATTTCTGGCTACACACTCATGTGTCAGTTAATGCTTATTTCTTGCTATAAAATAGCAGTATTTAACAAAAATGTTTTGCCACTGTGGCAAAATAACCTCTGTAAATATTCCGCTTGCAACTAAAATTATATTGAAAATTTGGAGAATGACATTTTGAATTCCAGATATTTATGGGCTATAAAAAAAGCAGCTTGAGATAGCAGAAGCTGTAATGAGACGGGTTCTTATTCTTATTAATTCTAAACTGTTTTGTGTTGAAGTAGATGTGCAGGTATTGGATGAACAGGTAGGTCACTGAAGGATAACTGTAGTTAAAGTTGTAAAAGCTTTGGCGAGATTGCACATGGTAAGATCTCCACAGGAAATTTAGACCTTGGCTCAGCTGGGAGATTTCGAAGCCAAGGATATTTCTGATTCTTCCCTGATTCTCGAGTAGGCTCTTAAGGGGATATGGCAACACTATTGTGGAAAAAGGCCAATTTTGTAGTCAGATAACAGACTTTGAGAAGTTAGCGAACCGTTTTAAGTCTCAAATTTCAGGTTTGTGAAATGGAGTTAAAGATATCTACTATCAGAGAGGGTGGTTATAAAAATTATATAATAAAATAATGGCAATTGATTACATTTGCCCTGTACTTTTCCTTAAAACAAAGACCCCATTTAACTTAGTTACTCTGGATAGCTTGGTATGGGTATCTTTAAGAAATACCTTCCTGGTGATGAAGAAAAGAATAGTTATTCTGGCAAAACAGGGTACTTAGTTCAACATTGACTTTTCAGGGCTCCAGCTGTTCTGTAAGGAAATTGACATGACTTGCAAAAAAAAAAAGTGGATAATTGTGGGTTATTTAGGAGACAGTCATTATTTACTATGTCTGTACAATTTTCAGAGAGGATATACAGCTTGCACTGAAGAGTGAGATGAGAAGGAGGAAGAGTCATTGAGAAAACCTTGCCTCAAAGGTGATCCTCCAAATTTCTAGTCTGAAATACGGGGTATATAGTTCCACTAACTTCTGAGCTAGAAGAAGACCAAAGGAGGACCCATGTTTTGTGGGCAAGATAAAAGGTCTTGTTTTGATACGCAGAGATGTAAAGTAGGAAGTTATACACGTCCTGTCTGGCTGTCAGAGCAAAGATCTGACCTGGCATGTAAATATGTTACTGGTCAGCATAGAAATGGTGTTTAAAGCGCCAACAACACATACACCTGGGAAGGAAAGCAAAGAGGGCTCATGATGAAGACCTAGCAATAACAACATATAAAGATTTGGTAGAGGAGCCAACAAAACACAAATAAATTTCACTTTAAAATGAATGGAAAAAAGACATTATTTTGTAAGAGGTATTGAGACAACTAGCTATTAATTAGCAAATTGGAGAAATAATGTAATTTATAGAGTGTCTTTGATCAGGTATCCAAAAGCAAAATGATGAAACCACTTACATGTGATAAATAAGTGTATAAAATGAAATTATTTTTAATGTCAGCATTTTATAAGCCAAAATTAAATAATTACTGTAAATTCTATCAGCAGATGTTTTCTGTTATTCCTTTGCTTTACTTCTGTATCCATATGCCATATAAACTCACCAAACAGATACTTCTCTTAACTCAGTTAAATTTTTATTTAATACTCCCTCTCTGCTTTTAATATTTGCAACATCATATTCCTCAGTAGAGAAGAGATACAGAATTTGGGATGTTAAATTTAAAACGCCTTTCTTTACTTTTTAGAGTTGGGCTTCTGAAATGTGGTTTATTTAGGGATTCTCATCAGACCTTGATTTTTCAAGGTTTCAGTGATTGCTTCTCCAAAATAATCAGTGTCTGAAGGTGATGACTACAATAAAATTAAAATTATGCAGGCTTTTAAGAAAATTATGTGTAAGAGAATTCCAGCCTCTTAAATTTGAGTCCTTAATAGCATTGCTTTCATCTAAGTGAGCTCTCCTCTCACTTTCCCCAGAATTTCAATCTTGTTTTTTCCCTCTTAGACCAGATAATACAACTGAGAACATTGAGAGGCATGAGACTCGTTTTTAAAAATATTTTTTAGTTTTATTATGTATTTTAGAGAGACAGAGAGAGAGAGTGTGTGTGCGGGAGGGGGTGGGGGAGGGGAGAGAGAGGGAGACAGAATCTGAAGCAGGCTCCAGGCTCTGAGCGGTCAGCACAGAGCCCAGTGCGGGCTTGAACCCACAAACTGTGAGATCATGACCTGAGCCCAAGTCAGATGCTCAACCCACTGAGCCATCCAGGCTCCCTGTTAAGCTGGAGATTCTTATCTATAAAGATAAAGACTGCTGAAAAACTTTTAAAAATTCAAATCATCCTGCGAATTCTCAACTTGGAATTTTGTCAGAACAGAACTCTGAAGTAGATTAATTGTACCTTCCTGTCTTGCCTCCCTTTCTTCCTCATGTACCTTTTCCTTTCCCTGGGCACCTAGTGACTGAGTGTGGTCTATAGTGAATGTTTAGATTAACTTAGAAGTGTTGTCTCTATCATACAAAGATTCCTTAGTCATTACATGGCATCTCTCTCCATATTTATATAGGCTCTCTTTTATTTCTTTTAACAAAGTCTCATGATTTTCCTTGAAAGACATGTATTATTTTTGCTAGGTTTATTCCTGTGTCTGATGATTTTGGTCTTGTTAATGGTATCAATTAAATTTTACACACCTTTTTTCTTGGTGTTTATAACTACAGTTAGTATTTGTCTGTTAATCTTGTTCAACTTCACTGAACTCTTATTCATACTAGTAACTTATCTTCACTTTCTTCTTTTTTTTCCTGTATAAATAATCATGTATTCTGCGAATAATTTGTTTCTTCCTTTCATTTCACATAACTTTTTCTAAAATCTTCTTTATGTTCTATTATATATATTAGGGACTCCAGTACCATGTTGAATAGAAATGTTAGTCCTGGGAATCTTTGTTTTCTTTCCCCTTTTAAAAGAACGTTCTTAAAACTTCATCATCAAGGTGTGATATTTTATGTGAGATTGTAGTAGGAGTATCATCTGGGTAAGGAAATTCTTATGTGGTTCTACCTTGCTAAGGTTATTTATTTCATTTGATTTTAACACAAACGGGTGTTGAATTTTATCAAAAGCTTTTTTCCTGGATCAGCTGAAATGGCAACATGACTTTTTCTCTCTTTAGTGTAGTGAAAGTACATGATTAAATTTTGTAAAGTTGGCTTATCTTAAAGCCATTCCGGGCCCCTGGGTGGGTGGCTCAGTAGGTTAAGGGTCGGACTTCAGCTCAGGTCATGATCTTGTGGTTTGTGAGTTTGAGCCCCACATTGGGCTCTGTGCTGACAGCTTGGAGCCTGGAGCCTGCTTCAGATTCTGTGTCTCCCTCTCTCTCTCTGCCTGTCCTCAGCTCTCTCTTCTCCCCTTCTCTCTCAAAAGTAAATAAATGTTAAAAACAACCAACCAACCAACCCACCATTTCTCCATTGGCTGTGGAGAGGGGCACCTTATAAAAGAACAGTATGCATTTTGTTTATTGCTGCATTTAGTTTGTCACTGGTATGTTTTAGATACCAGTTTCAATTCTTTAAATGGTTCTAAGTTTGATTTCCCCATTCTTATGGAGTGACTTTTTTTTAAGCTTATTTTATTTTGAGAGATAGAGAGAGGGGGAGACAGAGAGGGAGAGGGAGAGGGAGAGAGAGAGAGAGAGAGAGAGAGAGAGAGAGAGAGGGAGGGAGGAGGAAGGAGGGAGAGGGAGAGAGGTGGGGCAGAGAGAGAGGGAGAAAGGATCTCAGACAGGCTCCATGCTGTCAGCACAGGGCCTGACTAGGGTGGGCAGGGGGCTCCATCTCACAAACCATGATATCATGACCTGAGCTGAGATCAAGAGTTGGATACTTAACCTACTAAGCCACCCAGGTGCCCCTGTGGAGTTACTTTTGATGAGTAATTGTTTTAATTGTTCATTTCAATGTTTACAATTTATCAGTCTTAATTTTCATAGCACTTTCTAAGCTATATAAAAGATTCTTTTGTGATTGTCTCTTTTGTCATTCATTCCTAAATTTGCTTTTGTCTTTGTGTCCTTTTTCTTCTATATGTTTGCCTGAGAAACATCTCTTCTATTACCTTTTTCAAAGAAGCGGCTTCTGATTCTCTTGATTCTTTCTATCCTTGTTTTCCATGTTTGTAATTTTATTTCCTCTACGTATTATTTCCTTCCTTCCGCTTTCTTTGGGTGTACTCTATTATTTTATACTTTTTTGAATGGGGAGATAGGTCATGAATTTTCAGTCCATTTTTTTCCTTCTAATATATTCACTTAAAGCCTCAAAATAGACTGTAATGTCTCCTGCTCATCCATATAACATGAGTTGAACTAGAGAGTGTTTTTTGCCTTTTGTCTCTAAATATTTTCTAGTGTTCTTGTTACCTCTAGGTTTAGTTTGGCATTCTGTTTAGGTATGGCTTGGTGTTTAATTAATTTACTTATTAACTTATTGTGCTTTTGATACTGAATATTAATATATTTTATCCATCCCAGTATATTCTCAGCGATTGCTTCCTTGAGCATCACCTCGCATTTCTTTTCTCTGTTTACTTCTTCTGATTCCCATTTAACTGATGTTAGACTTGTCATGCTCTCCTACATGGCCCCTTCATCTCTTGTTTTTATTTTCTGTCCCTGCACTCTCTGTGGCATCTCTAAGAATTTTCCCTGGCTTTTTTTCTATTTTTTTATTGCTCTCTTCGTCTTTGTCTCATTATATCTTTAACCTGTTCATCTATTTGATGGTATTTAAGTGATTTTTAAATCTGCCTGTTCTTTTTTTAATGTCTTATTCTTTCCTACTATGCCAATTACTTAAAAAAAAAATCACTGGGGCACCTGGGTAGCTTAGTCTGTTAAGCCTCTGACTCTTGATTTCAGCTCAGGTCATGATCTCATGGTTCATGAGGTCAAGCCCTCCACTGGTGTGACTGCTTGTGTGCTTCCTCTCTCAAAAAACATAAACATTAAAAATCATGTTTTAAAAAGTTTATTTTTTCTAGAGAGAGAGAGAGAGAATGCAAGAGGAGAGCAGATAAAGAGGGAAAGAGAGAATCCCAAGCAGGTTCCATGCTGGCGGTCACTTAACTGACTAAGCCACGCACGCAGGTGCCACCCCAAAAATCATTTTAATTCTAATTTCATATTGTTTTCAGTGTATCATTCTATCTTCCAAATACTTACTCTTGTAGTAGGCTGTTCACTGTTTGTTTGACTTTCCTCATCATGGATTTGCATGTATCATCAAAGCTAAAATGTCATCAATTGTAAGATGTAACCTTTCTCTTCATATTCTTCAGAAACAAAAACCAGGTACTGATTATAATTTTAATACCCCATTGTTTCCAGATATCTAAAAATGTAAAAATGCCTTTAAATATGGGTAAATATGACATACACACATCGCTTTGTGTTGTGTACTACATAGTGAATTCACCGTTAGTGAGGATTTGTGTGCGGGTGTGTGTGTGTGTGTGCATGACAATCATGTATGGCTACTTTGTGGGAGCATCTTTCCAGAGTGTTTTTCATATTCTTTTTTTTTTAAATTTTTTACATTTATTTATTTTTGAGAGATAGAGAGACAGAGCACAAGTGGGGAGGGGCAGAGAGAGAAGGAGACAGAATTCGAAGCAGGCTCCAGGCTCTGAGCTGTCAGCACAGAGCCCAATGAGGGGCTCGAACCCACAGACCATGAGATCATGACCTGAGCTGAAGCTGGACACTCAGCTAACTGAGCCACCTAGGCGCCCTGCATTTTTGGTATTCTTATACCAAGATCTCTTAGAGCAGTGCTGACTAGAGCCTAATTTTTACCTGAATTTCTGCGTAAAAAGCTGACAAGCTGAAAGTTTCTGGATCATGTAATCCAGGTGATGTAAATTTGATCCTAAAATCATGAGGCCCAGATCTACTACCTGGAATTCTCAGGTACTGTATTTTCTTCTTCTTCTGAGTACCAAGCAGAGATAAACAAATCCTCCTGCACTCTCACTTCTTGCAGATCTCAGGGTCTCCTCTCCTGTTTTATGTGGACCTTGAAATTCATGCCCATTAATTCTTCAAGGTAGGAAACCTCCCTACTGCCTAGAACATACCTCAGCTCATTTCCTCATTCTTAGCTCTGCTTATAGGTTCCTCTTTAAGACCAGGTTCTAAGGACTTTCTTTTATTATTAGTGAGTTTAGTACTATTTAAAATATTGTCCTTGAACCAACCATTTGTCATTGATTATGATATACATTTTATACATTATCTAGTGTGCAATACCAGCTAAGTGGTTTATTTTATAATAGATACCAGTGGGAAGTATATTATTGAGTTATTTCACTTTTGAAAATATATATTAACTTTTTTTTTTAACATTTACACACTTTTTGAGAGACAGAGACAGAGCGTGAGCAGGGTGGGGGCAGAGAGAGGGAGACACAGAATCTGAAGCAGACTGCAGGCTCCAAGCTGTCAGCACAGAGTCCGACATGGGGCTCGAACTCACGGATTGCGAGATCGTGACCTGAGCCTAACTTGGACGCTTAACTGACTGAGCCACCCAGGCACCCCAAATACATACTGCTTTTTATTTGAACTAGTATGAAATCCTTTTTCTAAGGATTTTGTAAACATCACTTTATATTCTAGAATTTTTTTCTACATATTTTCTGTAGAATCAAATCTTCTTTATTACAGAAAATACTTCTTTTACATATTTGAATATTATTTGTTTCATTTGCTCTCTTTTTCACCAGGAGCAGCAATTATGTATGTGGAGAATATTATGTGTATTTCATTTGCTGTTTATTTTTTTCTTTTTCTACATCTTTTTTGATTTGCCTACATTTTCTCAATTGCTGTTGGTATATTTTAATGCCTTTAATATGACTCAAAATTTAACTCTGATGTTCTTTTTTCCATTTCTGTCCATTTTTATCTGTTTCCATCTCCATTTCTTTTCTGAGTTGTTTTTCTTTTTTTTTCCAGTTCTTTGTTTCCTGTCTTCTTTCCTTCGAGCCATTGCAACTCATCTTTGAATTTTGTTTCAGAAATGCCATACTTATTGTCTTTAATGTTTTGGATTTTAATGTGAAACACTTGCTCTTTTTCTGCCTGCTTCATGATGTAATTCTTCTATTGTGCATTTTTCATGTGTTGTTTGTTTATTTATTTTCTTCCCTTTTCCCCCTCCCATATCCTTACAGAGCTTCCATGTTGCTTGCTTTCTGTTAAGTACTAATCTTGCATGGCTTCATTCTTCTGGTATTTTCTGTGCTATAGAAAATACACATATGCTATGTATAGGGAAGTGGCCTGGAGAATGAGCTGGGAGAGAAGCCTTCCTCTTCTATACTCTAAACTTGGACTTTGTCTTTTCCTTAGGTTGGGAGAAGGTTTTCATGGGCTGTCTGGGAAGTTCCAGGCCTTAAGTCTTGCTGTGAATAAGGAATTTTCTTCTCTCCACGTGTCTTATATCAGTAATTGTACAGCTTGCTTCTCCCCAGTATTTCTTGATTTTCCTAAAACAAACACACAAACAAAAAACACAAAAAACAAAAACAACAAAAACAACAGCTAGTTCCTGCAAACATTAGCTCCTGCACTATTCCTCATGCAATCCCATATCCTATGCTACTCTGTGAAATCCCAAGATTTAAGAATGTAATGCATTCTGCCTGGCATACTGAGACCTGTATGTTGTAGGGAAGAAGATGTTCTTTATACAGCTGAAGGAACGCTGCTTTCTTAAGAAGTACTTTGCACTCCATTTGAGGTGTGCAAGTGTCTAACGGAGCCCCCCCTCTGAATGTTCTACGTTATACCTGGCGTGTGTGTGTGTGTGTGTGTGTGTGTGTGTGTGTGTGTGTGTTAACCACCCCTGGTAGCTTTACTTCATAGTGTGTGGTGCACGATCAGTGCAGGGACAAGCAGTGGTTTGCCTCGCACTTCTCACCTAATGTATCACATACAAGCTAAGTAATGACAGAGTGCTTATGATGCAAATATAGCTCTGTGACACGCTCCTTAGTGTCTTTTGTGGCCCATTCAGGTTTAGCCCTTACAGATGTGCTAGTGGCACCATGAAGAGTTATTTTTCACTTTTGTTGAAAAATGATTTTATTTTCTTTTGGTGGTTCTTATTCTGTATATGTTCTGTATATATTCTGTATATGTATATTCTGTATATGTTCATATTTTCTAGATAAAAAGAACAAGATTGATGTGTTTTTACAAATCCTTACATGAGATCATGATCTCACGGTTGTGAGATCTAGGCCTGTGCTGGCTCCACACTGTGTGTGGAGCTTGTTTAAGATATTCTCTGCTCCCTCTGCCCCTCCATCGCTCATGTGCACACATACTCTCTCTCTCTCTCTCTCTTTCTCTCTGTGAAAAAAAAAATCTAGTGATGCATTTTTCCAATGGCATTTGCTCATTTTGTGTTTCTGTGTACATTTTGGTAATTCTCCCAATATTTCAGACTTTTTCATTATTACTATATTTGTTATGGTGATCTCTGATCAGTGACGTTTGATGTTGCTATTGTAACTGTTTGGGGGCCTCATTAACTGCACCCACGTAAGATAGTGAAATTAATAAATGTTGTCTGTGTTCTCACTGCTCCACTGACCAGCCTTCTCCCTGTCTCTCACCCTCTCCCTGAGACAATGATATTGGAATTAGGCCAATTAATAATGCTGCGATGGTCTCTTCACATAAAAGGAAGAGTTGCACATCTCTCATTTAAATAAAAAGCTAGACATGATTACTCTTAGTGAGGAAGGCATGTTGAAAGCTGAGATAGGCTGAAAGGTATGCCTCTTGTGCCAAACAGTTAGCCAACTTGTGAATGCGAAGGAAAAGTTCTTGAAGGAAATTAAAAGTGCTACTCCAGAGGCGCCTGGCTGGCTCAGTTGGTTAAGCTTCCTTCCTAGTCTTGACTGTGGCTCAGGTCATGATCTTCCGATTCATGGGTTTGAGCCCTCCGTTGGGCTGTGCACTGACAGTGCAGAGCCTGCTTGAGATTCTCTCCCCCTCTCTCTCTGCCCCTTCCCTTCTCGGGTATGTGCTGTCTCTCTCTCAAAATAAATAAATAAACTTAAAAAAAAGTTCTACAGTGAACACATGAATGATAAGAAAACAAAACAGCCTTATTGCTGATATGGAGAAAATTTTAGTGGTCTCTATAGAAAATCAAACCAGCCGCAACATTTTCTTAAGCCAAAGCCTAATCTAGAGCAAGACCCAAACTCTCTTCAGTTCTATGATGGCTGAGAGAGGTGAGGAAGCAGCAGAAGAAAAGTTTGAAGCTAATGGATGTTGGTTCATGAGATTTAAGGAAAGAAGCCATCTCCATAATAAAAAAGTACAAGGCAAAGCAGCAAGCACTGATATAGAAGCTGCAGCAAGTTATCCAGAAGATCTAGCCAAGGTGGTTAATAAAGGTGGTTACACTAAGCAACATATTTTCAATGTACAGCTTTCTGGTGGAAGATGCTTCTATTGAGGACTTTCATAGCTAGAGAGGAGAAGTCATTGCATGTCTGGAAAAGGACAATACTCAAAGGACAGACTGACTTTCTTGTTAGGAGCTAATGAAGGTGTAAGTTGAAGCCAGTGCTCATTGACCTTTTGGAAAATGCTAGGGCCCTTAAGTATTATGCCAGATCCACTCTGTCTGTGCTCTAGAAGGGAATAACAAAGCCTAGATGACAGCGTATTTGTTTACATCATCCTTTACTGAATATTTTAAGTCCACTTTTAAGACTCACTGCTCAGAAAAATGATTCATTTCAAAGTATTACTGCTCATTGACAATGCACCTGGTCACCGAAGAGTTCTGATGAACACGTAGAATGAGATTAATATTGTTTTCATTCCTGCCAAACACAGCATCCATTCTGCAGCCCTTGGGTCAAGGGGTAATTTTGACTTTCAGGTCTTCTTAATTAAGAAATACATTTCATAGCTGCCATAGATAGTGATTCCTCCTGGAGATCTGGACAAAGGAAATTGAAAACCTTCTAGAAAGGGTTCATCATTCTAGATGCCATTAAGAGCATTCATTGACTCATGGGAATAGGTAAAAGTATGAACATGAACAGGAGTTTGGAAGAAGTTGATTCCAATCCTCATGGAGGACTTGGAGGGGTTCAAGGCTTCACTGGAGGAAGTGACTACAATGTGGTAGAAACAGCCAGAGAACTACAGTTAGAAGTGGAGCCTGGAGATGTGACTGAGTTGTTGCAGTCTTATGGTTAATCATTAAGGAATGAGGAGTTCTTTCTTATGGATGAGCAAAGAAAGTAGTTCGTTGAGAGGGAAACTACTCCTTGTGAAGATGCTGTGCAGATTGTTGACATGACAGCAAAGGATTTGGAATTTTACGTACCCTTAGTTGATAAAGCTGCGGCAGAGTTTAAGAGGGCTGATCCCAATTTTGAAAGAAGCTCTACTGTAGGTAAAATGTTATCAAAGAAGTCATTCATGAAAGGAAGAGCCAATTGATGTGGTAAGCTTCACTGTTGTCTTATTTTAGGAAATTGCCACAGCCACCCCAACCTTCAGCGACCAGCACACTGATCAGTCAGCAGCCAGCAAGACCCTCGACAAGCAAAAATATTACAACTCTCTGAAAACTCAAGATGACGATTAGCATTTTTTATCAACAAAGTGTTTTTTAAATTAAGATATGTACATTGTTTTTTAGATATAATGCCACTGCACATTTAATAGATTACACTATAGTGTAAATATAACATTTATATGCACTTGGAAACCAAAAAATTCATTTGACTCACTTTATTGTGATATTTGCTTTACGGCAGCAGTCTGGAACCAAACCTACAATATCTTTGAGGTATGCCTCTATTTTGCCATTAAATTAATAGACAGCACTTGTGTTCTTTTTTTTTTTATAATTCTTTTTCATTTTTAATATAAACGAACATAAAAGTTGAACTCAAACATTTGTCTGGCATCATAAGTGAAGATTAAGTTTCTCATATACTATTTATTTATTTATTTATTTATTTTCTAATGTTTATTTATTTATTTATTTATTTATTTATTTTTTATGAAATTTATTGACAAATTGGTTTCCATACAACACCCAGTGCTCATCCCAAAATGTGCCCTCCTCAATACCCATCACCCACCCTCCCCTCCCTCCCACCCCCCATCAACCCTCAGTTTGTTCTCAGTTTTTAACAGTCTCTTATGCTTTGGCTCTCTCCCATTCTAACCTCTTTTTTTTTTTTCCTTCCCCTCCCCCATGGGTTCCTGTTAAGTTTCTCAGGATCCACATAAGAGTGAAACCATATGGTATCTGTCTTTCTCTGTATGGCTTATTTCACTTAGCATCACACTTTCCAGTTCCATCCACGTTGCTACAAAAGGCCATATTTCATTTTTTCTCATTGCCACGTAATATTCCATTGTGTATATAAACCACAATTTCTTTATCCATTCATCAGTTGATGGACATTTAGGCTCTTTCCATAATTTGGCTATTGTTGAGAGTGCTGCTATGAACATTGGGGTACAAGTGGCCCTATGCATCAGTACTCCTGTATCCCTTGGATAAATTCCTAGCAGTGCTATTGCTGGGTCATAGGGTAGGTCTATTTTTAATTTTCTGAGGAACCTCCACAGTGCTTTCCAGAGCGGCTGCACCAATTTGCATTCCCACCAACAGTGCAAGAGGGTTCCCGTTTCTCCACATCCTCTCCAGCATCTATAGTCTCCTGATTTGTTCATTTTGGCCACTCTGACTGGCGTGAGGTGATACCTGAGTGTGGTTTTGATTTGTATTTCCCTGATAAGGAGCGACGCTGAACATCTTTTCATGTGCCTGTTGGCCATCCGGATGTCTTCTTTAGAGAAGTGTCTATTCATGTTTTCTGCCCATTTCTTCACTGGGTTATTTGTTTTTCGGGTGTGGAGTTTGGTGAGCTCTTTATAGATTTTGGATACTAGCCCTTTGTCCGATATGTCATTTGCGAATATCTTTTCCCATTCCGTTGGTTGCCTTTTAGTTTTGTTGGTTGTTTCCTTGGCTGTGCAGAAGCTTTTTATCTTCATAAGGTCCCAGTAATTCACTTTTGCTTTTAATTCCCTTGCCTTTGGGGATGTGTCGAGTAAGAGATTGCTACGGCTGAGGTCAGAGAGGTCTTTTCCTGCTTTCTCCTCTAAGGTTTTGATGGTTTCCTGTCTCACATTTAGGTCCTTTATCCATTTTGAGTTTATTTTTGTGAATGGTGTGAGAAAGTGGTCTAGTTTCAACCTTCTGCGTGTTGCTGTCCAGTTCTCCCAGCACCATTTGTTAAAGAGGCTGTCTTTTTTCCATTGGATGTTCTTTCCTGCTTTGTCAAAGATGAGTTGGCCATACGTTTGTGGGTCTAGTTCTGGGGTTTCTATTCTATTCCATTGGTCTATGTGTCTGTTTTTGTGCCAGACAGCACTTGTCTTCTTTCACATTTCATGTGTATGCCTGGAGTGTGTGATGTTAAAAATTAAAAAAAAAAATTACTTCTTTTAAGAAAACTATCAATTTATTGACAAGTAGTTTTGTTTTTTTTTTTTTTTGTGAAATGAATAGTTTTAGCATACTTTTAAACCAATGCTACGGTATCTAACTCCTTTTTAATTCAGTTAAGCAGCGCTTTCTTGCTTGATATTCCCTACTCCTGCACCCTGTCATTTTCTCAGAGAAAATTAGAATATCAGCTTTAGCAACTCGAAATTGTTATTGTGCTACTCTGCTTGATCCCGAAGTCTTAGCTCATTTTATTGGTAGATTTTACGGTCTCTGTTTCTGCTAAGTTCTTCAAGATTTCTAAACAGAGTGGTTAACTTCTGGTTTCTAGTCCAGTCTGTAAGGAGCTAAGAAGTTGCCACTCTGTCCTAACAAAAATAAAAAGCTGTACAAACTGAAAGATCAATAACCCATCTCAGACCCATCAGAGAAGTGAGGTCATAGGGCAAGCCATGGCCCTAAGCATTGGAAAGGCAGATGGCTCGTACAGAGAAGCACAATTTACCAGGGCAGATCCAGGAGCAGAAACATCAGTAGGGAACTGGTGCCTGGACAGGAAAACCTGAACCATAATTGACAAATTGCTAAAGGTTCAGTGTGAACAATTCCCAGAGTTAAAAACTCCAGTGGGATGCAATCATGGGGGCATCCTCATGGTTTTGTGAGTTTTAACTCCCCGGGCTTGACCAGATCCTCGGACTGAACATCAGAGATAAATCCCCTCATGGTTCCAGCATGAAGAGGGGAAAAGGAAACATTTAAAAACACACTAGAGCATTCTGTTCTTTTTAACAAGGCCTGCCCACAAGGGGAAGCTATTTTAGTAAACCTAACCTACTGTAGAGGTTGTGTCACAATTTGTAATCTGCCTGGGGGAAGGTAAACACCCAACTCCAGCTCATTCTTGCCTTCCTGTCCTGCCTTGGGGTTGGAGGGGACTGAGAAGTGCTGGTGAACTTTTGGTCAAGGAGGATAGACTCACAGAAAGACTGAGCCATAACAGTAGGACCATAGAATGCTTCCCTTTCCCCCATACCTTACCATGACATGACTAAAGGCCTATTTAATGCAGTTACTTTTACCCTCCTACAACATGTCTACCTTTCAACAGAAAATTACAGTGTATACTGAAAACACACACAAAAAAACAAAAAACAGGTTGAGGAGACTAAACAAGCAGAACTGGAGTCAGATTTGGCCAGAATGTTGGAATAATCAGACCAGGGATTAAAACAGAACAGAGCAAACGAAAGCTATCATTAATCTGCTAAGGACTTTAATGGAAAGAGTGGACAACATGCAAGATCAGACGCATTTTAAGCAGAGAGGTGGAAATTCTAAAAAAGAATTAAAAAAGAATGTTGGAGATCAACACTATTAGAGAAATGAAGAATGCTTTTGATGGGCTCAGCAGGAGATTGAGCTCGGCCTGAGGGCACAGTCTCTGAGCCTGATGATGGGACAGTAGAAACTTACAAAACTGGAAAGCAAAGATTGAAAAATAAATAAATAAAAGCAAAAAAATGCCAGAATATCCACGAACTGTGGGGCAGTTACAAAAGGTGTAACATACATATAATGGGAATATCAGAAAGAGAGGGGAAAATGAGACACAGAAACAATATTGGAAGCCATAATGACTGAGAATTTCCCCCAAGTTAATGTCAGACACCAGCCCACAGGTCCAGAAAGCTCAGAGAACACTAAGCAGGGTAGATGCAAAAAAACCCAAAAAAACCCAAGCAACCAAACAAAAAATGACACCTAGGAAAATCATATTCAGATTTTAGAGAATCAAAGATCAAACAAAAAACAAAAGACAAAACCCTGAAAGAACCCAGAGCAATAAGGCACCTTACTTATAGAGGAGCAGAGGGAAGAATTACATCCCCTTCTCAGCAGCCTTGAAAACAAGAAAATGGAGTGAAATGTTTTAAGTGTTAAGAGAAAAAAAACCCATTACCCTAGAATTTTGTATGCTGTAGAATTATCCTATAAAAGTGAAGGAAAAATGATTTCTCAGATAAACAAAAGTTGAGGGGATTTGTTGCCCATAAACCTACTTGGGAAGAAGTGTTAAAGGAAGTTCTTTAGAAGGAATGGAAATAATACAAGTGAGAAACGGAGATCTGCATAAAGAAAGGAAGGCCAGCAGAGATTGAATAGGTAAAAATGAAATTAAAATGTTTATTTTTTTGCTCTTAATTGATTCTGTAGATAAGTCTTTGTTCAAAATAGTATTAGCAACAATACAACCTGATACATTTTGTGTGCATCTATACACACACACACACCCCGCAGATGAAATGAATGGTAGCAGTAATACAAGGAATGGGTTCCTTAATATTTACCCAAATGAATTTAAAACTCCTGTCCACACAAAAATAGCAGCTTGATTCATGCTTGCTAAAACTTGGGGGTTGCCTGGGTGGCTCACTTGGTTGAGCGTCTGACTCTTGGTTTCGGCTCCAGTGATGATCTCACGGTTTCGTGAGTTTGAGCCCCCGATTGGGCTCTGTGCTGACAGTGGGGAGCCTGCTTGGGATTCTCTCTTTCTCTCTCTCTCTCTCTCTCTCTTTCTCTTTCTGTGTCCCTCCTCCACTCATGCTGTCTCTGTCTCTTTCAAAAATAAATAAACTTTAAAAAATTAAAAAAAAATTAGGGCTCCTGGGTGGCTCAGTCAGTTAAATGCCTGACTTTGGCTCATGTCATGATCTCAGTTTGTGAGTTCGAGCCCCCCATCAGGCTCTGGGCTAGGAGCTCAGAGCCTGGAGCCTACTTTGGATTCTGTGTCTCCCTTGCTCTCTGCCCCTCTCCCGTTTGCACTCTGTCATTCTCTCTCAAAACTAAATAAGCATTAAAAAAAAGTAAAAATAAAATAAAATAAAAAATTTAAAAATTGCTGTAACTTGGAAGCAACCATGATATCCTTGCAAGGGAATGCATGAATAAACTATGATACATCCAAACGATGGAATATTACTCGGCACCAAAGAGAAATGAGTTGTCAAGCCATGAAAATGCATGGAGAAACTTAACTTCATATTACTAAGTGAAAGAAGCCAATCTGAAAGGGCTATATGCTATATAATTTCAACTACATGACATTCTGGAAAGACAAAACTATGGAGAAAGTAAAAGGATACATGATTGCCAGGAATTAGGGCAAGAGAAGGATGAATAGGTAGAGTACAGAGGACTTTTAGGGCAGCAAAACTGTTCTGCATGATACTACAGATTTGGGTCAGTATACTTTTTTCAAAATCCGTAGAATGTACAACACCAAGAGTGAGTGAGCCCTAATGAAAACTATGGACTGTGGGTAATAATGATGTGTCAATTTAGGGTCATAGACTGTGTAACAAATGTACTGTTGTAATAAGGGATATTGATAGTGGGGGAGGCTGTGTAGGTGTGGGCACAGGGACATTTGGAAGCTCTCTTTTTTTCTTTTAGCTCACTTTTTGCTGTGAACCTAAAACTTCTCTTAAAAAAATAAAATATGTTAACGGAAGACCAAAGTGATTTAATATGCTAATTATCATTTGGGTCTTCAACAGAACTACTCCCACTCAGGGTGCTATAGATGATCTCATTTCCATGCTTTAAGTGTCAAATCAACGAGAAACTAAACCAGACTGAATCCATAACTGTTTCCTCTTGACCACTTGACATGAGGTTCAATCAGGGATATTTAAAGCCAGTACTTTGTGTCAGAATAAGCACAAGGCACAGTACCATCGGGCTGCTATTTTAAACCAAAAGGAAGAGCCAATGGCCAACAAAAATCCAAGATAACTGAAAGCTTGCCCTTAGCACCAACTCTGTTCCTGTATTACTCCATTAAACTGGAAAGTTAATTCCCATGCCAGGAAGGAAGCATAAAATAGAAGTGGACCTCTGTTAGCCATGCGTTATCCAGTTTCTGGCTTCAGTGGACCCAACCAGACCCAGCTTGCACCCTCTGGAATAACTGACCATGTTCCTGCAGCTTCTGAAATATGGTTCATTTTTCTGTTTATGGCCTTATTTCTTCAGTGCGCTCTAGAGAGTCTTACAATTCACTCTCAGCTTTTTAATTTACTATTTTTAGAATGCTTTTTTTTTTTTTTCTGAAACCCTGTTAGGAGAGACCACTGTGGCTGGCATCTCCTTTTGTTTTTCTCTGGCACCAAGGTTGATACTGGGTCATCAATCTTTTGTCTTTATAATCATATGAAACCTATGATTTGAGCCCCGTTATTCATGAAAAACTTGCAAACAATCCCCTATATTTTCATTCACCTCTTTTTCCCACTATGTTAATTGACCTCCTCATCTTCTCAATGTTTTTCTAATTGGACCTTGCCAGCCACCTCCCCACTCCTGGTGGGAAACTTCTCCTTCAGCAATGTACGTGAGACCTTTCATCTAACTGCAGTGACAGATGTAATCAGAACTTCCTAAAGCTTTAGCAAATACAGCTCAATGCATTACCTAGGTACCTCTAAAATGACTTCAAATATTGCCAGAATAAATCCTAGGAAGAGGGTGAGAGGAGGAGTGCTTTTCTAAAGGCACCATTACTTTGCTTCATTTTTAGAAAAGTTTTTTTGGGGGGGGAGGGGGGCAGTATAATGGAAGGGAATACCTAGATGTTCAGTTACAGTTAGGATAAAACAAATGAATGCCATTTCAACCTTTAGTTATAAGAAGTCTTGAAGAACCTGTACACTGACTTTAAACCACTGTGTCTATTGTACCAGTCTTCCCTTAGATAACTTCGTCTTTTAACCCACAGAACACTCCTCTGTGAGATGGGTCCCTGTACTCTGTGAGTGGCTTTAGAAAGATTGGTGGTTTTACATCAGCAGTTACAGTAACTAGAGAAGAATTATTGCTTCCTTAACTTTGTGGTTCTGTCTGTCGACAGAAAAAATAGCTAAAAAAATCAAAGCCAGATGGCTCTGGAGGAAATGCCTCTAATGCTTCGGCTGTTGTTAAGACACCCTGGGAGGAGCTCTTTTATGGCTGGTCACCATGGTCCTGCTTTACTGGCCCATCTGTTCCCTAGATCTTGTGTAAGAGCACTTGTGCCCTGGGTTAAGTTTAACTGAGTAGCAAAGTACCTTGTTCTGACTCCACAGTGCCTAATAAAAAAGTAACAGTTGGGGCATAAATGAGGAAAGAACAGACAAGGCAATATGTTGAATATGCTCATAGACTAATAAGAAAGACCAGAGTTAAAACAGAAGGGAGACATTTAAGACAAATTGATACATCATTTTTAAATCAGCAGAACTTTCTCCTATTTCTTCACAAGAAGTGACCTGTTGGTAATGGGAAATCTAGAAAAGCTGTGAAAATTCATTTTTTCCCTCTGTCAATCTGCAGGAAATCATCCTTTATAATTTCACTCAACCTTTTGCATGAGGGTGATAAGGCATAAGGTGTCAGTCTGTATATGATCCGCAGATTACTTAGTTTCAATAAGGAATTGCTGAAATAGATAGCATTGTTCAGAAGGGATCACATCTGGTAAACCCACAGGCACTTTGGTAAGCCAGCTAAAGTGGGGAAAAACCCTGATCTATAGGCTTTGTATAGGTTCATGATGTAACCTGTGGCCTGTATAAACTGCCAGTGACTTGAAAATAGGCTTGAAAAATTCCCGAGTTTAAAATTCAGCTCTCAGAGCCTCAATTTTGCGAGCTCCAGCTCACCTCTGGACATGTTGCAAATAGCCGGCACTGTCATGGCATATAGCAGGTGTGTTTTGAGATGGAAGGAGTTTCTTGCAAAGTCATGAAGGAAAGGAATCCTAATACATACAATAAGCATGACATTCCTTGGAATGATGTTGCACAAGCACACAAAGGAGTTTGGTTCAAAGGATTTTTATTGCTTTTTAGTGAGGACTAGTGAGGACATTGGTGGATTGTGTTGCATAGGAATTTTCCTGTACAATTTCAATATTTAGGAGAGCTTAAAAGTCGTGTGGCAAAGTTGGCACATAGGGATGGCGGTCAGTTTTAGTCAACAACAGAAGGTGAAAACGCACTAAGTATTCCTAATATATAGTAATAGAAATTATGCTGGGAAACCACTTAAATAGTTCTGTGTTTCTCTGAATTCAGCTGCTGATCTTATTGGCAATGTTCCTACTTACAATGAAATGCAAGAATGAATGAGTAGATACCTGTGCATATTTGAGCAGTTGGCATCTGAATGCCAAAAAGAATTGACAAGAGAAGCAACCCACAAAGTCTGTGAAAGTTACCAGATTCTTTAGAATGAAGCAGAGGGGTCTGCTTGCAGAGGTGATTGGTATTTTACTTGCTGCTTTGTAAAGTTCCATGAAAATGACTGTTCATGTAATTAGTAAAAACATGTAAAAACCAGTATTTTTAATACTACTATGTTGTCTTGATCAATCCAGTACCTGTTTCCCAAGAATATAACCCTTGTATTAAAAACAACTAAAAAGACATGCGAGTTGTTTTCATAGTCAGTAGGTAGATTTCAATTGCTCATGTCATTTCTCATCTTTTTGTGTTGTAAGAAGGGTTCATTTTATTATGTGAAGGGGTAGCATATAATCAGAAACATTCCAGAAAAATATGACTGGAGTAGTTTGAGGACTTTGATTTGAAGTCAGTGTGAAGCAACAGAACTACCTTTTGGTAAATCAGTTTAAGAAATTTTTGAAATGAGTTTTTATATATTGAAATATTTTACATTTTGATGTACACACATACACACACATTCTTTTTTCATTAACTCAGTGAAATTACTCTTCTTCTAAAAGTGAGTGGTTTGATTAGGAAAATTATACTCTGGTACCAGATTGCCTGGGTTGAAATCCCAGTTCCTTGGACAGTTTTGTTTTGTTTTATTTTTTAACTTATTTGTGCTTCACTTACCACATCTGTAAATACGCTACAAATACTATTAAAAAGTAGCACCTACTCCATGTGGTTGTCATGAACATTAAATGAGTTAATGTACATATTTTAACAAAAATAATGCTGAAATTTGCTTTTCTGACTTAGTAATATAGTTCCTTCATTTTACCTGTCAGCCTGGTTCTTTGTAAAAACTTCCCAATAATAATGCATGTGATACAACTTTTGCAAACATAGCCTGTATAAACAATGCTTAAATGATTATTCTAACTTAGTTTACATATTTTGCACTTTAAATTCTGATAGTTACTTATATAGCTAGAACCAACAGCCAATTTATAAATTTTTTGAAACTATCAAAAAAGAGGCCATTTTCTTAATGGTTAATACTATAATTGATTTTAATTAGAAATTTAAGGCTTCAAATATATTTTCTATAAACAAGAAGCGAGTAGCTAGTATTTCAACTGTATTTATTTGGATGTGTTTGGGAGAGTTAAATATACAATATTTGGAATGCAGTATGCTGTCATGTTTTCTCTGTGTCATGGAAAGGTGATGTACCATTTAATCTACATCATGTGACCCATGGGTATGTAAATGGAATAAGTGCAACTGGCATCCATCTTGAATAGGCTTTACGCTCGCTAGAGGTTATGCCACTAGGGTAGTACCCCTTACCCCCCAACACCCACAGTCTTTGTTTGTTCCTAGCAAACAATGCCGGATCCTTAGAACTACTGTAACTCTTGGAAGAACCTCTAGTTTAGGATTCTTGGAGCCCTGGCTTTCGTCTTTTCTTTGAATTACCGAGTCAATGATCTGGTGAGAAGTCTTCTATTTAGTGGCAATATGTGTTGAATGGTTCTATAAAGTAAAACGAATAAACCTTCTAGGATAAAAAGTATTAGGAAAAAGAAGATTGCCAAAAGGGTCCGTTTTTAACAAGAGTTAGAGAAGCTAACACGTGCATATGTTGAAGGCATACATACAGAACCTCTTTGTGGTTTCACAAGAAAAGGTGGCAACCCAACCTCAGCATGATAGCAATTATGTATAAAGAATAATGCATTCTCAACTTCAGTGTGATAGTGTTTATATTTTTAGGTACAGTGTGATTTTTAACTTTGTTGGGTTGGTAATTAAAATTAAGATAGGTGCATGAATAATTCATGATGAATGAAAATGGCTGATATAAAAAATGATACTACTAGTCAGGTATTTAGGAATTAAAAAAAATTGTTCTTTCCTTTCAGAGATTCATTACCTCCGATGAAAAATTTTAGAGTATACTTTTTAAAGCATGAGTAAATCTGTCTCCTGAATCATTTCAGTGTGGTTGAAATTTATTGATTCATTTATTATTCCTAGGGTCTCCTAATGGGGAAATCATGATTGAGACACAAATCAAAACAAAATCCTAGAATGAGTTTATTCATGTCCACATTAAGGAGAATTTTGGAGGTGTTTTTCATTATTTCTATGCCCACTAATCAATTTTAGCCTAGTATACCTTTATATTTCTTTGTAAGATTAAAGAATCTTTTGATTACATTTCAAATCTTGAATCACAGTAGATTTAACTATTTAAAGTAAGAAGAGTAAATTTAAGATAATATTCTTTAGTTGAAAAGTCAAATTTAAAGCAGAAGATATGCTGTCTGGCCTCATCACTTTATAGTTAACCTTGTGAAAGATCGTGGAACCTTACAGGCAAATCCAGTATTCTTGCCTTTTGCTGGATTCTACTTGTCAGATTTTCCTTCAAAACCTCAGTGCCTCACTGTAATTCACATTTGGATGGGATACATTTCTCACTGTAAGAAACAAGAGCCTACCTGCAGCCACAAGAAAGCGTTAATCACAAAATTTTATTCAGTGCCCTTGTACCACATTATGCTACTAATCCTGCTATGCATACATAGTTTAGTGTCTGAAATCCTCTTGAATGAGACCTTTGTTAATAATTTTCCATGGTAACTTACTTGATCTCGGATCTGGGAAATACATTCCTCTCATTTGGGATATTTAATTCTTTAAATCTATGATGTGTTGATTAATTCCTGGCTCTTTAGCTACAGTGAGCTATGTATAACATCTAAACAAAATTAGTAAAGGCTCAAGAAGGTTCTCTTGCCTGCATATCATGTATCATCATTGAAATGACACTAAGCCTACTTATAAAAATGAGACCATAATAATAACACTATTAAATATATACATTTAATCTAACTTCCTGGGCTATTATTAAAAGGAGTCCTAAAAAGGCACAAGACAGATTAGATTGCCATGTATATCTTATTAAAATAGGAAGAATTTTAGAATCTGAAGACAAATTAATGTCAAAGTTTGTCATATGGCATTAGTATAATATTATAGGTTGATTCTTTTGACAACTATTTTTGGTCATTAAAAGATAAAATTCTCCATAGGTAGATAATAAATTTACAATAAGAAACTAATCTTAAGTTAGATCAAATTACCTTGCATTTAACCAGAAAACCTTACTACTTATGTGATTAGCTTCTCCAATATTTCACAGTTTATTTGAATTATTAATACTAGATAACAAATTAACCATAGATAGCATTTATTTAAACAGATTATATATAATATATACTGCATAGTCTCACATGTAAAGTAGGTTGTGTTACAAAATTATTTGCAAATTAGCTGTTTAGAAACAACACTACAGGGGCGCCTGGGTGGCGCAGTCGGTTAAGCGTCCGACTTCAGCCAGGGCATGATCTCGCGGTCCGTGAGTTCGAGCCCCGCGTCGGGCTCTGGGCTGATGGCTCAGAGCCTGGAGCCTGTTTCCGATTCTGTGTCTCCCTCTCTCTCTGCCCCTCCCCCGTTCATGCTCTGTCTCTCTCTGTCCCAAAAATAAATAAACGTTGAAAAAAAATTAAAAAAAAAAAAGAAACAACACTACATTTTCCCATAAGAATAATGTCACAAGTAGTACTAACACGTAGAGCAATCTTTTCATATTTGCGAAATACAAGATAAACAGTAGCTTTTACAAAGTTATGATTCACTTTGTCCCTAGAATAAGTTCAGAGAGGGTAGGAGTTTTGCAGAAGAGCAGTCACTGGAGATGAGATCTGGCAACTGAATACCTCTAAGGTCAGAACCAAAGAAGAGCTCTCTCAGAGTGTGGATTCCTGGAGGAAAGGAAATGCTGTATGTGCAAGTCACGTATAATCTGAGTGTTCCCCAAATAAAGGTACTAGCCTATAGAAACATAAAATTAATGATATTTCTGTTGTTTAGCAAATATTCACCCTTTCCATGGGAGAATTATACCTCCCAGCTTCTTGACTCTGGTCAAGATCCTAATGGGATATTAGCACGTGGGGCATGGATAGGGACTTCAAATGTGCTTGGCAATTAGACTTGCCCTCTTGCCTTCTTTTTCTTTCTTCATGAGAAGAAAATAACTGGCTTGGCTGTTGGTTTGGAGAGGACACAATTCACTGAAATAAAACCAAGTCCAGCTTTGAGGAGCCAAACCACAGCTGATCTATAGATGCAACAGCAAGAAATACATACATGCGTATTTACGTCTAACTTGGGCCTTGCATTTCCCACTCAGATCAGTTCAGCCAACTCTTTATTATGGTTGAGCTGACCCCACTGTAGACATGGGAGTAAATCCTGTCTTTGTATGAAAAGAAAATTGGTCTCCTGGATGAAACAGAAGTGACAACAGACAGATCTTGTCACTGATGCTTTATCACTCTGCCTTTGTGACTCTCGGTGTTTATTGTTTTATTTGGGCCGTCCTTAACTCTTCAAATAGTCAATGACCTTGGGGAATATATTGCGTCATCCTCTCACTAGCATATAATGTGGTTTGTTTAAGTATTACAGGACCACGGAGGTGATTTCATCTATTCACTACTGAGAGGAAAGGAGAGGCTGAGAGAGAGATGGAGAGAGAGAAAAAGAGAAGAGCCAGTCACAGGAAAATAAATGACTAGAGTTGAGGAACTGTCAAAAACAAGGGATTATTTCTGCATCTTAAAGCCGTTAAAATCTAATGATGTGGAAGAGAGAAGAGGTTTGGTCACATCCTGAGCAAGGGAAAAAGAGTGTTGAGAGATGGAATACTGAAGCCCACTGGAGGACAGGGGGAAAGGTGGTAAGAATAGCAAGTAGACTGGAGCATGTGTAGACTAAGGCAGGGGCGTAGGACTGTGGAGGTGGGGAGTGGAGGGAAATACTGGTGGTGAGAACTTAAAGTAGAAATATAGACTAACCATTTGAAATTAGGCACTCATTCAATCAATGTGCAGTTTTTAGGCAGGGAAGTGAAATTTGATTTTATCTGATTTTTTAGAAACAAACTCTGATGTTGATGTGGAAAAGAGTTAGTGTTGGAAAGAACCTAGGGACAGGCAGACCAGTCAGGAATAGAAGAGGTTATTCTGATATTTCAGTGAGACATGGCAATTTTGAATCCTAGTAGAGGTTTTGAGAATGGGGAAGAGGGGTGAGTTTGAAACACCCAGAAAGCAGCTTAAATATCAGCTGTTTAGCTCACTCCCTTTCTGTGGTCCCCACTCCAATATTAACATCAAGCCCAGATTCTTGCCTTGTCTTTGTGATCCTTTACTACATGGAATGGAAAGGAAAAATGTGGTAAGCAAACCCAAGCAAAAGTAAATTTTTTACTTTATTATCAAATGTCATCTTGATTCCAATAGACCGTATTTGGCTTACAAACAATTTCTAAGAATGTTAGCACTTTAATTATTGATAAATAAATAAATGCCCCTTACCCATGAATTTGATCTGTTCATTGGTTAAATTCAGAAGGAGGTCTTGCTTGAAAATACTGTTAGTTAATTCATTATGAATATATTTGGGAGAAAAATAAATTGTATTGTTAAAAAAATGTAAAGTTGACTTCATGTACACTATTTTCTATTTTCACCCAGGCTGCTTTTTAAACTAATGTTTCAATAGTGAAGGTAATTTAATGTACAAAGTTATATTATCATTCACCAATAAATAGGTATGGAAGATATATCTCAGAAGGAAAAGGCTACATCCCACCAAGTAGAGTTCTGAGAGTGTTTTATTTTTGCATTGTTAATCATATGCAAATATGTATTAGAACTGTTGATAAATTCATCTTCATAATGTCTTTTCAGCTTGTTAAGATGAAGTTTAAGAAGCTCCTGGAGGAGTAATAGGCTGCATATAATGGACTAGGGAGTGAAAAGTTTGGTTCTATATGCTTAATTAGTTTCTAATTTCTCCATAATCTCATCATGAGTCTCTAACAGAAAATAATATTGACCATACATATGGTACAAGTGGGTGCTGGCATTTTAGATCATTCTCAAGGGGGCTCACTAAATTATTTACTAAGCCTAATGTATTACTGATTGAAATTAAATTTCACCTCCAGTGTAATTTTAAATTTCATGAGTAAATAGTACCCTATGAACATCATAGCCTGTTGTAAGAATTAAGTGAAATGAGGTGGCCAGCATAATGTGTATGAAGAAATAATCTGATACTTTGCATTGCTTCTTTAAAGAATAACTGTTCATATCATATTCTCTGTCAGGGAAAGAGACAAAAATGACTTTGCACCTTTGGGTGAATAAAAACAGAGCAAGTAAACAATGACAACAACAACAAAAAGAATCATTCTGTCTAGCTCTAGTCCACAAATTAAAACAAATCTTGAGCTTTCTTTTAAGGTACTGACTTCCTAACAAAAATCATTTTATCCTACCCTTTGCAAAGTGCTGCTGTAAATCATTGTTAATATGATAATCATGTCAGAAAGTTACTGTGAACACTCAGTAAAAATTTTAAAAATGCCTAGTCTATTTTTTTTAATCTTAACTAGTTTTGGTAAAATCTGCACTCCAATGAAAACTTTTCTGCAGGTCAACTTATTTTCTTTTCTAAATACCTGTATCTCTAAGTTTGTTTTTGACATTTGATTTCTAGTAAGGGCTCAGTAAATTATTGCTGTTATTACTGTTATTGCTATTATGGCAGACCTTTTCATAGAACATAAACATAAGTAGATCCACAAATGTGCTTTCGATGATAAACTTTTACACCTCAAGTGTTCTTATGGCCTTGGCAAAACTACGAGACATTCAATTACTCTTGTTGTATGAAACAGTGGTATATGTTTCCCTAACATTTCACTGAACATGGTATTCTTATAGGGATACTGTGATAATATAAAATCATACCCAGCTGACAATTTGGGGAAACATCCCTGATAGTTCTGTATATTTGGCTGTCACTTAATACATTTTTATTCTACCAAGTACTATGTATAAATAAAATGTACAATATATGTCCACCAGTCTTAATGGACTGCCCCTACAGGAGACTGTATAGACTATTCCTGATTGAAAGGCCCTCAGGCCTGACACATTTTTTTGTTCTTGTACACTGACCACTGTAAGCATTTTGAAGATTCTAGGCGCATTTAGTCAGATGACCCATACTGACTTTTCCCGATAAGACACAATGACTGACACATGTAAGTGACCCTAGAAACTGACAATTCTAAAAATGAACTGATCTGGACATAAAGAGTATATCTCTAGCAACCTAGGGGAGTGTGGCCTTCCCCATACCTTTGCAGGGACAAATTGAGACCAAAAAGTGACCAAGTTGAGATATCAGAAAATTTCTATTAGTGGGCCATCTTCCATCTTCTATGTATATAATGTATTTATGTATGTTTTCTCAAAGTGCAGCTGGCCATGGTTTCACATAACCAGTCCCAATGAACACTCAAATATCTTTTGATCTAGCAAAAATTCTGCCTATTAATTTATCAGTGTCTCTGGTTGATGCAGGATAGGTAATACTTGTTTTTAAATTTTTAATGCATTTCTTAAGGCTTTTAATCCTTTAAAAACTCAATAAGCAAATGTTTTTAATGTGTAGTATTAAGGTGTCTCCTCAGAACTTCATACAGAGCAAACTGTGTGTAAGAAATGCATTTGTTGCTAAGTTTCTCACAGAGACAAACTTAGATGACATCTATTTATACTTTCTGTAACTTATAGTTAGTAAACAAAGAATATATCCTACACTGTTAATTTTGTCACTGAACTCATTGTATCTGAGATAAATGAAATTATGTTTGTGATGAATTATTTGAATAAATACAAATTCATTACTCTTTTAATATTAAGAATTATTATTATTATTATTTGTGAGAATGATGTATGTTACAGTGAATACTGCTAATTTACTACATATTACAGTTAGTCCTATTCATTTGTTTTTCTGTTTAAGAATATTTTGTTGAAGATATACTTCACATATGGAATGTGGGGATCGATCTGTTGATGCCAAATACATGAAAATTGTCATCTCTGACATCAAATATAGAATCCATTTTGAAAAACAAGCCACACCCAAATGTGAACTGTATGATATACATTTTAACGATATTGTATTACAATAATATGCATCATATCAAAGCATACTTTTAGTGGTTCTTTAAAGTCTAAACTCATCTTAAATCTGTCATTCAAATTTCTTAGTAATTGAAAACTCATATAATTTTTTATCCTATCTTCCATTATTTTCTACATTACTTTGTAATTCAGTATTTTATTTCACAACCTACTCAATATTTTGTAGTCTCTCACATGATTTTATTCATATCTGATGAAGTAAAGTTATATAAGGAAAAGATGAAGATCACGAAATGGCACATGAGCTGTGTTCTGAACTCTAACCAGTTGCAAAAAGGTCTTGACTGTCAGGCACAGGAGCTTAGAATTGATTTGATGGACACCTCAGAGCCTCTGTATTTTCTCGTTCCATCTTTTTTTTTTTTTTTCCTCCCCCTGTGAAAGCTCTTTTTCTGTTTTCAGGGCTCGGGACCTTGGTCATCTTGTTACTTTGGTTCAGAGGCCATCCTGAAATTGAAAAAGAGATTTAGTCCAGCAGTTAGTAGACAAAATATGAACAAGGAAACAACAGGGGCTGTTTCTCATTGTCCACTTTCATGAAACTAATTGAAACACTTCCGTTTTAAGAAATTCTCTTCTTTCCTTAGGCCAAAATTATGCTTTAAGGTTTAGAGGTAAGCAGAAAAACCAAGCATCACCTCCCCTCTTGCTACAAACAAAAGAAAACAAACTTTGTAGCCAGGACAGCAGGAACCTGGCTTTGTAAAATTGCAATCAAAGCTGCTCTGTTGATCAGCCGGCAATAGATCTCAAGTGGTAATCTGGGAGCATGCCACCGCCATGATGCTTTCAATTCTAGTTAGCAAATACCCCCTTCTAAGATGAAATCTGTCTCCTATGAGTAGCCATCAAGGCCATAAGGTCGATAAACCCAAACGAAAGTGTATTTTCTGGTCCAAATCCTGTTATAAATTAGGCACATTTTAGAAATGAACCCTGTTTAACTTTGCTTATTTTTTAACCGAATGCAAAAAGTTAAGGTTCATGACCATATGCATTCTGGGATATATGTACTAATACAAAATGTATCATGATATGCTATTCATCTTTTCAAAGATAAAATGAATATGCAATTATAAAACCATACAATTAAATCTTCATGGGTAAATAGATACGCAGAGACATATAACTAAACCTGGCAAGAATATAAAGAAATGACAAAAAATGTGAAGGAAAATCGGACTCCAGCAGTAAAATGAGGTTTACATTCTTTTATCCTTGTAAAAAAATCAGTAAATTACTTCCGAGTATGTGAAAATGTGACACTAATCCCCTTAATACATGATATTTTAAATTTTCTCTTCAGGTTTTCATAGGACCTAGTTTAGCTAGAACTAATCTTAGCTGAGGCAAACTCTGTGTTGGGTGAAAATTTATTTAGTAAATACTACTTTGGAATTTTAAGGAAAGATTTTTTTTTTTAAATTACAGTCTGTTTATTTGGTTAGGTTAAAAAAAATTAGTGGAAATTTTAAGTAATGACTTAATTCCTGTGGAAAAAGCAAACATCTCCACACATATCAAAAATATTTTTTTCTTCTTTCTCAAATAAAATTAGATCATGACAATCAAAGAATTTTAAATATACTCTCGAGAAGTGTATAAATTTAAGGAGAATGACTACGTTTCTGGATTAAGAGAAAGTTTTCAGTTTTATAGTCTATATTAAAAAGTCCATGAAAAAGCGATCTTTAGGATTTTTACCTTTCCTTTTATGTGATAGAGTTTAAAAAGATGAAAGGCAAGCTTTTGTGTTTACATCTGGAGTATAAAAGCGGCTCAGTATGAGAAAAGGACATTCCATGAAATACTATGTCAGAAACATTCTCAGTCAGAATTCCAGAAATAGCAAGATGTTAAATAGATAATTAAAATGTCTTCAAGGTTTAAACCATAGGGACTTAGGGTTTTAATCATGTAGTGTATATTCATCAGAAGTTTTTGCTTTTATCTTGATCAGATTTTGATGCTGTCTTTGGAGGAAGAAAGACCAAGCTCTGTGCTTCTGAAATTCTTTGGTTTGATCGGGTCTGATATTAGCATGCCTACCTCAAAATAGCTATCATTTTATTAGATGGCTGGTAGCCATCAGCAATGCTGTCTTGCAGAAACATAATGGGCTTTTCCATTTCTGATGAAATTGGAAAGCTGTGGGAACTTCTGTGTCATGGCATAGGAATTGTGTTACCCACGGTGTAGGATTTTTATTTTCAGGGAAAGAAGCAACCAAAATGTTGTAACTAATCGTAGCTTTAATGTGAATAGGTTTTATTCCAAATGATTTTTTAAAAAATGTAATGCAAGTATAAAAGCATGAGTTTGGCAGCAAGATGCTTATTGGATAAAAAAGTAAATATCTAGGTATGTCTTAGAACATTTGTTTCATCAAAGATATACATCTCAAAAATTTACTCATTCTTGTCTCTCAGTGGATATAACATCATTTTTCCTTTATCTGTTTTCCTCTCTGCATCTGAAAAAGGCATCATAACTGTGATAACTCCGAGCACAAAAATGAACATACAAGAAAAGTTTATATATTGACATACTATTAATTTCACATTAAAATGTGTCTCTGTAAAGTTAGATTTAAGGCCTAATATGACATAGAGTACTGTATACCATTGATAGTTAAAAAAAAATCACAAGCTCATTAAATATTTTTCTGTACCAATTCTCAGGCCTTTTATCACATTAAACAAAAGATATAGATGTGATTGATTATTGGATCCTTCAATATCTTAGATTAAAAACAAAGCAGAAATGTCTTCAAATTGTAGTGAATGAGTACATTGTAAAAATATTTATTTATTTATTTATTTATTTATTTATTTATTTGTAAATAATAGTTAAGCAGTCCTTTGCATTTTTGTTAATGAAAAGGAAATTGAAAATCACTATGAAAGAAGATGTTTCAAGTAACTGAAACTTTCAAACTCTCCGTATTTTACAAAGAATAAAGAAATTAACTTGTCTCACTTGTTTGTTACACCGGATGAAAAAATGATAGGAGTAGATGTACAAGTCATATCAATGGAAATTTTCTTATTCACAAATGAGATTTTAGTAGTAAAACTGCAGTTGCTGTTTATACTTTGGTTTGATTGCTTGAAAACACATACGGATGGAGAAAATACTAACTTGCACATAAAGGACAGGGTGATTGGTGGTAAAGCAAACTGCCCTTCCCTTGTAAAGAGAATTTATAGAGTAATATCAATTAAGTGAAGAAAATATAATTTTATTATATTTAAAACATCATTCACAAATGAAACTGATTCCTAAATTTTGAGAATAGGGGGTCAAATATAAAACTTTCTAAAAGTGATATTTTATAGTATAGAAATATACTTATGTATATATTATATAAATTATAATTTATAAATATATGACATATAAAATATAGCATAGGTAGAATGGAACTTTTGATGCAAATTCATTTAAATATTTTACAAACTTCTTAAAATGTCTGAAAACACTAAGCAGCTGGGTTATCTATTGACAATATTATCTTTCAGGTTTAGTTTCTAATCTGGTAAATAAGACAGCTGAGCTAGAGTGAACTTAAGATTTTCTTTACAGATATGATTAAAACTGAGATTTTCAGGGGTCACACCAAAAATATCAGGCCAGAAAGTACTTAAATGGTGATATAATTACTTAATGTGTAAAACAAGAATAGAATCCAGTGTAGAGAAATGAAAAATTTGAAAAAGCCATCAGGCAGAAGAATAATTCTTTTCGTTATTTGCTAGCTTGGTATTTTTAGGATTATATGTACAATTTCATTGTTGGTGTCCGTCAAAGTCATGATGTTTTCTTCAGACTTGTGATCTTCAGAGTTGTGACCTCTGTATAAACCAGATATTGTAATGCTAAGGTTCCCAGCATACACAGAGGCACCTTGCCTTTATCTGCAAAGACCAAGTCTTCAAATTTCATCTGAGATCAGAAAATGCTCATCAGTTTATCTATTTCCTTTCAAAATTCCTAGAGTTGTTTGAAGGTCCTTACAAAATCTCTCTCAGCATGAAGTCAGCCTGGATTTTTCTAAAAAATATTTTGGACTTAATTTGGAAATCTTTTAGAAAAACAAAAACGTGACATTTTTATCCAAAAGAAATGTTGGAATTAAATATTCTAATGCAAAATCAGTTAAAATAAATATGTTATTGTGTTTCAATTCCATTGAATTATTGGTCTCAGATGTTCAAGAGTACTAAAACATATTTAAAGCCTGAGGCTGTTTTTATACACACACACACTCACATACATACACACACACACACACACACACACACACACACACACACTCTCTCTCTCTCTTCTAAAACATTCAATTGAATAAAATAACATTGGCAATACTTTTTAAATTATAAGCCAGATATTTATCTGAATTTGCCTTTTATTTAAAATAATTACTGAACTAAACTTTTTATATTTTAGCAAAGTGTCATTCATATATAAATAAACCATACATTTTTGTGAAGTTTTATTCACATAATATCATCATGTAATAGCAATTTACCTATAATATTAAACATATTATATTTTAGTTAATGTTAATGAAAAATAAAATTGGTTTATTATCCATCAACTCCTCTATGCCAAATTGGGAATTTTAAATAACTAAGCTTGAATATTTAAAGCACAAACTCATTCATATCAATCAGACATAATTTTTATTTTGCCTTTTTGAGAAATGATCTAAATACTCAATCATTTAGGAATGGAGATTATAATTAAAACAGTATGCGATTTGATGTTAATCAGAAATTATATGATATACAGTAGCAGCTAAAAAGATTCAAATGACTTCCAAATAACAGAAGTAAAGCTGAGAACAGTCTTTTAATAAAGGCCATTTCGCCTGGTAGGAAAAGATTGTTAGTTGTAAAAAGAAACCTTTTAAACTAATATGATGAGGTGCATGTAAAAATTAATATTACGCTCTAATGTTCTCTCTAGCGAGTAGCCTAGGTTGATTTATTCATTTAGGTAATTATGTTCAGCAATATTAGTAATTCACTGTTAAATTGAATTTGAAGAACGCACAATAAATTGAAACTGTAGTCATATTTCTTTCTCACTGTGTAACAAACAGAGATGTATTGATGTAAGTTGTGAGTGTACTACATAAGTTAAATTCCCTAGACTGCAATTTGATCAAAAAGCTTTAGACATTTACTTGAGCTATATTAGGCAGCTGCCATTGGATGGCAGTAAAATTCTACATCAATCACTTTAAGCAAAGGGAAGCTGGGAAAATAATGGGACTTTTCTTTTATTATTTAACAGCAGAATGCTGATTTAAAAGGCAAAGCTCAGGGGGTTGTGTATATTGTAGCAATACCAACTAATTTTTTTAAAACTGTTTTCTTTTCTTCTCTCCATTTAAAGGGAGATGCAATTCTTGAAGAATCGTTTCTTTTATCACTCCAAGAGATCATGTTCTTGCTTCTCTTGTATGTAGTGAAAAAAATTCATTTTATATTTTAAAAAGAAGCCAATAAAAGGAAATTAAAAAAATTCATATGATTTGGACCTTTTGTACATTCTCAACGCCTAAGTCCTCTTTTTTTTTTTTTTTCCTGCTTATAAAGCATGCTTGCGTTTTTGTTTCATTCAGGGCTTGAAAGGCTGACGTATTAACAGAGCTGTAAGCATCACAATGCTTACACTTTACTTTTAAAAATCTTAAACAGAAGCCAAAATATCAAACCATATAAGAAACATTGCTAAAAGTGGTATTACAGAAGAGATTTTTTTCAAGGAGGTTTTAAATTTTGTGCCTACATACCCCTGAAATTAGTCAATATTTTGCCTTGAGATTTTTAAAACAATGTTGAATGTTTCTGACTTGCTGTTAATGTATGGATATCTAAGAAAGATTCACAGAGAGGACAAATCTAAAGAAAGAAAAACTTTGTCATCTTAAACCTGTTGTGTTTTAACAGGAATGAATATTGCAGAGTAAATAAAATGAGACAGATCCTAGATGCTGTATCACATAAGAAATGTGTGTTCTTCTGTCCCTTCTTTGCACTTAGGTTTTTATTTGGTTAGAAGTTGGTAAGTTCAATTACAATTTATTTGGCAATAAAATGAACCAATTGTTTTCAGAAGATATTCAGGGTGGTCTGACACAATCAGAAGGCTATTAATCAGGATTTCCTGGGACAAACCACAGACTTCCTTGCTATTTATCCTCTCCCTCACTTTATGTTTAAAGTCTATTAAAAGTTTATAGTCTTCCAAAGATCATATTAGGCATTAAAATTCCGGCATCTCATTCTTGCTGCAAAGATTGTTAGAAGAAAAGAAAATAAATGGGTTATCACGAATCCATTCTCATCATGAGAAGTGTAAAAAGCGTGCACAGTGGAACAATATTCATTTATTTTTACGACAGTGCTTGAGAAGAGAAAAAAAGGAAGTGAAATAAAACCAGGGATATGTAGTATTATTACTTCCATGCACAGGGAGTTAGGAAGGCTGGCATGAAATACCTTAACATGCAGAAAAGGGTATATTTAACTTTGTGTGTGAGTGTGTGTTGTAAGGCATGATTTTTGCAGGTCTTGTTTTACTGAGTTAATGAGTTTATTTCTGATGCAAATAAAGTGATTGGACATGCATTTAAAGTGATATATGACAATATTTTAAAAGTTTATCCTAGAGAGTTTTTGTCAGAACAGATAAGATATTAACATATTTTTTCTACATGTGTCATTCTCAAAAAGACATGGTTGAAAAGATGTAAAAATGAATCACAAATATACATGGAGTTTTTAAAAAGATCAGTCTTAAAAATTTAGATATTTTGTAATTATATACAGTGTTAAAACAAAAGCATCTTTTTCCAAGGGAGTACAAGATTGATACTTGAATCTTAATCTCTATTTGATGATGTATGGCTATTCATTCAAAGAATAAGCTGATTTAACCCTAAAATTTAAGAAAGTATTTGCAAGTGCATAAACTGGATTTCTTTGTATTGAGGCACTATCTATCTAAATCTTTTGATAATTACACTCTTTTAGAAAGATAGCTATGTGGTCAAAGCTATTCTCAATAACCAGGTCATGCTGCAAATACATTCTTAAAATTAATGGTTAAATTATTGAAAACACCTTTGTAATAGTTCATAAATATTATAGGAAAATTGCTACATGTCTGTGAAGAAATTACTTGACCCTATCATGTTCACTTTTAAAAACACAGCTTTTTATAGTAAATGTTGGAATGGATATGTGAGAAGAGGTAGCTTAGAAGCCATGGTATCTACTTGAGAATTCTCAGTGTGCTTTACACTCTTCTGATGTATGTGCATTGAGTCAGTGTTATCAAGTCTGTGCTTAAGCATAGTATTACACTCTGGAGCTGAACTCCTTGGGTTTGAATATTGGTTCTGACACTGACTAGCTGTGTGACCTTGGGGAGTTTACTTGATCTCTCTGTGCCTTCATTTTATTTCTCTACAAAATGTAGTGGAATAACATTATGTCTCAGGTTTGTCATGATGATTAGATGAAGAAAAAATATATAAAGTTATTGCTTAGAAGAGTGACGACACATTATAAATATTGCCGTTATTACTATTACGTGCCATGAAAACAAAGAGAAAACACCCAGAGTCCCTGCTGTCAAGAAGATCATAAGCTGGTTTAGGAGAGAAGTGAATCTCTAGCCACTAGAGATGCAAAGATGTGCAATTCAAGATGCTCACAGGCACAGGTGGGAGACTTATAATGCAATGTAGTAAGAGAAGTGACAGAACTATGCTCTGGCTAGTAAACAGCACCCAGAATGGGTCACTAGTCTAGCCTGCAGGTTGTGCAGTTGATGAAGGTAGGGCTATTGGGGGCCAATTCTATGAGGTCCTATGCGTTTAACTGGGTCCTGAAGACTGTGCATCAGTCAGGAGGGGAGGAGTTTGAGAACTCCGAGCTAAGGGATCATCCTAAGTAAAAGCATCAAACACAGGAAAATGTTAACTGTCTGATGAACTCTAAGTGTTTCAACCATGATATAGACAGTAGATACCTGTGAAAAATTAAAAATCATTTTTTCCCTCAAAGGGGTTTAATTTAGCAAGCACGAACGAAATAATACCTTTCATATATATGATCTTACACCTAGCTGAATCCACTCCTGTCATTTGACATGCACATTTTCCAATGAGGAAAATAAGGTTGGGCTTCCGTTATTGATTACATCTATATTTTAAATCTGGGAATACAAACAATAAAATGTTAAATGACATCCAATTCTTTCAGCTAAAAAGATGCAGCTGGATTAAAAATCACCTTCTAAAGCAAATAATGCTTCAGCAGTTCTCCCCTTAGGTCACTAAATTATCAAGAGGGATGTGTAATTAAAAAAGAATTATGAGTCGTGATTTTGTGAAATATAATAAATATTTATTTGGTCCTCATCCCCATTTCTGACAGAGTTCCTAAAATCCTTGGAATTTCCTAAGATGAGAGTAGTAAATGTAACTTTTGTCATGTTAATGACCTTGGTGAAGCACCTGTGTATGGCTGTTTGCCTGGAGAACCAACCCTGAGGTTTGAAGTTTGGATCTTTCAGTCCATGCCCCCTCCCCCAACTGCTCCCACCCCCCAGCTGCAGGGAGCAGGGAGGGATTGGAGATCAAGTTCACCAAGGTCCAGTGGTTTAATCAGTCATGCCTAAGTAATGAATCCTCCATAAAACCCCCAAAGGACGGGTTTGGAGAGCATCTGGGCTAGCGAACATGAGGGGGTTTGGGGAGAGTGGTGTGCTTAGGAAGAGCGTCAAAGCTCCGCACCCTTCCCCACTACCTTGCCCTATCCATCTCTTCCATCTAGCTGTTCTGAATTATGTCCTTTTATAATAAACCAACGAATCTAGTAAATAAAATGTTTCCATGTTCTGTGAGCCACTTTCAAAAATTAGTCAAACCCAAGGAGAGGATTGTTAGAACCTCCAATAGCCAGTTGGTCAAAAGCTCAAGTGACAACTGGAACTTGCCATTGGCCTCTGAAGTGAAAGAGGCAGGGCGGTCCCGTGGGACTGAGCCCTTAACCTGTGGGAGCTGATGCTGGCTCAAGGTAGTATCAGCATTGAGTTGAATTGTAAGGACACCTAGCTGGTGTTGGAGAATCGCTTGGTGATGTGGGGAGAAAACCCCACACCTGGAGATTGGGTGTTGGAATTATATATTAATATAATTAAAAGATGCAAAATTTATATTAACAACTTGACTAAAAGGTTGCAAAGTAGGTGGAAATCGAGCCAAAATGGCAGATTGCATACAAAGAAATTCACCTCTCTTACAATTAAAAATATCATGTACTTAAGAAAAAAATGTTTTAAAGAATTATAAAACTAGGGCGCCTGGGTGGCTCAGTTGGTTGAGCGTCTGACTCTTGATTTTGGCTCAGGTCCTGATCTCACAGTTTGTGGGATCGAGCCCCATATTGGCCTCCATGCTGACAGTGCAGAGTCTGCTTGGGAGTATCTCTCTCTGTCTCTGTCTCTCTGTCTCTATCTCTCTCTCAAAATAAATAAACTTTTAAAAGGAAAGAATTATAAAGCTCACACAAATATATACTTAGTCTCTTTCATATATACATATCCATCTTTCATATATATATATCTTGAGTAAACCAGGAATTATGATAAACTCCTATAAAATAGCAAATAGATAAAATTGAATTAATAGAAAAACCAGGCCTGAATAAAACACAGCAAAGAATATATGCATGCCAAAGCTTCTAAAAAGGAAAAATAAGATTCTATTTTGGTCAAAAAATGCACTATTCAAACTAGAACCTCAATAGAAAATAAGAACAGATAATCTAAAATTACCTACCTTTTGAGAAACAAAACAAAACAAAACAAATCAGTACAATGAGAGGGACCAAAGGAGTAAAACAGGAAATAGGTCCCTATTTTTAGGGAAAATAGAAAATTTTAAATATAAGCAGTAACCTTTGAGGGAGGGAAGAAGGCAGTAAAACAAAACATTCATTAACAATAATAGCAAAAGCTATGAATAGAAAGAATAAACTGATTAACAAAACATCAATTTTTAATTATGGAAAAAGTAACCAAGTTGTCAAACCACAAGATAAAACTGGTGAGCTGAAAGACTGTTCTAAGAAATTAGTAGCAGACAGGACAGAACATTTCTCTGATATCGAAACTTCATAGAACTTGCCATTTTATCTGGTGTTTATACAGTAAAAATGTGTAGTTATTTACCCAAAACTAAATACAACATTTTCAACAAAGCATTGTGGGAAAGATTTTGAGTTAAAATTTGGCAGCCTGTCAGAATCATGTGTAGACAGTTTGGAAGCACATATAGTGTCGACTAGGGATGAGTACTTACAGAGGTTACTAAAAATTACTTTTAGCTTCTAGGTTTGCATTTTGATGCAGAAAAATTTTTGAAGGAATTGAATTTGGATATTAAGATGGAAAATATACCCCAGGATGCAAAAAAAAAAAAACCAAACAAACAAAATTGCAAAGAGATGGACGAAGACAAGTTGATAGACGTAGAAGTCCAGTATTGACCAAGTTGCATTCAAAAAGGCAGGAATAGTAAATGAGAGAAGATAAATACTGTAGAGTTGAAGGAAGACATGCCTTCACATTGAAAGCAGCTACCGAGATACAATAAAAACACAGACAAATAGATTCAATGTAGTGAATGTTCAGAGCAAAGAAAATAATGGTAAAATTATAAAAGAATATTTCTGCAGAACAAAACAAGAAAGCAAGTAAATAAACACGGGCACTTGCACATGTGCACACAAATGTGCATGCACACACGTAGACTTAGGTTATCTACAAAGGTGGACGGATCAAAGTAGCATCAGATATTCCCTCAGCAAAATTGAATTGAGAAAGCAATGAAGCAATTTCATCAATGTTCTGAGGCAAAAGTACTGCATTTTAAACTTAGATTCTCTTCTGAGTTCTCTTCCATGGGCACCTGGATGACTCAGTTGGTTAAGCATCCAACACTCTTTTTGAGGTTGTTTATTTTGAGAGAGAGAGTGCAAGCAAGGGAGGGACAGAGAGAGAGGGAGAGACAGGCCTATTTCAAGAGTCAGAGGCTTGACTGACTGAGCCACCCAGGCACCCCAAGTGTCCAACTCTTGATTTTGGCTGAGGTCATGATCCCAGGGTTGTGGGATGGAGCCCGACATCAGGTTCCTTGCTGAGCATGGAGCCTGCTTTAGATTCTTTCTCTCTCCCTTTGCCCCTTTTCCCTGCTCACATGCTCTGTCTCTGTAAAACAAACAAAACAAAACCTAAATTCTCTCCCAATATCTGTTTTTCTCGGTCTGCTTATCTGTCTATCTACCTACCTACCTATATATGAGAAGCACTTAGTCAAATGTATCCTGTGGCAGATGTATTTTCACAAAAAGTCCAGAGCAGTATTCCTGGTCCAGTATTTTGCTGCAGAACCTCAACATTTCCTATCGAGAAGTGGAGACTATTTCCCATGACCCTGAACCTGGAAAGTACATTTCAACTATCATGGTAGAATGAAGCAGAGATGACAGTAACATTGATTATATAGAACTTTTAAATGCTTTAGGATAAAAGACACCATCAACAAAACCCAACAAATTTGGAATAAATACTTGAAACATATATGAGGCAAATATTTGCCATACATAATTTGTCTAGAAGCTTTTTAAAATTAATAGAAAAATTACAACTACACTTCAAAAATTGGTCAGAATTCAACTATAACCAAGTCACAGAATAAGAAATACCTGTGGGTATTAACATGCAAAAAAACAAAAGCTTAACTCACTAGATGTCAGGAATATGCAAACTAACATGGCATTTTTCAGACTTCTGACCTCTAGAACTTTGAAGAAGTGAAATTTAATCTAAGACCTGAAGACTAAGAAATTGCCAGTATGGGGGTGATTTACTCAAGGCCTGGGCTACAGCCAGGTCAAGTGTCTGCTTTATTCAGACAGGACCTTCCCAAGTTCCTGGAAATATTTAATTGCCTTTTTTTCTTAGGGGTCTAAGTTATACACCAATCACTAGAACTTTGAATATAAATACGTGTATTTAAAATAAAACTAATTTTGTTTTCTTGTATCAAATGTAACCACTAATAGCATTTTGATTTGTGAACTTTCACACATTTCATTTTGAATATAAAACATTTCCAAACACTGTGGTCACATTTTATAGAACGAGATTACCACACACACACACACACACACACACACACACACACACACATGCTACATGTACATCCTCCATCTTTTGAGAGCTAACAATATATTTTAGATATCTTTCCAAGGCAATACATATGCCAATGTCATTTGTGTGAATAGCTGCATAATACTCAATGTTGCATATGCACCAAGCTATCAATGGATATACCATTTAATCATTCTAATTTGGGAGACAATACACATTGTTTCAAGTCTTTGCTATTACTAACAGTGATATAATAAATATCATAGTAATTTTATTTCTATTTGATAAATGTTAAGAAATGAGAGAAATAGGGCAAGTGCTATGCACATTTTAAATACTATATTTAAATTATTTAAATTCTAATTTAAATGCTAAAATAAAATAAAATAAAATATTCAGTAATAATTATTTAAATACTAGATTACTTTCCAAAAGAGTGTGTAATACTTCACATTCTTAATACCCACAACTCTAGCAACTTTAAATGTATCTATCATTTAAAAAATTTTTTTGACAACCCAGTGAATATGGTATCTATTTTAATTTCATTTTACTGAGAACTAATCATAATATTCACTCATATCTAATCTATATTTCAGCAAAGTACCTTTATTTCCTTGAAACAAATTGCATTACCTGCCTTTCTTAATAATTGGTAGAAGCATGTTGTACCTTAGAGAGGTTAACTCTTATTTAACATTTGTTTCCAATCATTTTCTCCTCATCTATCAATCATCTTTTGATGTTGTTGTGATTTTTTGCCAAATAAAGTATTTTTATATTTATGTAATTAAATATGTACATTTTTTCTTTCATGCTTTCTGGGTTGTTAGTGTGAATTAATAGTCTCCTTGTATTTAATGTTTTTCTGTTTTCTTCTAGTATCTTTACTTGATTTACATATATGTTTTTAATTCATGAATAAGTTATTTCTCTATATAATGTATTGTAGGGTCTGATCTAATTTTTCCCAATGTAAGTTGTAGTTAGCACAATTTATTGAATAATGTGTCTAAACCCCCTGGACATTTCTTAAAAGTTTGTTTGTTTGTTTGTTTATTTTGAGAGCTAGAGGAAGTGCAAGCAGGGGAGAGGGACAGAGACAGAAGAGAGAGAGAATCCCAAGTAGGCTCTGTGCTGTTAGCCCCAGTGTGGGGCTTGATCCCCTGAACCATGAGCCCTGAACCATGACATCATGACCTGGGCTGAAGTTAAGAGTTGGATGCTCAACCAACTGAGCCACCCAGGTGCCCTGATATCCCATGGACATTTTTAAGTTCCTATGTAAACTTTAACTTACTTCTAGATTTGATTCTGTTCCACTGATAAATATTTCTATTCCTGTGCTAGCCATGTGATTTCATGATTATATTAGTTTTTTACTAAGTTTTAATATCTGTTAGGCCGTCTTTGCGTGGTGTTCTTATTTATCAATATCTTTTTGAAAATTCTCACATTTTTATTTTTCTGTAAACATAAGATACTTTTACTGATTTAACAATACTTTTTATTTCCTTTTGTATTTGTTGTATGTAGTTATATCTTATCTCCCTCCCTAATTAACTGTAACTTTTTTACTGAACATACTGATACTTAAAAACTGAAAATACAGGCACTTATATTATTTGATTGAACCAAACCAAAATAAAGGCATTTTTGTGCCTGAGATTATTTCAGGAAATAAGTATAAACCAAGAAATATAAACTTTTTTTTAAACCTAAACTTGGAAGAGGAGGCAGAACTGACTTGAAGAAGACACTAGTCATACTAAAAGTAGTGACAGCTATAGTTTTTCAAGTGTTTACCTTGTAAAGCCTTTGCTGTGCTACATGGATTATTTCTTCAATTCTTATAAGAACATTACAAAGTGCCTATTAACAAGGGAGACAGGTCAGATATATTTGTGGACAAGGGAACCTGTGTTGTATGTCTTTGGAGAAATGAGATGGATTCTGAATTGAACTAAGAGGCTGAGCTGTGATTGAATTAATCCTGAAAAATATTTGAGTAACTGGAAGAAATATCATCTACTTGTCTAAGGGGGACGGATGCTGGAACTAAGTCAAAGGAAACTGGACTTTTTCAGGAGTTGCTTACATGACAAGATTCCTTGAACAATAATGTGCATACCACGAAAAGGCTGAGTAGAACTGGGTGGGATACCTCACTTCAGAAACTCTCAAGTTTGCATTCTCCCGGAAAGACCTTGTTCTGTGAGTGGTGGTAGAGTAATGACATCATGGAACTTAGGGAAGGAAAGCATTTTTAATCTATTCCACATCTCTGGCAATTGACCAGCAATAAATATGAACATTGCCTCTGGGGGAATCCCGGGCACTTTTACTTATCCACTGAAAACAAAACATAAGAAAATCAGACTAAGTCACAAAAGGGAAGTCCAATACTCAAAAAAGAATCTATTTGGGTGGAAAGACTTGAAAAATATTGAAAAGATTTACAAGAAAGGCTCTGAGATACATTTCAGATAGACAGCTAGGTCTAAAAGACAGGTCTTTTAGCTGTCTAGGTCTAGGTCTAGACAGCTAGGTCTAAAAGACAGATAGACATCTGTCTAAAAGACAGGTATCTTGCTTGAAGGTATGGAGGAAAAAATAAATGGAAAATTTAAAATAACATCACCACCATAAAAATTCTGTTGGATCTGATATTTTTATTTTATTTTTCATCCTATGGCTCTTACTCATGATCCATTATATTGTGTAATTCCTAAGTTTTGGATGCTGCTGCTTCTAAACTGCTTGTGCCAATATTTCTAACTGTGAAATGTCTGGTCTAGTACTCATTTTGAGACTCTCAAAGTATAAATGATTTATGTAAAATTCCCTAGTATTGAGATTTTGTTTGATTATCAGCATTTGTTTGCAAACAGGGAAAAAATAACATGTGAAAGGTAGTATTTATGCAGCGATCTTAATGTAAAAAAATGTATGAACTTTGAACTTTGTCACTTCTGAGCCCAGAGAAAAATTAAATGAATGGTATTCAAGACACTTTATTGTCAATAATATCTACCTCATATAAAGTATATAGATTTTAATTAAAGCATTTCTCCATAATGTGTACTACTGATAAAAATTTGAAGAAACATGGATGGGAAAATAATTTAATAGGATGAAATCTAAGGTTTTATTTTTAAAGTTAGGATGAATTATCTGTCATATATCACTGCCTATCTTTGGGATATTGGACATTTATGACTGGGTATTACCCTCATTTCAGCTTCCTTTGTGGATCTTAACAGATATGTTTATGAAAAATGGGGGTATTCAAACTATTATCTAATTACTTAAGTGACATGCCATTTTAGAAACAATAAAATACAAGGTAGGTTGTTGGACTAATCAATACCCATCAGAAATTATGTCCAGTGTCCGTAAGCCTAGGGGTAAAAGGAATCCTGTCTGAGCCAACTTATGCCATATCCACAATTTTCTTTACCAATCTCCTGTAATTCTTGGTTTCTTGATTTCCTTCTTGACTACGTATTTCTTGTTCTTGGAATTTGTCCCATGTTTATGTTCAGTCAACCACTAGTGACCTTCGTAAGGTTTAGACTCTTGCCTTACTCTTCCAAATCCAAAATAGTGTCTAAGTGCCGTGACAGACTCCTTTCCCCCATTCTCTGGGGAGCCTCTTGGTGTCAGGGCTACCTCTTCTAGGCACTCTCCCCAGCACCTTGGATTTTTGTTTCCTTCTTGCTCTACCTCAGCCTCTACCACGGGATTCACAAACGCATTTTAGAGTAGTGTCAATAACATCTTCTTTGAAGAAGAGTTTTTATATCCAAAATGAGCAAACTTTCATGGGTTTTTCATAAAGTAATGCCATAAGGTAACTATTGAATGTCTATATAGTAAGACATAGCAGATAGTAAAGTGAGTACTGTTTTATGATAAAAAGCACCAAAGATTTTTCACAAATTAGCTTTCACCTTCAATAAATATTGAATATATAATAACATTTAATATAAATATATAAATAATATACAATATTATACATGTTACATAATTTTATTAAGATTTTTTATATTGTCTTCTGATTATATTTAGGAAGGCATTAATTAATATAATTTCATTAAAAGCATTCTGGTACCCTTGTCTATATCATAACAACAAAATGATTTTAGGAGTGTTTTCATAGGATTGCTTACCAATAAAGGATATTAAGAACTTGCCACTGGATTTATAATAAATTAGCGGCATACTATTTTGGATCTCAATATATTTTCATACACTTGACAAGTTCTGAACCATTCCAAATGGCAAATTCATTTTCCTTTCCAAATTTTTTCCTACCAAAATAATTGATTTTACATTCTTTCTTTGTGTATTGTAAAGATGAAATTTGATCCTGAACTTTTTGAGGAATGTGAACTATTTTCTTCCACTGATAAAGCTCATATTAAAATAGAAATGATTATTTTCCTTGTACAATGTCATATCATCAAAATGTAGTGAGATGATCCCATTTGCTATTTTATTTATTTATTTATTTATTATTTTTTTTTAATTTTTTTTTTCCCAACGTTTATTTATTTTTGGGACAGAGAGAGACAGAGCATGAACGGGGGAGGGGCAGAGAGAGAGGGAGACACAGAATCGGAAACAGGCTCCAGGCTCTGAGCCATCAGCCCAGAGCCTGACGCGGGGCTCGAACTCGCAGACCGCGAGATCGTGACCTGGCTGAAGTCTGACGCTTAACCGACTGCGCCACCCAGGCGCCCCATCCCATTTGCTATTTTAAAGCGTACTTTTGATAATGAGTATAAATTTTGTCAGATATATACATAAAGCCTATATTTCAGTTTATCTAGTTTATTTTTAGTTTTATTTTATAAAATCTCTGAATCTTGGAAAGAAACTAATAATATGCTTGCCTTCAAAAATGTTTGCTGTGTATCCAGCAGATTGGTTACTTGAAGTCTTGACAGATAAAACTTTTGGGGTTAGGATTTTCAGAGGAAATACAGTAAAAAACAGTAAATGGTAACATGTTCCAAAGTTTTAAGTCAAATGAGAGATTACACTAATAAGGAGCAGGTAAACTTCTCTTTCATTAGAAAAATATCTCATCTAGGGGCGTCTGGGTGGCTCAGTTAAGTGTCTGCCTTCAGCTCAGGTCATGATCTTATGGTTCAAGCCCCACATCAGGCTCTCTGCTGTCAGCACAGAGCCCACCTCAGATCCTCTATCCCCCTCTGTCTGCCCCTGCCCAGCTCATCCTCTCTCTCGTTCTCTGTCAAAAATAAATAAACGTAAAGAAAAATATCTCATCGAATGCAATGCCAAAAGATGTCTTTTCTGCATGATCTCTGAGAAGAAAGCCAGTGATTATTACCTCCTATGTTGATGTGGCAATCAAGAATAGTAGAAGTAAGAGTAAAAATGATCCACCTTTGTATTAAAACAGAAGCAAAAAAAACCCAAAGCAAACAAAAACAAAAACCCAGCCAAACACCAAAAACCCAAATCCTGACTACATTGGGTTTTTCATCTGCAGAAGTGAGCTGAGCTGTCCAGATGGTAGGACTGGACTGAGTGTTAGACAAAAGATACTGATTCTTCATGACAGCATTGCATGGATGGTGCTGAAATGTGATGATATAAACAGAAGGAATCCCTCTTTCCAGGCTGCTCTTCCTCTCCTCTCCTCCAGCCTCATCTAGCCTGACATTTGACAGTTGGCAGATACCTCATCTGAAGAAGCAGAGCCAAATATTTGATTTGAATAGTCACATAGAAACTGTCTCATTTTAATGCCCATGACCAACTTGTTTGCATTTTCTATTTATTGGATTATATCTTGGATTATGTGAAAATATTTATTAAAAACAGAACATTGGGTGATTTATTCGGTTTTGAATGAAGAGAATCAGGAATTCTTTTCTGGGGCTTTCTCAGAGATATAAACTATAACAGTTCATTTCTTTCAGTGCAAAAAGATAAGTACTTTGTTGGCGAGAATTAAACTTTGAGAATTGTTGCCTTGTTTGTGCTTTAAGCTTTTGGACAATCTCTAAAAAATTTCAGAGATCCAGTTTGACAGAATTTGACAGTCAGTAGACAAGGCTGTAATTTTTATGCAGCTCCTGTTCATTATACTCTTTTGTGTGTTTAGTATTGGAGATAATGTTGTCTTTGGTATTGAGAGTAGAGACTTATGATTTATGGTGAAATAATTTAACACTATGCATTTGGGCCAAGTCGTATCCATTTTAGGATGACAGGAAGCTGTTGCTAAGGACTTACTGATTAAAACCAAGGAACATCAAGGGCGCCTGGGTGGCTCAGTTGGTTGACCATCTGACTTCGGCTCAGGTCACGATCTCACGGTTCATGGGTTTGAGCCCCATATTGGGCTTTGTGCTGACAGTGCAGAGCCTGCTTCAGATTCTCTGTCTCCCTCTCTCTCTGCCCCTCCCCTGCTCATACTCTTTCTCTCTCTCTCTCTCTCTCTCAAAAATAAATAAACTTTAAAACACACACACACACACACACACACACACACACACACACACACACTCCGTGAGCACCACGGAGCACCAACAAAGCCCAGGGGTGGGCTCTCTGACTACACAAGTATCTGTTCTCCTGCAAAATGTTCACTTATTTTTTCAACAGTACTTTGTTTAGTACATACATTGTGTTCTTTCCTGTGGACACAATAGAGAATGAGAAGTCAGTTTTTCTCCCAAGAGACTTAACAGTAAAGTGAAGATAATCTCTGGTTTAATTTCTTTATAACAGCAAAAAAAAATTAAATTAAAAAATATAGCATTTACACTAGTATACAAAGTATCCAATACCTAGATTTAAGCCTAATACAGATTTAAAAGACTTCTTACAAAAAAGTACAAGTTATTATTGAAATACATTTAAAAAAGTTAAATAACAAGAGAGATATAACATATTCATGGATTGGAAAAATCAGTAGTTTTAAAAATTAAACTTTCACAAATTTATTAACAGATATACTAAACTCTCAGTCACAATCTATGCATTTATCCTCATTTCCAGTCATCCCATTCTTGGATATATTCTCTAGAGACCCTGCATATAGGTTTTAGAGGAAGAAGTGTGAAGATATTTATTATAGTAATACTTATGATAGTGAGGATCTGAAGGTAACCTGGGTACCCATTACAAAGGGAATGAGTAAGTGAAAATAGATGAGTTCTTTAGAAAAAAAAATTTTGCTTCATTTGGAAACAATGAATTAAAAATATACTCAACAATATAGATAGATGTTAAAACCAAATGCCAGGAGAAAAGTTAAGAAACAGAATGAATTCTATAGAATGAATATATAACACAATACAGTTTATGTACGTTTAAAGAACATACACAAAATAGTATGTATTTCTCAAATACATATATTTAGATATATTAGATATATTAGAGTGGGTGTCTATTTTGATAATAAGAATAGGGATGGACTTAGAGAAGTAGATAAAAATCAATAAAAATAAGGCAGCATAAGAGGTTTACATCAATTGATGGTGATCATTTACCATGAATATAAGAATATCTTAAGTCAACTCTATTCTTTAGATAAATACGTATAAATATAACATAAATCATTGAATAATTGGAGGGAGTCATCAATCAAATCTACTGCTCCTAAAAACTTGAGAAACATCAGAGGGGAAAAAAAATCTCCCTTGGATTCGACATCATGGACTTCTCTAAAGACCTCAACAAGAATAATTTCAGTAGAGGAATAGGGGCGTAAGTCAGAGTAGATGGACATCAAGGGTAAACAGTAAGTGAAAAAGTGGTAACACATGCTGAATCTTTCATAGGTATGTAAAGTTACAGGGAATTTCCCTGTGAGCCTCCCAGGGGAAAAGGTGATATGTAGAATGCCTCCAGTGTGTATGACCTCAGACTCCTTACCCCAGGGCTAATGTTCCAAAAACCCATATTTTGGAATATGTGAAATTGACTGAATTCAATTTCAGGCATGAAGGGCCAGATAAATATGACCTTTTCCAAATTTAATTACAGAAATTACTTTTTAAGTCTACATATATTTAATCCTCTGATTTGTTTTAGAACAGGCAGAAAAAATAGCTTTTCACTGTTGGATGAAATGGATGACTTCAAGCATATTTTGGGGAAGTTTTTGAGAGGGGAATAAATAATAGTTACAAAAAGGAGTCACAGACTCTGTGGTAGATTCCTACTGCTGCTTTAACCAGATACCACAAAATGTACTAAATAATACAAATTTATTGTCTTATAGTCCTACAGATCAGAAATCCCAAAATCAGCGTGTTGCACCTTGGGGTGCACTCCTTCTGAAAGGTCTAGGAAGGATCCATTTTCTTGCCTTTTCCAGCATCTAGAGGCCATCTGCATTCTTGCTTTCTCCATCTTCAAAGCCAGAAGTATATCCTCTTTCAGTCTTCTCCTTGCCTCCCTTTCTCATTCCTTCTTTCTCTCTCTCCCTCCTTTCACTCCTCTCTCCCTCCTTTTTTCTCTCCCTTTCTCTCTCTTCATCTGTCTCATCTCTGCTTCCACTGTCATGTTGCCTTTACTAATTCTGACCTCCCTGCCTCCCTTTCATAAGGCCCTTGCACATACATTGGGCCCACTTAGAAAATCCCAGAAAATCTTAAGATCCTTAACTTAATCATACCTTAAAGTTCCTTTTAGTATGCAAGATAACATATTTACAGGTTTTAAGGATTAAAATGTAGACATTCTGGGGTCCATGATTCTACCAGCTCTAGATTCTAAAACTCCCTCTCTATTGATTTTTATTTTCACCTCTCTGAGGCCCAATTCATTCATCCATTAAATGAGGGGAAATGTATTTTATATTGCATTCTTTATTTGTATAAGGATGAGTTAAAATAGTATATAAAATTATTTTTAGAGAATAAATTATTTACTGAGGAAAGTAGAGAAATTTTTAAAATTCATTTTGAGAGAGAGAGAGAGAGCGCATGTGTGTATGCAAGGATGGGGGAGGGGCAGAGATGAAGAATCCCAAGCAGGTTCCTTGCTCTCAGTGCAGAGCCAGATCCAGGGCTCTGTCTCACGAACTTTGAGTTAATGACCTGCACAGAAATCAAGAGCCAGACACTTAACCCACTGAGCCACGCACGCGCCCCCAGCAGAGAAAATGTTCTTATCTATCTGTTCTACCTAGTCATAAATAGCACTATCTGTGATTATAAAAAGAACACAAGATTTTAAAATGTTCTGTTTTCTTTGAATGTTAATGTATCTTTTGTTTCTTATTATCATTTTCCCACAAGTTAATAACAAATGAAATGCTAACAAATTAATATTTTAGCTAATTACTTAGGAGAAAAGAAGAAAAACAAAAAGGAGGAGAGAGGAAAACGAAGGAGTAAATATGTGCTGAGAACTTACTGGCACGGTTGTTCCAGGCATACCACAGCCATAGTCTAATTGCATTTAATCCTCACAGTACTTGACCTCTACCATTTTTATTTTGCAGTTGAGAAAACAGTCTTGGGAAGGTCACATAACTTGCCTAAAATCATAAGTAATAAATAGTTGTCTTAAAGCCTTAATCTAATGCCAAAGCCCATATCTCTTTATGGTACAGCAGCACATGCTTTGTATTAAACATCTTGTGTTAGTTTCCCAGGGAGTCCATAATATATTACTACAAATTTTGTGGCTTTAGACAATAGAAATATTTTTCTCACAGTTCTGGAGTCCAGAAGATCAAGGTGTTGACAGAGCCACGCTCCCTCTGAACACTCTAGGTTAAAGTCGTTCCTTGCCTCTTCCAGCTCCTGGTAGCTCCAGAGGTTATTTAGCTTAGGACTACCTAACTCCAATCTTTGTATCCATCTTCCCATGGCTGTCTCCTCTGTGTCTCTGTTCTCTCTCTCTCTCTCTCTCTCTCTCTCTCTCTCTTTCTCTCTCTCTCTCTGTTTTAAACCATTTCATTCAGGTATTATTGACCTTTAAAGAACTGTACATATTTAACGTATCCTGTATAGTTTGGGAATAAGTATTCACTCATAAAACCATCACCAACATCAAGGTCATAGACATATCTATTACCTCCCATTACCTTTTGCCACCTTGATAATGATGATGAGGATGAGGAGGAGGAGAGGAGGAAGAGGAGGAGGAGTGTGTAGAAAAGACATAAGATCTACCATCTTGGAAAATTTTAAGTGTACAATACAGTATTGTTAGCTATAGGCACAATACCATAGTATAGTAGATATCCAAAACTTATTTATCTTTCATACCTGAAACTTTTTATCTTTTGACCATCACATCTCCATTTCCCTGTCTACCAGCAGCTCCTCTCAATAACCCTTCTACCCTCTACTTCTGTGAGTTTGGTGATTTTGGATTCCACATATAAGTGAAATCATACAGTATTTGTCTTTCTGTACCTAGCATAATACTTGTGTCTTTTCTTATAAGGGCACAGTATCTTCTTCTTAGACTCCATGTCTTCTCTTGTAAGGACATGTCACTGGGCCACCTGGGTGGCTCAGTCGGTCAAGTGTCTGACTCTTGATTTCTGCTCAGGTCATGATCTCACAGTTTTTGGTATCCAGACCTGCATCAGTCTCCGTGCTGACAGCCCAGAGCCTGCTTGGGATTCTCTCTCTCTGTCTCTGCCCCTCCCCCACTTGCCCGTGCACGTGTGGGCTCTCTCGCTCTCTCTCTCTCTCTCTCTCTCTCTCAGTTAACTTAAAAAAAAAAGAACATGTCACTGGATTTAGGGCCCACAATAATCTAGGAAAATTCCATATTAAAATCCTTCATCTTAAAAGACTCTTTTTTTCTGAATAAAGTCACATGCACAGATTTCAAGGCATGGACATATATTTTTTGGGAAGAGTGACACCATTCAACCACTACACATATGTTTATGAGCTAAGCAAATTTAAACTGAGGTCATCATATATGAAAAGAAGCTCCACATCACTAATTATCCAGAAAATAAAACATAAAACCCCAATGAGATATCACCACACATCTATCATAATGGCTAGAATCAAAAACACAAGAAGTATTAAGTGTTGGAGAGGAGGAGGAGGAAAAGGAACCTATGTGCAGAATGCAAACTGGTGTAGCTACTGTGGAATACAGTGTGGAGGTTCCTCAAAAAATTAAAAGTAGAATTAACATCTGGTCCCATAATTCCAACTGAGTATTTACCCAAAGGAAACAAAAACACTAATTTGAAAAGGTATATGCACCCCTGTGTTTATTGCAGCATTATTTACAATAGCCAAGATATGGAAGCCCAAGTGTCCATCCATAGACAAATGGATAAAGAAGATGAGCACTGAGTAACGTTCAAGACTGTGGAATCATTGTATTGTACGCTTGAAACCAATATAACACAGTAGGTTAATTATACTTCAATAAAATACAATTTGGAAATGAAGTCGTATGGAGAGTATTTTGGAGCGTGTCTGCACACAACAGATATTTAACAATTATTGCAAGAATTAGAATAGTATTTGTGACCAATAATTGAAGTTTTTCTATAATTTTGTTAAATTATAAAGTTAAACTAATTTTTTAAAGTTAACAGATCGGTAGGACACCGTGGTTTCACAGCATTTAAAATGTGAATCTGGAGTCTACTTTCATAATCATTAATTGTCCCTGTTCGCAAAATTCTAATTGTATGAAAAAGAATTGGGCCTCTGTAAGATGTGAAACATGCGAATATAGTAAAAAACTTGTCTCTCACTATTGGAAATCACACATAAATATTGCTTTACAAAGCCCATTTTAAAATTAGCTCAATTTACCACCATGGTCAATTACATAGCCAAATACATTCTTGATGGGACTTGTGTAATGGGCCATCATTCTTTCAAGAACAAAATTGTTTCCTATTCCTGTGATTTGATAATAAGTAATAAACATGTAATATATCAATTTACAAAGTCAATTACATAATCAAGGAGAGTGCCAACAGCAATAACCAAAATACTCTGTACTGTATTTACTTTCATATCCCTCCACCCTCCCTAAGGCACCAGGCCTGGCATTTTTCCTACTTTCCCAATTTTCTTTGCATAATTTTCCACTTGGTGGACTGCCATTGTCAACAGCAACACTCTTCAACTTCGGGAGGTTTGGTAAGAGCAGTTGAAGAGATGAGAACTGTGTTTAATTAAATCCTGGTCGCCGGATGTAAATGCAAAAGTGCTTAATTATTCAACATCGCTAGTGAAGAAAGTCACACAAGAGGATCCAGCAGAAATTTGGTATCTCATGAGCTTTGAAAAAAAAATCAATTTAAGTAATCCTGAAAAAATATCAATTTTCTCTTTATCTCCTTTAAATTAAAAAAATACTTTAAAAATAATGCAGATGAAAGTATGCATAACTCATCAGAATACCTTGTTAATTCCAGCTGCTGAAAAAGATACATATAGAAATAGATAATGTGATCTCCTGGGGGATATGCTTCGTGAAAATATCTATAGGCTTTGTGATTCATGTATATTTAAGGTAAATCCTTAAATAAAAGCAAAGGAAGAAAGGAGAGATTAATTTGAATTCCAGGGCAAGAGACTACTCCACTTTAAAATGTGATTTTCTGTTTCTTTCGAACTTGTTCTAGTTTTTAGGATCTCACTTAAATATTTTAGATTTCAAAGCATTTGAACTTAATTAGTTGTATAAACTTAATGGGATTTTAATTACAACCCTAAAATTCCTGAAGTGTTTATGAGTAAGTAGGAGTCTAACATCCCTAGAAAGAATTACTACCAAGTTATTTGTGAAATGTAAGCACAGATATATTAAGCATCTACTATAGTCTTAGAGTTCTGTTCCTTAAATATGCATATCAGTATTGAGGAGATAGAATTCTTGGTGTAAGTTTCACATTTTATACAGTATTGTGTATGAACTGTTTGTTTCTTTTATTGATCAGTTCGTATAGACGACATTACTGATAACATTTGGGTAGGGTGGTATTTTAAATTGTACCAGAATAGCTAACCAGAAATAGGTTAAGTTTCATACAGATGTGGATATCCCCAGATGTGAATATAGGAACAACTTAGTTTTGTCTCCGGTATTTATTCACCATATAAATCTACTAGCGCATTCTTATCTGTTATGTAAATAAGATGCGGAATTCCAATAGTGTATCAGTGTTCTACAGCAGATGGTACACTGAGATTTACCACACCATTACATTTAATGGGTTTGAATTCATTTGGATTTCTTGATGTTCTCTCTGTCCTTCTCATAGCGGCAATGTTGCCAATGTTCCTGATTATATATGATTTGAGAGAGTGCTTAAAGAAGAAAAACTCCTTTATCTTAGAAATATGAGTATTTTATGTCAAAGTTTAAAGTGTATATGTATTGCATTTCAGAGGATTTATATGCCCTGTGAGAAAAGGATAGTTAATGAATATTCAACAAAGTACTTGCAGTCATTCCACTCAAAGATATTTTATAAAATGAAAGTACTCAATTAACTGTTGTGGTGCTAGTAGGGAGTATTCATTTGAAAAACAAAAAGAAATTTCCATCCTAGATCATTGTGGATGAAGTAAAAAAATAAAAAGTTTAATAGAAAAGAGTGCAAAGACTCCCAGACATGTATCTTAGTCGTATGAAGTAAAGATGCTCATGACTATTTCTGTTAACACAAATTTATATAGTTCTTGGCTCACTAATTACTGTAGATTAATAAATAATATTCCTAAAAGTGTTTGATCTGTGAAGGGTCAGACCTCAGCGATAATTGAAAATGGCAGCTTGGGCCATATGGGCTTTTTGTCTCTGAACTCACTCTATTTAGGAGCAGAATGAGTGCTGGTGTAGCTTTAATCATTCGGTGACAAAAATCACTGTGGATGAACACAAAATGGAACGAGAATAAAGAATCCAGTGTTACGGACATAACCTGGCATTTCTAAATCAGTATGTCTCTAAGGGTGGCCGACAAAATAACCAGCACCAAAATCACTGTAAAATCTTATTAAAATTGGAGATGCCTGTGCCTAATCCCAGGCTCACTAATTCAAAATCTAGGGTGGGGAGTTGGGGTGGGTGGGTGGATCTGGATATCAAAACGTTTTTAAAATTCTGTGATGATTCTCGTTGCATACATACTAATATATATGTTGCAGCTCAATACTCAGATCCAGTACTCTGAAGCAGACCCTCTGGGTTTAAGTTGGGCTCCTTCACTCAGTTCTGGGACCCTAGGTTCATTATTTAACCTTCCTTCTCTGTGTTTTGTCTTCCTCAACTACCAATAGGACTAAAGTACTTATGTCACAGGATTATTATGTGGATTAAGTGAATTCACATTTATAAATTAATTATTACCGGGCACATAATAAGCACTAAGAAAATAGGAGTTTGTAAAAGGATAATGAAAATAGTACATGTTTATTTGAACTACCAGGTCCTAGTTAACACGAGTTTTCTATTGGAAAAAGAAAAACAAAACTCCCTAGAAACCATCCGAGTATTGAATATTGACTATTATTCCACGTTTGAAATCAATAGAAACCAACTATATTCTATATTCTTTTTGCTTTATTATTACAACTTCGTAATGAACATTTTAATATTGTCAGAATCGGCTTCTAGTCATACATTGAATAAAGCATTTTTCCATCTTTTTCAGTCATGCTGAATACTGACTCTGGTGACATACAGACTCTCATGAATGGTGAACATGTTTTTTCATTAGAATAAGATGAGGCTTAAATACAGTATCTGGGTATATATATATGCCATGCTATTTCCAGCAAATCACTGCAGTAATACAGCACAGCAGTCATCTTAAAGTGACACTGCAGATACAGTGTTCCAGGCACTTTGTTTTCAGTTCATTTGTGGGACATTGGACTCATTTGGCAGCAGTACCGAAGTCACATTCATTTATAGGCACTTCAGAGGCATCCACACAACATCCCCTAATTACATTACAATGGCCTGCAATTGCCATGTGTTTATTGATTTTCAGTTCTTAGAAGCCTTTTCTATTGTTATCTGTAAACTCCTTAGATTTACAGTCATTTGTATACATTTAAAACAAGAAAAGCTGAATGCTAAAGACAGATAGGAGGACAGCATATTTATATTTTAACTGACAAATAGCTGGCTTTTCACCTAATGACAACTAATTCCGGAAATGAACCACAATTTTTAATATAACATCACCATCATTTTACTCTTTCTAATATCAAAGTCTTGAATTTTGCATCTATCCCATCAGAATCAGTAGACAGGGTCTTCTATATTGAACGCAGTATGTCTGGGCATTCATAATTGTACTTGCAGCATTATTCACACAAGCTTCCAGTAAGTCTAATTACTTCTTCAAATTGGCCTGAAAAGCACTTAGACAGTAGGGCTTTCCATTGGCCCAGAAGTCATTTGATCTCTTTATGACTTCCCTGAGCTAGCATCAGCCATTTCAGATTGGCTCTGACTGTGAAACAGACAATGGTGCATCTGTTTTTTGGTTTGTTTTTTAATGGGAAAAACACTTTCTAAGAAGGCAAACTTCATATCCTTACTTATGTAAGAGTTATGTGTAACCTTTTAAAATATATAAATGGGAGCACTCCTGAAAAAAAAAGAAAGGTTCATCTGAATCTAATTTGGAAATGAAAAATATCCTCAGGTCAATTTTAATATCATACAGTCTGTTTATTTTGGTTGGTGTGTGTGTGTGTGTGTGTGTGTGTGTGTGTGTGTGTAAAATGAAATACTACCAGTTTTGCTCAGGTGGATTTTAATGTCTTAAATATAAATTTTAATGATAATTTGGAAAGTTTTCAAATGATATGTTTTAAGTAGTGATAAAACTGAAATTTATGCTGTGTGATGTGGTATTTGCCTTCCTGGAGTTTGGGAAATATACCCATCCATATTTTTTAAAATTAGCAGATTCAACATTTTAATAGCCTTATAAAATGGGAATACTTCTCACTTACAGTTACTGGGGAAACTCTTCAAAAAACATGTGTTGTATTTTAATCTCAGACCAAATTAAAACTAACATATTCTTACGATATTGAAAATGGTATGGTAATAAAATCTTAGAGTCATTTACTAAAATTATTTTTACCACTCAATCTCTTCCCAGTATCACTATTAAAAAGTGCAAATTTATCATAAAATTTGGTGAAGATAATCAAAGAAGGGTTTATTATCAGCTGTCAAATCTATTTTAATTGGTGTTTCATATAATAATTTGAATCTCTTCAAGCACTTTGAAGTTATCACTGAAATAATTAGTGGTAATAAATCAATTATATTACTGCATATAATCATTTTTATTTTTGAGATTCACTGATAATATACACAGCAAATACAGAAAATTTTAGATTATTTTAATATCACATGGAATATGGGATTGATCATGTATATATTTATGTCATAGCATTTGAAGTACTTCTAGATAATTAAATATTTATGGCCCAGCTACTCTATATGTGTGTACATACACACATACATGAAAGTGCTTAATTTCAGTTTTAATGACATAAAGCTTATGATAAACCTCGAAATATCTTATATATAATGTCAATTATAACTCAGTGGAGATCAGCATAAAAATATTTTCTCTAATATTTATGACTGGGGAAACAAAATATTTAATATCTGACGCAGGAACATCATGTGTGCAAGCCTTCTATACTTACAATCATCTTTGACTTCATATTATTTATATTCCACATCCAGTCAAATTCAAAATCATGTCAGTATCATCTAATTTATTTAACAAAGTTATTAAATACCATTGTATTCCAGTTATTCTAAAAAATGTTAGGACTAATAAAAATATAGTAATACATATAATAAAAAAAACCCAAATAGGTATGATCCCTACCACTGTAGAACTTACAGTATATCAGCTATCAAAGAAATATATTACCTAATATAATTACAAACTATTTTGTGCTATGAAAAAATATTCTAATGATCTATAGTAAAGGAACCTCATCTAATCCAACAAATTCAGGAAAGCCTTCCTTGAAGAAATTATATTTGAGCTCAGATCTGAAGAATGAGTTAGAGTGAATCAGGAACAATGAAGAAAATGATTCATGATGCATCAAAAGTCAATATGGGTCAGCATAGAGAGTGAAGAAATAAATAGTATGAGGTGAGACAGGAATTAGGTAGGGAAAGCCTTAGAGAGCAAAAAGTCTTTAAAAAGCAATCAAGCTGCAAGATACAACTTGTGGAAGGCAAAAATAGTTGCAGGAAATGGTAAGATTTCATTGTTTTTTTATGGCGAAGTAATATTCCATTGTATATTTGCAACAATACAGTTGGACCTAGAGTGTGTCATGCTAAGTGATGTAAGTCAAAGAAAGACAAATCCCATATGATTTCACCTGTATGTGGAAACTAAAAACCAAAACAAATGAATAAACAAACAAAAAGCAGAAACAGACCAATAAATACACAGAAGAAACTGATGGTTGCTAAAGGGAATGGTGGTGGGGGGATGGGCAAAATGGGGAAGGGGAGTGGGAGGCACAGATTTCCAGTTATGGAATGAATAAGTCATGGAGATAAATGGTACACTATAGGGAATATAGTCAATGGTAATGTAAAAGCATATGGTGACAGATGGTAGTTATACTTGTGGTGAGCATGGCACAATGTTTAGAGTTGTCAAATAACTATGTTGTCCCCCTGGAACTAATACAACGTTGCATGTCAACTATACTTAAAAAAAAAAAGTAGTTTCAGGAAGAGCAATTAGCAGACTACTGCAATAGTACAGACTTCTGCAATAGGCAGAAGATGAGGATTATTACTTGAAGTAAGATATTGAGGGAAGAAGAAATGGAGGTGTGAATAAAGCTGAGAGATTCATACAAGGATCAGCCAAAATTACTTGGTAGAATTACATATGGGGAATGAAGAAAAAAGAAATGTCAAGGATGATTCCTAGATTTCTGGTGTACCTAGTTGATTGATAGTGCGGCGATGCATTGAGATTGGGAGGAAAATGGTAGGAGAATATGGCACAAAACTTCTACAAAGAGGGGTCGGCGGCAAGATGGCGGCTTAGGAGGACGCTGGGCTCACCGCACGTCCTGCTGATCACTTAGATTCCATCTACATCTGCCTAAATAACCCAGAAAACCGCCAGAGGATTAGCAGAACGGAGTCGCCGGAGCCAAACGCAGACGAGAGGCCCACGGAAGAGGGTAGGAAGGGCGGCGAGGCGGTGCGCGCTCCACGGACTGGCGGGAGGGAGCCGGGGCAGAGGGGCGGCTCGCCGGCCAAGCACAGCCACCGAATCTGGCTTGCAAAAGCGGAGGGGCCTGACGGACTGTGTTCCCACAACAAGCGCGACTTAGCGTCTGGGAGGTCATAAGTTAACAGCTCTGCTCGGAAAGCGGGAAGGCTGGAGGACAAAGGGAGGGAGAGCTGCTGAGCCCCCTGACAACAGAGCTCAGTTTGGTGGGGAACAAAGGCGCTCGCCAGCGCCATCTCCCCCGCCCATCCCCCAGCCGAAATCCCAAAGGGAACCGGTTCCTGCCAGGGAACTTGCTCGCTCCGCGCAAACACCCAACTCTGCGCTTCTGCAGAGCCAAACCTCCGGCAGCGGATCTGACTCCCTCCCGCTGCCACAGGGCCCCTCCTGAAGTGGATCACCTAAGGAGAAGCGATCTAAGCCTGCCCCTCCTGCCCCCGAGCACCTTGCCTACCCACCCCAGCTAATACGCCAGATCCCCAGCATCACAAGCCTGGCACGGTGCAAGTAGCCCAGACGAGCCACACCACCCCACAGTGAATCCCACCCCTAGGAGAGGGGAAGAGAAGGCACACACCAGTCTGACTGTGGCCCCAGCGGTGGGCTGGGGGCAGACATCAGGTCTGACTGCGGCCCCGCCCACCAACTCCAGTTATACACCACAGCACAGGGGAAGTGCCCTGCAGGTCCTCACCACGCCAGGGACTATCCAAAATGACCAAGCGGAAGAATTCCCCTCAGAAGAATCTCCAGGAAATAACAACAGCTAATGAGCTGATCAAAAAGGACTTAAATAACATAACAGAAAGTGAATTTAGAATAATAGTCATAAAATTAATCGCTGGGCTTGAAAACAGTATACAGGACAGCAGAGAATCTCTTGCTACAGAGATCAAGGGACTAAGGAACAGTCACGAGGAGCTGAAAAACGCTTTAAACGAAATGCATAACAAAATGGAAACCACCACAGCTCGGCTTGAAGAGGCAGAGGAGAGAATAGGTGAACTAGAAGATAAAGTTATGGAAAAAGAGGAAGCTGAGAAAAAGAGAGATAAAAAAATCCAGGAGTATGAGGGGAAAATTAGAGAATTAAGTGATACACTAAAAAGAAATAATATACGCATAATTGGTATCCCAGAGGAGGAAGAGAGAGGGAAAGGTGCTGAAGGGGTACTTGAAGAAATCATAGCTGAGAACTTCCCTGCACTGGGGAAGGAAAAAGGCATTGAAATCCAAGAGGCACAGAGAACTCCCTTCAGACGTAACTTGAATCGATCTTCTGCACGACATATCATAGTGAAACTGGCAAAATACAAGGATAAAGAGAAAATTCTGAAAGCAGCAAGGGGTAAACGTGCCCTCACATATAAAGGGAGACCTATAAGACTCGTGACTGATCTCTCTTTTGAAACTTGGCAGGCCAGAAAGAATTGGCACGAGATTTTCAGGGTGCTAGACAGAAAAAATATGCAGCCGAGAATCCTTTATCCAGCAAGTCTGTCATTTAGAATAGAAGGAGAGATAAAGGTCTTCCCAAACAAACAAAAACTGAAGGAATTTGTCACCACTAAACCAGCCCTACAAGAGATCCTAAGGGGGACCCTGTGAGACAAAGTCCCAGAGACATCACTATAAGCATAAAACATACAGACATCACAATGACTCTAAACCCGTATCTTTCTATAATAACACTGAATGTAAATGGATTAAATGCGCCAACCAAAAGACATAGGGTATCAGAATGGATAAAAAAACAAGACCCATCTATTTGCTGTCTACAAGAGACTCATTTTAGACCTGAGGACACCTTTAGATTGAGAGTGAGGGGATGGAGAACTATTTATCATGCGACTGGAAGCCAAAAGAAAGCTGGAGTAGCCATACTTATATCAGACAAACTAGACTTTAAATTAAAGGCTGTAACAAGAGATGAAGAAGGACATTATATAATAGTTACAGGGTCTATCCAACAGGAAGAGCTAACAATTATAAATGTCTATGCGCCGAATACCGGAGCCCCCAAATATATAAAACAATTACTCATAAACATAAGCAACCTTATTGATAAGAATGTGGTCATTGCAGGGGACTTTAACACCCCACTTACAGAAATGGATAGATCATCTAGACACACGGTCAATAAAGAAACAAGGGCCCTGAATGAGACATTGGATCAGATGGACTTGACAGATATATTTAGAACTCTGCATCCCAAAGCAACAGAATATACTTTCTTCTCGAGTGCACATGGAACATTCTCCAAGATAGATCATATACTGGGTCACAAAACAGCCCTTCATAAGTTTACAAGAATTGAAATTATACCATGCTTACTTTCAGACCACAATGCTATGAAGCTTGAAATCAACCACAGAAAAAAGTCTGGAAAACCTCCAAAAGCATGGAGGTTAAAGAACACCCTACTAACGAATGAGTGGGTCAACCAGGCAATTAGAGAAGAAATTAAAAAATATATGGAAACAAATGAAAATGAAAATACAACAATCCAAATGCTTTGGGACGCAGCAAAGGCAGTCCTGAGAGGAAAATACATTGCAATCCAGGCCTATCTCAAGAAACAAGAAAAATCCCAAATACAAACTCTAACAGCACACCTAAAGGAACTAGAAGCAGAACAGCAAAGGCAGCCTAAGCCCAGCAGAAGAAGAGAAATAATAAAGATCAGGGCAGAAATAAACAATATAGAAACTAAAAAAACTGTAGAGCAGATCAACGAAACCAAGAGTTGGTTTTTTGAAAAAATAAACAAAATTGACAAACCTCTAGCCAGGCTTCTCAAAAAGAAAAGGGAGATGACCCAAATAGATAAAATCATGAATGAAAATGGAATTATTACAACCAATCCCTCAGAGATACAAACAATTATCAGGGAATACTATGAAAAATTATATGCCAACAAACTGGACAACCTGGAAGAAATGGACAAATTCCTGAACAACCACACTCTTCCAAAACTCAATCAGGAGGAAATAGAAAGCTTGAACAGACCCATAACCAGCGAAGAAATTGAATCGGTTATCAAAAATCTCCCAACAAATAAGAGTCCAGGACCAGATGGCTTCCCAGGGGAGTTCTACCAGACGTTTAAAGCAGAGATAATACCTATCCTTCTCAAGCTATTCCAAGAAATAGAAAGGGAAGGAAAACTTCCAGACTCATTCTATGAAGCCAGTATTACTTTGATTCCTAAACCAGACAGAGACCCAGTAAAAAAAGAGAACTACAGGCCAATATCCCTGATGAATATGGATGCAAAAATTCTCAATAAGGTACTAGCAAATCGAATTCAACGGCATATAAAAAGAATTATTCACCATGATCAAGTGGGATTCATTCCTGGGATGCAGGGCTGGTTCAACATTCGCAAATCAATCAACGTGATACATCACATTAACAAAAAAAAAGAGAAGAACCATATGATCCTGTCAATCGATGCAGAAAAGGCCTTCGACAAAATCCAGCACCCTTTCTTAATAAAAACCCTTGAGAAAGTCGGGATAGAAGGAACATACTTAAAGATCATAAAAGCCATTTATGAAAAGCCCACAGCTAACATCATCCTCAACGGGGAAAAACTGAGAGCTTTCCCCCTGAGATCAGGAACACGACAAGGATGCCCACTCTCACCGCTGCTGTTTAACATAGTGCTGGAAGTTCTAGCATCAGCAATCAGACAACAAAAGGAAATCAAAGGCATCAAAATTGGCAAAGATGAAGTCAAGCTTTCGCTTTTTGCAGATGACATGATATTATACATGGAAAATCCGATAGACTCCACCAAAAGTCTGCTAGAACTGATACAGGAATTCAGCAAAGTTGCAGGATACAAAATCAATGTACAGAAATCAGTTGCATTCTTATACACTAACAATGAAGCAACAGAAAGACAAATAAAGAAACTGATCCCATTCACAATTGCACCAAGAAGCATAAAATACCTAGGAATAAATCTAACCAAAGATGTAAAGGATCTGTATGCTGAAAATTATAGAAAGCTTATGAAGGAAATTGAAGAAGATTTAAAGAAATGGAAAGACATTCCCTGCTCATGGATTGGAAAAATAAATATTGTCAAAATGTCAATACTACCCAAAGCTATCTACACATTCAATGCAATCCCAATCAAAATTGCACCAGCCTTCTTCTCAAAACTAGAACAAGCAATCCTAAAATTCATATGGAACCACAAAAGGCCCCGAATAGCCAAAGGAATTTTGAAGAAGAAGACCAAAGCAGGATGCATCACAATCCCAGACTTTAGCCTCTACTACAAAGCTGTCATCATCAAGACAGCATGGTATTGGCACCAAAACAGACACATAGACCAATGGAATAGAATAGAAACCCCAGAACTAGACCCACAAACGTATGGCCAACTCATCTTTGACAAAGCAGGAAAGAACATCCAATGGAAAAAAGACAGCCTCTTTAACAAATGGTGCTGGGAGAACTGGACAGCAACATGCAGAAGGTTGAAACTAGACCACTTTCTCACACCATTCACAAAAATAAACTCAAAATGGATAAAGGACCTAAATGTGAGACAGGAAACCATCAAAACCTTAGAGGAGAAAGCAGGAAAAGACCTCTCTGACCTCAGCCGTAGCAATCTCTTACTGGACACATCCCCAAAGGCAAGGGAATTAAAAGCAAAAGTGAATTACTGGGACCTTATGAAGATAAAAAGCTTCTGCACAGCCAAGGAAACAACCAACAAAACTAAAAGGCAACCAACGGAATGGGAAAAGATATTCGCAAATGACATATCGGACAAAGGGCTAGTATCCAAAATCTATAAAGAGCTCACCAAACTCCACACCCGAAAAACAAATAACCCAGTGAAGAAATGGGCAGAAAACATGAATAGACACTTCTCTAAAGAAGACATCCGGATGGCCAACAGGCACATGAAAAGATGTTCAGCGTCGCTCCTTATCAGGGAAATACAAATCAAAACCACACTCAGGTATCACCTCACGCCAGTCAGAGTGGCCAAAATGAGCAAATCAGGAGACTATAGATGCTGGAGAGGATGTGGAGAAACGGGAACCCTCTTGCACTGTTGGTGGGAATGCAAATTGGTGCAGCCGCTCTGGAAAGCAGTGTGGAGGTTCCTCAGAAAATTAAAAATAGACCTACCCTATGACCCAGCAATAGCACTGCTAGGAATTTATCCAAGGGATACAGGAGCACTGATGCATAGGGGCACTTGTACCCCAATGTTCATAGCAGCACTCTCAACAATAGCCAAATTATGGAAAGAGCCTAAATGTCCATCAACTGATGAATGGATAAAGAAATTGTGGTTTATATACACAATGGAATATTACGTGGCAATGAGAAAAAATGAAATATGGCCTTTCGTAGCAACGTGGAGGGAACTGGAGAGTGTGATGCTAAGTGAAATAAGCCATACAGAGAAAGACAGATACCATATGGTTTCACTCTTATGTGGATCCTGAGAAACTTCACAGGAACCCATGGGGGAGGGGAAGGAAAAAAAAAAAAAAAAGAGGTTAGAATGGGAGACAGCCAAAGCATAAGAGACTTAAAAACTGAGAACAAACTGAGGGTTGATGGGGGGTGGGAGGGAGGAGAGGGTGGGTGATGGGTATTGAGGAGGGCACCTTTTGGGATGAGCACTGGGTGTTGTATGGAAACCAATTTGTCAATAAATTTCATAAAAAAAAAAAAAAACTTCTACAAAGAGATTCTTGCTCCTTTTAGTAATATAAAAGCCATAGGAATAAGAAGAAAAAGAGATGCCAGAGAGAGAGAGGTTAGGCAAATAGATCCTGATTTTCTCTTGTTTTGGAGTTTTAGTCTAGAGAAGGGAGGTGCATTAAAAAGAAAATGAGGGGAGGTGCCTGGGTGGCTCAGTTGGTTAAGTGACTGACTCTTGATTTCGGCTCAGGTCATGATCTCATGATCTCACGCTGACAGCACACAGCTTACTTGGGAGTCTCTCTCTCCCTCTCCCTCTGCCCCTTCTCTCCACTCTCTCTCTATCTCTAAATAAATAAATAACATTTAAAAAAAGAAAATGAGGGAAAAAAGGAAGGACACTTTGCTCCATATAAATGTTAGAATTTGGGAACACTTCTTTAATGTTAGTTTCTTCTTTCTCCCAATTCTTACCCCCAAATCCTGCATCTCCATGACCTTGGAGAACAGCTCCATGGCAAGTAAATTTGGAATCTCAGTTTTGTTAAGGAAAAAATGGATTCATGTTTAACTGTATTGTACTCACCTAAGTTCTTGTCTTGTATGGATGAAACTCCAGTCTCATGTTGGGGACACGGTGTACACTCAGCTGTCAGAGCCTTCCAAGGACCCTGGAGAGGCTGAGGAGAGAACATCTTGGCCATGGTCTAGACAGAAGGTGTGGGGAAGCATTAGAGAGATTTCTGTCACCTATTATTGCAGAGAAGGCTGGGTTACTGAGGATAAAGACCAGGCTCTGACAAAACCTAGATGGGCAGGCCAGAAAAAAAATTACCCTGGAACCAAAAATAACAACAAGGTGAGCACTCACTAGGCAAGGAGAAGGGAGAGGTAGCTAAAGTAATCAGAAAATGCCGCAGTGATTAACAACAACAGCAGAGAATTTTCTCCTCCAGTACAAAGTCTCTCTCCTGTGTCAGATGCCATCCTGGGTACGAAAACGAAAAGAGAAGTAGAATGAGCAAATTGAGCATTTTGCTTAAGGTGACTCTCTCCATTATTGCATTGAACTGACTCTTTGATTTACTGAATAAGATTTTTCCCTCCTCTGAGGTTCAGGAGGCTCAAGAGAAAGGTCAAGTAACTTAGAGACATAATAAAGGAGCTACTTTATTCATCTGAGCATGGTGCAAGTAAATTTAAACCTTTGTGTTTAAATATGGAATGATAGTGAATTAAAGATGATGACAGGTAAATGCCATGGACACATCTCACATCTTTTAATGTGTCTCACTTCAGTTGGACTTGGTCTCCAAAAGTAAAGCTAGAGGTACTATATGATGTATGAGGTAACCCTCATTGCCATTGTCAAAGACAGAATTCTGAGTTGATTTAGCATTATCATGATGTAAACTGGTGTGCCATTTAGTGTGCCTTCATGTAAAGTTTTCAGAACCTAAAATACAAAAAATAATATGTTTATAATCTATTTAATGGATCCCTTCTTTAACATGGATGATTTCACCATAGGCCTAAGTCTAATCTCCAGCCCTTAATGGCTGAACAGGCACTATGTCATTGGATTTATACATTTTTATGATTAAGTTTATGAGTTTTTATTTTTTGGTGAAAAATTAAGTTTATTTATTTATTTTGAGAAAGAGAGAGCAAGAGAGCACAAGCTGGGGAGGGGCAGAGAGGAGAGACAGAATCCCAAGCAGCCTGCACACCATCAGTCCAGAGCCCGATGCTGGGCTTGAACTCACATACTGTGAGATCATGACCTGAGCTGAGATCAACAGTCGGATGCTTAACCTACTTCGCCATCCACGCGCCCCTATGATTATCTTTTTAAATTAGAATAGATTTAAAAATTGGGAAGTGTAAGAGAAAATTTTTGCTTGTAATTTCACTTCCAAGAGAAATTTGATGATTTCTTTCTATTATTTGTACATCCATCTATAGGTTTGTATGTCCTATCTGACGTACACTTTTAGGCCTAGGAGTACAATCAGAAGCAGATTCTTCTCAAAATGTCTGAGTCTTTACAATGAACTCACAGACTATCATTGAAACATACAAGCCTTACTGACAGCTCTCAGTTTTCTGACACACGTTAGGGAAGAACTAAAAGAGCCCTAGTATTATGGACTGAAGGCTTGTGTCTCCTCAAAATTTACATTTTGAAGCCCTAGTTCCTAATGTGATAATATTTGGAGGTGGGGTTTGGGGAGGTAATTAGATTTAGATGACGTTATGAGGGTAGGGTTCTCATGATGGGGTTAGTGTCCTTATCAGAAAAGGAAGAGACTAGCTCTCTTTCTGTTTCACTGCCAAGTGAGGACACAATGAAAAGGTGACTCTGTCTGCAAGTCAAGAAGAGAGCCTTCACTAAGAACTTGACCAAGTTGGCACCTTGATCGTGGTCTTTCCAGTCCACAGGACTCTAAGAAATTTTTTATTGTTTAAGATTAAAATTTAAGAAACATCTATTTGTTTAAAGCCCCCCAGTATGGTATTTTGTTATCATAGCCCAAACTGACTAAGGCAGGCCTTTTTGCTATTGGCACAGAAAAGCGAATGGAGGGAACCCTACAATTATCTGTTCTCGTTTGACTGAAGGAGGAGCTACATTTTTATCAGCAGGTCTAGGTATAAGGGTGGTGTCTTGAGTCCAATATCCAGTGCAGATCATTTTACTTTTGATTGTTACAGAAAGATGGTCATGGGGCCTTCCATTTTATGGCGGCAGGTGGATTTAGTTCTTACATTAGTCAAGAGTGGCAAGGCATTGGAGATGGACTCCTTGATCACATCTAAGGTGGTCCAGGAGCTATGGATTCCAGAGCAACAACAATCCCCTGGGCCTCCTACAACAAAGCTAAAAGCCAGTCAACATTTTTACATTTCTAAACTTGTACTGGTCTTTAAAGTTAACTAGTTATGCCGTAACCAAATTGCTAAATCAATGTAATATTTAAGCCTTCTGGGCTTGAAATTCTTTAGTTGACTATCTAGTGACTAAAAACTTTGCGTTATAATGTCACATTTGCTTCAGGAGTCCCGGGCCTCAGAGAAAAAAGATTTCTTATAACTAACTATAACTGAGAAAACATGCAGATAAATATATATGAATGTTATAAATTAAAACAGGAAATATTTAGAGTTTTGTGTCTCCTTTTTACTTTATATAGTGAATTATTTCATAAGTCAGTGAATGTCTTTAAACCATTATTGAATAGTTGCTAAATATTTCACCCTATTGTTGTACTATTATGTCTCTATTTTGGAATATACAGTTGGCCCTTAAACAGCACAGGTTTGAACTGCATGGGCCCACTTATTTGTGGATTCTTCTCAATAAATATAGTACTATACATACTGTATATTCTCTTTCCTTATGATTTCCTTAATAACATTTTCTATTCTCTAGTTTTATTGTAAGAATACAGTGCATAATACATATAACACAAAATATGTGTTAATTGACTATTTATGTTATCACTAGAGCCTTCCAGTCAACAGTAGACTATCACTAGTTAAGTTTTTGGGGAATCAAAGTTATACATAGATCTGTGTAGAGGATTAGTGCCCCAAACCCCACATTGTTCAAAAGTTCACTGTATAGGCTAATTCCAACTTTTATATGTTATAGTTAGTTACAAATGAGTATATTTAAAGGATATTTGTTATAAATACATAAAATATTCTTTTTTATTTTGTAATTTCTAGGCCGTTTTCAACTTATGTCATTGTCAATGTCTCTGATTATTTTTCTAATACAGACTCCGAAATATAGAGGTCTTATTTTTTAATGCATCCTTTATTAAGTTCCTGAAACCTAAATCTAAACTGCTTGTAGAAAGTTGAATTATTTTATTTCCATTGTTTCTAATAGTAGTGTTCACTTATTCTTTATTCTCAGTATTCCTGTGGTAAAATTTTATTGAGTATATTTTGGAATTTGAAGCAGTATAATTGTATCATATATTCTATGATATGTATTTTTTTTCAGATGCAACATCATTAGATAAAAAGTATATTGTATAAACAATTTCATTTAATATGCTATTTTATTTATTCAGATTTTCCAAACTACTTTAAAATTGGCGACATTTAAGAGTCTGATTAGAAAGAGAGAAATTGGACCTATTGAGGAAAACATTTGTTAAGGTTTTAATCCCTTTTAGTTTGGGATGGAAACAAGTTATACTCTTATCAACGCAAAGTATAAATATGTGACCTGAATCTTATCTTATATGGCACCATATTTCTTCTGGGCATTATAGGCTTTCTTTAGTCCATTTCTTAAATTATGATTTTGGAATAATGTTCAAATATATTTATTAAGGAATTACTCTACACTATGGAGCAGGTATATGAACATAGAAGTTGAGATAATGATTAAATGTAGCCATTTTAGATAAAATAATCCATGGTATCACCATTTTCTATGTTCTAATTAGGTGTTATTCTGGACTTGGATAAAAGAAAAGTTCAAGAATAAAATATGTTAAGGCTTGATTAACTGCAGTAGTTTCCTAGAGACGAGACATTTTATTCCTTTTGTTTAGCAGGTCTGTGTGTGAGACAATTTAGCTATGGTTGTGTTTCACTGGATTTATTTAATATGCATTTTTACTCTCTAAAGACAAATTTTGCATATATTAGTTGGATACCTATTTCTAAACATTTCTGAGTATTTTGTGCCGTCTTCTCATTAATAGTCAGGGTTTTGAATAGAGAAAAAAAACCTGTTGCCCTGAAAATGTGAACATATCATTTCAAAAGATGTGTTCTCAACCTCACCTCTGCTAAATAATACTTTACACCAATAAAGTCAATGCATTTTTCATTTCACTGTGAGTAGAAAATTATTTCTATGTCTACTTTTTGGCTGGAAAATATCGATTTGGTGACTATACATTTGTATTTGTTCATAAACTATGGGGACAAATGGATTCTTTTGAAATAATGATAATTGCAGGTAACACTCAGAGCCAGGCATTGTTTAAGACTTACATATTAGGATGCATTTAATATTCACAGAAAATCTGTGAGGCAGTTCTTGTTATCAGCATTTGTATAGCCAAGGAAATGAGGCCACAAAGAGGCTTGGTTGCTTGGCTAAGATCACATAATTGTGAGAGTCAAGCGGAGATTTTAACCCAGACTCTTCTTAACCATATTCTATCGTGTTGAATGCCCTCAAATGCCCACATGGGCACCTCCCTCTGCACTTCACCCTTATCAACTCAGTCACCAGTACTTACCATTTGCATCTCTTCAATATCCCTCTCATCTATGGCTATGCTGTATTTTATGATCTAACTTAGACCGTCATCACCTTTTGCCTTGATTTTTGCATAACATCTTCAATATCTTCAGTTTCCAGTCCCTTGCATATACAGATATTGGGGTGGCCTTCATAATAAAAGTACTCTAAATATTAAGAAAAGAAGAGAACTTCCTCAACCTAATAAATGTCATCTATGAATAATGAACAACTAACATCAAGCTTAATGGTGAAAAACATGACCAGCAGGTTTATTCTTGCTACTTCTAGTCAGTCTTTTACTGGAAGTTTTGCCCGAGCAATTGGCAAGAAAAAGAAAGAAATCGTATTGGAAAGAAGAAATAAAAATATCTCTATTTGCAGATGACAAGATCTTATCTGTAGATAATGCTAAGGAAAGCACTAGAAATTTATTCACACAAATGAGTTCAGCAAGGTTTCAAGATACAAGATGAATGCAGATAAATCCATTGCATTTCCCCCCCCTTATGATAAAATCTTTTAAAATCTACTCCCTTAGCAACTTTCAAAAATGCCATACAGTATTAACTATAGTTACCATGTTGTACATTATGTTCCTGTTACTGTTTTATCTTATAGCTGGAAGTTTAACCTCCTTCACCTATTTTGTCCTCCATCTCCTTCACCTCACCTCTGGCCATCTGTTCTCTGTATCTGTAAGCTCAGTGTTTTGTTGCTGTTTGTTTGTTTGTTTTGTCGCTGTTTGTTTGTTTTAGACCACATATAAGCAAGATTGTACAGTATTTGTCTTTCTCTGTTTCGCCTATTTCACTTAGCTTAATGCCCTCAAGATCCATCCATCATGTCTCAAATGGGAAAATTCCCTTCCTTCCTTCCTTCCTGTCATTTCTTTTTTCTTTTTTCTTTTTTCTTTTTTCTTTTTTCTTTTTTCTTTTCTTTCTTCTTCTTTCCTTTTTTCTTTTCCTTTTCTCTTTCTTTCTTTCTTTCTTTCTTTCTTTCTTTCTTTCTTTCTTTCCTTCTTTCGATATAACTGACATATAACATTATATTAGTTTCGGGTGTACAATGTAATGATGCATTGTTTATATATATTACGAAATGATCACCACAACAAATCCAGTTAACATCCTCCGCCATACATAGTTACAATTTTTTTTCTTGCAATGAGTACTTTTAAAATTTATTCTCTGAGATTTCCTTTTTTTACGGTTGAATAATATTCCATTTCTTTATGCATTTATCCAACGATGGACACTTGGGTTGCTTCCAGTATCTTGGTTAGTGTAAATAGTGCTGCAGTACACATGGGGGTACATATATCTTTTTTAGTTGGTGTTTTCGTTTTCTTTGGATGAATACTCAGAAGTGGAACTGCAGAATCATATGGTAGTTTTGCTTTTAATTTTTTGAGGGATCTGCATACTGTTCTCCTAGTGGCTGCACCAATTCACATTCCTACAAACAGTGCACAAGGGTTTCCTTTTCTCTACATCTTTGCTAATATTTTATTTGTTATTTCTTTTTGATAACAGTTATTTTAGCAGGTATGAGGTGATATCTCATGATGGTTTTGATTTGCATTTCCCTGATGATTTATGATATTGAGCATCCTTTCATGTTCCTATTGTCCATTTGTATGTCTTCAGAAAAATGTTTAGATCTTTTCATTTTTTAATTGTTTGTTTTGTGCTACTAAATTGTATGAGTTCTTTATATTTTGGGGGTATTAGCCTCTAATCAGATAATATGATTTGCAAATATTTTCTCCCATTCAATAGTCTGCCTTTTCATTTTGTTGATGGTTTCATTCACTGTGCAGACGTTTTGTAGTTTAATATAGTCCCATTTCTTGATTTTGCTTTTGTTGCCTTTCTTTTTGGTGTTAAATAAAAAAAGAAACCCAAAAAACAAAGAAACAAAAACAAACAAACAAACAAACAAACAAACCATTGCCAAAACTGATGTCAGGGAGCTTACTGCATTGTCTTTTAGGAGTTTTCTGGTTTCAGGTCTCACATTCAGGTCTTTAATTCATTTCAAGGCCATTGTATTCCTATACACTTAAACAATCCAAAATTGAAATTAAGAAAACAATTTCATTAATAATACCATCAAAAAATAAAATACTTAAGAAAAATTTAACAAAAGTGCCAAATCTATAGCATGAAAACTACAAAACATCATGAACACCCAAAAACTGAATTTCACATTTTAAGTTGATGAATGATATGTGAATTACATGTCAGTTAAGCCGATAAATATATAAAATAATACCTTCTCAAAATGCTCCCTCATCAAAATCCTTCAAGAATTCTCGCTGGTCGACAAATTAAAGTCAAAATGCCAGGGCATAAGCTAAAAGCTCTGTGATCTGGCCTTTCCTGTTTTGTTCCTTTTTTGGTCCATTCATGCTGCATTAAAATTAAGTATGCCTGTTGCTCATATATGTCACATATTTTCTCTCCTTCATGCCTTCTCTACCCAAGAGATACCTATCTCTTGATCTTCCTGCCCCAATTTTTCCAAACTTTTAGTCCCATATCCTATGCCATCTTTTCTCTGAAAGAGGTGACTCTCTTGCTGTACCAAGTCACTCTCTCTCCTCTGATTCTTCATAGCAAAGTGCTTCTCTGTACTTCTTCCCATAGCACTTGCCACTTTGTGTTTTCTAGCATGGTTGAATCAACTTGGTACAAACTCCTTGCAGATAGGATCCCTGTCTAATGTATTTATTTTTAACCCCCCCCCCCAAGAACTAATAAAAAGGCATACATACAGTTGGTGCTCAAAAAATATCTTAAATAAGACAATTATTTACTCAGGAAGGGCCAAGAGAATTAATAAATGGAAACAGCAAACATCCGATCCAATGAATGGATGAATCTCACTTTCTGAACTTTTAATCAGGTTTCATGGATGTAGCTTCAAGGTTCTTAGTTGCAAACAATAAAGTCCATTGTGATTAATTTAGACGGAAAAGGAAATTGTTTTTGGAGAGAAAGAGCACACATGCGCATGCAAGTGGGGGAGGGGCAGAGGGCAAGAGAGAATCTTAAGCAGGCTCCGTGCCCAGCTCAGAGCCTGACACAGTCCTTGATCTCACCACTGGGAGATCATGACCTGAGCCAAAATCAAGAGTCCCACGCTTGACCGACTGAGTCACCCAGGCGCCCCAGAAAAGGAATTTTTAAAGGTACATTATCTCACAGTGTCTCCAAAAGGGCTGGAGAGCCACATTCTTTAGCTTTCTTGTCAGAAACAAAGCTCAAGCAGAGTGCAGATTTGGATATAGAGACGACACCGCCACCCCCATCTGCTCAGCATTTATGAGAGTCAAGATGGGATCACAAAACTATTAATGTCATCCCCTGAAGAAGTGGACACCAGTCTGAGCTAGATTTTACAAAATTAGTATGTGTCCTTTTCTAGCACCCACTGTCAATGCTTCTCCTTTCAGAACCTACTGCTTGTGAAAAACCAGGTATGTTTAGCAAGGCATGAAACAGCTACTGTCATTCATCAGTGGCCAGAACACATTTAAGCATAACTTTAAAGGTGTCATAGACCTTATATTTATTGTTCCGAATAAACATTAGTCTCATGAAGAGTGGAGTACTGTAGGCTGAAGGCCTGCAATTACCTACCAGCTAGGTACACTGTCATTAGCCATGATGAAACCGTCTCTGGGTTTCCGTGTCAGCGCACATTGCCCACCTTACAAGGTGATATACCGAAATGAGAATTCAACCTCCATGTCTTTATAGGCCCCAACGTTCACTCAACCAGAGCAAGCACATGCCGAGCTATCCTTGGGTTTCAATGCTGATTTCACAAAGGGCTGGACTAAGATAGATGACAATTCAAGTTAATGATGAGTGCAGTGGACTTTAAGCAGCATCACTTGTCAGTCATTAAATGAGGACAAAAATAGCGTGACAGGGATGACCTTCAGGAGAAAGAACCAAAGTATTTGATTTTCATATCATCTGTCTTAGAAAATATCGTCAGTCTTAGAACTATTTAGTTATTACACACAATGGAGTTATTATGTCAGATACTTGTGAGAGTATCTGACATAATTTCATATAGTAACTCACTACAGTAAACCAATTCAGAAGGATATTCTAGTCTTTTGTTCAAAAGCATAAAAGAATAAAACCCCCAAAAGCTTGAAATAGGAAAGCCTGAGCATGGTGAAAGTGACATTGTAGGTAAATCATGTGACCTGTCTTGAGCCTCAGTTTCCTCAAATGTAAAATAGAGAAAATATGAAATGAAGTATATGGTTGGTTGTTGTAGAGACTAAATGAAACAAGATATATTTAAAGGATCTAAGAGAGTGTCTGGTTCATAGTAGGCAATAAATAACTGGTGGTTATAATTATTTCCTTTAACCATAACATCTATCAAATTTCTTAATATTTGTAATTGTCTTTACTTTTTTCTACGTAATAGTTTTCTGGGCATATCCACAGAAACAGCACACTCATTGTGCTCAGAATTTAACAGGTGGAAAAACTCAGATAAAATAAAGTTAAGTGATTTAACCAAGAGGGATAGGAAAGACAGAACAATTCTACTGTTACAATTACACTCTTTCTACTAATGGCGGTGGGGGAGTGGTGGCATACACAAAGGTTGGAAACAGTCAAATTATAATTGACATGAGAGATAAATTGCCAGGGTGAAAGATGAAAAGCTAATTTCTAATCCAAGAATCTCTTATGCACATCACTTTTCTTTATAAAATCATAGATGTCATGAATATTAAATCATCCATCTTGGGCCACCCCTGGTCCTCCTTATCAAGTAAGATAAAGCATTTCAAAACCTTTTTCAGACTCTTCATGACAATGTCAATATGTGACAGAAATATTATTTGTCCCCCATATCCCTTCCTATAATTTTTAATGCAATAACATTTTGTTGCTAAACACATAGAATCCCACCTTGTATCCCAGCTTTGCCTGGGTTAGGTATAACCAGGTGATAAAGGTCTGGCTAATGGAATAGATTAGATGGGTATGCAAATTCTCGACAATGCTTATTTTTTAAAATTTTTAAAAAATTCTGTTATTATTTATTTGGGAGAGACAGAGAGTGCCAGCGGGGAAGAGTCGAGAGAGAGAGCAAGAGAGAGAGAGAGAGAGGAGAGAGATTCCTAAGCACTCTCTGTGCAATCAATGCACAGAGCCTGATGTGGGGCTCGAACTCATGAAACCGTCAGATCATGACCTGAGCCAAAGTTGGAATCTTAACCGACTGAGCCACCCAGGCACCCCTGCTTTTAAAGGGTGTGAGACAGCATTTCATTTCCCATCTTATTCATCTGGCTGGCTAGAAGGTGGCCATGACAGTAGGAGCCACAACAACCTTTTTGGGCCATGAGATGGGAGCTACTGTTCAGGATGGCAGAACAACCAAATGGAAGGAGCCTAAATTTCTGACAACTTTGATGACTAAGCTACCGCACAACTTAGAATTGTATATGAAAGAAAAAGTTCTGTTTTATTCAGAGTTCAGCTACTCTGGGTAACATTAAGATTATATTAAAATCTTTTAATAAACACAATAGAATTTACAGTTTATTCCACTATTGCGATCACCACTGCTGTTAATTGTGTGTGTAACCTTTATTATGGAATTATAAAGTGCTATCTTTACAGGTTATCAGACATCAACCAGACCAATGTCTTCTCACCTCATGCATGTTTGTCAGATGAAAAATTCTAAGCCCCCAAAATAACAAATTCTGGAATTTCAAATAAATCACCTATTGCAACTTAATGGAATTTCACCTGAACCATGCTTAGGTTTTTGTTTTTGCTTTGCTCCTCCGTTTTGTAGTTAAAGATGAAAAGCATATAATGCCAATAATATGAATGTCATATCTATGTCACTTATTATACCTAAAATAACTTGCCTAAGCACATAATCTTAAAATAATTTTAAAAATACAGATATCCTTGAAAAAGTATTCATTTTAAAAATATGGTTTTAAAACAGTCTGTATTTTATGATCCAGTTTTCCTTCAAAAATATATTTATGTGTTTGTTTTTGCATGGATATGTCTATATATATTTTTAAAAATTATGGAAGTGTGCACTTATCAGTACTGCCTTCTGTGTGAACATTTAAAGATGATAAGCAGAGAGCTTTGACATTTTTCTTTATATACTTCTGTATTCATTTAATTTTTCGATGGAAATTTAAAGCTTTAATAATATATCTTTATAAAAACTTGCATTAACAATTTTATATGGCTCCATCGAGAATAGCAATAAAATCTCCAAACTTTGGGGGCATTAAATTTAATTAAATGCATTTTAATTATTAAAATTTGTTCTTAACTTTCGTCTAGTTAAAATACAGCTGTATGAACAAACTCTTTTTTTAAAATATTCTTTTAATGTTTATTTATTTTTGAGACAGAGAGAGACAGAGCATGAGTGGGGGAGGGGCAGAGAGAGAGGGAGACACAGAATCTGAAGCGGGCTCCAGGCTCTGAGCTGTCAGCACAGAGCCCGATGCAGGGCTCGAACTCACGGACCGTGAGATTATGACCTGAACCGAAGTCGGAAGCTCAACCGCTCAACTGACTGAGCCCCCCAGGTGCCCCTGAACAAACTCTTCACACAGAGCATGGAAGCAATAATGATAATCCAATAGGGATGACTCCATACTTAAGAGACTAAGAGTAAAAATGTTACAGGTGGGGTCCCATGGGTGGCTCAGCCGGTTGAGCACCTGACTCTTGATTTCGGCTCAAATCATGATCTCATGATTTGTGAGTTCAAGCCCCACGTCGGGCTCTGCACTGACAGTGTAGAACCTGCTTGGGATTCTCACTCTCTCTCTCTCTCTCTCTCTTCCCCTCCTGCAGGCTCCTCTCTCAAAATAAATAAACTTAAAAAAAGTAGTACAGGTGTTGGGTTACCTGGGTGGCTCAGTCAGTTAGGTGTCCGGCTCTTGATTTTGGCTCAGGTTGTGATCTCACAGAGTTCAAGAGTTCAAGCCCTGGGTCGTGTTCAGCATCGACAGTGTGGAACCTGCTCGGAGTTCTCTCTCTCTCCCTCTCCGCCACTCTCTCATTCTCTCTCTCAAAATAAATAAATAAACTTAAAAAGATAATAGTACAGGTATTTGTCAAAGTGTACTGGCAAACATTAAGTGGATACAAAGGTGCTGTTTTCCTTACTGTAAATGGTACAAATTAAAAATGGGGGGGCGTATGAAGAAAGGGAAGGAGGAGGAGGAGAATAAAGAAAAGTAGAAGGAGGAGGAAGAAGGAAAGAGGAGGGGGAGGCAAAAAGTTAGTGATAAAGAATAAAATGTAATCAGATTTTTACTTATTTCATACAGAGCTTGAGAGTAAAAAGATAAATCTAACCTCACCAGCCAATGTCTCAATTATTCAGTCAGTGAACAAACTGGCAACATGTGCTCTTGATATAATTCAAGAACTAATTAATCATATATAAACTTTTTATGAAATATGGAACATTACCAACATAATAGCATGAGTATTAGAGCTTTAATATATTCAGCAATTTTAATTTCGTTTAAAGAAAATCTTTCAGTACAAAACAATCTAAGTTTTGACACTCTCTAGTTATCTGTCAATGTTTTATGAGACTGAAAGAAATCATTAAGCAAAAACTAGTAAAAACTAATATTTTACAATGTACGAAACTTATATTGTACCATACAAAAGACACGGATGAGGGGCGCCTGGCTGGTTCAGTCAGTTAAACAACCAATTTTGGCTCAGGTCATGGTCTCACAGTTTGTGGGTTCAAGCCCCACATTGGGCTCTGTGCTGACAGCTTAGAGCCTGAAGCCTGGTTTGGATTCTGTGTCTCCCTCCCTCCTGTTCTTCTTCCACTCATGCTCTCTTTCTGACTCTCAGAAATAAATAAACGTAAAAAAATAAAAAAGACATGAATGAAACAAAGACCTAGAAAATTAACCCATGAATACCACAGTTTGTACATTCATTAGAGGGCAGGTAATATGATTCATCTTACAGTTAAATTGGCCATGGGAGGCTGTGAAGAAATTAATACTCCATATATTATTCATAAAATAAATACATTTGTCCATGTTGAAAGTTAAAGCAATTTTTTTCTGTTTAATCAATATGGAAAGAAAATAAAATTTAAATTATCAGTTATGTTTATAATTAAAAATTTAATATCTGCATATTCTGTTTTTTCAAATAAGGTTGTATTAGATGAATATGGCAAATGAATGAATGCCTAGAATTAAAAGGCAAAAGTGTGATGCATTTTTCTTCATGAATAGATATTATTACAGAATAGGAACAACCTTTGTCTCAATGTGGTTATTTTTTTCTTATTTAAATTTCAGTTCTGTTGAATCATGCAGGGAACAAAGATAAAATTAGGATTTTTTTCGTTTTTTTTTTTTTTTAGGACTGGTGGGAACATATAGGCTCAGAAAAACACCAGCGTAAAACACCATAGAGACTTACACTGAGGAAGCTAAATTATAACTGAACTATTAAAATCATTAACCTCCAATCCAACCCCAAACACGTAAAATCTATTGTTTCAAGATTCAAACTATAAATCTAGAACCCACATGAAGCAATGGTTAATTAAAAGAAAGAATATATAGAAATGAATAGTTTCTGCCATACAATAAAATGACTTTCTAAGTAGGTAATTGAGCTATAGCAGAAAAACAGAGGTTTAATTCTGAATAACGGACAATTAAATGAAAATTACAATGCAAGCCTAGTTACAAAATTCTATTAAATCTTGTTCCTTGTAAGTTTATCTTTATGTATATTCCAGTTGAGTAATATAATTGGTATTTTAATAACATGTTTTCCATTTTGTCCTAGAAGAAGAAAAGGGGAAAGGAAATAATGAAGAAACGGCCATTGCTCTGCCATTTTTCTATCAGCTTTAGCTGAAAAAAACTGCTTTGATGTGCTTCATTACAAGGTACCAACAGTATCAGGTGACAATTACCCTCTATTACAGCCTCAATATCCCCAGATAGAATAATATATACTTTTAGTATAATATTAATATACTTTTAGTATAATATTAATATAGTATATTATCATACTAATTATTATAATTTTAGTATAATATTATTATAATTTTGGTATAATAAATTATTAATAAAATTAGAATGATGTATACTTTTAGTATAAATTTAACTTTTAGTAAAATTTCCATAAATGTGTATCTGCTGGTGTTTACATGAAAAGCAGACGTCTGATAATAGTTGACCCTTGAACAATGTAGATGTGAGGGGTATCAACCCTCACATGGTCAAAGTCCATGCATAACTCTTGACTTCCCCAAAGTCAATAGCTTAACTAATAATGGCCTCCTGTTCATGAGAGGCTTTGCCAATAACATAAACAATTGATGAACATACTTTGTATGTTATATGTATTATATATGCTATATTATATAATCAAGTAAACTAGAGAAAAGAAAATGTTATTAAGAAATTTATAAAGAAGAGAAAATACATTTACAATACTGTGCTGTATTCGTTGTAAAAGATCTGCATGTAAGTGCACCTGCACAGTTCAGATCCCTGTTGTTCAAGGGTCAGCTATAACTGTCATTTGTTAAGAGGATGTTCAAGTTTGTACGACAGAGATAACAGATGTTTTATATAAAAGAATGTGCAACGGAGAACAGAAGTATTGCAAACTAAGTAGCAATAAAATGGATAAAGTCATTAGAAAGAAAATAAGATGTTAGTCTGAAATATAGTCAAATTCTAAGGTTTCTCCTTTTTTTAATACATGTCATTTAGTCTTTTTGGAAAACTATACCCTTAGGTAAAAACATCACAGGATTTTGAGTTTTTATGTGCCATAATTCTGTATTATAGAACTTATAATATTCTCAAAAGTATAAATAATCTAGGTACATAAGAAAATGTCAGCTTTATGATGACTCCTAACATATCAATATATATTCATTAATTCATTAATTCCTTCCATATGGAGTGTCTGCTATCCTCCAAACACTATTTAGTTCTAGGGATAAAAACGGTGAACAAGGTAAGTGCACAGTCTCAGGTACCATGCATTTTCTGTTCTATTGAGAAAGCATGAACAAACATACTAATGAGAAAAATAGTTTGAAATTGTCTTAAGCACCATGAGGGATATAACCAAGGTTTTAGAAACAAATGGCTGGAGGCAATGAGTACTAATTTCCAAAATTTTTCAATAAGAAGCTCAGAGAATTCCTTTTTGGAGAGTTTTTTTTTTCATGTTTATTTATTTTAGAGAAAGAGAAGCAGAGAGAGAGGGAGACAGAGAATCCCAAGCAGGCTCTGCGCTGTCATTGCAGAGCCTGATGTAGGGCTCGAACTCACAGACTGTGAGATCATGTCCTGTGCTGAAATCGAGTCAGATGTTTAACCAACTGAGCCACCCAGGTGCCCCTGGAGAGGTGATTTTTAAGCTGAGACCTAAAAGATAAGAAGAAGCTGGGTCTGCAAAGCTCCAGAAAAGAGAATGAGAAAAAAAGATTCTGAATGGGGCATTGGCTTCCTTGATATGATATATGTGTTTGGGGTGAATGGCCAAGGAGAAGAATGAAATGAGGTTGGAAGGTGGAGGGGGGGGCAGGTGATACTAGGCCCTATAAGTTACGGTAGCAAGTTTGTATTTTATTCCCAGCGAAAAGAAAAATCTTTGAAGAGTTTTAATCAATTTTTGACACAGATATTAATATTATTTGTCCCAATTAAATACTAGTTCCTAGATTCCGGAAACTAGTATTGATATCGTAGCCTATCTGACTCAAGACATAGGTATTTAATATCCAAAGTGTGGAGAAGGCACAGGAAATTATGTCAGAAGAAGAGTTTGAAGTAGACTGAAGAGAAAGGGTCATGAGAGTTCCTTATGATCCAATGAAGTCTGGGAAGAAAGACAGACACCAAGGTGGAGAAAAAAGCAGATTGTGACAAAAGGGTCAGAGCTTTCACTAGCTATTGTGAAATCCCAGTCAGAGGTGTGGAGTTAATTGAGGGGAAAGACAAATCAGAAGGGGTTTTGCCCACTTCTATTTTGAACTCTGAAAAGACAACCTCTACACTGTGGTATTTATAGCAACATGGGTCAGACATGGCACAGAAAAAAATGAAGATATGGCAGCATTAAGCAGACAGAGTATCTGAGAAAATGGCAGAATTAAGCAGAGAGCGTTTCTGAAAAAAAAAATGCACAGAGATGCCCTTGTTTTGTGGGGCATGGATGGGACTCAGAAGTGCCCACAAGCCCCATGGAGAAGTTGGAAGGTAGCTGAGACCAGAGCTAGGAGGCCTACCTGGGACTACCCTTGCAAGAGACGGGTGATCATGGTGCAAAGCCACAGCACAAATGGTCTAATCAGGCACCACATGGGAGGTGGTTTTGAAAATAAGGGGAGAGGACCATCGAGACCTGAAGCGTCTAAGAGAACAAGTCACAGGTTTATGCTTTACCTCAGAACACAGTACAAGGATCCTGAGGATGGACCGGCCAGAGGGCCCAGAGGTCACCCCAGGAGCCCCAGGTGTCATCTCCACTTCTGCAAAGGCAGGATGCCCCCTTGTGTCCCCTCTCCACATTCCCATTTGCCATTTGGAGACTTGCAAGTGGCAGTCTGGAACAGAAAGCACTTTCCTGAAAAAAAAAAAAAAAACATTTAATCCAGAGTCCGAGATACTAGTAATTAGCCAAGTTAAAATTTCGACCATGAACTCTGTCCCTGTCTGTCAGGGTCGGGGCTTGTGATGGAGATTAGACAGTCAAGAACCCTCAATTACTTTGTACGTTGGGTGGTCCTGAGTATAAATGTGCCGCACTACCCAGCGCCTAGATTTAATAATTATTCCGTTTATTTCAGTTCACTGACAATATGTAATTAGTATACATGTAAAAATGCATGTTTGCTAAGACATGTGCACTACTGTTAAAGAAATCCTCTGAAATGAGAAGTATTCTGAACCTGAGTAAGCAATCGTATGTTCTGTGGCTGTCACTGTCACTGCCACCAACTGGCTCTATAACCTGGGGCTAGTCATTTAATTTCTCTGGGCGTTAATTTTCCCTGAAAAATGAGGAGACTGGACTAAATCATTGCTAAGGTCAATTTTGATTTCTGATGTCTGTCATGTGAGTGCTAAAATGAGGCCTGCTGAGATGATGGCGGTTGGATTTGCATTAATCAAGAAACAATGATAATAAGTGTAGAACCATTTAATGAGTCCAGGCCATTTGCCTGGCACAAAGTAAGTCATTTTACATGGGTTATTTCTAATCATCTAAATCAACCCATGAGGAAATAGAGGTTCAGAGAGGCTGTAATTTGCTCCGTGCTACACAGCTGGTAAGTGACAGGCTACTCGCAGCCCAGGTTTTCTCTGAGGTTTTTGAATCAGTTACTGTGGTACTTATAATCCGTCTCCTCCTATGGTTGGTTTTGAAGATTCTACCTTCTAGACACTGGTAAAATTCTATCCTTCGGGCTCCTCATGTTATGAAGCTATTTTTATAGCCTGAAGGTAGAGCAAATTTTCCCTCAGCTCCTGAAGAATTCACTTATATCATTCATTTAGCACTTATTCTCAAGGATTAACGACACCGTATATGTTCTGAGAGAATGTCAAGCACTTGGACTAAGGAATGCTCGGGAAATGTGTGGTACCAGCAGTGCTGGAATTCTGATGAGGAGAGTGAAATGCCAAAGGTGCAAAGGCCCAGGACGCACTCATGCCTGGGGCCATGCCAGTGTAGGGTCACCTCACCCCAGTGATGGCTCTGGGAAGCACAGAGAAGCTGGTGGGGTAGGTAGTTCATTGGCACCATTTGAAGTTCAGCAAGATTAAGTTTTAGTAGTGATGCCTACTGAAGTTTGGCTGCCCAGGAAGACCCTAGGTAGTGCCAGGAGAATCAAGTGGGTACAAACAGAACTGGTGTCCAGAAATACAGAGCAGAAGTAAGCCAGGGTGGACAGACCTTTTCTGGCAGCATATCTTTATAATAGAACAGTGAGTCACCAGAAGAGCTGAAACAGGAGTCACTGAGCAGATATCTTTTGGTGCAATCATTCCTTCAGGCTGAACCTTGACAATGCAGTGTTATAAATGGAAAGGCTTCTGAAGCAACTCACAGGAGTTGCTTCAGGCTTTTACCCATGTGTGTTAGTCTTCTAGGGATGTCATGGCAAAATATCACAGAGGGAGGCTTAAACAACAGAAATTTATTTTCTCACAGTCCTGGAGTCAAGAAGCTCAAGGTCAAGGTGGTAGCAGGTTTGGTTTCTTCTGAGGTCTCTGTCCTTGGCTTATAAATGAATGGTTGGCTTCTTGCTGTGTCTTCAAATAGTCTTTTCTCTGTGCACATCGTGTCCCATCATGTGGCCAAATTTCCTCTTCTTGTAAGGACACGAGGCAGATTAGAGTAGGACCCACCCAGAAGCCTCATTACTTAGCCACCTTTTGAATGGTCTTGTCTCCAAATACAGTCTTACTCTGAGGTAGTAGAGGTTAGGTTTTCAACATACGAATTTGTGGAGGATACAGCTCAGCCCATAACACCATGGATCTAGAGAATTGTAAGCTCTCACCTAGACAGCTCAGCCCATAACACCATGGATCTAGAGAATTGTAAGCTCTCACCTAGACAGATAGTCCCATAATAGCTAGCAAAATGCCATGTACATTAATAGGTAATAAATATTTATTTCTTCATCCTTCAACATTTCAATTCTGACAACATATAGGCAAACAATAAACTTTTCTTGAATCAATATAATTGATAGAATGAATGAATTTAAGTTTAATATCTTGGATGGTCACCATCACCCTACCTAAATAGCAAAATTTAAGAATTAGAGATGTTTCTGAGATGCAAACTGATAAATCACACATTCTTTATTACTTAAAAGTTGATATTTTAAACAATTGAACTTACCCAATGCTGCAATTAAGGAAATAATTCTATACAGAAACATCTGTCTCTTTTTTAGTAAATATGTAGAATTGAATATTTTTCCTATTTCTTTGTTACTAGCTTTAATCAGACGTACTTCATATCCCCAGATGTAACTTGGGTATTTATTTCCCTTAATCCTATACTAACACTATACTAAATCATCTTGAAACTGGCTTTCTAGTTTTAAGTTACCTTGAAGTAAAAATATCACATTTAGTTTAGCTGCTGAAAAGATCTTTGCATCATGCATACATACTTTAAAAATTTATTTAAGCCATTATGCTAATAATGGATTGTCTTCATTGTATTTTTATTTATTTATTATATTTTTCATATTACACATGTCATCAACCAAAAGATCAGGACCTTTCATCTTATCATCTCTGTTCTAAAGTCTTCTGATTTCTCTTTTTTACATAGCAATAAATGGGAAAGAAAAAATGATTATGTAGATTTTATTTTACACATTACAGTGTACCATCAACATTCTTGTCAAGATTCTGTCTAATCAGATGATTATTTTCCACTTGACTCTTTAAGAATAAAATAGCTCATCACTCATCAATTACACTAACAAAAACCACTTGTTTTAACTTGAAATTTAATTTTTTAAGTTTATTTATTTATTTTGAGAGAGAGACAGAGACAGAGACAGAGAGAGAGAGACAGACAGCATAAGCAGGGGAGGGGCAGAGAGAGAGAGAGAGAGAGAGAGAGAATCCCATCCACTCTGTGCTGTGCTGTCAATCCCAACACGGGGCTTGAACTCATGAATCTTGAGATCATGACCTGAGCTGAAATCAAGAGTTGGACACTTAACTGACTGAACCATCCAGGCACCACTTCACTTGAAATTTCAACTGAATAGTTTACTCTTAGCAATATGCCAGCAGCAGTGGGGCTCAGAGTCGAAGCAAAGGCTCTCAAAACATCTGTTTTTGGTAAAGCCTATATTTTTGTTTATTACATTTATTTTTACATTCTTTTCTACTTACGAGATTTGGGGTAGAGTGTAAATTATGAGATGAAGCAGTATATTCTTATATCAAATAGAATTTCTTACTGAGCTTTCACAAGATTAATTTAAAATAGTACTTAGCTAATAGAGCTTGCACCAGGTTTAAAAGACTATACAAGATTGGGGCACTTGGGTGGCTCAACTGGTTGAGCGTAGGACTCAATTTTGGCTCAGGTCATGATCACAGGGTCGTAACATGGAGCCCCAGTCCAACTCCCAGCTAGTGTGGAGTCTGCTTGAGATCTCTCTCTCTCTCTCTCTCTCTCTCTCTCTCTCTCTCTCTCAAAATAAATAAATAAATAAATAAATAAATAAATAAATAAATAACTACAAAAGACATAAATTCATGGATTTTTTTAGAAGTTAGTTTATTTATTTTGAGAGAGAGCAAGAGCAATCTTGATCTCATGAACTGTGAGATCATGACCTGAGCCAAAATCAAGAATCCAACATTTAACCAACTGAGCCACCCAGGCACTCTTAAATTCATGGATTATAATAATTATTCCAACCATTCATTTTACAGGTAAAAAAAAAAAAACAAAAACAAAAACAAAAAAACAACTGAAGCTGGGATAGCATAGGCCAAAGTTGTATACAGAAGAATGATGTGGAAAGGGCTTTGATTATTAGGTTCAGAGATTGAGAAAAGTGTCCCAGACAGGACTGTTGAGGAATAAATAACTGTGCTTGCAGGTCAACAGGCATACACCAAAAATAATTTACCCAGGGGGAGTGTTGAGTTACTAGTGGTAGGTTTTAAAGCCAATGGGAAATTGAGTTTTGTATATTGGAAGAAGAGAGTCAGTTGAGAAATGGTACATCGAAAGTTCAATATGACTTGCTTTCATAGTTTGTGATAATGCTGGCTGACAAAATGGACTAAAGAGAAGAGAAGTCAGGCAAAGACCACTTGTGAGAACATGACTACATGGGATGCGTTTGTGAGTTAAATGGGATCTGGTGAAAGTCTATGGTGATGAAAATGAGGTGAAAAAAATACAATAGGAATCACATCATGCACTCACAAATTATGTCTAAAGATAACCTCATGACATTGAAACTAATGTCAAAATTTCAAAAAGAAAAATAAGTCAATAATAAAAAAGGAAAATGTTGTCATCAGAGAGAACAAAGACAGTTAAAGATGAAAACATTTGGGGGGGCCAGGGTGGCTTGAGTTGATTGAGTGTCTGACTCTTGATTTCAGCTCAGGTCATGATTTCAGGGTCGTGGGATCAAGCCTTGTGTTGGACTCTGTGCTCGGAGAGGAGCTTGCTTGAAATTCTTTCTTCTCTCCCCTGCCCCTCTCCCCTGTTTGCGCTCTCCCTTTCTCTCTCTCTTAAAAAAATTATGTGTATGTATGTATAAAATTTGGTCTTCATTATTTTTTTTTTGCAAAACAAGTGAACTAACTCCACATTCGCAATTCCTCAGGAATTATTGTTCACCAATGGTTTAAAAAAGGATAAAAGATGGTAGCTTCCTTAAAAAAAAAAACTAATATATATTTCAGTTGACCATGTAAAAAAACTTTAAATGCACCTCACCCTTTGTATATTCGCGTATAGCATCTCTACTCAGAGGTTTTATATTGTATAGACCTGAGAGCCGGTCCACATGACAGCACATATTTGCAGTGATAAGGCCGGGGGGCGGGGGGAGAAATCTCTTTGCTTTCACACTTCCTTTGTGACCAAAGTCATTTGACAACATGGAAAAAAACCACCTTTTTCTTTCTCCCCAGTGGTGTTTATGGGAAGGAGGCTGCATATTGTTTCACGGTATGCATTTGCACGTTGTTTGGATGTTAAGCATTCCACCCCAGAGAACCCTGAACTGGTGGGAAAGCTTAGAGTCAAGTCACTTGAAGTGGGAAAACAGCTCTGATGTATTGCCCCTCTTCCCTCCATTTTCCTCAATTTCTCAGCTCCCTACAGTGTTTTCAACCCTGGAAGTGTGAAGAGCAAAGCACCGCAAAAACATCACCAAGGTTAAGGCTGTGTCTAATCTAAATTCGTTCATATGCATTTAGTCATTATTTGTACAACACTTTCTGAAAAGGGAAGATATCGCAATTAAAGGCTGAGCAACTTAACGAAAAAGAACTCACTTAATTGGGGTTGAGGAAATAACTTCTTTTCAGTTTCTACTCTAGGGCCATGAGACTGTAGTTTAACTGACTAAGAAATACCCGAAGGTTCATTGTGTCATCTCTTCTTTTAGTGGATGATATGGCTTTGAAAATTAGTGTTGAAAGTCCAAGAATTATCTGATAATTATCTGTAGTCGGTTGAATTATGTTCCCTCAAAAGACAATGTCCTAACCCCTGGTACCTATGAATGTGACCTGATTTGGAAATAGGGTCTTGAAGATATCATCAAGTTAAGGTAAGGTCAGACTGGGCTCTAAGTCAAACGACTGGAAACTTTATAAGGGAAGGAAGATTTGGAGACACAAAGATACATACAAAGGGAAGAGAACATGTGAAAGCAGAGGTAGATAGTGAAGCTATGCAGCTATAAGCCGGGAATGCCAATCATTGCCAGCAGCCACCAGAAGCTAGGGAGAGGCACGGAAGATTTTTTTCTCTAGAACTTTTCATGAGAGCAGAGACCTGGAAATATCTTGCTTTCAGATTTCTAGCTTCCAGAACTGTGAGAGAATACATTTCTCTTGTTTTAAAGCATCCAGCTGTAGAAAAATTTTTACAGCAGCTCTAGGAAACTAGTACATGCTCTGAACTATAATTTTTCTCTGTTTATAAATTATCTACTCATTTTTAAATAATTTTTTAAGTGTCTCGTTGTTAAAAAATTCACCTCCCAGTCTTTTACATAGAGAATAACTAAGAAGTATAGGAGGTAACGGGGCAAGTGAAGCACTCGGGGCGGGGGGACACTTACTATAGCTCTCGTTTATTACGTTGACCACTTCTTTGGGCAATTCTGGACTTAACACCTTATGATAAAGATACTCTTCTAGATCCACAATAACTGCAATGAACATGGCCTTCCACCTCCTGGACTGAAATAACCTGGGCCTCCTTAGAGGTCACCACCTGTCTTACAATTCACCCAATCAGAGGCAGCTTAATGTCTCACACTCCCAGAATCTATGTCCCTAGTATGATCAGGGATTTTCCTTGCTTCCCGTGTCATGTTGTCACCCTGTCTTACATTTGTGACGCCTTCCCTTTGATTCTCAGAATTTTCTGTGCACTCCAACTCCCGTCAGTGATTATAATGACTTCAGCATTCATGTGAAAGATGCACCAGGTGTGTGGACTCTCAGTTCCTGGACCTTCTGGTTCCCAAAGACGTTGGACACTTGATGTTAGCTATCGCCTTCCACTGTTTTTATCTTAAACTCTTAGTTTACCAATACCTGAAACTACCTGGCCTCTAAATGTCACAAGCGAAGGCCCAAATCTAGAAGACAGTCGTGTCCAATGGTTTCCCAGAAAGCTATCATGTTTGAACTGTGATATGAAGAGGTGATGTGGCAACGAATTGAGGGCAGCCTCTCGCCAATAGCCAGTGAGGAACTGAGGCTCGTGGCCCAGCAGTCTGCAAAAGAAGTATATCCAGCCAACAACCATGGGAATGAGCTTGGAAGTAGATCCTTCCTCGGTTGAACCCTGAGATGACTGAGGTCCTGGACAACATCTTTCAAGATGCCCAGAGTCAGAGGTACCTAGCTAAGTGTCCCCAGATGCCTGGCCCACAGAAACTGTGAGACGAAGTTGTTTTTTAAGCCATTAAGCTTTGTTATTAAGCAATGGATAAAAGATGCCATATCTACGGCCAAAAAAGAAAATCATCCATTTCTTTGGAAACTGACATGAACACTGGGAACTAATGTTGAGCAATTAGGTGATTGTTAAGTCAGAAGTAACAATAGTCTCTAAGAAAAAGAGAGAAAATAGCTAAAAGGTGGACCATATACCCCATAATACACCCATGAATGCATCCACATTTCTGCCTTCCCCATAAAAGTGCTGTTATTGCCATTACTACTTATGATCACCCCCTAAGGACTTGCTGTTCTTGTCAAACAGTACGATATGTGTAGAATGACTCTAATGCATTCTTTGAGGCTGCCTTCCAGATTATATGAACAATTTAATAATACCTATTTCTTCCTGTTCTCAGCCTTCCCCTGCTCAGGCAATTTTGGTTGGTAACATTTTCATCTCCTACCAGTAGAGTGTGGTGTGGTAGGATTTCCCAAATTCTCCGCACCACCCTTTTTTTTTTCTGCTGTGGCCTCCATAGACTGTGGTCATAACACCAACAAACTGATTATGACATAAAAGTCTAATCTTAACACAGTTATGGGCCATTCAAAAGCAGGTCACTGTCATTAACCTTTGTCCTTCCATGCCTGGACTCCATTGTTTCCATGTAGACAATTCAGATACTTGGTGTATTGATTCCAACCTTACCTTCATATTGGCTGGTATTGTTTTTGAGGACTCAAATGTCGCACAATAGTATAGCTAAACCACTTTAGAATCCAGTTACTTGTGTCATAGCGTAAGCGTGGTACCAGTTCAGTCAGTGGCATCCATAAAGCTTTGGTAGAGTGTAAAGATTAACAATATCTATGAGTCACTTATTCTCTTAGGGTCTCAGTTTACCGATCTGTCAAATAGGGACAATAATCCTCTCTATGGTTGCTGTGAGCACTGAGTGAGTTAAATATTAAATCACTTAGAACAGTATCGGGCACATAGGAAGTTCTCGCTGTCAGCTGTATATACCAAATGTAAACCTTCCCCAAACAGGGACGATTATAAACAGTCTCAAAAAGGTTCTCGTGCACTATATTTCACCCTGCGGTGGCAAAAAGCACTGAGGAAGAAATGGTGTAGGGTATTTTACAGCATTTTCATTTTACAGATGAAAAAACAGAGGTTTTAAAAAATTAAATAACCAGCATCAAATCTCAGCAGTGTCAGGGATAAGACTGAAATCTAGGTTTTCTTCTGAAAAATTTGCTGAAGCTTTATCTGCCTGTTCTAAAGAGGTAGATAGGTACCCTTATATGCACTCATCATATTGAATGAGGATTCAGTGGGTTGTGATTTTTCTGCCTCTCTCCAGTATAGAGCCAGGACAAGGTGGGGGTATGATGGGAATTGAGTGAAGAGTTGAGGTGAATACATGTAAAAGAATTGCCACAATATATGGATACCCCTTTGTTTGTTTTTTTTTTTTTTTAATTTTTTTTTTTTTCTCAACGTTTATTTATTTTTGGGACAGAGAGAGACAGAGCATAAACGGGGGAGGGGCAGAGAGAGAGGGAAACACAGAATCGGAAACAGGCTCCAGGCTCTGAGCCATCAGCCCAGAGCCTGACGCGGGGCTCGAACTCACGGACCGCGAGATCGTGACCTGGCTGAAGTCGGACGCTTAACCGACTGCGCCACCCAGGCGCCCCTATGGACACCCCTTTGGACAATCATTATTAGTTGCTCAAGCTTGGGATGATGCACTCTTTTTTTTTCCTTTTGTTGTTATTTAATTAATTTATTTATTTTCAATATCAGTAACACAGTAATTTGTGGCCAGTGTTCAAGAATGTTGAGATAATGATGCTTAGGGACAGCACTTCTCAGTGCTTTTTGAGGGTGTGGTTTTGTTTTATGTGCGTTTTAAGAGTAAGAAAGTGTCTAGTCTCACCATTTGATAGCATGAAATAAAACCATAAAGCGAAGCATGATGTATACCTCATGCTCTATGGTATTTGAATGGTGTTTCTTGCTTTAACATAAGCCAAATATACAAAAGTACAGTAACGCAAAAGAAAGTGCTCCTGCTAATGGAAGTGAGCAAACCATGTATCAATCGGTGAGTTAAACCCCTCTTTTTTTTTCACCTCACTCCCATTTAATGCATCATTGCCAAGAGTTCTGGATATCGTCCTAATAAAATATCAGAAGGATATAATGCAAAAATATCCAAAAACCTGTTTTTATGTCTGGATTGAGTGGCTTTTTATACTTCACTTTTTTATTTTTATAGGAATTGACTGTCAGCAGAGAGCTATCAGGTCCTAGTGTTTATCTATAGTCCTGGTGAAAGTGCCGCCTGTCTACTTCTGGCTTGTGAGAGTTTCTTTCCTTTGGGGTGGTGGCTGGTGCCAGAATGAGAGGAAATATCATGCCCTCCGAGAGTCAAGAGCAGCTGGTGCAATTGCCCTGGTGTTTATGGGATGTTATAGGCATAAAGGCACATTTGGAACTGGTTGGGGAAAGAACTTAATGCTTCTTTCTTTTATCTTTATAATCCACTTTCCTAGCAAGGATTATCCTACCGTTCATACTAAATTTAGCAAATGCAGATTAAAAAAAAAAAAAAAGCTAGGCTGCCACAAGGTACTTTGAGAAGGCAATGTATGTGCTGGGTAGATAAACTGGCTTTTATCAAATGAAACAATAAAGACACAAAGAAACTTGTTCAAATTGTTTTTTTTTTTTTTTTGAACAATGAAAGCCATTTTTGTAAGAATTAACCAGAGGGAGTTGTACATCTGGAAAGCGGTGCACACATAGTTTCTGTTTGGGAGAAAACTGGCATTATTGCCAAAAAAATTATACATCCACAGTATGATCCAAATTTGTCAAGCTGGGGGTGTCATGGAGAGGAATTTGCTACCGGAAATTTGCATTAGATGGCATTTTCACTATTTATTTTCAATGACATATTCTTTCATTTTTGGCAGAATTTTTATAGTGTTTATTTTGTGAAGAGCAACAGAAGCTTAATATAATAAAATAAGTGAAGTATCAACATGGCAATTTAGGGTCCTAGGGTCATAATGAGGACTTTTGTTTTATTTCCCTATAGAAGTCAAGTCTCAGACCAAATTTTGCAAATCACAGAAGTTATTCCTTAGTGCTTTGTTGTCTGCTTTTTTTTTTTACACTGCTGTATTTCCCCTTATTATTTTTTATTATTTTCTTTTTCCTGGTCCTATAAGGGAAACCATTTTGTGGCTTATTCTCCACCCTTTTAACAAACATCAGTACTTCAGGTGTTCACATCTGCTTTATTCACTTATCAATAATTAATTCCATAAACATTTGAGCAACTGTGGTCTACATTTGAGAAGGCACTGGATATAAAAAGGTGAATGCATGTCAAGTCAGAAGCAGAGTGAACTTCTGCTTCAAATACATACCAATGATGTATAGATAAAAACTTTTAAATATCATATGGTTGAACTCAAATAATAAAATTGAAAAAAAAAAGTTGTCAGATGCTATGAATGAAGCAGGAACATGGTCAATGCAGAACTGAAGGCAGGGTGGGCCTAGGGTTTTCCAGCATAGATTTTAACTTTATGAGGTTAGATCCTGGGTTTTGATGCTCAAGTAAATATACAAGATGAAGCCCTCATGCCATCAAAGGCATGAAGCCTCCAAATACACTTAGGAACCAAAAGCATACTCTGCTGTTTATCCTGAAGTACATCACGGAAGCCTTCCATCTATCTACAGCTCTGGTAGAAAAAAATCACGTGGGAGAAATGGAAATCCAAGCCTACCCACATGCAGCTAGGAGATTCAATTTCTTCTCAGTGTTTTGCAAGTGAATTCTGTCCCTCTCGGGGGCAAACTTAAAAATCCTGTGTATGCTTACATCTGTACAGCAGGCTTTTCCCAGGAAAGACAGTGCCCACTGGAAATAATCATACCACCAAAAATCACCAACCACATAACAAAGTAAACATCTATGAAATAATCAACAGATGTAACAAAGATAAAACAGCTACATTTCAATCTTAATAGTTGATGGTGCATTATTAGGAACCATGTTTTCATATTTGTCATAATATTTTAGTGTTTTTTCTCAAAGTTTCTTAAAAAATATACAGACTTTTAATCCTCATTTCTGCTTATCTGTGGGCTTGCCCTGAACTTCAGTGGAAAAAAAAATTTGTTGCGTTCTGGAATTTGAAGGGAGGTTTAAGGGAGGTTTGCTTGCTTACTCATTCCCTCAACAAAAATTTTTTGAAAGCGATATTGAACCAAGTACTGTGCAGCATGTTAAAGATACGGGTTGAAGATGAAGCTGTCACTGGGGCTAAAGAGACAATGTCTAGTTGGCAGATGCACTAGAAAACAGAAAGTTATAATGCAACGTAGACAGATGACATAAACACCACAGCTTACACTGCTCTGGAATGAACTCTACAGTCCTGAAGAAGCGTTGGGCTCACTCTGGTTAAATTTTTGAATGTAATATATTTTTTTAACAAAATTCTATAGGCATCTGAATAAAATAAAATTTGCAAAATAAATAAATAAATAAATAAATCACTGATCGGATTTGCCTCAAATGTCTACTCGATAACCCAAACTCCAGAAGATTTGGCAATGTCTACAGACTTCTTACTGAAGAAAATGGTTTGACCCCAAATTCCATATATCTGAGTTTTCGATCGCATGAGAAATTAATTGAAAAACAACCTTACATATATAGGAGTTCAGGAACTATGCCTTTTATGTTACCCAATAAAAACAGTTAATGAAATGCACATGGCAGTTAAACCAGAGATAAACGGAGATAAGGAAGAGGAAGGGAAGTTTGGGTTATAAAAGGATGTAACTCCAAAGCATGTGCAATTCCAAAATAAAAAGCAAGTGCTTAAAAATGGTTTTTGAAGAGGAAAATATGTTCTTTAAAATAAATTTAACCATAATAATCAAAGATCTTTGGCTCTTGGGGTAGCACCATAATGGTCAGTAAGATGAAGCACCTTATTAAAGCTGACAAGAAGGAAGCCCAAAAGAAAGTGGTTGTCTTTGCTTATGTAAGACTGGTAGAATGTGCATCTGGGTTCAACATAAGAATTATTGTGGCAGCAGTACTGACAAGGGTCATGGAACCAGAATTGCACTGAGTGGTCGCAAGTGCACATTTTGTTTAGTGAGCCTTGCCAATTTGCCGATGAGGATTTCTTACATCTATGATTTCATTTAATTACTGAGATTGTATCGGACAAAAACTGCTTGACCAACTTCCCTGAAATTGACCTCTCCCATGATTAAATATATATTATGTTTTTAAAAGGTAGTCTGTGATTTAAATTCTTGTTGACATCAAAGCCACCAACGGTCATTCGTTCCTTTTCCTATCTTTTCTGTGTACTTTACTAAAAACTACCACAAATAAATTCCAAAGACCTTTATAAACAGTACTGATAGGTTCAACAAATCTGGAATAAAACAATGGAAATCAAAAATGACCCAAAAGATAGAAACTAATGATTCAAAATAAGTGACCAGTTTTTTCACCAGATAACACTGGGGAAAATTAAAAAAATACTTGCCAGTGTATGTAGGCAGTATCTGTTATTGTTATGTCTTGTTTATTAGAAAAGTTGAAATGCTGAAAAAAGTCAAATTTATCATGAGAATTCTAATAGAACTGTACGATAAAGGAGGTCTGGGAAAAAATCTTATCAGCGGAAAAGGTACTCTGGGTCGAAATACCAGTTAACATAAACTAAAATTCAGAAGTTGGAAAGGTAGCAGTTAAAAAGAGTAAAATTTCCTCATCTACAGAAAGGAGAACTCAACCACTACGGTAACTTGTGATAATACAGTTGGAGAATAATCCGTGCTTTAAGATTGTAGGGGCACCTAGGTGGCTCGGTTGTTTAAGCCTCTGACTCTTGGTTTTGGCTCAGGTCATAATCTCATGGATCCTGAGTTCAAGCCCCACGTTAGGCTCTGTGCCCACAGCGTGGATCCTGCTTGGGACCCTCCATCTCCCTCTCTCTCTGCCCCTCTCCTGCTCTCACCCTGTCTCTCTCTCTCTCTCTCTCTCTCTCTCTCTCTCTCTCTCTCTGTCTCTCTCAAAATAAATAAGTAAATACATTTAAAAACTTAAAAAAAAATTGTAGGGGCACCTTGGGTGACTCAGGTGCCTAAGCGTCGACTTCGGCTCAGGGCACGATCTCGTGGTTCATGGGTTCATGAGTTAGAGCCCCACATAAGGATTTTTTGCTGTCAGTACAGAGACCACTTCAGTTCCTCTGTCCACCTCTCTCTCTGCCCCTTCCCTGCTCACTCTCCCTGTCAAAAATAAATGAACACTGAAGTTGTAAATGAAAACGCTAAGAGCATTAAAGCAGACTATTTACTCTTCAAACCAAAAGAATTAAAAATAAACAGGAAAAGGGAAGAACTTAAGATTAAAAAATATTAAAAGACATAAAAGTGACTGGAAAACCTGAAAAGGAATAAGCACTGCACCCTAACATGACAGTGAAGTGCATAAAAATAATTTCTCAGTAACGATCTACTGAATTTATCTGAAATATGTATTTTTATCCGAAGTGTTTTTGGAGTTCATAGAGCAGAATACTTTTCTGGCTCTTATGCATGTTTGTATATAAAGGTTTTAAGGAGGTAATTAGCTCACTATATTAAAAGAAAGAAAAGATGTGAAGATGTAATGGGTTATTACATTCAAATTAAACTCAAATTATTTCGTTATGATTTAACTTGCATTGTACAGTGATTCAGTTTTCATAGTTTGTAGTTGGATTCATTATATTACTTGCCATAATCAAATGTTATTTATTCCATTTTTTAAGAGATGTCATTATAAAAACATATTGAATAAACACCCATGTCTTAAATGTAGACATTTAAGCAGCAAATGAAAAATATCTTTCTTGTCAATGAGTGCAAATTTCCCTTTTCAGCTAAAAATAAAAATGAGATGTGCCACAAAGGAAAGATATCAACTTCCAAATCAGGATGAGAGTTCTGGAAATTGAATATATTTTCAGTATGTGTCGGGGAAGAGTCTACCCTCAATGCATATGAAATGTTGGCTTCAGTAGATAAACCGAATATTTTTTTGAAGAGGTTACTCTATCCACCATTCCTTTTCTCCACCCCCTCCCCCTCCTCTCCTCCTCCCTCTTCTTCTTTTTGGTGGTAGGGAGGGCCCATCCTGTTTATTTTGCCTTATTTAGAAGGGTTTCTTAGTACATCAAGTCTTTCATTCAATATGTACATATTATATTGAGAACATGCCATGTACAAGGAAATATCAATAGAGAATTTTATGCTTGTGGGTTGAAAATATGCTTGCATATCCATTTCTCATTCAGTCACCATGGGATCACTGTAAATTAGGTGGTAGGGGCATTATCATTTTATATATTTGGATTATGAAGCTCGGGAAGATGAAATGACTTACTATTCACAGCTGGTAAAGGCAGTGCTTGAACACGAACCCAAGAGATCTGGAAACACATCCTATGATTATTCTACTTTGTCATGTCACCTCCTCTTAGGATAGGACATATTTTCTTCTATCAATCTACTTGACATTTGTGAGAGGGATGAAGGAAGGACACTTGGGAGATTATTTTAGCAGTCAAATGTATTCTGTTGTGACATCAGCAGAGTAACTTGCATTTATTGCCTTCTGCCATTTGACCAGTGGAATAGTCAAGTGCCGGCACAGTTTGGGGGTAAAGAGGTCAGTTCTCCTTCAACGTGTCCAGAAATCCACAGAGGGGAAGGTAGGCCTAACTTTCTTAGTGTCACAGGTAAAGGCATCCCCTTTGAGACTGAGGAGACAGGCAGGGAGACTCAGCCACCATTGTCCAGCCTGCTCAGCTCTGCTGTTTCTGACAACCCCTTATTTCACAGACTCTTACCTTTTTTTTCCCTAATGTAATTTTATAGATTGGGAACTATTTTATCATCTAAAACAAAAGAAACTTTGATTAACAAAATTTAGTCTTGATGGAAAAATAGTCCAATAAGATGGATTGTAAGAGGGAAAAGATAGAAGATAAACAGGAATAGAGCTTACTTTTAGTCAAATTCTGATGCAGGATAGACATATCAAATGTGACTGCACAAATGAAAAATCTCCAGTTACAAAGTATTTTTCACAAAGACAAAAATCAAGCCAACTCGCACCTCTTTATGGCATATCCATACATTTATGTCAGTGATCCCAGATTCATTCAGGGTAGCGAATAACATGCTTTAATTGCACACGAAAGTACTCGAACAACCTTTTGTTTCTTTATTTACCTCTGTTATAAAATGTCTTGGCAGACTCAGCCATTAACATTTTCTGCTTTCTCAAGGAAAAGATAATTTACCCGCTTAAAGATATTAGGCTCCTGTGTATTGTTTTTCTCCATTTGGTACCCCTGATTCCCCTTCTGAACACTTGAGTGCCTGCAATCAGGGCACAATGACACTCACTAATAACAACTGAACCACTGCACCCGCCATAATGCTGTGCGGCGCCCAGATTCACAAGCGCTGAGCCCCAGCTATGTGGAACAGCATCCCAGAGACGAGGCCGGCTCCTCTCCACAGCTACATCTGCTTCTCTTCTCCCCCTGGAGCATCTGCTATGAAGTGTAACTCCTGCTGAGCATATGTGGACCCAGACTTGAGCATTTTTTCTCCTGATATTCTCAGATCCGAAAATTCTACTTGAACTCAAATCCTCAGATTCCAACAGCCATTGGTGCGATACTGGTGTTCAGAAGCAGTAGTGTTCGTGGTTTCAATCAGGGTATTTTTCCACCGACAGAAATAGTTATAAGAGGTTAGTGTGACTTTCCTGGAGGAAAAATATATTTTGATTTTGCTAATAGGTGCTAGAGAAATGGTGTCTTTAAAAAAATAAAGACCTTATGAATGCAAAGATTGTCCTTATTGGAGGAGTTTTGACACTTCATCAGTTGTTTTCTTTTACAGTGCCTTGCCTTCGTCCTCAAGGTAAAGTATGTCATGTTTTATTTTTACTGTATATGAATCAAAAAATATTTGGCCATCGTGAGTCAAGAGATGGCATGATCCCCCTGAAATAATGAAGATGACCCAGTCAGTCACAAATTGGAATTTTTTAACTCAATTAAATCACAAAGATAGGATGGCGTTTCCTCTTAGAAATAACACAATGATCAGATTTCCACTGGCTGTTTTGATTCTTTGGGGGCAGATCATATTCAGCATTCATGGGACGGCACTGGGGCTGGGCTCCCTCTCCTGTATAATCTCTGAGTCCTTTTAAAATTGTAACAGTTTGAGGAGGGCACCTTTTGGGATGAGCACTGGGTGTTGTATGGAAACCAATTTGACAATAAACTTCATATATTGGGAAAAAAAAATAAAATTGTAACAGTATAACATAGGAGATGGGGGTGGGGTGGGTTGGAGGGATACACCTTGTTTTTAAAAAAGAAATCCGCCTTTGTTCTCTCCAGTCAATACTTCTAACAGCATTTACGTCTGCTTACGATGTCCCATTTTTCTCAAGCATTATCCAACCAACTTGATCGTCTAGTCTATAAACCCTCTAAACCCTAAAACGGGGATCGTCATGTGTACTGCCCAGCAGCGGCTGATGCCACAGCGAAGCTTGCAGTGAATATCTATTGAATAAATGAATGATCAAAAGCATGAATTCTAGGATTTTCCACAGGCTTAGACTACACATTTACCTTAGGAATGCCTATTATTTTAATGCCAACATGTTGTTGATGTATAACGTAAGTCATTTTTAAAAGTGTGAGTTTCCACTTGTTCTCTCACTATCGCCAGGACCCTGTAAAGATGGACAGATGTGTACACTGAGGTAAGCGCAATCACTGACCTCTGGTCTCCTGCTCACCACCTCGTTCGCTAACCAGACAGGTTGGCTACGAACGGGGCTCTCCTTTGCACCACGCCAGGCAGACTAGTGATGAGTTGCTGTTGGCAGGGTTTTGTTCTGCAAAAGGTATCAGTCCAGGGATGAAACAGAAGTAAAATGGTGCAGAGTCTTCCTGTGCTTTCTCTTTTAGCCCTTTCAACTTCCTTTTACTCCAGGCTGCTTGGAATACCCATCACAATGAGCAGACCTACTGGAAACTACCCCTGCAGCCAGAAAAACAAGGTGCCTGAGTCCCTGTCCTCTGGATTGCATACCCAATATTGCTGAGGTTTTTCTTAGGCATTGCCAACCTACTTTATTTGTTTGTTTGCCTCCCTCCCTTTTAATAGCTGAAATTAGATAGAAAGCTCGGTGTTTATATGAACTTCATCATTACCTCTCAGAGGATTTGGAGGATCAGCTAACTAACATATAAAGGGACCAGGAATGTCTTTGGGGACGAGACATAATATTAATTACTGGCATGTACTTCCTGTTCCCTTTGTAATACCATATCTGCCACCTGATAAGCAGCTCCACAAGAGTCTAGAGGAGCTCTCATCGCTCTGCAAGCAGGAATTTGGCTGAAATTACCATCTATAGACAGAAAAGCCTTTTAGCAGCAGAGGGGCTCTTTGTATGTGCAGAGTCTCCTGTGTGTGGCTGGTTGGAGTGGCCAGCCAGCTGTACATTACCTGTGGGCACCAGCCAGGTAAGGCCAAAGACCAGTGAGGAGACCTGAGTTCCCCCACCCCCTCCACAGATGGGATCTGAGACACGGGCGGGGGGGCGGGTATTAAGGCTGTGGGGTAAGGCAGCATCAATGAAGATAATGGTCCCTCACAGATAACGCAGCCAGGCAGCTCAAGCCAACAACGCATTTTATATCTTTCATTTTTACAAGGCACTGGTGAGATCACACACAGACACACACGCGCACACACACACACACACACACACACACACACACCATGCTGGCAAAACAGAAGAGACTATGCAAAGCAACAGAGCAGCAACTTGTTTTTTTTTCCCCCTCTGAAATGGGAAAGCAAAGGTTTAAATCACTGCAAAGGTTGCTACTTCCGCTTTTCTGTTTGTTTTCTGTTCAGATTTGGCCAAAATACCCATGACAGCAAGGGAAGTGAGATGGAGAGTGTAAGTCAGGCTCTCTCGTTAGCTGCTTCTAAATCCTCTCAGCCCTCCAGGAACCTTGATCTGTGTATTCTGAAAATGGCAAGAGATACATATTGTATATTCAAATAATATAGCAGTAAAACCAAGATTCAAGGGTTGTTAATCTCAAACATATTATGGGATTGCAGAGCAACTAAGGTACAGAGTGTCTCCATTTTAATTACCGGGATTGGCAGAGGAATCCAATTATGTTGCTGTGTCCCCAACATAACCCTTTCTGTCTTTGTTTGCTGCTCAGCTATTCTGAGCATGTTTTGATCACCTTTATTTGTTTGTTGTGTTTTGTTTTCTAGTACGCAAGCCTCCTGCTCAAATTTGAAGGATATTTTTGGAGGTTTTATTCTCATTGAAAGAGATGCTCATCTTCCTCTTGCAAGCATGAAATGTTTCATGTTAAGAATATATTTTTTTTTCTTTTTATCATTCCCTAGTGGAATTGAGGCAAATGAGGATGACTGGCTTCCCATATGTGCCAGACCATTGTTTGAATCTGATGGTTACAGGCACAAATTAGTCTAACTCTGAGCTCCTGGCATTGCTGGAAATTTCAGGCTAGGAGTAAATTTTTATTCCATATGAATTCTTAGTGCAGTGCAAAGAAAGGATCCTTACACTTTCTGCTTCTGAACATATTCTCACATCCTAGTACCTGTAAGATCCCAGGACTGAGTAGAAATACAACAAAATTTTTAATTCAGATGATCACTCTCATTGATAGTTGAGTCAGAAAATTATCAGCATGGATAATGGACAGCACTTTTTTTTTTAATTTTTTTTTCAACGTTTATTTATTTTTGGGACAGAGAGAGACAGAGCATGAACGGGGGAGGGGCAGAGAGAGAGGGAGACACAGAATCGGAAGCAGGCTCCAGGCTCTGAGCCATCAGCCCAGAGCCTGACGCGGGGCTCGAACTCACGGACCGCGAGATCGTGACCTGGCTGAAGTCGGACGCTTAACCGACTGCGCCACCCAGGCGCCTCGTGGACAGCACTTTTATCACAAACATTAAATTAGTCGCCCAGTTCTTTCCATCCACCCTCTATTATCCCTGGAATCTACTCTTTCATTTCTGTTCCTGTTGCTACTCCCTACTTTAGCCCTCATTGTGCTTCCCCAAATATTTTAATAATTTTCTAACTAATCTCTCCACTTCCAATCTGTCCTTGTCCTCTCCCTCACTACCATTTATTCCTCCAAAACACAGGCATGACCATCTCATTTTCCTGCTAGAAAATTTTACAAGGTCCCCTGCTGTCCGTAAAATATCACTCACTCCCTGCCTCTGACATTAAAACTCTTTTCCAACATGACACTGATATAACCTTTCTGTCTGCACTGTATTTCCTCATACTCAACACTTCCATCAAATTGCATTATTGACTCCAACTTAATAGGCAACATATTTGCCTAACACTGACTTTTTGTTTTTCTCGTGCTTGGTTATTAGCCGAGAATTAGGTTTTTTTTTTTAAATAATTAGCACATTTTATTTTTTGTAATTATTTTTTAATGTTTATTTTGGGAGAGAGAGAGAGAGAGAGAGAGTGTGTCAAGGGCAGAGAGCGAGGGACACAGAATCCGAAGCAGGCTCCAGGCTTCGAGCTGTCAGCACAGAGCCTGATGTGGGGCTTGAACCCACGAACTGCGAAATCACGACCTGAGTTGAAGTCAGACGCTTAACCGACTGAGCAACCCAGGCATCCCAGCTGAGAAGTAGTTTTTACTTCTTTTGTCTTATATTTAAATCTCATTCTACAAGATTAAGCATAATTATTATTGTTGTCCTACTCAAATTCAAAGAAGTCTTTACCATAGTTCTTTTTTGTAACATATTTTGTACTTGTTTTATCTTCATTATGTTTATATTGATCTCCTGTAACACATTTTGGACTCCTGGATCATAAAGTTTATGTTTTACACATTTGTGTGTATCCCCCGTTGCCTTGCTACTTCGGCATTCATGTAGGTGCTGTTTCATTCATTCAACGAATATTCATTGAGGTCCTATTTGGTGTCAGGTGCTGTTCTGAATGCTAGGGATGTAGCAATGAACATAATACACAATACTTACTGTGCTCATGGAATATATATTTCACTGAAGGAAAACAGATAATAAATAAAAGAAGTTGGTAAAAATGTAGAGCTGGGGAAAAAACAAAACTGTGGAAAAGGTGGGGGAATGTCATGTAAATAGGGTAACATAGGGGAAGGAGACGTTTGAAAAAGTTAAGAAAGCTGAAGAAAGTAGGAGAAAAGGTCATGGGACAACTGGGAAGAAGAGCATTGCAGGCTGATGGGATGGCAAGTGCAAAGGCCCTGTGGAGTTGTTGCTGAAGGGGAAAGAGAAAGGGAGAAAGTAGTAGCAGATGAGGAAATTATAGGGTGGATGGAATGGACAGTAGGGGGCAGTCATACAGTACCCTGAAGTTAATTGTAAGGACTGACTTTAATTTTGTAAGGACTTTAACTTTCCTTTTCAGAAAGGAAAATTGTGTGAAATATAATTTAAAGCATCACATCAGTTTCTGAATTTCAAATGGATTGAAGGGAGCCAAGGGTGAAAATATAGGGAACAGTTACAATATTATGGACACTTGAGGTGCCTTCTGGAAACAACTGTATAGGATCTCTATTAACCCCTCTTTCTAACCAATAACACAATGCCAAAAACATAAGCTACATATACACACTATGGTCTTGGAAAAGATTGAGAGGTTCTGCCCCTCATCTTTGTCTATTATAATGATGCTTTGAATGACAAAGTTAACTAAACAATATGTAATGTGATCTAATCAAAATGAAATAAAGAAGGAGCAGGGGAGAGGGGAAAAACAAAAAGATCCTCTCCAACTCTTTTTGCACTGACCCCCCTACTGCCCCTTGCCTGACTAGACATGGTCGATAATAACAAAATATGTCGTGGCAAGGTGTCACAGCTTCTTTGATGAATTGTTTTCATCTGTCTCCCCGCTCCCCGCCCCATGCATATGCTTTGTAAAAGAAAAAAAGTAAATTATTTTAATTCTATTCTTTTTTATAAATTTATTTATTTTGAGAGAGAAAGAAAGCATGAGTGGGGGAGGAGAAGAGAGAGAGTGACTGGGAAAGAGAATCTCAAGCAGGCTCTGTTCTGTCAGCACAGAACCTGCTGGGCTGGATATCACAAACTGTGTGATCATGACCTGAGCCAAAATCAAGAGTTGGCTGCTTACCTGACTGAGCAACCCAGGCGCCCCTATTCTTTGTTTTTGTTTTTGTTTTTGTTTTTCGTCTAAGACAGGGAATCCCTTATTAAAACCCTTAAGAGTAATGGATAGCCTGAGTCTGTAACAAAGTGTTGTTTTAAAGCATAGGTCAGTGAATGTATATGAGAGTATACACAGCTACATACAAAGTAACTGATCAGAGTACAACTTTTCAATGTTTAAAACAGAATAAACTGTAAAAGCAGCACCTACGTGACATTTTTAACTTTAGTATTCCTCTCCTTCTTCTTCACCTTCTCCTTCAACAGAAACCACACCAACCTCCTCATAATCCTTCTCAAGGGCAGCCATGTCCTCACAGGCCTCAGAAAACTCTCTTTCCTCCATGTCCTCACCCACATACCAGTGAACAAAGGCACATTTGGCATATATCTGGTTAAACTTGTGGTCCGGGTGAGCCGGGGCCTCAGCAGTGGCTGTGGTGTTGCCCCGCATGCACAAAGCTCGTTGTACTTTGGCCAGGTCTCCACCAGGGACTGCAGTGGAAGGCTGGTGATTAATGACAACTTTGAAACCAGTGGAGTACCGGTCCACAAACTAGATGCTGTAATTGGTCTTTATGGTGGCAATGGCAGCATTGATATCTTTGGAAACCATGTTGCCATGGCGTCACAGGCATCAGGCCATGTATTTACCATGGCGAGGGTCATATTTCACCATCTGGTTGGTTGGCTCTGAGCACACATTGGTGATCTCTACTACAGAAAGCTGCTCATGGTAGGCTTTCTCAGCAGAGATGACATGGGAATATGTGGCCAGAGAGTAGTAGTTGTGAGGATGGGGCACCAGGTTGGCCTGGAATTCTGTCAGATCAACATTCAGTGCTCCATCAAATATGATGGAAGCAGTGACGGAGGATGCAATTTGACCTACCGACCTATTCAGGTTAGTGTAAATTGGGCATTCGATATTGAGGTTTCTATGACAGATATCATAGATGGCCTCATTATCTACCATGAAGGCACGATCAGAGTGCTCCAGGGTGGTGGGTAGTGAGGATGGAGTTGTAGGGCTCAGCTACAGTTGTGGAAACCTAGGGAGTTGGGTAAATGGAGAACTCAGACTTGGACTTATTGCCATAATCGACAGAAAGACATTCCATTAGCCAGGAGGTGAGCCCAGAAACAGTTCCCCCTCCAAAGCTGTAGAAAACCAAGAAGCCCTGAAGTCCGTGCACAGGTTGGCCAGTTTCTGAATTCAGTCCAAGACAAAGTCAATGATCTTCTTGCCAGTGGTGTAGCATCCTTGGGCATAGTTATTGGCAGTATCATTCTTGTCTGTGATGAGCTACTCAGGGTGGAAAAGGTGGTGGTAGGTGCCAGTGTGAACCTCATAAATGACTGTGGGTTCCAGGTCTATAAATATGGCCCTGGGCATATGCTTGCCAGAACCCATCTCACTGAAGAAGGTGGTGAAGGAGTCCTCCCCCCACCATGATGGTCTTGTCACTGGCATCTGATCAGTGGGCAGGATGCCATGTTCCAGGCAATAGAGCTCCCAGCAGGAATTGCCAATCTGGACACCAGCCTGGCCAACATGGATGGAGATGCATTCATGCATGGTTGCTGCTTTGAGGCTGCCAAGCAGATGGTGGAGAAGAAGAGGAGATTGTTGCTTCTTACAGTGTGACTCTTATGTGGTTGATGTAAGAGAACCTCTTAATTATATTCTTAAAATTCTATTCTTAGTTATTCTTAAAAATACAAGTCTTAATAAGGGCCTTCAAAATGTAGTTCTATGCATGTAAGGCAAAGTCTCATAGATTGCAATACAGTTGAGAAGACAAATCACTACATATATTCTGAATAGAGTAGTGGCTCAAAAAGGGGTAGTGCCTGAAAAAAACCAGTATATAACCAACTAGGTGTACCTCATAAGCAGAAAAAATATATACTAGCAATTCTGAATTAGGATCATCTATTCTGTGTTGATGTATTATAGAGATTTTATTGAAGAATGGAGATAAGGTAGAGAAAAAGGAGAATTCCAGGTGTATAGAGGGTATAAATAAATTCTTGGGAGAGTGGGAAATAGACTATCTAGAATGGATCAAATAAGTTGGAGTAGAATAAAAATATGACTGTCCAGAAGGCTCAACTCTAATAAAAAAAATAAAAAACTCTAATAATAAAGCTGGGCTCTGGCCAGCAATGAATAGCTGCTAAAATATTTTTAGAAAGTATAAAATGGAAAGAAAATGTTGAAATTATAAAAACTTCATTTAATAAGGATCAATCAAGAAGCCAGGTGCAAAATAGAGAGAGAGCCCTGACATATCTTAAACATTGATGATTTTGTGACATCACTGAAAGTCCATCTCCTGTCTTAAATAATGTGCCTGCAATTTTTTTCAGACCTTTACACTGGTATTCCATAAACCATAAATCAACAGAATTCTGGCTGAATCAATATAACTTCTCTATCTGTAGGTCACAAAGCCTGTATTTACTTTGGGCTAAATAGCTGCTTGGTCATTTCACAGCCAGGAAAGAAAAGCACAACATTTAGAATGGGGCTTCTCCATTACCTCATAATCTTGGCTAAAGCCACATTGCTTATGCTATTGGTTGTTGATACAAATGCCACAAACCAAAGAGAGGTACTACACACATCATAATGGATCATAATGGTTGAAAGAAAGACTACAACAGTGACCATTGCTCACCTGAAACCTATGTAGATTGAGACTAGGGGTATATTGATGAGGACAGGATTTCTTGAAGTGAAGGAATTTATAAGAAGATAGGTACCTTCCTTGTAGGTACCCCTTAAAGTAAATTAGAAAGGTCTAAAAAATCCTTGAAGAGATTAGGAGAAATTGGGGTCAAGGAGAAATCAGAGTCCTACTTCCTGATTGCATGTTCCTGAGCTCAGAAACTCAGGGTGTTGCTATCAGGGTAGAGAGTATTGAGGTTTTAGGAGAGCCTGAATTTTGGCAGCAAAGAAACTTCAGCCTCACTCTCACATTGAAAGTTCTCAAGCTGGGGGCACCTGGGTGGCTCAGTCAAGCGTTGGACTCTTGATTTCGACTCAGGTCATGATCTCACAGTTTGTGAGAAGGAGCCCTGCATGAGGCTCTGTGCTGACAATACAGAGCCTGCTTGGGATTCTCTGTCTCTGTCTCTGTCTCTCTCTCTGCCCCTCCCCACTCGTGCACTCTGTCTCTCAAAATAAATAAATAAACATTTAAAAATTAAAAAAAAAGTTCTGAAGCTCTGATGATGCCTGGAGCACCCTTACATTGATGAGGTAAAGAGAAGAGAAGCCATAGTAGAAGCAAGCTGAAATTCTATAATTTGACAAACAAGGGAGTTTATGTTTCTTTGAGCCAAGTGGGTACTGTGAAAGATAGCTAGACTGAAGTATTACTGAAAGTACTGCCCCTCCCTCACCGCCACCACCACCAATAAAAACAAAACAAAAACAAAAACATGCTTGCCATAGAGAAGACCTAGTGTGGTAAACTGTCAGAGGCACTAACCAAGAGTGAAATCAAAATGTTATCTCAGGATGGCCACATTTTCACCATAGAACATGTAATAGTGAAGGTCACCATGGGATGGGTAGAGAGGGGAGGTGGTTCATAAAGAATCGAATAACATGCTTCATAAAATTACAGGTGTCGGATGTTTGCCATGACAGAGGGCAATAACTGTGGGGAAATAGGTTCTACTTACATCAATGAGTTAGAAAAAAGCTTAGGGCAGAAAGCTGCCACCATGGAGTGAAAATGCCCGAGGTTAGTTATCGAGATATTGTCACGAGATCACGAGTAACTTGTTATATCACCTGCAGGAAATTACTTCCCATCTGATGCCAATATACTATTATACTTTGATCACAAACTCCACTTACCCGCCAGACCCTTTGCTTCTTACACATACAAGTTAATGATTACTCTGTGATTGTTTTCTTCACATTCACCATGTGTGTAAGATCTTGTTTTCTTCACGTTCACCACGAGGGTAATATCTTGAGAGCTCAATAAATACGAGACAAAACCCCTGCTTAGGGCTCTTGTCTCCTCCTGGACATTAGCTTCTCTTGTATTCAATTCTGCATCCACTCTCTTGCTGGACAAGAGAGAACTCCAGACTCATAGTCTCTGACAAATAACCAGTCATTGCGAGCCAAGAAAGAATAGCCAATAATTCCACTACTAAAAAGACCTTTCATTTTTCAAAACCTTCTTCATTGTGCTTTTGTTCTTGGAAAAACCAAGAGGATGAGGAGGAAGAGAGGAAGTGCAAGGTGAAGGTATGGGTGGATTTACCTTGAAGCTAATGAAGCTGAAACGTCAGAGTGCCTCATTTGCACAGATATCCTTGGGATGCCATGGACCAAATTTTGTATTACTAATTTGTAGTATTTTTTTTTTTGTAAAGAGGGTGCCTCTCCCTAAACTGTAAATATTTTAGACTCCACAAACCTGGGTAAAAGAATAGACAGTGTATGTCCCTTTCCTTAATGCTACTTGCTTGGCCATGGGTTAGACTAGATTGGGGTAGTATTTAAATGGAAGGAGAAATTGATGTTTTCATATGGGTTGGGCTAAAGTTGTTAATATCTGAAATGAAGACTTCTAATATCTGAAAGTCACTGTAAACTCATAAGATAGGCTTGAGTTGCCATCAAAAGGCTAGGACAGGGAGATCAGAAGGAAGGTTGGAGGGATGGAAAGATAAGCTGCTTCCTGGTGTACTTTAGGGAATTTAACCCCTTGAATATTTGTGTTTTGTTAAGATAAGGAAATAGGGACAATTTTATGGTGAAACTTAAATGTAATTGAGAAAAAAAGGAACTCCTTTATTCTCATTGCCATGTTTCATATTTGGACCAAATTTTTATCCTTGAAATCAAGATTTTAGAGTGATACAAGGGAAGATGGCTTAAGGACTGTAGACACACATACACACGAGTATTTCTATTTGTTACAGTAAATCTGTAACAAATTTATGAGAAAATTACTCTAACATTGCTGGCCTTGTGCTGGTCTCATGCCCAAGGAAATCATTAAGAAGGTGAGAATTTTAAATCTTTCTTTTTAAAAAATTTTAAATATATATTATTTTGAGAGGGAAAGAGAGAGAGAGAGAGAGAGAGAGAGAGAGAGAGAGAACAAGGGGGGGAGAGGCAGAGAAAGAGGAAGACACAGAATCTGAAGCAGGCTGTGCCGACAGCTCAGAGCCGGACACGGGGCTTGAACTCACAGACTGTGAGATCATGACCTGAGCTGAAGTCACGTGCTTAACCAACTGAGCCACCCAGGAGCCCCCAAAAGGTGAGAACTTTATATTTTTGCCTCATATTTACAATAATGTAAATGAAACATATGTATCTAGATAAATGACATATTTTGTTACCTCAGGGGAAAAAAAAAAGCACTCATTTTGCCTGAGAAATTTTTCTACTTCTATGTACAAATCGATATTGTTGGCAGGTTTGTCATCTGGCGATAAATAGCTTCATTGAGTTTACAATAAATGGAAAGAGAAGAAACATTCTCGAATGAAAGGAAAGCAAAGCAACAGGTTGTGATACTAGGGGTAATAAAATTTAATATGTAACAATTAGGGTGCAAAAAGAATTCTGCGCTGAAATTAAATCGGGTAGTGAAACTTCAGATTTTGCGTGTGTGGAGTATATTATTTCATGTACCTAAAATGTTTTTGTGTTCTTATGTGTCAGAATATCCATGCACATATTATAATTTGCCCCCCCCCCACTAGTTGTAATCAGCTCATCTTTTATGTGAGATATGCCATTTTTTTTCTTAGAACATTGTGCCCTCAAGTCACATTTGTTATACTTCTGGTCCCATCACAAACCCTTTGGAATAGAGTGCTATTGAATTGAGTTTCCATTTGGATTTCTTCCAGAGCTATTGTTTTGAGAGCAGCATATGAAATAACAAAATTGGCATGGGCTGGTTTAACTCCATGGCTAACTCTGTTGTTTTCTGTTGATGGTAAGTGTGTGGCATAGTTGAAAATGTAATCTGCAATATCGTCCTTTTATGCAGGCAGATTACATTATATGTAATTTAACATTCATCTTAGCTATATTCTGAGGCTTCACGTGTTACAGTAAACATCTTTTACAGCTTTTGATAATTGATAACAATAGAGTATTGAAAATAGAGAAGCAGAAAAGGTAGCACTCTCATTCACTAGCTACACATAATAGCTAACCTTAGGTTTTTCTTTTTTTATAGTGGCAGTAGTTTTTTTCGCAAAGGCAGTAACATGATCTGGGAAATTGAGATTCTATATTGGTATGATATCAAATAAAGGTAAGCATCTTGGAGTTAATATAACCTAAAGGAAAACAGAGGATGTTAAGTGGCATCAGTGTACTTTAAAAAAAAACACTTTTTTTTAATGTTTATTTATTTTCGAAGGAGAGAGAGACAGAGTGTGAGCAGGGAAGGGGCAGAGAGAGAGGGAGACACAGAATCTGAAGCAGGCTCCAGGCTCTGAGCTGTCAGCACAGAATCTAACACGGGGCTCAAACTCAGGAGCTGTGAGATCATGACTGAGCCGAAGTTGGGACGCCCAACCGACTGAGCCACCCAGGTGCCCCTAGCATCAGAGTACTTTTGAGGTGAATGTGTCAGGATGCTGCTGGAAACCCCTTGTCCTGCTTTAACTTGCTAAAGCAGCATTGTGGAAGCACATTTCTAAAAAATGATCAATATTTCGTAAACACACAGTTTTTACTGTGTTTGAAGTTTGATGTTCCAAAAAATTTACAAAACATGTTGATTTCCATAACCTATGTGTCAAACTGGGTGCCCTGGACATCTAGATTTAAGTGAATGACCTCAATTCCATTGAATCCTGAGCTCCTGAGTATCTTGTAACTACACGTAATTCACTGTTTCTCACTTAAGTTACCTATAAAATGTATCATTTCACTTGTAACAATAAAGGAAAACAAAAAGATGGATATCATGATAAGAACCTGATAAATGATAGAACATATAAAGATGGGCATTGAGAAGGGCACCTGTTGGAATGAGCACTGGGTGTTGTATTGAAACCAATTTGACAATAAATTTCATATTAAAAATATTAATAATAAAGTAATGCTTTCAATTTCAACATTGTCAAGAGATAAATATTTCATTACATTTTCAAAATATGTGAAACCTTATTAATAGCTACCAAGTGTCAGTTTGAAATGCTAATAATTTATTAATGTTTAAAAAGTAGGGGTGCCTGGGTGGCGCAGTCGGTTGAGCGTCCGACTTCAGCCAGGTCACGATCTCGCGGTCCGTGAGTTCGAGCCCCGCGTCAGGCTCTGGGCTGATGGCTCGGAGCCTGGAGCCTGTTTCCGATTCTGTGTCTCCCTCTCTCTCTGCCCCTCCCCCGTTCATGCTCTGTTTCTCTCTGTCCCAAAAATAAATAAACGTTGAAAAAAATTAAAAAAAAAAATAAAAATAAAAAAAAATAAATAAAAAGTAAAAAATCTTCTAAAAGTTGAATACAAATGTTTAAGCCTCAGATTATTTAAGAAAAAAAGAGAATACAGTGTTTTACTTAGGTGGACCCTCCCCTTCCTGTGAATAAGCTGATATTCAAGTAGTAAATAATAACTAAACCATAGGCTTAAATTCTGACCCTAATCCTCTGAGATTCTGTCCACTCTTTCCCCAAATTATTCCCAACTGGATTCTATGAGGCCAAGTCTACTTTTACTGCACCTGTATTCTTACCTATGTTGTCTATACTCTTCTCCTTTCAAAAGTATTAACACTGAGAATGACAACTTTTGTTCTAAGTACTCAACAAAACCTAATTTTGAAAATGGGCAAAAGAGAGGCACCTGGGTGGCTCAGTCAGTTAAGCATCTGACTCTTGTTTTCAGCTCAGGTCATGATTTCATGTTCGTGAATTCAAGCCCTGCATCAGGCTCTGTGCTGGCAGTGCAGAGCCTGCTTGGGATTTTCAGTCTCTCTCTCTCTGGTCCTCCCCTGCTCACTCTCCCTCTCTCTCTCTCTATCTCTCTCTCTCTCAAAATAAATAAATAAACATTAAAAAAAATGGGCAAAAGACTTGAGTAGGCACTCCATAAAGGAAGATACATGAATTTCCAATAAGTGCTTGAAAAGGTATTCAACGTCACTAGTTACCAGGAAAATGTTAAAACTGTAATGAGATACCCACTGGAACAGCTAAGATTGAAAAGTGTTAGCAAGAATATGGAGAAACTAAAATTCTTGTACATTGCTGTTGGAAGTAGAAAATCTTGCAACCACGTTGAAAATTGCTCAGGTAGTTTCTCTGAAAATGAAACATATATCTATGTTGCCACCTTAAAGATCCATTTGGAATTCTGAGGCCAGATAATTAAACAAGCCTCAAAATTCTTTTAAACTGCTATTCTGGGGCGCCTGGGTGGCTCAGTCGGTTGGGCGGCCGACTTCGGCTCAGGTCAAGATCTCGCGGTCCGTGAGTTCGAGCCCCGCATCGGGCTCCGTGCTGACTGCTCAGAGCCAGGAGCCTGTTTCAGATTCTGTGTCTCCCTCTCTCTGACCCTCCCCCGTTCATGCTCTGTCTCTCTCTGTCTCAAAAATAAATAAACGTTAAAAAAAAATTAAAAAAAAACAACAACTGCTATTCAAGGTCACTATCCAAAATGTAAATCTCTCTAATAAAGTTATAATTTCACATAACCATATCATTTTTTAGCAATTTGATTATAATTTGCTTAGTTGTGGTTTCGTTTGTGAATGAATCTTAACATGTACTTCAAATCAAACATGAAAATTAATTTAATTTGGACAATAAGCCTAAATATAAAAGCTGTAATGATAAGCCTTCTAAAACAAAACATTGGAATATATTTTCATGATTGTGGAGTAGCATAGCATAAAATTGATTAATCATAAAAGAAAAAAGATAAAGTATTTTTACAAAAATTAAAATTTCTGCCCATCAGGACTCACCATTAAGAATGTTAAGAGATGAGGGGCGCCTGGGTGGCTCAGTCGGCTGAGGGTCCAGCTTCCACTCTGGTCATAATCTCACGGTTTGTGGGTTTGAGCTCCGCATTGGGCTCTGTGCTGACAGCTCAGAGCCTGGAGCCTGCTTCAGATTCTGTGTCTCCTCCTCTCTCTGCCCTTGCTCTGCTTGTGGCTTGTGCTTTGTCTCTCTCTCACTCTCTCTCTCTCTCTCAAAAATGAATAAACATTGAAAAATTTAAAGAAAGAATGTTAAAAGACACCAAAGAATGGAAGAATATATTTGCAATGTATTATCTGACAAAATACATTTTGAGGATATGTATACACACACACACACATACACACACACACACACACACACACACCTTCTATACATCAATATTACAAAGACGAATAGAGATTGAATCAAAACACTTGAACAGGAGCTTTGTAAAACAACATATCAGAATTGCCAATAAACATATAAAAAGTGGTTTGACTTCATCAAGGATTGGCTCATTAATATGACACTGTGATGCAATTTCACAAGTACTATAATGGCAAATTAAGAAGGCTGACAATTTTAGAAGTTGACAATGATGTGGAGCAAGTAATATTCTCACACACTTTGGAAATCTATTTTTGCTAGATCGATTATAGCTACGTTTATGCAATTCTAATCCTACCTAAATATCTATCAGATATATCACAGTATCAGTATTTGTGACAACCAATAACTAGAAAGGGCTCAAGTATCTGTCAGCAATAGAAAGGATAAATACACTGTAGTATATATATTTGCCATGAACTATTACACAACAATGAGCATGAACTACTTTTACATGCAACAGTATGGATAAATCTTACAAAGGTCCTGTTGAGCCAAAGAAGCCAAAAAACAAAACAAAACAAAAACCTATTTCTACTTCTATTTTTGTGAAATTTTAAACAAAACCTAATTGGTGGTGATAGAAATCAAAGTAATTTTCTGATCTTTGAAAACAAATAATGACTGGGAAGAAGTAGGAGGAGGCTCCCACATTGTAGATTATATTTGCATTTATTGATTTGGAAGGAAGTTACAGGGGTGTATTCACTTGGAACAATTTTATCAAGCAGATAGTTGTAAATTGACCTCCTTCAAAACCTTCTCACCTTTAGTTTACACACAATGCATACCAAATTGCCTCTTCTTGATTTCAGAACAGTAGTAGATGAGGTAGGGTGGAAGTCTTGGTTACTCAAAGAAGACTTACTGTCAACAGAAAGATAAATCAATGAACCTAAGGAAGAACTAACCCAAATACTTTAGTACTCAAAATGTACCGAAATATGGAGACCTAAAGTTCTTAGATGCTCAATGGCTTCCAAAGTAGCCTACCATATTACAAGAGAATAGAGTAACAAATATTCAGCATGATAGTTTTAATCAATAGTAAAAGTTTAAATCATTCATTCAATAAATTAACTGCATTTTGTATTAAGTCTTATATTAGTACCTGGCATGGGAAACTTATATGAAATATCTGGCATGAGAAGTTACAGTGACTACAATGGACAAGTTCTCTGCTCTCAAGGAACTTGCACTTTAGTCAGAGAGACAGAACAAAAGCAGGTAAACAAATGCATAGAGTCCTTTCAGATAATGCTAAATACTAGGAAAAAAAATAGTGATGGGATAGGATAAATGACATATGATCTGATGAGAACAATGAATGAGAGGTAACAGTGTAGAAACCATGAAGTAGAAACAAGCTAGATATATTCAAGGGCAGAGAGTATACACGTAAAGAAGAAACATGATAACCATGGGTGGCAGTGGTGGGGACCTGGGGCGGGGGCGGGTTGCTGACGATGGGAATAGAAGTGAAGTCAAAGGAGGAGGCAAGACCCAGATCAAGTATGGTTTAAAGGCATATAAGGAGTTTGTGTTTTATTATGAATTTAAATTACCAGGGAGTCTTGAGCAGGAGTGATGTAAAATAATCTGATCTATCATATCTCTCTCTCTCTCTCTCTCTCTCTCTCTGTCTCTCTGTCTCTATCATCTATATGTATATCTATATATCTATCTATATCATCTATATCTATCTATCTGTATCTATATCTTTCTATATTTTAAAATTACTTTGTGTATGGGGTGCCTGGGTGGCTCAGTCGGTTGAGCGTCCGACTTCGGCTCAGGTCATGATCTCATGGTTCGTGAGTTCGAGCCCCGTGTCGGGCTCTGTGCTGACAGCTCAGAGCTTGGAGCCTGCTTCACATTCTGTGTCTCCCTCTCTCTCTGCCTCTTCCCTGCTCATGTTCTGTCTCTCTCTGTCTCAAAAATAAATAAACATTAAAAAAATTGAAAAAAAATAAAATTACTTTGTGTAGAGAATGGACTGCCATTGGGGATAAGTGGAAACATGGTGTCAGTTATGTGTCTTTTGAACTATTTTTATTTGTGACATAGAGAAATATAAAATAGTGTTGATACATATTAAGCACTTAAATATTAGTTGAATGGATGTTTGAGTAACTATTACTAATAAGTGATAAAGTGGAGAATATCATCTAGGCTTCTATTAACACATATCACCACTAACTGTATTGTGGATTATATTATATTTAAAGAACTCATAAAACTATTAAACTCTATATTCAAAAATTGACATTGGCAGAACAGAGTCGCCGGAGCCAAACGCAGACGAGAGGCCCACGGAAGAGGGTAGGAAGGGCGGCAAGGCGGTGCGCGCTCCACGGACTGGCGGGAGGGAGCCGGGGTGGAGGGGCGGCTCGCCGGCCAAGCAGAGCCCCCGAGTCGGGCTTGCAAAAGCGGAGGGGCCGGGCGGACTGTGTTCCGACAGCAAGCGCGACTTAGCGTCTGGGAGGTCAGAAATTAACAGCTCTGCTCGGAAAGCGGGAAGGCTGGAGGACAAAGGGAGGGAGAGCTGCTGAGCCCCCTGACAACAGAGCTCAGTTTGGTGGGGAACAAAGGCGCTCGCCAGCGCCATTTCCCCCGCCCATCCCCCAGCCGAAATCCCAAAGGGAACCGGTTCCTGCCAGGGAACTTGCTCGCTCCGCGCAAACACCCAACTCTGCGCTTCTGCGGAGCCAAACCTCCGGCAGCGGATCTGACTCCCTCCCGCTGCCACAGGGCCCCTCCTGAAGTGGATCACCTAAGGAGAAGCGATCTAAGCCTGCCCCTCCTGCCCCCGAGCACCTTGCCTACCCACCCCAGCTAATACGCCAGATCCCCAGCATCACAAGCCTGGCAGGGTGCAAGTAACCCAGACGAGCCACACCACCCCACAGTAAATCCCGCCCCTAGGAGAGGGGAAGAGAAGGCACACACCAGTCTGACTGTGGCCCCAGCGGTGGGCTGGGGGCAGACATCAGGTCTGACTGCGGCCCCGCCCACCAACTCCAGGTATACACCACAGCACAGGGGAAGTGCCCTGCAGGTCCTCACCACGCCAGGGACTATCCAAAATGACCAAGCGGAAGAACTCCCCTCAGAAGAATCTCCAGGACATAACAACAGCTAATGAGCTGATCAAAAAGGATTTAAATAATATAACAGAAAGTGAATTTAGAATAATAGTCATAAAATTAATCGCTGGGCTTGAAAACAGTATACAGGACAGCAGAGAATCTCTTGCTACAGAGATCAAGGGACTAAGGAACAGTCACGAGGAGCTGAAAAACGCTTTAAACGAAATGCATAACAAAATGGAAACCACCACAGCTCGGCTTGAAGAGGCAGAAGAGAGAATAGGTGAACTAGAAGATAAAGTTATGGAAAAAGAGGAAGCTGAGAAAAAGAGAGATAAAAAAATCCAGGAGTATGAGGGGAAAATTAGAGAATTAAGTGATACACTAAAAAGAAATAATATACGCATAATTGGTATCCCAGAGGAGGAAGAGAGAGGGAAAGGTGCTGAAGGGGTACTTGAAGAAATCATAGCTGAGAACTTCCCTGAACTGGGGAAGGAAAAAGGCATTGAAATCCAAGAGGCACAGAGAACTCCCTTCAGACGTAACTTGAATCGATCTTCTGCATGACATATCATAGTGAAACTGGCAAAATACAAGGATAAAGAGAAAATTCTGAAAGCAGCAAGGGGTAAACGTGCCCTCACATATAAAGGGAGACCTATAAGACTCGTGACTGATCTCTCTTTTGAAACTTGGCAGGCCAGAAAGAATTGGCAAGAGATTTTCAGGGTGCTAGACAGAAAAAATATGCAGCCAAGAATCCTTTATCCAGCAAGTCTGTCATTTAGAATAGAAGGAGAGATAAAGGTCTTCCCAAACAAACAAAAACTGAAGGAATTTGTCACCACTAAACCAGCCCTACAAGAGATCCTAAGGGGGACCCTGTGAGACAAAGTCCCAGAGACATCACTATAAGCATAAAACATACAGACATCACAATGACTCTAAACCCGTATCTTTCTATAATAACACTGAATGTAAATGGATTAAATGCGCCAACCAAAAGACATAGGGTATCAGAATGGATAAAAAAACAAGACCCATCTATTTGCTGTCTACAAGAGACTCATTTTAGACCTGAGGACACCTTTAGATTGAGATGAGGGGATGGAGAACTATTTATCATGCGACTGGAAGCCAAAAGAAAGCTGGAGTAGCCATACTTATATCAGACAAACTAGACTTTAAATTAAAGGCTGTAACAAGAGATGAAGAAGGACATTATATAATAGTTACAGGGTCTATCCATCAGGAAGAGCTAACAATTATAAATGTCTATGCACCGAATACCGGAGCCCCCAAATATATAAAACAATTACTCATAAACATAAGCAACCTTATTGATAAGAATGTGGTAATTGCAGGGGACTTTAATACACCACTTACAGAAATGGATAGATCAACTAGACACACGGTCAATAAAGAAACAAGGGCCCTGAATGAGACATTGGATGAGATGGACTTGACAGATATATTTAGAACTCTGCATCCCAAAGCAACAGAATATACTTTCTTCTCGAGTGCACATGGAACATTCTCCAAGATAGATCATATACTGGGTCACAAAACAGCCCTTCATAAGTTTACAAGAATTGAAATTATACCATGCTTACTTTCAGACCACAATGCCATGAAGCTTGAAATCAACCACAGGAAAAAGTCTGGAAAACCTCCAAAAGCATGGAGGTTAAAGAACACCCTACTAACGAATGAGTGGGTCAACCAGGCAATTAGAGAAGAAATTAAAAAATATATGGAAACAAACGAAAATGAAAATACAACAATCCAAACGCTTTGGGACGCAGCAAAGGCAGTCCTGAGAGGAAAATACATTGCAATCCAGGCCTATCTCAAGAAACAAGAAAAATCCCAAATACAAAATCTAACAGCACACCTAAAGGAACTAGAAGCAGAACAGCAAAGGCAGCCTAAGCCCAGCAGAAGAAGAGAAATAATAAAGATCAGAGCAGAAATAAACAATATAGAAACTAAAAAAACTGTAGAGCAGATCAACGAAACCAAGAGTTGGTTTTTTGAAAAAATAAACAAAATTGACAAACCTCTAGCCAGGCTTCTCAAAAAGAAAAGGGAGATGACCCAAATAGATAAAATCATGAATGAAAATGGAATTATTACAACCAATCCCTCAGAGATACAAACAATTATCAGGGAATACTATGAAAACTTATATGCCAACAAATTGGACAACCTGGAAGAAATGGACGAATTCCTGAACACCCACACGCTTCCAAAACTCAATCAGGAGGAAATAGAAAGCTTGAACAGACCCATAACCAGCGAAGAAATTGAATCGGTTATCAAAAATCTCCCAACAAATAAGAGTCCAGGACCAGATGGCTTCCCAGGGGAGTTCTACCAGACGTTTAAAGCAGAGATAATACCTATCCTTCTCAAGCTATTCCAAGAAATAGAAAGGGAAGGAAAACTTCCAGACTCATTCTATGAAGCCAGTATTACTTTGATTCCTAAACCAGACAGAGACCCAGTAAAAAAAGAGAACTACAGGCCAATATCCCTGATGAATATGGATGCAAAAATTCTCAGTAAGGTACTAGCAAATCGAATTCAACGGCATATAAAAAGAATTATTCACCATGATCAAGTGGGATTCATTCCTGGGATGCAGGGCTGGTTCAACATTCGCAAATCAATCAACGTGATACATCACATTAACAAAAAAAGAGAGAAGAACCATATGATCCTGTCAATCGATGCAGAAAAGGCCTTCGACAAAATCCAGCACCCTTTCTTAATAAAAACCCTTGAGAAAGTCGGGATAGAAGGAACATACTTAAAGATCATAAAAGCCATTTATGAAAAGCCCACAGCTAACATCATCCTCAACGGGGAAAAACTGAAAGCTTTTTCCCTGAGATCAGGAACACGACAAGGATGCCCACTCTCACCGCTGCTGTTTAACATAGTGCTGGAAGTTCTAGCATCAGCAATCAGACAACAAAAGGAAATCAAAGGCATCAAAATTGGCAAAGATGAAGTCAAGCTTTCGCTTTTTGCAGATGACATGATATTATACATGGAAAATCTGATAGACTCCACCAAAAGTCTGCTAGAACTGATACAGGAATTCAGCAAAGTTGCAGGCTACAAAACCAATGTACAGAAATCAGTTGCATTCTTATACACTAACAATGAAGCAACAGAAAGACAAATAAAGAAACTGATCCCATTCACAATTGCACCAAGAAGCATAAAATACCTAGGAATAAATCTAACCAAAGATGTAAAGGATCTGTATGCTGAAAACTATAGAAAGCTTCTGAAGGAAATTGAAGAAGATTTAAAGAAATGGAAAGACATTCCCTGCTCATGGATTGGAAAAATAAATATTGTCAAAATGTCAATACTACCCAAAGCTATCTACACATTCAATGCAATCCCAATCAAAATTGCACCAGCATTCTTCTCGAAACTAGAACAAGCAATCCTAAAATTCATATGGAACCACAAAAGGCCCCGAATAGCCAAAGGAATTTTGAAGAAGAAGACCAAAGCAGGAGGCATCACAATCCCAGACTTTAGCCTCTACTACAAAGCTGTCATCATCAAGACAGCATGGTATTGGCACCAAAACAGACACATAGACCAATGGAATAGAATAGAAACCCCAGAACTAGACCCACAAACGTATGGCCAACTCATCTTTGACAAAGCAGGAAAGAACATCCAATGGAAAAAAGACAGCCTCTTTAACAAATGGTGCTGGGAGAACTGGACAGCAACATGCAGAAGGTTGAAACTAGACCACTTTCTCACACCATTCACAAAAATAAACTCAAAATGGATAAAGGACCTAAATGTGAGACAGGAAACCATCAAAACCTTAGAGGAGAAAGCAGGAAAAGACCTCTCTGACCTCAGCCGTAGCAATCTCTTACTCGACACATCCCCAAAGGCAAGGGAATTAAAAGCAAAAGTGAATTACTGGGACCTTATGAAGATAAAAAGCTTCTGCACAGCAAAGGAAACAACCAACAAAACTAAAAGGCAACCAACGGAATGGGAAAAGATATTTGCAAATGACATATCGGACAAAGGGCTAGTATCCAAAATCTATAAAGAGCTCACCAAACTCCACACCCGAAAAACAAATAACCCAGTGAAGAAATGGGCAGAAAACATGAATAGACACTTCTCTAAAGAAGACATCCGGATGGCCAACAGACACATGAAAAGATGTTCAGCGTCGCTCCTTATCAGGGAAATACAAATCAAAACCACACTCAGGTATCACCTCACGCCAGTCAGAGTGGCCAAAATGAACAAATCAGGAGACTATAGATGCTGGAGAGGATGTGGAGAAACGGGAACCCTCTTGCACTGTTGGTGGGAATGCAAATTGGTGCAGCCGCTCTGGAAAGCAGTGTGGAGGTTCCTCAGAAAATTAAAAATAGACCTACCCTATGACCCAGCAATAGCACTGCTAGGAATTTATCCAAGGGATACAGGAGCACTGATGCATAGGGCCACTTGTACCCCAATGTTCATAGCAGCACTCTCAACAATAGCCAAATTATGGAAAGAGCCTAAATGTCCATCAACTGATGAATGGATAAAGAAATTGTGGTTTATATACACAATGGAATATTACGTGGCAATGAGAAAAAATGAAATATGGCCTTTTGTAGCAACGTGGATGGAACTGGAGAGTGTGATGCTAAGTGAAATAAGCCATACAGAGAAAGACAGATACCATATGGTCTCACTCTTATGTGGATCCTGAGAAACTTACCAGGAACCCATGGGGGAGGGGAAGGAAAAAAAAAAAAAAAAAAAAAGAGGTTAGAATGGGAGAGAGCCAAAGCATAAGAGACTGTTAAAAACTGAGAACAAACTGAGGGTTGATGGGGGGTGGGAGGGAGGAGAGGGTGGGTGATGGGTATTGAGGAGGGCACCTTTTGGGATGAGCACTGGGTGTTGTATGGAAACCAATTTGTCAATAAATTTCAGAAAAAACAAACAAAAAAAAAAAAAAACAAAAAAAAAAATTGACATTTATTTTCTAATTTTCCCCTTTTTTCCCTCTACCCCCAAACTATTGGCTATTTAATGTCAGAACAAGGAGAAAAATCATAACCCTGTGGGAACCAGGAAACCATTTACTTAAGCTACCCTATTTAGTCACTTAATTTTATGATATTTAATCCAGACCTCTCCTTCAAATGTCATATTTGCATTCTTCTGGAAATAATATGTTTTTCAAGCAAATATGAGGTGTTTTATTTCTACACCTTGCTATATCCATTTACATGAGCTTCTTAATTTAAAATCATATTAGCCTTATAAAACTTTATTTTTGTTAGTTAACATATACATTTTACACTTAGGAACAGGTGTAAACTCTGACATCTGGGACATCCATCAGAAAAGAATGTCCCTGAGGCACTTACACAAGAGGATATCAATACACATTCACACAATGACATTTCAGACAGATAAGTGCCCTTATATCAATGCACCAAATAAGAAAAATAGAAAGCATGAGCAAAGAGCACATGACATAAAATGAAATACATATGTAGAGACTGACCATCATTTGCAGGGGTTAGAGCCCTATTCCATAGTGAAACTGAAGTACATTTTAAAATGGAAGCTTTAACATTTAACAGCTAAACACATAAAAAGGAATTCATAACAGAAAAACCTACATCAATTGAAGTGACCTTTCTCAGAGATATCTTTTACAGATTTTCCTTCTGGCTGTCTCTTTTCTTCTTTGCTCTACTCTAGACCTTTTTCAATAGAGACCCTTTTCTTTCTTTCCTTATAGATAACCCATATTTTAACATCTTTAGTTTTATGAATCAGATTCCATTGTGGAAAATTTTGAGTTGATATTTCTATCCTGGTGTTTGATGACTTTGGGATTCCAGAATCCTCTGTATTGTATTGGATTCCTTTTGTCAGGGAGTTGGTTCAAAATATGATATTAGGGAAAATAAACAAACATGGAAGCCTATCACAGTTGATATACATCAAACTTTTCAAAAATCTGGTCTTTTTTCCTTTATTTTGTCTCATCCATGTAAAAGTCTAAGAGACCCCATTTGCTAACTCCAACCTCTTGAGCTCAAGGTCAGGGAATAAGAAGGAAGACACAGATTTGATATTTGAAGTCTCTTTGAATGATTGGATATAGCCTCATTGCTATAATAAATTTGATTAATATTCACTTAGGAATGGATTAAATAAATATAGGAATATCAAACAGTCTTTTTTTAAAAAATTCTTAGTCAAAACCTTTACTTGCATGGCAGCTAAGACAGAAAAAATTTTGAAAATTTATAAAACTAGTCATTCCAATATGTAAAATTTAATCAAGTTGCATTTTATCACTATAAGATTAAAGGAGACAGCTTTTGGAAAAGAATAAAAAAAATATCATGCTTGGGAAGTTTTATGACCAGGACTTCTGGAACCTCATCTACTTCCCTCATTTAGATATACACTCAGATGGTGGTAGGCTTAGGTGTCTGTCCAAAGTGAAGACTGAATTCTAACCAGGATTCAAGGAGCATCAAAGTGGGGGGAGGGGGCTTTATAAACTTCTTATAGCCATATAAGAACCCCAACATTATATGGTTTATAAACACCTTTTTAAAAACCATGTCACATTTAGACTCAGGTTATAATTTCTTACTAGGTCAACATTATCCTGTGTATGTATTTTTTATAGAATGTGTAAAAATGACAAGGCACCACCCATGTGTAACAGTTTTGAAAATATGGGAGAATGACTGATATGGGCATGTGCAATTTGTTTGTTGCACACAGGATTAGGAGTGACTGAGTCTGAAAAACATGAACAAAGCCTATCAAGCAAAAGACTAATTTCTTAGAGAAGTGCTTCTTTGAATAGATCATTGTAATAACTCAAAATGATGCACTTGGTGCTTCAATCCCCCAAGAAGCCTTGAGAATGACCGTCATGGTTATTCTTGGGAATAACACTAATTCTTTCCAGGAAACTCAGTTACCCTGGTACCCTACCATTCAAAATGATATTAAGAAGGGATGCTCTCCTTGTTCCTCTAATAGAAATTTTCTTTAGTCTTAAATGTAAATTATGGCACAAATACAATAAAATAATTCATTTGAAGCCCATTCACCATTGTATTTAAAATAATAAAATAGCCTGTTCTTAATTAGAATTTTATCACTTTAATATGTGTACATATATGATGATGGGATCTTAGCTTGAGAGATCTGTTTCAGATATGTTTCAGCAACTCTAGTGAGTCTGTTTAAATGCTTATCAGGGTCTTTTTGCATAAAGGAAAGGGTCTTTCCTTGGAAAGAACAAATCTCTTTGATAAAGAGAGTCTGTGCGTATAAACTTTAAGTGTTGAGAAAAGATGGAAAATTTGGTTCAGATCAGATGTTATGTGTTTCCTCATTTCCTTTAGAGACATATAGCAGAAATCTGAGTATAAGAGACATGAATTAAATAGAGCTGGTTTCTTAAAATCTCTGTAAAACCTGAAAAGTACAGCAAAACCATAACCCAGTAGTCTATATAGCAGAGTACAGTGCTTTCTGTAATTTAGATAATTATTGATCTGTGTAGTCACATTAGTGGAAGCAGCAAACCAATCCAGCCTCTGTGTAGAATGAAGGAAAAGAAAAGAACTGTATCAGGGCTGGAACATCAGAGCATTAGAAGAAAGACATATCCTCACAGCAGCTGGAGTAGGAGACAAAAGAAGTGGAGGGCTCCCTGGGGTATCCAAGAAGAATATGTAAGAGGAAACCATACTCTCTGCATGTGAGCTGAATGGACTGCTTTTGGCTATCCCCATGGGGACAGCTTAAAATCTGTTGGAAAAATCTGAAGAAAGCTGAAGCTTCTGAAATTTTATGCATAGTGGCAAAAACAGAAATACTATTTTATTACGCTTATTAGGCCATTATCTTTACTCCTAGACTGGTTTATTTTTGAGAAATTTGAGTTTCAAATACATGTTGCTTGGAGAATTTTTTTCTCCTTTAGATTATTTTTATAATGATCTCATCTTGGATAAAGCTGAAGTAAAGTCAGCCTGAATAAGTTTTTGATAGAATGCACTATTTTGAGCACATGCCTTAGATAATTTTTTATTGTCAGTAAGAGCTGGCTGGAAATAGAGGTCTGCTTTTAGGATTCATTAAACTTTGTCTTCCTAATCAATATAGGATAGTTGAATCATTAATGACTAAGTTTTGCCTGTTTGAGTGGATCCTCAGCAAATGAACGGATATGCAAGAAATGCCTACATTCGATGCCTTGAGTGACAGAATCAGGAGTGAAGTTCAGTGAAAGGACTTTCCCAGTCACAGCACGGGACACCTCATGCTTGTTCATATGATGCTGTAAGACTGCATGTGAACTCTCTGACTTTTCCTCTTGTACAAGACACCGAAATCAAGGGCCCAGATGTGCAGAGTCAGGGTCAAGGTTACCACCAGCTGACGTCATGTCTTTTATCATTGACTTGCTTTCTGAGGTAGAAACATTTTGGGTATAGACTTGGAAGATTTGGAACGGAGGAGATGGAGAGGAAGATATAGATGTCTTATACCAAGTGCCTCCTTGCCTTCTCTTAGTAGTTTGTGTTAGTTTTGTTTGTTTTATTCTCTTTGTTTCAGCACATCTGATGCTGAATACTCAAGTGAGGTGGCACATATTTGTGCCTTAGAGAGGATTAATATTTGCTCCAAATTCCTCTAACTTAAAAGGAGTCATCTAAGATATGTATGTGGTTCTCTCTCTCTCTCTCTCTCACACACACACACACCATACACATACATCTTCATATTAAATATACCTGGGGGCAAAAGCAGACATACATACATTTTTTTATTCCCTCCTTTGATATCTTTGCATTTTGTTTTGCTGTCCTATTCTTTGGGGAAAAACAATATGGATAACTTAGCCACTGGACCTGGAACCATCGACAGTCGCCTTTTAACCAAGTTCTCTATTATTAGGTACATACCATGAATTCATGCTCACGCTCAGAAAAAAAGACTTTGTTATTCACGGAAATAAAATAATCCAAAACTTGTCTCTGTTGATGTTTTGCTTTCATGGTAATGTATCTGGTATCTGTAAAATGGTGTTCCCCATAGAAATAGCTGGGGGAAAATGGAAATCACAATCTTAGAACTTTAGTTTTTGGCATCCCTAAAAAAAAATGTTCTTTCCTGCTCACAGACATAGGATACCAAATATTTATTATAGCATCATTTAAATATTAAATAGAAAAAAAAAAAACAAATGGCCAAACCTGATTGAACATAATGCTAATTAACCAAGATCAGAAATCAAGGTTCAATAGACCCTTTCACCCTTTTCTTTCATGATGAAGAAACAACACCTCTATATGAACAATCAACCATCTTCAAATGAGTACTTTCAGCTAAGTTGTTGATTAGGCAAAAATCATCCCAATTATAGGAAAAGTATCTCACCAGTACTGTATTCAATTAATTCATGTATTGAACTTACATTGTTTAAATGAAAAACACCATGTTTTGAATACTATTAAAAAACAGTTTTTAAATATATACAACTGCTGTATTAAAACTATGATTTAGTGAATGTTCAATTACTTTCTAATCAGTTTTTTACCAACAAACTTGTTTTTTTCCTTAATATTAAAGGCAGCTTTCCCCCAAACCTCTCTACTCTCCCTAAAAGGGATAAAAAACAACAAACAAAAACCAAAAAGCCACACCCACACAAAAACCTCTTCCCTTTTTAAATTAGAGAAGGAAACATTTACAAAGAGGTATAATTAGGATAGAAACTTAAAGTGATTTCAGTTGTTAATTCAATGGAAAGGGTCACATTTTAGTGCATGTTCTGAAACTGAGTTTTTTTTTTTCTGGCTTCTTTTAAATGAGTAAAGGGAGAGATAATTGAGACTAGGGAATATAATGTGCTAAGAAGTGCTGATGTAAAGAACACACTGCCTCTGAGATTCTAGACGTCTTTCTTAGAGCTGAAATATCATGGGAGATTCAGGAAAGTAGGATTCAGTCAGTTTCATTCCTATTGTGAAATAATTCTGATTACATATAGTTTTATTATCTCTTAATAAAGTTTTAACTTTTCCTATAACACCAAAGTTTAAGGTTAATCTGAAGTAAATGCTTCACCTTGGAAAAGAACAAAATCATTTTTTTGTGAAAGATGATTTATTCACCGACAATGCAAATATTTTTTTCCCCTCAAATAGAAAGCATATTCATCAGCAGGCAGGTTTATTTACTTTTCAATTTTGATTAAATTCACACAAAATTGATTTTTGTTTCCCTTTTGTTAAACTGATAATCTTCTGTACTTTCTACGCAAGGATTAAATGTGTGACTTCTACGTGTGAATAACATCCCTGGAAGTCCTCTCTTAAGTATATTTTGCACAATAAAACACACAAAAGATTGTTCTTTATGTGACTTTCACGTCACTCTTTGTGTAATAGCAATTGACACTGATAGTACAATTGAGAAAAATCAAATACATATGGGGCAATTCTGAACCACAGACTTTTTAAGGGTTAGAAACTGTGTTTTAGTTCATCATTTATTTAGTTCATCATATTTTGTTTTTAGACTTACACATTTGTACATGTATTTTTAAATAGGAGTATATATAAACAACCAAAATAATTGAAAATGCAAAATCTAGTCTGTAGCAGTCTGGTACTATCATGACATAATGTTATATAGGAGTAAATCTAGAGGATTTTAGCTTAAAAAAAACCAAAAAACTATGTACCTGTGCCCAACTTATAAACTTCCTATTTGGCAGGAATAACCGGAAAGGTTGGAGGTGGGGCTTTGTCTTCCATTACAGAAGACAATGAGGGGACGTTGTCGTATAGAAGGTAGAGTGACATGATGTGTGGTCAGCTAATCAGACACTTCCTCCCAGGAGTTCAAACCTGGGAGAGTGAGAAAAACAGAGCAGAGTCCAGTAGAGATTATTTTTGGAAGATACAGTGGAGTAGCATATGAGCTAATGTCAGAGAGAGCAGAGTCCCAAACTATGGAAATATCCTAAATTGAAAAGTGTTAGGGTCTTGGCCTTCGTACCTGAGCCTGGTTTTCCAAACTTCCTTTCTATCCCATGATGATCTTTCCAGGAAATACCCTTGTTGCTTAGCTACCCAAAATGACTTCTGTTGTTTATATCTAAGAACCCCAATTTTACAGTGCCTCACCTTCATATGCATGGGAATTAAGCCATGAAGGTTTAGGCTTGGCATGGACAAATATAGGGCTCAAGTAAATAAGTTATCCTTTTGGAATTAGAACCCACAAGGGAAAATGTAGTTAACATTACTCATGGAAACAAATTTGATAGTTTTTTACTATGAAATGTGAAATTGCTGATATTTGATTACTTTTGACATTCAGTGGTGATTCCATAAGGTTCAAGTCAACAATAAGAATATCTTACTGAGTTGACTACACCTTTCTGTAGCATATTTTATTCTTAGGAGTTGCAGAAAAATGGATTTTTTCCACATTAATATTCTTATCCACCAGAAGTTACTGGATTTCTGTGATTACCTATAAAATATCAGAATGTTACCTGGGCTCCAGATGACGGCTTTCATGATTAGAAAGGAAATAAATTTTGACTATGATTTGTTTAGAAAGAATTACTAGGTGACTTATTTTGAAAAAATTATATATGTATATATAACTCACATATCAAACGTATCTTTCTATGAGATCACTCATTTCAGAATATGGCGTTAAGTAGCATATCCCCTTTAAAGAGACTCCTGGAAATGTCTGATATAACAAGTGGAACAACTCAAAACAAAATATTTGGAAAGTACTTAATTATTATGAATATTTAAAATCAAAGTGACTAATATTTATTGGGCACCTACTGTGTTTTAGGCACTATATTATGCTCTTTTTACGTATTATCTCATTTAATATATTACATATATCATCATTATGCTCATGTAACAAATGAAGTGTTAAATCTTAGAAAGGTCAACTGTTCACCTAAAGATCACAGAATGAAACTGACATGGCTAGGATAGTAACATAGGTCTGTCTGATTCTAATACCCATGATTACGAACACTATTACATTACTTTAAGAGACTACCTGGATATTACTACTAATTATCAGATATAAGGCAAACATGCAGCACATTGGTCGAACAAGATTGAAATACTTTGGATATCTTTTAATCCTTGACAATGGTGGTTCTCTGTTGAAGGAAAACTATTGTTTCCTCCTAGGTACCTGCATTTTCCTCTATATATTGAGGAGAAAAAAAAATTAAAGAAAAAATTATTCTGATACTTGTTAAAGATGATAAGGAAGACTTCATTCAGTGGACTAGTGCAATGGGGTTTGCAGTAGGGGAGAAGGGGGGTTGGGTTCAGCCATAAGTCAGAATTTATAACCAAGGAGCAGGGCTGTGGATGGAAAATTATTAAGAGGGATGGAGATTCTCGCTAAACCAACTTGACAGGATACTTTCTGAAGGCAGTCAAGAATGATTAGATATTAAGGTGGAGAGTTCTGACTAAACCTATTTAGCAGGATCCTTGGGCAATTCAAAGACTGACTCAGAAGTCCAAAGGTCAAGGCCTAGTCCAGAAAATGGCTCAGAGGAGCTTGACTGGAGTTTGGTCGAGGAATCTCTGTCAGTTCCTCCTCTGATTGGGGGAAAGAAGAGACATCCTTCCTTCCTCTGAACAATGTAAGTCCATTTTCTCTTTCAATTGCTTTATGATCATTAAGGACCTGCTGAACCATCTGTTGAGACTTGGTAGTAGAGAATGTTTGCTGAATTGTACAAACATTTAGGCATTTAATGAGAGGTTTCTATGAAAAGAAAAACAAAGATTAATAGCTGAAAACCTAGTTTCTGAATCCAGAGGGAAGCCCATTGAGAAGATTTCTAGATACCGAGCTTGAAGTGTCCTCAGGTGGTGGAGTGAGAACAGTAGTCTTCTGGAAGACTCATCTGTGACCATCCACCTGTGCCACACTGGCAGCATCTGCTAAATGCAGGCAAAATTGCTTGTGTGTTTATCCTTATTACTAGTTCGTATGCTTTACTTTTGAGAGAGAGGAGATAGAATGACAGAGACAGAGATACTTTTCCTTAACTAAACCTCTATCCTGTTCTAAGTAAGGACATGTCAATTACTTTATAACTCCTAAGCCTCTGGTTTCTGCACTCCAATCCACACAGCCCAAAAGTCCAACAGGATACTGAAAATATTCCATTTAAACATTCCATTTAGGCCTTTTTTAAAGTAAACCACCACTGCCCACCTTGAAACAAACTAGTTTAAGACCAGGTTACGTTTGTTAACTTCTAGCCTAAGCTGCAGGGGACTTCTAGAATGTTTAATAATGTGTAGCCAAGGGAAGGTTAGGGCAAGGGAAAATACCTTGGGACAATGTGAGTTCCTTTCTGCTTCTGTGGTCTTTATGCCAACTATTAGAAGGCTCAACATCCTCAGTTTCCATATATATCTGCAACTTTGAAATCCAAATTTGTAACCACAAATCAGTAGGCATTTGTCTTGAAGATATTTATATTTGTTTGGTAAATTAATTGGTCTCAAAAGGACTTTAAACAAAATATTTCTATATGTATAGACACATACACTTTTCACCTTTATCATGTATACAACATTGTTGGTAATTAAGAACTGTGATGAGAATATAGTTGCCTCCATAATAATCTATGGTTGTTAGGAAATTCCAAACCTGTGCTAGCTTTTTGATGGGGCAGGTAAAGGAGTATAAAGGGAGAATGCTAAAATGTACCATTAAACTTCTCCCTATTATTCACCTGAGTGCACAATATAATATAAGCTCCAAAAATATATTTTAAGAGAGGTTTCCAGGATACAGAATGACAATCTACTCTGATGCAAATTAGTGGTCTCATTCATTAGCTGTTGAAAGCATCTCCAAAAATAAAAAATATTCTCTTGTAGAATGATTGTTTTGGTATTATCTTAATTTCCTTCTTTGTGCATGAGAAGAAACGAGGGTGAATAATAATGAAAGCATACTGTGCACAACAGTTCAAGTGGCTGCTTAAAACCCTACTCCTTGTTTCATCAGAAATAATCAATTTCACATGACTTCTTTTCTTTCTTTCCTCCCTGTCTCCCTCCCTCCTTCTTTCCTTCCTTCCTTCCTTTCTCTCTTTTTATTTCTTGCCACTCTTACTTGCAACATCAACCTTTTATATTTCAGGTCATGCTTACCAAGTTTCTCCTCTTCAACGTGTGTGCCTAAACATGTTTGGGGGAGGGGGTGGGTTGTGTATGTATTTGTGTCTGTGAGAGAGACAGAAGGAGTAAGATAAGAACACAGGAAGGAAAAGATAATCTGCTTCCACATTTCAGCAATGCTCATTCTCAAAGAATTTTCCTAGATTCAGGAGACAATAGCTGTACAAGAAAATAAATTTATTACACCATTTAACAAAGATTCATTGAATACCTATGCATGCCAGGTATTGGGAATGATGCATAAGTGAAAAAGATTGTTAAAAATAAATCTCTTCCCTCATTAAATTTATATTCTTGTGGGAGAGGCAATAAATAATAAATAGTAACATTTTAGTATGTCATAAATATATGCCTTGTTGAGAAAAAACACAGATGGTGAATGGCATCTACAGTATTGGGGAAAGGTAGTAAGGATAAGTGTAACTGAGAAGAAAACATTCAACAAATACCTAAACAATGAGTAGGTTAGACTTATAGATGTGGTAGGGGAAGAGAGTATCAGGAAGAACCAATAGCTAGAACAAATTGCTTGAATTGGGGGATAGGCATGGTATATCAAAAGACCCAGCATAAATCAAGAGAAGGTTTATAGGAATTGAGGTCAGAGAGATACTACTGGGAAGGAAGTAGATCTTGTAATCTATTACAAGGAATTTGGATTTTTACTGAGGTATAATTGATGAATAGCATTATATTCGTTTCAAGTGTATAGCATAATGATTCCATATTTGTATACACTACAAAATGATCACTACAGTAAGTCTAGTTACCATCTGTCACCAAGTTACAAATTTTTTTCTTGTGATGAGAATTTTTTGAAGTGACATTGACATACAATATTATATTAATTTCAGGTATACAGCATAGTGATTCAACACATATACATTACAAAGTGATCATCATGTAGCTGCCATCTGTCACCATACAAAGCTGTTACATATTAACTACGTTCCCTATGCTGTATGTTGTAGTTCCTTGTCTTATTTATTCCAGAATTGGAAGTTTGTAACTTAAAAAAAATTTTAATGTTTATTTACTTATTTTTGAGAGAAAGAGAGAGAGAGGGAGAGAGCATGCACACATGATCAGGGGAGGGACAGAGAGAAAAGGAGACAGAGAATCCCAAGCAGGCTCTGCATGATAGCACAGAGCCCATCATTGCAGAGCCAGACATGGGATGCCAACCCATGAACCATGAGATCATGACCTGAGCTGAAAGCAAGAGTCAGACACTCAACTTGACTGAGCCACTAAGGCACCCAGGAAGTTTGTAATTCTTAATTCTCTTCCCCTATTTTGCCCATCTTCCTACCCTCCTCACTTTGGCAACCACCAGGTTGTTTTGTGTATCAATGAGTTCATTTCTGTTTTGGTTTTATTGTTCATTTGTTTTGTTTTTAGGGTCCACATATAAGTGAAATAATGCAGTGTTCGTCTCTCTGACAATTCCACTTAGCATAACACTCTCCATATCCATCCACGTTGCTGCAAATGACAAGATTCCATTCTTTTTTATATTACCTTGTGTGTATGTGTGTATGCATGTATGTATGTATGCATGTGTATGCTATATTTTCTTTATCCATTAACCTATTAATGAATACTTAGGTTGCTTCCATATCTTGGATATTTTGAAGAATGCTGCAATAAATGATAAATATAGGGGTACATATATCTTTTTGAATTAGTGTTTTTATTTTCTTCAGATACTCAGAGGTAGAATTGCTGGATTATATGGTAGTTCTATTTTTAATTTTCTGAGGAAACTCCATACTGTTTTCCATAGTGGCTGCAACATTTTGCATCCCCACCAACCGTGCACAAGGGTTTCCTTTTCTCCACATTCTTGCCAATAGTTATCATTTCTTATCTTTTTGATAATAGCCATTCTAATAGGCATGAGGTGCTATCTTACTGTGTTTTTAATTTCCATTTCCCTGATTATTGAGCATTGTTTCATGTATCCGTTGCCCATCTATGTATCTTCCTTGGAAAAGTATTCATTCAGTTCCTCTGCCTATTTTTTATTTGGTTTGTCTATTTTTTTAATTTTTAGTTGTGTAAGTTCTTTTTATATTTGGATATTAACCTCTTATCAGTTACATTATTTGCAAATATCCTTTTCCATTCAGCAGGTTGCTTTTTCATTTTGTTGATGGCTTTCTTTGCTGTGCAAAAGTGTTTTCGTTTGATACAGTCCATATGTTTTGTCTGTGGAGACAGATTAAAAAAAAATATTTCTCAGACTGATGTACAAAAGCTTGCTGCCTTTATTTTATTCTGGATTTGTTATTGTTTCTAATCTTATATTTAAAATTTTTTTTTCAACGTTTATTTATTTTTGGGACAGAGAGAGAGCATGAACAGGGGAGGGGCAGAGAGAGAGGGAGACACAGAATCGGAAACAGGCTCCAGGCTCTGAGCCATCAACCCAGAGCCCGACGCGGGGCTCGAACTCACGGACCGCGAGATCGTGACCTGGCTGAAGTCGGACGCTCAACCGACTGCGCCACCCAGGCGCCCCTCTAATCTTATATTTAAGTCCTTAATTCATTTTGACTTTGTATTTTTGTATGGGTATAAGAAAATGGTCCAGTTTCATTCTTTTGTTTGTCGTCCAGTTTTCCCCACACCATTTGTTGAAGAGACTCTCTTTTACCCATGGTTTGTATATTTGTGCCTCCCCTGTCAAAGATTAATTAATCATATAGACATGGACTTATTTCTGGACTATCTGTTCCATTGATCTATGTGTCTGCTTTTGTGCCAGTACCATACCATTTTGATTATTATACTTTGGTAGTGTTAGTTTGAAATCAAGGAGCATGATACTTCCAGCTTTGTTCTTTCCCAGGATTGCTTCAGCTATTCAGGATCTTTGATGCTTCTATACAGATTTTAAGATTATTTGTTCTAGTTCCATGGAAAGTGTCATTGGTATTTTGAATGGGCTTGCACTGAATCTGTAGATTGCTTTGGGTAGTATGAACATTTTAACAATATTAATTCTTAAAGTCCATAAGAGATTTATTAACTTTGATGCAATTGGAAATGGGATTGTTTTCTTAATTTCTCATTCTGATAGTTCATTATTAGTGTATAAAAATGCAATGGATTTATGTATATTCATATTGTATCTTGCAACTTCATTAAATTCATTTATTCTGATTTTATTGGTGGATCCTTAGGGTTTTCTATATTCAGGATCATGCCATCTACAAATAGTGACTGTTTTCCTTTTTTTTCTAATTTGGATGCCTTTTATTTCTTATTCTTGTCTGATTGTTGTGGCTAGGACTTCCAGTACTATGTTGAATAGAAGTGGTGAGAAAGGCATCCTGTCTTGTTCCTGATCTCAGAGGAAAAAAGCCTTTGGCTTTTCACTGTTGAGTATGATGTTAACTGTTGTTTGTCATATGTAGTCTATTTATTTGAGGTATGTTCCTGTATACCTACTTCGTTGAGAGTTTTTATAATAAATGGATGTTGAATTTTATCAAATACTTTTCTGTACTATTCAGACAATAATATAATTTTTGTTAATGTGGTATATCACTTGGATATATTTGTGGATATTGAGCCATCTTTATATCTCTAGAGTAAATGAGCAACACTTGGTTATGGCATATGATCCTTTTAATGTATTATTGAATTTGGTTAGCTAGTATTTTGTTAAGGATTTTGCATCCATGAATAATTTATTTGATAACTAGAAGTTTTTACCTTTTTACCCTCTTCACTCATTATGCCCACCCCCTCAATTTTCTTCATCCCTGACACCACCATTCCGTTCTCTGTAATTATGAGTTTTGTTTTATGTTGTTTGTTTTGTTCTTAGATTCTATATATAATGAAATGATTTAGTACTTGTCTTTCTCTAACTTATTTCACTTAGCATAAAGCTCTCAAGATCCATTCAGGTTATTACATATGGCAAGATTTTATTCTTTTTAATGGCAAAGTAATATTTTATTGTATATATCTCCTTTATACACTCATCCACTAGTGGACATTTAGGTTGTTTCCATATCTTGTCTGGTGCATTAATGCTACAATAAACATAGGAGTGTGTCTGTCTTTTCAAATTAGTGTTTTTGTTTCCTTTGGATAAATACCCAGAAGTGGCATTGCTGGATCATGTGGTAGTTGGTTATGTTTTTAATTATCTGAGAAACTTCCATACTGTTTTCCATAGTGGCTGCACCATTTTGCATTTCAACCAACAGTTGAAAGGTTCCTTTTTCCACGTTCCCACCAATAGTTACTATTTGTTGTCTTTTTTATAATAGCCATTCTAAAAGGCTTGAAGTGATATCTCACTGTGGTTTTGATTTTCATTTCTCTGATGATTAGTGATGTTGAGTGTCTTTTCATGTGCCTGTTAGCCATCTGTATGCCTTCTTTGGAAAAATGGCTATTCAGATCCTCTGCTCATTTTTTAAATTGTGTTGGTTTTTTGGCTATTGATTTGTATGAGTTTCTTATGTATTTTAGATATTAACCCTACTAACCCCTTATTGTATATATAATTTTCAAATGCTTTATCTCATTCAGTAGGTTGTCTTTTTTGTTTTGTTTTGCCTTTTGCTGTCCAGAAGCTTTTGAGTTTGATGTAGTCTCACTTGTTTATTTTTGCTTCTGTTGCCTTTTCATTTAGAGTCAGATATAAGGAATTTGGATTTGATTTTGAATGGAAGTGAGCCACTGAAAGATTTTGAGCAGAGGAGTTCTAGGACCCCTCACTGACAATTTGAAAATGGCACTTGGTTTGAAGTATTGGGAATAATGATAGAAGGGCAGACTATCTAGAAGACTGTTGAAGTAAATCAGGTGATGGTGATAGCAAATATTGTGGTTAAGAATGAGCAGGTTCTGAAATACTTTGAGAGTGGAAGAAATACATTTTACTAATGGATTTGATATAGAATATGAACCAAAAAAAGAGACATTTGAAAGTATGCTAACATTGTTGGAAGGTGGTTTTTCCATCAACCGAAATCAGAAAGATTATGGGAGGGAAACAAGTATGAGAGGAAAGTTTAGAAGTTAATTTTTGGAGGCAACAAGTTTGGGATTCCTATTAGCTATCCAAGTGGAGATGCCAAGTGGGCAGTTGGATATATGTGTTTAGAGATTTAAATTGGAGTGTTGCTGACACAGAGATAAATATATGTATAAAACCTATAAATCTCGTTGAGATCACAGAAGATGTGAATATAGATAGAAGAGGATGAATTACTGAGCTCTGGGGCAAGATTAAGAGGTAGGGGGGATAAAGATGAACCAGCATCCAGTTAGGAAACTAGAAACCATTTGACTATTTTCAAATAGCAATATAATATGGGCAGAAGCTCCATCATCTGCTAGATGTTATCCATAAAGTGTTCACATTCACAACAATTGTCACTGCCAAGAACTCTAAAACTATTGGCACATCCTGCAATAACCTTCAGTGGTCCAGTGTTACCCACTGCTACCACTAACTCAGCTACGTTCAGAACTCTGGGACAAATATTGGAATCACCTGTGCTTTTGCAGGAACCTATAGTTGCTCACCTGCTGCTGTCAGAAGAGAACACTTTCTACCTGACAGCCTTCATATCTGGGATAGGGTATCCATTACCAGAAGACAGCTAGAACCTAGTTGGTTAAGATAGTACATGAAATGTAATTTGCAGTCTTCAACCTGACTTTACAAAAGAAAGTAGAGAAGAAAGAAGAGTATGATAGGGTCAAGTGCCAACTAGGAATGTCTGTTCACTTCCAACACTTTGATTACTCAGTACCCATACACTTTCTTGCCATATTTAAACTTCTGAATAGCAATAATAATGCAGAATCATATTTTTATTAATATGACCCAACTATTGCTCACATAAATGATAGCACTTTCATTCCCTCCCCCCAACAAAAGTAGGAAAATCGTGTTAGTAGTTGTAACTATTTTTGGAGAATGTTAATTCGTCTTCTAGTTCAGTTGCAGTTTCATCTTCAACACTCTTTATTTAAAATAATAGGAAAAGGAGGAAAAAATGTGTCATTGCTCACAAGACAGTGTTTGACATTTATGAGTTCCTTTTTCTACTATCGATTCCTTTAACCTCACCTGGCCAGGACTTCCCATAGTAGTATGGCCTAACAACCTGAACATTTATTTCTCAAGGTCCAGTCTCTAAGTCATCCTCCCTTTATTATTTATATGTAGTCTTCTATTAACATTTAACACTTAATATTGAAATACCAAGAGAGATCCCACATACTTCATTGGGTCCTATACAAAGCTCTCGCTCCTTTGAATAACTTCCATCTATTACAGCAGAGTAGATTACCTTCTTTTCCTATTGGCATGACGAGCCCCAAATACTCAGGTAGCTATCACAATTTCCATTTTCAAAAATCATTTTTTGTCCCTTGTTGGAATTATTTCTCCCTTTTGAACTAACATTTTTGAACTAGTATAGCCCAAAGGTTTCAGACAGAAAGGAAAATATTAATGAGTTATTAAGTTTGTAAGAAAAAGGGCATTATAACTTCCATCTATTAATTTCTAGATCTGTATATACTGGCCATAAAGGATTGTTGGTTCAAAGTATGCACTGCATTTTTTAGGAAAGTGCACAAATTTGCAAGATTTTGCTCTTCAACTGTCAGTGAATCTTCAGCAAATTATTTCATGTTCCATTGTTCTGCAAGGCCACCTGCTTCTAGTATGGTATGCTGTAAGAGCAATGAATATCATGGATATGAACCCATTGATTTTTTGGGGGGGGGGATAATAAATGAATTCCTTAGTCAGAAACATGGAATGCCATGATAGAAAATAAGGTCTTTAATAAATCCATAGATGGCAGTGCTAGAAAAGTAAAGCAGATAAGAAAAGAAAATATTAATAATATAAATAATATGGGCAGACCATCTCTGCAAGGACCCCTCCATGATGGAAGTATCCAATGTAGTCACTTTGCCATCAGATGGACAGATAGTCCCCAGAATTCAGGTACCATATAGTGAATTCATCTTTGGCCTTTGTAAATGGCAAGTTAGGCACTCATTAGTGGCAATTGACAGAGAATTTTTGTTGAATGGAATATTTATTGCTGAGCCCATTTATACCATCTTTTTTTGAAGCCATGGTCATGTTGTACATGGATTCACTGGTCTTATACTGGGGTTACTGAGGATAGAAAAGTCAACTGACATTCATAAAATGGATCATTGTCTCCACCCAAAGAATCTTCTCTGCAGTGGGTGTTCTTTTGTGAATAAAATCATGAAATGCAAATATCCTAACATACTGTGTCCTTTACAATAAACTTATCCACAAGCTTTGTTCTTTTTCTCTAATCTTCCCATCTTATTTTGTAAGTCTTTTACTATCTATTCAGAATAGAGAAATAAAGAAGAATATAATTTATAAAAATATGCTTTATTTTTCCACAAATTTAATTAATCTTTAATTTAATTTAATTAATTTAATTAATTTTTGGTTACCTATACCAGGCCCTCTCCCGGTTGTTGGTCATATTTTAGTGACTGAAACAGTAAGGAAATCAAAGGTGAACAATGCTCAGCAAAAGGGATCTTGTTATCAAAGAGCTTACAGTTTAGTAGTGAATACACTAATCAAATAATTGCACAAGAATGTAATTCCAAACTCTCATAAGTCCTATGGAGAAGTCCATGGAGTTATAGAAGCATACAGCAGATCTAGAATAGTGGGTCAGGGACAGTTTTCCTCAAAGTGATTATTTAAGCTGAGATATAAGGTTGTGCTCTGCATGGGTTAATTAAGAAAAAGTTTGGGGGGGGCACCTGGGTGGCTCAGTCAGTTAAGCATCTGACTCTTGATTTTGGCATAGGTCATGATCTTGTGGTTTGTGAGATGGAGCCCTGCATTGCACTTTGTGCTGACAGCAAGGAGCCTGCTTGGGATTCTCTCTGTCCCTTCCTGGCTCGTGCATGCATGCACTCTCTTTCTCTCTCCTCTGTGCATGTCTCTCTCTCAAAAATAAATAAACTTAAAAAAAGAGAAAACTCTCAGGACGGGGGAGAATATATTTCCAGACAGAGGCATATATAAAGGCCCTGAAGTGTTTCAGGCATCTGACAGAAAGCTAAGTTACCTGGAGTGCACAGACTAAGAGGAAGAGTGGTTTGAGATGATGCTGAAAATGTGAGATGTGAAAAACAGCTTATGCAGTATTTTGAAGAATAGGTGAAGAATTGGGATCTTCAAACACAGAAAAGGCAAACCTTTGTAGAAGCAACAGAGAGATATAATGAGATTTAAAGCAATGCCTCTGGCTTTTATATAGAGAAAAGATTAAAAGGAGGTAAGAGAGAAAAAGAGAAAATCATCAATGGCTAAAATATCACCATTAGTAATATAATTCTGTTATATTTAGACTAAGTGGGCTTTGGGGTGTTGGCTTTGGAAGTCAATTACTGTTTACAATACTGAATATGTGGAAAAAACAGTGCTTCTCTCTACTTCACAACTCAGGTATCTAGGGACCTCTGTTTCTGACATAGTAGTTATTGTTCTATATAACTCTTCTCTGCCCACGACACATTCAGTATATACATGGGAGAGAAGACTGTACAAACACTCATGATTTGGGAATGGCTTCTTGAAGTGATGGTGGCAACAAAATAAAATAAAACAAAAAAAACCCCCACAACTCTAAAGGCACTGGTACTAATGAGTTCTGAACTTCCTGTATGGAAGGAGGGTAGCTAAGAAAGTGATGGACTTTACTGAAAGAGTAACTTGATTTGGAATATCAGATTCATCCCTTGTTAACCATATGACTTTCTGTAAATTATTTAATCTGTTCAAGATTTGGATTCCTTAGTTTGAAATAATTGTTCGGTTTAAAATGTATATAATAACACCTAGGGCAAAGGATCATTACAAGGTTTAACAGGAGATAATGGGCACACAACACAGCATAGAGTGAAACTTATAGAAAACAACCTACACATTGTTTACTCCCTTTGATAAAATAATCTGAAAGTCTAGTGATGGAATCTTCAGGTCTATTGATGTTACTTCCACATAAAGATATCATTACAATTTATTGTATATCTTTTCCCCATAATTGTATTCCATTCTCATGTAATTTCCATTGTTCAAATTATATCATAGACAGAGCAAAGTAGGAACTAGGTGTTTTCATTGTTCTAAATAAAGCTAAAACATTTAGAATATGGGAATTATGCTGGATAAGAGCTCAGTAAATACTGGTTAATTCATACACTTATAAAAATGGAAAGCCCTTAATCTTTATTATTTTTAAATTTAGAAGTCTTGAAATTATAAGATTTTTATTCATCAAATAGCCAGAAAAGCTTTTGTGTTCTTTATCAGAGAGAGGAAAAACTAAAATAGTACTTGAGAGTCTTGTAAAAGTCAAACTCTGTGGGAAGTGTTTCATGTATTTGTTCACTTTTCTTGTCTTCTGAAGTAGTTGCCATTTGTGTTTTCCATAGATTTTGCCATGTAAAATCGTTGCCATTTTACACTGAAGTAAACAGAGGTGGGGGGTGGGAGCATCCAGGAAAGTTCAAGTCTGTAACATAATGGTATTCAATCAGTAACTAAAAGAGCCAGAATTCCAGGAAGGACCCAAGTGACTCATGTTCTCTCCTTTCTACCCAGTTGCTTTCTGAGTCAGCTACCAAGAGGTCCTCAATTGCCTTTGCACACACACACTCTCTCTCTAAGGCTGACTCAATTCTCCTGGGGGATCAGAATATGACAAGGGATGAAAACTACTTCATAAGACAGTGCTTTCTTCATGTTATGAAATCTTCCACAGAACCCAAAAGCTAATAGGAACTCAGCACCAAAATAGTATATGTAATTTTTATAAGTAAGCACACGTTAATAATTCTTCTTCCCTACTTCTTTCTTCTTTCATCTATTCATCTCAGGAGAAATTGCTCTCATGAGGAACTACCAGAAAGTACTTAAGTATGGTATCTAAATATCTGCTAGCCAAGGAGTAATAATGTATATGATGTTTTTTATGACAGGCATGTTTCCCCTGGATGTTGACTAAAAGCACATATGACTTAGTTATTATGGAGTATTCTAATAGCAGACTCCTTTTTTTAGCCTATATAGGTCCCTTTGGGAGGATGTGACATTTATCCAGATGTTTAGCCAAACCCACTCTAATTAATCCATATATGCTTAACAAAGAAAATAAAGAAGTTAAAACAAAAATTACTTGGAATCTAGTTTGGAAGAGAGCTTGCCTTAACAATTTTGATAATTTTCTGAGTCTTTATTAAAATGTTATTCCTTGCAAGTTATAAATTTTAATGATGATTGGTAAAATTTCAAAACCTTATTTATACGTGTTAACTACATCTGTGTGGAAGGATGTTTTTTTTAACTGTGAAATGAAAACTGCCTGAAAATGTTGTTTCTATAAATATTAAACTCAGAAAATGAGATTATAGGAGGTATAAAATAGAGAGTGAGGTGTTAATTTAAAGATGTCTTCATGGAGGCGCCTGGGCGGCGCAGTCAGTTAAGCATCTGACTCTTAATTTCAGGTCAGTTCATTGGTAGTGAGATCGAGCCTGTGTCTGGCTCTGCACTGAGTATGGAGCCTGGTTAAGATTCTGTCTCTCCTCCTTCTGCCCCTCCCCTGCCTGTGCACATGCTGTCTCTCTCTCTTTCAAAAAAAATTTTTTTTAAGATATAAGTGTCTTCATAAATTCTGCCTTTAGGATCCAAAACTTAGAAGATCCAAACAATGACAGTCCATGGTTCTCCATGCTCAATGAGAATTCCTTGTTCAGGGACCATGGGTCGGAAAAATGACCCATGCTTTCATGAAGCCTTTGTCTTTAGTGACAAGCTTAATGAGTTTGTATATCAGGAAAATTCTTGAAGATAGGATCTGTATGCTCAGTGTAAGTGCACACATACATACAACATGCACACATGAGAATTATTACATATTAAAGTGAGTTATTTTTGTATCAGGAAAGCTTCTTGTAGGCAACTTTGCTCCAACATAAAAGGAATCATCTTAGGAAATTTTACTATAATGTTATGTAAATCTTTATCTTTGAACATACAACAAATTGAAAAATTTAAAAATCATTGCGCTCTTACTTTGCAATGCTCTGTTTGGCCTGTTTGAAATTAATGTTTTCTACGAAGGAAGAAAGTCTGTTTTTTTTAATTCCTTTTAGTGGGAAAAACACACTACCTCAGCAAATCAATCTCTGCTCCTTATATGGAAGATGGTGTGTTTGTAGATGACACCTTAATGTTGTCCATTTTGATGCCCAGTGGGTGAACACAGTGACTAGAAACTATTCTCTCCCCTGGCATTCTTTTGGTGGCCCAGTAGATAGATGGTGACATCACCGGCAGAGCTGTGAACATAATGTAAAGGTCATCTCTAGTATTAAACTGAGGTCAGGGAAGATTGTGAGCACGATGAGACAACCTTAAAGTGCTTTATACACCCCAGGCTATAGAATCCATTTACAAATGTGTCTTCATTGTACTTCTAGTCAGTGATAGAATTAACTGGATTTGCACTTTGATGTAGAGTGAAGAGAAAATCTCAGTACTGCTTCCCTTTTTAAAGCTCACATAAAATACTTGTATTTTTTTGTTGTTCTTAAGAAAGATGCAGAATATTTTGTGTAACTTGGATGGGCTTACATTAAAACATATATATATATATATATATATATATATAGCTATTTTAACCATGAAAACAGTATATTTTAATTTTCTAATTTCTTGAATGGATGGAGAGACATAAAATTAGAAAAGGCAGAATGCATAAAATTGTGAGTTGCATGTTCTTCATAGGCACTGCTCCAAACTCTTGTCTCTGTTGGAGTACAGAATAGAATGATTTGCTTCTGAATGGGAGAGGCAAATGGAGGTAAGTGACAAAAATAGCCAATATACATTGGTTTCTGAGGGAGAAATTGTAAAACAAAATTATTGGCTCCTATAATGTAAAGTGTTTTTTTTGTTTTTTTTTTGTTTTTTTTTATGAAATTTATTGACAAATTGGTTTCCATACAACACCCAGTGCTCATCCCAAAAGGTGCCCTCCTCAATACCCATCACCCACCCTCTCCTCCCTCCCACCCCCCATCAACCCTCAGATTGTTCTCAGTTTTTAACAGTCTCTTATGCTTTGGCTCTCTCCCATTCTAACCTCTTTTTTTTTAAAGTTTTTAATCCAAGTTTCAAACACCGTCATTGGGATGGTTTTTTTCTCCATCTCTCTGCTCCATTTACTCAAATAGACACTTCTCTCCTTGGGGTAACTCCAACAATATTCTCAAAGGTTCAAGTAAAGGGTAAAAAAGCAAATCTTTCTTTCTAGGTCTGACTGGCTCAGATTGAGTCATGGGCTTATCTATGAACCAATTTTTATGGCAGGAAAGGATTAAGAGGGTGCCAGGTAGGGCTTCCCCCAAATGAACTCAAGGTGTGTTACCCAAAAAGGAAGGATTCAATGGCAGGCAACCAACTGGACAAAAATTTTCTTTACATCAAGAACAACTTTAATGGGTCCAAAAATTAAAGGATGCCTCTGCAGCTTATCAAATTGTGAGTTCAAAGAAGAGAAATTTCAAGTGTGTTTGAAGAATAGACAGTGGATCAGAATAGCTAGAAGATACAAAGAAGTTTCTTTGTTATGTTTTAGTTTTAGTTATGTAATATTTGACGAATCAAAACCAATAACTTGAGGGACAAAAATGTTATCTATGCCTTGTATACTGTCAGTATACCTTGTATACTGTCAATGAACGATGCATTTTAAGAAAACTAATTTGGGGCTCCTGCGTGGCTCAGTTGGTTGAGCATCAGACTCTTGATTTCCACTCAGGTCATGATCCCCAAGTCGTGGGATCCAGCCCCACATTGGGCTCCACACTGAGCATAGAGCCTGCTTCAGATTCTCTCCACACCCCCTCCATTACCCCTCTCCCCCACTCACTCAGGTGATCTCTCTCTCTCTCTCACCCTCTCAAAAACAAAATTAAAAAGAAAACTAATATGATAGTAATTTATATCCTGGAGTGGTAAGATAATATAGTTAGGATTCTGCTGAAAGAAGTCAGTAATGAAATTCAAAGAACCTATCAAATCTAATTTGTCAAAGTGTTTTTTATGTCCATACTAATAAATTCAAATGGCATTGAAGCTTTTGAAGTTTGTTTAAAACTGTTAGGAGAGTTCAAAGTAGATTCTCTCTCTCTCTCCTTTTTGTTTGCATACTGACTCCAACTGGTTCAACTGATTGTAAACAACTCAAACCAATTAACAGCTAATTTAAAATTGTTTTCATATTGAAAACTTGCATGATCGGAAGTATTTGGAGTTTTTTAAACTACTGTTTCCTTGAACATTCATTCTTGGAATTAAGTTGCAGGTCTTTTAGAACAGGGGGTTAAAAATTATTGAAAATTTGACAGTTTGAGTCTACATGGGTGAAAAATTGGAGCAAGCTGTGAGAGGTACAGAGCCTACCCAGTGACATCTTTTCTGCACACTAGAAATCAATCCTTACTTTGGACAGAGACACTTAACAACCCTTTTCCTCTCACATTAGAAAGAATGAAGAGAAAATTCAGTCTTGTGCCTCTTAGAGTCTGTTTTCCACTTTCTAGTTTGAAGTTTGTGTCCTGCCCATTTTTCCCCCTCCCCAGGGGAGGACAAGTGACACTTTCTGTCCACTCAAGCTTGTGCCATCTGCCCGGATCTTGTCTCCTGACCAACAATCAAACCCTTTTTTGAATGGACTATCTCCCATATAGCCCAGTTCAAGCATCCCAGGGGCTAATGAACCTCACTCTTTTGGGCATTTCCAGTCCGTGTCTAGCCACAGAAGACAAAGATTTTTACTCTGAACAAAGAGAGGCTGAGAACGGAGTGAAGGATTTTCTTTAAATGTATTTAGGTGAGTTATTTCATGTGGATAGTATAGTTCTCAAAATGACCAGGAATAAGAGAGTCCTATTTTAGGAATGTTCTTACAGATTCCTGGCGCAAGTCTCTTTAAGCCTTAGTTTCCTTGTCCATAAAATGAAATCTGTAAAGTTCCTACTTTCCAAGGTTGTGAGGATCATATGATGATGCACTCAGTTGGTGTGCCCAAACCGATCTCGTGCACATATAATTCCCAACAAACAGTTCCAATCAGAAAAGGATCTAAGAAAAAAGACTTGATATACTTGGTCAGGTATGTGTGTGGTGGAGAAGAGTGGTGGGAGAGTCCTGAAAGATGTGGCATTTGAAATAAAATTTTAATCGGTAAAGGGAGTAAAGTATTTTGCAATTTTATATTTTAGAGTGTCATGTTAGACACGAGATGGCAGAAGGTAGGCAAGTCAAGTGTGACCCTGAGGAATGCTGGCATATTTGATGGCTTAGGAAAATTTCAGGAAAATAATGTGGCACTTAGCATGTTTTTAAGTATATCCAGAGTGGAAGCCTATAATTCAGGCAAAGCAATCCACCAAAAGCCACTAAAGAGAATTAGAGATTCAAAATAAACAATTAGATAACAGGAGAAATGATCATTCAGTGGACATTGCCCCTAGTAGTTGTTAATACTTCCTGAAACATGCAGGTTGAAAAGGTTAGAGGGAAAAAAATCTAGGAAAGGTCTCAGGAAGAATAGATTAATATATTTACATAAAAATCTCTTAGTTTTAAGAACTGGGTTTATAATGGGGCAGATATGGAAAATTCAGACATTAGAATTAAACTGAATTGTTTTATCATTTAAAATATAAAATGTTTAAGAGCCTATATTATATTTATACATTCACATTCATTCTTTTGTGGCTATATAATCATTTTTTTCTCAATCAAAGGAAATTATCACCTTCCTTAAAACTTTTCATGAAATGAACATTTGTAATTAAAATGTATTCCACACATATTTAGCTCCCATACCTAGTCTTTTTTGCTTGATAGCGGGCCAGGTTAGAAGATTTCAGAGGAATATAAAGTGTTATTTAAACTCAGGGGCAGATAGATGCCTGGCCAGAACTGGCTGCTTCTAGTCCCTACCCATCCCCTCTTCCAGAAAGCACTAGCACGTGGAGAACCAGAGGTGTACCACCTACAATACTAATACATGCCATATAAAATTCTTACACTTTTGATTTTGTTTCAGTTCTCTTAAACCCTACAAGTTAAAAGATTAAACAACCAGCAAACAACTCCCTGAGTGCTTCCTATCAGTTATTCCTATCAACTTCCTATCAATTATTATAACTTTAATCACAATTTTAGAGGAAATAAGAGTTTTGAATGGAAGGTAGAAAGGAAAAGTATTCCATGGTATGACAAATAATAAAACTTACCAATAATTGAAACTTTACTTTGTTTTAGGTCCATGGCATATTTATCTTTTGTCAACCTTACCCAATCTTAAGATACAGATTCTTCTATGTTACTCATGAGACAATAAGGTTTAGTGCAATTAACTGACTTGCCCAGAGATAGACATTAGTTACCTGATGTACCAAACTTTGAATGCAGGCATTCTTTCTTTTTTTAAAAAAATGCTGTTTTCTGGGGGGGGGGGGGGGGGGGGGACCTGGGTGGCTCAGTTGGTTAAGCATCCAAAGATTTAGAAAAAGGATAATTGAAATTCCAAGGAAGGAGTATAATGATATGAGGTAGCACACATATTAAGAGTCCACTGGAGGGGTGCCTGGGTGGCTCAGTTGGTTAAGGGTCCGACTTCAGCTCAGGTCATGATCTCATGGTCTGCAAGTTCGAGCCCTGCGTCGGGCTCTGTGCTGACACCTCAGAGCCTGGAGCCTGCTTTGGATTCTGTGTCTCCCTCTCTCTCTGCCCCTCCCCTGTCCATGCCCTGTGTCTCTCTGTCTCTCAAAAATAAATAAGAATTAAAAAAATTTTTTTAGAGGTATCTGGGTGGCTCAGTCAGTTAAGTGTCCAACTTTAGCTCAGTCATGATCTTGCGGTTGGTGGGTTCAAGCCCCGCATCAGGCTCTGTGTTGACACCTCAGAGCCTGGAGCCTGCTTCGGATTCTGTGTCCCTCTCTCTCTCTCCCTCTCCCCCACTCATGCTCTGTCTCTGTCTGTCAAAAATAAATAAACATTAAAAGATTTTTTTTAATGCTGTTTTTTTGGAGACTATTTTACATATCATCAACATCACATTTTAAGTGTACAACTCAATGATTTTTGTATTTTGACTTTACTGAGTGGTGCAACCACCACCATAAATTAGTTTTAGAACATTTTTACTCCCTCACTAAGATTCCTCATGACCATTAAATTTTTTTAATGTTTTTTTCAAAAACAGTTTTTAATGTTGTATTTATTTTTGAGAGAGAGACAGGCAGAGCATGAGCAAGGGTAACAGAGAGGGAGACACAGAATCTGAAGCAGGCTCCGGGCTCTGAGCTGTCAGCCCCAGAGGCTGATGCAGGGCTCGAACTCACAAACTGAGGTCATGACCTAAGCTGAAGTCAGACGCTTAACCAACTGAACTATCCAGGCACCCCTTTATTTTTTGTTTTTAATTGAAGTACAGTTGATATATAGCATATTAGTTTCAGTTGTACAACATAGTGACTCAACAGTCATATACATTATGAAATGCTCACCATGATGAGTGTAGCCACCATCTGTCACCATACAAAGTTATTACAATATTATTGACTATATTTCCTATGCTGTACTTTTCATCCCCATGACTTATTTATTTATTTTATTTTATTTTTAATTTTTTTAGTGTTTATTATTGAGAGACAAAGAGACACAGAGCATGAGCAGGGGAGGGGCCGAGAGATGGAGAGACACAGAATCCGAAGCAGGCTCCAGACTCTGAGCTGTCAGCACAGAGCCTGACGCAGGGCTTGAACTCACAAACCGCGAGACCATGACCTGAGCCAAAGTCGGACGCTCAACCAACTGAGCCACCCAGGCGCCCCATGACTTATTTATTTTATAACTGAAAATTTGTATCTCTTAAGCCCCTTCAATTATTTTACCCATTTCTCCATTCTCTCACCTCTGGTAACCACGTTCTCTATATTTATGAGTGTGTTGTTCTTTTTTGTTGCTGTGTACTTGTTCATTTGTATTGTTTTTCATTCCACATATAAGTAAAATCATGTATTGGTCTTTCTCTGATTTATTTCACTTAGCATAATACCTTCTAGGTCTATCCATGTTGCTGCAAATGATAAGATTTCTTTCTCTTTTATGGCTAAGTAATATTCCATAGTGTTTTATCCATTTGTCTATTGATGGGCACTTAGATTGATTTCCAATATTGGCTATTGTAAATAATGCTGCAATAAACATAGGGGTGCATGTATCTTTTCAAATTAGTGTTTTTGTTTTTTGGGGATAAATACCCAGTAGTGGAATACTGGATTGTATGATACTCTTATTTTTATTTTTTTAAGGAACATTTATACTATTTTCCACAGTTGCTGCACCAATTTACCTTCTCACCAATAGTCTACAAGGGTTTCCTCTTCTCTACATGCTCACTAACACTTGTTCTCTCTTGTATTTTTGATTCTAGCCATTCTGGCAGGTGTAAGGCAATATCTTATTTTGGTTTTGATTTGCATTTCCCTCATAATTAGTGATGTTGAGCATTATTTCATTGTTTGGTGATCTATATGTCTTCTTTGGAAAAATGTCTCTTCAGGTCCTCTGCCCATTTTAATTGGACTATTTGGTTTTGCTGTTGAGCTGTGTGACTTTCTGTATTTTGGATATTAACCCATTATTAGATATATCATTTGCAAATATCTTCTCTCATTCAGTAGGTTCACTTTTCATTTTGTTGATCATTTCCTTCTCTGTGCAAAAGCTTTTTAGTTTAATGTAATCCCAGTTGTTTATTTTTACTTTTGTTTTCTTTGTCTGGGGAGACATATGCCATTTGACAAACCAGCCTATTATAGGGTCATATTGAGCCACAAGATGAAGAGCTGTGTTTTAAATTTTCTGACACGGCCATCTCACCCATCCCATCGATCAATAAAAGGGTAGGGCCGGCTCATATTTAGGAGGTGAAGCTAATTGTTTGAAGATAGTCTATTTTTTAAACATTTTAAGGTCTTGAACATAGTTTCTTGGTTTATTACAAATAACAAAGAAATCTATCACATTTATCCTAAAGACAGTGGCTTTTAATCTTGGTCACACCTGCCTGGGTCCTGCCCCAGACATTCTGATTTAATTCATCTGAGGTCTGATCTTTACATCAGTGTTTAAAACGTCCCAGGATAATTCTAATATTCCTCCAGTATTGATAACCACTGTTTTAAGGTCTTGGTTAAGAATGCTAGAAAGAAGATGAGTATGGGAATGGTTATGGGTAAAAGAAAACAACTGAGTTTACAGAATCGAATACTCTTTTTATTTATAGCCTAGACATCTAATGTATTTTACATGCTAAATCATGTAGCCACACAGCCAAGGTCAATTTCTGATAGTAACTTTAAATATTTTTAAATTTTAAATGATTCAATCATTCCAGACAAAATATATCAATATGTTTTTATTGAATCAATCAATATTTCACACATCGTCGCATAGTATTTTATTCTTCAGTTACCTAGGAGTGATTGAAGAGATATTAAAAATTTTAAAACACAGACTTCTTTCCACATACTTTTGATTTATTTAGTGTTTCAAAGTTTGAAAATAAGAGTCTGCATTTTTTTTAATTCATTGCTGAAACACTAATGTTTTTGCCATTTTTTTTTAAATGTTTATTTTTGAGAAAGAGAGAGAGTTTGTGCCCACACGCATCCATGAGTGGAACGGGGGCAGAAAGAGAGGGAGAGAATCCCAAGCAGGCTCTTCACTGTCAGTACAGAGCACAACGTGGGGCTTGATCTCACAAAGTGTGAGATCATGACCTGAGCCGAAATCAAGAGTTGGATGTTTAAATAATTGAACCACACAAGCACCCTATGTTTTTGCCATTTTTAATGTGAAGAATGTAGAAGGAATATTTTATAATGGCTATTTTTTATCTCTTTCATTTCTCTTTGATCCAGTGTAAATCTGAGATTTCTATAATTTCTAACAAATATAAATATAGATTTAAAAAAAACTGCTTACTGCTAAAAATGAGTTATATTCCTAGATAGTAGTCTTTTCAGGAAGTTTCTGTTTTGTTTTGTTTTGCTTTTTGTCTGACTCTATATTTTATTTGAATTCTATTATTAAAAAGTGCATATGTTCTCTAAGAGAAAAATAATTTTAAGATAGTTGTAAAAAAAACAGTTTGATTATAAGACCTGCTCCTCCTTTGTTTACAAGGTTAATTTTTCTTGATTCCTTAAATAGACATAATGTGGGTCTTTTCCTAAACTTCCCCAGAGCAATTAGGAGTACTTTCTGTGCACTGGCAAAAACAAACAAACAAACAAAAAAACAAACCTTAATTTTCATAGCCTGGCTTTAACAAAATGCTAAAACTGAGCATCCAGACCAAAACTTGCAGCCTTAAGGGCTTGTGAGAGTCATGTGATAAATGGAATTCAAATAAGTTAATCTCATGATCAGCTCTCTGTGGCCCAGACCATCTGTGGATATTTCCATGTTTGTTTTGTTCATGGCTTGATTCAATATCATAACTTTGTGAAATGCCACACTGGCTTCCAGGTACTGGAAATAAAAGCAAAAGCCATACTGGGCCTGGATTTTCCTATTACAGGAATAAGTGAAACACTATAACACACTTCTGAGAGTATTGAAGTGATTAATATTACCACTACAGCCTTTGAAGATAGAGATTTTTTTAGTACTATCACATTTCTGATCCTTATTCTGGCTAAAAAGACTGGTGGTACCTGAAGAAAGATGGTAGATGATTGAACTTGATAATGTTATGACTCCTGCTACTGCTATTCCTGGTGGGGGCGCCTAACTACAGAAAATGAAAGTGTCTCTGGTACTTGGTGTGCATTAAATGGCGAGTACGTCTTACTCCTTTGCATATACAGAAAGTTAGAAAAACATCTTAAGGGGTCAGCACTACTAATATAATATTCTACCTCAGGGATAAAAAACATTCCAGCTAAATTCTTTGACCATCCCACTTTGCCACAGAACATCAATCTGATCCACTTTATTGGTGCCATCACAATAATATGATCTAAAGAACAGGAAGCAGTAAGAGAATGTGATACATTGGAAATAAATGAAAAGTAAATTCAGAACAAAATGGCAAAGACCGTATCATAGAATTCTCTGGGGTTCAGTGGCACTGAACACGTTGAATAATCTCTTCCTCTTCCTCATTGTACTTTGTGTCCTAAATGATTAACAGGGAGGCATTAATCCCTAGTGAGTACCTGGCAATATATACCATCTATAGGTGTCTTCCTCCAAATCCTTTACCAAGTGATCCAAAATTTAGTGGGGTCGGAAGTGTACAACCCAACTGGTCCAGACCACAGTTAAGTTCTGCCACTGATTCTTTTGATCTAATGAACCAATGCTACTAAAAGCATCTTGAGGTCCTAGATAGATCATGTAGAAAACCCTGATAGAGCAGCCATAGCAAAGATCAGTAGGGTTTTTGAAGTAGGCCATATCTGCTTCAGTAAGTTATTTCTTCTTTGAGTAATATTGAAAGTCATGTGATAAATGGAATTCTGGTTGGACTGAGCTCTTGTTAGAACTTGAGAGATCAGCTGACCAACTGACCTGAGAAGTCCATCTTTTTTTTTTTATGTTTATTTAATTTGAGAGCCTGGCATGGGGCTTGCCATCATCAACTGTGAGATCATGACCTGAGCCAAAATCAAGAGTCGAATGCTTAATGGACTTGGGCCACCCAGGCATGCCCTGAACTGTCCATCTTGAAATAGGTCCTATGTGATCTGATCAGCCATGGAAAAGAGGCCTTGCCTTAACAGTTCTGGAAAGTCTAAATAAGTCCTTTAGGGAAATGCTTACACTCCCAGCGTATCTTTTCCTGCCATGACACTGCTTTTCCTCAATCAATACCAAAGATTAGGGTCCTCATGTGGAGTCTCCCTTCAATTTGGAAATAAGGAAACTGGAGAGAAGTAGATTATAGCTAGCTCTGACAAAGTGTGGTCACCTGCTGAAAGTGACAGCTTTGCCATCACAGCCCCATTCAGAGTGGAGCCCTGAAGGAGAGTAGAGAATGGGGCCCCTCCCAGTTAGTAGCAGAACTTGAAGCAGTACATTTCACTGTTATGGTTGAGATGATTAACCCTGAATCTCAGGCCTAGAGTAAGTGTAGGAAATCCCTCTTGAGTATATTCTAGTTCTACCTTGTCAAGAAGTAAAAATTGTGGCATCCCTAGCCCACTAGAAGCTCTGGATCCTCAGGAACAATAACAACTTGAATCACCCTAATAGGTCAAAATCTCTGAAAAGTAGATATTGAACAAGAGAATATGAAATAGCTAGTGGGGGAATGAAGTCAAGAATACCAGCTCTGACTTTTTGGCAGTTTTCTTCTTTTTTTAAAATTTTACTTATTTTGAGAGAGAGAAAGTGGGCATGTGCACGTGAGCAACAGGGTGGGGGCAGAGAGAGTGGGAGAGAAAGGATACCAAGGGGACTCTGCACCTGACATGCAGAGCCTGACACAGGGCTCGATCCCACGAACTGTGAGATCATGACCTGAGCTGAGATCAAGAGTCAGACACTTAACTGACTGAGCCACCACACTGGCAATTTTCAAAAATTGGGAATCTAGTCTATTCCTTGCTTGCTGAACATATGATATTTAAAATTCTCTATTATTTTTTATTTTTTCCTCTCTTATACATATGATGTGTTGAATGGCAGATATACACATGACTTTCCTATACAGGTTGTACAATCTCATGAGAGAATGTGATAAAACTAGAGGAAAATAGACTACCCAGCCTCTCTGCATAATATCATTACTGGTGATAGCACTCATACCAGTTAATATCACAGACACCAGTGATAGCATTTTTTCATGTAGGAGCTAGACATGACTTTGGAGCTAGATATGACTTTGGATTATCTCCCATTAAGAGGAAAAAAACACCTATTTGAGGTCTTACATGGGAGAGAATCATGTTCAGAGAGCCATTTTTTAAAATCATACGTTTCAAAGGAAAAGATGTTGTTGGAGAAAAGGATTTAGGGAGTTACTGCTATCTAGGATATTCTGTCTTTCATGAATACCTTTCTTTCCCCACCTCTTAAAAATAAATTGCATCCCTCAGACTGCTAAGATGAATTACATACCATGATAGAATATTTTTCTTGAAATTTTAGCATTGATCAGTCACATATTGGGTGGGTGAAAGACATTAAATTTTGAGTAATGTAATGGTGACCAACAAGGTGGAAATTGATGAGATAAGAGAAGAGATCTGTATCCTCATTTTACTTTTGCTTTGATTTTGTGAGCTACTCCAGTGTCCTTCCAGTCTTTCTCCCCTGCCTTTCCTTACTCTCCTCTCCTTCAGTCTTCTTTTTTCTAAGTTTCTCAGAGTTATTTTCTGTTCCTTGCAACCGAAGTACCTTAACTAATGCAGAAATGGAATTACAAGCAATAAGTTCTTAGATAAATGCAGACATTTGGAATTGGTTAGTGGCTGAAACAAAAAACATGGAGATATGCACAAAGAAATGAAAGTGGGAAAGAATCTTAAAAAAAACTGCAAGTAGTGGCTGGCTGGGACCTGCGGATCTTGAAGAAGAAGTTGGGAGAACAGGTGGCTTTTGCCATAGACCCATTCAGAAGATGAAGAATGGTAGGCCCATCCAGTAGATTGGCAACATCTGACAAGCCTAGGGATGGAATTGGAGAAGGAAAATCTCAGGCCATATGTGCTTCAATATACAGGATGAAACTCATGATCGTTCTCTAAGTATGTAGAACAGTTGCTTATTGCTTGTGGTTATATAGCTGAGCACCATGAAAACTAATTCCAAAGATGCATTTTCTGTATTTCCGAATTACAGTATTAGTGAAATTCACAAACGCTCCGGGTCATTTATGTGAAAGCAAGGACATTGACTGAGAGGGGTGGACTCATCAGTATAAAGTAGTAGTAAGACATTGGCATCCAAATCCCTGGTTCAAAATCCTATCTCTGTCTACCTCAAATAACTGTGAGATCCTGAATAAGTTCCTTAAATTATCTCTCTTACTTCTCTAGAGGAATACTAACAACACTATTACTAAAATTATTTAGGGGCGCCTGGGTGGCTCAGTCGGTTAAGCGTCCGACTTCAGCTCAGGTCATGATCTCACAGTTGGTGAGTTCAAGCCCTACGTAGGGCTCTGTGCTGACAGCTCAGAGCCTGGAGCCTGCTTCGGATTCTGTGTCTCCCTCTCTCTGACCCTTCCCTGCTCATGCTTTGTCTCTCTCTGTCTCCAAAATAAATAAAACATTAAAAAAAATTTAAAAATAAAATTATTTAATACATAGATGTATTTTGAAGATTGAATTAGCTAACCCACATAAAACACTTAACATAATGCCTGGTACATAGTATTCAATATATTTTAGCTTTTAATTCAAGCGATATCTTTAATAATTTTCAAACAGGTGATAGAAATTTATAATTAAACATTATAGATTTATCAGACACTTACCCTGATAGAAACTCTTCATGTTTCAAGAAATTTAAAGTGTGTTTCTTGCACTCAGGGAGATTCCAATTATTCTGGAAAGCTGAAATAAAATGTGAAAATTTAAATGACAGTGTAGAAGATAATAGAAGAAATAGAAGATCAATGTAGTGAGAAAAAGATTTAACAAGATTAGTGCCAGATGAATGTTCTTTGTTAGAAAAAAAAGTGTTATACTTTTCTTAAATATTTTTTAAAAATCTATTTGGACTCTCTTTGTCTTGTTTTTATGTTCTTATAGCAAGGATTAGTCAAACCTAAATAGTTGTTGCGGAACTTCACACTTTGAGTTTTGACATTTATTTTCAATTTCCTAAGCCAACGACTGAATCTTTAAAATCTCTAAGACAATACAGTAATCCAAGTGGAAAATGCTTTGAAAGCTCTTTGTAGCTGGAAATAAGGCTTTATTAATGACAACTGTTCTCACATGATGGATGAACTTGCCATAATACCTATGGGCTTATACTGCTACTATTAGTATTTCCTTGAGCAATTCCCTAAGTGACCATGTATAATTTAATACACCTAGCTTCTCCAAACTTGCTGCCTTGTGGATTTTTCAGTAGTGTATCTTAATGAGAAAAGTGTCCTTAAGTCAAATGTAAATTACTTTTTTGAAAATAATTTAACTATAGATAGAGCATACTTTTAAAAAATATAATCTTGCATTTGTTTAAAAAATTATTAATTGGATCATGTTTCCCATTGATTTACATTATTACATTAGAGATGTGTTCTTATGGGAAGAAATCTGACCTAAGGTAAGTAAATATCACAACTCAGAAATGTAGAGTATTTTAGGACATATATTCAGAGAGAAAACTATTTGCTAAAGTGATACATAAAACTTATTTGTTACATGTTCTACACCACTATACTCTAATCACATACTCTTGTCAGAAGCAGTTGAATAAGACCCCCAATGCTATAAATCCTGTATTCGTGAAGTATTTCTCTCATCGTCTTTCTCACAAACAATGTAGCTGGTCTGTAGTTCCTCTCCTTGCTCTCCAGATGATCACATGATCGTCTGGTACAAAATGGTGCTCAAAATAATTTCTACTTCTCTCTTCTAAATTATTTTATTACTTGTTTATCAATATTTTCATGTATTGGAGATCACATGTTTTGCCTAATTTTTCCACTGATATCTACCCTCCAACCATATCTTAGTTTTCTATTTGTTCCTTCAACTTAGTTTGTATCATAGGAGATGAGTCTCTCCTTCAATGATGATTAGAAAGAGGGAGTTTGTTATTTGTCCTGAAGATTTCAAAACCAAAGAAAACTTTGGTCTGGTTCTAAAATGGTAAAAGTGACAAGGAAATATTGAATGGACATCTTTCTGCTTTATTATATTGGTTTATCTCATGATTCTAATTCAATACCCAAAGTTAGATTCTCTTAGTACATCTAAGTGTACACTAAGTGTACATTTGTGGGTACATACCCACCCACAAAGCATTTCTCCTTTCGACTCTGTCTTCTCCACCTGTCCCCATAACTTGAGTTCAAGTGGGCTTTTATCTCCCTGAACTATATATCCCAACAATCTAATATGACTGCACATAACACCAATCATTTCATAACATTGGTGATCCTCAAGCAAGTAATCTTCCCACCCCACTGACCTTCCCAACTACTGACAAATATTCTTGAGCACAACTCAATCACCTTCCTGCAAAAACATTAATATCCCTTCATTGCTTACGGGGCAAAATTCAAATTTTTAAGCCTACAACATAAGGTATACCATAATCTGATCCTACTTCTCAATCATGCCCCATTTCTCCCTGACATGCCAATCAAATCGGAGCACTTACTCTTTCATATCACAGCATCCTAGCATTCCTACCTTTGTTCCTTCGCTTGTGTCAGGCCTGGCCATGCTGCCTCCATTGCTGGGCACTGATGGTCTCCAGTCCCTCAAATAGAAGCTTTTTCTTCCTTCTCTGAATACCATAATATTTTATTTTTAATGCTATGTGCACTATTTATCTGTCTTATATTATCTGATGCTTAGAATTTTCACTAGTGAAATGAGATTGAATTTAGATAATCTCTAAGGCTCCTAAAGTTTCAAAATTCTACTCTGGGTGCTCAAAATGTCCTGACAACATGAAATATTCCTATTAATGAAAATATTACACCAAAAGTTCTGTTTGAAAGATATTTGCTTATTCTAGGTTTTTTTTTGCTATTGCTTTAACACTTGAAAAGGTCACTAGATATGGATGTCCTTAGTCTTCTAAGACATCATGATTTCTCATTTCTCCATGACCTAGGACAGCGCCCTGATCTTACTAAACACAATAGGCAAGGAGTAAAAGTTTAATAACTCTTTTTTAGAGAATGTGAGTTCTCAGGGTACCTGGTGTCTCAGTCGGTTAAACATCCGGCTCTTGGTTTTAGCTCAAGTCATAATCTCACGGTTAGTGGGTTAGTGGGTTCAAGCCCATCAGTGCAGAGCCTGCTTAGAATTCTCTCCCTCTCTTCCTCAATCTCTGCCCCTCACCCACTTTCTCTCTCTTTCAAAATAAATAAATAAACTATTAAAAATATGAGTTCTTATCCAGAGAATGTTTTGTCCTTAAATCAATATGTTTTCGAATGTTTATTTATTTTTGAGAGAGAGAGAGCAGGAAAGGGGCAGAGAGAGAGAGAGAGAGGGAGACAGAGGATCCCATGCAGGCTCTGTGCTGACAGCACAGAATTGTAATATCATGACCTGAGCCAAAGTTGGACCCTTAACCAACTGAGCCACTCAGGCACCACAAATCAATATTCTATTTAGGTCATAAGAGTAAATATTTAGTAAGTTACAAAATATTTAGGAAGCATGAGTGGAAAATGTTGCACCTGAAAATGGTTCACACATTTTTGGGAAGCTGGTTTACATTAGGTTTGATATAAAGGCTTGAGACTATCCCAGAAGAGGTCATTCAGAACTCAGAAGCTTTTTTTGATGTGCTTTTTGTGTGTGTGCGTGTGTGTGTGAGAGAGGGGGAGATTGGTAGATGGGCAGAGAGAGGGAGAGAGAGAGAGAATCCAAGGCAGGCTCCTCACTTATAAGCTTTTAAGCACAGTTGTTTTGAACTGAGGATTCTCCTTATAAATAACTTCTCAACAACAGGCCCAAAGCTCAGGGAAAGAAGCTGTTTATCACCAATTTTATGAAGAGTTTTAATTTTAATAAAACTAATTTTTTGAAGATTTTTTTAATACTTTGACATTACTTGCTGGATTTCAGAAGAAAGATTTGAATCATTAGAACAGGCTCCATGGGCAAGAAAGATGAACAGAAAACAAGATAATGTGTCCAAATGAATTTTTGTCATATTTGCAGCTATTCCGTATACAGATCAAGCTGTGCCCTACATTCATTCATTCACTCAAAAAACAAGTATCATTAAATACATACTGTGTGCCAACCACTACTTGGTATAAGGTGTCACAACAGCAAACAAGTGGGCAAACTCTCTGCCTCATGGAGCTTACATTCTAGAAGGAGACAGATACAATTAGTAAGTAAACTATATACTACATCAGAAAGTGGCACGTACTATATGAAAGGAAAAGAGGGAGATCTGTGTAATAATGAGGGCGTAATTTTAAATAAGATAACCAGGGAAGTCCTCACTGGTGCTGTGACTGGAGCAAAGCAGCCTCACCTATGACATTTTCTGGGCATCGTTGAAAATGACAGGGTACTCTAGAAAAGGAAAGCCAATGTCAGGTGGGTGTTTACCCTGGGCTTGTTGAACTCTCTGCTCTGTGGGGGGTGTAGCTCCTCATGAAAGAGAGCAGCACTGGCATCTCTAGAAGAACAGAGGCAGGACAGAGGAGTCCACTTTCCACGTTTAGGAGTAGTCCTGGGGCACAGTCTTGAGGAACGTGACGGGGAGAGACAGAGATGTATCTGGGGAAAAAAACATCCCAGGTGGAGGGAACTGCAAAGAGTTCTGAGACAAACTTGAAGAACTAAGGCAGAGTAAGTTGGGAGTGGGGGTGGGGGAGATGAGGTCAGAGTGAGCAGCAGGATTCTGCAAGGGCATTACAAGGACAAGCTTTTAATCTGAGTGAAATGTAGCAGAGGAGTTGTTGTTAGAGGACTTTGAACAGAAGATTTTTATGATCAGTTTGATGTTTTAAAAGAATCATGGTGAATAGCAGAAGGTACAAAAGAAGAGCTAGCAGACATCCTTAAATAAATATCTTAATTTACTTGGATTCTCATTCAAGGTATCACCTCTGGATACCAACTGTTATTTGTGCAAAAAGGTCTGTGAGCTAGGAAGAAGGGCCAAGTAGATGTGTAGTTTTGGAAAAGCTTCTTGACCCTGATCTCACTGTGCGTTTTTGTCCTTATCTATAAAATCAACCTGCTAGACTAAATGGCCAAATCTTATTACTTTGTGGAAAAGTTATTGGAAATGTACCCTAAGAATCTTCTTGAATTATTGTGATTTTTCAAATCATCTTCAACATTTTCCATTTAATTTTAGGTTTTCAGCACCTCTGATAATCATTCATTTCATTCTGGCAAAAGTTGAGCAGTTCATTCTAACATTAATGAAATTATTGCACTACTTAAAATAGAGCGTATTCTGGCTGCCTATTGTAGATGAAGATATTTCTCTCTCTCTCTCTCTCTCTCTCTCTCTCTCTCCTTTTTTTTTTTTGCTTTCTCTGTGCACAATAAATAAAGTCCATTATTAAACTCATAACATAAGCAGTTATTGGGAGAAAAACTGTGCATAATTCACTAAAAATAAGAATGTTATATGCATATATCACATTTCTATTAATAATAGATTAATTGGAGATATCTGAATGCTTATAATTTCAGTATTCCTGAGATATTCTTATGTTTATAAGCATCTTGCCGCAGAATATGTGGATTTGTGATCAGAGAGCAACTCATAAAAGAAAATCTACACAGATTTGAGCATTTGATCAATCCTACAAATTATTCTTGCAAACACAAAAGTAACTTTTTTGACTAGAGTAAATTGAAAAAAAGATGAATGCAATGGTTTATTTAGCACAGTTATAATAAGTAATATCATTGGCACAATCAGAAATGCAATCCAGATGTTGGGAGCATTCTCTCCATCTTGGAATAAGCTTTGGGGGGCGTATCTTTCATTTTCTCATCTGAGTGCCCACTCCACGCCCTCAGTAGCTCTGTTTGGCCACCACTTTTAAGCACATAACTGTTCAGTAACTCACACATGAATAGCAACTTCAGAAGAGAGCCCTATTCATTGAACAAGTTGGTGAATAAAATTTGGAGAAAATTAAGGCTCTCAAGTACTGATCAACATTTCCCTTGGCATCCTATTAGTCTCATGCTGTAACTGCTTGACAATAAGACTACGCAATTATCTTACAATTACAGCTTCAAGATTTTAACCTGAATGGGTTTGTTGGGTCCCACTTCCATTATTTTTGCCATATGTCATACTAATGAATGTTTTGTTGTAGTCTTTCTTAGCCAAGTCTTTCTCATGAGACTGTGAAGTCAAAACAGTAATATCTAATCTACTGTATAATGAGAAAGATATACTAATCAGTTGATAGTTTCTTTTCTTGCTTTCTTTTTTTCTTTTTCATGATTGACTGGCTATTAGACCTTTCTTGTTGAAGTTAATTAGGCTGGATGTTTAAAATGAAATAAAAGGAAAGGGAAAGGAAATCTAAAAAGGAGGAGGAAAAAGTGAATGGAGAAAGAAAGAGAGAGAAATAGGGGAGGCAAAATACCATATGAGAAAACGTAACTATGGTTAAAAAGAACCTCCCAGGATATGCTTCCCATTTCATTCGTCAAGCTAATCAGGGTATTAAAATCTTTATATTTTGCCAAAGGAAATGTCTTTACACTCACTTCTAGAAAAAAATGCAAATTGGAAAATCATTTCATATTTTCAGTCATTTGCCTCAAGCCATTTCACTCATTTTGTGTCAAACCATTTTCTCCACCAGTATTCCAAATTTCTAAATTACAGTTTACATTTCAGACTATAAAATGGGCTTATGTATTAGAGTTTCTTAGTTTTGTATCTACCAGTGTAATTTCATCATGAAAATCCTATCTGTGTATGTATCTCCATACCCTATACTTCATTCATTCATTCATTCACCTACAGGTGAATTCGCCTATAGGCATTGACTTACCAGAAATGTTGCATGTTTTATACTGTATTCACATATAAATTTGGTTTGATTTAACATAAAATCCTAGAAGTTTTATTTCTGGCTAGGTATTTTCAACATTGAGGAGCATTTTTTCAGATGGGAGAGAATTAATCAGAATAAATGATAAATGACAGAATAGATAATAATAACCATTTTGTTTGTTTTTATACAGAAATAGAATTAGTAAAAAATAATTCATTAGCCTACAAAGTGGCCTTTTTGATTAGTCTGATTTCCTCAAACCAACTAAATCACATGTTTAAGACTTGAAATGTTGCAGAGACATTTCCTACCACGTATCAAAACATACTGTAGCATGAAAAATTTTAAACAGATCAGTGGAAGCAGAGCCCAGTACGTGTAAAAACTTTACAGCAATAAAGAAAGTATCACAATTTAATGAAAGAGAGTTTGACACTTCTAAATGTTCTTTGGGAAAACAGGCCACATGTTAAAAATACAGAAGTCAGCTTAGATTCTCATCTTTGACTCCACCTAAAAAAGTCCAATTGGAGAATGAGTTTGAGGGAGGAGAATAAAAAAAAGAAAATCAACAAATAACACAAAGGCTTATAGAAAAACTAGATGATATCAATGTCAGGATGGAAAACAGTGCTCTTAAAACAGGGAGAAATAAGAAAGGAAAAGATAGACTATATAAAATTAAAATAGCATGCAAACTAAAAGGAACAATGACAAATACATTCACAATATACATGATAGGATGTTGAATAACCTTATTTTATAACAAGATCCTGTAAATGAGTGAGAAGTATATATATGCACCCCAGTAAAGGAAAGGGGGGGGGGCTTAAAGAGAAACATGATATAATAAACAAATGTAAAATTCAATAGTAGTAACTAAATTCATATGTGTATTTAATTTCATTGTTCAGAGATAGTTGGGATTATGGTAGAGCTGTCAAAAGTGTGCCCCTATAGCTTTTCTGGTGAATAGTCTGATGTTACATGCCAGGAAAATGAAGGATAATTGTATTTTTGATCTTAAAATTTCACTACTGCTGTTATTAATGTATCTTAAGAAAATCTTTAGAGATTCTTAAAAAGATTTACTTTCAAGGATGATCAGAACACCTTTCCTTTAACAATATGAAGGTAAAAATAATCCGTCTTTCTAAATATATGGCTATAATAAAATAATGAACATCACTACAATGGAAATACTGCTATAAATACCACAGTTTCTGTAAATATTCCATGACATGGATAACAGTTAATTGGTACAGTTTGAGGGGAAAAACAAATCCACTCATATATAGTATTTTTTTTAGTTCTTCATAAATAAGTAGGTAGAAAGAAAAATGGCTGGAATAAAATAAATAAAAATATTAACAGTCATCATTTCTTGACGATGGCATTCTCGCTGCTTTCCATTTTTAAATTTAAATTTAAATTTAAATTTTTACTTTTACTTTTTAATTTATACTTTTCTAAACTTGTTTATAATTAATGTATATTACAGTTATAATTTTAAAAGATAAATATTTTAAATAAAAATGTGTCACCCTCCTCCTGTCTTTTTCTGCCTGCATATCCCAGAGGGACTCTGTAAAACCTACTAATACTGCATGGGCAGAAAGGAAATAAGTGCATTTGACCTTGAGAGAGCTTGCTTCTTTTCTCAGACCATGCTTTCTTCCTGCTTCCTCTTCCTTACTCACCTTTACAATCTGTGAACAAATCTAGCTCTTGAACAAGACCCAAGGCCCTTTAAAGAGCATGAAACTCTGTTTCCACTCTTACCCAGCTGCCCCCATGTCACCCTGTAGCAACCTGCAGTCATTACATCAGTCAGAGAGGTCCTTTTAAAATTTAAATGAACTTAAACCCTCTGTTCAAAACCTTCTGACAGTGTCTTTTCACTTAGAGTAAAAGCTAAACTTCTTATAATAGCTACAACTCTACCATGATCTGACACACCATTACTACTTCTCAACCTGTATGTAATACTTTCCTTCTTGCTCTCTCTACTCCACCCTCCCTGATCTTGAAACTCTCAGCGTGCTCACACCACAGGGCCTTATCACTGGCTGCTCCTTTTGCAAGGAGCACTTGCTGAAACCACCTCATTTAAAATTACAATTTGCCTTGCCCCAGGATGCTGGCCCATAATTTTCTTTTATTTTTTCTTTTCTTTTCTTTTCTTTTCTTTTCTTTTCTTTTCTTTTCTCTCTTTTTTTCTTTTTCTTTTTGTAGTGTCTTTTCTGGTTTTGGTATCAGAGTAATGATGACTTTGTAAAATGAGTTTGGAAGCAGTCCTTCCTCTTCAAATTTTTGGAATAATTTGAGAAGAATAGGTGTTAGTTTTTTAAATGTTTGGTAGAATTCACCTGTGTCAACATCTGGTCCTGGACTTTTGCTCATTGAGTGCTTTTTGATTACTAATGATTCAATTTCATTGCTACCAATCAGGCTATTCAAAATTTCGTTTTCTTCATTATTAAGTCTTAGAGGATTGTATGTTTCCAGGAATTTATCCATTTCTTGTAGGTTGTCCAATTTGCTGGCATATAATTGTTTATAGTAGTCTTCTTATGATCCTTTGTATATCCGTGGTATTCTTCGCAATATCTCCTCATTTACTTCTGATTTTGTTTATTTGGGCCTTCTCTTTTTTTTTCTTGATGAGTCTGGCTAAAGGTTTATCAGTTTTGCTTATCTTTTCAAAGAACCAGCTCTTAGTTTCTAAGGCAAGTTACTATCTGCCACCATACATATTTTTTACAATATTGTTGACTATATTCCCTATGCTGTACCTTGCATCCTGTGTCTTTTTACTTTTATAACTGAAAGTTTGTACCTCTTAATTCTCTTCACCTATTTCTTCCCCCCCAGCAGCCATCAGTTTGTTCTCTGTATTTATGAGTTTATTTCTGTTTTGTTTTGTTTGTTGTCTTGTTTTGCTTTTTAGATTCCATGTATAAGTGAAATCCTATGCTATTTGTCTCTGTCTGACTTATTTCACTTCTCATAATGCATGCAATGTCCATTCGTGTTTCTGAAATGGCAAGATTTCATTCTTTTTATGGCTGAATAACATTCCATTGTGTATGTGTGTGTGTGTGCATGCGTGTGCGTGTGTGTGTGTGTGTGTGTGTGTACGTACATGTGTACCACATCTTCTTTATCCCTTCATCCACTGATGGACACATGGGTTGCTTCCATATCTTGGCTAATTGAAAATAATGCTGCAGTGAACATAGGTGTGCATATGACTTTTCAGGTTCATGTTTTCATTTTCTTCAGGTAAATATCCAGAAGTAGTATTGCTGGATCATATGGTAGTTCTTTTTTTAACTTTTTGAGGAGTCTCCATGCTGTTATCTGTAGTGGCTGCACCAATTTATACTTCAGCTCAAACAAATTATAACCCTTCAGTTCTCCTAGTCCCTTTTATTCTCCTTTCTTTTTCTCACCACCACTCGCCACCAGATAAACTTTAGACTTTACTTGTATGTTGTACTTTTGTCTTCTGACTTTTCCCCCTGGAATGCGAGTTCAATGAGGCCTAGAATTTTTGTTTCTTCTTTTTATTATCTCCAGTGCCTAGAATAGTGCTTGGCTTGTAGTAAGGGACCAATATAAATTGTTGACTAAATGAAAGTTTATAGTCCCAGCTCCTAGTGCAGTGTCTGGCACTTAGACACAGTATGTACCGAATAAATGGTTTTAACAAAAAATTTAAAGCCACTTCATATAAGTGGTTTCCTTTTATCAATTTACAACTTGTTTCTACCTTCCTCTCTCCCAAAATCGTTACTAAAATGAGACTGGAGGGAAGAGAGCTAGATCTCTGCATTCAACTTGTGTTACTAAATCTTACTTAAATATAATGTAATAAGTCCTGTTTATTTCCTTGGTTGTGATCTAAAATTTAGGATGAAAGAAATAAGCAATTTTTTAAACTATCTAAACTGAAAGTCCTTCCCACCCCTACTTCTTTTTTGGTAGAACACTAGCAGAGGTCTCTCTTTTTCTTTTTTAAATTTCTTTCATGTTTATTTTTGACACAGAGAGAAACAGAGCATGAGTGGGGGAGGGGAAGAGAGAGAGACACACACACACACACAGAATCTCAAGCAGGCCCCAGGCTCTGAGCTGTCAGCACAGAGCCCGACACGGGGCTCGAACCCACCAACCGTAAGATCATGACCTGAACTGAAGTCGGACGCTTCACCGACTGAGCCACCCAGGCACCCCTGGCAGAGGTCTCTTACATCAACATGTATCCCTTTCAAATGTTTCTGTGTTTATTTTTCATTTATAAAATGAATATATATAATACCCATGTTTCCTTAATAATTTATTTCCAGGAAAGTTTCCCTCCACCACCTAAGATACTGTTATGTAATTAGAAAAGTTGGATGATAAAGGAAAGTACCAAAGTTAAGACTGATTATTTAATTAGGAATAGGTAGTCTCTATGCAGGAGGAAAAGACTAAGCTAGTTAAGGTTCTTAAATCTTTCTGCAAATCAGAGTAAATAACTCATACACCACCATAACCCATTTACTTACAATGCTAAGATTTGCTTTCGTTTCAACAAGCTAGTGAAACATAATAGGGACAGAATAAAGAAGTGCAACCAGGAATTGTCTAATGTGTTAGGGGCTTGAGCACTGTCATGGCCCCCATCCTAATGCTATAAAGGGCAATTAGTTGCATTTAGAGATGCTTGGGGCTCTGAAAGCTGGTGAACTCTTCCTAACAGAGGAATACCATTGGCCATCAGATTTCAGGGTGCCCCCATAAGGTACTGCACATTGGCTGTTAGCAGAATGTTAAAGGGAAAGTGACTTTGAAAGGGGTCTGTCTTAACCACCTTCCAAATCTTAAAACCTGGGTTCGCTCCTGTAAGTTGATTTAATTTCATCAACACTGTTTTCATTTTATTCCAAAGAAACCTGAGCTTAATTTAAAGTCCAGAGAAGGGGAAAAGAGGTCCTCTTATACTCCGTCTAGTAGAGATATATCCATCCCAAGCCCTACAGGCCAACTACTCAGGATAAGGGTTTTGTCTAATATACAAAAATTCTAATTCCCAAGGACTGGCAAAGGACAAGTACACCGATATGCCCTACTGTGACCTATTTACATCATAGATCTACTTTTTTTTAGTGACTCTCTAGAATGCAGCTTGAACATGAGTTAAGGAATTCTGGGAAGATATAATTGTAAGGAGACTGACCTTATTCACCTGAGATGATTCTTCCAACACCTGTAGCTTATCCCAGTTCACAGAAAGACATAGTCTAGTTTCAACGTAACTACAACCTGAGTTTTAGCCTGGCTAAAGTTCACTGAAAAAAATATGTTGCCTGGCCATGCAACTGATTATATTCCAAAAATAATCTGTACATTGAATTGTGCTTTCACTGTCAAATAATAGGTAAAACCAACAGATCGTTTATCTTATGCTTTGGTATAGCTGTGTAATTAATTTAAAGTTGCATGATACTATCCTTGCATAAAAACAGTGGACAATTCCAGAAAAAAAAGCCCATATGAATAAGATATTTAAAATAGACTCATGGGGGATCTTCTAAGATTAGCTTGATAGAATTTGTTTACATCAGTAACTTTCTACCTACTTATTGCTTGCCCTCAGGAATACCATATTGGCTTGGTATTTAAATCTAAAAGTAGAATCATCAAAGCTAATAGTAATTTTTTCCTTCCTTAACTAAAATGTTTTCAAACTACCTACATCTGTGTATTTGCCACAGGCAAATGATGTGACCTATGAATCACTGGACTGTAAAAAAAAAAAAAAAAATCCATGATCCCCAAGACAACAGAAAGCTAAACATCTGGAGAAAACCTAGTACCCAAAGATGGATTGTACAATGTGGTGACAGGTGGTGCTAAGAACTATTAAGCTGATTTTAATAAAAAGGCAAATATCTCCAATTCCATTTCTTCCAATAAATTCCTTTAAGCAGGTGCAAGAGCAAAGCAGAATTAGTTTCCTTTATGTTAAGTATGAAAGAGCTTCCTCTTTTTTCTTTTTAGAATCTTTGAGATGACATTACTCTCATTAAAATATCACTGTATACTATGTTTTTATTTTTGTCATTCAAGAGAAATGTAAATAATACCTTATCAAAGTAGCTAAATATCTGAAACAACTGTCTATGTGCTGACAGATTAAATGGATGAAAATAAACCAGTCTAAAAATGTAAGAGTTTTCTTTCCTTTAATAGGGGTTAAAATTTTGTTTTAAACTAAATCCAAATAGTGAAGATATCTTTGGAAAATAGCCTTTAAAAATCCAAAGAAAATCCTGGTTCTCGCAGTAAGTATCCATTTTATTTCAGGCTTCAGTTTCTCAAGCCTTACTTTTCTCAGCTCCAAAACAAAAATAAGAGACAATTTGGTCTCTCCAAAAAAAAAAAAAAAAAAAAAGGATGGCATAATTCTAAAACTTGGGGTAATTTTCTTAAAAAATGTAAATGCTCATATTCCTCATCCTTGGGTCCAAGATAGACAAGTAATACAAGATTAAGACAGGAAGTGAACATTTGAATCCAGCTGGATTGACAAGTCAATAAATGGAGGTCAAGTATTAATTACCTATAAACAATGAGAACTCTGAGGTTAATAGACTCTGAAATATTGTCTGGGTACTTAAATGCTGCAACTACTTATATTCTTTATAATTTTAGTGCTTATAAGCTAATTTTTTGTGTATTTATATTTTTTATAATTATGCATATATAACTTTTATAAAACAATATAAGATGACTATAATTGAACATATTGTTACTTTCAATAAATATAAATAGTCTTAACGCCCTATTAAGTGAGAAACATTTTTCAGATTGGCTAACAAGCAAACTCCAGCTCTGTGATGTGTATAAGAAACACAGCTAATGTTTTTCATTAAATTTTTAATCCATGCTGTGCCAAGCGTTGACTCTATGGGCATCACCAAAGAAGTCTGCTATCCCTGATCTGTTTTCCAGCTTTCCACGCTGATATGGAAACCTTTGGTGACTCATGAAGTCTGAATTTTCATTTAAACAAAAATATTCGTATTTTGATATTTTTTCTGAGATTTGTGTCTCAAGTACTTCTGTGAGAATTGAAGCCAAAAGACACATCATATAAAACAATTTAATTTCATTTGCGAAACAAAACATACCTCAAATTATTTTTAAAATGATTGTGTGTTTTCCTTTTTTCAGATGTGGATTTAGCCAAATAGTCTAATTGATACATTACATAGTTTTAGATGTGATTTGGCTTGCATTCATTCCATTTATGTAATGTTATAAAATTATGTAAAATTATCAATGTGGAGTTTTATTTTTTTTTTCTTACCTCTGTGTGTGGTTCCTAATAAGTGTTACAATTTGGGCATCAGAAACACTGCTTGCCACGTTGCTGAATTCTCCACATACTTATTTCTGAAAGAGTACATACCTGCTTCACCGCAGTTTCTATCAATACATTTCCTCGCAAAACCAAAAAAAGAATTTTACACATATATTTGTAAATGTAAAATTTGGAAACATTGTAGCTCTCTGGCTCTAAGATATTTTAAGGAGACAAGTTCACAGTAATTTGAGGGTAGTTCAGCTGCGTGTGTTTTCAAATCTCCACATAATTCTCTCAAAAGCAAACCATAATGATTCTGATCGTTGTTCCATTCTTCTTATATAGCCTCTCACCTCTCAGCCTGAGAATCTCACAGTGAGAATGAGAAAGTTGCTATTCAATGAAGATGATTAGAGAAGCCCTGTGAATTCCTTAAGAGTGAATAAGACAGCAAGCATTTGGTGGTGCTTAAAAGGACACTGCTGAGATGCAACACAAGATTGGGGCACTGAAAATATTTTCAGATGCATCCCCTTTCCTTTAGAATTAGTGTTTCCTTGTCATCCCAGAGCAGTTGTTATATTCTGTACCAACACAACAAAATATTGTAATATCACGTCGGTTTTTATAACCACAAAGAACGATGGACATTTTTGCTATCTGACAATACCATGCCAAATCAACTAGTCTATTCAGGTGAAGAAAAAACCACAAGACATTTGACACTGTAGCCTATCTACTTAACTATATTTTCTCCAGCTCTCATGTGCTGTATCTTTTTCTTTTCCTCTTCCTCTCTTACTCTCCTCTTTTTCCATCACTCCTGAACCAAACAGGGAGAAAGTATGGTCTCTACCTTCCAGGAGTGTAGAATCTAGCAGAGAAAACATATAATTAAATGAAATAAACTGCAGTGAGTATTATTATAAAGTAAGGATCAAATAGAATAAAATCTCATGCGAGCCCAGAAGGGAAGTCACCAGCAACCTAGACCAGAAGGGAAAGTTGGAGACAGGTGAACAGGGAGAAGATTCTAGGTGAAGGCCTGGAGGCAAAGGGGAGTGTAGGCATTCTAGGAACTGAAAGAAATTATGTATGACTTCATTAAGGTGGAAATGAAGCTCTGCTACCCGTGTACCCAAATTCTCTCTGTCTTCTATTTGGATGTTCACCAACACTGTATTTCCCAGTATTTTATCCTTGTATTTATGTGTGGTCATGTGACTCTTTCCCACTAATAGCATGTAAGCACAAATAATGAGTATCACTTTTGAGCCAAGGCCCACCCCTCTTTCCCTTTGTCAGCTAAATATAAAATATTTTAAGTCCTGGGAGGAGGCAGAGCCACAAGATGGGAAGAACCTAGGTTCCTGGGTACTCTTAGGAGAATAGTCTGCCAACAAGAATCCTTCAGCGGACTATTAGCTAAACAAGAAATACACATCCATTGTGTTGAACCATTACACAATTGACCTACCTCAACTAACATAGAGGCTGGACAGCAGGGGGCCATGCAGGCCCTGGTTAAAGAGTTTCATCTTTATCTTAAGGAATAATGGGGAACCACCAAAGGGCTTTAAACTGGGAACTGTCAAATTCACAAAACCAGTCATCTTCAATTAGCTCTACCTATAATGAAGGAGTAGTCATTGTTTCTAGTAAGTTAGGCAATTTCTCTCAGGTTCCTGCTCCTCTCCCATAGTGAATAACATGAAGCATGATTTACTCAAACAGTTTTAGTAAACCCCTTTCTTAATACAGAAAATAATAATAAATGTCTGGAATTTAAAAGGACAGAACAGTTTATTTCCCCCAAATCCCTATTGTATAAAAAAGGAAGGACCATAAAGGTGAGGTACTTACCCAAGGTCACCTGGGGATGTTAAGAGCAGAGTGGGAGGTCAAGGACTAAGCCAAGTTCTCTTGCTGTCACCCAAGTCTCTTTCTGCTATGCCTGGCTGTTTTAATTCCTTGAGCCCCAGTGCTTGCAACAGATTCAGTTACTCTGGGGAAATGAATTAAGGGGATTAACCACTGAAAAATTATTACTCTGGCAATAGCATTTTGACTTTAAAGTTGGGGTCATTTGCATGTAATTTTTAGAAATATGATAAATGCTTTCTTTTTGCCTTTAATTGATACCTTATTGAACTAAAAGTAATGAAATCTTTTAACACCTTACATCTCCTTACAAGAAACATCTCCATCAGTGAGAGAGAAATATTTAGAGTACAATTTTTATCTTTGTTTTATAATTGTTATGTCTTCATAATCTGCAACTCCCTCTGTATTCTTTCCTGAACTCATTCTCTGGCCTTGAAGGTAATTGCCACAGTGTCTAATCCGCTAGTAGACTATCTGATGAAGTTGAATTGACTGAGACTGGCATTTTGCTTATGCTGTCAAACATTAAGAGATAAAGAGCCCTGTGTTGAGGATGTTGCTTTTTTAATTTTCCCAGGCTAACTAAAAGCCCATGGCTTCTAGTGATGAAAGATGATAGAAATATATCCATCAGCAAATATGAGTCTAAGAGAGTTGCATGTATAAAAATGAAGGAACATTATAGCAACTGGCAGACCAGGAAATGAGAAACTATAATAAAGTACATAATGGCACGTATCAAGAAGGTAGTGCCCAATATGGACATTGTTCTGTATTGATATTAATTTGGTGTCAATAAGATCTAAAGAATGGAAAATCATCTTAGTCCCTAATGGCAAATTGGAAATTAATGGAAGTAATGTAAATTAAAACTAGTCAATAGTACACGTGCTTTTATATATCCTCTAATCTTACAAACACAAAAGCATAATTCATCAGTTATTATAAATAAATCTATCAGTCTATAACAAGACAAAACACCAGTGAGCTTGGATCTTCCATTAGTATACAGAAATCATTTCAAAATTTTTTTTCTTTTCTTTCTTTTTTTAACGTTTATTTATTTTTTTGAGACAGAGAGAGACAGAGCATGAACGGGGGAGGGTCAGAGAGAGGGAGACACAGAATCCAAAACAGGCTCCAGGCTCCGAGCTGTCAGCACAGAGCCTGACGCGGGGCTCAAACCCACGGACTGCGAGATCATGACCTGAGCCAAAGTCAGCTGCTTAACCGACTGAGCCACCCAGGCGCCCCCAGAAATCATTTCAAAATAAGCTTGAAATACCAAGCAAATCTACTCTTTCAACATTGTATGGCTTATAATGATAGGTCCAAGACTAGGTTATACCCATCTATTCTTAGGAAATGCTTTTACAAATGAATGCTCGTATTATATGGGGGATGATAAATGAATATTGATATGTGCTATGCTAAATCTGAGAGAATAGCAAATTGACTGGGGGAAGAGGGTGTGGGAAGTGAGGGAAGAGAGCAACCGTTCAGAGTAAGTCTAACTTTGGGCAAGAAATTTGTCTGTGCATCATTTCCTTTATCTGTAAACTGGACATGATCATAACTGTTATACAAGTTTTAACTGAGAATGATAAATTTTGCACATATACACACACTAAACAAATAATGTATGCATTGTATCTGGCATATAACATGCATCTAAAACATGATAGTTTTATTGCCATCACCATCATTACTGGTATTACTGTTATTATATTATTATTGCTATCGTTATTAAGTTGGTCAGAGTTTCCAGTGAGTATATCAATGTATTGTTTCTTTTAGAATGAATCAAGTGGGGAGTGATGTTATGATTATTTAAGTAAATGGCCACTACTTCAAGAGAAAGGGATTTTTCTAATTATATCATATATATGTGTATATATATATAATATATATATTATATATAATATATATACACACATTTACATTATATATTGTAATACATATAATCATTACTATTAAGCACAAGATTTTCATTCTTCTACTAGGATTAAAATACATGACATTATGCTACAAAGTGTGGTTACCAATTACTTGCTTATTTCATAAGAGAAAAGATAATTTGCCACAGCTGTTATCTGAAATTTCAGCACCTTTTGTTCAAGCCGTATGAATGTGCTCTTCATGTAACAACAATGAATAAAAGGTAGTTAACTGAAAAAATAAAAAAGAAATACTTCAAGCGTATTATTTCATGGTGGCCCTGGAGAGCATTGGACAGAAAGTTCAGGATAATCTATAAAAAGCAGGGTGGAGGGAAGGAGGTGGTGAAAGGGGCCAAGGGGCTATGGGGCCATGTGAATCCATGTGGAAAAATGATCAGTGCTGGAGAAGGTTAAATTCTCAGTCCCTGAAGTCTTGCTGTTGTGGCTACAGCCCAAGAAAGTTAATGAAAGAAAGGAGCACTGACAACTCCTGCTGCTTCGACAGGAGCTTACCACCTCATTACTGGCCAGATTCTTACAACCAAAAGAAAAGAATACTCCTGCCAAGGAAAAGAGTAAGAGCTAGAGCGAGAGAGTCATCCAAGCAAGGCATCGCTGATATTGGGCGAAGATCAAAGTGATATCAAACAAAAGGAACTGGACAAGAAATAGCTGAGCCAAGAGCTACGACCACAGACTAGACAACTATCCAAACCCCAGGCAGGAGAGACAGAAAGGACAAGTTAAATCCCTTAGTCCTCCCCGCCGAATGGGAAAAAGTAAATGAAGTGACACCATCTGCTCACTTTCCCAGAAGAGAAAGTTTCAACTCTTCATGGTTAGTAATGCAAACGTTTTCAAAAGCATTACTCTAATTACAAATGATTAGAAATGATTCCTAGAAGTAAGGACTTAACTCGCGGTGTGCCTGACTAATGAACGTTTTCTGCACATCCCACTGCACTTTGAGCTGACTTTGAAAGCACCGGCTAGAGACAGTTTCTGAGGTTTTAAAATGATCCTCTTAAAGATAATAGGATGCTTCCCTGTTTTTCTAAATTTCTCTAAAACATACAAATGCACGGTGTGTTTTTTTTTCCCAAAACACAATAGGGAATCACAGAGTTCTTCCAGAACTAGCAAATGGAGCTCTTGTTATTTCAGTTGTTGGTGTGTTTATGTGGGTTTGTGTTTGTGTGCATGCCAAACTGGGGTGGGAGGAGGGAAGTACATATCAACTAAAATGAAATATGTAAACTTAGATTTATAATAATACTATTAATGGAGGTGTATTCTTTGTGATAGATTTAAATTCCAGGATTATCTCTTTAAATTATTACTAGACTCCATTAAAAGTTGATCATAGCAAGGGGTGATGGTGATTTGGAGCAACTGGAACTCTCACACTTCGCCGGTGGGTATAAATTTGGAAAGCTGTTTGGTAGTGTAATCACACCTCAGAGATACTGTAGGTTCAGTACCAGACTACTGCAAAAAAGTGAATATGACAATAAAGCAAGGCAAATTAATTTTTTGGTTTCCAAGTGCATATAAAAGTTACATTTACACTATACCATAATCTATTAAATATGCAATAGCATTATGTCAAAAAATGTGCATACCTTAATTAAAAATACTTTACTGATAAAAAATGCTAACCATCATCTGAGCTTTCAGTAAGTTGTAATCTTTTGGCTGGTGGAGGGTCTTGTCTTGATGTTGATGGCAGCTGACGGGTAAGGGTGCCGGTTGATAAAGATTGGGGTGGCTGTGGCTGTTGTCTTAAAATAAGACAATAATGAATTTTGCCCAACCATCGACTCTTCCATGAACAATTTCCCTGTAGCATGTGACTACATTTGACAGCATTTTACCAATAGTAGGATTTCTTTCAGTATTGGAATCAATCCTCTCAAACTCTGCTACTGCATTATCAACTATGTTTGTGTTATATTCTAAATCTTTTGTATTCATTTCAGCAATCTTAACAGCATCTTCACCAGGGTAGATTCCATTTCAAGAAGCCACTCTCTTTGTTCATCCATTAAAGGAACTCCTCATCTGTTAAAGTTTGATCATGAGATTACAGCCATTCAGTCACAGTTTTAAGCCCTACTTCTATGGTAGTTCTCTTGTTCTTTCTACTACATCCGCAGTTACTTCCTCCATTAAAATCTTGAACCCCTCAAAGTCATCCATCAGCGTTGGAACCAGTTTCTTTCAAACTCCTATTCATGCTGATATGTTGACCTCTTCCCATGAATTAAAAATGGTGAATCTTTTCCAGAAAGTTCTCGATTTACTCTGCCAGATCCATCAGAAGAATCACTATCCGTGGCAACTATAGCCTTAGAAAATTTATTTTTAAATACTAAAACTTGAAAGTAGAAATTATTCCATGATCCATGGTCTGTGGAATGGATGTTGTGTTAGCAGGGATGGAAACAATATTCATCACATTGTATATCTCCATCAGAGCTCTTGGTGACCAGGTGCATTGTCAATGAGCAGTAATATTTTGAAAGAAATATATTTTTTTCCTGAGCAATAGATCTCTCACCATGTAGACCATGCTATAAACAAATGTGCTGTCCTCCAGGCTTTGTTGTTACATTTATAGAGAACAGGCAGAGTAGATTTGACTTAATTCTTAAAGACCCTAAGATTTTTGGAATGGTAAATGAACATTGGCTTCAACTTAAAGTCACCAGCTGCATTAGCCCCTAATAAGAAAGTCAACCTGTCATTTGAAATTTTGATGCCAGCCACTGACTTCTCCTCTCTAGTTTTATAAGTCCTTGATTACATCTTCTTCCGATGGAAGGCTGTTTCATTTACACCGAAAATCTATTGTTTAGTGTAGTCACCTTGGCAGATGTTCAAACACCAACAGTTCCTGAACATCTAGATTATGAACATTGCAGATTATCCATGTTTTCTTTTGCATCACCCACCTAGAAGAGGACTCACATTTTAAAAATCACACTCTTAATCTTTTCTTTTATAAGTTACCTGGTACCATCTTCTCTCCTATCTATAAATTCAATGAAAGCAAAGATCTGTATGTTTTCTCAGTATTATTTTTTTCAGGTCTAGGTAGTACCGAAATCATAGCAGAAGGTCAACTGATATTTGTTGTATGAAAATAGACAGATAGATAGATAGATAGATAGATAAAAATAAGGGCAGCCAAAAGAGCCAGTGGATAAGAGAAACTTCAAAAAATACATAATCTGTTAAGTAAATTGTGAAATGCAATATAGTCAAGGACAGAAAAGGGGGCCTTTGGGGGTTGTAGAAGCTCTTGTTTATTCATCTCAAGCCACATATCAAATTCAATAAGGAAAATTTAAGATGTACATATAGCACTGGCTATTTTAGGGTGATAGAGTTAAAAGTAATGAATGTGTTTTTGTATTTTTAGCTAATTTTCAAATAATCTACAGTAAGGTTTATCATTTCATAATCAGAAAAACTTGAGAAAGTGGAAATCAAAACACTGATTTTAACAAATATTTAATTATTGTCTAGTATATGTGAGGCATTGCTTAGGTACCAACATGTAAATATATTAAGTAAACAAGACCCATATCATTCAGAAGGCAGACTTATGGAGAAGGCAGACATGAAAATGAACCATTAGCATCAGCATGCAAGTGCTGCGGTGGGTGTATTTATCCAGCATTTGAGAGAAGCAGTGAGCTATGCATATGTATCCCAGGTAGGAGGGGCCTGACAAGTTTCACAGAGTAAGTGACCTGTAGACTGTTGTTTATTTCAGAGTGAGATTTAAAGGAATTATTAAATGGAATGGTAATGATGATTTCTAAAACACTCCATTAATTTTTTAAGTAAAATTATAACAGCTTGAGAAAACAACCTGATGAAATACCTAACCATTTACAATTTAAAGAAATAAGCACAATCATGAAGCAAGGAAAGGCATAGGTAATGGGAATTATTTGTAAATGGAGAAGGGAATTTCCTTTTTTTTGTTCAGGAAACATCAACAACAAATGAAAATGAATGAGTTTTTATAAGTTAGTAGCTGCAAAATTTCATTATTTTGGAAAATGATAAAAGGAATTTTTCCTTAGTGATCAATCCTATAATAGAATGATCTGATAATTCCATAAATTTAGCAGAATCATATGAAACCAAAAAGTAAGTGTTGCATTTGTTCATTTAAAAAAAAAGCAAAAAAGAAAGAGAAGCAGAGACCTGGAAAATGAAAGCCATTGTGTTTCCCTTTACTTGCTCTGCTTTTATATATGCATGTTTTTAAAATTCTCACAATAATAGATTAGTAAAGGCAAATATTTTTTTCTTCCTCTTCCTGAAGGCTTGAGATCAGTGGGAGATTCACTCAATCACACACAGACACACACACACACACACACACACACACACACACAAACTTTGTAAGAAGAATAGAAAGCATCAGTATTTTGAAACCAAAACTACAGTCATATCAAGGCTCACATGAAATGCAAACAATTTAAATAAATCCAGTCTGATGGAGGGACCTTTTTGAGCATTTAACTGGTAGTGAATTAGGTGACTTTTGATTTCAGACAGTGACCTTTGACCATTTTTAAGTGTTTAATAAAAAAAAAAAAACTTTTGTTTTGAGGGTGATTTTTATTTTAAATCGTTTTCTGAGTTTTTCAGAAATTCAAAACAATGAAAACAAATGCAATAGAATTGTATCTCCATTGCTCAATTGATTAAAAAATAATGTTTAAAATTCATTACTAAAAAAGCCATGGCTATCCAATATAAAAGTGTCATCTAGTCATCTTGCCCAAAGAATCAACTGTTGAAATGTGTCAAGTCTTGCCTCTCAGAACATCTTGAAGGATAAAAGTTAATAAACCATAAATTGGAGCCTTGATCTTTACAAGGCAAAAACTTTGAAACTGAACTGTCTTCAGTGGTAATAAGTGTTCTGGAAGGCTTGCCTTCTCTAAGTTTATTTGGAAGGTATGGGACATTATCTTACCATCTGGGCCATCAAGACATCTGCAGTAATAAATAAGAACTCATAAAAGCCATTTTGCACAAAATAACTTGTATTCGGAGTGATATTCATCACAAAAAGCTTGCTGCAGAAACTAGTCCTTGTCCTCTAGGTAGCTTCTACATGTAACTGTATATTCTTTACATTCAGTGTGCCCTCAGCTGGGGCTGGCAATGGTAACTGTCTAGGTATTAATGTGGTGTAGGTGTGGATTTGGGACAGAATACATAGTCTGAAGATGCAGTATATTTTAACTAAAACTTGCAAACAGATATATTCTTTACCTTTCTTCCAGATAATACATATATGTATATAGATATATGTGTGTGTGTGTGTGTGTGTGTGTGTAGTTAGATATACTAGAGGAATTAAAAAATTTTTCACACTATCCCTGTGGACTGAATAATTCAGTCTATGGACTGAATAATTATATACTCATTTTATAGAACTTAAAATAGAAGAAAACAATGTAAATAAAATAATATAAAATACATAACATTCTCTATCCATCATGAGGGTAAAGACAGTGTAATAGGGAGATTTGGGGCCATTCTTCCAAATTCAAGTATAAAATAATCTGGCCTAGCAGATATATTACCAAAATGATTTTTATTGAAACCTTATGTGAGTTTCAGATGAATCATATTCCCCCACTCTCCTGCTGATAACAGATTTTCCAAGATGCACTTAATGATCTGAATCCCATTGAAGAATGCTTGTGGCATTCTGCCACAAAGGGGAAAAGTCCACCATTAACTCTTATTTTAGTTGCTTATCAGGAGAGGATCACTGGACTTCTACTCTCCAAAATTCCATGAGGAACAGATGCTTGTTATGTAATATGAAATTACCCTACTTCCCTCTCTCATCCCCTTAAAAGAATGAACGGAAGGCCTGGATAGAATTATATGGCCTAAAGTGCATCTTAGAAATGAAGGCTTCAAGTAAGCTAGGTTTGAAAATATCTGCCACATTTTTTTCATAGTGGATAGAAAAATCAACATCCAACAAGACTGAAAATCGAAGATTTAGGAGCAAAGCATTAAGACCTGTGCCAGAACTATAATTTCTTTAAAAGAGAAAATGAATTAGCTGTCACATCCCAGATGGATGAACATAAGGCAAACTAATCTCTAGGCAGTGAACAAATCTTAAGGGAAGGCCCTCTCCCACCCTGTCCCATGCATCAGAAGAACCCTCTGTCCGGCTCTATACTCAGCAGGGCCTCACCTGCCCTCCACCTTTCCCCTCCTTTCAGTTTCATCACTTCTAAGCAGACTACAAAAAGGCATTGTAATGTATGGTCATTTATTAGCTTACACAGATTTCTAGCTCTCTTTAAATAATTTTATGACACATGCGCATAATTTTAAACATGTGTTGTGGATTTTTTTAATGTCAGCTACAGAGTAAGTTTTATTAGTACTGAATTAGGATAGTAATCATAATCATAACTGTAGCCATAATCATAATATATAGCTTCTTACTGTAATTTCTCTGATATAACCAGGCTTCATACTAACCTCTGGTTCCATTTTTAATGAACCTACTCTGTGTCAGATGTGGGGATAGGATAGTGAAAAGGTAACCTGTACTCTCATAGAGCTTATATTCTAGAGGAGGAGACAGGCAATATATGTAAATGGATAAAGAAAGATCTGGTGATAGAAGCTATAAAGGCAACAAAACTGGGTGATGCTGTTCAGCATAGAGAGCAATTGGATTGAGGGGAAGGGTACCTATTTTAGAATGAGTCATTTAGATTTCTCTGGGATGCAGAAATGAAGTGATTTCTGAATGAGGATGAGGAGATAGTCATGAGCTCATCTGGCTAAGGTGGGGCCAAGCAGAAAGATGATCATGAAGAAACCCTAGGGATGCTCTATGCTTAGTGTTTCCTCCGGGTAGTCAGGTGGCCACTGAGTGCCAAGAACACAGAAGAACCTGGTATGAGATTAAATCAGAGAGATAGGAAATCCACAGAAAAATTATCAGAGGCTTTATGTCTGAAATTTAAAATGTGGTGCAGCTACTTACTGATGGATTCTATGCTCATGTATGACATGGTCTAACTTTTCTTCTAGAATGTATGTGCAGAAAGGATTGCAAAGGGAGCCAAGCAAGGGAAGTGAGGGCAATTTGGAGGCTAGGTGATGAATACTGGAGACTTATACTGAGTTGAGGGCAGTAGTGAAAATGGATGAGGTGCCTCTTAGGGGGAGAGCTAATAAGACTTAATGACCAGTTTCATGTAGGAACTGAGGTGCCTCAAGACTTCAGAGATCCTTGTGTAATAACTGCCTTTAAGAAGAGCAGTAGATGTTTATGTGCTCAATCTTCTATGTACGTACATTCTGCATTTCTCTACCTAACCTTGGCCAAAAGCTAATTAATAAAGGTTAAAATTAATTTGCTTTTTCAAAGAATAAAACAAAGGAAAAGTGTGAACATTATAATTACATGAAAATCTTGTCAAGTTATGGTTAGAAGTTGTGTTTTGGTGTCTGGGCATCACCTCAAGGAAGATAAGAAGATATGGTTAGTAAAATACAGAGCAGGCTGTTTAAGTAAAGGGAACAATAATCTTGCATTTTCAAAATATAAAGTGGTAGGGTAATAAAGCTGGAGGATAGAATAATTATTTGTTCCTAGTAAGCACATTTATTCAAACCAATATCAAGAAGTCATCGATAAAACAGTACAAACATTGTTGTTTAACAGCAAAGGCTAACTAACAACAATAAGAAAGAGCACCCCATGAATTTCAACAATCGCGGATAAATACAAAACACTGAAGAAACATTTTTCTATACGAACATAGTGTTTTCAGGATCTCTCAAACAATGGTTTATATACAAAGAAGGAGGAAAGTGATAGTAATTTAAGTGTGGGATGGACACAGACCCCTGCAGGAGGGTAGTGTGGGGGACAGAGTGAATCGGGGAAAGAAAATCTCCCTCACAGATTCAATCCATTTCTTCACTCGGGAATCAAAGGGGGAATTGCTTAGAAAGCTGGTGTGAATCTCACTTGGGTCTTTGTTCTTAATATGTTGGTAAGATAATTACACTCAACTAGGTTGGACCACTTTCTCCTTAACTTTAAAAACTACTAAAGATATTAGTTGAGGAATTTTAATTAAAACTTCCATAGATAGATCCTAGAAAGCCTTGCCACTCTTTTGTCAAATGTTGATTATGGGATGGTGACAACAAAGAAGGGAAGAGAGATGAATATAGAACAGCAAAGAAGCACACAGGAACTACATTTTTTTTTGAAAAATGATGTTTCTAATAAATGGTTTATAAACTTTTATAAATTCTCCTTGCAATAGTATAAAATATCAAGGAGTATTGATTTTAGAGATGAATTTTTATACAACCGATCTTAGTATCTATAGATTTTGTCTTTTTTTTTTCTTGGGTGAACACAATGTCTCTAAACAATATGAAAGAGAAAACTATACCACCCCCTGTAACACACACAGACAACAGTTCTAGGCTGCATTTCCATATTTGAACATAAAATGAGCCATTTAATAGCTTTTACATTATGTTTGTGTGAGCTTAAGATTTAAACATTAATTTTTAGATAGTAAAATCTAAACATTATTATTCTAGAGATACTGCCATTTTTACTATGTGCCCTTCCATATCTATTTATAATTCCAAAAAAAATTTTTTTAAATGTTTTATTTATTTTTGAGAGAGAAAGAGAGAGCACGAGCGGGGGAGGAGCAGGGAGAGAGGGAGACACAGAATCTGAAACAGGCTCCAGGCTGTGAGCTGTCAGCACAGAGCCCAACACGGGTCTCGAACTCACAGACTGCGAGATCATGACCTGAGCCGAAGCTGGACGCTCAACCGACTGAGCCACCCAGGTTCCCCCCAAAAATATTTTAATAAGAAAATTAAATCGAATCACAACCATTTATAAAAATTACACAAAGGATTCAATGCTCATGTTTCAAGAATAAACTATGAACAGTTTTGTCATTACAAAGTCTACTTTACTAAATCTCAACTCTTATTCTCTTTTACCAAATAAATGAAAGACATATTGAACAGTGTCTGTAGCAACCATATTCTCATGCTTTCAAGAAACCAAGTACATCAATACATAATAACATGCCAAAGTAATAGAGTAATAAAAATGGTAGAAAAAAATATATCTATTCTGGGAAAGTTGGAATAAGAAGATAAGAGACTCTTCTGTTCAGTTTTTTGGGAAGGTACAAGGTAAATAAAATGCCCCTCAGTGCCTGGGATTAAAATCAAGAGAACAAATCATCTACATGCAAGAGACAAAAAGAAGTATACATCCTAAAATAAACTTAAATCCCATTACAAAAAGTCTTTATTGTATCTGCCTATTGTTATCACTCTTATTCTTTTATGTTCTTTTTTACACTCTTCATGAATTCTAACTTTGAGGTGAGAGAAAAATTATAGGAATAGTCAGCAGTTGCAACATAGAGAATTTGGAAAGTTTTCATTTGAAGAGAAAAATAGCAAGAAAAGATGTTTCGAGAATAAGTGATCGTCTCATTGCAGAGATAGTAGGCATTCACAGTAGACTTTTTGCCACCATTCGAGCTATTATCAGTGATGGTAAAGCTTCCTGGGATTTCTGTAAAGGGACACAGTTGAGATTTGTTCCTAGCAAAATGCAGTATGCTCTTTGAAAGGTAGGGGTCCTTCCAAAGGGGATTATATCTTGCCAAAAAGCTCATTTGTATGAGCTTTCCCTCCTCCTAGGCTCCCCAGCAACTCTCCCCTCCGTTTGGCACCATGCAGTAGCATCACATGACTTTTTGGACTGGCTGAGTTCATTGAACATAAAGCCTTGGCAGTGGCAGAAGCCAGGAAACATACACCAGTAAATGGATCTCATTTGAATCACTGTACATAGGGTTTACTTGATTTATCCCATATCGTACCAGGTTCCAACGTGGCAGCAAGACTCTGCACTTGGTTGCCATGTTCAACAAAAGCACTGAGGTTAAACTTTAGTTATACTGCCAATAAGCTGTTTTCCATAAATATCTTTTGCTTCAAAATTTTTTTTTGTCATTTTGTTCCTCTCTAAGGGTTCAGAGAAGAGGTTGGACAGGTTCAGCTTTGTTTAATGTTTAGAAACTATACAATAATATGGCTGTTTCTGTTTGAACCATAAGCTACCCTTTAATGGAATTTTACAACAGAGGCTAAAAATCATTACTCTGAATAAGTTAGTAGAATTTGTGCTCTTCTTCATGTCGTCTGAAGTTTTTGTGCCTCCACTCATCTTTCTTTAAACATAGTACCTCATACATTTTCTTTATTGGGTTAATATAGTTTAAAGTGCTTAAAACTGTGCTGAGAACATAACAGATACGCCAGAGCTGTTAATTTTTTTTTATTGTTTTAACTGCTCACGTGTTAGTTTACATGTTTAATATTTGTCTCACCCTTAGACCCTGATCTATTTGTAGTCACTTTCCCTGTTGATTTGTATTCCCAGTGCCTGGCAAATATGTTGCACTCAAATCATATTTGTCACCCTGTAGCAAATCATCATCATTGTCATCGTGAAAAATACTGCGCTATTATTGCTATGAATATGATGTTTTAATAGTAGTAACACTAAAAAATGAAGTATAAGAAACATAGTCCCCAGCCATTAGAATTCATACTTACTAAAGGTAGACCAGAAAGAGGAGGAACAAAGATGACAAATGTCTTAGGAGCTCTACCTCTTTGCAGATTGATCAGAGAGACAGAGGTAAGCAAATAATTGCAATATTATACTGTAGGTTCTAATTAAATGTCAGTAACTAAATTTCTTCTTCTGGAAGCAGCCACAAAAAGTTTCACAGGCTCTGATTTTTACTTTTGAGAAGCATAGAGATCAAAAATTAATCTTTATTAAAAATCTACTATACACCTGATACTGTAATCAATAATTTATAGCATTCATCCCTATTCTATGTCAGATAGAGGTTATTTTAAATGTTTGAAAATTGTTGCTAGAATCTTTTATTAAGTTCCTTGGTGCTTGAGTTAGTAAGTTCCTGAGCAAGGATTAAAACAAGGAAAGTTATGGGGCACCTGGGTGGCTCAGTCAGTTAAACAGCTGACTCTTGATATCTGCTCAGGTCATAGTACCATGGTTCTTGAGATTGAGCCCCATGTCAGGCTCTGTGCTGACAATGCAGGTATTTTATAAATGTGATTAAAGATAATAGACAGTTAACTTTAAGATTATTCTAAATAATATGGGTGAGCTTGATTCAATTAGTCAAAAGGTCTTAAAATCAGAGCTGAGGTTTCTCTGAAAAAGAAATTCCACATATAGATGACGTACAGCTGTGCCTAAGAGTTCTAGCCTGTCCTTCCTGATGGCCTGCACTGAAGTTTCAGACTTGCTTATCTAGCCCCCCAAATCACATAAGCCAATTTCTGATAATAAATCTCTTAGTATTTATCTCCTTTTGGTTCTATCTTCCAGGATGAACCTTGATTGACACAGATTTTGGTACCTGGAAGTATGATACTGCTGTAATAAATACCTTAAAATAAAAGTGGGCAACGAGAAGAAGCTAGAATTTTGAGAAACACAGTTTTGTTTTGTTTTGTTTTTAAAGTAGATTGCTCTGAACATACTATTAGTGGAAATATGTGTGAATAACTCTACTATTAGGGACTCCAAAGCAAATGAGGACCATAAAAGACAAAACCTAAATTACCTTAGCAAATACCTAAATTATGATGAACAAACTTTTAGTAGATATATGGTTGTTAAAAGTGGGTGGTGAGGGCTCAGGAGGATATAAGAAATATGATATTAGAAACTAAAGAAAGGGGACATTCTTGCTATGTAGTGCAGAAACCTTAGCAGAATTATATTCTGAATTTATGTAGAAAGGGGAATTTGGAAGCAATGGAATTCAACATTTAGTGCAGGAAACCTCCAAGCAAAGTGTTGAATTTGTGGCATGGTTTTTATTGCAGCTTATGCAAAAGGAAAGAAATAAATTGAGAAAGAGTTGTTAAACACAGAGAAACTAGGACTTGATGGTTTGGGAAAATATCAGCTTATCCAGAAACGCAAAAGACTCTGCAGTTAAGATATTCCCCATAAGAAAAGCAGACTCCAATGAAAAACATCAAGAGTCTGGCTATACCACTTTTAGCTAATACCTCAGGAAGATTTTAAAAAAGTCAGATTATTTAGTAACACAAATGTACTTTGACGAGAGCATATGAGATATATGACTCATACATTCCCTCAGTCAATGAGGCAGAAGCCAAAAACAGAGATGAGATTATCTAGGAAAGATCCAGGAAGTAGATTCTTATCTGCTGGAGTGAATCTCTAGGACATATACAGGAAACCCCTAAAGTTCTTGAGCATGTTATGCCAGGAGAAATACTGCTAGTTTGGACTGAAAGGCATGGAGAAAAAAACAAAATAAAAGAAGGCTTTTGATACCCCAAATTTTCCAGGAAGGAAACAGGCTGATAAAAATCACTCAGCAGTAAACATATGCTGTCATTTATAAAATAGGAAGGATGGCTCACAATGTGGAACCTCAAGGCAAGAGGGTGGAGCTTCAAGCTCAAGAATGTAGAGCCTGGAGTCCAGAGGATGGAAGTACTCCCCAGGCCTTGAAACCTAAGAGGGTGTGCCTCGCTGAATTTTGAAATTTACTGCTCAGTGACTCTTTTTTTTCTTTTCTTTTCTCCCATTATGAGAAGGAATGTCCATAACTGTTATCCCATGCCCATCCCACTGTCACATTTTGGGAGCAGAACTTGTTTTTAGGTTCAAAGGTCCACAAATAGGAATTTTATACCAAATACATTTATACCAACATGCATTATACTCATACTTAATTTAGATTATTTCAATGCTATTGGTTTGGGACTTTTATGCTGGTGACATTTATATGAGATTTTGGACTTTGAGTTGATATTATAATGGGTTGAGATATTGTGGACATTGGATAGGATGAATATATTTTATATGTAGGATGGATTTGAATCTTTAGGGTGCAAAAGATAAACTGTGAAAGGTGAAACAATAGCTTTCCAAATATGTTCACATCCTAATCTGTGGAAGCTATAAATGTGATACCTTATGTAGCAAAGTGGACTTTGTAGATGTAATTAAATGAAAAACCTGGAGATTAATAGATTATTTTGGATTATCTGGGTGGGCCCAATATAATCACATGAGTCCTTAAAAGTAGAAAAGACAGGAAGAAGAGAGACACAGGGAGATATGACTATGGAAGAGGTCAGAGTGATGTCATGTGAGAGATGTGAGAAGGATTCAACTCACATTTGCTAGCTTTGAAGACAGAAGAAGGGGTCTGTAAGTTAAAGAATGCAAGCAACCTTGTAGAACTTGAAAAAGTCAAGGAAATAGATCCTACCCAAAGAGTACAGGGAAAAATGCAGTTCTGCTTTAAAATCTTTATTTTATCCTGTTGAGACGGTGTTGGACCTTTGACCTAGAGAACTGTAAGATAATAAAGTTGTGTTGTTTAAATGTGGTGAGAGTCAATACTGATTTATGGCTCTTGGTCAGTAGTTTGATTTGGCTGAATAATCAGGTAGTTGGGTAGGAACACAATTTGAAAGTTGGTAACCTCTGGGCGAGAGGTATGTGAGTAGACTCTTTGAGCAAAGAATATGAAGATATGAGATATTTATGTCCCATGTGTATGCCCACAAGTGGATAACCTCAGCAAAGGAGGATTCTATTAAACAGTTGCTAAGGATGGCTCTGAAATGAATCTCTTTCCCCAGCCATTCTTCTAATTGTTGAATAGTTTTGTGAACAAAGTGGCTATGGTTGCAGGGATGGAGATTATGCATGGCTCAGTAACATAAACTTCTGCTCACCATTGTCGGCCTGGTTACAGCCACTATCAGGTGCTGAATGGCTTTTTGAAAACTCACTTACAGTGCCAGGTAGATGGTAATGCCTTGGGGTCTTGGAAAAGCTCCAGATGCTATATATGCTCTTAATCAGGCATCCAATATATGAGGCTCTTTATCATATAGGTAGGGTTCACTCTCAGGATAGAGGGAGAAGGGCACCACTTACTATTATCCATAGTGATCCACTGGCAAAAATGTTTGCTTCCTGTCCGCACAACTGTATGCTCTACTGGCCTAAAGGTCTTAATTCCAAAGGGAAAATTGCTTCTACCAGAAGACGTAACAATGATTCCATTGAACTGAGAATTGAAACTGTCAGCCAATTTGGGCTCCTCACACTTCTAAAGTATGGTGGCAAAGAGGTAGCTACTGTGCTGTCTAGTGTGCAAGATAAATTGGTTTGCTACTACACAGTGGAGTTAAGGAAGAGTATGTCTGGAATATAGGAGATTCATTATAGCATCTTTTAGTATCACCATATCCTGTGATTACAGTTAATGAAAAACTATGATGACCCAATTCAGGAAGGACCACTAAAGTTTCAAACCCTTCAAGAAGGAAAATTTAAGGGAATGCCACCAAATGAAAGCTGTGGGAAAAGGAAATATGGAATGGGTAATGGAAGAAGGCAATTAAACATGCTACCTTTGACCATGTGATCACTATAGAAACAAAGATTATAATCATTGTTTTTCTTCCTTATTTTGTAATGAATATTTGTATATATATATAATAACCAATCTTTTTATTCCTTCTATTATACCTTTATCATATAATATAAAATGTATTCACAATACATAACATAACAATAGTTAACTTTATATCACAGTATTGAAGCTACAGGATATTAAAGAAAGAGAGTGAACATCACCCAAAAACTTTTCATCCTCTTAAAGAAAATGGTTAGTTTGGTTTCCATTGTACCCAAAATAGTTGTATTATGTTCAGTAGAAATATGACTTTGTTGTTGCTTTTATTTGGAGATTAAATAAGATTTAAAATGTGTTCCAGAGAGATAGATGGTTCGACAAGGGGTGGACTGTGATGGTCTTTTTCATGTGTCCACTTGGCTAGTCTACTGTCCCTAGTTATTCAGTCAAATGCTAGTTTAAGTATTGCAGTGAAGGTATGTTATAAATCTGTGGAAAGACCATAGTCAGTCAAAAGCAGACATTCTGGAAAGATTAAGTAAAGCTGCAAAGCTGGGTATTTTCTGTAAATGGGGAAATTATATGGGATATTTGAAATGCAATTTAAAGGCAGTGCTGAAAGGCAAGCTGTAGTGCTTTGAGGGACTCCATTCAACCCTGAGTTAGCACTTCTTGAGTAAATGCAATGTCCATTTGAATAAGGGAAAAAAGAATGGCTAATGCATATTATAGGATGTAATGATTGGCATGACAAAAAAATTGGTTTAGGTCAGAGAAGGAGGATTGGCATGGATAAATCAGAAGGAGGTTTGGGATGTGAGGATAGTAGATGCATGGAATTAAAAGCAAGATTTTTCTTGGAATTGATTTTCATATAGAGGATAAAGAAAAAGTACTGAAGAATAGAGTACTGAGTAATAAGTAATAGAAAACATTGTGTTGGCTAGATTGAAAACCCGTATATAGAATAATAGTACCAGCAATGTGGCAATTAAAGAAAATGGCATTGAAATGGTGTCTGTGACATAACCAAGACCTCTATGAAGAGCTGTGAACTCTCATCGCCCTTAAAGAACCTGTATCTTGTCATTTTATTGCTGCAACCAAACAAACCACCACCACCACCACCCAAAACAGCAAAAAACAACACCAACACTAACCTCATCTTGTTATCTTAAAAATGAGGGAAGAGTCCCAGAGTGGGTGCCATTGTTAGTATTACAGAATTAGTTCAAAGTAGCAGAACTAATAGAATCTGTACTTGTTTGTTTTCTATTTGTTTCAGTGTCAGGGCGATTCCCCACATTCCTAGTTTGACATGTATCATGGTATATAGTGGTTAACAACACTGGCTCTCAATCCTGACGGCCTGGCTTCAAATCCTGAATCTGACACTAATAAGTTGTGTGCCATTGGTCAAATTGGACCTTGGGCTTCCGCATCTCTAAAATGAGAATGACAACAACTATGTCAATTTCACAGGCATGTTATAGGGTATAAATGAGTCTGTTTATTTGAAGTGTTTACACTAGTGCCAGACACATAGTAAGAGCTAAGTAGATATTAGCTATTATTATTATATAAACTGTGCTATAAAATTACCATAGATAAAGTTTGGATTTTTAAGTTGCAAAAGATATGGAGCACCTAGTGATGAATTCAAAAGTACTCTCCTAATCCCTGAAGAGCTAATGTCAGTAAAGATAGATAAATAAGAGGAGGAAGAAAAGAGCACCACAAAGGCTCTCTTCATTACATTGAATTAGAGACTGTGTAGAGCTTCCATTTAGAAAGTCAAGTACAACGGGTTTTTTTTAATTAATAATAAACTGAGACATTAAAAAGCTACCAAGCGAAAGGATTTGGTCAGCAGAAGTCGAAGGTGGAGTCACTTAAAATTGCATCTTTCATGACAGTTGAGTTGAGGAAAAATACAAATTACATCCTAGGAGTTCTTCCCATGATGGGGATGGTTATGGGGGGAATTCCCAAGTGGAAACTCAGGTTAAGTGGTCAGAAAGGGAGAGTAGCAAAACACAGCTCTATCTCTTTGGGTAGCTGGAGGAATACTTAATAAGCTCATGAGCTGCTGATAGATTGAAAGCATCACAGCAGGAGAACAGTTTTGGCCCCACGATGTAGAAAGAAGCAGGGACTAGGAGCTGTAGCATAATATTCAACTACTCAAATGAAGAGTCATTAGACTTAAATAGACCAATATGGACCAGTGGAACTAAGAGAAACCTCTCAGTGACATCACTGACTTTTCGAGAGCAACTTAAAGGTACTTAAAATGCTAAGCTCTGTGACAGAACCTTTCTCTGGATACAATCCCGTGGAAATGGCTTTTTGAATGGGTGGAGCAATTGGCCAACCCCAACTGAACAAGACTCCATATGTTTTTGGTATATGAGTTGCATCAGTGAATCACAAAATGCAGTTAAGGAATTAACCGTTTATAGTGCAGGTACTAAGAATTTTTGTATCTGGCTACATAACATATTTCCTTTCCACAGGAGGTAGTTATGACAAATTAGAAGTCTGAAAATTTTCTGATGGTGTAAAGGCCCAGCTGTCACTGGGGAGATAGTGATCAGATTTCATAGCTGCGTGGTCCCGTGGCGCCACGGAGCGCTCCATATGGCCACCCAAATGTTCCAGCTAAATCCACTGAAAATTTCCAGTCTGACTTTTACTTGTAAAAAATAAAACTCTTCTTGTATGAATTTATCATTATGTGCCTACCAAGAGAAAACGTCTTGTTAACTGGTTACATTTTAAAAAATGGGAAAAAAATTCTCCTTTTAAGAACAACTTGGTACAGCTGTTATGCCGTCCTCATGATAAACGGATAATGATGCACTCCTGGGAACTCCACAGAATTTATATCAATTGTAATATAACCTAAGAAAGGTGGACTTTTTAATGGATGTGTAGTGAATAATTAAAATATGTAGAAATGCCTGCTTCTGTGATAAAACACAATTTTATAAACCACTGTTCTCTCATTCCCCCAGAAAATCACCTCTGCTAAATTGTTAATGTAATTACTAAGTGCTGGGACACTTGTATGCATGTCAAAGATGTCAGCTTAACTCTTACCCAATAACAAATGACAAATGCATAATTTATTAAGTCTTAAATGGCTATGTCCTTGGATATATTCCATATAAGTAATTTGCTTAGAAACACATCTGGCTTCTGAAGGTAACAACTGTTTTCAAGAAGTCCAGTTCTATGTTTTAAAGTTAAAGAAGAAGACAGTAATCTTATTTGTTGTATTTCTGTACCGAATCGAGACATGTTTTAAGTTATGTAATTCTGTTTTGGGTTTGATGGTATAATAATATAACAAAAATTTTTCGCTAAAATTTCTAAATATTAAAAATATAATCAATGAGTCAAATATTACTTCATAAGTAACTGTTTCATTTTTACCAAAAACATCTGATGTACCCAATTTTCACTGTAGACATCAGACCCTACTAGGTTTAATATTTGTTTTTAGTGAAATGTAAATGCAAGTTTTTGGTGTACGTTATTAAAAATATAAAATTGAAATATTAATAAGGGAGCTTAAATATTTAATATTTTAATTAGAATTATTTTGCTATTAATTCCCAATCATATATAGGCTGCATAGCTATTAGCATTTCTTGTGGTGGTTCTAAGTTCATACAAACATATGGAAAAATTATATCTCACTAATGATTTTATGTCTTACGTTTCTCTGATAGAAGCAAAATTTGATATTTGAAATACACTTTGAATTTTATTCCACTGGTGTACAAAGAAAGGCATTGTGGAGAAAATACATTCTCAAAACCCTATAATAAACAGCCAGGCACCTTTAACTTTACATTTCACCTTGCAGCACACACAAAATGTTTAATTATTTGAGGATTAATGGAGGTAGTTTATAATTAAGCTGAAGTATGAACTGATGTCATCATCTCAGTATGATGATATACATTTTTATGCCAAAGCACCTGTTGTTTTGGAAGGAAGCAGCTGATATCATTATCTGCGCAGCCAGACAGCCCTGTTTCCTGCTGCTTAAAAAATTATCCTAAGGGTTACCTAAGTTGGAGTAATTCAGCATTTACGTTTGCATACCCAGAAGAGGACAGAATGGAGAAAATGACTCCTGCAATCAAAGAGAAAGCAAAAGGCACACTGGGAAAGAGGAAGAAGAGGGAGGGAAGGGAGAGAGTTTCAGCTTATGTGGCCAAAGGAGACTGCCACTCACCCTGAAGATGGCCTTCTTAATCGTTCTGAGAGCATGTGGAGTTTGCAAAAAAACATGAACAATGGAAGCCCCTAATTAATTTTATTAATGTAGATAGAATGTTGCTACATTGTTAGGAGGTAGAGAGGAAAGGATATACAGCTTTAATACAGAATATAATATTTCTAATACTAATGTTTCTAAATACTAACATAAGTATCTCTATTTGCATATTTAAATGTACAGAATCAATTAACTATTGACAAGATTCACGTGAACCAAATTCTCATTTTCTCTTGTCTATTAGATGTTTTGTGCCTCAACGACTTTTTGGTTTACTGGCTGGTTGGTTGGCCTTTTGTTATGCATTCATTGATTAGGGATGAAGCTGAAGGCCTATGCAATATAAACACAATCTGCTATGGAAACATATCAGTCAACAGTGCTCACTTGCCCCATCATTGGCCTCATCTCATGGTTTGAAATTATGAAGAAGTCACCAAATTTCCCAGCATGAGACAATTCTACAGTCTTCCACACTGACGAAATGATACTTTGAATATAATCTCGACTGTGTATATTGCTCCAATACTCTTCTATAAAAAATTACTCCCTACCTAGCATTCCCTTTTATCCAACAGACGTTCTTCCCATCTTAGTTATTTCTCATTGGGACTCACAGCCTTAATCGATTCTGCCCACCTGACACATTTTCTTCTGTAGTATCTTTTTTTTTCCTCTCCGCAATCTACCTGTCATAATACCTACAGGCACTAGTTATTATTTCCCCAATATCATTTCTATTGTGTATTTAGCTATAGTTCATTCGTATAAAAATTTCACGAGGTAGGTCTTATTATTAAGATTGGAGATGAGGAAACTGAACTTTATAAAGTAGCTTGCCCATGGTACACTTAGTAAATGGTGGAACTGATACTCAATCTCAGTCTGCCATATTCCAACTGCATGGTCTTATTTTCTACATCATTGCCTTTCAGTTTAACTTTTCCTCATGTGCTCTTTCCATTTCCTTTCTTAACTGAACCTGATATGTCTCTGAGGACAGTTTCTTACAAACTTTGTGTTAGGATATACTCACTGTTCTCCCTTGTTGTGTATTAGTTGGGGTAATTACCTCTAGCTGCCTAACAGTGTGTGTGTCTGTGTGCAGGTGCTAGAGTCCTCAGTCCTGGAAGTGATTATGAGGGTATCATTGATATTTATCAGTATTTATTACTTCTTCCCATTACTCATTCCATGTCACCTTGCTCTCAGATCAGTCGCGTAGGATTCTTTATATCAAAAAGAGTCCCAAACCTTAATTCCAGAAGGGTCTGAATCCTTAATGTTTTGTCTTTATTGGAATGGTCCTTATTGGCATCCAGGAAAGAAATGAGGTCTAGGGAATCTTTCAAGTCCAAATGTACTATTTTCTGCTCTTATTTTTAGAAGAAAGCCCTTTTTTTCATAACTTGGAACACTCACCCCTACAAATACTATCATCGTTCACTGCGTTTACTGTCACCTCTTTCAGTCCTGCCTCTGAAAAGAATCAGGTGGTAGTTTTAACTTCCAGTTTAATGGGCCTATTGCTGTGTCCCATAGCAGACACTTGGACAAGGTTGCATGAACTGAAAGAAAGATGTCTGTGTGATGAGTTATTATGTGTAATAGTGAGGGAGACCCTTCTAACTTCTATTTCTTGGGTTCAGGACCTGTGAATGCTGGCTATGAGAGAAATAGCATCACATAACTGTGTCTGATTCAAGGCATATACTACATGCTGTAAGAGAGCATCTCAACTTCTCCTGGTCTTCTGTCAAATATCATAAATGTCTTTGGTAGGCTATCCACCTTTCTTTCAGGCCTGCTGCTTCTGAGTGATGAGGTTTGTGATTAGGTCAGAGAAGTCCCTGGGTGTGAGCCCACCATTGCATTTCCCTTGCCGCAAAATATCTTCCTTGGTAAGAAGCAGTGTTATGTGAGATAACATCATGATGTGTAGGGAAATCTCTAAGTCCATAAAGGTCAGTACTGACAGAAGCAGGGTGGGTATGGAAGGCAAATTGATATCAAGGGTCAGTGTTTAATTCAGCAATCTCACTTCTAAGTGTTATCCAAAAGAATTGAAATCAGGATCTCAGGACCTCAAGGACATTATGGGAAAAAAAGGAACAGATGACTATATCAGAGAGGAAAAAATTACTTTCACAATGGAAGAGGTATAATGTCATCCACCTGCAACTCATGGACCAACCAATACCTCTAGAGAATGATGCTATATTGAACATTCACTATTGGCGTCTGTAGTTCAGAGATTGGACACTTACCGGAGACAATAAGGAGGTCAACGCTAATGAGGAAAAGTCCATGTGGCTGAGATCATACATAGCCTACATCCCTGTTGATATGGCCATATTTTTATCATTTAAAAAACAACAACAACAACAAGCAAATGGACTCAGGATGGATACAAGAGTAGGCTGTTAGTCCCGTGGTGGAACACCTTGCCTACATGATCAGTGAGATCCTCCTCTGCGGTAGATGCCCTTGGGTGGACACACATGGGACCTACATGCCTATCTGGCAGTTTGTTCACGTAACTCCTCTGGACCTGCTTGCTATCAATCTTCCAATGTTGCTCTTTGCAAGTCCCCGGTCAGCGAGGATAAATATTAATCATTGTCATGAAGGAAAATGCAACATCACCTCAAGCCATCTCTCTCATTCCACAAAAGGTAATGAACAACCCAACAGACGGTCTAAAGTCTTAGCTACGAGAGGGTTGACCATCCTCCAGGATCACCCCGGACTGAAACCGCAATGTGGCAGCAGTTCATGTACAGGCGACTCCAGCGTGTTGTACGAATTCTGTGTAAACTGAGACTAACAATTTCTTCCTCCAACGACTGATCACAGAAAGCCCACATGAGACTATGGTGTTAGATTAATAGAGGAACGGCAATGCAGCAGAAGTAGGTGTCATGCAAGTGAGTCACCTTTTCATGCTGTTTACCTGTGCCATCAGGATCCGTTCAAGCCAACTTTATATGCCAGTTCCATTTTATGATGTGCTGCTGCTGAACATGTCCGACTTAAATACAAGCCATGTTGCGGGCACCCGGGGGGCTCAGTCGGGTAAGCGTCTGACTTCGGCTCAGGTCATGATCTCACAGTTCGTGGGTTCGAGCCCTGCGTCTGGCTCTGTGCTGACAGCTCAGAGCCTGAGCCCGCTTCGGATTCTGTCTCTCTCTCTCTCTCTCTCTCTCTCTCTCTCCCCGCCCCTCCCCCACTCATGCTCTGCCTCTCGCTCTCAAAAATAAATACACATGTAAAAAAAGTTACAAAAAGAAGACACATTTCAAGTTTGTATATTCCAGTTTATAATTCTACAGAGTTTACCATTGGATTTGGGGCCTGATCTTCTATCATGTCTTTTCTGCTTCTACAGAAGATTAGATATAATTTTAAGGTTTCCATAACATCTCTTCGGTTTTCTAACCTTGACATGAAAAAAGAACTCAAAGCTCTCAGTCTGTAATTTTCTTTCTGGAAGTTCATCAAAGCTGTCAAAGGCAGCCATTCCAAAGGACAGCGCTTGAAATCATTACTGCTGTAATGGTATGATAGTAACAGTTGCTACTTGTTTTCCCAAAGCCTTGCCTTTGACTGGCATTTACTTCCAGGAAATCACGGGCTCACTTAAGTAATTTAAGTCACTGCATGCCAGGTATTAGTAGTATCCTATTTTCCCACCTGCAAGGAAGTCATTGTTATATTCACACTCAAACAGAGAAGGAATCCAACCCTGCAAACCCGTCTTGAAAAGCCTGACACTGGGAATAACTACTAATAACAGGAAGTTTGTCAGTCAAGGGATAATCGGGAAAATAAAACCATTCAGAGTCATAAGGAGAGAGAATTTAATGTAGTAAAATGGTTACAAAGGTGACAGAAGAGGCTGAGAATCAAATCATGGAGGAGCGGGGCAATCCAGAGGTAAACAAGAGGCAGAACTGCTACCTAACCTTGGCTGAAGTGGCAGAGAGATCAGGAGGTATTACTGGAATCCAGGGGCCCAGGAAAATGAGAAGAATCTGAATTAGGAGGCTCTGGAGCCCAACTAAGAGACAGGACACCTGCGTCTCTGCCATCTGAAGCAACGTCAGAGGGCAATAGCACTGTAACATCTGCTTCCCACCTCCCTTGTAATCTTTGACAGAACCTCCCAATAGCCAAACCCCAATGGAAAAGAGCTGGTCCAGGAGACTGGGAAATGCAGCCAGCAGAGATCAGCCCATTTGTGATTCTGTAGAGCAGGAAAAGGGCAGGTAATATATGTGAGGGCAAATAGACACGGAGCCAAAGCAAATCATTTTTTTTTTTTTTTTAGATACAGTTAAACTCTGAGATCAACATGTAAGGCCAAAATCCGGTAGGGTAAAAAATTATCTTAAAAATGCCTTAAGTTGTCCATAAAGCAGAGAAAAAGGCTTTCAACCACAAGAGGCATCTCATCTCGGAGATATAATCATACCATAAGGGTTTGCAGGAGAACAGAGACCAAAGAAAATCACCTTTCTGTGTCCTTTTCTCTACACACTGGGCCATATGTACATTAAATGGAATAGTAGAGACAAGTTGAAGTGGAGAAAGTTAAATATGCGTATGCTCTGACTCCGCTATTCTTTACACAATTTTATTAGTAAGACTTAGAATCAATAATAAAAGCCCTGAAATAAAAATTGTTCAGCCCACCCAATATGCACCAAATATGCGAGGCCAAAGATATGGATATAGTTGTTCAGCCAGGAGAGCTTCAGGAGAAAGGATAGACATGTTAATTTTACCCAGTGAGAAAACTGTAATCTTCAAAATAGAGGGAGCAAGGCAGGGATGCACTTGACTCTGGCTCTCAAATGGAGGTTATCTCTCTAGTTGATCTCTTGGTTGACAGGGGGAGGAAATTAGATCTGAGAGAGAAGTTTCTTCCAATTCGGTAAAACACCAGGATCACAAACTTCTTAGGGTTGAATCCTATCTTATAAGATATAACACAAATGGGAGAAAGCTATTAGGATTAGTCAATAGTTGCCCTCCAACTTGGACAGCATGAGCATAGGAGCACCAAGGGTGCCAAGAAGAGCATTAATGGAACAGTGAGAATGATCACTGGGCCTGGTAAAACAACAACCTTCCCTAGCCAGAGATTTTGGTGCCTAGGAAAGCAGCAGCAGTAAGAATTCCACAAAAGATACGGAAAGGTTAAGTATATTGCAGAGTGTTAGGGTGCTGTGTTTTAAAGCCGAGGACCACAGTGGGGCCTGGGTGGCTCAATTAATTGAGTGTCCAACTTCGGCTCAGGTCATGATCTCACTGCTGGTGGAGTTTGAGCCCCACGTCAGGCTGTGAGCTGTCAGAGCCTGCTTCGCATTCTGTGTCTCCTTCTCTGTCTTCCCCTCCCCCACTGGCACTCTGTCTCTCTCAAAAATAAACATTAAATAAATATATAAACAAAAAAACATTTAAAATTTTAAATAAATAAATAAATAAAGGTGAGGACCACAGACTCTAGGAAAAAGCTTGCATTTTTACTAGTATTGCTTCATATGTATTCATGTACTAGTCTAACTTTTCCATGGGTTAGAAATCTTACCCCCATCCCCCCAAACAAGTCAACTAGTGAAAAAAAATAGATAATAAATATTGCAATATATGTTTAGGAAAAACAAACAACAAAAAACAGTGATTCCTAACTCCCTACTGTACGCCCAGTGATTCAGATTTAATTGGTGTGGGATGAGATCGGGATCAATGTAGGTTAAAGGCTCTCAAGCAGGTTTGAAAACTGTTAAATCTGGCGATTAATTATGTGCCAGTAACTATTAGGCCATACTCCCTGTGCTCCTGTTTTGTCCTACTGTTCTGTAGTTCTAACTGATGGATATCTTCATCTCTAGACCTGTCTTGCCCTTGCAATGTCTTAAGACGTAGTTAACGTCTTTCTCTACCATCTTCATTTCTTCCAAATAGTTTATATTAATTGTTTTTTTTTCTGTTTTTACTGGTGAAACCTACATTCTCCCAAGTCTCTAAGCTAAAGTGCAGTGAGTCATTTTTTCCCTGCCTTCCTATCAAACCAGAATCAATATTGGCAGCTCCTCCTTCCCACTCCCATCTTCATGACCATCATGAAAGACCTCACTGTCTCTCTCACTGTATCATTACAAGAGCCTCATGATGGTCTCTTACTTTTCTTACATACCCTTCTCCAATCAATCCTATGGATTGCAACCAAAGCTTCGAAAACCACACGTCAAAAAAAAAAAAAAACAACTTTTAAGTATCCTCATTAAAATGGAATATTATTAAGCCACTAAATGAAATAAAAATTTCCTGAGTTTGAAAATTCTCCATCATTTTCTCATGGCTTAAAACTCCAGGCCTATGCCACATAATACCATATGCCTACCTTATTTTTGAGTGAAAATTCAGACCTGCCTTTTCATGATCCATTCCCATATTAGAATTGTTCCCTGCACATTAATGCCCTCATCAACAACTTCTTCTTCAAGGACAAGCACACACCTTCCTATAAAAAGCCCCTATTATTCCCTTTTAATAAATCCCCAAAGGTGTTTATTTATAATCAAACCCGCTTTCTCACCTCTAATATTGGGAAACGGAGGTCTTCCATAAGGGGAATCCCTAGGTAGATTCTACATCCTTTCTTGTATCTCTATTTCTACTTTCACACACTCAGTTCTGCTCAGGGAAGTGGCAGGTTACTTTACTTACTGACAGTTCCTAAGTTGATCTTTATTTTACAGACTTCCTTATCTCATCTTTCTAATACCGACAAGGTATTAACTTGGAGAAAAGTACCAAAATGAACCTTCAGTTTTGTAAGTTCCCAGACAGCTACATGTTCCCAGTACATGTTCCTGCATGTACTTCATGTGGTCTGATAGCTTTGTAAAACGTTTACCTCTCTTATAGTCATTTTCTATCTTTCATTATAATTGTGCAATATTTCCCTCCATTATGCTCTTATCTTATTAAGGATTGGAAATGTCTTACCCATTTCTTTAACCTTTGCAATACTTAGAAGTTTGCATGCACCTGTCAGAATGGCTAACATTAACAATTCAGGCAACAACAGATGTTGGCTAGGATGCGGAGAAAGAGGATCTCTTTTGCCCTGCTGGTGGGAATGCAAACTGGTGCAGCCACTCTGGGAAACAGCATGGAGGTTCCTCAAAAAACTAATAGAACTACCCTACGACCCAGCAATTGCACTACTAGGCATTTATCCAAGGGATACAGGTATGCTGTTTCAAAGGGACAAGCACACCCCAGTGTTTATAGCAGCACTATCAACAATAGCCGAAGTAAGGAAAGAGCCCAAATGTCTATCCATGGATGGCTGGATAAAGAAGATGTGGTATATATATATACAAGGGAGTATTACTTGGCATTCAAAAAGAATGAAATCTTGCCATTTGCAACTATGTGGATGGAACTGGAGGGGATTATGCTAAGTGAAATAGTCAGAGGAAGACAAGTATCACATGACTTCACTCATATGAGGACGTTAAGAGACAAAACAGATGAACATAAGGGAAAGGAAACAAAAATAATATAAAAAACAGGGAGGGGGACAAAATGTAAGAGACTCATAAATATGGAGAACAGACAGAGAGTTACTGGAGGGGTTGTGGGAGGGGGAATGGGCTAAATGGGTAAGGGGCACTAAGGAATCTACTCCTGAAATCATTGTTGCACTATATGCTAAGTAACTTGGATATAAATTTAAAAAAATAAACTAAATTTTTAAAAGAGGAAAAAAATAAAATAAAATAGTGCATAGTAAAAAAAAAAAAGAAGTTTGCATACATTTGTTGTTTGGTAAATGTATAGTGACCTGAACTGAACAAGTGTTTTTACTGTTCTATACAAATCATTTTACTGTGCTCTAAAAAAAATGACAGATGATTATAATTGTTTCTATTATTATTTTTCACAAAAAAGTAAAGTATTTTCATTTGAAATTATATTTGGTGGGTCACTGCTGAATTCTGTACCAATAAATTCTGGACCATGGGAAGAATAAGAATGGTAGAAATTGCTGGGAAGGCAAAAGAAGAGGTTTGTAGAAACTGACTAGTAAATGAGAAATAATGCTCCTTTTTATTAGATTAAACCAGCTTAAAATTGATATTTATTAAAATTTAAATTGATGAATGCTCCAAAACAGAACAGAGAAAGCTATAATTCCATCTTGCAATTCTAATGACAGTGAAGAACTAAATAAAATGTTCTCTGTCATTTTTTATACCACATAACCTTTGGATGATATTACAGTCTCATACCAAAGTGCATTTGTAAAAGAATATCCCTGCCCATATTAAATGCACTATATGGAAAAACATTACTTGTAATGAATATCTGTATAACATAATTATGTCAACACCTGCTAAGTACAAATGTGTTATTGTGTTTCAATCCCTAGTGCTGTGATTGTTTAGAATGTAAAGGAAAAGGAGAAAGAGAAGGGTTCTATTGTTTTATCTCACAGGAAAAAAGATATGTAATTCTCTATAAGGTTTTGAGGCCATGAAATTATTCTTAGCATTTAACACTTACACTCAAAATAAGAACTATGTATCTTCTTCATCTTCCTGCCATATTTATTATTTCATTGAACAGGATGTCAAAAAAATAAAAAAAAAAATTATACAGAACCCAAAATACAAAGTATAAAGGTGCAAAACAGGGGGCAAAAAAGAAGATGTCATCTGAAAATGAAAGAAGAGATAGGCCAAAGAGGACATCAATGATTAAAAATATCTTTACCTCAATCACATCTCATGATGTGAAAGAGAGTTTTAAAAAGAAACACAAATCTCTATTGTAGAAGTGAACAGAAGTAAAATTATTTTATCCAAATTTATCAAAGGAAGTAGGATATCTAGGATAAAAGGAATTTTAACAGAAAGCAGGCAGAAATTCTTAAAATTCTTCCAAAAATGAGTTACTATTTATATTATGTAAATAAAATGTCAGAATATATTTGTGTTAAATATGTACATATTTATGGGCCTACATCAACTTGGATATATTTATTACTTCATCGGTTCTCCTTGGAAGATTTTTTTCCGATGGGGTTTATAGATATTTATTTTAAAATAATAATTTGTGAATCATGTAGTATTTCCTTCATAAGTAGAAAGTATGTTTTGATAGTTGCAGATAAATATTTTTATGCTTAATGCAAATAACACAATTTCTTTTATTTTTCTTTTGTTACTTAGACAAGCTTTGTTTTTAAAGACAACATTTTTTTCATTGCATCTTTCAAATCACTATTCCTTTATGTTATAAAGTTTTGATATTGTAGAGGATTCCTTAAAAAAATATTTTCCTAGGGGCGCCTGGGTGGCTCAGTCAGTTGAGCGTCTGACTTTGGCTCAGGTCATGATCTCACAGTTCGTGAGTTAGAGTCCCATGTCGGGCCCTGTGCTGACACCTCAGAGCCTGGAGCCTGCTTCAGATTCTGTATCTCCCTCTCTCTGTGCCCCTCCCCTACTCACGCTCTGTCTCTTTGTCTCTCTCTCTATCTCAAAAAATAAACATTAAAAAAATTTTTTTTAATTTTTTCCTAAATAATTTCCATCATCTTTTCCTCCACTTTCCCCCTAAATTTTAATTAGGCCCTGTTTGTACACATATATCAAATAAAATTTCCCTTTGAATCTCCTTTAAGGGTGCCTGGGTGGCTCAGTCGTCTGACTTCAGCTCAGATCAGGATCTCGAGGTTCGTTGAGTTTGAGCCTCACATTGGGCTTTGTGCTGACAGCTCAGAGCCTGGAGTCTTCTTCAGATTCTGTCTCACTCTCTCTCTTTCCCTCCCCAGTTCTCTCTCTCTTTCTCTCTCAAAAAAAATCAATAAACATTTTTAAAAAATTGCATTTAATCTCTTCCAAAGACTCTAATTTTGTCTTATTCAACATCCCACCATCAATCCAAAAATGTATTTCTGACTCCAGTCTCATTAAGTTTCTTAAAGCATCCGTTTTAAATTCTGGGCTGTCTACAAAGTAAGTTAATAGATGTTGAGAGGTAGCTTACATATTTATAAGCACATGCACTCCAAAGTCAGTCATTTCATTCATTCATATCCTTATATCCTGCTAGTCAATAATCCTCTTAGCTCTACTGTGAAAATATATCTAAACATTTTTAAATGTTTATTTATTTTTTGAGAGAGAGAGAGAGGGAGAGAGAGAGAGAGAGAGAGAGAGAGTGAGTGAGTTAGTGGGGGGGAGGGACAGAGAGAGAGGGAGACACAGAATCCAAAGCAGCCTCCAAATTCTGAGCTGTCAGCACAGATCTCGATATGGGGCTGAAACTCATGAACCATGAGATCATGACCTGAGCCTAAGTGGGACGCTCAACCTACTGAGTCACCCAGGCACCCCTAGAGAGAGTGCATAGGGTAGGGGGAAAGTATATCTAGACTCCAACTATTTCTTACAATCTTTACCATGACCTCCCAATGTTGTATGATTTTTCACTTTAATACCCTTGATTCATTGTCTCACTGCTTCAAAGAATAAAGAGGTGAACACAAAATAAAATGAGCAGCAGGCAAAAGTTTATCAGAGAATAAGATCAGAAAGGAAGAATAGTATGAAAGCTCTCTTTGCAGGGAGGGGGAATTCAAAAGTGAATACCCCCGACTATAGGCAAGGGTCTTTGTTTTATAAGGTTTGGGGCTGTTCCTCCCTTTTCCCCTCTTTGTTGGCCTGATAACTGCAGGTACTAAGTTATTGACTTTCTGTTGGAAACATAAAGGAGGAGTAGGTAGCGTTTGCTACTTTCTTAAGAAAAACTTTACATTTGAGGGAGTTTCTTTCATGGTCAGGCCTGATGCAGTTTCCCTCATGGTCAGACATTCCCAGCACTGTTTTAAAATATGTGTGTGTTTTTTTCTACATTCAGGGACCTTAAGTCCTAACCTTTCTCTCTCTACTTACTTAACAATATTTTTCTGTATCATACCAGTACATAATTTCTCACCTACATTTTCATCAGAGTCTTTTAACTGGTTTCTCTCTTCTGGCCTTGACACCCCCCCATGTCTGCTGCCCCCACTTTTGCGTCCTATGACCAACGTACTGTGGAAATTCTCTCCATTCCTCCCATTTCACTTGGGATGAAAGTCAAAGCCCTTAGTGATGCCTAAGCACTGTGCATGATCTGACCCCCATGGCCTCTCAGACCTCATTCCTTACCTATCTGACCCGTCGCTTCTTCTACTTTAGCTACACTGGATTTCCTGCTCTTCCAGTAGCACACCAGACCTGCTTCCCCCTCAACATTTCTGTATCTTATAGAAATCAAAGTGTTTTTTTTCTTTTGTCTTAATGCTTATTTATTTATTTTTGAGACAGAAAGAGAGAGAGGGAGAGAGTGTCAGCAGAGGAGGGGTAGAGAGAGAGGGGGGACAGAGAATCCCAAGCAGACCCCATGCTGCCAGCACAGAGCCCAACGAGGGGCTCGAACTCACGAACCGTGAGATCACGACCTGAGGAGAAATCAAGAGTCGGATGCCTAACCTACTGAGCCACCCAGGTGCCCCCAAAGTGTTTTCTATTCATCAGATTCAGTAGGACATCATAAGTGTCACTACAGTCTGCTTTGTCTCACATTTGTTCAAATCTGTATTGAGCTCCTGCTTTGCAAACTCCTCTGGAAACTTATAAAATACAAATATTAAAACAAAAAATCACTTTCACAAAGGAGCAGTCTAGTGGAAGTCATAAATGCCCTAATGGGGATAAGCACAGGGAGCTATCAACCCAGAAGAAGATGTACCAGTACATGTTGTAGATACTCAAGCTTCCCAGAAGGGCTCAGCCTTGAAGGAGTGGCAAGGGTTACAAAAGCTAAGAAGAAATTCAGGAAGGGAATTTTAGGCAGAAGGCATAGGCAAAAAATTAGTAGAGGATGTAATTTATTTGGAGAACTCCAAGTTAAGTTCCTCTTCAATTTACAAATGACAAATGATAAACTTGGACAAGAGGTAAGGAGAGAAAACAGGGAGTTGTATACCTATACATTTTTCTATGACACGCTGTACTAAGTTCTGAAGAAACACTGTAGTGACCAAAATTTTACAGATTTGCTCATGTTGTTTACAATATAGTGGGAGATAGCATGTGATTTGAAGGGGAAATTCCAAAGTGTTATGAGAGTACCCCGAAGTAGGCATGTAAGTCAAACTGGGAAAATTAATGGACACTTTTCCAAAAGATTAACAACAAAGGAGAAATCTGAAGTCTACCTAGGCATTAGCTAGTGTCGTAGGCTGAAATGCGTCCCATTAAATTCAGATGGGTATGGCCCAACCCCCCATACCTCAGAAGGGGACTATATTTGGGAATAGGACTTTTAATGAGGTGATTGAGTGAATACAAATATGTTAGTGTGGCCCTAATCCAATCCAACTTGTGTCCTTGTAAGAACAGGAGATTTGAACACATTGAGAGACACTGAGGGTACAGGTGTATGTGCACAGAGGGATGCTAATGTGAATTTTATTTGATGCTACTTTCTCTTTTCTTAGCATATCACATATACTTCTTTTTTTTAACTTTTAGTGGCTGCCCTAAGTTTACAATATACATTTACAACTAATCCAAGCCAACTTTCAAATAATGCTATACCACTTCCCAGGCAGTATGAATACTTTATGAAACAAAGTGATCCTAATTCTTTCCTATCACTTATAATTGTTATTGCTGTCATTCATTTCACTTATATTTAAGTATACATAGTCTATGTATATATCAATAAGCATATACCATCAAATACATTGTTGCTATTGTTGTTTTGAACAAATTGCTGTTACTTTAAGAATAAGAAAAATAAAATCTTTCATTTTACCTACACTTATCCTCCAATGCTCATGTTTTTTGTTTTTTTTTTTTTAACGTAGAGCAGAATTTCTGACCTGTATACATTTCCTTCTCTTTAAAGAACTTCTGTTAACATATCTGGCAATACAGGTCTTCCAACAACAAATTCCCTCAATTTTTGTCTGTTTGAGAAAGTCTTTATTTCTCTTTCACTTTTGAAAGAAAATTTTGCAGGATATAAAAGTCTAGGGTTCTTTTTTCAGTGCTTTAATTCATCCTATTCTTGCATCATTTCTGAGGAGAAACTGACTACAACACTTTTTTGTACCTCCAAAGATAAGGTGCTTTATATCCTCTCCTTCTTTTAGAATTTTTTCTTTATCTTTAATTTGAAAATGATATGTCTAGTTGGAACTGAATTGTCTAGGTATTAGTATAAGGGGCATTTATCCTACTTGGTGTTCTGTGAGATTTGTAGGTCTGTGGGCTGATATCTGACATTAATTTGGGCAAATTCTCAGTCATCATTGTTTCAAATATTTCAAACTATTCCTTCCTTTCTTTCTTTTCCTTCTAATATTCCCAATGTACATATGTTATACCTTTTGTAGTTGTCCCATAGTCCTTGGATAGTTTGTCCTGGATTTTGTGGGGGTTTTTTGTTTGTTTGTTTTTGGGATTTTTTCATCTTTCTTTTCTTTTTTCCATTCTCCCCCCCCCACACACACACACACACACAAGGATTCTATTAATCTTCTATCTCAGATATTCTTTCCTCAGTTGTGTTTATTCTACTAATAAGCCCTTCAAAGTCATTCCTCATTTCTGTCACAGTGTTTTTAATCTCTAGCATTTTTTTTTCTTTCTTTCTTAGGATATTACCATCTCTCTTCTTACATTGTCCATCTGTTTTGCATGCTATCTATTAGGGCCCTTACCATATTAATCACAGTTGTTTCTTTGAGTAAATACTGAATAGTGGAATTACTGGATCATATAGTATTTCTATTTTTAATTTTTTGAGAAACCTCCCTAGCGTATTCCACAGTGGCTATAACAAAAACGCAAAACAGGAAAAAAGAAAAGATAAAAGGAAAAAGAAAAGAAAAAAACCTAAAAGAACAAAAATAAGAATAAGACTAGACAAATACAAAATAAAATATATATATTTTTAATTTAAAAGATTAAAAAAATAAAATTTAGTCTATTTTTTATTCTCCAGCACTATAGGGGATGGTATGGGCTTGTGGGCCCTGGGCTCACTGAGGTCACAAGCTCACTGTGAGTTAGAACCTGTTCCTTTCTGAGCTTTTAAGGTACAGGGAAAGAGAATGTTCCTGAAGATCCTCAGTTCTCTGAACCCTGTCTTTTCTGTCTCTGTCTCAAAGGGATGACCAGGGCTGGTATGGGCTTGTTGAGATTATAAGCTCATTGTAATGACCAGACCTGCCCATTATGGTGTCTGGACCCTGGTCCAGTCTGGGCTTTCAAGGTTGAGTGTGGACATAAACCATATTGTTCTCCAGCTCCTCTGGTCTGGAGAACTTTCCCACAGCTCCTCCACTTCTCAACAGAGTTCTAGTGTTGCCTCTCTTATATTCTAGCTATTCTTATAAACTGTGACTTGTGTGTGTGTGTGTGTGTGTGTGTGTGTGTGTGTGCCCAAGGACAGAGGAATCTGTTCACTACTTTCCTTCTCCACTGCCTTCACAGTTTGGGGAGTGGGGGTTCCCTTTGTTACCATGTCTCCATCTTTCTTGTTATTCTCTTCTTGTTCTATTTTTGGTTATTCAGAAGCTGTTCAGTCAGCCCTCTGTTCTTCTTCAGGAGGACTTGTTCTATAAATATGTGTAATTTACAGTGTTCCATCAAAAAGTTGAGTCTTCACATGGTCTTTCTATGTGACCATCTTGGATGAGAACCAAGATGTATCTAACCTTTTCATTCCTACCGCTGCCATATATCAGGCCTTTATTTTCTCACATTTAAATTGTTTAACTGGCCTATCAGCCAATATCCCAATACTTGTCCCCTTTCTTCCTAACATTCCTGTTACCATGGTTTATCTTCCTTATTCACTGCTTTTATCAAGTCAATTTTCCTCCATGAAAACCTCAAGGACTCCTTATGGTCCACAACATAAAATGCTAAGACTTCAGAATCCTTTCACTTGCATGACCCCACTCATAAATTGCTTAAACACTATCCTGGAGTCCAGACAGCCTGAACTATTTATTCTCTCTCAACATCCATCCATTTCTTCTTCTTCTTTTTTTTTAATGAGCCTTTAGTCGATGCCTGTCTTGTGCAAATTATCCAAGGAATGTTAAGACAACTAAAACCTGCAAATGTTCACAACGATGTTGGAAAGTCTTAGAAGTAATCAGACAAGTCCCTCAGAATTCACTGAGAACTGTGATGAACCTAAGATGACATAGTGGAGGAGGTTCTCACAGGTGGTAATGCTTGAGCTGAATTCTGAATGCTAAAGAGAACCAATCCCAAAATGGAGAAAATGTACGAAACAACTGGGAGCTCTGAAAGGGTGATGGTGAGAGATGAGGCTGGAGTGAACACACGGACATATGTATAGATCCATGCCAAGAAACAAAGTGTGAAGTTTCCTTCAAACTAATTGACCTGGATGCATGGATGATATAAATATGCATGGTGGGAAGGTAGCAAGAATAAAATCATTTTGATTAGGATGACCCCTAGTTTCCTGACATAGATCATAGGGTGGATACTGGATTTGTAGTCAAGGAACTAGAGGAGAAACAGGTTTGAGGGGGGAGAGTAGATTCATTTGGTACATAGTGAGTTTGCACTGCCTGAGGGAAATACAAATTCAAAAGTTCAGTTGGCTTTTCTCTTCTCTGTCATTACCCACATTAGTCCCTCCACCTATAGTGCCCACCTTCTCTCTCCAACTCATCAAATCCTACCCAATATACAACCTACATACCAGCCAATTGTCATAAAATCTTTGTCTCTCTGAAGTCACCTGAAACATTTACCTAAAAACTATTTAAATGCTGCTTGTCCAAATATGTGAGTCTTGTCTTTCAAAAAAGTTGTTCTGCCTCATTGTATGGTCTCACCTGAGAGGGGTCGGTACATTGTACAGGCAGTTCTTTTGTCCAGTTTGATTTCAATTCCATAGCAACTTATTGGGGAGATAAAAGCAAGTTGGGTGCTGATTTGAGGAAATAATTATGCTTTGGGGGAAATATACACTTGATACTGTAAATTATTTAGCCCAGTGATAGTGACAAATGGCAGAGATGCAATACAGAAGTGGCTTCCCAGTAAAGGGTCACAGGTTGTGTTCCATTTTGTGCAGAGGGTATGCCAGAGCCATATTGTATCTTAATAGACAGAGGCCTGGGCTGTGACCATTGTCATGTTTAAATTATTAGCTTTGTGTGTGTGTAAGAAAAGAGTGCCTTTCTAGAGATTAATAGATATTGAAATCCATAGGTCTCAAGTTTGAATAATACTAACACTCCCTTCCTCCTCTGCCTTCCAACATACTGAAGCTTTAACATAAATTAATTAGGTTTTCAAAAAACTCAGCAAAAGAGAAAGATACATATGGAATGCTAAAATTCAGGGTGTACATTAATGGCCCAGGAGTGCACTGTGCTTGTAGCTGATGAATTGCAAGCATTGAATACTATTTTATTTTCTATGTGTGACAAAAACATGTAACTAAAATTTTGATGATACTTATGTATCAACTGTCCTTGCCTAATAAAATGAAACAGATTTGAAACCCAGATAACAAAGATATATATCCTCTTCCTAAATCAATGACACTTTTTCAGAGACAATTCTTAGCAATAAAAAATAAGTATGAATAAACAGATTGTCTATACTTAGTACAGTGAGAGAAAAATTGTGCTGCCTGTCTAATTTTTATGATTCTTTGAATTAAAAATCACTGTATGGTTCAGTTTAAAAGGAGCTCAGTTCACAGTAGTATGGGTTAGCAATTCAAAAATTACTATCCGTGGGTATTAGAAAGAACTCTATGAGTAAATCTATTAGTAGTGATGAAACCATATTTCTACTGTTGGTCCAAGGAATTAGAAATATGAGAACCAGAAGTTTTATGAAAAAAATATGAAAAAAGAAGACCAGAATAAACTCTGTTATAATCAATTAAAATTGGAGGTAGTAGTATGAATGTATAGTTTTTAACATAGAGATATAGAAAAGAAATTAGAGCTAGAGATAGGAAGATACAGATATATGTATATTTTGTAGCTCTTCCAACTGAAAGGGCCTAGAAATACAGCTACCCCTATAGCAATGAGCAAGCCTAACTCTCAGATACTGGTTTCTGTATACTATACCTAACTAACAAAAGCTGGGGCTCCTTAGAAAAACGACTGAGTCCAGGGCTATGGCAGAGAAAGTAAAAGATGAGTTTGGGACATATTGTTGTAACATAAAGCAAAGAATGGCTGAATAAAATAATGGGACTATTTCATAAGGACAACAAAGCCAGCTTAAAATGGCTCTCACTGGACAGTTTGGGACAGTTTCATAAAAATGTATAGGAATAACGGAACATTCATGACATAAAATAAGAATTTGTATGAGCCCATACTAATACACATAAGTAAACAAATAATATAAATGGAAAAGAATAATGAAGTTAGAAAGTCAAATAACCATCATTTGCAACTATCATAGAAATACTCATTTAGGGGGCGCCTGGGTGGCGCAGTCGGTTAAGCGTCTGACTTCAGCCAGGTCACGATCTCGCGGTCCGTGAGTTCGAGCCCCGCGTCGGGCTCTGGGCTGATGGCTCAGAGCCTGGAGCCTGTTTCCGATTCTGTGTCTCCCTCTCTCTCTGCCCCTCCCCCATTCATGCTCTGTCTCTCTCTGTCCCAAAAATAAATAAAAAATGTTGAAAAAAAATTAAAAAAAAAATAAAGATAAAAAAAGAAATACTCATTTAGCCACAAATATATAATGGGTAAAACTGGTGAGAAAAGTTTGGTGAGGATATTTATTATTGCAAAGTACTCTTCTATGAATTAGTAATTACTCAAAAAGGAAATATAGTAATTTTACAGTCGATGAATCTCACAAATATAGTCAAGTAATCAATCAACATCACCAATAATGGCACAAACCAATACTAGAAACCTCCTGACAGAATATACTAGAAAAGACACAGCATTGCTTCCATGGCCTTGACATCCAAAAATATATAATCTGAATTAAACCATAGTGAAACATCAGACAAACCCAAATTAAGGGACTTTCTAAATAGAGAGTATGATGATTATGTTTTTATTTAAAAAATTTTAAAAATGTTTATTTATTTATTTTGAGAGAGAGAGAGAGGACGCGAGCAGGGAAGGGGCCAAGAGAGAAGGGAGAGAGAATCCCACACAGGCTCCACGCTGTCAGTGCAGAGCCTGATTCGGGGCTCAGTCCCATGAACCATGAGATCATGACCTGAGCTGAAATCAAGAGTGGGGAATTTAACTGACTGAGCCACCCAGGCACCCCATGATTGTTTCTTAATGGTACCTAACATAGTACTCACATTCAATCAAATGGTCACTGAAATAAGTTCAGATAGCAGAAGTGATATGGAACAATGAATTCAGTATTAAAATATGAAATCATGGAACAGAAATGAAAATTCTGATCTTTCCCTTGTAAGTGGGTCACTCTTACCCAAAACGTCTCCAGCATTGACAAGATCAAGATGAACAAGACTGTACGCTGTGTTATTTGAATGAATGTTGGCCATGTTCTCCAAATGTCTAAAGGGGAAGATATATTAATTTATGATAACTTTATAGTACAACATAACTTTATAGTACAACATGATAATGCAGGGAAAGGAAAATCAATGGTAGAAGCAAAATACACATAAATTTCAGGAAATCTATTCTTAAAAAATATACTTAATACTGGCATTTTAAAATTGAATGAATCCTTACAAAGTCTCTAATAAATAATTTGAATTCATCATTTACAAATAAACTTAATCCAGATAGAATGACTTACTTAAGTTCATCTGGCTAATTAGATAATAACTATGAGATCTCAGTCATGTAGTTTAATGAATTTGAAATTTTTGATTTGCCTTTTTTATTTGTTTAAAAATTAAAATAACGGTTTAACATTTGTAGCTTTCCAGTAAAAAAGCAAATAATTATATCCAAACTCTGTGGTAGCTAAAACCAAGGTATGACTGTGTACTCAATATTAGTAAATGTTCACAGAATGGTTTCTTAATTATGCTCTAAAACTGGTATTTCACTAGTTTCTAAGATAGAAAACAATCTCCTTTGTGATTTTTGACTAGCTGATTGACTTTCAGGTACAGAACGATTGTAAAACTTTTAATCATTGTTCAAATGTGTGACATGAGTATTTCACATATGCGTGGGGAAAATTATACTAGCTTTTAATTCTTATTCAGTGTATCTAAGAATGATCCTTCTATCATAAAATGTATAAGAACATGTAAAATAGAGGGGAAACAATGGATAACCATACTCAAATTTATCATTCTTACTAACAGCTTCTGAATATTAGGTATTCCATTTAGGAAAGTACTACAGTGAGTGACAGCTGCAGGCATTTGAGGACTAATGGTCATGTCATTAACCAGAGAGACCTTTCTAATGTAAAATCATGGAAGGTTAAACAAAATCCTTAGCATCATGGTGAAAATGGCTTTCTTAAATCTTAGCAATTATTGTTACAAATGTGTTTGAAAGAAAGCAAAGATTTTCTCTTTTTTCGGCTTTGTTGAGGTATATTGACAAATAAAATTATATGATCTTAAAGTGCATATCATGGTGATTTGATATGCATATGCATTAGGATTCCACCATGTGGGTAATTAATATGTCCATCACATATTTATTTTTTTTATTTCCAAGATTTTATTTAAATTCAAGTTAGTTAACATATAGCATAGTATTGGATTCAGGAGTAGAATTTAGTGATTCATCCCTTATCTACAACACTCAGTGCTCCTCATAACAAATGCCCTCCTTAATGCCCATCACCCATTTAGTGCCCCCACCGCCTTCTTCTCCAGCAAACCTCAGTTTGTTCTCCACAGTTAAAAGTCTCTTATGGTTTGCATACCTCTCTGTTTTCCTCTTATTTTGTTTTCCTTCCCTACCGTAAGTTCATCTGTTTTGTTTCCTAAATTCCACATATGAGTGAAATCATATGGTATTTGTCATTCCCTGACTTACTTTGCTTACCATAATACTCTCTAGTTCATCCATGTCATTGCAAATGGGAAGATTTCATTCTTTTTGATGGCCGAGTAATATGGTATATTATAAATATATATTAGCACACACACATATCTATCTATCTATCATCAATCTATGTCACATATTCTATATTCATTCATCAGTCGATGGACATTTGGGCTCTTTCCATAATTGGGCTATTGGTGATACTGCTCCTATAAACATTGGAATGCATGTGTCCCTTCAAGTCAGTATTTTTGTATCCTGGGAGTAAGTACCTAGTAAGTAATGCATTTGCTGGGTCATGGGGTGGTTCTATCTTTAACTTTCTGAGGAATCTCCGCACTGTATTCCAGAGTGGCTGCACCAGTTTGCATTCCCATCAACTTGTAAGAGGGTTCCCCTTTCTCTGAATCCTCACCAACTTCTGTTGTTTCCTGAGTGGTTAATTTTAGTCATTCTGACATGTGTGAGGTGTTATCTCATTGTGGTTTTATTTATTTATTTTTTTAACGTTTATTTATTTTTGAGACAGAGAGAGACAGAGCATGAACAGGGGAGGGGCAGAGAGAGAGGGAGACACAGAATCTGAAACAGGCTCCAGGCTCTGAGCAGTCAGCACAGAGCCCGACGCGGGGCTCGAACTGATGGACCGCGAGATCGTGACCTGAGCCGAAGTCGGACGCTTAACCGACTGAGCCACCCAGGCGCCCCTCATTGTGTTTTTAATTTGTATTTCCCTGATGATGAGTGATGCTGAGCATTTTTTTCATGTGTCTGGTAGCCATTTGTATGTCTTCTTTGGAGAGGTGTCTGTTCATGTCTTCTGCCCATTTCTTAGCGGGATTATTTGCTTTTTGGGTGCTGAGTTTGATAAGTTCTTTATAGATTTTGGATACTAGCCCCTTATCCAATATGTTATTTGAAAATATCTTCTCCCATTCCATAGTTTGCCTTTTACTTTTGTTGATTGTTTTATTCTCGATGCAGAAGCTTTTATCCTCATGAAATCCCAATAGTTCACGTTTGCTTCTATTTATCTTGCCTCCGGAGACGTGTCTAGTAAGAAGTTTCTATGGCCAAGGTCAAAGAAGTTGCTGCCTGTGTTCTTCTCTAGGATTTTGGTGTTTTCCTGTCTCATATTTAGGACTTTCATCCATCTTGAATTTATGTTTGTGTATGGCGTAAGAAAGTGGTCCAGTTTCATTCTGCATGTCATTGTCCAATTTTTGCAAGACCACTTGTTGAACAGACTGTCTTTTTCCATCGCGTATTCTTTCCTGCTTTGTCAAAGGTTAGTTGACCATCTAGTTGTGGGTCCATTTTTGGGTTCTCTATGCTGTTCCATTTATCTATGTGTCTGTTTTTGTGCTAGTACCATACTGTCTTGATGATTACAGCTTTGCAGTCATCATTGCAAATGACGATGATTGTGATGCCTTTACTTTGGTTTTCCTTTCCAACATTCCTTTGGCTATTTGGGGACTTTTCTGGTTCCATACATATTTTATAATAATTTGTTCTAGCTCTGTGAAAAATGCTTGTGGTATTTTGATAGACACTGCATTGATTGTAGATTGCTTTGGGTAGTATTGACATTTTAACAATATTTTTTTTCCAATCCATGAGCATGGGATGTTTTCCCATTTCTTTGTGTCTTTTTCAATTACTTTCATAAGTTTTTTACAGTTTTCAACATGCAGATGTTTTACATCTTTGGTTAGGTTTATTCCTAGCTATCTTATGGTATCTCATGATTTCTTTACGGCAATTGTAAATGGGATCAATTCCTTGTTTTCTCTTTCTGCTGCTTCATTATTGGTGTATAGAAATGTGACAGATTTCTGTATATTGATTTTATATCCCATGAGTTTGAGTGAAAGTTTGACTTCTTCCTTGCTTATTTGGTTGCTATTTTTGTTGTTGTTGTTGTTGTTGTCTGATTGATGAAGCTAGGACTTCCAGTACTATGCTGAATGACAGTGGTGAGGGTGGACATTCCCTGTTGTGTTCCTGAACTTGGGGGGAAAGCTCGCAGTCTTTCCCCATTGAGGATGAAATTAGCTATGGACCTTTCATATATGGCCTTTATGATGTTGAACTTTCTTGAGGGTTTTTATTAACAAAGAATGCTATCTTTTGTCAAATGCTTTTTCTGCATGTATTGAGAGGATAATATGGTTCTTATTGTTTCTTTTATTAATGTGGTATATCATATTGACTGATTTGTAGATACTGAACCACATTTGCATCCCAGGAATAAATTCCATTTGGTCATGTTTAATAATTCTTTTAATGTACTTTTGGATTTGATTTGCTGGTATCTTTTTGAGAATTTTTACATCCGTGTTCACCAGGGATATTGGTCTATAATTCTCCTTTTTAGTGGGGTCTTTTTCTGATTTTGGAATCAAGGTAATGTTGATTTCATAGAATGAGTTTGAAAGCTTTCCTTCCATTTCTATTTTTTTGAAATAGCTTGAGAAGAATGGGTATTAACTCTTCTTTAAATGTCTGGTAGATTTCTCCTGGGAAGCCATCTGGCCCAGGACTCTTGTTTTATGGGAGACTTTTGATAACTGATTCAATTTCTTAGCTGGCTATAGGTCTGTTCAAATTTTCTATTTCTTCCTGGTTCAGTTTTGGTAGTTTGTATGTTTCTAGGAATTTGTTCATTTCTTCCAGATTTCCCAGTTTGTGGCATATAATTTTTCATAGGATTCTGTTATAATTATTTGTCTTCCTGTGGTATTGGTTCTGATCTCTCCTCTTTTATTCCTTTCTCTTTTCTCGGCTAAGCATTTATCAACTCTGTTTATTCCTTCACAGAACCAGCTCTTAGTTTCATTGATCTGTTGTACTGGACTTTTTTTGTCCCTAGCTACTTTCAGAATTATCTTTTTATCTTCATAGTTTACAAGTTTCACTATGATAGATCTTGGTGTTGACCTGTTTTTATTGATTTTGAGGGGAGTTCTCTGTGTGTCTTGCATTTGAATGCCTGTTCCCTTCCCAAGATTAGGGAAGTTCTCAGCTATAATTTGTTCTAATTTGTTCTGTCCCTTTTTCCTGTTCTTCTTCTTCTGGGACTCCTATGATACAGATATTATTGTACTTTATAGAAACACTGATTTCTCTAAGTGTATATTTGCGATCTGCTAATTTTCTTTCCCTCTCCTTTTCAGTTTCATTATTTTCCATAATTTTGTCTTCTGTATCACCAATTCGATCCTCTGCTCCCACCATTTTCATTGTAATTACATCTGGTTGGTTTTGCAGCTCAGTTATAGCAGTTTTTATTTTGGCCTGACTAGTTTTTACATCTTGTATCTCTGCAGCAAGGGTTTGTCTGGAGTCTTCTATGCTTTTTGCAAGCCCAGGTAGTATTCTTATTACTGTGCTAAATTCTTGCTCAAATATCTTACTTATATCTGTTTTGAGCAAATCTCTGGATGTGGTTTCTTCTTGAGCTTTCTTTGGGGGACAACTCCTCTGTGTTGTCATTTTGTCTAGGTTGCTGTCTTTTGCGTGTTATGAAAGCTTGTTATGTTTCCTACTCCTGAGTGTATTGCTGCATTAAGAAGGGGTTATATACTTTCCAGAGCCTGGTGCTTCTGGAAGTGTTTCTGGTGTATGCTCTGTGTGCCCTGCTGTTGTGGTTTGGCCGCTCTCTCCCCTGTATCAGCCCTTTGCAGAGTTCCTCCTTGCTTGCAGTGGGGAATGTTCGGACCTTTGATTAGGTGTGCTTTAATTTGTTTGTTAAAATAAGCATGACTTAAAAAACACAAAGGCCTTGTCCAAGAAAAGAAAAGGAACAACACCAACAACAAAAATCCAAATGCAGAGACAAACAAACTACTATAAACCTGATTCCAAGGAAAAAGGAAGCAAAAAAGAAGAAAGGAGAGAAAAAGAAGCCTGTACCAAAAAAAGAGAAAAGGAAATTAACAATCAAACAAATGAACAAAAACACTGTAAGCCTGACCCCCCCCAAAAAAAAAAGCTAGCCTGGTCCTGTTTCCACCAAAACTGAAGCTGACGCTTTGGAGCACTCTATGATCAGTAGACTTGGTACATGAGGGGCCTGTGTTGGTCCTCTGGGGGAGAGGCCTGCTGTGCTGCTCACAATCAGACCTGCCCTAGTAAAGATGCACCTGCAGCGGGGAGGGGGACCTGGTTTGATGTAGGCAGTGCCAGCACCCACTGCGGGCTGTGTGGCTGGGTGAAATCCCACCTTGCTGGTGGGCAGGGGAAGATGGCATCAGCCTGCCCTCTTGTCCCTGGATGGGAGAGCTGGCACCCACTGCTATTCAGGTAGCCATCACAGACAAGTGAACAGCCCCCTCCCCCCGGGGGGCTACCCACATGCTGGGCGCCACAGCTCTCCTGTGTTTTATTTATCTCTCGCACATGTCTGGGATTCAAAATTCCAAACCTTTTTTTTTTAATTTTTTAAATATTTTATTTATTTTTGAGAGAGAGAGAGAGAGAGAGAGAGAGAGAGAGAGAAAGAGAGAGCATGAGTGGGGGAGGAGTAGAGAGAGAGGGAGACCCAAAGCAGGCTCCAGGCTCTAAGTTGTCAGCACAGAGCCCGACACGGGGCTCGAACCCACGAACGGGGAGATCATGCCCTGAGCTGAAGTCGGATGCGAGATCATGACCTGAGCTGAAGTTGGTCGCTTACGAGTGAGCCATCCAGTCGTCCCTCAAAGTTGCAAATCTTAAAGGACCAGCAAGGTCCGGACCCACACCCTCCCCCCACTTCCTGAGGAGAGCATCACAGTGTTGCACCTGGCGCCACTCTGCCTCAGAACAAGCAATCCCATAGCCGCGCAGGTGTCTAGAGTTTATGGTGAAGCACAAGGAAAATCTGGGACCACTTTATCCACCCTTTATAAGTGCCTCCAACCCCTGCTGTTGCATAGCCACTCAAAGGTACCGGCTGGGTCTTTTGACCTTGGAGAGGTAATATACGCATTTCCAAATACTCTCTGGGAAGGGGAACTTTCCCAGTGCCACCCAGCAGATCCCCACATCTTGCTGTCTCCTCCAGGGCTTCCCCTCCTTGTCCCCGGGAGCGCTGCTGCCTGCCTGGGACTACTCCAGCAAATGGTATAGACTTCCAAACCTCAGCATTTCAGTTTGCAAAAATTTGTGATATTCAGTTCCTCACGATTCTCCAGTCAGTGGTTTTGGGGGAGTGCTTTTCTTGAGTGAACCCAGTGCACTGCTCTCTCTCCCCTTCTCTTTCTCCTGCAAAAAGGCCTCCCACCCCTCTGTAGCACTTCGGCTTTTCTCCCTCCCAAATCCCCACTCCCTATCCTGTACCTACCATATTCTCTTCCTCAAATTATGCAGATTGTTCTCTTAGTACTTGGACTGATATCCTAGGTGTTCAAAAGCATTTGATGTTGATCTGGCTGTGTTTGAGGGATGAGACTAGCCCAGTGGCCTCCTGCTATAATGCCATCTTAACTCCTCCACATATTTATCATTTGTTAAATTTTTTGGTAGTACTTAAGTTCTATTTTCTTAGCAAATTTCAATTGTATATTACAATGTTATCAACTATAGTCACTATGTTTTACATTAGTTCCTCAGACCTGATTTACTATAATTAAAAATGTGTACCCTTGACCAACCTCTCCAAATTTCCCCTAATCCCCAGACCTTCGCAGCTACTTTGCTTTCTAAGAATTGGACTCTTTTTTTTTTCCTTTTAGGTTCCACATAAAAGTGATCTGGTCTTGTCTTTCTCTGTTAGACTCATTGCGCTTAGTATAATAGTGTCAAGGTCATCCAAGTGGTTGCAAATAGTAAGAGTTCTTTCTCATGGCTGAATAATATTCTATTGTATATACAAACCACATCTTTATCTCATTTGTTGATAGGTTTTTTCATATTGTGACTATTGTGAATACTACTGCAAAAAAAAAAAAAACACATAGAAATGCAGATAGCTCTTCAACACACCGGTTTCATTTTCTTTGAATATATATCCCGAAGTGAGATTGCTGGGTAATATGGTAGTTCTATTTTAATTTCTAGAGGAAATTTCGCATTGTTTCCCATACTTGCTGGCTACATCAATTTACATTCATACAAATGGTACGTAAGAGTTTCCTTTTCTCCGCATCGTTATCAACACTTCTGTCTTTTTGATGATGGTCATTCTACCAGGTGTGAGGTGATAGCTCATTGTAGTTTGGATTTGCCCTTTTTTTCTAATCACAGTGTTGTTTTTGTTTTGTTTTTACTATTGAGTTGCATGAGCTCTTTATCCATATTAAGTATTAACACCTTATCAGATATATGGTTTGCAAAATTTTCTCCCCTTCTATAGGTTGCCTTTACATCAACATTTTGTTAATTGTTTCCTTTGCTGTGCAAAAGCATTTTAGTTTGATGTAGTCCCATTTTCTGATTTTTTTGCTCTTATTGCCTTTCTTTTTGGTGTCAAATAAAAAAAATGCCAAGACTGATGTCAAAAAGGGTACTTATTATGTTCTTCTGGTTTCAGGGTCTTATGTTCCAGTCTTTAATTTATTTTGAATTGATGTTTGCATGTGGTGTAAGACAGTAGTCTAGTTCCATTTTATTTTCCTTAGAGTTTTTCTAGTCTCATTTATTGGAAAGACTATCCTTTACTCATTGTATATTCTTAGCTTCTTTGTTATAAATTAAATGAATGTGTGTGTGTGTGTGTGTGTGTGTGTATTTCTGAACTCTCTACTCTGTTTCATTGATCTATGTGTCTTTTTATGCCAATAGTATATTGTTTGGATTGCTATAGCTTTGTAATATAGTTTGAAATCAGGAGGTGTAATGCCCCTAGTTTTGTTCTTCTTGCTCAAGATTGCTTTGATGATTCAGGGTCTTTTTTGTAGTTCCACACAAATCTGAGGATTGTTTTTTCTATTTCTGTGAAAAATGCCATTGAAATTGTGATAGAAATTGTGTTGAATCTGTAGGTCACTTCGGGTAGTATGGACATTTTAAGAATATTAATTTTTCTCATCTATGAACACAGAGTATTTGTCTGTTTGAGGAAAGAAACTGAAGAAAACACAATGTCTTATTTTTTTCAGTACAGGTCAGTTTTCAGTGTACCGGTCTTTCACCTCCTTGGTTAAAGTTATTCTTACACATTCTTTTTTGATGCAGCGTAACTGGGATTATTTTTCTAATACTAATGTAGATACATAACTGATTTTGAATATTGATTTTGTATCCTGAAACTTTACTGAATTCACTTATTCTAACAGCTTTTTTGGTGGAGTCTTTAAGGCTTTCTCTATATAATAGTATGCCATCTGCAAATAGGGACAGTCTTATTTCTTCCTGTCTGATCTGGATGCTTTGTCTGTTTTTCTTACCTACTTGCTCTGGCTAAGACATCCAGTACCAAGTTGAAAAAAAGTGGTGAGAGTGGACATCTTGGCTTATTCCTGATCTTAGAGAAAAACTTTCAGGTTTTCATCTTTGAGTATGAAAATAGCTGTGGACTTGCTGTATATATAATCTTTATTATTCCTTCTGTGTCTAGCTTGTTCAGAGTTTTTATCTTGAATGAACTTGAATTTTCCCAAATGCTTTTTCTGTGTCTACTGAGATGGTCATATGAGTTTTATCCTTCACTTTTTAATGTGGTATATCATATTGATTGATATGCAGATGTTGAACCATCCTTGCATCTCTGGAATAAATCCCACTTGATCATGGTGTATGATCCTTTGGATATATTGTTGAATTTGGTGTGCTAATATTTTGTTGGGGATATTTGCATCTATGTTCATCAGGGATTTGGGCCTGTAATTTTCTTTTCATGTAGTGTCCTTGTCTGGTTTGAATATCTGGATAATGCTGGCCTTGTAAAATGAATTTAGGTCTCTTCCTTCCTCTTCTTTTCTGTTTTATTGGAAGAGTTGAAAAGCATTGGTATTAATTCTTCTTTAAATGTTTGGTATTATTTACCAGTGAAACCGTCTGTTCCTGGACTGTTCTTTGTTGAGAAGTTTCTGTTATTATTTTAAACTCTATACTAGTAATTGGCCTTTTAGATTTTCTGTTTCTTCATGATACAGTCTTGGTAGGTTGTATGTTTCTAGGAATTTATCCGTTTCTTATAGGTTATCCAGTTTGGTGGCATTTAATTTTTCATTATAGTGTTATCTTCTGTGATATCAGTTGTAGTGCCTCCTCTTTGATTTCTGATTCTGATGCTATTTATTTGAGTTGTGTCTCTTATCTTCTTTATAAGTGTAGCTAAGGGCTTGTATTTTTTTTAAGTTTTTTTAATGTTTATTTACTTTTGAGAGAAAGACAGAGTGCAATTGGGGGAGGAGGAGAGAGAGAGGGAGACACAGAATCTGAGGCAGGTTCCAGGCTCTGAGCTGTCAGCAAAAAGCCCGACGCCAGGCTTGAACTGACAAACCATGAGATCGTGACGTGAGCTGAAGTCCGATGCTTAACAAACTGAGCCACTCAGGTACCCCAAGGATTTGTATTTTATGTTTTCAAAAAAAAAAAAACCATTGTTCTTAATTCAGTTAGTCTGTCTTTTTATTTTCCATTTTATTTCTGCTCTGATTGTTATGTCCTTCCTTCCACTACATTCAGTTTTTTTTCTTTTTCTGGTTCATTGAGGTAAAAATGTAGGTTGTTTAATAGAAAATCTTTCTTTTTTCTTAATTTAAGCATTTATTTGCTATAACTTGCCTCTTAGTGGCTATTTTCTACTTAGTCATTACAAAATAAGCATTACCTTATGTCCTATCATAAGAAAGTTCAAAATGTAGCCAGAATTCATTTGTACATTTATATTGTATTCTGTTCTTTTTTTTAATTTTTTTTGAACTTTATTCAGTTTTGAGAGACAGAGAGAAAGACAGAGCATGAGTGGGAAAGGGGCAGAGAGAGAGGGTGACACAGAATCTGAAGCAGGCTCCAGGCTCTGAGCTGTCAGCACAGAGCCCGATGCGGGGCTTGAGATGCGGGGCATCTCACAAACTGTGAGATGATGACCTGAGCCAAAGTCAGATGCTCAACCGACTGAGCCACCCAGGCGCCCCTGGTATTCTGTTCTTAATACTAAATTTCAAGAATATTTTAAGATTTTATTAATACTTGTTATTCCTTGTGTATTTTTACACATAAAAATTTAACTTCTAAAAACTCAATGAGGGCATAAGAATATTCACTTATCAAAGAATATATACAAATGGCAAATAAGCACATGAAAAGATGCTAAACATCATTAGTAATTAAGGAAATGCAAATCAAAAGCACCATGTGATATCATTACACATACAGTGAAATGGCTAAAATTAAAAAGATGAGCAAAAACAGGTTTTGACAAACGTATGGAGTAACTGAAATTCTCCATAGATGAGATTGAAAAACACTAAAGCCACTTTTAAAACAGCTTGGAAATTTCTAAAAAAGTAAACATATATCTGCCATGTGACCAAGCAATCACCATCTTAGATATTTATTCAAGAGAAATAAAAACATCATCACAAAGACTTATATTCAGATTTTCCCAGAAGCTTTGTTTATAATCTCAAAAGATTTTAACAATTCTGCCACTTGGAACAGCATGGATGAACCTTGAAAACAGTATGCCAAGTTAAATAAGTCAGTCACAAAAGGACAAATATGGCATGGTTCCACTTACGAAGAATCCAAAATAGTCAAATCTTAGAAACAGAGTAGAATGGTGGTTGCCAGGAGCTTGGGAGAGAGGGAAATAGGGAGTTGCTGTTCGATGGGTATAAAGTTTTAGTGTTATGCAAGATGAATAAGGTCTATAAACCTGCCATCTACAATATTGTAACAATACCCTATTGTATGTACATTTAAAAATGTTTTCAGGGGCTAGATTTCATGTTAAATTTTTTACCACAATAATAATAAATACTGGAACAACTTAAATCCCATCAACTGGTAAATAGATAAACTGTAGTACATGCATAACTATAGAATCTTACCCAGCCATAAAAAGGAACAAACTGGTGAGATACTGTAAAACATGGATATATCTCAAAAGCATCTTTCTAAATGAAATAAGCCAAATGTAAAACAAGCTACTAAAAATTTTCATTTCTATAAAATTCTTTAAAAATGCCAAACTCTAGTGACAGAAACTATAGGACTGGTTTTCAGGGGCTGGGGGTCTAGGAAGGAGATGGGCTGCAAACTGACACATTGGAACTTTTTTAGATGACAGAAATGTTCAATATTACCATCATGGTGGCAATTAGGTGACTGTGTATGTTTGTCAAAACTTGTCAGATTAAACCCCATTTAACCTCCCCTAAAAAGTAGCTAAGATATCATAGAAATAATTTAAGTATTTCTGCAATGATGCATGAAATTTCTTCATTTACTCAAAAAAGATAGATATATTTTGTATCTCGCCGGCTGTATGCCAAAATCCATTCTTTCCTCCTAACATAGTAATAGAGTTCCAACTGGGACATGATTGCTCAGCTAGGGACTGCTTTTCTTAACCTCATTCTACTCACTGTGGTCTAGTGATGAAGTTCTATCAATAGCAAAGGAATGGAAAGAATTTCAGTGATCAAGAGTTTTGACCCTTGGCTTTCAGTCTTTGTCCTCTACTCTCTAAAATGGAAATGATGAGGATGATCTTGGAGGTCATATATATAACATGGCACTGTTAGTTACTACCAGGCTCTGGGGCACAGAGCCATGAATTCACTAACATCACCTACTTTGGACTGTTCTTGAATGAGAAATTACATTGGTCGTTAAGTAGCCTATCCTACTCTAACTAAAATACTTCCCTTAACTACAATTTCTCTTTCCTCTCAGAATATTCCCATTATATATTGTTACATGAATCAAGCAATTTACAGGACAATGTGTACTGTTGACTACCATCTGTTTCAAACTACTGCTAATATTTGGGGGACAATCAAATGACTAGGAGACAGGGACAGAGGGAAGAATTTCATTATATGCCATTGTGGAATGGCATTCATGGAAAACACTTGGATTTTTATTTTTGTACTGTGTGAATATGCAATCCATAAATGATAGAGCTTAAATTAGGAAATAATAAAATGCAAAAAATGAATTATCTTGACATTGTTTCTAGCATATTTAATTGCAGAGACTCTGTGCATGCGGTGCACACACCAAAAGATATTATGAACTCAGAAGGACTGTAGAACCAATGTATATAAATGACTTTGCAGAATGCTTGACACATAATAGGATATTAAATGTTTCCTCCTCTTCATATTTGCATGGTACTTCACAATCTTGTCAATAGCATCTTTCTAGACCACTCTTGAAGTGTGGGCATGCACATTTAAGTTGAATGCAAGATGATTTGAGGTTGCGCAGGCGGTGTTTATATGTAGTACAAGGAAAAAATTACAGAGCATTCACTCAGCAGGATTCTCTTTTCAGTCTTTCTGATATCAAATTTGACCATAACTTTTTAGGTTATTTGAAACACAATGTTCCATCAGTTTCAGATGTCCAACATAGTGATTCAACAAGTTTATAGATGATGCTCTGCTCCCCACAAGTGTGGTTACCATCTGTCACCATACAGTGCTATTATAACACCATTGACTAATTCCTTACACTATGCCTTCTATTCCTGTGACCATCATTCCATAAGTGGAAGCCGCTATCTCTCACTGCCCTTCACCCATGTTGCAGATCTTCCCATCATCCCCTGTCCTCTGCCAACCATAAGTTCTCTGTATTCATTGGTCTGTTTCTTCATTTTGTTTATTGATTCTTTTTTTTTATTCCACATACAAGTGAAATCATATGGTATTTGATTTTCTCAGGCTGACTTATTTCATTTAGCATAGTACACTCTAGGTCCATACATGTCACAAATAGGAAGCTCTCATCCTCTTTTTATGGCTGCATAATATTCTATCTAGTATGCATATATTTACGTATGTATGTATACAGATATATGTGTGATTACACATATACATATATACACACATCACATCTTATTCATTTGTCTTTTGATGGACATTTTGGTTGCTTCCACATCTTGGCTATTGTAAATAACACTGCAATAGACAAAGGGGTACATGTTTCTTTTTGAATTAGTGTTTTTATTTTCCTTGGGTAAATACTTAGTAGTGGAATTATTGGGTCATGTCATATTTCTATTTTTAATTTTTTACAAAAAATCTACAAACATTTCTACAGTGGTTGTATCAATGGACATTCCTACCAACAGTGCACAAGAGGTTGTTTTTTTCCACATCCTTACCACCCCTTATTCCTTTTTTTTTATTCTAGTCGTTTTTGTAGGTGTCAGGTAATATCTTACTGATTAGTGATGTTTAAACATCTTTTCATGTGTCTTTTGACCATCTGTATATCTTCTTTGAAAAATATCTATTCTGTCTGCCCATTTTTTAATTGGACTTTTTGGTGTTCAGTTGTATAAGTTCTTTATGTATTTTGGATATTAACCCTTATTGGATATTTCATTTGCAAACATCTCCTCTCAATCAGTAGGTGGCCTTGTCGTTTTGTTGATGATTTCTTTCACTGTGCAAAAGCTTTCTACTGTAATGTATTCCCACTTGTTTATTTTTTGCCTTTGTTTCCCTTACCTTAGGAAATATATGTAGAAAAATGTTGCTATGGCTAATGTCAGAGAATTTACTGCTTGTGTTCTCTTCTAGAATTTTTATGGTTTCAGGTCTCACATATAGGTCTGTAATCCATTTTGAGTTTATTTTTGTTTATAGTGTTAGAAAGTGGTCCAGTTTTTCTTTTACATATAGCTGTTCAGATTTCCCAGAACCATTTGTTGAAGAGATTCTCTCCCCATTGTATATTTTTGCCTTATTTGTCTTGGATTAATTGACCATATAAGTGTAGGTTTATTTCTGGACTGTCCACTCTATTCTACTGATCTATATGTCTGTTTTTGTGCCAGTACCATACTGTTTCTATTACTACAGCTTTGTAATATATCTTGAAATCTGGAATATTGATACCTCCAGCTTTTTCTACTTTCTCAATTGCTTTGGCTATTTGGGGTCTTCTGTGGTTCCATTCAAATTTTAGGATTGTTTGTTCCACTTCTGTGAAAAATGCTGCTGGTATTTTGATATGGATTTGCATTAAATCTATAGATTTCTTTGAGTACTGTGAACATTTTAACATCTATCCAATACTTGCTAATCTACCACAAGGTTTGGACCTTGAAGTAAAGAGTCTAGCTAGAACTTAATAGATACATACTTTTTACTATGTGTGTCTGTTTTATTCTTACCCCATATTAAAATAATTGTTACCAGTGCTCTAGTCCTAGAACTGATTTTTATATATGTGTAGTTAAGTAAAAATTCGGATCAATTAAATATAAAATTCTATGTACTTATTAGCACAAGTTATTCTGTGATGGGACAAAGAATAATCACAGAAGGGCACATGAAGTTTTATGTAAAATGCCATTCTTGAAAAATTTTACCTCTCCCATGAAAGCTTTCTAAACCACTCTTGCAGGAAATTATCTCTCCTTCTGAACTGTTAAATTGTCTGCCTATATTTCTCATTTATTTAATCAATTCTGTCTTTTCTTTTTTCCCAAGTTTTATTGAGAAGTCATTGACTTCTATCACTGTTTAAGTTTAAGGCAAATGTATGATGATTTTACTTACATATATTATGAAATGATAGCCCCAATAGGTTCAGCTAACATCCATCTTCTCATATAGCTATGGTAAAAAGAAAAGAAATAAAAAATAAAATACTTTCTCTTTGTGATGAGACCTCGTAGAATTTACTGTGTTAACTGTTCTGTGTATCCTACTATAGTATTCGCTATAGTGATCATGTTGTACATTATATCCCTAGTACTTATTTTAACTGGAAGTTTGAACCTTTTGATCACCTTCCTCCCAATATCCTCTCCCCACCCTCTCTCTCTAGTAACTGCAAGCCTTGTCTCTATTTCTATGAGTTATTTATTTTTATTTTTATTTTTGGATTCCACATATAAGTGGGATTATAAAGTGCCTTTCTCTGTTTGACTTAATTAAGCAGAATGTCTTCAGGGTCCATTTATGTTGTCACAAGTGGTAGAACTTCTCATTTTTTATTACTGAATAATATTCAGTTGTATGTGCAAACATCTTTTTTGTTGTTTCATCTGTTGATGGACCCTTAGGTTGTTTCTATGCCTTAGCTATTGTAAATAATCCTCCTTTCAACAAGGGGTGCAGATATTTTGAATCCGTTTTTGATTCCCAGAAGTGAAATTGCTAGATTATGTAGTAGTTGCATTTTTTAACTTTTTGAAGGTCCTTCATCTTGCTTTCCATGGGGGCGATACCAATCTGCAACCTTACCAACAGTTCACAGCGGTTCCCTTTCCCCGCGTTCACACCAGCATTTGTTATCCCTTGTCTTTTTGTTGATAGTCATTTTAATAGGCATGAGGCTCTATCTCAGTGTGGTTTTAATTTTCATATCCCAATGACTAATGATACTGAGTATCTTTTCACGTTGGCCTTTGTATATCTTCTTTGAAGAAATGTCTAATCAGGTCCTTTAACCATTTTTAAGTTGTGTTTCTTTTCTTTTTGCTATTGAGTTCTTTTGGATATTAACCCCTTGTCAGATAATTGGTTTGCAAATATTTTTTTTTTACACTCTGTAACTTGTCTTTTCACTTTGTTGATAATTTTTTTTGCTATGCAGATTTTTTTTCAAATTTTTATTTACTTTCTAGTTAGTTAACATATAGTGTAATATTGGTTTCAGGAGTAGAATGTTGTGATTCATAACTTACATATAACACTCAGTTGCTGTGCAGATTTTAGTTTGATATAGTCCCACTTGTTATTTTTTTTAAAAATTTTGTTTCTTGTGTTTTGAGTAATATGTCAAAAAAGTCATTACCAATACCCATATCAATTCTTTTACATTCCATTCTTATTCGTACATATATTCTTCTTTAAGTGAATATCTAATTATCTAAGCACCATTTATGGAAATGGAGGTTTTTCTCCATTGGGTATATTGGCTACCTTGTCATGTATTAGTTGAATATGCTTAGGTTTATTTCTGGGCTCTCAATTCTGTTCCATCAGTTTGTCTGTTTTTATGCCAGTACCATAAAGTTTTGATAATCCTAGCTTTATAGTATAATTTGAAATCAAGATATGATCAAGATATGTGATGCTTCCTGCTTTGTTCTTTCTTAGCATTTCTTTGACTAGGGTATTTTGTGGTTCCATAAAATTGTAGGAATGTTTTTTTTTCTCCCTCTGTAAAAAATGACATTGGAGTCTTGTTAGGGATTACACTGAGTACACAGATGACATTTGGTAGTATTGACATTTTAACAATATTCCTCCAATCTATGAACACGTGGTACCTTTGTGTTCTACCATATCTTTCATAGATGTTTTATAATTTTGGAGATAGAAATATTTCACTTCCTTAGTTAAATTTGTTTGAAGTATTTTACTGTTTTTGATGCTATTACAAATGGGATTAATTTCTTTTCCAGAAAATTTATTGTTAATGTATAGAAATACTATTAACTTTTGTATGTTAATTGTGTACCTTGCAACTTTACTGAATTTATTGATTAAATCTAATAGTGTTTTGGTTGAGTCTTTACGATTTTACACATATAAAGTTATGTTGTCTGCAAAATAGAGTTAATTTTACTTCTTTCTTTCCAATTTTGATACCTTTTTTTCCTTGCCTGATGGCTCTAGCTAGGATTTTAATACTATAGTGAATAGGAGTAGTGAGTGTGGATGCTCTGGTTTTGTTCCTGATCTGAGGGAAAAAGATTTCAACCTTTCACCATTGAGTATGATATTATCTGTGGCTTATCATATATAGACCATTATTATGTTGAGATACATTCCTTCTATGCCTAATTTGTTCAGCATTTTTCTCATGAATGAATGGTGAATTTTGTCAAATGCTTTTTTCTGCATCTATTGAGATGATTATATGCTTCTTCTATTAGTGTGATATATCATTGTTTGATTTGCATATATTGAACTATCCTTGCATCCCTGGAATAACTCCCACTTGATCATGGTGAATGATTTTGTTTTTTAATGTACTGGTGAATTCTAACTGCTTGTATTTTATTGAAAATTTTTATTTTTTATTTATCTAATTTTTTTAAATGTTTATTTATTTTTGAGAGAAAGAGAGACAGAGTGCGAATGGGAGAGGGACAGAGAGGGAAACAGAATCTGAAACAGGCTCCCAGCTCTGAGCTGTCAGCACAGAGCCTGAAGCAGGGCTCAAACTCATGAGCTGCAAGATCATGACCTGAGCCGACGTCGGACACTTAAACAACTGAGCCATCCAGGTACCCCTTATTGAGAATTTTTAAATTTTTGTGCTTCAGTGGTATTGGCCTGTAGATTTCTTTTTTAGTGGTGTCTTTTTCTGGTTTGGGTATCAAAATAATGCTGGCCTCATAAACTGAGTTTGGAAGTATTTCATCCTCTTTGATTTTTTAAGGGAGGTGCGATTTGAGACAGATTGGTGTTATTTCTTTAAATGTTTGGTAAAATTCATAAGTGAAGCCATGTGGTACTGTGCTTTTCTTCATTGGGAGATTTTTTTTAAATTTTTTAACATTTATTTATTTTTGAGACATAGAGAGACAGAGCATGAGTGGAGGAGGGTCAGAGAGAGAGGGAGACACAGAATCTGAAGTAGGCTCCAGGATCTGAGCTATCAGCACACAGCCCGATGTGGGGCTCGAACTCACGGAGTCTGAGATCATGACCTGAGCCGAAGTCTGACGCTTAGCTGTCTGAGCCACCCAGGTGGCACTTCATTGGGAGATTTTTGATTACTGACTCAATCTCCTTATTGGTAATTGGTCTACTTGAATTTCCTTTCTTCCTGTTCAGTCTTGGAAAGTTGTATATTCCTAGGAATTTATGTATTTCTTCCAGGTTATCCAATTCATTGACATGTAATGGTTCATTGTAGTCTCTTCTGATCTTCTGTATTTCTGTGATGTCAGTTGTGTGCTTCATTTCTAATTTAATTCTTTGGGTACTTTCTCTAGGTTTGTCTAAGCATTTGTCCATTTTATTTATGATTTCAAACATCAAACTCTTAGACTGACTAATCTTTTTCAATTGTTTTTTGTTCTCAATTTCATTTCTTTCTGCTCTGTTCTTTATTATTTCCTTTCTTCTTCTAAGTTTGTGCTCAGTTTGTTCTTCTAGTTGCATAAGCCATAAAGTTAGGGTGTTTATTTGGGATCTTTCTTGTTTCTTAATGTAGATATCCATTGCTATCAACTTTATTTTTAGTAACATTTTTTTGCTGCATCCCACAAATTCTGGCCTTTTGTGTTTACATTTTTATTTGTTTCAAGAAACTTTATTTTCATTTTATTTGATCCATTGGTTGTTCAGAAGAGCATTGTTTAATTTCCATGTGTTTGTGAATTTTCTATTTTTCCTCTTGTTATTTACTTTGAGATTTGTGTGATTGTATCAGAAAAGATATTTGCTATGATTTCAAACTTCTTGAATTTGCTAAGACTTGTTTCATGGCTTAATACTAGTCTATCATAGAAAATGTTCCATGTGCCCTTAAGAAAAATGTGTATTCTGTTGGGCAGAATGTTCTATATTTGTAATTATTAGGTCTATTTTATCTATTGTGTTGTTCCAATCCACTGTTTCCTTATTGATTCTTTCTGGATGATCTAACAATTAAGAGTGGATTATTAAGCCCTCTAACTCCTGTTGTATTACTGTTTATCTTTTTGTCTGTTAGTTTTTGCTTTATATATTTAAGTGCTCCAATGTTGGGTGCATAAATATTTACAGTTATATCTTCTTGATGTATTGACCTCTTCATCATTATATGATAGGTTTACTTGTCTCTTTTGTTCCCTTTTTAGTTTAAAGCCTATTTTGTCTAATAGCTAGCCCTGCTTATGTTTTGTTTATTGCTATTTGATTGAAATGTCTTTTCCATCGCTTCACTCTCTATGTGGGTCTTTAAGACTAAAGTGTATATTTTATAGGCACAATATTATTGAATCTTGTTTTTTATCCATTCAGCCATTCTATGGACTGTTAACTGGAAATTTTAAAGTAATTGTTGATATATAAGAAATTCCTATTCGCATGTTGCTCATTGTTTTCTGTTTGTTTTATAGACCTCTTGTTGCTTATCTTTTATCCTGCTGTCTTTTTTTATGTGTTTTGATGTCTTTTGTAATCAATATTTTTGATTCCGTTATCATGTTCTTTTATGTAATTATCACACAATTTTCATGAGTGGTTGCCATGAGGCTTATATACAATATCTTAAACTGATAATACTCTATCTTAAACTGAAAACTTCGGTAGAATTTATGAACTTTACACTTTTACTTCTTCTCACCATCATATTTTAGGCTATCACTATTAGAATTTATATGTTTTTATAATATTGTGTCACTATCAACAGATTATTTTATTTATGGTTATTTTTTCTACACTCATTTGTTTTAACTTTTAAACTATTTTTAAGTGAGTTATGCACCACTATTACCATAATTGCAGAATCTAACTGTGACTACGTGTGATTACCGTAGCCAGTGAGACCTATGCTACCTTATGTTTTTATGATGTTAATTAGCGTCTTTTATTTTCACTCAAATAATACTCTTGAATATTTCTTGAAAAGCAGGTCTGGTAGGAATGAACTCCCTCAGCTTTTGCTTCTTTGGGAAATCTTTACCCCTCCTTTGCTTCTGAAGGACAGCTTCACTGGATTGATATAGAATTCTTTGTTGACAGTTGTTTCCTTTCAATGTTTTGATACTCCCTGGTGGTCTAGTGGTTAGGATCCAGTAATCAATATTTGGATATATCATCCCATTCTCTCCTGGCCTGAAAAGTTTCCTTCTGTCCCTCCCTTTCCCTCCCTTTCCCTCCCTTTCCCTCCCTTTCCCTCCCTTCCTTCATTTCCCTCCCTTCCTCCCTTCCTTCTTACTGAAGTATACTTGATTCACAATGTTACATTGATTTCATGTATACACCATGGTGTCTCAACAAGTGTATACATTATGCTATGTTCACCATAGGTATAGCTCCTGTCACCATACAATGCTATTAAAATAACATTGACTATGTTTCCTATGCTGTAACTGTTAATTTAATGATGCATTGGTTCCATAGCTAGAAGCCTCTATCTCCTACTCACCCTCACCCATTTTGCCAATTCTCCAAGCCACACCCCCTCTCTGGTAACTGTCAGTTTGTTCTCCATATTTAAAAGTATATGTTTGTTTGTTTTGTTTTGTTTTTTTGATTCCACATACAAGTGAAATATGTTATTGGTTTGTCTTTATCTGACTTATTTCACTTAGCATTATTACATCTATCTCCATCCATGTTGTTGCAAATGACAATATCTCATCCTTTTTTATAGTTGATTAGTATCCCGTTGTGTATATTTACCACATCATCTTTATGGCTCATCAATCAATGGATTGCTTCCATATCTCAGCTATTGTAAATAATCCTGAAATAAACATAGAATGCATATATTGTTTTAAATTGAGTGTTTTTACATTCTTAGGGTAAATCCCCAGTAGTGGAATTTCTGGATCATATGATATTTCTATTTTTAATTTTTTGAAGAACCTCATATTATATTCCACAGTGGCTGCACTAATTTACATTCCTACCAATAGTGTACAAGGGTTCCTTTTTCTCCACATCCTTGCCAACATTTGTTATTTCTTGTCTTTTTAATTCTAGATATTTTGACAGGTGTATGGTCATACATTGTGGTTTTATTTGAATTTCCATGATGGTGAGTGATGTTGAGCATCTTGTCATGTGTCTGTTGGCTCTCTATATGTCTTCTTTGGAAAAATGTGTATTCTGGTCCTCTGTTCAATTTTAATTGCATTGTTATTAATTTGGTGTGGAGTTGTATGATTTCTTTATATGTTTTGGATGTTAATACCTTATCCACTATATCATTTGCAAATATATTCGCCCAATCAGTAGGTTGATTTGTTGTTTCACTGATGACTTTTTTCACTGTGCAAAAACTTTTTATTTTAATGTAGTCCCAATAGTTTATTTTTGCTTTTGTTTCCCTAGCCTGACCAGACATATCTAGAAAAAATATTTCTATGGCCAGTGTCAAAGAAATTACTCTCTGTTTTCTTTCTGAATTTTATGATTTCACATCTCGCATTTATGTCTTTAATCAATGAGTTTATTTTTGTGGGTGGTATAAGAAAGTGGTCTAGTTTCATTCTTTTATATGTAGCCGACCAGTTATCCCAGCACCATTTATTGAAGAGATTGTCATTTCCCCATTGTATATTCTTGCCTAATTTGTCATAGATTAGTTGAACACATAGATTAGTTGACCACATAACAGTATTTTCCCAATCTGTGAGCTTAGACTATCTTTTTATTTGTTTCTATCATCTTCAATTTCTTTCATCAATGTTTTATAGTTTTGAGAGTATAGATCTTTTCACCTCCTTGGTTAAGTTTATTCCTAAATACTTTATTCTTCTTGGCACTTTTGTAAATGCAATTGTTAATTTAGGTTTTCTTTCTGTCACTTTGTTATAGGTGTATAGAAATCTAACTGATTTCTGTATATTAATTTCGTATGTTACAACCATACTTAATCTACTTAGAACTTCTAAAAGGTTTTTTTTGGGGGGGAGCCTTTGTTATGTTCTATTTATAGTATCACGTCTTCTGCAAATAGTTACAGTTAAATTTATTCTTTATTGATAAGAATGCATTTTATTTCTTATCTCTCCTATATCTAGGACTTCCAGTACTGTGTTGAATAAAAGTGGTAAGAGTGGACATTCTTGTCTTGTTCTTGATCTTAGAAGAAAACCTCTCAGTTTTCACCATTGGGTATGATGTTAGTTATATAGGTTTTCCATATATGACCTTTATTATGTTGAGGAATGTCCTTTTCAATCTACTTTGTTTAGAGTTTATCATGAACTGATGTTTAATTTTGTCAAATGCTTTTTCTGCATCTATTGAGATGATCATATGATTTTTATCCTTCATTTTGTTAATGTCATATATCATGTTAATTTATTTCCTAATATTGAACCATCCTTGCATCCCTGGATTAAATCCCTCTTGATTGTGTGAATGATCCTTTTAATGCAGTGTTGAATGCAGTTTGCTAATATTCTGTTGAGAATTTCTGTGTCTGTTCATTAGGTTTATTGGCCTATAGTTTTCTTTTTTTGTAGTGGTGTTGTCTGATTTTGGTATCAGGGTAATGCTGACCTTGTAAATTCAGTTTGGAAGCTTTCCTCTCCTTCTATTTTTTTGGAATAGTTTGAGGAGAGTAGTCATTAGCTCTTCTTTAAATGTTTGGTAAAATTTACCCATGAAGAACTCATCTGATCCTTGACTTTTGTTTTTTTGGGAGTTTTGAAAAATTTTATTATGGGGCGCCTGGGTGGCGCAGTCGGTTAAGCGTCCGATTTCAGCCAGGTCACGATCTTGCGGCCCGGGAGTTCAAGCCCCACGTGGGCTCTGGGCTGATGGCTCAGAGCCTGGAGCCTGTTTCTGATTCTGTGTCTCCCTCTCTCTCTGCCCCTCCCCCGTTCATGCTCTGTCTCTCTCTCTGTCCCAAAAATAAATAAACGTTGGAAAAAAAAAATTAAAAAAAAAAAAAAGAAAAATTTTATTGCTAATTCAGTTTCATTACTAGTAATTTGTCTCTTGAGTTTTTTTATTTGTTCCTGATCAGGTGTAGAAGATTGTATGTTTCTAGAAATTTATCCATTTCTTCTAGGTTGTCCAATTTGTTGGCATATAATTTTTCATAGTAGTTTCTTATAATTCTTTGTATTTCTTTGGTGTTGTTTGTTACTTTGTTTTGTTCCTCATTTCATTTATTTGGGTCCTCTTTTTTTGATGACTCTGGATAAAAGTTTATCAACTTTATCTATTCAAAGAATGAGCTGTTGATTTCATCATATTGTTTCTTAAAAACAAAACAAAACAAAAAAACACCTCTCATTTATTTCTGCTCTGATCTTTGTTTTCTTTATTCCAGTAACCATAAGCTTTATTTGTCTTTTTTTCTAGTTCCTTTAGGTATAAGGTCAAATTGTATTTGAGGCTTTCTTGTTTCTTGAGGTAGCTAGCCCTAGATAGCTATAAATTTCCCTCCTAGAAATGTTTTTGCTGCATCCCAAAGCTTTTACACACTTCTGTTTTATTTTCATTTCCTACATGTGCTTTTTATTTCCTCTTTGATTTCTTTATTGGCCTATTGGTTGCTTAGTAGCCTGTTGTTTAGTCTTCATGTATTTGTGGAGTTTTTTTCTAGGTTTTTTTTTTTTATAATTGTTTTATAGTTTCATATGGTTGTAGTCAGAAAAGATGCATAGTATGATTCAGTCTTCATAAATTTATTGAGACTGGTTTTGTGGCCTAACATATGATCTATCTTGGAGAATGTTCCATGTGCACTTGTAAGGAATGTGTATTCTATTGTTTTGTTTTGTTTTGTTTTTTGGCTAGAATGTTTATATATATGTATAATCTATTAAGTCCATCTAATCTAACGTATCATTCAAAGACACTGTTTCCTTACTGATTTTCTGTCTGGATGATCTATCCATTGATATAAATGGGGTGTTAATGTCCTCTACTATTATTGTATTATTGTCAATCATTCCCTTTTTGTCTGTTAATATTTGCTTAATGTATTTAGGTGTTCAAATGTTGGCTGCATATATGTTTACAGTAGTGATACTTTCTTGTTGATTTGATCCTTTTATCATTATGTAATGACTTTCTTTGTCTTTTATTAAGGTCTATTTTGTCATATATATGTATTTCTACCCTGGCTTTTTGTTTTGAAGTTTATTTGCATGGAATATCTTTTCCATCCTTTCACTTTTAGTATGTATGTGTATTTAGGTTTGACATGAACCTTTTATAGGCAGCATATGGATGGGTCTTGTTTTTTATCCATCCTACCACTGTATTACTTTTGATTGGAACATTTAGGACATTTGCATGTAGAGCAATTATTGATAGGTATAGACTTATTGTCAGTTTGTTAGTTGTTTTCTGGTTGTTTTTTAAAAATTTCTTCTCTGCGGACACCTTGGGTGGATCAGTTAGTTAAGCAGCTGACTCTTGAACTCAGCTCAGGTCATGATCTCATAGTTTATGAGATCAAGCACTGAATCAGATTCTGTGCTGACAGCATGGAGCCTTCTTGGGCTTTTCTCTACCTCCCTCTCTCTCTGCCCCTCTCCTGCTTATTCTTTCTCTAAAAATAAACAAACATTAAAGAAATAAAAATAAATAAAAATTTCTTCTCTGTTACTTTCTTCTCTTGCTCTCTTTCCTTTTTATTGATGATTCTCTTTATTTGGCTTTCTTGCTCTTTATTTTTAATGTATCTATTATAGGTTTCATGTTCGTGGTTACCATGAGGTGCATATATAACATCCTAAATATATAACAGTCTATATTAAGTGGATGATCACTTACATTTAAACACATTCTAAAAGAAGTTCCTTTTCACTTCCTCTCCATATTTTAGGTATATGTTTTCATATTCTACATCTTTTTATTTATAATATTCTTATTTCTATTTATGGCCTTTTCTGTTTTACCATAAGAAGTCCCTTTAACATTTATTATAAGACCAACTTAGGGATGATGAACTTCTTTAGCTCTTGTTTGTCTGGAAAACCTTTTCTCTCTCTCCTTCAATTCTGAGTGATAAAATTTCTGGAAAGAATATTCTTGGCTGTTTTTTTCTGTTTTTCCTTTTCAGCACTTTGAATATATCATGCCACTCCCTTCTGCCCTGCAAAATTTCTGCTAAACGATCTGATAGTCTTAGGGAGTCTCTTATATGTAACTTTTTGATTGTCTCTTGCTGCTTTAAAAATTATTTCTTTATCTTTAACCTTTGACATTTGCAGTGATATGGACCTCACTGGCTCCAGCTTGTTGGGAACTTTGTTTCCTGAATATGAGTGTCTATTTCCTTTCCCACATTATGAGGGTTTCAACTTTTATTTCTTCATATAATTTTTCTGCCTTTCTTTCTCTCTCTCTCTTCTTATTTTGAGGTCCCTATAGTGCAAATTTTTGTTCACTTGATCTTGTCCAAGATCCTCATTTTAAACTATCCTCATTTTTAATCCTTTTTCTCTTGCTCTTGAGCTTGGGTGCTTTCCATTACCCGACGTTTTAGATTGTTGATCCGTTCTTCTGAATACACTTGATTCTCCAGGGTATTTTTCATTCCATTTACTGTATTCTTCTGACTAGTTATTTTTTTTGTTTTCTATCTCTTTGTTGAAGTTCTCACTGAGTTTTTTCACTCTTCTGTCCAGTCTGGTGAGCATCTTTATGATCATTACTTTATTTCTTAAATTTTTTACTGTTTATTTATTTTTGAAGGAGAGAGAGACAGAGTATGGACAGGGGAGGGGCAGAGAGAGAGGGAGACACAGAATCCGAAGCAGGCTCCAGGCTCTGAGCTGTCAGCACAGAGCCCAATGCAAGGCTCAAACTCACAAGCCATTGGATCATGACCTGAGCTGAAGTCGGATGCTTAACCAGCTGAGGCGCCCCTATGGTCAATACTTTAAACTCTTTATCAAGCATATTGCTTATCTCCATTTCCTCTAGTTCTTTTTCTGAGGTTTTGTCTTGTTCTTTCATTTGCAGCGTATTCCTCCATCTCCTCATTTTGCTTGACTTTCTGTATTTGTTTCTATGAATTAGGTGGAACAGCTGCTACTCTTAAATTTGAAGGGTCTGTCTTCTGTATGTTTATCCCCTGTGTAGGCTGTGTGCCAGATGACTTTGACTTACTGCAACTGGAACTGGAATGGGCTGTAGGTCCCAGAGAACTCTGTGCTGGTTTAGCCCTGGTGGTCTTACTAAAGGCGAAGTCCTTGTGGTCTACGGCAGTTCTGGAGCTCCCATGCACAGGGTGCCTTAGCAGGGGTAGCTGGAGCCAAGGTGGGGCATGTGCCTGGGGATTCCAGGGCACTCAATATAGGGGATACCCTGGAAAGATAGCTAAAGCTTAAGTGGGTACTGGATGGGGCACTCCCAGGGACATATGCTCAGAGTGTGCCCTGGAAGAATAGCTAAAAGCTGATAGGGGTACAAGCCACGGTATTTCAGCATAAGAGGCATCCTGGTGAGATAGCTGGAGCCAAGGTGGGGTGCAACCCAGGGGTTCCAGGTTACTCCACACACGAGGTGCCCTGGTAGGGTGGCTGGAACCAAAGCAGACACATGCCAAGGATCCTCAGGGCACCCTGTACAGAGTATAACCTGGAAGGACAAGTGGATATGAGTGAGGAGGTCCCAGAGCACTGTGAGCTAGGGGTGCCCTAGCAAGCTGTCTAGAACCAAAGTGGGACAGACCTATGAATTCTGGGGTGGTTTGTGCCTGTGTCACCTTGGCAAAATGTCTGGAGCTATAGTAACCACTGATCACAGATGTGCTAGTTTGTGCTGTACTGGGGCACCTTGGTGGGACCAGTGAGGCTGTTGTTGGCTTTGGGTCCCGAGCTTACAGAGTTAGGATGGGTAGCTCACCCAAGGCCTGTTCCCATCCATGCTATCAAGGTGGAGAGGAAATGTCAACCATGGTTCTCACCAGCCCCTACAAACCAGAAAGAATTGCATCCACTCTTCTGATGTATTGCAGGGTTCTAGGGCTAGTTCCCTTATATTCTACTTGTTCTTTCAAACTGCAGTTTTTGTCTGTACCCCAGGGCATCTGGGGCTAGTGTAGACTAGGTGCCTGGGGCTCACTGAGGTCATAGGCCAGCTATAGCACCCAGACCCTGTTGTCCACGCTATCAAAGTGGGCAGGGTACTCGATAGTGAACCATGGTACTCGATAGACTCCTCAAACTGGAGAGAGTTCTAGCAGTGCTCCTGCCATTTGGCAGAGTGCCAGGGATGGATTTTTTATATTGTAGTTGCGCTTTAAACTGTAGCTTTTTTTCCCCCTGTGCTCTGGGGTAGACAAATCTGCTCATAACCCTTCAGTACTATCCCTCTCCACTGTGGTTTGCAGTTTTAGGGGTGGGGGGTTCCTTTGTTTCCATACCTCTGTCTCTGTTGCATTCTCTGTGTTCTATCTTTTGTTATGCAGAAGCTGTTCAGTCAGTCCTCAGTACTTCTTCAAGGAAGGAATTGATCTTTAAATAGGTACTGATTTGGTGTGTCTGTGGAGGCCATCTTGGATCCTGGTGGTGTAATATTTACCTGTATTTTTGTGATCTGACTTGGCTCTGGAGATGAGCAAACCGCTGATTGAGATCACTACTTGGGCACTGCAGGTGTAAACTTGCTCTGTCAAGATCCATGTGCTCATTGGTACACAGCATTGCCCCCCTTTTCTATCACAGATTCCCAGTGGTTGAGTCCCACAGATTTTCCTGCAATTTTGCGGTATGAGAGCAGAGTAAGGAATCCCAGAAAATGATCCACGGTGCTGGGGGAAAGACTGATTGTTTCCCGTGTTCTCTTTTTTCACACTGAAAAAAAAAAACAACTGAGGGCTTAGGGGGATCCTCTCTTCATGTCGCTGTGCTGTCTGGGGGGAGAGACAATGTCATCAATGTGTAGCTATTTCACCTAGCTTTCTAATGCAGTCTGTCTTGGTATCTGGGTCTTGGGTAATGGATGCTTACCACAGGTGATGCTGTGTCCTAGGATTCTCTTAGCGGTTTCCTGTTCTTGAATAGTTGTTAATCTTTTTATGAGTAGGAAAGAAGTCAGGAAGAATGTATATTACCATCATGGTGATGTTACTCCTCTTCTCAATCCTGTGTTTTCTGTGTTGCCTTTGGACAGTCTTACTTTGGTATTTCGTTTATTTACTATTCACTAAGTATTTATTGAAGAACTGTAGGCAACGTGTTGGGACATTACACAGTGGTGAACGTAGGGTTCCCATTGCTGAAATATAAAATTTTGGAGAATGACTGTGTGATAGGCAGTACACCTGAGGGGAACTAAATCTCATAAAGAATAATGCTAAAATGGCATGGCATACCAGTCTCTTTACCATAATCTGATTCTGGTAACCACGTAGTTTTTCAATCTGTCCACGTGAAACTCATCATTGCACAAATAAAAACATCAAGGATATCCATTCTAGCTAAAAAGAAAGACAATAAAGCATAGGTAGAATAACTCATATATTTTGTACATTAAAAATACATAGCAAGATACTAGAAATTAGGAATGTGAGCAGAAGAAATGGGATGAGTTTTAAATAGAGTGATCTAATTTGCTTAATGCTTTACATTATGTCATCAGATTCTTATCACTTTTATCATTTAAATGATGTGTATTCACCTTTGTTTTTCAGTTATGTACTTAACAATATAAAGGATAAAGCATTTTGCTGAATTGGGAGAGAGATTTCAACATTTTCTAAAGGAAATTCACACCTAAAATGTAAGTACTGAATATTTTTTAAGTATAGGAGTGAAGTCATTACAAAGTCATTGCTCCTTGAAGCACTTACCAAAAGTTTGACTCAAACGCGTTACCATAAAATAGCTACTTTTTACCACCAATCCACTAGTATTCAAGAGTAAAGCACATCTTCCTTAAACTTTACCTACTTGTATGCAGTCCCTAGATGACCCGGCTTAAGCCTGCTGCCTCACACATGATACAGAACAATGATTGAGTGGTTTCCCATACATTAACATATTTTTTCTTAACAGGTATTGGTAAGTTGTAGGTTGATGGTATCATGAGATATTTAAAACATAGGTTTCCTATAGGCTTATTTAAGTAATTTGAAATAAATAAATAATTCCAGTTTCCTCTCTCTGTCCCTTCCATTTTTTTTCCTTGCCTTCCTTCTCTCTCTTTTCCCCCATCTTTTCCATCCTTTTCTGTTTTTTTTTTTCTCCAAGTCAAAAAGTTGGTTCTTCGCCATGTGATCCATTCAGAAGTCTCACCGGTATAAAATATTATCTTTTAAGTTTCTCAAGGAGACCATAGGGGAAGGGAGGGAGAAAAAAGAGATACAAACAGAGAGGGAGGGAGGCAAACCACAAGAGACTCTTAAATACAGAGAGCAAACTGAAGGTGGATGGGGGAAGTGTGGGGAGAGGGAAAATGGGGGATGGGCATTGAGGAGTGTACTTGTTGGGATGAGCACTGGGTGTTGTATGTAAGCCAATTTGACAATAAATTTTGTTAAAAATACTATCTTCTAATTTGGAATCAAATCCAAAAGAATAAGAAATTTAAGAATCCCAGTCATCAAATCTATTTGTCCAGCAGTATTCCTTTAAAATATCTTAACAAAAATATCCCTTTTTCTTGAGCTGTTCTGTCCAAATCCAGATACTTTTTTGTAGCCTCGCTATTCTTTTGAAATTAAGACTCTAATAACACGATGTCTACACATCCTGTAACAGCAGGCAAATGGACACTGTAGTCCTCCTTGCTAGCAGATAGTACTATGGCATTGACCCCTTTCTATTGTCTGTTGAATGACAGCTTTATGTTCTTCCATGGCTATTTGGGATAATCATGTGGAAAATCATTACAAATGATGCATGTTTAATCAAGGAAATATCAAAATTCCTGTGTCTTTTAGATTAGTTTGGAGGAAATTTAAACCCATTCTGAAAACCAACCAGCAGTCTATAAAATAGCATATAAGTCTCCTGTGTAAATATGTTTTCAACAACTATCATGAATACAAAGCTGTTTAATTTGAATTTCAACACAATCATTGTTTATAAATATATATTTTAAGAATACATTAATTTATATTAAAATTAATCATACATTAATAAGGAATAGTTTCTTTTAATATCAAAAAGAATATTCCATTTAATCTTGATTTTTCGGTGAAGTAAAAGAAATACAGCACAATTTTACAAATATGATCTTTAGGACGTTCAATAGAATGGATTTCTATGAATACAATAATATAGAAGTCCATGGCAAAGTTCTCAAGTACAATCAAGTCTTTTCAAATTTTTCTATAATAAAAATGAGTACCGTATCATTTAAAGTCATTGACCTTTGCTGTTCTTTCGTTTTTTAATTTTGTAAAAGTCCAATGAAAGCTTTTCTTCTCCTATGACATAGTTTTTTCCCCTCAGCAGGCGAAACTTTGAGAAATCTAAGCATATGATTAGACACCGTAAATTTTCTCACAATAGGTACAGATGATTAAATTATCTTTCATGAGTATGAGATCCTGCATGCAAAATAAATAAAGTTAAATATGTACACAATTGCCTATAATCTGGAAATGAAGTACATGTTGTTCATGAACTTATTTGCTCTCCCACATGAAGATTTTTCTGTGGGGTAACTTTGACTTCTATTAGAAACAGTTCATTGAGGGGCGCCTGGGTGGCGCAGTCGGTTAAGCGTCCGACTTCAGCCAGGTCATGATCTCGCGGTCCGTGAGTTTGAGCCCCGCGTCAGGCTCTGGGCTGATGGCTCAGAGCCTGGAGCCTGTTTCTGATTCTGTGTCTCCCTCTCTCTCTGCCCCTCCCCCCGTTCATGCTCTGTCTCTCTCTGTCCCAAAAATAAATAAACGTTGAAAAAAAACATTAAAAAAAGAAACAGTTCATTGAATGCTGGTACTCATACTCACCCGTTTTTAAAGCAACATAGAAAAAAAATCTTCTGTTCTTCTTTTAAAAAATGTTGGGGTTTTAAAATATGTTTGCTCTTACCATAACTTCTAAAGACTTGATTTTATGAGCAATTAAGAGAAATTTTACTCACTGATAGAAATTATATTAGCCTAGAAAGCATGATGTGTTTTTCATAATTCTCTGTCATTCTTGCCCCTGAAATAAGAAAGATTTCCAGCCAACTAGTACTGGGTTTCTTTTAACACTAGTATTTCTACTTTTTGGCTGTTCTAAGTTTCTCTAGTGATAATATCATTGAAAATGTAATTGTTGCACTCAAATATTTATTTTATTTCCTTGAACTATTAAGTTTTCATGAGATGCTCATAGAATCTTTTGTTTCATGGACCATAAATAAACCCCCAAAGCACCACTTCAGCACATTTCTAATTGTAATGCACCGTGTAATGTTATAGGCCATTATACAGATGTTTTCTGTTATTGTTAGGTGGCAGACAATGACATTGAAATGTGTGCTTGCCTTAGAGAGATAGTGTGAACTCAATCACGAGTCTTAATGTAATAGTTTTTTTTTAACTCCAGAAACCCAAATTTATTTAGCTGTGTTTGCCCTTCAAGTATGCGGTTACATTTGGATTCTTAGGAATAACAACCCAAGCCCCGATTTCCCTGAATTAAATACAAATGAATAGGTAAGAATGGTTCTCTGATTTATACTTCACTGTGTGTCTTTTCATAAGAGATTTGATAATGGATATCAAGCATACTGTTGATGTGGAACGTTCTTCAGTTACATTACTTGGGTTTAAAATAAAATAGTACTACCCTCCCTTTCTCTGTAATAAAACTGGAATCTGAGGTGGGTTTTTTTTTTATTTCAGTATATGGTTCTAGTTATTTTTATGTAGAATAAATACTCTGAGTACAGATGGAGGTGCCCCACTCAAAATGCATAATGTACAATCTTGTCTCAGAACTAAACTTTTCTTGGAAAGGAAAAACCCAAGTGTTGGGTGTTAGTAATCCATTTTTGGTGGCTAACAAATCAACCAGGCTCACTTTAAGGTCATGATATACTGGCTATTAACTTTCAGTCGAAAGTAAAACGTTTCAAAGGGAAAAATATAGAGAACACTAAGAGGTCTAAATACAGTCCATGCCAAGTTTTTTGTTTTTGATTTTGTTGTATCTCTAACAATGATAAATTGATAATATTGTTATGAGGTTGCTAAGTACCAGGTATTATGCCGAGGAGTTTCTGGCTATTACTTCACTGAATTCTCAAAACAACACAATGAGGTAGCAACTGACACTCATTAAAACTCAAGTAAGTGCTTTATTGTAATTATTGTATTTAATCCTCAAGACAAATGCATAATAGTAGTATTACTTTTATTCTACTAGTGAGAAAACAGAATGATTATGTAATTTATCAAAGGTCTTTGTAGTAGTTAAAACAAATTTTTTTTTTTACATTTATTTATTTTGGAGAGACAGAGAAGACAGAACACAAGTTGGGGAGGGGCAGAGGGAGAAGGAGACACAGAATCCAAAGCAAGATGAGCTGTCAGCACAGAGCCCAATGCGGGGCTTGAACCCACAAACCATGAGATCATGACCTAAGCCAAAGTCGGATGCTTAACCGACTGAGCCACCCAAATGCCCCTATTGTGGTTTTCTATTGCCAAATAATAAACTACTACAGACTTACTAGCTTATATCAAACACCTGTTTATTAGCTCATAATTCCACAGGTCAGAGGTCTGAGCACCATGTGGCTGGGTTCTCTGCTTAGGGTGTCAAACAAGGCTGAAATTAAGGGGTCATGCCCACTGAGGATGTTTTTTCCTTCTTAAAGTCAATTGTGTAGTGCAACATAACCTAATCGCAGGAGTGATATCACATCATATTCATAGTTTTGGGGATTATCCAAACTGTACACAGTGGAGCAGTAAGCTCGAGAGACATTTTAGAATTCTGCCTACAACAGTCCCCTGGTTAATGGGGAGCAGACATTTCAAACTAAAATCTCAATATGCAGCATCCTAGCTTAGTCATTTCTCAATTCTACATGAAGACTAGGAACCTATAGGTTCTCTGGAGTTGCTTCAAAGAGTGAGTGAGAAAGAGATTTATTTTACTTTTTTCATTGAGATAAAACTGAAATACAGCCTATTCATTTCAGGTATACAACATAATGATTTGATAAATGTATATATTGTGAAATAATCAGGAAAATATGTCTAGTTAACATCTTTCATCACATATAGTTACAGATTTTCTTGTGATAATCTACTCTCTTAGCAACTTCCAAATATGCGATTATTATTGACTGTAGTTACGATTCTATATATTACATCTTCATGATGTATTTATTTATAACTGTGAGTTTCTACCTTTTGACCATTATAACTCATTTCACCCACCTACACCCTCCACTTCTGGAAACCACAAATAGATTCCCTGTATTTATGGGTTTGTCTCTTTCTTTCTTTCTTTCTTTCTTTTTGGATTTTACATATAAATGAAATCATATAGTACTTGTCCTTTTCTGTCTGACTTATTTCACTTTGCATAATGTCCTCAAGGTCCATCCATGTTGTTGCAAATGTCAAGATTTCCCTTTTATTTATGACTGAATAATATTCCTGTATACAGTTTCTTCATCCATTCATCCATCAATGGACACCTTGACTATATAAATAATGATGAAAGGGACATGGGGGGTGAAAATGTCTTTTCAAGTAATGTTTTTATTTCCTTCAGATAAATACTCCAAAGTGGAATTGCTGGATCATAGGATAGTTGTATTTTAAAATTTTTGAGGAACCTCCGTATTTGTTTTCACAGTGGCTGCAACATTTTACGGTGGCTTCACATTTTCCCTTTGACAATGCACAAGAGTTTCCCTTTCTCCACATCCTTGCCAACATTTATTACTTGTCTTTTTGATAATAACCATTTGAACAGATGTGAGATGATTTGCATTTCCCTGATGATTAGTGACGTCAAGCACTTTTTCATGAATATGTTGGCCATCTGTATGTCTTCTTTAGAATATTGTCTATTCAGATTCTCTGCCTACTTCTTAAATGGATTGTTTTTGCCATCGAGGAGCAAATATTTTTGCCATATAGGAGCAAATATTTTCTTCTATTCTGTAGATTGCCTTTCCATTTTGTTGACGATTTCCCTTGCTTTGCAGAAGATTTTAAGTTTGATGTACTCATTTATTTATTTTACTTTTGTTGTCAAATCCAAAAATCAATGTCAAGGAGCTCACCACTAGATTTCTTCTAGGAATTTTATGGTTTCAAGTCATGTTCAAGTCTTTAATCCATTTTGAGTTGATTTTGTGTCTGGTGTAAGATAGTGACCCAGTTTCTCCTTTGCATGTGGCTGTCTAGTTTTCCTAGTACCACTTATTGGAGAGACCCTTCGTTCCCCATTGTATATTCTTGGCTCTTTTGCTTTAAATTAATTCGTCACATATATATGAGTCATTTCTGGGCTCTATTCTATTCACCTATTTTTCTGTTTTTATATTAATACTATACTGTTTTAATTACTATAGCCTCATAATATAGTTTGACATCAGGAAGCATGCTGCCTTCTTCTTTCTCAAAATTGCTTTGGCTATTCTGGGACTTTTGTGGTTCCACACTAATTTGAAGGTTCTGTTTATGTGAAAAATGCCATTGGAATTTTGATTGGGATTATATTGAATCTGAAGATTGTTTTGTGTAGTATGGATACTTGAACAATATTCATTATTCCAACCCATGAAAATAAAATATCTTTCCATTTATTTGTGTCATCTTCAATTGCTTCCAATTGAATGTCTTAGAGTTTCAGTGCACAGGCTTTTTACCTCCTTGGTTAACTTTATTCCTAGGTATTTTACTATTTTTGGTCCTGTTACAAATGAGGTTTTTAAAATTATTTTCTTCTGTGAGTTCATTATTATTGCATATAAATGCAACTGATTTTTATTAATGTTTTTCATCCTAAGACTTTATTGAATATATTGTCTAGTTCTTTAAAAAAATTTTTTTTACATTTATTTATTTTTGAGAGACAGAGGGAGACAGCGTGAGCAGGGGAGGGGTAGAGAGAGAGGGAGACACAGAATCAGAAGCAGGCTCCAGGTTCTGAGCTGTCAGCGCAGAGCCCGAAGCGGGACTCGAACTCACGGACCATGAGATCATGACCTCAGTCGAAGTCAGACACCCAACTGACTAGGCCACCCAGGCGCCCCTTATTGTCTAGTTCTATCAGGATTTTGGTAGAGTAAGGTTTTCTGTAGATGTTATCTGTAAATAGGGAGAGTTTTACATCTTTCTTTCTGATTTGGAGGTCTTTTATTTTTGTTTTGTTTTGTTGTTTGTTCAGCCCTATCGCTCTGGCTATTACTTCCAGTACTGTGCTGAAAATAAGTGGTGAGAGTGGGCATCCTTGTCTTGTTCCTGATCTTGGAGAAAAAGTTTTCAGCTTTTCACCATTCATCGTGTATGATATCTGGGGTTTGTCATATATAGACCTTATTATGTTGAAGTATGTTTTCTTTATAGCCACTTTGTTGAGAGTTTTTCTCATAAATCAATGTTGAATTTTGTCAAATGTTTTTTCTATGAAGATGAGAGTATAATTTTTATCTTTCATTTCAAAAATGTGGTGTATCACACGGATATGCAGATGTGGAACCATCCTTACATCCCAGGAATAAATCCCACTTAATAACATATGAACCTTTGAATGTATTGTTGAATCTGCTTTACTAATATTTTATTGAGGTTATTTGCTTCCATGCTCATCAAGGATATTCACCTATAATTTTCTTGTTATGTTCTTTTCTGCCTTTGGTATCAGGGTAACGCTGGCCATGTAAAATGAATTTGGATATGTTCTCACTTCTATTTTCTGGAAGAGTTGAGAAGAATTAGTATTCATTCATTTTTAAATGTTTGGTGGAATTCACCAGTGAAACAATCTGGTGATGGACTTTTCTTTATTTGGAAGGTTTTGATTACTGATTTAATCTCCTTACTACCAACAGATCTGCTTAGATTTCTATTTCATCCTGATTCAGTTTTGGAAGGTTGTATGTTCTTAGGAACTCGTACATTTCTTCTAGGCTTTTCCTTTTTTTTTTTTTTTTTTGCATACAGTTGTTTACATAGTCTCTTATCCTTTTGTATTTCTGTGGTATAAAATTTTAATGTCTTCTCTCATTTCTAATTTTTAAAAAAATTAAGACTTCTTTTTTTTTTCTTGATGATTCTGGCTAAACATTTGTCTATTTTGTTGATGTTTTCAAAAAAACAGCACTTACTTTCATTTATCTTTTCTATTGCCTTTTTAGTCCCTGTTTCATTTATTTTTACTCTGATCTTTACCCTCCTTATTTCTACTAACTTTAGGTTCCATTTGTTCTTCTTTTTCTAGTTCTTTGAGGTGTAAAGTTTTGTTTATTTGAAATCTTTTTTCTTTACGTAGGAATTTATCACTATGAACTTCCCTTGTGGAAGTGTTTTGCAGCATCCCATAAGTTTCAGTATCATATGTTTCTATTTTCATTTTTCTCAAAGTATCTTAAAAAATTTTTTTAAGTTTATTTATTTTAAAAGAGACAGAGACAGTGTGAGCAGGGGGAGGGGCATAAAAAGAGGGAGAGAGAGAGAATCCCATGCAGACTCCACACTCTCAGCTCGGAGCCTGATGAGGGGCTTGAACTCATGAAACTGAGAGATCATGACCAGAGCTGAAACTAAGAGTTGGACTCTTAACTGACTGAGCCACCCAGGAGCCCCTTTCTCAAGGTATTTTTAAATGTCTCCAATTTCCTTTCATTGGCATGTTGTTTAATCTCCACATAGTTGTGATTTTGCCAGTTTTCTTGAAATTAATTTTCAGTGTCATACCATTGTGATTTGAAAAGGTAGTTGATATGATTTCAGATCTTCTTAAAGGTATTATCTTCTTTTGTGGCCTAACATGATCTATCATAAGAATATTTCGTGTGTGATTCAGAAGAATGTGTATTCTTTTGCTTCTTTGATGGAATATTCTGTTTATATCTGTTAAGTCTATCTGGTCAAATGCATAGTTTATGGTTCCTTATTGATTTTTTTTTCTGTCTGTATGACACCTAGACAGTGATGAAAGTGGGGGTATTAAATTTTCCTACTATTATATTGTTATCTATTTTCCCCCTTAGATCTGTTAATATTTACCCTATATTAAAGTGCTTCTGAAAATTTTGCTTTATTTTTTAAATTTTATTTAAATTCCAGTGTAGAAAACATACAGTGTTATATTGTTTCCAGGTGTACAATATAGTGATTCAACAATTCCATTTATTACTCATTGCTTATCAAGATAAATGTACTCTTAATCCCCTTCACCTATTTCAACCATCCCCCCCACCCATCTCTCTGGTAACCATCAGTTTGTTCTCTATAGTTAAGGGTCTGTTTCTCAGTTTACCTCTTTTTTTTCCTCCTTTGTTCATTTGTTTCGTTTTTTAAATTCCACATATGAGTGAAATCATAAGGTATTTGTCTTTCTCTGACTGGCTTATTTTGCTTAGCATTGTACTCTCTAGATCCATCCATGTTGTTGCCAATGGCAAATTTTCATTCTTTTTATGGCTGAATAATATTCCATTATATATATACATACACACACACATATATATATATACATATATATATACACATACATAGATATATGTATAGATAGATATATACATATATATACATGTGATATACACGTATATAGATATACATATCTATAGATATATGTATAGATATCTATACATATCACCTATTGACGGACTCTTGGGCTGCTTCCATAATTTGGCTATTGTAAACAATGCTGCAGTAAACATAAGGGTGCATATATATCCTTTGAGATTAGTGCTTTCAGGGGTGCCTGGGTGGCTCAGTCAGTTAAGCTTCTGACTTCAGCTCAGGTTGTGATCTCATAGTTCATGGGTTCGAGTCCCCACGTCTGGCTCTGTGCTGACAGCTCAGAGACTAGAACTTGCTTAGGATTCTGTGTTTCCCTCTCTCTCTGCCCCTCCCCTGCTCATGTTCTGTCTCTCTCTGTGTCTCAAAAATACATAAACGTTAACAAATTTTCAAATTGGTGTTTTCACATTCTTTGGATTAATATCCAGTAGTTCAATTACTGGATTATATGGTAGTTCTATTTTTAATTTTTTGATGAGCCTTTATACTACTGTCTTCCACAGTGGCTGTCCCAGTTTTCATTCTCACCAACAGTACACAAAGGTGCCTGTGTCTCCACATTCTGGTCAACACTTGTTTCTTGCATTTTTTTTTTATTTTAGCCATTCTGACATGTGTGCAGTGATACATCATTGTGTTTTTGTTTGTTTGTTTTTACCTTCATCAGCTCTGCCTTTAAGGTTACTTTTATATGTTGTTTTTAATCAGTAAGATTTCATTTGAAGAAGGACTCAGCAGTTAATTTTGAAAAAAATTTGGATATTAGTCTCTTATAGCACTAATTCTGTGTGAATTTTGTTAATGAAACTGTATATGTGTGCTCAAAAGTATAATTTTTGAGAAATAATTTACATACAGTTTAATATAAAGCTCTTACACATAGTTTGGTGAGTTTTAGCAAAGGCATATACCCACATAACCCAAACATTGTTAAAGAACATTTTCATTGCTCCAAAAATTCCCTCTAATCCTTCTCCAGTCAGTCTTTTACTTACATATAGAACTAGTCACTGTTCTAACTTCTATCATCATATTTTAGTTTTTCCTATTCTAGAACTTCATGGAAGTGGAATCATATAGTATGCACATTTTTGTGTCTGTGTTCTGCCTGTTTTTGAGATTTATCCATACTTGGCAAGGCAGTGTTCATTCCTTTTTATTTCTAAGTCATATTCCATTGTATATGACATGGTATGTTTATCCATTCTCCAACTGATGGATATTTAGATTATTTTTTTTTACCAGTTTGGGGCTATTATGAATTAAGTCGCTATCCATATTTTGTGTACAAGTTTTCTGAGTCTTTCTTTCTCTTGGATAAACACCTATGAGTAGAATTTTAAGATCTTAAGATACATAAATGCTCAAATTTCTTTAAAAAAACTACCAGTTTTCTAAAAGAATTAATGTCATTTTATACTCCCACCAGCAGTATGAAATTTTCATCTCTTCTGTGTCCTCCCCAAACTTGAAAAGTGCAATTGAAAAATACAATGTATTGATTTGTATTTCTCTTCCCCTGGTCTTCCACAATGTGGTAAGAAGGTATTTTCCAAACAATTATGGTCAAGGTGCAAAAGAGGGCATGCCAACCATTTTACTAAAGGCCACCTCAGTCATCTTCTACAGAACAAATAAATAAATGCTGAAATAGATTTAGACTTATCCCAAAGCATAGGGTTTGTGTCTTTGAGAATTGTGTATTTAATTTATCTAATCTGCTTTATATCACAAATTGCTCCAGAGGTTAAACCTTTAGAAAATAATTGTACGTGAATGCTTCCTCAATATTTAACTCTTCTCCCACCCCAGTTAATTTTCCTATCATTAGTGCGATCTTCTGTTTCAGTCCTCCTCCCCCGTCAGGATAACGTATTTGCCCAAAGGCAAATACAGGAATACAGGTCTCCATCCTTTCTTGGTTCACCATGAACTTTTGCATCAGTTTCAAGTGGTTGGAAATGAAACCCTCACATGACTATTACTACTTCAGACAATAAATAGGAGTTCTTTTTTTTCAAAGATTATCTAAGTCACTCTATGTGAGACTGACGGGAAAAATAATGTTTTATCTCTTAACATGACTTTTACGGTATTATTTAGAAAATAATAATTCTGTTATGCTGCGATCTACCAGTCTTCTAGCCAAGCTTTCACCCAAATAAATGGAGTACCTCTCTCTGCTTGAGGTGAGAGGCACCACACTCATAGCATTTTTTGCCGTGAGCCTCTCATTTCCCCTCGAATAGCAGGTACATGGGTTTCACTTGACCTGGCTTCACATCTCTCCTCTCCAACAACCATAGCCTTATAGGTCAACTTTTTTTCTTCAACCTTCTCTACTGGTTCCTTCCTATCAAGATTTAAACCTATTTAAGTCTGTCTGGAAAGACCTAACACTAAATGTTATTGATCCATATGGAATGCCTGCTATCTGTGTCTCTTTCTGCCTTTTGTAGCACAGTTTTTTGTTTTCTTTGCAGTCTTTAGTCATTCCACACACATTCATTAATTTATTACTCTCGGGTTATTGCTCCAAATTTGTTTCCCACATTTGTCTCTTCCACTCACCCTTTAAGCATACACCATATTTTTTCAGTTCTCCAAGCCTGTACTATGTCTACTTATCTCTGATCGTCTTGTGATTCCCTCTTTCTAGAACACTCTCTCCACTGTCCATCCCCATCCATTACATAATGGAAACTGTTTGTGCCAATACCATCATTGGTAAATCCAGTGTTCCTTTCTCAGCCTGTTCTGTAGCACTTGATGGTTTTGAAATACTCTTTTCCTCTGGGCCTGTGAGTCTGTGTCCTCTTAATTCTCATCCTACATCTGGCCGTAATTGTGTTGCTTTCACAGCCCCTTCTACTTAACTAAGTAGAATTCTCTCTCAGCTTCAATTGCCATCTCCGTAGTACTTCCAACTCCTTTCCTATTCTGTACATCTCTCCAGAGTTTCAGATTCATATACCCAAATGCCTACTAGACATTTGCATGTTTCCAGTGACCTCAGCTCACCAGATCCAAAACTAAACTCATCATTTGTCCATGGCTACAACTTCCCTTTTTTCCCCCCATCTATGTGAATGTCACAATCATCCTCCCAGATACCTAAATTAGAATCCTGGGCATTATCCAGGACCCCGTCTTACCCTTCTCATAGCTAACCAGTGAATAAAACAGTCAATTCTTAATCAATTATATCTTATAATTCTGTTCATTTTTCTTCATCTCCATCATTATTTCTTTAATAATAAAAGTTCCTATCATCTCCTAACTACAGAATACTAGTATAAGTACCAACTGCTTTTCTCCCTCATTCAGCCCTTCCAATACATAATGCTGCCTCAAAGCTTGCATAAGTACAAGCTTGCATCTATCAGACCTCAGCATAAAAATTTTCTAAGATCCCTCCCTGTGCTAAGCACAAGTCCAAACTCCTTACGCTAACAAGGCTTGTATGGACTAATCCCTGATTATCGTTCCAGGTTTACTTCTCACATTTGTCTCTGCCACTAATCCTGTAAGTATCAGCCATACAGCATCTGCTATGCCTGCTTGCCTAGAGGCCTTCTCATATAATGTTCCCTCTTTTTAGAACACACTCCCCACTATTCATCCCCATTCATTGGGCTAATTCTCAGGTAGATTTCAGATCTCTTTCTGTATGCTAATTTTCTATGGAAATTTTCTGTAATCCCCTGAGTGATCTGGGGGTTTCATCCCATGTTTCTAAAATTTCCCTGTAAAGGAACACATATTATCTGCCTCTCCTATAAATAATAAACAACTAGAATATAGTTGCTCATACCATTGATCTGGTGTCATTGAGAATTATGTTTGTCATTGTGTCTCCAGTGCCAGGCACATTGCATGGCATATAAATATGTGCTAAAATGTGAATGAATGAATATATGCATGAAAAATTCCTCAGAAAACCATTTTTAAGTGCCTTCTTTACTTTGTCTCTCTTTCTGGCCTCCTCACCTCCACACAGCCCAAGATGGCATGTTACCCATTCATTTTCAGTTTTCCAAATGGATTACATACTATGCTACCTGTGTGCCTTTGCATATCCCCATCCTTCACTCTAGAATGCCCACTCTAGAACATTTAGTAGAGGAACTGGCAAATACTAAGAATCAATTACTGCTTACTGAATGAAAGAGGAAAAGAACAACAATCATAGTCACTCATATGCTGTTCCAGTGATCTAATGAGAGTAGATAAATGTGGCCATGAACCTAAAATGCCTGAAAGTCAATTCTCGGGGGGTAATTAAATAAAATAAAAATTATATATTGATGTCTTTCACATCCCGTGTTCATTAAGAGCAAATTTTGTTGTACCATTTTTTTTCCATAATGTTATGGAAAACACAACCCTGAATGGTAAAACACAACCCCTGAGAAATCTTACCTGATTGAATAAACCAAATAGCCTGGGTAACTTCATTTCCTGCATAGAAATTCTGCCAACTATATTTTCATTAGATCAAATGGAAGGCTGAAGATTTCCTTCATTCAACTACTCAACTGTTCCTCAGCATGAACTTGATGTTAGCCAATTAAATAAAATTTTGGCCTAATTTTTAAATATTTCAATATTTCCACTCTTTAAAATATTTTGACAACAATATTTGGATGTCCTAAAAACAAGCCAAATCTACACAATATACACATGAAATAAGATTTTTACCCTTTTTTTATTTAAAAAAATTTTTTAATGTTTATTTATTATTGAGAGACAGAGAGATGGAGCATGAGCAGGGGAGGGGCAGACAGAGGAGGAGACACAGAATCCAAAGCAGGCTCCAAGCTGTCAGCACAGAGCCTGAGGCCGGGCTTGAACTCACAAACCGCGAGATCATGTCGGACCTGAGCCGAAGTCGGACGCTCAACCAACTGAGCCACCTAGGAGCCCCAAGATTTTTACAGTTTTAATAAAACTAAGGAGGTTTACCAATTCAGGTAATAATTATTACATGAGATCTTAGAGGAATAGAAGAGAACCAAGGTTGGGAGAACGTTAGATTTTTTTCAAAAGTAAAACAGCATTTATTAGTTGTGCACCTGAAGCACTCAATGTGTCTTTGTTGTGATTAATTTTTAAGAGCTGTATCGAGTTTTAAAATTTTGACACAGTCCAGTTGTAAGCTGATAACGTTCCAAAATTGAAAAGAGAAAAATAACATATGAAATGCTCGTGATCGCTTTAATGTATAGCTTTGAGAATCATTAAGTAGCTGTCACTCTCTCTTCCCCGGCATCAATTACTCTGCTCTGGATTTACTTACTCCACTCCGTATAATGAGCCCCCAGAGCATGTTTCATTGCAGGGGAAAGCACACATTCTTCACTTGCGGTCAGTGGGATGTGGTTAATTTGAAATCACTTAAACTATTCTATCTGTCAAGTGCAGTTATTTTATTTTCAATTCACATCAGTGTTTTAGTATGCATGTCGGTTACTGGGTCAAACTGGCAGATTAATTTAGGAGCATTCTGTTGCAACGGTCTTCGCAACTGTCATTATATGGAGGCCACTATTGAAAGTTAATACCTGCCCATTAAAATTGATTGCCAAAGATACCACGCTTAATGTAAACAATAACGTATAGATCAGAAAATGGTGCTAAATTAGAGATCATGGTGCACAGCTCCTATAGTATGGGGGCACTCAGTTACGGAAAATATTTCAGGAAGATTGGACTTGGAAAGCAAAAAAATGCTGAAAGAACCCTTGAGAATGCTCTAAGAGACCTGGCAATAGCCTGGTAGAGCTTTTTGTGTTCTTATATCCTGTTATCCTTCATGGCAGCCAGGATTTCGAATAGTGTGTGCGTAGTGTGTGATTGTGTGTGTGTGTGTATATGTGTGTGTGTGTGTGTGTGTGTGTGTGTGTGGAGAGAAAGAATATCAAGGTATTTAAAGGCATAATTATGTAAAAGTGAATATTGCAGTGGAATAAATAGTGTAGGTTAGACTTGAAGAAGCGGAAGGATCTGAAACACTAGCATAGTCTATACCGTTAATAAACAGCCAAGCATTACTAAAAAGTAATAGAATTGAAATGAGCATTTGGATAATATACTACCACAGTATCACATATATTCCATTAGAAAAGTGTATTTTTACCATACATAGGCCTGCTTTCATCATTCTTTAATACTGCCAATAACATAGGACATTTGAAAGTCTATGACTTTCTTGGAAGTTTTGAAATAAGGCAAAGCCCTGATTAGTAATATCTGAGTTGCAAAGATTTAAAAAATTAAAAAAAAAACCCAACAATAAAAACTGATCAGATTCAAAATTTTTTCATTTCCTCAGAAAGGTAGAACTATATACTCCAGAAACAGGCTTTGAAGTTATACTTCTTTTATGGAAGTTGTAGGACAGCAGGAAATAGAGCATCACCTTTGTTCACAGCACCCAGAAAACTATAACAAACATCTGTGCATAACTGGAACACACACACACACACACACACACACAGCATAGCTAGCCCAAGAAGACCTGGAAATGTATAGAAGCAACCCACATGAAAACTTCTGACCATGGCAGAAACTTCAAAAGCTGTAGTTTTGAAACACTACATAATACTGCATCAAGGATGAGAGAGCAAGAAAGTACAGCTGGTGGGAAGCTGAGATTTTTGCTATCTGGGGAGTGTAAGTCCATTCCTAACCCATTTCCCTGTCACTTCCCTGACACTTGAGCAATATCCTGCTTCTTGTCTGTGAGTTTTGATCCATGACACGTATCTCTTAAAAAGTTATCTATTTGTAATTTAGAGTAAATAACAAGCTGCTGTACAACAAAAATTGCTGTTTTAAATTAAATGTATTAACGACAAAATACTTGACACATTTAATTATGCTCTTTAACACTTTGTGTTCTACCTGTGTGTTCTTTGGGGAATATATTGTTTTTTGATACCCTGATTTATTCTGTTAGCTAAACTTGAGAGAAGCAATTGTCATTTTGCTTTTCTTGAATGCCTTTCTAGACATTTTGACACTGAAGATTACGTTCTAAGGGCTAATCCAAAAGTATATACTTCTATATATACTTCACTATGGACTTTTGCATTGGCCCCTAGAATGTAATCTTCAGTGTCAAAATTTCTAGGAAGACATTCAAGAAAAGCAAATTTATAATTGCTTCTCTCAACGTTTAGCTAACAGCATAAGTTGGAGGGCACTTGTGTTGAGCACCGGATGTTATATGTAAGTGACGAATCACTAAATTCTACTCCTGAAGCCCATATTACTCTATATGTTAACTAACTAGAATTTAAATAAAATTTTGAAAAAGAAGAAAAAAGTATATACTTCTGGAAGAGAAAAGAGTTTTAAAATAAATATCTTTCAAACTATGTTGACTCTCTAGTTAATGATCGAGTTGCTAGGTTAAAAGTGGTTAACTGAAAAATACCTTAATTTTTAAGTCTGCATGGTCCTATTTGAGAACCCCTAACATGAGTTTCTATTCACACTTGTTACTGTGGAAACTAACTCAGTAGGATGATAATTGCTATAACATTACTAATAGGTTTGTAGTCAAGTTTGAGAAAACTGTTACACTGCTTTTTGTGTTTGGTGTAGTTTTACTGTGCTAATATGCATATGATCATTAAACACTTTATTGAATGTGTCACACAAGCATACTTTGGGGCATTATACACATACATATAGTAGCATTGCTGAATATGAGGGTTAACCCAAGTGGTAAGTTACCTTTAGCTGAGTTGTTCTCAAACAATGCTATTCATCAGAATCCTCTGTGAGGCTTTCCATAACAATGCTGGGAACACATCCCAGATTGATTGAACAGGAGTAATGGGGGTAGGTTCTTTAATCGTGTCATTGCCACAAGTACCATGGATGATTCTAAAGTGAATCCCTTTTGAGGAAACATTATTGTTATTTTACTTTTGCATATTACTGTTACTTTTCTCTGCAGTTTCCCTCTTCACTTAAGTCTCTATATCCATCTAATGTTGTCTATGTTTTGTAGCTCAAGATCTTCCCTTACAAGCCAAATTAGAATAGCAATATCCCAGGGGCGCCTGGGTGGCTCGTTCAGTTGAGATTTCAGCTCAGGTCATGATCCCAGGGTGGTGGGATCGAGCCCTGCCTCGAGCATGAAGCATGTTTGAGATTCTCTTTGTCCCTCTGCCTCTCTCCCCCACTTGAGCTCTCACGAAAAAAAAAAAAAAAAGCAGAATTCTAGATGAAAGTATATATTAACTATCTAAGAGAAATATTTGTAATATTAGATATTCTAACAGTATAGCAACCTATAAAGGGTGAAACTATAAGGGAATTAAATATAAAATAATAAAAATACTGTCTTTAAGAACTGAACGCTCTTCTTCCTTCAAAATCCAACTAAATGCTTATCATCTTTTAAACTCTATTTCCACCAAACTCTGATCACTTGTCATACTTAAATTTACTTAAATATTTTAACATTATTGGATTTGTCTATAATTTTCAATTTTTTTTTAAAATCATAGAACCTCATAGTTAGGAGGGATCTTAGTGATAATTTGCTATAACTTCCCAGCACATGCTGAAATATTCTCTAAAGTATTTTGTACTTTTGGTTTTATGGATCTCATTGTGTATGTTTTTCTTCTATTTCTGAGCATTATAAAAAACACTCCTATTTCTTTTCTAGCTACATTGGATGCAATTAATGAATGTTGGCAAATGAATTAGTCTTCCATAAAATTTACTGTTTGGTCCTCATTATTTTTTTTTCCTTTATCAAAATGAATAGACTTTAAGTGCTTAACTTAAAAGCAAGTAGTAATAAAATGACCAGTAAATAAGTGGTGATTTTATCATCTACTTGTTAATAACCAGGGCTCTTGGTTGCCAATGAGAGCACTCCAACTCAAATTACTTTAATCAAAAATGGAATGCATTGTTTTTAAATGAAAAAGCCAGGCTAAGGCAGCCATTGGCAGAGTTACACCCAAGTGCCCAAAGACATCAGCAATCTTTCTCCTCTCAGCCCTGCTTCTCTGGGATTGGCATTTTTCTCACTGACCTTCCTCAGTTAGCATCAAAAATGGCCAGCCAGCCGCTTTAGGGTTCTATTTTAAATACAGTACTTGGCTAATCCAGATGCAAAATACCTCATGCCCAAAATGTCTGGCAGGAATTCTAACATGGACCCTTACTGGCTCAGCTTCAGTTGCAGACCCATCCCTGAGCCAATTATTATAGCTTGTGTTGGTAGATGGCCAGATAATTACGTCCAGATTTGCCCCCAGTCGCACTGACTGAAAGTGACCAGTGAGTGACAGATCTTTTTTTCAGAGGAAACAAGGGATAGTGTTACTAAAATAGAAGGAAGAGATGCTAAGTAGATGAAATGAACAGTGTTTTTGAGATCTCATCAGCTTATTACACTCTGCCAGCTTTGGCCTGTGTTCTCTATGAAATACCCTGTTTATTTAGTTGATGAGTTTAGATTTCATTGATGGCAGTTAATACTTTGAAAAAGGCAGTTATTTTCAATGCTAGTGAGAAAATATGACTTGACATATTCTTCATATCATATAATTATATTTTAAGAGTTAACTTTAATCCCAAAAGACATTGAGGCTAACCATTTGATTAATAGCTAAAGTTTCAATATAAAGTGAATCCACTTACCAACTGACTAATCATAAGCATTTGCTATGGTACATGGAGGATGCGCGATAGGTGTTGTGATTTCACAGTCATGAGAATAAAATATACAAAAATATAATGTGCCTTTTTACTGTAAAACATGAAAGCCAACTGTTCAAGTATTATGCATAAAATGCCATCTTTCTGTGGCTCCCTTTCTGAGCCTTAGCACATGGACTTTTTCTTCTAAAATAATTACAGCAAAAAAAATATTAGAACCAATCATATCAATTATTGTACCTATGGATAAGGAGTTAAAAATAGAACAAAATATACTTTCAGAAAGTTAATGTCAAAATAATGTCCTTCATAGTATATTCACCATAACAGATTTTACTTATTCTGCTAACTTTCCCATTATATTAACACATTTTGAAGCTCGCTTTTTGGGAAAAGCCAAGACCAGTTTATCTTTTTTTTAAAAAGATTTTTAATGGTTATTTTTGACACAGAGAGAGAGAGAGTGAGAGAGAGAGAATGACAGGGAGGGGCAAAGAGAGAGGGAGACACAGAATCCAAAGCAGGCTCCAGGCTCTAGGCTCTGAGCTGTCAGCACAGAGTCTGATGCGGGGCTCAAACTCACAAACCGCCAGATGATGACCTGAGCCCAAGTCGGACGCTCAACCGACTGAGCCACCCAGGTGCCCCAAGACCAGTTTATAAAGGGCACTTGGGTGGTTCAGTCAGTTAAGTGTCTGACTTCGGCTCAGGTCATGATCTCACAGTTCTTGGGTTCGAGCCCTGCACTGGGCTCTCTGCTGTCAGCAAAGAGCCCACTTCGGGTCCTCTGTCCCCCCTCTGTCTCTGCCCCTCCCCTGCTTATGTTGTCTGTCTCAAAAATAAATAAATAAAAAGTTTATAAGCCACTTGAGAAAGCAGGGTTGTTATTATCACATTGTGTATGTGATAATAGTTAATTAAAACAACTTAAATCCACACCTTCCTCAACAGATTTGACTCAAAGTGACTCCCAGTTAATTCCTATAATCATATATATCTCAAAAAATGAAGACTTGCCACAGTAGAAGACATTAAAAGAATGGGCCACAGAAAGTCACTTCCAAATAAAAGTCTTTTCTTGTTTAAGATTATCAAAAATTTTTAAATATTGGGGAAAGTTATAGGAATAATAATTACATCATCAAAATAGGTGGCCAACCTTCAAGAAGGACAAAGCTAAAGAGAAAAACTTCCATCTGAGAAATGTCATTACATTATAGTAATGACATTACTATATTAATATTTACATATTTACTGTGCATTATAGAAATTGGTAATAAAAAGGGGTGCCTGGATAGCTCAGTGGGTTAAGCGTCTTTTGATTTCAGTTCAGGTCCTATTCTGGTCATGGGATCGAGCCCCATGGGCTCTGTGCTGAGTGTGGAACCTGCTTGGGATTTTCTCTCTCCCTCTCTCTTTGCCCCTCCCTTGCTCATACGGTCTCTCTCTCAAAAATAAACTTAAAAAAATTAGCAATAAATATAGCTATGTAGGTAAAATACACTTCACTTTTTAAAGCTGAAAGGCCATATTAAAGGTGAGGCCTCAAATATGAACTCATTTTAGGCTAAATGCCCTTACTTGTCTGAGATTATTTTTAATACATATTCTTTTAGCCATTTTTTTATTGACTCTTAAGTTTTAGAATACACTTTTTAAACTTGAAACTTTTTCTTCAGCGGAACAGCAGAACGAGTTCAGAATCCTAACTTTCAGGGAAATCAATCAGCGGATAAAATGGCAGGCTCATGCCTCTGCTAGGATTAGTGTGCTGATGAAGGCAAGTTCACAGGTTTGATCCCTAAGTGGGCCAATTTACTTTGCTACAGGCAGTCCCTTAAACCCTGGCCTGACATCCTGCAAATGGGAACCATCAGTCATAAGGAAAAGCTGGGAGAAAAGTAGGGGTGGAGTACCGCCAACTCCTTCCCACTGTGGGAAAACAAGTCCAGGCCTGCCGATAATGCTGTGGTAGCATTTCTCCTGTTACTAAAAGAGGGAGCTGTCTTCCCAGTGATAGTGAATTGGCATGGGTCAGAGTGTAAATCTGATCTCCAGAAATGTACTTTAAGATAATGTCAACAATTACTGAACCAGTCATTCATTCTTTCTTTGATGAGGGCTGAATCAAGTATGCTAGGTTTAGAGAGACCCCAGATGAATTTACTTATGTATTCATCACTAACTTCCAAAAAACATTGGCTGCTGCTCAAACAAAAGAGAAAATGTAGCTGCTAGCTGTGTAATTATGTTAATAGACTGGATAAAACAAAAACCATCAAAGCATTATGTGTCAAAAGTTTTATTTAATTCATTAATGAGGGAACTAGAAAGATGAAAAGGCAGTCCAAATCAAATTTTAGAAACTGAAGTTTTTTGAGTAGGAAAAATATAAAAGCTGAAGTACCAAATTCAGTACAAAACTGGTTAAAATCTCATAGGCAATAAAACCATCGCACCTTACCAGTTTACAGAACTGTAAAATGGCCCTGATCAGTTGGGCAAAAAAAGCTATATTCCCTTAGAGCATATTAGAAACAGCTGGAGAGTTTTAAAAAACACTGATGAATAGGTCTTACATCCCCCCCCCAATACTGTAACTTAATTGGAAACTGGGTGAGGCCTGAACATCAAGATTTTTAAACCCCCTCCCCCAAGTGATTCTAACAGGCAACCATGTTTGAGAAGCACCGCCCTAGGATGTGACATCACCTTGCTCAAGGGCTTTCAACAATGTGCTACCCATTTTGAGTAGCAGGGTGGAAGGTCGTTGTCCCATAGAACTGCTCTCACCTGAGAGCTGTTTGAAATTCAGAATCTGGGTTCCCACCCCCCCATGTGTGAAGTCAAAATCTGTTTCAAAACTATCACCAGGTAGTTCAGGTGCACATTGAAGTTTGAGAAGCACTTTTTTTAAACATGATATTGAAAGGACTTGGAATTACTCTTTCTCATTTCCAGGCTTTAGGAAAATTTTCCTAACACCGACATGCCAAATGTCTCTACAGCAGCCCAAAATAGCACTTTAACAATAGTGATGTTTGTGGAGAGGGAAATCAACTCTAAGGTGAGAAATCTGAACTAGATCAATCAATGATCCCACTTCCCAGGATCCTCAGCTACCAGGGGCACCTGGGATAATGTATTACCTTTTTTTTTTTAAGTTTATTTATTTTGAGAGAGACAGAAACAGCATGAGTCAGGGGTGGACAAAGAGAGGGGGAGAGAGAAAGAATCCCAAGCAGGCCCTATGCTGTTAGCACAGAGCCCAGTGTGGGGCTTGAACTCATGAAACTGTGAGATCAAGACGTGAGCTGGTGGGTAAACCAAGAGTCAGACACTTAACCGACTGAGCCACCAGGCACCCCTGTGTTACCTTTACTAAGAGCTGCTGGAAACTAGGAAGGTGAAGTTATCAGAAATGTGCCAATTATTTTTAACTACTAGCCAATCATGTTACAAGCAGAGTATACTAGTTATGGAGAAAAAAATGTGTTTGAATGCCTAATTAAGACAGAAACAAACTTTTCGGTGAAAATGTTTTATACAACTTACTCAGCATCAAGTTCCTAAAATTTTGAGGGTTAATGTATCAACCCAGACTTAATGTTAGCTGCATTTTGTAAAAGGTTGACAAGGGAGTTCACTCCTTGAATATGAAAATTTAGGGCATAGTTATCAGTCAATAAGACCCTCTATATGGCTATTGACATCTCAGAAAACATGAATAATGTTCTAAAATGGAAATTTCCAGAAATGAGTTCTTTACTTTGAAAATCCAATGTAGTTATCATACTTAGATGTCCAAGTCTTAACAAAGTAATTTCATGTATTTATTAAGTATTGGGTTTATAGCAGTAAATTAAATCCCTAGGTTTACAGCAGTGAACAAAAAACACTCCTGTCTTCACGGACCTTACAGTCGAGTATAGGAACAAGGATTGTAAACAAATAACAAATATTTTTGTCATAACAAAGTTTAGTAAGTATCTTAAAGGAACAGGGTGACTTAAATGAAAATGAGTTATTCAATGTGTAAATAAATTTATTATCTGTGACTTTGCAAGTGTTTACAAATCATAAAACAATTTTAATCATAAAATATGAGTTAGTAGCCCTATATTTCACTAGGGCCTGCCAGATGTACTTGACTCTGCTTAGCTCTTCTGCTAAATATCCAAAAGCTTGGAAAATGCTTCTCTGACCTTCTTTTTCTTCACTATGGCAAATATTGATGGTTTTCTCTGAGAAGCTGAATGTGTGAAGTATGTTCCAAAGACCTAGAAAATCACAGAGACTGTCGTTAGAGCCAGAGCTGAAATGTGAATATTGATTCAGGTACCTTAAATCCTCTCTGGCACAGAAATGGAAAGCATACGCGTGCGCGCACACACACACACACATACACACTCTCAAGGATGATGTCCAATTTCAAAGGTGCTAATTTGGTATCATATTTCATTAAACCCCGTAGAGAACTACAAATAATATCACAATTCAAAAGGTATGAAGCCCGTGTGATAAAAAGATTATCTGATATTTTTGTTTTGGCTTTTTTTGTTTTTCCATCACTATATAAGTGCGATTGTTCTCCCAAAAGAATATTCTTAGACTTTCCATGCTTAATTTGTCATGAGTATAACTACTGTCCTTTGCGTTATTTATCTAGAATGCATCCTTTCCCCCTAGCTCATTTATTACTACTGGTTCTTCTAACCCCATACTTCCAAGCTTCTTCTGAGGTCTGTTTCTTACCCTGTTTACTCTTGAGACAGACTCTCAAGCTGAGAACAGGTAGATCTAAACTCCTATTCTCTTTCTTTCAAAGAGCCCAGGAAGAGAAAAATATGCCAGATGACACAATAATGAACGTGTGTACACATAATCAATAAGGAGCTTCTTCAAGTAGTCCTGCTACATTGTTATGATTTTTTTTCATTTTTTTTCAGTTTTATTGAGATATACTTGACATATAACATTGCATGAGATTTAGTTGTACAACATGGTGTTTCATATACTTATATATTGTAAAATGATTACCATACTCAGTTTAATCATCACCACACATTGTTACGTTTTCCTTGTGATGAGAACTTCAAGATTTACTCTACTAACAATTTTCACATACAAAATGCAGCATTGCTAACTTTAGTCACCTTGCTCTACATCACCTTCCTATGACTTCTTTATAAGTGCCTTTCACCCATTTCTCCCACACCCCAAATCTGGCAAACACCAATCTGTTCTCTATATCTATGAAATGCTTTCTTTTTTAGATTCCACATATAAGTCAGATCACCAAGTATTTGTCTTTGACTCATTTCACTTAGCATAATTCCCTTAAGGTTCATCCATGCTGGATTTCTTTTTTTTTATGACTAATATTTATGTGTATGTGTGTGTGCACAAAATGTAGGTATATACTTTCTTAATTCATCTGTCAATGGTTATATCCATGCCTTAACTATTGTAAATAATGCTGCAATGAACATGAAGGGGCATAAATATTTTCAAGATAGTGACTTCATTCCCTTTGGATATATAACCAGAAGTAAATTTGCCAGATCAAATGGTAATTCTATTTTGTATTGAGGATCCTCCATACTGTTTTCCATAATGACGGTAACAATTTACATTCCTAACAGTGCACAAAGTTCCCTCTTTTGTACAGCCTTGCCAACAGTCTTTTTTTCTTAGGTCATTCCAATTACAATGGTTATCCTAATATTTTATCATGGTTTTCATTTGCATTTTTCTGATGATTAGTGATGTTGAGCAACTTTTCAGGTATATGTTGGCCAGTTGTAGGTTTTCTTTGAAAAAATGTTTATTCAGGTCCTTTCCCCACCTTTAACAAGTTGTTTGTTTTGCTATTGAGTTGTAGGTATTTTTAAATATATTTTTAGATATTAACCCTTATAAGATATACAAATATTGTCTCCCATTTTGTAGGTTGCCTTTTCATTTTTTTTGAGTTTGATGTATTCCCATTTGTTGAAAGTTTTTCTTTTGTTGTGTGTGTTTTTGGCATTGTTTCCCCCCCAAATATTGCCAAGACATCTCACTGAGCTTCTTTCCTACGTTTTATTTCAGAAGTTTTAGGTTATCAGGTCTTATGTTTAAGTCTTGGATGCATTTCAAGTTCTGTATGTGTTTCTCCAGTTTCCCAGCACCACTTATTGAAGAGATACCTTTTCTTTTTTTTTTTTTTTTTTTTTAAATTTTTTTTTTTCAACGTTTATTTATTTTTGGGACAGAAAGAGACAGAGCATGAACGGGGGAGGGGCAGAGAGAGAGGGAGACACAGAATCGGAAACAGGCTCCAGGCTCTGAGCCATCAGCCCAGAGCCCGACGCGGGGCTCGAACTCACGGACCGCGAGATCGTGACCTGGCTGAAGTCGGACGCTTAACCGACTGCGCCACCCAGGCGCCCCGAAGAGATACCTTTTCTACATTGGATATTCTAGGCTCCCTTGTCAAATATTAGTTAGCTGTATATACCAGGGTTTGACTCCAGGCTGTTTTGTTCCATTGGTCAATGTGTCTATTTTTGTGCCAGTATCATACTGTTTTTATTATTATGGCTTTGTAGCGTAGTTTGACATCTAGAAGCATGATATCTCCAACTTTGTTTCTTTCTTTCAGGATTGCTTTGACTATTTGGGGTCTTTTATGGTTCCACACAATTTTTAGGATTATTTTTGTGAAGAATGCCTATGTATTTTGATGGGGATTCCATTGAATCTGTAGATGGCTTTGGGTAGCATGGCCACTTAACAGTATTCTTCTAATCCATGAATATGGGATATCTTTCCACCTGTTTGTGTCTTTGATTTTTTACAGCTAGGTTTTGTAGTTTTCATTGTATAAATCTTTTACTTCCTTGGTTAAAGTTATTCCTAAGTATTTTATTGTTTTTAATACTATTGTGAATGAAATGATTTTTATTTTTTTCAGATGTGTCATTGTTAGTGAAAATTAATGCAATTAATTTCTGTATGCTGATTTTATATCCTGCTGCTTAACTACAATTGATTAATAGTGTTTTAATGGATTCTTTGTGATATTCTAGAAATAGGATCTCATCTTCATGAAAAAAAGGACAATTTTAATTCATCCTTTCCTAGTGAGCATCCTTTTTTTTCCCTTTGTCTTGCCTAATTGCTCTAGCTTGAACTTCCAGTAATATATTGAATAGAACTGATGAGACTGAGCATCTTTTCCTTATTCTTGATCTTAGGGGAAAACACTTTAAACTTATCTCCATTGAGCATTGTGTTAACCATTAGTTTCTTCTGTACCCAACCTGTTAAGGAGTTTTATCATGAAAGGATGTTGTATCCTGTTAACTTTTTACACATCTACTAAAACAATTGTGTGATTTTAATCTTTCATTTTATTGATATAATGTAGTACATTTATTGATTTTTATATGTTGAACCATTCTTGCATCCCAGGGATAAATCCCACTTGGTCATGGTGTATAATTCTTCTACTATGGTCTTGAATTTGTTAGTTTACTAATAATTTGTTGAGAATTTTTACATCTATATTCATCAGGAATATTGATCTGTGGTTTTCTTTTCTTGTGGTATCCTTATCTGGTTTTGGTATCTGGCCTCATAGAATGTGTATGGAGATGCTCCCTCCACTTCAGTATTTTGGAAGAGTTTGAGGAGGATTGGTGTTAATTATTCTTTGAATTGGTAGAATTCTCCAGTAAAGCCATCTGGTCCTGAAGTTTCCTGTTGAGAGTTTTTGACTACTAATTCAATCTTTTTATGCATTATTGCTCCGTTCAGATTTTCTTTTTCTGCCTGATTCAGTCTTGGTAAATTGTGTTTCTAAAAATGTATCCCTTATTCTAGGTTATGTAATTTGTTGGCATTTAATTGTTCATAGTAGTCTCATATGATTTTATGCCTTACTGTACTATAAGCTATAATGTCTCCGCTTTCATTTCTAAGTTTATTAGACTCCTTTTTTTTCTTAGTCTAGTTAAAGGTTTGTCAATTTTGTTTTTCTTTTCTATTCTTTTTGTCTGGTCTCTAGTTCATTTATTTCTGCCCTGATCCTTATTATTCCCTTCCTCCTACTAACTTTGGAAATGAAGATTTTTTCTAGTTCCTTGAGTTGTAAAGTTAGATTGTTTACTTGATCTAATTTCCTAATATATGCATTTATTGCTATACACTTTCAGAACTGCTTTTGCTGCGTCCCTATTTGTGTTTATGGTCATATGTTTCTGGATAAGTTACTTCCATTTTGATTTCTTCTTTCACCTACTGGTTGTTTAGAAGTGTGTTGTGTAGGAGGCACCTGGGTGGCTCAGTCTGTTAAGCATCCAATATTGGCTCAGGTCCTGGCCTCCAGGTTCATGAGTTCAAGCCCCGAATGGGGCTCCACACTGATGGTGAAGAGTATGCTTAGGATTCTTTCTCTGTCTCTGCCCCTCCCTCACTTGAAGTCTCTAATTAAATAAATAAACTTAAAAAAAGTGTGTTGTTTAATTTCTGGGTCTCACTTTTCTCTTGTTGGTTCTAGTTTCATACCATGATGGTCAAAAAGGATGGTTGGTATGATTTCATTCTTCTTAAATGTGTTAAGATTTGTTTTGTGGCCTTCATATGATCCACCATGGAAAATGTTCCATGTGCACTTGAGGAGTGTGTATTCTTCTGGTTTTGGATAGAATATTCTATAGATGTCTTTTAGGTCTATTTGGTCTAATGAGTAAAGTCCTATATTTCCTTACTGATGTTCTGTCTGGATGATCTATGCATTGTTGAAAGCAGGGTATTAAATTCACCCACTGTTACTATATTGCTGTCTATTTCAGCCTATAGGTCTATTAATATTTGCTTTATATATTTAGGTAATCCTGTGTTGGATACATAAATACTTACAAATGTTATATCCTCTTGTTGGATTGATCCCTTTATCCTTATATAAGACTTATTATTGAAATCTTGAAGTCAACTTGGTCTGATATAAGTATAGCTACTTCTGCTTTCTTTTGGTTTCCTTTTGCATAGAATATCTTTCTCCATCTCTTTATTTTCAATTTATGTGTATCCTTAAAGCTGAAGTGAATCTCTTTTAGGTGGCAATTGGTTCTTGTTTGTTTTTTAATCCATTCAGCCACTCTGTGTATTGTAGAATCTCATCCATTTACATTTAAAGCAATTATTGATAGGTATGATAGGTCCTTATTATTGTCATTTTCTTAATTGTTTTCTGGCTATTCTACAGTTCCCTTGCCCCTTTTTCTCTTGCTCTCTTTGTGATTTGATGATACTTTGTTCTAATATGCTTAAAATTCTTTCCTTTGTAGTTACCATGAAGCTTATATAAAACATATATTTAAGCAGCACTCTCAACAATAGCCAAATTATGGAAAGAGCCTAAATGTCCATCAACTGATGAATGGATAAAGAAATTGTGGTTTATATACACAATGGAGTACTACATGGCAATGAGAAAGAATGAAATAGGGCCCTTTGTAGCAACATGGATGGAACTGGAGAATGTGATGCTAACTGAAATAAGCCATACAGAGAAAGACAGATACCGTATAGTTTCTCTCTTATGTGGATCCTGAGAAACTTAACAGAAACCCATGGGGGAGGGGAAGGAAAAAAAAAAAAAGAGGTTAGAGTGGGAGAGAGCCAAAGCATAAGAGACTCTTAAAAACTGAGAACTGAGGGTTGATGGGGGGTGGGAGGGAAGAGAGGGTGGGTGATGGGTATTGAGGAGGGCACCTTTTGGGATGAGCACTGGGTGTTGTATGGAAACCAATTTGACGATAAACTTCATATATTGAAAAAAAAAACCAGTAGCAGAACGGAGTCGCCGGAGCCAAACGCAGACGAGAGGCCCACGGAAGAGGGTAGGAAGGGTGGCGAGGCGGTGCGCGCTCCACGGACTGGCGGGAGGGAGCCGGGGCGGAGGGGCGGCTCGCCGGCCAAGCAGAGCCCCCGAGTCTGGCTTGCAAAAGCGGAGGGGTCTGACAGACTGTGTTCCCACAGCAAGCGCGACTTAGCGTCTGGGAGGTCATAAGTTAACAGCTCTGCTCGGAAAGCAGGAAGGCTGGAGGACAAAGGGAGGGAGAGCTGCTGAGCCCCCGGACGACAGAGCTCAGTTTGGTGGGGAACAAAGGCGCTCGCCAGTGCCATCTCCCCCGCCCATCCCCCAACCAAATCCCAAAGAGAACCAGTTCCTGCCAGGGAACTTGCTTGCTCCGCGCAAACACCCAACTCTGCGCTTCTGCAGAGCCAAACCTCCGGCAGCGGATCTGACTCCCTCCCGCTGCCACAGGGCCCCTCCTGAAGTGGATCACCTAAGGAGAAGCGAGCTAAGCCTGCCCCTGCTGCCCCCGTGCACCTTGCCTACCCACCCCAGCTAATACGCCAGATCCCCAGCATCACAAGCCTGGCAGGGTGCAAGTAGCCCAGACGAGCCACACCACCCCACAGTGAATCCCGCCCCTAGGAGAGGGGAAGAGAAGGCACACACCAGTCTGACTGTGGCCCCAGCGGTGGGCTGGGGGCAGACATCAGGTCTGACTGCAGCCCCGCCCACCAACTCCACTTATACACCACAGCACAGGGGAAGTGCCCTGCAGGTCCTCACCACGCCAGGGACTATCCAAAATGACCAAGAGGAAGAATTCCCCTCAGAAGAATCTCCAGGAAATAACAACAGCTAATGAGCTGATCAAAAAGGACTTAAATAACATAACAGAAAGTGAATTTAGAATAATAGTCATAAAATTAATCGCTGGGCTTGAAAACAGTATACAGGACAGCAGAGAATCTCTTGCTACAGAGATCAAGGGACTAAGGAACAGTCATGAGGAGCTGAAAAATGCTTTAAACGAAATGCATAACAAAATGGAAACCACCACAGCTTGGCTTGAAGAGGCAGAGGAGAGACTAGGTGAACTAGAAGATAAAGTTATGGAAAAAGAGGAAGCTGAGAAAAAGAGAGATAAAAAAATCCAGGAGTATGAGGGGAAAATTAGAGAACTAAGTGATACACTAAAAAGAAATAATATACGCATAATTGGTATTCCAGAGGAGGAAGAGAGAGGGAAAGGTGCTGAAGGGGTACTTGAAGAAATCATAGCTGAGAACTTCCCTGCACTGGGGAAGGAAAAAGGCATTGAAATCCAAGAGGCACAGAGAACTCCCTTCAGACGTAACTTGAATCAATCTTCTGCACGACATATCATAGTGAAACTGGCAAAATACAAGGATAAAGAGAAAATTCTGAAAGCAGCAAGGGGTAAACGTGCCCTCACATATAAAGGGAGACCTATAAGACTCGTGACTGATCTCTCTTTTGAAACTTGGCAGGCCAGAAAGAATTGGCACGAGATTTTCAGGGTGCTAGACAGAAAAAATATGCAGCCAAGAATCCTTTATCCAGCAAGTCTGTCATTTAGAATAGAAGGAGAGATAAAGGTCTTCCCAAACAAACAAAAACTGAAGGAATTTGTCACCACTAAACCAGCCCTACAAGAGATCCTAAGGGGGACCCTGTGAGACAAAGTCCCAGAGACATCACTATAAGCATAAAACATACAGACATCACAATGACTCTAAACCCGTATCTTTCTATAATAACACTGAATGTAAATGGATTAAATGCGCCAACCAAAAGACATAGGGTATCAGAATGGATAAAAAAACAAGACCCATCTATTTGCTGTCTACAAGAGACTCATTTTAGACCTGAGGACACCTTTAGATTGAGAGTGAGGGGATGGAGAACTATTTATCATGCGACTGGAAGCCAAAAGAAAGCTGGAGTAGCCATACTTATATCAGACAAACTAGACTTTAAATTAAAGGCTGTAACAAGAGATGAAGAAGGACATTATATAATAGTTACAGGGTCTATCCATCAGGAAGAGCTAACAATTATAAATGTCTATGCGCCGAATACCGGAGCCCCCAAATATATCAAACAATTACTCATAAACATAAGCAACCTTATTGATAAGAATGTGGTAATTGCAGGGGACTTTAATACACCACTTACAGAAATGGATAGATCATCTAGACACACGGTCAATAAAGAAACAAGGGCCCTGAATGAGACATTGGATCAGATGGACTTGACAGATATATTTAGAACTCTGCATCCCAAAGCAACAGAATATACTTTCTTCTCGAGTGCACATGGAACATTCTCCAAGATAGATCATATACTGGGTCACAAAACAGCCCTTCATAAGTTTACAAGAATTGAAATTATACCATGCTTACTTTCAGACCACAATGCTATGAAGCTTGAAATCAACCACAGAAAAAAGTCTGGAAAACCTCCAAAAGCATGGAGGTTAAAGAACACCCTACTAACGAATGAGTGGGTCAACCAGGCAATTAGAGAAGAAATTAAAAAATATATGGAAACAAATGAAAATGAAAATACAACAATCCAAACGCTTTGGGACGCAGCAAAGGCAGTCCTGAGAGGAAAATACATTGCAATCCAGGCCTATCTCAAGAAACAAGAAAAATCCCAAATACAAAATCTAACAGCACACCTAAAGGAACTAGAAGCAGAACAGCAAAGGCAGCCTAAGCCCAGCAGAAGAAGAGAAATAATAAAGATCAGGGCAGAAATAAACAATATAGAAACTAAAAAAACTGTAGAGCAGATCAACGAAACCAAGAGTTGGTTTTTTGAAAAAATAAACAAAATTGACAAACCTCTAGCCAGGCTTCTCAAAAAGAAAAGGGAGATGACCCAAATAGATAAAATCATGAATGAAAATGGAATTATTACAACCAATCCCTCAGAGATACAAACAATTATCAGGGAATACTATGAAAAATTATATGCCAACAAACTGGACAACCTGGAAGAAATGGACAAATTCCTGAACAACCACACTCTTCCAAAACTCAATCAGGAGGAAATAGAAAGCTTGAACAGACCCATAACCAGCGAAGAAATTGAATTGGTTATCAAAAATCTCCCAACAAATAAGAGTCCAGGACCAGATGGCTTCCCAGGGGAGTTCTACCAGACGTTTAAAGCAGAGATAATACCTATCCTTCTCAAGCTATTCCAAGAAATAGAAAGGGAAGGAAAACTTCCAGACTCATTCTATGAAGCCAGTATTACTTTGATTCCTAAACCAGACAGAGACCCAGTAAAAAAAGAGAACTACAGGCCAATATCCCTGATGAATATGGATGCAAAAATTCTCAATAAGATACTAGCAAATCGAATTCAACGGCATATGAAAAGAATTATTCACCATGATCAAGTGGGATTCATTCCTGGGATGCAGGGCTGGTTCAACATTCGCAAATCAATCAACGTGATACATCATATTAACAAAAAAAAAGAGAAGAACCATATGATCCTGTCAATCGATGCAGAAAAGGCCTTTGACAAAATCCAGCACCCTTTCTTAATAAAAACCCTTGAGAAAGTCGGGATAGAAGGAACATACTTAAAGATCATAAAAGCCATTTATGAAAAGCCCACAGCTAACATCATCCTCAATGGGGAAAAACTGAGAGCTTTTTCCCTGAGATCAGGAACACGACAAGGATGCCCACTCTCACCACTGCTGTTTAACATAGTGCTGGAAGTTCTAGCATCAGCAATCAGACAACAAAAGGAAATCAAAGGCATCCAAATTGGCAAAGATGAAGTCAAGCTTTCGCTTTTTGCAGATGACATGATATTATACATGGAAAATCCGATAGACTCCACCAAAAGTCTGCTAGAACTGATACAGGAATTCAGCAAAGTTGCAGGATACAAAATCAATGTACAGAAATCAGTTGCATTCTTATACACTAACAATGAAGCAACAGAAAGACAAATAAAGAAACGGATCCCATTCACAATTGCACCAAGAAGCATAAAATACCTAGGAATAAATCTAACCAAAGATGTAAAGGATCTGTATGCTGAAAACTATAGAAAGCTTAGGAAGGAAATTGAAGAAGACTTAAAGAAATGGAAAGACATTCCCTGCTCATGGATTGGAAAAATAAATATTGTCAAAATGTCAATACTACCCAAAGCTATCTACACATTCAATGCAATCCCAATCAAAATTGCACAAGCATTCTTCTCGAAACTAGAACAAGCAATCCTAAAATTCATATGGAACCACAAAAGGCCCCGAATAGCCAAAGGAATTTTGAAGAAGACCAAAGCAGGAGGCATCACAATCCCAGACTTTAGCCTCTACTACAAAGCTGTCATCATCAAGACAGCATGGTACTGGCACCAAAACAGACACATAGACCAATGGAATAGAATAGAAACCCCAGAACTAGACCCACAAACGTATGGCCAACTCATCTTTGACAAAGCAGGAAAGAACAGCCAATGGAAAAAAGACAGCCTCTTTAACAAATGGTGCTGGGAGAACTGGACAGCAACATGCAGAAGGTTGAAACTAGACCACTTTCTCACACCATTCACAAAAATAAACTCAAAATGGATAAAGGACCTAAATGTGAGACAGGAAACCATCAAAACCTTAGAGGAGAAAGCAGGAAAAGACCTCTCTGACCTCAGCCGTAGCAATCTCTTACTCGACACATCCCCAAAGGCAAGGGAATTAAAAGCAAAAGTGAATTACTGGGACCTCATGAAGATAAAAAGCTTCTGCACAGCAAAGGAAACAACCAACAAAACTAAAAGGCAACCAACGGAATGGGAAAAGATATTCGCAAATGACATATCGGACAAAGGGCTAGTGTCCAAAATCTATAAGAGCTCACCAAACTCCACACCCAAAAAACAAATAACCCAGTGAAGAAATGGGCAGAAAACATGAATAGACACTTCTCTAAAGAAGACATCCGGATGGCCAACAGGCACATGAAAAGATGTTCAGCGTCGCTCCTTATCAGGGAAATACAAATCAAAACCACACTCAGGTATCACCTCACGCCAGTCAGAGTGGCCAAAATGAACAAATCAGGAGACTATAGATGCTGGAGAGGATGTGGAGAAACGGGAACCCTCTTGCACTGTTGGTGGGAATGCAAATTGGTGCAGCCGCTCTGGAAAGCAGTGTGGAGGTTCCTCAGAAAATTAAAAATAGACCTACCCTATGACCCAGCAATAGCACTGCTAGGAATTTATCCAAGGGATACAGGAGCACTGATGCATAGGGCCACTTGTACCCCAATGTTCATAGCAGCACTCTCAACAATAGCCAAATTATGGAAAGAGCCGAAATGTCCATCAACTGATGAATGGATAAAGAAATTGTGGTTTATATACACAATGGAATATTATGTGGCAATGAGAAAAAATGAAATATGGCCTTTTGTAGCAACGTGGATGGAACTGGAGAGTGTGATGCTAAGTGAAATAAGTCATACAGAGAAAGACAGATACCATATGGTTTCACTCTTATGTGGATCCTGAGAAACTTAACAGGAACCCATGGGGGAGGGGAAGGAAAAAAAAAAAAGAGGTTAGAATGGGAGAGAGCCAAAGCATAAGAGACTGTTAAAAACTGAGAACAAACTGAGGGTTGATGGGGGGTGGGAGGGAGGAGAGGGTGGGTGATGGGTATTGAGGAGGGCACCTTTTGGGATGAGCACTGGGTGTTGTATGGAAACCAATTTGTCAATAAATTTCATTAAAAAAATAAATAAATAAATAAATAAAAGAAAAAAAACCCAACATATTTGTAGCAGTCTATCTTAAATTGATAGCAACTTACATTTAAACACATATTAAAGCTCTACATTTTTACATCACAGTTTATCTTTTTACCTTTGTAGTCACTAACAAATTATTGTAGGTATAGTTTTGTGACTTTTGTCTTTTCATTTTCATATTAGATTTATAAATACTGTTCCCACCACTATTACAACATTAGAATATCCTTAATTTAATATTTACCTTTACCAATGAGATTTATACTTTTATATTTTCTTGTTGCCAATTAGTGTCCCTTTAATTCAGCTTGACTAATTGCCTTTATCATTTCTTATAAGTCCAGTCTATTGGTAATGAATTCCTTTAGCTTTTACTTGTCTGCAAAACTTTTTATCTTTTCTTCAATTTTGAAAGACAACTTTACCAGGTAGAGTATTCTCAGTTGGAAAGTTTTTTCCTTTAGCACTTTGAATATATTGCACCACTCCTTCGGGTCTTTAAAGCTTCTGCTGAAAGATCTGCTGATAGTCTTATAGGGGTTCCCTTATAAACAGCTACTTTTGTTGCCTTTAAGATTATCTTCTTGTCTTTAACTTTTAACAATTATAACGTGTCCAAGTGTGAGTCTTTGAATTTATCTTATTTGGAGCTCTCTGGAATTCCTGGATCTGGTTTTCTTCCCCCCATTCCCCCAGGTTAGGAAACTTTCAACCATTATTTTTCAAATAAGCTTTTTGCCCTTTTCTATCTTCTCCTTCTGGGACTCCTATAATGTGAAAATTGATCTGTTTGATGATGTTGCATAAATCCCTTAAGCTATCTTCACTGCATTTTTTTTTCTTTTTTCTTCTCTGATCGAAGTCCATTGCTCTTTGAGTTCATTGATCTTTTCTTCCACTTCATCTAATCTGCTACTGTACCCTTCTACTGATTTTTTTCAGTTCAGGTATTGTATTCCTCTATGATTTCTGCTTTAATGCTTTCTTATATTTTCAATTTCTTTGTTGAAATTTTCATTTTGTCCATGCATTGGTCTTTTGACCTTGGTGACCATCTTTATAAACTTTAAACTCTTTACCAGGTAAATCACTTATCTCCATTTCACTAAGTTCTGTTTCTGGGGTTTATTCTTGTTCTTTCTTTGGGAACATATGCTCTGTTTTTTCATCTGGGTGTGTGTGTGTGTGTGTTTAAAGATTAAACAGCTAGCTCTCCCAGTCTGGAAGATGTGTAGGAAATGAAACTTGTTCAGCCCAACCCTAGCTCTTTGTTGTCTCTCAAAACTTTGTGATTGTCCAAACAGCCCTGTTTGTTTTTAGTGGTTCCCAGTAATTGAGGGTGTGCCAAGACTTGTTAGCATTGCAAAGGGGGAAGACCTCACTCAGCACATAGATGCAGGCTAAATGGAAGACAGATCCTCTGGAAGTGACTTTTAAGTATGCAAATAGACCTCTTTTAGGAAAGGACTAGGAGATAGGTTCCTCTATCTACTCTCCCCACTCCCTCTATGCTGACTCTTGGAGGGATAGCCAGCCACTAACTGTCTCTTTGCTTGCCACAATCCCACTAAACCCAAGAACACAGCACTGCTGGTTAACAGAGCCAGGCTATCAAGGGATGTGTCTTCTGGTCTTCAGCCACAAAATGTGGGGCTCCAGATACATGCACAAACTTGTTTTCCAGACACTGGTGACCCATTTTGATGTGTGTGTGTGTGTGTGTGTGTGTGTGTTTCTCCTTCATTTGATGTGTAAGAGTCACTCAGCTAGTTTCTGGATTTCTTTCAGAATGAATTATTCCATACATAGTTGTAGATTTGGTGTGTCTGTGGGAAGAGGTAAGTTCAGGAGCCTCTTATGTTACCATCTTAAACCAGAATCCCTGCTCTGAGCTCCTTGAAGATAGGAATCATTTCTTATTTGTTGGGAAATTAGAGGCACAATGAGTCATATCCCTCTTCTCTCACTGAACCTTTCTATATACTCCATCTTCCTCCTCATCAGGTAGGTAAATTGCCCATACTTCTCTTCAAAGCTAACACCTTCCCACATTCACAAAGGCTTATTTTTGTTTTCTCGTGTACTCAAAAACAAAGACAGGAACAGTGTTTTTGAGCTGAATTTTTCTTATTTAGAAGAAGGAATGTATGAAATTTCTCAGGAAAAGTTGCTTTTAGATGGTATAAGAAATGAAGGTTCTGGGATGCTACATATAGATAGATTTTAGTGAGAATTAAAACTCTATTAAATGTTTAATTTATTCATGTAGCTCAAAAGTACCAATATTTACTGATGACTTTTATAATGGTAGGAGCTGGGCAGGCAATATATATATATATATATATATATATATATATATATATATATCTCCTTTCATGGAACTAATAGTCTGATGGGATGAACAGATAGTAAACAACAATAACAATTTTGAGTTTATCATAGTGTTAGAAAAGGGACACCTGGGAAGCTCATTTGGCTGAGCATCTAACTTTTGATTTTGTCTCAGATAATGATCTCAGCATTCGTGAGTTCGAACCCAGCATCAGGCTCTATGCTCACAGTAGACAGCCTGCTTGGGATTCTCTCTCTCTCTGCCCCTCTCCCGGTCACACTTGCTCTCCCTCTCAAATGAATAAATAAACTTAAAGAAATAAAAGAGAAAAAAGAGCATGTCATGATAGACAGTAATGAGACAGGAAATACTTCAATAGTGTGGTTCAGAGAACATGCTCTCAGATTTTAGTAAGGTGCTGTGCCCCAAGATTAAGTTAAAATAGCAACTTGCCCTGCCCTTAGAGCTTGACTGACACCCCGATATTTCCTCTGGAATCTTCATTTCCAAATCCCTAAAACCAAAGCAAAACTCGCCATACATTTAAAAAATTTTTTTTCTACTTATATTGGTCCTACCCTCTAGGGTAATGTCCTAGGCCAGGTCTTTTTTAGTTAATAGGTTTTACACCCCAATCTCCTAATATGCAAATAACATCAGGTCTGTAATTTTAAGTGTATTCTCCTCAGACCTACACATATTTTTTAACACAAGGTTTCTCAGCAGTGGCGTGATTGACATTTTGAGCTAGGTAACTCCCTACTGTTGGGGGGCTGTCTTGGGCATTGTGGGATTTTTAGCAGTATCCCTGGCCTCTATGCATTAGATACCAATAGCACCTGCCCCCAAGTTGTAGCAATGGAAAACATCTCCGGACACATGAAGTGTACCTGGGGGGCATGGGCAAAAGCCCCTCCCTTCCTACTGATTTAACACTTTGGCTACTCTGTTTCTAGGTAGAAATTCAAGTCTAACTAGTGATTTAAACTACACAGGACAGGCTCTCCCTGAGTTTTATGTAGAGTACAGAGCTTAAGACCTCATGGTAATTAACATTCAACTTTTGGTATTTATTGAAACTGTAACCTCATTAAAATAGCCACATTTAAATACTGAAAAATTAAAATACACTGGAGTATTGGGGTGTTTAAATAAACACATCTGAAGGCACATTCTTATCCTGACATGTCATGATAAGACAGTAATGAGACCCGAGGTACTCTGCTTAATTTCCCTCAGCTGCTGCAGCCCCTCCTGTTTAAACAACAGAACCTTCTATAGTTCTTCTTACCACTAGTCAGTGAGGAAGATCTTTCTCCTGGTTGTCTGTATTACTCAGTCTCTAGGTCTTAAATACTTTCATTCAAATGGGTCAAGCTGGAATAAAAAAAAAGGGGGGAAGAAGTTGAAAGATGGGTAGAGAGCACAACCTAGGATCACTGAAGTTAGGAATGTAACTTCTCACCTAAGCCAGGGAACTGAGAAAGTTCCTTCTCATCTCTGCTTGAGCCAAGAGTTTATTTAATCGACTTGCGTATAATACTTAGTTAAGTAGTGAACAATCTCTTCAGAGACCATCCCAGCAGTACTTACCAATCTGCATCTTCTATACATTGCTAAGACATTCAAAAACTACCACTTAGAGTATTTACTGGGAGTAAATAAGAACAATAACTGATACATACGACAAAGCATAATTATGTACATTGTAGACATTATGCTGAGGAAAAGCAAAACAATCTACAGTGATAGAAGTCAGAAAATTGTGGGGCGCCTGGGTGGCGCAGTCGGTTAAGCGTCCGACTTCAGCCAGGTCACGATCTCCCGGTCCGTGAGTTCGAGCCCCGCGTCGGGCTCTGGGCTAATGGCTCAGAGCCTGGAGCCTGTTTCCGATTCTGTGTCTCCCTCTCTCTCTGCCCCTCCCCCGTTCATGCTCTGTCTCTCTCTGTCCCAAAAATAAATAAAAAACGTTGAAAAAAAATTAAAAAAAAAAAAAAAAGAAGTCAGAAAATTGTTACATTAGTTTGGGGGTGGATATCGATCAGAAAGGCCCATAAGAGGATTTGGGAGGTAATGGAAGTATTCTTTATCTCATTTGGATGCTAGTATAAAAGCTTATATAAATTATAAAAACTCACTGAACTACAAACTGTTTTACCGAGTATAAATCAAATTATAAAAATACAAAAATGTATTGCCCACTAATTTTAGAAAGTAGGAAAAATAGAAAAAATATTCATAATCCTACCACTTGAGGATTGTTGTCAACCTGTCTGAAAATATCTTTATTTTGATTATTCTTTCATATCTCCTTAACCTGTAATCAGAGAAGTATTCCAGGGATCGATCCTTAAACACCTTTTCTTTCCTATTTTTACTCATTGTTTGTGATTTCATCTAGTGTCGTGACTCTTTATTTTTTTAATGTTTATTTATTTTTGAGAGAGAGACAGAAGAGAGCAGGGGAGGAGCAGAGAGAGAGAGGGAGACATGGAATCCGAAGCTGGCTCCAGGCTCTGAGCAGTCAGCATAGAGCCCAAAGTCGGGCTCCAACCCACGAACTGTGAGGTCTTGACCTGAGCTGAAGTCAGATGCTTAACCCACTGAGACACTCAGACACCCCTAATGTCATGGCTCTTAATATTATCTGTATAATTAATGATTCTGTAGTTCACCTTACCTACTTGACATCCACATAGATGTGAATGGACATCTCAAATTTAATATATCTAATACTGAGATTCTCAATTTGTCACCAAACCTACTCTAATCTCCCAGTTTTTCCATGTCAGTGAAAAAAGAACCCCATTCCTCTAGTGGCTCAAAGCCTAAACTCAAAAGCACATTTGACTCGTTCCTTTTACTTACATCCACATATTCAGGAATCCAACCATTTCTGATTCTTTTAACCACTACCATTCCATTTTGAGCCACCAACATTTCCAGTCTGGATGCTTCTAAGTCTCCTTGCATTTACCCCTTCTCCACAGTCTTCTCCACACAGTAGGCACAATGATCCTACTAAAATATAAATCAGAACAAGTAACTCCTGCAATGGCTTCCACCTCATCCAGGGTACAAGGATCCAAAAGGCTTTAGGTCTGCCCACCCTAACTTTCACTTACTTCTTACTTCCCATCCACATCTACTCTCATCCTTAATCCTCTCTTTCAGCGATGGTGCCTTTTGTCTTGTTCCTGAAACACACCAGGTATGCATGCACTACAGGGCCTCTGTACCTGCTGTTCCTTCTGGCTGCAAACCATCCCCGAGATGTCTGCAGTCTTCCTCTCTTCTTCTTCTGCAGGTCTTAAATGTCATTTTTCTCTGTGAGGCCTTGCCTGGCTACTCTAGCTAAAATTGCAACTTCTCCCCATCCAACACCCCAGTGCCTAGTTTGACCATATAATTTATTTTCCAATTGGCACAATTGGAAAGTGAGAAGGATGCTATTGATAAATATGCTGACACAACGGTCATAAAGCAGGACTGTTCCCCTTCCTGCCTTATCTTTTACTTTAGCCTTTATTTGGTTAATTATCTGCTTTTCCCCTTCTAGAATGCAGGCTCCTTCAGGCCAGCGATTTTGTGCTTTGGGACCTTACAGATGCTCAATACATATTTGTTAAATGTATTTTTAAATGAATGCGAATGATCTGGCAATGATGTCTTAGTTTATGTTACCAAATCCCCTGCTTTCTCCTATTAGAGTAAATGTCATTCATACTCTGAAAATGCTCGCAAAACGTCTTAAATGGACAAGTTCATTTATGGAGTCAAATTCAAACTTAAGTTGGGGGATACAAAACAATTTAAAAAAAAAAGAGCATGTACTCTTTGTAAATAAATCTCAGTGTGGGTTTTTTTTTTTTTCAGTTTAAGAAAAATCCCTGGCAAAAGAGGAAGTTTCCTAAAAAACGACAACAAAAAAACTGGCAAAGCTTCACGTGCTCTGAAGAATCTAAAGCTTCTTTTCACCAATTGAAGAAAGCTTCCTATGGCCCATTTGTGAGGGAAATATGAAATAGTAAGGGAATAGTTACTGGGTATCTATTAAGTGGAAATCAAAGTATTAGGTAGTAGGACAACAGAGACATGATGAGATGGTGAGGTAGCGGGGGAAAAACCCAAATCCGTATGCGCCCCTGCCTTAATTTCTTCTGAGTCCCCAAGCAGTGCGTTCCCCAGCTCATCCAGCTGGCTCCTACCATAGCCCTGCCCACTAGGGAACGATGCTATTCCAGCTGTAGGAATAGAGTAGGAAGTTAGGAAACGCCCAACTTCCCCTTGGGCACTACTACAGCTAGTTAGGAGATCCAAAGTTAATTTGTATTAAAAAAGAAAAACTTAAATTGTAATAAGGCAAACTAAAGGCAAAACGAGAGAGAGAGAGAGAGAGAGAGAGAGAGAACCAATGATTACTTTGTCATATGGAAAATACAGTGTTGGCACATGAAAAAATTGAGGAGTGTTATTGAAATGGGTGAAGACATACCCTCCCCAATGTGTATCCCACGTGCCAAGATTAGGGAATTGTGCCACTATCCTCCCCGATACTCAACGGAAATGGGAGGGAGCCTTGATTCTGTTGTCCCTTCACTTCCTCTTACTGAATTTCTGTCCCCTACATACTGCTCATTGGTTAGGAACTGTTTAAGTCTTTCCGAACCCATCCTTTTGTCTGTTTCCACCGTTAGTTGTGTGTGCGTGCATGTGAAGGCTTTAAGCTTCCATCCTGTCCCATCCAGCCTAATGCAACAGCCGGCTTCCAGTCTCATTTTGTCATCCCCCCTGCTCCTCTTGCCAGTATATGGCCAGAGTGAACTTTCTGAAGGGCAAATCTGATCTTGTTACCCTCATACTGGAATTCTTCAGTCTTTAAAGTTTTTTTTTTAATGTTTTACTGATTTTTGAGAGAGAGAGAGACAGAGTGCAAGCAGGGGACGGGCAGAGAGAGAGGGAGACACAGAATGTGAAGCAGGCTCCAGGCTCTGAGCTGTCAGCACAGAGCCCAATGCGGGGCTTGAACCCATGAACTGTGAGATCATGACCTGAGCCGAGGTCAGACGTTCAACCAACTGAGCCACAGAGGTGACCTCTTTCACAGTCTTTAAAGTCAACAAATCCTTAACCTGCCCTCAAGGCCCTTCCTAATGTTTGTCCTTGCCAGGTTTCCCAGTCTTCTCTACAAATTCTTAAATATTATTTATGTTTGGGAGCTTCATTTTTTTTTAATGTTTATTTTTTTTTTTGAGAGAGAGAGAGAGAAAACATGAGCAGGGAAGGAGCAGAGAGAGAGGGAGACACAGAATCCAAAACAGGCTCCAGGCTCTGAGCTGTCAGCACAGAGACCAACGTGGGGCTCGAACTCACAAACTGTGAGATCATGACCTGAGCTGAAGCCGGACGCTCAACCGACTGAGCCACCCAGGCGCCCCATGTTTGGGAACTTTTATAACAAGGCTGTGCAGGGGCGTTAGGGTGGCTCAGTCGGTTTAGTGTCTGACTTCGTCTCTGGTCATGATCTCACAGTTTGTGAGTTCAAGCCCCTTGTGGGGATCTGTGGTGACAGCTCTGAGCCTGGATTCTCTCTCTGCCCCTCCGCCATTCACACACTATCTCTTTCAAAAATAAAACTTAAAAAAAATAAGAAGAAGAAGCCTTGCAGAGTACAGGGAGAGCCCACATACAAGGTGGTCAGCAAGGCAGCATAGAGAAAGTTCTGTGGGGGTGGGGATAGATACTTCCCAGTGTGGCGAGAAGATCATTCCTAGGGGAGGGAGCAGGATGTGCAGAGGGGACTAGCAAGGCCTGGTGAAGAAACAGGACATGGTTCCATAGAGCTGAGGGTTACAGTGCAATATGCCGGTGATGGGAGGGGAACATTCTGATGTAAGGAAAGAGGCTCAAGGGTAAAATTCCAGAAACCTCTGTATGCCCAAGTAAGAGATTGACATATGGAGAGGTAATCATCATTCTAAAAATACTGCAGGCGGGTTAAAAGGCTAGATGGAAAAAACACGAGAGTTACCAAAAATCTTCTCTGAAATCATTTGATGGGTGATCACCACGAAGGCTGTTAACTAGAAAACATAGGACACTCAGACAGTGGAATACTCTTCAGTGCTAAAAAGAAATGAGCTATCAAGTTATGAGAAGGTATGAAGGAACCTGAAATGTGTATTACTAAGTGAAAGAAACCAGTCTGACAAGCTACATATCATGATACCAACTCCGTTGATCCTTGAACAGTGAGGGGGGTTTAGAAGCACCACCCCCCTGCACAGTTCGAAATCCATGTATAACTTTTGACTCCCCTAAAAACTCCGCCTACTTCTGACCAGAGACTTATCAAGAACATAAACAGTCTAGTAACACACCTTCTTTGTTATATGTATTATATAATACATTCTTACAATAAGTTAGAGAACATATTAAGAGAATTATAAGAGAAAATACATTTACTATACCATATTTAGAAAAAAAAAATCCATGTATCGGTGGACCTGCATAGTTCAAACCCATGTTTTTCAAGGGTCAACTGTATTTGATATTGCAGAAGAGGCAAAACCGTGGAGACAATAAAAAGTTTGGTGGTTTTTGGGACAGAAGGGGAAAGGATTCCTGTGTGGAACACAGAAGATTTTTTAGGGCAGTGAAAATACTCTGTATGGTGCTCTGATGGATACAATGTCTTTATATATTTGTCTAAAACAATAGGATGTACAATGCCAAGAGCGAGGCATAGGGAAAGTTATGGGCTTTGAGTGATTATGACGTGTCGATTTAGTTTCAAAAGTTATAACTAATATAACACATATAAGTGATACAGTCATGCAGGAGGCTATGCATGTGTGGGGGCAAGGTACACATGGTAAGTCTCAGTACCTTTCTTCAATTTTATTAATCTAAAACTGTTTTTGTCTTTTAAATGAGGTCTTTAAAAATTATGAAATGTAAAGAATTAAAAAAAAAGAGCCCACATCTTATGTCTGGCCTTTCCCTTATCTGTCGCTGCACTATAAGAAATTATCACAGCACCAAAGTGATGTTTCAGTTACATCCAAATGTAACTTGGATCATGTGACTTCCTGCTTTAAAGCTTCCATGGCTTCTCAGAGTATTTGGAATAAAAGTGAGAATTCTTACTCTGCCTTCAAAAGCTCTAAATGATCTTGCCCCAGACTTCTACTCGAGCACCGTCTTCCCTTCTCCACCATGTACATTATGACCCCTCAGTCACATGACCTCTCTTCTGTTTCTCACCCAAGCCATTGCAAATCATTCTGTAGGGACTTTGCACATGTTTCTTCCCTTTGGAAATCTACTTACCCTGATTTGTGCATCCAGACTCCTGTTTATCATTGAGATTTTAGCTCAGTTGGCATCCTATCATATTTATCTTAATCTTTTATATACTTGCTTATTATCTATCTGTCATACTACAATATAAATTCCTTAAAAAGAGAACCCTTTTTGGGGCGCCTGGGTGGCTCAGTCGGTTACATGTCCAACTTCAGCTCAGGTCATGTTCTGACAGTCCGTGGGTTTGAGCCCCATATAGGGCTCCGCACTAAAAGCTTGGAGCCTGGGATCTGCTTCAGATTCTGTGTCTCCCTGTCTCTCTGCCCCTCTCCCATGCACACTCTGTCTCTCAAAAATGAATAAATGTTAACAAAAGAATTAAAAAATAAAAGACCGTTTCTATTTTCTTTACTATCCTAATGCTGTTACCCAGAGGAATTTCTGGCACATAGTACATGCTCAATACGTGTTGGTAAGTGAAAGAAAAGCTAAAATCCCTTTTTTGCAAAAGAAGACAAAATTGATATTAAAGTAACTGTTACCCTGATGTTTTATATGTAATTATATGTGATAGGCTTCTATACATATATTTGCCGAGTTCTTCTTTGCAATGAACTCGTAAAAATGAAAAACCACATAGAAGCAACCACATAGAAGTATGGAAAAAAAAATCAAAAGTCAAAGAAACAAATCAGACAAACATAGGTGGCCATGCATGTAAAATATTTAACGTGTGAAGTTTGTCTCTTCCTGTTCTTGCAAACCAAACAGTTGTAAGGAGAATAAAACGAGGAGCAGGAAGAGCTCATCCTTGATCCCATCTGGAGAGCTAGTACAAAGAAAGACTTAGAAGAAAGGGGACGAAAACATGCTGGGGTCACAGAAGGAAACTGAGTTGAAAGGAGGGAAAAAATCTGCATTCCGAGTCATTTGGAACAGAGAAGGAAGGGAGACATTATCTGAAGACCGTGTTCACCAGAGGCAAACAGGCTGAAAAAGAAATCGACATCTGTGAAAGTCTCGTGTGCCCCAGATCTGAGGGGGCAGATGAAGATTGTTTATGTAGCACAAGAAGGTGTTGGGAGAAGGAAGGAACAGGCTCACATGGAAACATATGCTCGCCGAAGCTACTTGAAAAATAAAGCATGCAGTGGAGAGAGGGAAACATCTGTGTTGCACACGGGCAGACCACCAGTAGTGAAGCAGTCTTGAGATAGAAGGGAAAGGCGTCCACAAACAAGATCGGACATTATGTCTTGTCAAAATGACATGTAAAGGCACTGGGTCTGCATCTCATTCTCTGGTGAGTTAATGGGAACTCAGCCATCTGGGGAAATCAAGGACGAGTAAACTAGCTGCTTTGGTGTTTTCACAGTTTTGCAGAAAGGACAAAGCATTCGCAAGTTTTTCCAGGGCTACTTTTCTTCCTACTGGGGGAAAAAAAAAACACAACCCTTTAGAATACAGTTTATTTTTTTTTCTTCGGGAAACATATTTAGAGCTTTTATTCCTAATCTTCTGCAGCAAGAGAAGCTGCTGGATTTCTCATCCTTTGACCACAGTCTCAGCACAGAATAGCTTTAGATAGGAATTTTGTGTGACATTAAGCACATATAGTTGAGAATTAAATTTTGTTAGTATTTCAGACTTAAATTCTTAAGAATATATACTACATTTTTATAAACTACTCAGTTCCTGAAACTGGACTCAGTTCCTAAAACTAAATATTAAAATATTTAATAATTCGCTAACGTATAGAAATAAATGTTAAAGTCTCTACTATCTTCTTTATAAACGCCCTTTCACTGGTAATATGAAAAGTTAAAAATTGGAAATCAAGTCAAATGACAACTGGTGTACAGAGTACGCAGAGCTTAAACTAGAATTTTATCATGTTGTACTTTATGATTTGTAGAATCAGATCTATATGTAACCTTATAAACAACATACAGGCACATTCATCTGTATACACATAGAGTGTAAGTCTATATACAGATAAAATTTTTCATTATGAATAAAAATTTATTTCTCAAAGGCATTGTGTCAGATGAACGATGATGCCAAAAGTAAGAGAGGCAAGGAAAAAAGCTCCAAGCATGTGGCATCTGATATCCACCATGGGATTCCTAGTGTATTTAGGAAAATTACATAAAATGTGCAGAAAACACAAATATCTACGGAAAGAAAACTAGTGAAATTATAGAAACATTTTGTAATATTTTGACAGTAGAATAATTAAAAGTTAAAGACCTAAGCACTTACAACAATGAAAAAGAAAGAAGTATAGGGTAAAACATAGAAGTATAGAGTAACTTTAGAGTAAATGTGAGGTAAGGATAGAGTGAGTATGATCGAAAAAATAAAACTGAAAAACAAAATCCGTTCATTTATAGTGTAGTGATAGTAAGCCAGGTCTGGGTAAAATCTCAAAAATAAAATCAGTGATGGCTTTTGCAATGTCTTGAACACCTTGGTGCTGCTCTCTCTGAACAAGTGCCCACCACCGAGTCCCCTACGAGGCTGATCTGTGCATAATTCACACAGCTTTCCCTTCTCTTCACTCACCCACCGGAATATTACCACCGAATGCCAGTCCAGCCTTCCTTGACTTCTGCTGTGGAAGGAAAGATGACCTAGCATGTATTGATAATTTACTAAATGCCTACTTTCTAATGCATTATTTTATTTAATTCTTACAAAAACCCTATGCAGTTTTCTCATTCCCACTTTTAAAAACATAGAAACTAAGACTCAAATACAAAATAAAAATACTGAATTAAGAATTAAGACACGGAGATATTCTTACCCTAAATGTCATGCTGTTTCTCGTAAGTTATATTTCCTCTCTTAGAAATTATTCCTGACTGGATGATTAATGTCTGATAATGGCATTATGCCATGACTCTAAATTATCATTGTTAATTGTCAACAATTTTAAAAAGAGATTTTTCATCCCTCTGACTATTCAAATGATACATGCTTATCCTAGGAATTTCTAAAATATATAATATGAAGGCAAGCAATGATTCTCACTTTTACCAAGTCACCCAGAGGGAAAACTCCATTTTAAATAATTTAAAAGATAATTTTAAAATAATACGTTTTAACTTTATGCACCACATGTGTTTTGTGTGTCCCTACTTCCTGTCTTGTCTACACAAAGAACTGGCACATTGGAAAAATTCCAAGCAGAATGATAGCCCTTTGAGAAAGATCACTTTGATCAAGGTTTTTTCCTAAAGTCCCAATGGCTGATTCCATTTAATGCTAGGCCCTCCATAAGCAAATGCCCCAATTCTAATGTTGAAATCAAGGAAAATTGGAGATTAACTTTTAGAATGGCCAAGTAACAATCTCTCAACTACTCATTCTTTCACACACAAAGACAAAAATACTGACACAACAATTAAAAGTAGTCATTTATAAAACTCTCCAAATTAACCAAAGCCACTGAGCTGTGTTGTAAGGCCTAAAGTAGTGTAAGACACGTGGAATTTGAGCCATGAGTTCCTCTCCTCTTACCAGACATGCCTCTCACTCTGCCCAACCAGGAAGGTTTCCTGCCCAGGTAATTCCCCATCAACTGCACCAGCTGCACTCTACCTGGCCCTCAACCAAACTGGTTTCACCTTCCAGCCACCCACCCAAATTGTTCAAACAAACTAGTCATATCCTCCTTAGAGGAAACAAGGCCCGCCTCCCCCCATTATTACAAAGTCTATCTCCCACAGCTACTTCTGTTTGACTCTATTTCCAAGTACAGCCTCTGTGTGACCACGCATGGCACACAGTGTCCTCTTCCCACGGGCTGTGAGTTAACGTGACTGATAAACTGTGTATCCCCTCTGTCCAGTGTTGGCTATTGTGTTCAGCCAGCTTGTACTATTTATGCTAATGACAGCCTTCTTCAGCAACTGAGTGAGCAGGAATGATCAGAACAAGAACAAAGAAAATCATCTATGCAAGAGAAATTATTGAACTTCTTTTTTTAAATTTTTTTTTCAACATTTATTTATTTTTGGGACAGAGAGAGACAGAGCATGAACGGGGGAGGGGCAGAGAGAGAGGGAGACACAGAATGGGAAACAGGCTCCAGGCTCTGAGCCATCAGCCCAGAGCCCGACGCGGGGCTCGAACTCACAGACCGCGAGATCGTGACCTGGCTGAAGTCGGACGCTTAACCGACTGCGCCACCCAGGCGCCCCTAAATTATTGAACTTCTTTAGACAGGGTGTGTGTGTGACATTTTAAGTCAGGGTTCTTCCCATCCCCCTGCTCTCTGTACCCTAGTGGTGCAATAGCCTCAAAAAGCCAAGTCTTGCAGCCAGTTCACAAGACTGAACTCTTGTAGCTCTGTAAGAAACACCATCTCCAAAACAGTCAATACAATGTTTGAACATCCAGCTCCTTGGAAAATCTCTATTATTGTGCTATTACAGCCATTTTATTTAACTCCTATTTTGGCCTAATCAGGGTGGGGAGGGGAGGAGTACTACCCCCAGGTCATTACTGAAGCAGTTTCAATCTGCTAGCAACACTGCAACTACCTAAAACTATTATTTCAGTTGGAGCAAAAAAGCCTGACCAAGAATTTAAAAGGAAATCTTCAAGACCAAAATGGCTGTCAGGAAATTTGAAAAGCTCCAACCTATTTCTGAACATCTAAAAGACTGTGTGAGCATGTACACAGCTCTGTAAAGACCTGGTTAAGAAGAAAGCTCCATTAAATTCTAGCCAAACATAAGGCCCTAAACAAGTAGAAAGTGAAAGCTAAGGCTAAGGCTGTCTTATAAATGTCCTGAAGTTTGAAGGGATGCCTTTGTACAGATCCCCTTGGTAAAGGTAGAAGATATACAGGCAAGTTATTTGAGGACACCTTCTCATCAAACATTGCATTGGCTGACCACTAAATTACACTGAATCAGGGGTGACTCACAGGAAGCCCAGTTTAACAAATTAAATAAGAATTATTTTAAATTAGGGGTGCCTGGGTGGCTCAGTTGGTTGAGCATCCAACTTCGGCTCATGTCATGATCTCGTGGTTAGTGAGTTTGAGCTCCGTGTCAGGCTCTGTGCTGACAGCTCAGAGCCTGGAGCCTGCTTCGGATTCTGTGTCTCCCTCTCTCTCTTCCCCTAACCCACTCACATTCTGTCTCTGTGTCTCTCAAAAATAAACAAACATTAAAAAAATTTTTAAAGAATTATTTTAAATTAAAAACACTTAATTTTTTTTTTATTAAAAAAAATCCAGCAGTGTTGGTTGCATATTGAAGGAAATACAAAATCTATTCAATTAGTCTAGGTAAATCTCTGAACAAATACACAGCAATGAGATAAACAACGATGACAACAAAATCACACTAACAACAAAATCTGGGTGGGGGGACTTGATACCAAAGTTGTTACAATGTCCAGTTCTCAACCAAAAATTTTGAGACACGGGGCGCCTGGGTAGCTCAGTCAGTTAAGCATCCGACTTCGGCTCAGGTCATGATCTCACAGTTTTTGAGTTTGAGCCCCACGTCGGGCTCTGTGCTGACAGCTCAGAGCCTGAAGCCTGCTTCTGATTCTGTGTCTCCCTCTCTCTCTGCCCCTCCCCTGTTCACACTCTCTTAATAATAATTTTTTTTAATGTTTGTTTATTTTTGAGACAGAGACAGAGCACGAATGGGGGAGGGTCAGAGAGAGAGGGAGACACAGAATCTGAAACAGGCTCCAGGCTCTGAGCTGTCAGCACAGAGACTGATATGGGGCTCTAACTCACGGACTGTGAGATCATGACCTGAGCCACCCAGGCGCCCCTCTGTCTCTTAATAATAAATGAACGTTAAAAAAATTTAGAAAAATATTTGAGACATGCAAAAAATTTTTTTAAATAAATAAATGAAAACAAAACAAGAAGTGTGCAACATAAAATGGCAAAAAGGATTCTGAAAATAACATCCCTTAGCGGACTCACATTTTAGTACAAAAAGATTTTAAATCTATTATAAATGTTTAAAGAATGAAAATAACTAAGGAAATAATGAAAAACATGACAACAGCACCTTACCAAGAATAGTAAAAAGAGATCAACACAATTAAAAAAAAAATAACTAAATAGAACTAGTTCTGTAGTTGAAAGGCACAATAACAGAAAAGAACAATTTAGTAGAGGGACTCAAAATCAAGAGTGTAGCAGGCAAGAGAAGGAATCATCAAACTTGATAGTTCAAGAGAAATTATCCAGTGTTAGGAGCAGAAAGAGAAGGAGCGAAAAAATTGAACAGGGCCCCACAGACTGGAGAGATACGAATAAGCCTTCCAACATACACATATTGGGAATGTCACGAGGTGAGTAAAAAGTAGAAAGGACAGAAAAGGTTTTTGAAGAAACAGTGGTCAAAGACTTCCCCAATTTGATGAAAAATATTAATCTCATCAGATGAGACTACCAATTGGATTACCAATGAACTCCAGGTAAAATACACTCAAAAAGTCACAGCTAGACATCTCATAGTCTAATAGAGAACAAAGATGGAGACAAAATCTTGAAAGCAAGAAAAATAACTTGTATAAAACCATTTCTCAATAAGAATAAAAGCTGACTTCTTATCAGAAACCATGGAGTCCAGGAAGCAATGGGATGCCATAGATTTAATATAGATTAAAAAATAATCTATAAACTAACAATTCTATATCCAGCAAAACTATTCTTCAAAAAATGAAGAAGGAATTACAAGAAAAAAAAAAAAAAACTAAAGGAATCTGCCAGTAGTAATTGTGTCCTATCGTAGTCACTAAAGAGAGTTCAAGCTGAAAGGACATTAGACAGTAACTTGAAACCACATAAAGAAATAAAAAGCATCCATAAACATAACTACATAGGTAAAAGTAAAAGAAAGAATAAATGTCTTTCTGTTTGTAACTATTTTCTACTATCTTATTTAAAAGCAAATACATAGAGCAACAATTATACAACTGTGTGGATGGGCTTATAGTGTACAAAATGTAATCTGTATGATAATTATGATACAAAGGAAAAGGAAGAATGGATCTCTATTGGAATACACTATTGTATGCTATTGAAATGAAATCTAATGAATGTCAATGTAAACTAGATTAAGATACGAATTGTAATCTTCAGGACAACCACAAAACCAAACCCTCAAAAAATACGAATAAGAAAATTAAAATGGTATACTAAAAAGTATCTATTTAACACAACAGAAGGCAGTAATGAGGGAATAGAGGAACCACAAAAAGACATAAGACCTACAGAAAGTGAATAGTTGATGTAAATCCTACTTTATCCGTAGTTACATTAAATGGAGAAACACTGTAATCAAATGGCAGAGACTAGAAGCTGAATTTAAAAACCACCTAAGTATTTGCTGTTTACAAAAGACACTTAAGTTTTAAAGGCACAAGTAGATTTAAAGTAAAGGGGTGGAAAGATTAATATAAGAGCATTCATCAAAAAATAGCTTAGGGGGCTATATTAATATCAGACAAAAAGAGACTTTACGACAAAAATTGTTTCTAGAGATAGATATTTTATAAGGACAAAATGATCAGTTTACCAGGAAGACAACAGTATGTGTATGTACCTAACAGCAGAGACTTAAAATACATGAAGCGAAAACTAACAAAATTAAAGGGAACAATAAACAATGAAACAGTAATAGTTGGAGACATCACTACCCTACTTGTAATAATTGATAGGGGTTGCATGAAGGACAATTTAATTTCTTAATTAAAGGCACCTAGATTGATGCACTTCCCCTCAACAGAAACCGAGCATTTTTGACATGTCCTTTATTTTACCTTCAACGTCTATCGTCACCAAATCTCAACATGTGTCTTAAATCCACCAGCTTTTTCTTTTTTTTTTTTTTTAACGTTTATTTATTTTTTTTGGGACAGAGAGAGACAGAGCATGAACGGGGGAGGGGCAGAGAGAGAGGGAGACACAGAATCGGAAACAGGCTCCAGGCTCTGAGCCATCAGCCCAGAGCCTGACGCGGGGCTCGAACTCACGGACTGTGAGATCGTGACCTGGCTGCAGTCGGACGCTTAACCGACTGCGCCACCCAGGCGCCCCTCCACCAGCTTTTTCTGTCACTAGTTGCTACCTACCACCTTGGTCTAAAAACACCACCATCTCTCCTTAGTCTAGTCTAATACACATACATGCTAGCATCTCTCATTTCTGTCTCATCTTTCCTTTCAGTTCATTGTTTTAAATAATAGCAATTGCCATATATTTTTAATGTTTGTTAGATCCTGTCACTACCCTGCATGCAACCCCTATGAGCTTTCCATTCGACGTGTAATGAAATCCAAATTCTTGTCAGTGGCCCATAAAGCTCTCTTTATTATCTGGGCTTCCCTAAGTCTCTAAGTTAATTTTGCATTCCTACATCTCCATTCTCTTACCACATAGCCTCTTTCCGTTGATCAAACCCACCAGGCTGTTTTTCAGCTTTGCTATCAAGCCTTCTATTCCTTCCACCTTAAATTCTTCAGGTCTCAGCTTAAACCTTCCCCAGAAGGTAACTTGATGCTCCAATTCAAACCATGCCTCCTTACCACTCTTTCTTTGGGCAGTATATAGTTTGATTACATATTCATTCATGGTGTTAGTTACAAGATTCTTTGAAAACTGAACGCAACCTTTATCAGCTGTTACTTCATTTTCTTCAACCATTTAAGCTAAGGAAAAATATGCACAGCAAATTTTAATTTGAAACTCAAAAATAATTACAAAAGGTGAAATGTTCCCTGTGACTTCTTCAGACTATACTTACCTTCTGTGAATGATTTCTCTTCTGAGGTAAACTTTGAGGAGAGAGGGAAAGATTTATAAATCTCTTTAGTTTTATGTAGCTGCAAAAAATATGTTTTATGGTTAAATTCTTCCTGGATGTCTTTTTGCCTAGGATCAAAAATCCTTTTTATCTCTGGTTATTCCATCTCACTGTCAACATGCATAATCCTCGGTATTCTAGAATTTTATAAAGGTCATTTGAATATGCTTTAATCAGGCTTTAAACACATACTCTTTTATGGTCGTCATTATTAATAATAGCCAATGGTGTCATGGTTTGTGGTTATTTTAGACTAACTCTGAGGGCTGTTCAGCAAGATGGGGTTAACAAACACTGAGCGGGTACAACTTCTTAAATTTAAAGTGTATAAAATTGGTTAACATTTTTTGAGAATATATCGTCTTTGCTTAAAATATTGGTAATATTAAGAACATTGCTTTTTAGTTTTCACAAAGGGTGTTTCAAACTTTTTCAGATAATTTATTTCTCTAACATGTTAACAGTCTCCTCAATTTCTGCTATTTAGAGACTATGGTGACCTCATTGGAAAAGCTTTCCCTCTAAAAGTGATTGACTGGGGAGCCTGGGTGGCTCAGTTGGCTAAGCGTCTGACTTTGGTTCAGGTCATGATTTTATGCTTTGTGGGTTCGAGCCCCGCATTGGGGCTCTGTGCTGACAGCCCAGAGGAGCCCGAATCCTGCTTCTGATAATGTGTCTCCCTCTCTCTCTCTGCCTTTCCCCCACTTGTGCTCTGTCTCTCTGCCTCTCAAAAATGAATAAATGTTCAAAAAATTTAAGAAAAGTGATTGATCAATTTGAGAACATTTGGCTAAGAAGTATGTTACATTTCACACTCCTTCAACATTTGGTGCCATTAGCCATTAGCGTAGCAAGTATTTCTGACTGACGTAAACATAGGACACTGTGCCCAGAAGCTATTTATAAGAAATTGATCATTTGCCTCAACACTCTTTGGGGAGGGGAAAAGTTCGGATTAATTTTCACTATCAGCATATAAAAGGAAATACTTTAACTTTTAAAGCTATACATCATAGGGGTGCCTGGGTGGCTCAGTCAGTTAAGCGTCCGACTTCGGCTCAGGTCACGATCTCACGTTGCCTGAGTTCGAGCCCCGTGTCAGGCTCTGGGCTGATGGCTCGGAGCCTGGAGCCTGCTTCCGATTCTGTGTCTCCCTCTCTCTCTGCCCCTCCCCCGTTCATGCTCTGTCTCTCTCTGTCTCAAAAATAAATAAACGTTAAAAAAAAAAGCTATACATCATATATATTCTATAAGAATTTAGTTTCTATAATTTGCCATCATAACACAAATCAGTAGTCTCTGCTTTGGAGGGAAAATAGTTTTGTATACAAACATGTAAGCATACTTATATATACATATCCCGATATCCTGTGCATTAACAAGGTATTTTGGTTAAAAAGGTTTATTAAAATGAGTAGGTAAATAGAGACTAAGTAGTAAGGAAGTTACCTTTTCATGACTTGATTCCTCTGCTCTGTTATTCCTGAGCCATACGTTTCAAGTTCAACTTCTTTACTAATGAAAACCAGTTGCTGGGATAATGTTTAACTCTTAAGTACCATTTTTCCAAGGAAAATATTAAAATTGGTCTCAAATGTGTGCTCACTCATAATGTGAAGATTTCAAATAAATCTCTTCTAAGAAAATAAAGACCATCCCAACTCTTCCCAGACGTAGCAAAGACTCTTAAATTTTCAATTTCTAGTTGACTTGAGGGAAATGACTCATTCCATCGTCTAGTAGTAACTAGATACCAGAGCCTCTAGAGAGAACTCACGGATGACTACTTCACGAGGCTAGCAAAGAAATTGTAAATAAAAAATATGTGGAGGGAGAAAGATACCTAAAAATTTTAAAGGGCCTTTGAAAGGGAGTAATCTATTTCAGTTCTATTCCTCACTCTGAAGGTGTTTGAATTAGAGTTACTTTGTGTCGCTGTAAAGCCTCCAGGAAGGCAGATCCTGAACCACCGCCTCCCCAAAAGCTTTCTAGCTGGTATTTTTACATCACTTTCATGAAGAGTTTGAAGCATTGTTTGTGCCCTTTTGAACCTTCCTTTGCTCAATAAACAGAAGGCATATTTATTTGGCACATATTTATAATATTGAGTCAAGGTGATGCAAGGAATTGGCAATTAACCTATCAGGAATTTAGAGTAGGGAATCCTACCAAAGTGCCAGATTCTTTTTGCCAATGCCAGTGCCAGAATTTTATATGGAAGAATCTAAGGGGCAATGGTCTGAATATGAGAATAGAGGGATTGTCTAGGAGTGAAAAAAAAAAAAAAAAGCATGATGTTTAACGGGATTACATATTTATTTGGGACAGCTTGAATCTAATTTGCTTAGCAAGCACTGTTTTTAACTTGGAATTGTCTTTATTTGGTGACTTAAGGGAGAAAAGGTTTACAGTGAAGGACTCTGATGTATAAAGAATTAAGAAGATCAGAGAGGTTCCTGGGAAATTAAGGTAAGCCAAAGATTATGTGCCTGAACTTGTTGAATGAGAATATCTACACAGAAATACTATTATAAGAACTTGTATGTGACTGAGAATTGGAATCTTTAAGGATATTCTTTTTTTTTTTTTAATTTTTAACCTTTATTTATTTTGAGAGAGAAAGAGACAGTGTAAACAGGGAAGGGGCAGAGAGAGAGGGAGGCACAGAATCAGAAGCAGGCTCCAGGCTCTGAGCTGTCAGCACAGAGCCTGATGCGGGGCTCGAACTCACAAACCGTGAGATCATGACCCGAGCTGAAGTCGGACACTTAACCGACTGAGCCACCCAGGCGCCCCAAGGATATTAAGAAGTTTAGCTACTGCCATCCATATGCCATATTTACTACATAAAAGTCCCTTACATATCATCAATCATGTTTATAACTATGGTCACTTTGCCAGTCCTCGTACATTGGTATCTTTGTGGTCAACCATTTATCCATCTGATTCGTAGTTATTTAGGATCTGCTGGTGGCTCATTACTTCATTCTTGTATCTTACACCTTATATGTTTGTTTAACTGTATAGAGAAACTTAAAAAAAAAAAAAGCTCTATTGCTTCAAGGGAGCGACCTGGTCTAGATTAGTCTAAAAATATATAAATATAAAATATTCTGAAAATATTTAAGCTATGCGTTAAGCAGAGTATCATACTGATCTTTCTCATGTGGAATATAGTCCCAGTTCCCATCTGGTGACCTTTAAAATAGTCTTCTGTCTCTTTGACTTCTGAGTTTGCTTCCTATGTTCTTCTATAGCCCACTCACCTAACAGCACAGCCAAACAGGATGACTTTTCTAATTTATTTTTTTTAATTTACCTCCAAGTTAGTTAGCATATAGTGCAACAATGATTTCAGGAGTAGATTCCTTAATGCCCCTTACCCATTTAGCCCATTCCCCCTCCCCAAACCCCTCCAGTAACCTTCTGTTTGTTCTCCATATTTAAGAGTCTCTTATCAAACAGGACTTCTTGATGATTCCTACCAATGCCTTACAGTGTTCTACCCCTGTGCCCACGTTCCAGTAATTTCCTCAATCTAGAATACTCTTTTTATTATTCATACTGTTTCCTGTCATACTGTCCATATTGTTCCTTTTGAAATTCTATTTGCAAAGAGCTTTAAATGCCACATCCCTCCTGAAGCTTTTTTTTTTTCTTTCTCTCCTCAGACATAATTGGCACATAGCTTTCCCAATACAAAGTGGAAAAGTGATCTACTCTGTGCCTTTCTATTGGTTGATATATACCGCTTTCTATCCTGTATTAGAGCAGTTTTTATCCTGGGCTTGTCTATTTTATCAAATTGTAATCTCTTTGAGGACAAAGGGCAGGTACTGTTCAACTCTCTGCCCCTTGTAGCCACTGATGTTCCATAGATATTTTTTGAATTGAAAGCTCATTTGGCATGGTAGTAGTTCCCTGGGTTCCATATACACAGATAATCTTTGACAGTAATACTCAAGCAACTGATAGTGTCAAGATGATCACCAGCTGGAAATCTATTAGAAATTAGAATCTCAGGACCCACCCCAAACCCACTGAATCAGAATCTTCATTTTACAAAGATCCTAGGAGATTAGTAGACCCTTAAAGTTTGAGATACACTGTATAAAGTTCATATATTTTACAGTAAAAAATTCTGCAAGTGACTCTAGTATTTAGCATTCATTAAGTCACGTACATTAGACAACAAGGCTCACTGTTCTCAGTCCTGGGTGACTGATGGAAACAGAGGAATCCAGGAGGCACACAGTAATCAAGAAAGGGAAATTCGTTTTTATACAAAGATATTAGCATTACTATGAGGCAAAAATGAAGAAGCATTCAATATCAGATGCTATATTCTAATTCATGTTTGTAATCACTATGTTCTCTATATGCAATGTGAAAAAGACCTGTCAGAGTGTTCTCAAAATTACACAAAGAAATTATGAAAGTCTCTGTAAGAAGAGATCTATAGATGAAAGCTTTTCATGGAAAAGACAGGGGGACACCTGGGTGGCTCAGTCGGTTAAGCATCTGACTCTTGATATTGGCGCAGGTCATGATCTCACACTTTGTGAAATCGAGCCCCACATCAGGCTCTGCGCTGACACTGCTGAGCCTGCTCGGGATTCTCTGTCTCCCTCTCTCTGCCCCTCCCCCACTTGACACGCACAATCTCTCTTCCAAAATAAATTTTTAAAAAATTTAAAAATCTTTAGAAAAAAAAGAAGAAGAATGGATTGTAGGGACTGCAAAACAGAAGAGACTTCAAAGATTACTGAAATAGACTGAGAATCTATATGGGTCTGAACAAAGGAAGTATCACTAGAAGTGAAATGAGGAAATGGAATTTGAAAAATTTTGGAGAATGAGCATCAATAGATTCTGGAAAGGCTGTGGGGAATTTGAAAATGACTGCACTAATGATTCTTGGAGAGAATTAACTGAGAGAACAAATACAAAAGGGGGAAAAAAAAGAAGTAGAAAAAAACACCAGAGAAATGATGCAAGGCATAGATTTCAGCTACCAAACCCCCACTGCCCACCAAAGCCCACTGCCTTCATGCATAATATTGCCATGATCCTGAAAAAAAATAAGATGCTGAGGGTTACTTTAAGTTTCTGGACAATTTCCATTTGATGACCAGAGAAAGTAGAAAACAAGGTTAGGTATTTGAAAGTCATGTGCATGAAATGTTAATAGAAAAGACAACATAGTTACTATTTCTTCAACCTCTCCCTAAAAACATTATCATTAACTATTCACGCCTGTGCATGCAGACGTGTTAAGATTGTCCAAATTTCGTACCCTTGCTACTTGTTATCGTTAAATCCACTTTAACAAAATAAAGCTGAAGTATGTAGTATGATAACTTTCTCTTTATTCTTTCTGCTTATCTTTTGGAACACACGTGGTTGGTAAAAATTTGCAATGAAAAAGTCCATGCTTAGGGTCTAATGGAACCCAATAAATATATAAATGAATATATAAATGAATTTCATGCATGGGAAGCATTTTTATTGGGGATAGTATTATTTTAGACACTTATATACATATAAAGTTGTGAACAATCAAAAGAATAGCATATTATAAATCAGTATTTATCAAACTGTTTCCTCAACATATTTAAAACTTTTGCAGATAGTTTATAATATAATTTGGTTTCATTAAAGGTTTTAAGCTTCAGCCATAAAAATTTTATACATACATTAAAAAAAATCAAATATGAATTTATTATTCTAGGTAGCTCATTTACCTGTAAAACGCAATATTTTCTGAGGTGTCATTTGTAAAATGAACTTCGTGGTCCATTTAAATTTGGTAGGGATAGATGGTTTGGGTTAATTTGATGGTGAAATAACAATATTCAAAAAACTTTATTGTGAAATACAGAGACAATTTCACACCTGCTCTTGATTCTATCTCATAGAAAAAATTTAAACAGGGGTTTGGGAAAAATGTAGTTTAGGAACTGCTATAGTTTATCACTGTAAAATTCATTTCTATAATTGTGCAGTCTTGCGAGCATTACTTGTTAATTAGCTTTAATTATACTTTCAGTCAATTACTCAAAATCTGACCTTTTCTCACAAAAGTCAGGCAAGAAGAATATAGGTGAGGCACAGGAACTAAACTATACACAATAAACGGGTTGGCAATAGTAATTTATTTTTTGCTTACCTATTCAATACTTGGGCAAGCATTACTAGTTACATTTTCTCTTTTCCATTTTTATGAAATCCATTACCTTTACCACAGAATTCTCTCACAAAGTAGCACATAAAAATGTTATTTAACCTTTACAAAGTAAGCAACTTAAATGAACTTTTGATTATCTGGAATGAATGTTGATAACTATCATGTAATCAAGTTTTCATTTACTACCACATATGTGAAAAATAGATCCTATAGACAAAACTTTGAGTTATGTTATCTGTAGGGAAATAGATCTTTCATTTAATTTTAATATGCTAATACCATTCCTTGCAGCAAAAATTTTACTAGTTTATATTGCTTTCTAAGGTATATAAATTTAGCACAGGCCATTTTATGGGACATGGACAGGTGACAATGTTAACGCCTTGTTCTTGTCCTCTGCTATGAGTGAACCATGCATATTCCATAGCTACTTGTGCCTAAAATTTATCCTAAGATTAAAGAACCATAAAAATTATGTAAATTTGTAAATTATTGGGGAGATTTTAAAAATATATCTGTTAAATGGTACATTAGGGAAAACTGAAGTACATAGAATTCTTATATAAAATAATCTTTAACTGGTGACAAGTCGTAAAGAAAAGTTAACATCACCAGTCAGCTCTACAGTGTATGTCCTTTCAGGGTTTGACATTACTCTTTTTACAGAGCTGTGGTTAAACTATATTACCAGTTTTATATCATGGTTTTACACTAAAAATTATACCCAGAAGTTTTCAGTGTTATGTTTTAAAACCTTCATATAATTGTTTTAATGGTTTCCTCACAAGCTCTGTGTATGTTCATTAATTTTAAGTATGAACATAGTAACTTAATCATAAGTGATTTTGATGCTCTTAAGAGATACGTTCACGTATTTAGAGTCCGTAAGTTCTGCCTCACTACAATATTTCCTGGTCAAGTCCAATTGCTTCTTTGCAGGAGACTTAAAGGAAGATTCTCAAGGTCTAAGTGGCATATGGTCGAATATTTATAAATAGGATCTTGATAGCATTGGAAGCAAATTAAATAAAATTCCGTCGGCATTTTATTTATTTTTTAAATTTTATTTAGTTTGAGAGAGAGAAAGAGAGTACAAATGGGGACGGAACAGAAGGGCAGGGAGAAAGAATCACAAGCAGGCTACACACCATCAGGGCAGAGCCCAATGCAGGACTTGAACTCACGAACCACAAGATCATGACCTGAGCCAAAACCAAGAGTCAGACGCTTAATTGACAACCACCCAAGCTCAGGTGGCCCTGTTGCATTTTACATAATTTTAATAATTTTTTAGTACCTCTATAGGTCTGGTCATTTTGTTGATGTGGGAGTCAAGAGCACTGTGTAGAATTTGGTAGTTTTACTAAAATAAGTACATAGTGCTTTTCTTAAAAGGTCTGAAAGAATATCAAAAAGAATGCAGAAAACTTTACCTAATCACCCCAAATTCTCCTTGATTTTACCCCAGGCTTTCAGAGCTCTACTTTTGGTGTTCTTTCCTCCACTGAATTAGAGAACATATATTAAATTTCGGGGATTCCATAATTTCTAGCACAATGTTCTCTATATTACAACTTCAAATTATTAATGGTGAGGATGATAGTGAAAACAAAGAGAAAGGAATGGTAAACTTTAAAATATGAACAATCAACAAGTATTAGTTTTGACTAGACATGTAATAGCACTGAAGCTCTCTTCAAACTCTCCATGCTGTTGGTACAATGTATGTATTGATGCATGCAGCATCCAGAGCACTGGGCTCATAAATGACTCTTTAGCACTCCCTCCCCTATCTGCTCATTGGTTGATTTGTATGTTTAATAAAAGTCAGTTATGTGTGGACCCAAGCTGTTTATTTCATTGTGCTTATTACTGAATTTCATGGTTTAATTAAATATTTTAGAGTATAAGTGCAGAGAGAGAGACAATTCTTATTTCCATGAAAGTTAAATACTTCGGAAAGTCCAATGGCAAACAAAAAAAAAAAAAAAGAAAAAGAAAAAAAATGTTGATTTAGATCTATTCAAGATAACCATAAAAGGCTAGAGAAAAAAATTTACCCGGTAAGAACCCTGATTTTGATTACTTCAAATGTGTTAAGTTCTTGCTCTAGTTCAAAGACAATGACACCAGAAATTATACATAATTCAAATGTGTTGAGACTTATTCAAGAAAGGTGTTGGGAACCTTCAATCAGCCCATCCACAACATAAACAAAAACAGCTTTTCCACACATTTTTAAATATATCTTAAAGTGTTTAAAATATGAATATATCTTTTTATAATTTTATATTTTTAAACTTAAAAAATAAACTAAAAGGAATAAAAGGGCTTAAATTTTAAAGCAGAGTTTAAATTGATGTCTTAGTTTTAACACTAACTAGCAGAAGAAATTTGGGGTATATACTACTCAAAGCCAAATTCCTCTCATCAATAAGACATAAGAATTGGAGTAGATAACTTGTATGGTCACCTCCAGTTTTGTTTGTTTGTTTTTGGGTGGTTTTTTTTGGAGGGGAGGAAGTAAAGGGAAACTATTATTACATAGGCAGTAAGTTCCAACATACTATGAGAGAGGAAAAAAAACTGGATAAACCAAAATTGTTTAAGTATTAAAATCTTTGGGGAAATGAGGAATCAGTAGGTTTAGTTGAGTATAAAATAGCCCCCTCCACTATCCATTCTTTTCTTCATTCTTTTCATAATTGGACACCAAGTTTTAACAGGAAACATGACTGCCCAGGCTGATACTATGTTTCCCAGGCTCCCTTGCAACTGGGTATGGCTAAAGATTTTATTAATGGGATATGAATAGAAGTGATATATATACAATTTATGGGGCAAAGAAAGCATACTCCTAAAACAGATGTGGCTCTTTTCTTGAGCTAGCATTGACTACACAAATCATAGAGATGTCCTAGAAGGTGGTGAAACACCAGTATGGAAGAAACTTGGTTCTTTGGATGACTTTGTGGCCTAGATAGTTCTTTCTCAAACTACCCAACTACCTCAGGAGTTTTATACAAATATTAAGTAAACATAGAACTTTTCTGAGCCATGGTTTTTATACAGTAGCTAAGCCCACAACATGTATTTAATCAAAAGTTTTTTTTATTTCATCAAAATAAGCAATTACTATTTATTATTATGGTAGGACTAATTTCTATTTATAATCTTCATTTTAAGCTTTGGTTGATATAACAAAATTAGTGCAATTTAAAATTTTCCGTTTATCTCTGCTCAAATATATTTTAAGCTTCTCGAGGTCAGACTCTTATTTCCTGGAAGCTCCACTTCCAAGCATATATCTCAATAATGACAACACTATAGGGGTGCCTGGGTGGCTCAGTCAGTTAAGCATCCAACATCGGCTCAGGTCATGATCTCGTGGTTTTTGAGTTGAGCCCCGCACCGGGCTCTGTGCTGATAGCTCAGAGCCTGGAGCCTGCTTCAGATTCCCCTTCTCCTCCTCTCTGTGCCCCTCCCATTCTCATGCACAGTCTCTCTTTGTCTTTCAATAATAAATAAACGTGAAAAAAAAATAATGACAACACTATGCATACTCATGGTATGTAAGAAGTATTTTCATATGAGGATAGAAGATAGACTTACAGTAGTTCAAATCTCAGCTCATATTCTTATTGATCAAATGACTTTTGCCCAATCTTTACACATAAAGTGCTTATGCATACCAGCTACTTCATAAATGCTACTTCTAAGAGTATACTATACAATTTATAGATAATTACGAAGCAAGCTAAAAAATTTTTTTTTGTAATTCATCACAAATTGGTTTTACCTGTGTGTTTCTTATTTCTTTGTTGAGATGCATCATCAGAAGCTATTTTGAAAGAATTTAATGGTGTAATGATATTATACCCTTTCTTGTTTTCTATATACTTTTTGCCTTAATTAGATAAAAATCCACTGAAAAAAGACAGATTGGGTAATAATCACAGATATACCAAATCTATTTCTTAATATCTTTGTTTTCTTAATAATCTTCAAAATCAGTTTCAGAAATGTTCCATAATTTCACGTTATTACATTTCACTTTTAAAAACTCAAGATCCCAAGATGGCGGCTTAGGAGGACGCTGGGCTCACCGCACGTCCTGCTGATCACTTAGATTCCATCTACATCTGCCTAAATAACCCAGAAAACCGCCAGAGGATTAGCAGAACGGAGTCGCCGGAGCCAAACGCAGACGAGAGGCCCACGGAAGAGGGTAGGAAGGGCGGCGAGGCGGTGCGCGCTCCACGGACTGGCGGGAGGGAGCCGGGGCGGAGGGGCGGCTCGCCGGCCAAGCACAGCCACCGAGTCTGGCTTGCAAAAGCGGAGGGGCCTGACGGACTGTGTTCCCACAACAAGCGCGACTTAGCGTCTGGGAGGTCATAAGTTAACAGCTCTGCTCGGAAAGCGGGAAGGCTGGAGGACAAAGGGAGGGAGAGCTGCTGAGCCCCCTGACAACAGAGCTCAGTTTGGTGGGGAACAAAGGCGCTCGACAGCGCCATCTCCCCCGCCCATCCCCCAGCCGAAATCCCAAAGAGAACCTGTTCCTGCCGGGGAACTTGCTCCCTCCGCGCAAACACCCAACTCTGCGCTTCGGCGGAGCCAAACCTCCGGCAGCGGATCTGACTCCCTCCCGCTGCCACAGGGCCCCTCCTGAAGTGGATCACCTAAGGAGAAGCGATCTAAGCCTGCCCCTCCTGCCCCCGAGCACCTTGCCTACCCACCCCAGCTAATACGCCAGATCCCCAGCATCACAAGCCTGGCACGGTGCAAGTAGCCCAGACGAGCCACACCACCCCACAGTGAATCCCGCCCCTAGGAGAGGGGAAGAGAAGGCACACACCAGTCTGACCGTGGCCCCAGCGGTGGGCTGGGGACAGACATCAGGTCTGACTGCGGCCCCGCCCACCAACTCCAGTTATACACTACAGCACAGGGGAAGTGCCCTGCAGGTCCGCACCACTCCAGGGACTATCCAAAATGACCAAGCGGAAGAACTCCCCTCAGAAGAATCTCCAGGAAATAACAACAGCTAATGAGCTGATCAAAAAGGATTTAAATAATATAACAGAAAGTGAATTTAGAATAATAGTCATAAAATTAATCGCTGGGCTTGAAAACAGTATACAGGACAGCAGAGAATCTCTTGCTACAGAGATCAAGGGACTAAGGAACAGTCACGAGGAGATGAAAAACGCTTTAAACGAAATGCATAACAAAATGGAAACCACCACAGCTCGGCTTGAAGAGGCAGAGGAGAGAATAGGTGAACTAGAAGATAAAGTTATGGAAAAAGAGGAAGCTGAGAAAAAGAGAGATAAAAAAATCCAGGAGTATGAGGGGAAAATTAGAGAATTAAGTGATACACTAAAAAGAAATAATATACGCATAATTGGTATCCCAGAGGAGGAAGAGAGAGGGAAAGGTGCTGAAGGGGTACTTGAAGAAATAATAGCTGAGAACTTCCCTGAACTGGGGAAGGAAAAAGGCATTGAAATCCAAGAGGCACAGAGAACTCCCTTCAGACGTAACTTGAATCGATCTTCTGCACGACATATCATAGTGAAACTGGCAAAATACAAGGATAAAGAGAAAATTCTGAAAGCAGCAAGGGGTAAACGTGCCCTCACATATAAAGGGAGACCTATAAGACTCGTGACTGATCTCTCTTTTGAAACTTGGCAGGCCAGAAAGAATTGGCACGAGATTTTCAGGGTGCTAGACAGAAAAAATATGCAGCCGAGAATCCTTTATCCAGCAAGTCTGTCATTTAGAATAGAAGGAGAGATAAAGGTCTTCCCAAACAAACAAAAACTGAAGGAATTTGTCACCACTAAACCAGCCCTACAAGAGATCCTAAGGGGGACCCTGTGAGACAAAGTCCCAGAGACATCACTACAAGCATAAAACATACAGACATCACAATGACTCTAAACCCGTATCTTTCTATAATAACACTGAATGTAAATGGATTAAATGCGCCAACCAAAAGACATAGGGTATCAGAATGGATAAAAAAACAAGACCCATCTATTTGCTGTCTACAAGAGACTCATTTTAGACCTGAGGACACCTTTAGATTGAGAGTGAGGGGATGGAGAACTATTTATCATGCGACTGGAAGCCAAAAGAAAGCTGGAGTAGCCATACTTATATCAGACAAACTAGACTTTAAATTAAAGGCTGTAACAAGAGATGAAGAAGGACATTATATAATAGTTACAGGGTCTATCCATCAGGAAGAGCTAACAATTATAAATGTCTATGCACCGAATACCGGAGCCCCCAAATATATAAAACAATTACTCATAAACATAAGCAACCTTATTGATAAGAATGTGGTAATTGCAGGGGACTTTAATACACCACTTACAGAAATGGATAGATCATCTAGACACACGGTCAATAAAGAAACAAGGGCCCTGAACGAGACATTGGATCAGATGGACTTGACAGATATATTTAGAACTCTGCATCCCAAAGCAACAGAATATACTTTCTTCTCGAGTGCACATGGAACATTCTCCAAGATAGATCATATACTGGGTCACAAAACAGCCCTTCATAAGTTTACAAGAATTGAAATTATACCATGCTTACTTTCAGACCACAATGCTATGAAGCTTGAAATCAACCACAGAAAAAAGTCTGGAAAACCTCCAAAAGCATGGAGGTTAAAGAACACCCTACTAACGAATGAGTGGGTCAACCAGGCAATTAGAGAAGAAATTAAAAAATATATGGAAACAAATGAAAATGAAAATACAACAATCCAAACGCTTTGGGACGCAGCAAAGGCAGTCCTGAGAGGAAAATACATTGCAATCCAAGCCTATCTCAAGAAACAAGAAAAATCCCAAATACAAAATCTAACAGCACACCTAAAGGAACTAGAAGCAGAACAGCAAAGGCAGCCTAAGCCCAGCAGAAGAAGAGAAATAATAAAGATCAGGGCAGAAATAAACAATATAGAAACTAAAAAAACTGTAGAGCAGATCAACGAAACCAAGAGTTGGTTTTTTGAAAAAATAAACAAAATTGACAAACCTCTAGCCAGGCTTCTCAAAAAGAAAAGGGAGATGACCCAAATAGATAAAATCATGAATGAAAATGGAATTATTACAACCAATCCCTCAGAGATACAAACAATTATCAGGGAATACTATGAAAAATTATATGCCAACAAACTGGACAACCTGGAAGAAATGGACAAATTCCTGAACAACCACACTCTTCCAAAACTCAATCAGGAGGAAATAGAAAGCTTGAACAGACCCATAACCAGCGAAGAAATTGAATCAGTTATCAAAAATCTCCCAACAAATAAGAGTCCAGGACCAGATGGCTTCCCAGGGGAGTTCTACCAGACGTTTAAAGCAGAGATAATACCTATCCTTCTCAAGCTATTCCAAGAAATAGAAAGGGAAGGAAAACTTCCAGACTCATTCTATGAAGCCAGTATTACTTTGATTCCTAAACCAGACAGAGACCCAGTCAAAAAAGAGAACTACAGGCCAATATCCCTGATGAATATGGATGCAAAAATTCTCAATAAGGTACTAGCAAATCGAATTCAACGGCATATAAAAAGAATTATTCACCATGATCAAGTGGGATTCATTCCTGGGATGCAGGGCTGGTTCAACATTCGCAAATCAATCAACGTGATACATCACATTAACAAAAAAAAAGAGAAGAACCATATGATCCTGTCAATCGATGCAGAAAAGGCCTTCGACAAAATCCAGCACCCTTTCTTAATAAAAACCCTTGAGAAAGTCGGGATAGAAGGAACATACTTAAAGATCATAAAAGCCATTTATGAAAAGCCCACAGCTAGCATCATCCTCAACGGGGAAAAACTGAGAGCTTTTTCCCTGAGATCAGGAACACGACAAGGATGCCCACTCTCACCGCTGCTGTTTAACATAGTGCTGGAAGTTCTAGCATCAGCAATCAGACAACAAAAGGAAATCAAAGGCATCAAAATTGGCAAAGATGAAGTCAAGCTTTCGCTTTTTGCAGATGACATGATATTATACATGGAAAATCCGATAGACTCCACCAAAAGTCTGCTAGAACTGATACAGGAATTCAGCAAAGTTGCAGGATACAAAATCAATGTACAGAAATCAGTTGCATTCTTATACACTAACAATGAAGCAACAGAAAGACAAATAAAGAAACGGATCCCATTCACAATTGCACCAAGAAGCATAAAATACCTAGGAATAAATCTAACCAAAGATGTAAAGGATCTGTATGCTGAAAATTATAGAAAGCTTATGAAGGAAATTGAAGAAGATTTAAAGAAATGGAAAGACATTCCCTGCTCATGGATTGGAAAAATAAATATTGTCAAAATGTCAATACTACCCAAAGCTATCTACACATTCAATGCAATCCCAATCAAAATTGCACCAGCATTCTTCTCGAAACTAGAACAAGCCATCCTAAAATTCATATGGAACCACAAAAGGCCCCGAATAGCCAAAGGAATTTTGAAGAAGAAGACCAAAGCAGGAGGCATCACAATCCCAGACTTTAGCCTCTACTACAAAGCTGTCATCATCAAGACAGCATGGTATTGGCACCAAAACAGACACATAGACCAATGGAATAGAATAGAAACCCCAGAACTAGACCCACAAACGTATGGCCAACTCATCTTTGACAAAGCAGGAAAGAACATCCAATGGAAAAAAGACAGCCTCTTTAACAAATGGTGCTGGGAGAACTGGACAGCAACATGCAGAAGGTTGAAACTAGACCACTTTCTCACACCATTCACAAAAATAAACTCAAAATGGATAAAGGACCTAAATGTGAGACAGGAAACCATCAAAACCCTAGAGGAGAAAGCAGGAAAAGACCTCTCTGACCTCAGCCGTAGCAATCTCTTACTCGACACATCCCCAAAGGCAAGGGAATTAAAAGCAAAAGTGAATTACTGGGACCTTATGAAGATAAAAAGCTTCTGCACAGCCAAGGAAACAACCAACAAAACTAAAAGGCAACCAACGGAATGGGAAAAGATATTCGCAAATGACATATCGGACAAAGGGCTAGTATCCAAAATCTATAAAGAGCTCACCAAACTCCACACCCGAAAAACAAATAACCCAGTGAAGAAATGGGCAGAAAACATGAATAGACACTTCTCTAAAGAAGACATCCGGATGGCCAACAGGCACATGAAAAGATGTTCAGCGTCGCTCCTTATCAGGGAAATACAAATCAAAACCACACTCAGGTATCACCTCACGCCAGTCAGAGTGGCCAAAATGAGCAAATCCGGAGACTATAGATGCTGGAGAGGATGTGGAGAAACGGGAACCCTCTGGCACTGTTGGTGGGAATGCAAATTGGTGCAGCCGCTCTGGAAAGCAGTGTGGAGGTTCCTCAGAAAATTAAAAATAGACCTACCCTATGACCCAGCAATAGCACTGCTAGGAATTTATCCAAGGGATACAGGAGCGCTGATGCATAGGGCCACGTGTACCCCAATGTTCATAGCAGCACTCTCAACAATAGCCAAATTATGGAAAGAGCCTAAATGTCCATCAACTGATGAATGGATAAAGAAATTGTGGTTTATATACACAATGGAATATTACGTGGCAATGAGAAAAAATGAAATATGGCCTTTCGTAGCAACGTGGATGGAACTGGAGAGTGTGATGCTAAGTGAAATAAGCCATACAGAGAAAGACAGATACCATATGGTTTCACTCTTATGTGGATCCTGAGAAACTTCACAGGAACCCATGGGGGAGGGGAAGGAAAAAAAAAAAAAAAGAGGTTAGAATGGGAGAGAGCCAAAGCATAAGAGACTTAAAAACTGAGAACAAACTGAGGGTTGATGGAGGGTGGGAGGGAGGAGAGGGTGGGTGATGGGTATTGAGGAGGGCACCTTTTAGGATGAGCACTGGGTGTTGTATGGAAACCAATTTGTCAATAAATTTCATAAAAAAAAAAAAAAAACATAAAAAAAAAAATAAATAAATTAAAATAAAAAAAAAAAAAAAAAAAAAAAAAAAAAAGAAAAGGATTGACAAAATCCAACATGTTCATGATAAAAACTTTAAAAAATAAAAAAAAATAAAAAAAAATAAAAACTCAAGATCCGGGGGCGCCTGGGTGGCGCAGTCGGTTAAGCGTCCGGCTTCAGCCAGGTCACGATCTCGCGGTCCGTGAGTTCGAGCCCCGCGTCGGGCTCTGGGCTGATGGCTCAGAGCCTGGAGCCTGTTTCTGATTCTGTGTTTCCCTCTCTCTCTGCCCCTCCCCCGTTCATGCTCTGTCTCTCTCTGTCCCAAAAATAAATAAACGTTGAAAAAAAAATTAAAAAAAAAAAAAAAAAAAAAACTCAAGATCGGGGCGCCTGGGTGGCGCAGTCGGTTAAGCGTCCGACTTCAGCCAGGTCACGATCTCGCGGTCTGTGGGTTCGTGCCCCGCGTCGGGCTCTGGGCTGATGGCTCAGAGCCTGGAGCCTGTTTCCGATTCTGTGTCTCCCTCTCTCTCTGCCCCTCCCCCGTTCATGCTCTGTCTCTCTCTGTCCCAAAAATAAATAAACGTTGAAAAAAAAAAATTAAAAAAAAAAAACCTCAAGATCAAAAGGTTTAAGATGGTGATGCAGGAAGACCCTGAACTCACCTCCATGGACATTCCTAATCTGTACCTATAGATAGAACAATTCTTCTTGAAGAACTGAGGGCTGACTGAACAGATTTGCACAACACAGAGTAGAGTGATTGCATAGACTATGGCAGGAGAGATGGAGACAGGTAATGAAAGGAACCCCATACCAACAATATGAAAACTGCAGTGGGAGGAGTAATACTGAGGAACCAGGAACAGCTTGATCTGCCCTCAGGCAAAAAAAAAAAAGCACCATGGTTTAAAAGGACACCTAGAATATAAAGGAATAGCCCTCTACCAAATGGAGGAAATTCTCTCTGGGGTTGGAGGGGCAGGCAAGTGCTATTGATTATGATTCTCCTCCATCTTGATAATGCAGAGGGGAGCAGAGTAGCCAGCCTGCCACCCAAGTGAGGCTAAGCCCCTGGCCCACACCAGCCCTGGACACAGGAAACCCTGGGGCACGGGAAAAGGGCTGCAGTTTTTAAAAAGCAACCAGAATATATAGGAACCATCCCTAGAACTCTACCAAATGACAGGAGAGTTGCTGGCACTCTCTCCAGGTTTGGAGGGACAGATGGATGCCTTTGTTTACATTCTTGCTCTAACTTGAAGGGACAGGAGAGCAGGGTCTGAGTGCTCTGGTGGGCCAGCTATCTTAGTGAGTCCCAGGCCCCTGGCATACAACAGCCCCAGCTTTCCCATGAAGGCAGCCCTAGTACAGTGTGTACTGGGATATCCCTGGACAGTGTCAACTACAGCTCCAGTCATCTTGCCAAGGTAACACAGATGCAAAGCACCCAAAACACCCCAGGCTTATACCCACTTCAGTCCCAGATGACTCACAAGGGTACCCTCTGGCAGAGAACCCCAGGACCTCCAGCCTATGCCTGCTTCAGCTCTAGCTGTTCCACCAGAGATCCCCCTGCACAGAGTACCATAAGACCCCCTGGCCCACCTAAATTCCAGACTTTTTTCCAGGGTATTCCCTACATAGAATGCCCGGGGACACCCCAGCTTGCACTCACTTCAGTTGTCCTGCCAGTGTAGAGAGCCCTGGGAACCACCTGAAGTTCATTCTCACTTCAGTTTCAGCCATCTGATTAAGGCAGCCCCACCTTGGAGTGCTCTTAGACCCCTAGTCTATGCCCGCCTATAGCTCCAGCCAACCAGCCATAACTACCAGGCATACAGTCTGCACAAGAACTTAACTACACAAGGCCATTCCTTTGAGGTTAGGAGAAGTAGCTATTCTATCTAATTCATAAACAGAAACACAGAAAGTCAAACAAAATGAGAAGACAGAGAAATGTGCTCCAAATGAAAGAATAAGAAAAAAACTTGGAAGCAAAGTCTAAACAGAACAGATAAGCAATCTACCTGATTAAGTGTTCAGAGTAATAGTCATAAAGATGCTCACCAGACTGAAGAGTAAATAAACTCAGTGAAAACTTCAACAAAGAGATAAAAAAATAATAAAAAAAGAACCAGTTAAAGAACACAATAACTGAGATGAAAAATATACTAGAGGGAATCAACAGCAAATTATAAAGGTTATAATAAGAGACAAAAAAGAGCATTACATAATGATAAAGGGATCGGTCCAGTAGGAGGATATAACAATTGTAAATATCTATGCACCCAAAAATGAAGCACCTAAATACATAAAGCAACTGTTAACAGACATAAAGGGGGAAATTGATAGTAGCACAATCATAGTAGGGGACCTTAACACCCCACTTACATCAATGGAGAGATAATCCAAGAGGAAATCAATAAGGAAATCGTGACACACTAGACCAGATAGACTTCATCTGTATATACAGGACATGCCATCCCAAAGCAGCAGAATACACATTCTTTTAAAGTGCATATAGAACATTCTCCAGGATAGATCAAATGTTAGGGCACAAAAAAATCTCTCAATAAATTTAAGATGATTGAAATTATCAAGAATCTTTTCTGACCAAAATGGTATGAAACTAGAAATAACTTACAAGAAAAAAACTATATAAAAAAGGGGGGGGGGGAGATGGGCACAAAATGTAGAGGCCAAACAACAGACTACTAAACAAATGGGTCAATGAAGGAATCAAAAAGGAAATCAAAAATGCATGGAGAGAAATTAAAATAATAACAATCCAAAATGTTTGAGATGCAATGAAAGAAGTTCTAAGAGGGAAGTTCATAGAGATACAGGCCTACCTCAAGAAACAAGAAGAAGCTTAGATGAATAACCTAACCTTTCACCTACAGGTAACAGAAAAAGAATAAAGCCTAAGGTTCATAGAAAAAAAGGAAATAATAAAGATCAGAACAGAAATAAATGAAATAGGACTTAAAAGTGATAGAAAAATCAATGAAACAAAAAACTTGTTCTTTGAAAAGATAAACAAAATTGATAAACCTTTAGCCAGACTCAGCAAGAAAAAAAGAGAAACCTCAAATAAGATCAGAAATGAAAGAAGAGAACAATGGACATCACAAAATACAAAGGATTATATAAGACTACAACAAGAAATTATATGCCGACAAATTGGATGACCTAGAATACATGGATAAATTTCTAGAAACATACAGTCTTTAAACACTGAATCAGGAAGAAATAGAAAATCTGAACAGATGAACTACTAGTAACATAATTGAATTGGTAATCAGTAAACTCCCAACAAACAAATGCCCAGTGCAAGATGGATTCATGGGTAAATTCTACCAAGCATTTAAAGAATTAACATCTATTCTCCTCAAACTACTCTAAAAAATAGAAGAGGAAGTATGTCTTCCAAATTCATTCTATGAGGCCAGCATTACTCTGCTACCAAAGCCAGGCAAAGACACTACACAAAAAGAGAAAACTACAGACTAATATCCTTCATGAACATAGATGCAAAAATTCTCAACAAAATATTAGCAAACCAAATTCAATAATACAGTAAAAGGATCATTCATCACTATCAAGTGGGATTTATGCCAGGTATGCAGGATGGTTACCCATCTGCAAATCAACCAATGTGATAGATCATATTTATCAAAACAAAGGATAAAAATCATAAAATTATGTCAGTACATGAAGAAAAAGCATTTGACAAAATTCAATGTGTTCATGATAAAAACTCTTAACAAAGTGAGTTTGGAGAGAATATACTTTCACATAATAAAAGCCATATATAACAAACCCATAGCTAACATCATACTCAATCGTGAAAAACTGAGAACTTTTCTTTCAAAATCAGAAAAAAGATAACGATGTCTACTCTCACCACTTTTATCTAACATCTAGCCACAGAATTCAGACAAGAAAAAAAAAATTAAAAGCATCCAAATTGGCAAGGAAGAAGTAAAACTGTCACTATTTGCAGATGACGTGATGCTACATATAGAAAACTCTAAAGATTCCACCAAAAAAAAATGTTAGAACTAGTCACTCAGTAAAATTGCAGGATACAAAATCAATAAAAATAAGTTGTATTTCCATACAGTAAATCAAAGTAGCAAGAAATTATGAAAACAATTCCATTTACAGTTGCACTAGAAAGAATAACTAGAAATAAATTTAACCAAAGAGGTGAAAGACATGTACTCCAAAAGTTATAAAACATTGATGAAAGAAATTGAAAATGACACAAATAAATGGAAGGATACACCAGGCTCAGAGATGAGAATTGATATTTTCAAAATGTCCATACAACTCAGAGCAATCTGCAAATTCAATGCAATTGCTATCAAATTACCAATAATATTTTTACAGAAATAGCATAATACTAAAATTTGTATGGAACCACAAAAAACCCAGAGAAGCCAGAGAAATCTTGAAAAAGAACAAAGATGGAGGTACCATAATTCCAGACTTCAAGATACACTACAAAACTGTAGTAATCAAAACAGTGTGGTACTGGCACAAAAATACACACATAGACCAATGAAAGAGAATAGGCCAGAAAACAAAAAACAAACAAACAAAAAAACAAAACATACTTTTAAATGGTTAATTAATCTATGACAAAGAAGACAAGAACATACAATGGGGCAAAAACAGTCTTTTCAACAAATGCTGCTGGGAAAACTCAACAGCAACATGCAAAAGAATGAAAGTGGACCACTTTCTTTACAACATACACAAAAATAAACTCAAAAGGGATTAAAGACCTAAATGTGAGGCCTAAAATCGTAAAACACCTACAAGAAAACATAGATAATCTCTTGGACATTGGCCTAACTTTTTTTTTTTTTTTTTTTGGCTTGTCTCTTCAGGCAAGGGAAACAAAAGCAAAATAAATAAATAAATAAATAACTATTGGGACTATACTAAATAAAAACCTTTTGCATAGCAAAGGAAACCATCAATAAAGTAAAAAGTAACCTAGTGAATGGGAGAATATATTTGCAAGTGATATATTTGATAAAGGGTTAACATCCAAAACAGATTTAACAACTTACACAACTCAACATCAAAAAGCAAAACAATCTGTTAAAAAATAGGCAGATGACTGGAACTGACATTTTTCTAAAGACATATAGGTGGCCAATATACACAGGAAGAGATGCTCATCATTACTAATTATCAGGGAAATGCAAATCAAATCCACAATGAGATATCACCTTAGGTCTGTCAGAATGGCTAGAATCAAAGACACAAAATAGTAAGTGTTGATGAGCATGTGGAGAAAAGGGAACCTTCATATCTTTTTAGTGATAATGTAAATCAGTTCAACTGCTGTGGAAAAGAGGATGGAGGTTCCTCAAAAAATTAAAGAAATACCACATGATCCAGTAATTCTATTACTGGATTTTTACTAAAAAAAAAAAAAATGAAAACACTAGGTTGAAAATATATATGCACCCCTTTGTTTATCACAGAATTTTTTACAATAGCCAAGATGTGGAAGCAGCCAAAGGTCTATTGATAGATGAGTGGATAAAGATGTGGTCAATGTATACAACAGATTTACTTAGCTATAAAAAAGAATGAAATTTTGCTATTTGCAACAACATGGTGGGAACTACAGGGTATTATGCTAAGTGAAAAAGTCAGAGAAAAATAAATGCCATATGATTTCACTTATATGTGTGATCTAAAACACAAAACAAATGAACAAACACAAATAGACTCATAAATACAGAGAACAAACTTGGTTTGCAGTGGGGAGGTGGTTTGGAGGAAGGAAAAAATAGGTGGAGGTGATTAAGAGGTATAAACTTTCAGTTATAAAATAAGTCACAAAGATTAAAAGAATAGCATGGGGAATTTAGTCAATAATATTGTAATAACATTGTATGATGACAGATGGTAACTACACTTATCCTGGTGAGTGTAACTTAATGTATAGAATTGTTGAATCACTGTGTTATACACCTGAAACTAATGTAACTTGTGTGTCAAGTATTCTTTAATTAAAAAAAAAAATATGTCATAGGGGAAAAAAGATCAATTTCAAATTACATTATGAAACTATAATAATCAAAACAATATTGGACTAGCATAAATGCAGATACTTAGGTCAATGGAATAGAGAGTCCAGAAATGTACCCATGCATGTATAACCAACTAATCTTTGACAAATATGGAAATGGAAACCAATGAAAAAGGATAGTCTCATCAATAAATGGTCAAGATACCAGGTATCTACATGCAAAATAACAAATTGGACCCTTATCTTATACCATACAAAGAATCAACTCAAAGTGGATTAAAGACTTAAATGTAAGACCTGAAACTGTATAACTCCTAAAAGAAAACATAAGGGGCAAAGCTCCTTGACATTGGCTTTAGTATTGATTTTTTTGTATTTGACACTAAAACACAGGCACAAAAATAAACAAGTGAAACTAAAGTTAAAAAACTTTCGGGGCGCCTGGGTGGCACAGTCGGTTAAGCGTCCGACTTCAGCCAGGTCACAATCTCGCGGTCCGGGAGTTCGAGCCCCGCGTCAGGCTCTGGGCTGATGGCTCAGAGCCTGGAGCCTGTTTCCGATTCTGTGTCTCCCTCTCTCTCTGCCCCACCCCCGTTCATGCTCTGTCTCTCTCTGTCCCAAAAATAAATAAACGTTGAAAAAAAAATTTTTTTTAAAAACTTTCTATTTTGGAATGGAATGGAATGGAATTGGTCTCATTAACATACTTCGAAAAATGATCAGCATCTATACTGTAAAATCATTAAGAAGCTAGCAGCAAAGGGAACAATGAAATGAAAAGGCAACCTATGCAATGGGAGAAAATATTAGCAGACTTTATATCAGATAAGGGTTAATATCGAGAATATATGAGGAACTCCTATAACTCAATAGTAAAAAAACAAAAATAACTATTGAAAAATGGGCAAAGTACTTGAGTAGACATTTTTCCAAAGAAGACATACAACCAACATGTATATAAAAATATACTCAACATAATTTATCATTTCAAAACCACAATGAGATATCATCTTTCACCTGTTAGGGTGGCTCATAATCAAAAAGATAAAAGATAACAAGTGTTGTCAAGGATATGGAGAAAAAGGAACCCTTGTATGATATCAAGGCATAAAAATTGGTACAGCCATTATGGAAAACAGAATGGAGGTTTCTCTAAAATTAAGATTAGAACTACCAGATGATCCACTTATGGGTATGTTTTCAAAGTAAGTGAAATATTATGGATATTATGCTAAAACCAGCCAGACAAAGAAAGACAAATAGTGCATGATCTCAGTCATTTGTAGAGTCAAAAACAAAGCAACAACAATAGCAGCAAACAAACCTTGAACTCAGTAACAGAAGATTGGTAGTTACTACAGGGTTAGGGGAGGTAAGGAGGGTTAAAAATGGACATGTTGGTCAGAGTGGACAATCTTTCAGTTATAAGGTGGATAATTTTTTGATCATAATGCATAACATGGTAACGCTAGTAAATAGTAATAATGTATTATATACTTGAAATTTGCTAAGGAAGTAGATCTCCAATGTTTTCATCACATATGCATAAAAACTGTCAGTTGATGTATATGTTAATTAGCTTGATTGTGGTAATTATTTCACTATCTGTACATATAGATAGATCTATATAAAAAATCTAAATTTATACAACTTTTGTCAATTATACCTCAATAAGCTGCAGGAGAAAAATTAATGCTACACCATAATGCTATTGTTTACTTGATATGTATTCCATACTTTTAAGAGATTTGGATTAATAAATAGGAAAGGAAATTATTTCCATTTCTGTTTATTAGTTGGTAATATTTTATCCTTTAAAAAATAAAACTTAATATGTAATGCTTTATCATGTCAAAATACATTTGATAGCATCTCCTTTGGAATTTATTGTAATGAATGAATATAAGTTTATATGGAATAATTTCCAACTTTATAAATAGTACTCCATTACTTGTCATTCTAATAATTGTATGTCAGGAAAAAGATATTTATAGTCACTAGTGGGAATGTACATTGCCACATTTTTGTAAAGAAATTTATCAATAAGAAGCAGAGACTTACAAATTTGTACTGTATAATCTAGTCATTCTTTTTTGGAAACCTACTCTAAGGAAATAATGACAGACGTGGACAAAGATTCAAGCAAATAAACTGGTTATAGCAGCATGTTTAAACAACAAAATGCAAAATAACCCAAGTATTCCAAAGTGACCGATTAAATAAATTCTGTATGTAAGTAAAATAATTAAAATTACATTTTATGAAGAACTCTTAATGTTTTGATAGCTGCTTATGATGGAAAGTTAAATGAGAATTTCTTTAGAACAAAGCATTCTTGTAAAAATATATCTGAATTATGCACTATAATAACTAAGTGAAAATATAATGAATGGTTTTTACTTCCTTTCTGTTGCTTTCCTGTATTCTCTAATTTTTTATTGGGAAATATTATATTTATGATTTAAAGAAAAGTGTTCTTTTAAAAAATACTACTCTGCTCTCTACTTTGATCTTAAATTTCACTGTCTGTACAACATTCAGCACAGTTGTCTTTAGAAAATGATCTCTAGCGTGCTACAAATGATTACACATAACAATCTAAAAGATGGTTGCTATATTTATGCCAATGTTTTATTTTTTTCCACTTAAAGCAGTATTTTCATAGTGGGATTTATCTTCTCTCTTATCCTCTACGGATTAAGGTTCCTCCTCCTTTCACCTTTCATTTTAAGTGGCTGGTAGCCTCCAGGTTTTTCCCACACTTCCTATTTGCACAGGGCTCTGTGCCCTATTGCTCATGTTAAAGTAGGAAAAAAGAAACATCTGGGTTTTGAAAAAAGCAAATATTGTAAGAACAAAGGCATGAAAGATGGATTTTATTTTAGTACAGACTATTGTTCGGTCATATGACTTTCTTTTGTCACATAAACACACATGGCAAACAAAACACACTGAGAGAGTTTTTTCTCTCTCTCTCAAAATTGTCTGTATAAGGACAAAATTAAAAAAGAAAGTTGAGATAATCATCTAGAATTTTGCTTCTTGAAACATGTTACACAGGATAAAATTAGGCGTACAGCACTAATTATTCAGAAAAGGGTCTATATTGGCATTTCCAATAGAACTCTTTGTGATGATGGAAATGTTCTATATCTGCATTGCCCAATACCATAGTCGCTAGCCACATGGGGTTATTTAACACTTGGAATGAAGCTGATGTGACCGAAGAACTGAATTTTTAATTTTTGTACTTTCAATGAATTTAAATTTAGTCAAAATCTGCCTTGTGTTTATGAGCAACCCTATTAAACAATGCAGGTCTATTCAAATCTGACCTGAATTCAAGATAACCATGGGTGACTTCCATATAAATGCTTAGCTATAAGTTCTTATCATTATTAAAATAATTTTATAATAAAAAACTAATAATTTACAAGATTTTTCAAGGGATAATAGTTATTATTGCCAAACATACTTAGAAAGTCGAACACAATTTTTAAAATAAAATAAAGTCATATTACAGTGCAAGATAGTACCAAAATACTTGCCTAATCAAAAATATGAAGGCTAAAACTCTGTTTGGAAAATGCCCAAAAATAGTAGAAGAAAAGAACATTTCGTGTCCCTGCCAAATCTAAGGAATTAAATGGGATTTTTCATTTTTTAAGTTACAAAACACAGTAAATAAATTCCATTTTTACAAATGCATTACATCGTATATAATGAGACATTTGTAGATATTTTAAATAACTGTACATTATACTTGATAAAGTTATGTCACTGTAGTATATAAAAATGTTTTGAATTTACAGGAAAGTAGAAAAACTCCATCTCCCAATTAACTGAACACAGCCACTATCATCATTGTATGTTTCCTTTATGATTTCACCTACATTTGCTATGTTTTCCTGTGTAATTGGGCAATATTACTAAAAATTCTTCATAGACATGCTAAATGACTGTATAATATTCCATTTAGTGATTGTGCAACATTTAATGTCTAATTATTTCTAATATTTCTAATATTATTTCTAATATTTCATGTTAAAATAAGGCTATCATTCACCAATTTTTTAATGTTTTTTTTTAGTTTTGAGAGAGAGAGAGAGAGAGAGTATGAGTGGAGAAGGGGCAAAGAGAGAGGGAGACACAGAATCCGAAGCAGGCTCCAGGCTCTGAGCTGTCAGCACAGAGTCCGACGCGGGGCTCAAACCCACCAACTGTGAGATCATGACCTGAGCCAAAGTCAAGCGCTTAACCGATTGAGCCACCCAGATGCCCCTCATTCACTAACTTTTAAAAGTGGTTTGTTACTATCAACAATAAATATGGTTTTTGTTCTTAGACAAAACTTACGTTGGCCCTTTTCTGAAAGAACTTTCTGTAGAATATATTATAATAACAATTTCTAGACAGAAGGAAGACAGGAGGGATTTTCACAAAATTTGTTTAGGTAACTAAAATTTTGACTTTTGTTATTGCCAAATACCACAATAAAGTCACCTTCAGTTTTTCTCTGTAAATGCACATGCAGTTATATCACACAGAGAAACACTGTATTTCCTCTTTTTGCTCACAGACAGTAGCAATTTACCTTTTCCCAACCTATTAGAAAAACCAGCCTCTGTATACATAGGCAGGTGCTGTTCTAAAACCCCTCAATGATACATGTTTCTTGTCAACAGAGAAAGTGTAGAAAGGAGTTCTCCATATGCCTTTTGGTCTTGAGTCAGCTGAGGAAACCTACCCGTATGGCCTTGTAGGTTCCCTAGCATTTAACTCCCAAATGTCCACCTCTTCTAGGCTTTAAACCTATTCTTCCTATTAAGTAACAGACAATCTGGAGATGTTGAAGTTATTTCCTATCTAGGAGGCCAGTAGATTTACAGTTTCTCAGACCTAGGGTTTTCAATTAGAGAAATTAAAGATAAGCAGGTCCATGATTGGTCTTGTCCCTAGAGGATTTAGTAAGCTCTCTGCTAAGGTTCAACAATAATAAAACAACAATAATTAATACAAAGTGCTTTAAAGAGGAGTCAGACAAACATTTGGAAGGAAAACCTCTGTGCCACCCTTGATCAGATACAGAGGGAAGAAGATGAAGATGTTTCTTTATTTATATTTCACACACTTTATCATCAGCGTTTAGCAGATATTGAGCAATTCGGGTATTAAATTAATACCAGTGGAGCTACATATCCTTTATTCATACCTTTCTTTCAATTAATAGCATGCAAAATTCCACGTATTTTTGCTCAGACACAATTTTTTGATCATTTAGGAGGTGCTGAAATTCAATTTAAAGGCTAAAACAAAAGCTTAAATGGTGCGCTTTCTATTTTGTGAATCGCAGACACTGCTTTACTGATACAACACCCAAGATTCTAAGCTGACATCAAAGCAAAAAAAAAAAATCATCTGAAATGACAGCAGCAGCTGCAGCATCCGCCTCTAAATTAGGCTGTGTTTCAAAGTCTGGACTCAACTGCTAAGCAGTATAAAGACCCAGGAGGAAGGCTGCCCAGAAAAGAGTGAGCCTTCCGACCTAACACATCAAAGTAACACATGCTAGGAAGAGCAATAAACGCATGTGGCCCACATTCACGTGCTGCCTAATTGCACTGGGCTCAGGAAACCAAGACAAACCTTCAGCTGATTCCCGGTTTAAGAGAGGATTTGAGATCTTTTCTATGCAGAAAGCTGACACAAATTGGTTGCAGATTACAGTCTGACTCTGCAATGAAGCATCCCATAATTTCAAAAGATGGCCATTTCAGTGTCATATGGCATCTTCAAAACACTGACTTCTTAATGTAGTAACATATAAACTAGCCATTAGGTATAAATAAAAGTTAAAAAATAAGCTTCATAAACGGAGAAAGCCTTAATTTGTACATTCAGGGATGGATGCTTTGAAGAAAGCCTTTTTCATTTGTTTGCATATAAATTACCACTTTTCAGGGCATTTATCTTCTAAATCATAAGCTATTTAACAAGAACTTAGAATACTAATATCTATTAAGAGGAGGGAAATAGTTATACGTTTTAGAAGTAATTTTTAGTAGAAATACCTACTGTCATAAGGTTTGCAATAAGGCATCGCTGGTATATATAGACAATATATTTAGTAGCACAATTTGCAATTAGATACAATGCAACACACATAAGAAAGCTTAATATATTAGAACTCTGCATTCTTTTATTTTGTGTTCATACCCTTTATGCTCTTTACAGTATTTCGCGGCACAATGCCCTATTATTATTCTACAAAATACTCTTCTGTATGTGTGAATTACTGAAGTTAACTTACACAATTACCTGAGGAGACTTTAATTATAATTAGTGGAAGGCTGATAATTAATCCTATTAAGTGAAATATGCATGAATCTTCACTGAACATATGCACTGAAGAAAAACCTCGGAACTATGCAGGGTGGTTATAAATAAATGAGAATGGAAAGAGAAAAATGTAATACTGAAATTCTAAAAATTTTGGCCTTAAGTTTAACTAAATACACAATTGCAAAGCTTTAAGAGTCATTTTTTAAATTTACATGAAAAAAATTAGTAGGAGTTAGCCAGGTGAAAAGTTGGAGAATAATATTGTATAGCGAAGAATCTGAATCAATTTGTATGAATTCCTGTTCAAAGAGAAGCTTTATATATCCAAGATTCAAAAAACAGTAATTGTCTATTATAGGCCAACTTCCATTCTTGGTACCGATATTTAAAAATAAGGTGAGGGGGCGCCTGGGTGGCTCAGTCAGTTGGTTCAGTGCCCAACTTTGGCTCAGGTCATAATCTCACAGTCAGTGAGTTTGAGCCCCTTGTTGGGCTCTGTGCTGACAGCTCGGAGCCTGGAACCTGCTTCGGATTCTGTGTCTCCCTCTCTCTGCCCATCCCCCACTCGCACTCTGTTTCTGTCTCCGTGTCTCTCTCTCCCTCTCTCAAAAAAATAAACACTAAAAAAAAAAAAAGAAAAAAAAAAAGGTTTTTTCCTGAAGCTCACACTCCAGTAGGGGAAACAATAAACATAAAAGAAGAAGGGAGGTAAGACGGGGGAAGAGTGGGAGATTACAATTTTAGGATAAGGAAAAACATGTTTTTTAATACTGGAATATGTCATAGAAAGTAACTGAGGTTAGGAAAGATGACTTTAGGTTTTCTGTCAGCAAATGTTCCTCTGAGGAGGTGATATTTTTAAATTTTTATTTAAAAAAAATACAGTGTAGTATTAGTTTCAGGCGTACAATTTAGTGATTCGATACTTACATACTGAGGAGGTGATATTTTAACTGTATTTTGACTAATGAAAATGGGCCAGCCAAGTAAAGATCTGAGGGAAGAAGATTCCAGGTAGAGGAAAGAGCAATTTGATGGAAATGGGTTTGGTGCAGTTAGGCAACAAACAATCAAAAGCCAGGACGGCTGAAACAGTAGAGAGAAGAGCAACGTTAGAACAGCTTACTAAGGTGAGCCTTACGGCAGTAACGTGTAATTTGCACCTGAGGGGGACTCAAGAACCCTCATAGCAAGAGTGAGAGAACCTGGAGAGGTGGACGAAATCATGAGGGTCTTTTTAGACTAATGAATTTACGGTTTAGTGCCATGAGAAATCATTGAAGGTTATCAAGAAAATGAGTGACATACTCAATTCAATGATTCAGCCGGTGAAGGGCTTGTGTGGGAAACAAGTATGGAAGGAGAGTGAGCAGTCGGAAGGCCCCAGCAGGAGCTCTAGAGGAAGCAATAACGCTGTTAAGCAAAATTATAATGGTGATGATGGAGAAAACTAACAGATTAACGATCTTATGGTAGTTTGAAAAAAGCCAGTGGTGTCTGACCTAAAGATTCAAATATGCATTATTTCAAAGAATATTATGTTAAGTGTACTACATGTAGAAAAAGCAATTTCAAATAGTGCACTAAAAATAAATTTCTTATATCCTTCCTTTCTCTTTAATATTTTCTCCCAGGAATATGCTAAATTGGTTTGTGGCTTTATTAAAACTTTCTGCTTAAGAAGACTTTACCCTCATCTTACAGACCCCTGAAAGTAGACGTTTACATTGAAAACTCATATATATCTCTAAGTACATCAACTTTAACATCACCTTAATTAAGTTGAGATTTCTTTATTTTTCTCCTGCTGTTTTAATGAGAATATATTCTGCTTTCTGATATACAATAAAATTATATGAATACAAATCCATTATGAACCCTCTGTTTTTGAAAGGCGAGATACACTTTGATATTACCAATTGTTTTAGAAAATAAAGCTTTTGTGAAGGAACATGAAACATGGCTGTTTACATTCGTATCATATGAGGTTCAAATCAAAATGCTGTTTTCATTACTTCAACAAAAAAAGCAATTGATTCTGTCAGGATCTAATCGAAGTACCTACTGCATGTCACAATATTCCTTTTCCCCTTCTAGCAATTGGTGAAAGTAAAAAATAAAATTACATTAAAAAAGGCAAAGTTCCAGTTTTCTTATAGAACTCTTACAGCTTAACCCTTCAGTATTGATTATCATGAACATTTCTTCTGTTTTGCCCTTTCTTACCATGAATATATGACGACAGAAGTATTCCCTCAGTGGAGGCCTGAATCATATCTCATGAAGTTTTCATGACAGTAGTGAATACAATGACCCATATGCTAAACACAGAAGAGTCAACATGTTTAAAAGCCATTTGGGAGTAGTGATAGAAGCCAGAGAGCAAGTCTAGAATCAGTCACACCGTGGTATTTTTGTGTCAGGTTTGAAAGTGTCAAAGCCAGGGTTGACTTAGGGAACTTCAGGAACTCCCCAGAGGTTTAGGTCACAAGGAAATAAATTTAGGAATGTGAGTCATTTTCTTCACTGAACCACCACTTCTTGCTCATCTACTATCTAGTATATACTTTGCTTCCTGATGAACCTTTTTTACATAAAAAGGACGTAGTCCCTACCGCTTGAAAACATTACACACTGTTGAAAGATTTAGAAAAAAGGATAATTGAAATTCCAAGGAATGAGTATAATGATATGAGGTAGCACCCATATTAAGAGTCCACTGGAGGGGCGCCTGGCTGGCTCAGTCGGTTAAGGGTCCGACTTCAGCTCAGGTCATGATCTCATGGTCCGCAAGTTCGAGCCCCGCGTCGGGCTCTGTGCTGATAGCTCAGAGCCTGGAGCCTGTTTCAGATTCTGTGTCTCCCTCTCTCTCTGACCCTCCCCCATTCATGCTGTCTCTCTCTGTCTCAAAAATAAATAAACGTTAAAAAACACATTAAAAAAAAAGAGTCCATTGGAAATATGTAACCCAGCCAGGAGAAACTATTTGGGAAGAGGAGACGATATTCAGAGGAGATGTTCCAAAGAAAGTACTGTCTGTAGTGTAGATATAAGTTGGACAACTGATGAAGAACAAAAAGAACCCAGGCAGGATATAGTAGACTCTGTTGGTTACAAATCCAACATCCTTTCCCATTCATATTCCTTCTGAACAGAACTCTGGTTTTGCTGAGACATCCAACATTCCCATACACAACCATATGCCTCAGAAGAAGCAAACCCTATCCCCAGATCCATGCATGGTTCTAATTGGTCTAAGGTAGAGTTTCTCAACCATGGAACTATTGATACTTGGTGCTGGATAATTCCTTGTTTTGGGTTTTGTAGGGTGAAGGAGGGAGACTGTTCTGTCCATTGTAAAATATTTAGCAACATACTTGGCCTCCACCCACTAGATGGCATTAGTACGCCCTCCTCCCCTCACTGTGACAACCAAAATTATCTCCAGACATTACTAAAACTCAGCTGGAGGACAAAATCACCCCCCACCCCATGTTGAGAACCACAGATCTAAGGGTAAGTCCAATGGTTCTGGAATGCATATGTGATCAAATTCTGACTCTGCTGATATTCACATTTTTGTGCTGGAACTTTGTCCTGGAAATGCTTCAGCCATCTTGTTTCCAGCCTGAAGAAAAATGTAATAACCAAAGATAATAGACAGAAGGTAGAAAAAAAAACTGTCTTTGATGACATTTGTCGAATGAATTCTTTGTTATGGGGAGCTGTCCCGAGTGTCTCAATATGTGAAATAATATGTTTATTGTCAAAGCCAGTTTGGATTGAGGTTTCTACAAATTGTAGCCTAGAAATCTTTAACTGGTACCAAGAGGAAGTAGCATGTGCACCATCTTGAGTAGAGTGCTTCCTGGGCTCTGCAACTAATCCAGTGTGGTTGGAGTTCGACAATTGAAGTGGTGAAATGAAGAAAGATGGAGTATATAAGTTATTATAGTTGACACTTACTCAGTGGTGAGTAGTTATGGGGAAATACTTAGGGTTTAAGCAGAGTCAGAATTGGGTTTGTGAATGCCGGTTGGAGAATGAATGAAGAGAATAAAACTGAAGCCAGAGGCTAGAGTCAGGAGGAAGTCATAGTATCGCAGGTGGGAATGGGAGGTGGCATCTTTACTTCCATTTTCCTAAATAATCTGCTCATTGGTTTGTCTTTGCAGTATTCAAAGCCAGAAGACCAAGTTTCTACGTTCTAGTCATCCTGTGACCCTCCTCCTGTCTGGCTTCTCATTTGAGGGACCTATCACAGCTATCTGACACAACCATGGTGATAAACATAATCAGCACAGGCACTCCCATTTTTAGACTTTCAAGGTAAATAGACTTTGACATACATAAATCTGACTTGATCTTTAAAACCCTACCAATAAAATAGCCCTCTAATCACACCCTAAGTTTACCATCAAGATTTTCACCAAGTGAAAGATTTTCACAAAGCTAAAGTGACACACGTATGGAACTATCACGAAGAGAGAGTAAATATAGTGAGTGACCTCTGAGAAACAACAGGTACAAACACTAGGTTTTGTTCCAGATGCTCGAGCAAGCTGAGGTCTACCCACTATTTAAGTGGGATAGGTGTTTCCCTCAATTAGTTATGGAGTCATACACAACATCTCTAAATGGTTCAGAACTCAACTTCTTGCCAGAAAGTTAAAGTAGAACTATACAGAGTTTCTACTTTAAAGATGTGGGTATGCAACTTTTGAAAGCAAATTGCAAGGTAAAAGGACCCACACTAGATTAGGTCATTTGAAAAACACTGTTTTATAGTATCTTCCAATGGCGTATCTGTGTAGTCATGTTCCCTGCTGAAATGTGCTCTCTTATTTTCTCTCTCTCTGAAACATTGATAATGCTGGAATTCTACTAAAGTAAGTAGTTTAGTGGTTTGGGAACTAATATCACTGAAGTAAAAAATATATATATTTGGAAATATTGAATAACCTTTTTATCTCTCTTTAATAAAGAATGAAACAGACCAATTTACCATGTTAAAGGGAAGTCTGTGATCTATGATCGATATCTCTTTGATATTTAAGTAGATTTTTTATTGGTTTTTGTTTATAAAACAGTATCCACTGTTTGCAGTCCTTTCCTAACAGCCTAATTGTCTTGTCAGTTTGATTTGATATTTTTTTAAAATTAAAGCTGCTGTATTAACTTCCTTTACTCAGTTTTGGTTGTCTGCTGAAAGAGGTAACTGATACGTTCATGCCCATATCCCATGCGAATAACTAGAAAGAATGTCCATAAAGCTTTGGAGGTGGTTTTATCAGAGGAAGATGCTTGCATCAGAAGCAGTTATATGGAATGTATGATGCTTACATACATGTGCGTATTATTTACAAGGATTTTAATCTTTCACCAATGAGCAGGTGATGGGTATGAGTAATGTTTCTAAATCCCTATGTACCACGATGAGAACATGAATTATCTTTTTATTATAGTGTCCCAGAAAGCAAAGGACTTCTTAGATCATCTGTTACGTCCCTCACAAAATTAGGATTCGTTCCAAGAGGATGTCTTTCAGGCCTTCTTTAAAGTTCAGGTTTCTTTGGTAATGAGCATTTCTCCATTTTCTATAATGTCACTGACTCTGCTTAAGTAGCATTTCTAAAAATCACGTCTATTTTTATTTGATCATTTCCATCTTATTAGTTCTAGGTATCCACAAGTGGAACCCATACCCATTAATTCCTTTAAGAACTAAAACTACATTTTTAATTAGAAGACTGTAAACACAATTAAGATAATATAACTAATTCAAACCAATTATTTACCAAAGGCCCATAGTTATAAAATGTCTCTATATCTCCATCTTAAATGACGCTAGCAAAACAATAGTAAAGTTTTGTCATTATTTGTAAGCAAATAATTTTGATGTCAAAACATTAAAATGTGTTACTGTAAATCAAGACCCCACTTATCCCCACCCCCCCACCCTCAAATGCTCTTTGGAAGCAATTCTATTTCTAAGGAGACAACAGAAAGGAAAGAAATATATGTGTGTGTGTGTGTGTGTGTGTGTGTGTGTGTGTGTGTGTGTGTATTCATATATATATCAAAGAGGTTCCCGTAGGGGGAAATTTTAAACAACCTAAATGCCTAGCAATGTGGGAATAATTAATTAAGCTCGTTTTCCACTTAAAATCTTATGCAAGTCATGGATTTTTTTTTCAGTACCAATAGCAAACTCTGATATATAGTAGACACTCAAAATGTATCAGTTGAATGAATGAATGGTGCAGCCATGAGCATTATAATTTGAAACCCTGTGGAATGAAATGACAAAAATATTTTTTGGTACAAAGTACAAAGTTTAGCAACAAAGTAAATACAGAAATCTGTCTATAGCTGCTATGGAAAAATACATTAGAAGATGGAAAATAATTAATGAATACAAACATAGTGAAGATTACTTCTGTTTACAAGTCATCTGTCATGTTCCATAAAGAGAACCAAAACCAGTCGTGTGCATGAGGGACTATGCCTTGTGCATCTGACTCCGCATTGTCAGTCTGAGGCTCATCTCTTCACCTTTAAGTCAAGTACTAAGCTTTGATTGCCTAAGGCTCCACCCAACTGCCACTTCCTCTATTCTTTCCCTTCCCCCCTTTCCCTTCTCATGTCCACCTATTCTGCGTCTCCCAGCATTTTCAATAACAAGAATGAATCATTTTGATTTTACCAGGCAGAGCAGCTCTACCTGTAACTGGCATACATCTCGTACCATGGCTATGGTTCCCAAGGAAAAGTGTGATTTTTACCTCTGACCTCATCTTGTAACACATCTCATTTCTGAATACAAGTCCACAGTGCCAAACCCTGTTGCCAAAGTCCTAATTTTTAAAAATCGGAAAGATATTATAGAGTGGTAACTACTTACAGATTGAGATAATGAATAACATAAATTGTGAACTTTTTTAAAAAGTCAACTGAGGATTAAATTGGTCCATAAAAATGGACACTAGGGGCGCCTGGGTGTCTCAGTCAGTTAAGCATCTGACTCTTGATTTCAGCTCAGGTCATGATCTCCTGGTTCGCAGGATTGATTGAGCCTCGCATTGGGCTCTGTGCTGATGGCACTGAGCCTACTTGGGATTCTCTCTCTCCTCTCTCTGCCCTTCCCCCACCCCTCCCTGTCAACATAAATAAATAAACTTTAAAAAAAAAACCAAACACTAAATTTGGGGTGGAAGCTGGAAAACAAGTACGCAATTATTGACAGATATTATTATAAAGAAATCATTCACATTTTCCCCCCATCCAGGTCAGATGGGTATCTCACTGGTACAGAAAATTAATCCAGAAATAATATGTTAAAATTATTGTGTATTCTTGAAGCACACACAATTTAGCATAGAGATTATTTATGATGTGGATAGAACAGCCTATAGCAGAGAAGTAGAAAGAGCAGAGGGTGGAAATAAGGCTGGTACTGGACGAGGACAGTTGTGGTGATATAATCTCACAACATGTGTAACACCCTTGCAGCTTTTTTTTTAAATTTTTTTTTCAACGTTTATTTATTTTTTGGGGGACAGAGAGAGACAGAGCATGAACGGGGGAGGGGCAGAGAGAGGGAGACACAGAATCGGAAACAGGCTCCAGGCTCTGAGCCATCAGCCCAGAGCCTGACGCAGGGCTCGAACTCCCGGACCACGAGATGGTGACCTGGCTGAAGTTGGACGCTTGACCGACTGCGCCACCCAGGCGCCCCGCACCCTTGCAGCTTTAACACTTCTTTCTGTGGCTCTACGTTTAGAATGAAAGCTTTCTAAGAGGAGAGACCAGGCATCCTCAGCACATAGCACATTGCCTGGCATATTTTGAATTTCACCAACCCTGAGACTCCATGAAGAATAAATTGAGCCCTTATTTAGGTACCCATAAGGGGGGAAATGCTGTTAAAGATATAATTATTGCATGCCATCACATGTAAAACTAATCTCAAATTCATACGTGTTAAAATGTGGGGGAAAGGTTTCCCTTAAAATTGCACTGTGGCAGTAGGAATCCCATAAATATGTGTTAAATGAGCCACACACCATAAACGTCCTCAGAGAAATTCTAGACTTCTGTTTTGCTTTGTTTTCTTTGGTTAGTAACAGCAGAGATATACAGAGTGCTCTGTATCTTCAAAGACCATTGGAATTGTTCAAGTTTAGAGGTGAGAAAAAAGTTAGAGATAAACTACTTCATACTCGTATTCAATAAAAGTAAAACGGAGGCACAGGGAGGTGAGGTGATTTGTTCAAAGATCCAACTCTGTGACATCATGTAGCAACTACAAAAGTTTAAGACGGTAAAGCTTGTTTTAAATAATTAATCTATTAATTCCAGTGATTGAAACACCCTATGTCAAAATGATACTTTACATTAGGGATTAATAATTAAAACAAATCTCTAGTACTCTATTAAACATTAGCAATACCAACTCTTAAATACACTGGCTTAGCTGTAATTCTATTTAATACCACTTGTGTATTACCTTTCTCCATAAACAAGCCCTTCATAAAATCTTTTTATGGACATGAGACAGGATAAGGTGATATTTCTACTATTCCGGCAGTGGCCATAACTAAAAGAATCATTTTATAAAGAATGAATTTCCTTGGTATTCTTTCCTGTAAATATTCATTATACTTAGCATCATCACACTGATTTACAGTCTATGTTTTAAAACTCAGCTTTTAAAATGACTATTTTGATTTATTCTATAGCTATAGTCTAATAGGTTTATCTCCATTCTTCCCTCTGCTGACAGAACTGACCATAGCAATAAATTAAGCAGATGTGTTCCCTAAGCTTCAGTCTTCAGTGATGTAAAGGCTCTTGCCATGGGAAGATTCAGGCGCAGCTGTGGGAAACCCAAGTTTCACCTAAATAAGTTTCACAAGTCTAAAACCACAGATTCCATTGAGATGAGACTTTGGCCTTGGGGTTTCATTTGGTGTATCATGTTCACATAGTTTTAAAAGAAGCAGCAAACTCTGGGGCGCTCACTCGTGTAGTAAGATCTCTAGGACCTAATGTTGCTTGTTCCATTCTTGCTTCTTAGAGCAAGGATTTACCAATAGAGCCATCTCCAAAGTGACGTGGGCCTGGGGACAACTCATTCCGTGCTACCACAAAGTTGACACCCAAGTGAAGAGTGTTTGAAATGACTATCAAGAGCTGTCTGAGAGGAAGCATGCCAAATATTGAGTGGCTAAGAGATTGGGTCACTTGGATGACAGTGGAAGTGAAGAGAGGGATATTAAAGGGTGACACGTTGCTTCCATATTTTTCTCTCTCCTCTATACCCTCTTGAGATGCATGCATCCCTGCAATAAAATATGGGGCTGCAGACTGTCACCTCATATTCATTCGTGTTCCCAATAAATGAAACTCAAACTCAGCAGCTGCCTTAGTGACATTCCTTATGCACCTTCCAAAAGATACTCCTCCACTACTGAGATCTCAGAGCTTGCCACTTTTCTTTCTTTCCCCACTACCTTGCCTTCCCCCTGTCCTATCCCACCTTCCCTTCCTTCTTCTTTCCTCTTCTCCTGTACAAGAGTTCCCTTAAGTGCACCCGTTCGCGTGCATGCTCTCAATCTCAAGGTTATTGTGCACAGAGACAACTTTTTATTTTGAGGGACAGAGTGCAAGTAGGGGAGGGGCAGAGAGAGGGAGAGAGAGAATCCCAAGCAGACTCCACGTAATGTGGAGCTCTATCCCACATACTGTGAGTTCATGACCTGAGCCGAAATCAAGAGTTGGAGGCTTAACCAACTGAGCCACCCAGGTGCCCCAGCACCTTGACTGTTTCAAACAAGAAATATGCAACTTCTATAAAAGAGAAAGGGGTGACAAATTAAATTTGGCTGGCAATTATGGGTTCTCTTTGATAATCTGGAAAAGGTATGATGCCTAAATTAAACATATTCCCAAATTAGTCACTTTTTAAAAAAAATGTTTTTAATGTTTATTTCTTTGTGAGAGAGAGACAGAGAAACACAGAGTGCAAGCAGTGGAGGGGCAAAGAGAGAGGGACACACAGAGTCCAAAGCAGGCTTCAGGCTCTGAGCTGTCAGCACAACACCTGACATGGGGCTGGAACCCACGAACTGTGGACATCATGACCCGAGCCGAAGTCGGGTCACTCAGGTGCCCCCAAATTAGTCACCTTTGTCCTGTTCTGTTCCATAATCAAATCTCCTCGTCTTTTATAATGTGATTTTCTGTAGAGATGGCCTGCATATAAATGCTTTCCCAACTACAGGATTATTTAACTATTCACTAGTTCATGTATTTTAATTTCCAAAATACGATAATCTGCATTTTTTTATAGTGGTAGGTAGGGATCTAATTTTTGTCCTATAAGATTCTTCACATGTCCCAAAACTGTTTTTGGAATCATCTAGCCTTTCTATACTGATTTGAAATAGTATCTGTGACATGAACACACACACACACACTCACACACACATTTTAGGAGTCTCTTTTCTGTTCCATCTTTATCTATTATAATGTCAGAACCACACTTTTTTAATATTATATTACTTATTAATATCTGATAATATAATTATCCATCTTTATTTTCATAAGCAAAATTGGTTCTCGTAGCTTTATTCTCACATAAATTTTTTAATCATTTTGTCAAATTACAAAAATAACCCCATTGAAAAGTTGCTGGAAATGCCTTAAATTTGGGTATTCATTTAGTCAGGACTAGGATCTTCAATTTTATTGAAACTTCTGAACTAGAAATTTCTTCATCTTTTATAGTCTATTAGTAGTTATTAGATACACGGTTTATTTACAGATGTTCTTGCTAAATAAATGGGATTCTTTTGTCACTGTATTTTATAATTTGTTGTTGGCAATCTATAGGAAAGCTGAATAAAGAATCTATGGGGCTACCTGGGTGGCTCATTCAGTTAAGCATCCGACTTAGGCTCAGGTCACGATGTCCAAAGTTCGTGGGTTTGAGCCCCACATCGGCTGCTGTGCTGACAGCTCAGAGCCTGAAGCCTGCTTTGGATTCTGTGTGTCCCTCTCTCTCTGCCCCCACCCCTGCTGGCTCTCTGTCTCTCTCTCTCTAAAAAATAAAAACTAAACCTTAAAAAATTGGGGCGCCTGGGTGGCGCAGTCGGTTAAGCGTCCGACTTCAGCCAGGTCACGATCTCGCGGTCTGTGAGTTTGAGCCCCGCGTCAGGCTCTGGGCTGATGGCTCAGAGCCTGGAGCCTGTTTCCGATTCTGTGTCTCCCTCTCTCTCTGCCCCTCCCCCGTTCATGCTTTGTCTCTCTCTGTCCCAAAAATAAGTAAACGTTGAAAAAAAAAAAAAAAAAATTTTAAAAAAATAAAAAAAAAACAATCTACTATGAACTTGTAATTTTATTAGGCACTAGAGATGGAAGATGGAGAAGAATGTGGAGGAGGAGGTGGAAGAGAAGTGCTAATTTAAGTTGCCCATTATTTAGATCGGTGACACTGTTGTGTAAATCAATGATAACATCAGAATGTGGTAAGGTATGAGACAGAGGGCATGATGGTGAACTCATCAGTCATGGCTATCTATCCACTCTCTTTGCTGTCTTTACAGGTTTTTATTCCCCGAAATAGTCTAAATCATTCATACGATAGAGGGGCTTATTCTAGCTGGTAAATACCATTTTTCTTGTCAGAGAGAGGCTCCTTACCCAATATACCTCATTGAAGTATTATGAATATACTATGTACCTGACATTTCAACAGACAATGGGTATACAACGGAGAATAAAATAAATACAATTCATTCATATAATACAGGTATTAATATATAGTGTATTTGGTCAGATGTAAAATACTTTTTTTGAAAACATTGCATGTATATATGCACGAGTGGTTATACACACACACACGAAAATATTATATACCAGAAACAAAATCATCTAAACTTCCTTTTCAAAACCTAGAACTACATATTAACTATACTGATGCAATAGACTGAAGAGTGCCCTCCCCAAAAGATGTCCACATCCTATTCCCTGGAACCTGCAAATACGTTACTTTGAATGGCAAAAGCGACTATGCAATGTGATTAAGTTATGAATTTGGGGATTGGGAGATTGCCCTGGATTAGATGTGTGGGCCTAAGTTAATAACACAGGAGGGTCACAGCCCGACAGAAGGCAATACGATGATCGAAGAAGGGGGGGTCAGAGTGATTCACAGAAGAGATCATGAATCAAGGAATCCAAGTGGCACCTAGAAATTTTAAAAGGAAGTGGAACCTCCCCCTAAAACCTCCAAAAGGGACACGGTCTTCTCAACCCATTTGATAAGACTTCCAACCTCCAAAACTCTAAGATAATTTGAGTTGTTTTCAGCCACCAAATTTGTTACAGCCGCAATAGGAAATTAATACAGCTGGCAAATCCAAACTCTTCAGGGTAGCATTCACAGCTTTCTTCCAAACGATCACAGTGCAGCTCTCCCATGGCAGCCTAACTTGGCCCATCTAAATGAGCAGTATAGGGGCTCCTGGTGGCTCGGTCGGTTAAGCATCCAGCTCTTGGTTTCGGCTCAGGTCATGATCTCACAGTTCATGGGGTCACACTGACAGCATGCAGCCTGCTTGGGAATCTCTCTCTCTCCTTCCCTCTCTGCCCCTCCCCTGCTCGTTCTTTCTCTTCCTCTCCCTCCCTCCCTCCCTCTCTCTCTCCCTCTCTCAAAAGAAAAAAGTAAATAAAAATAAAAATTTTAAAAACAAAACAGCAATATAATCAGTACAACCTTCTTGCCTTTTACATTTTTTCTTACCTATCTCCAATTCTAGTGATAAACCATCTCTTTCTGTATGCAATTCATCACCAATGCCTACTGAAAGTTTAATTTCTAAATTCATTTTACCAGTTCAAATCTTTCTCATTACAATTGTATCCAAACAGTACTTTAGCTTTTCAGATTCAGTACTGTGCTTTGTAATTGTTCTTAAATCATCTGAAGTATCTGGTATGCTGCCCCATCAGATTATAAACTTCAAAGAGACAGGGGATGTATGTGCTTTTAGTTCTTCAACATCCTGGCAGGACTTCCCAACTTTCTCACGTTATGGCACACACAGAAAATAATATAATTTATACAGTACTTGATTAAGTGTATGCGACTGCTCCTGGTCACATTTCTGGCTACTCCAGGACCTGCCCTTCTGAAGGCCAAGTCAAAACATGGAAGCTGGGAAACTTTCCTAGGTATCTAGCACCATGCTGGTCTTTAATTGGAGTTCAGTGCATGTTTATAAACTCTTCTTGTTAACTGGGAATAATAAAGCCATTGAAGTTTCTAAAACCAGGTATGTGTGGCTGTCATAAAAAAATAGAAACACTTTATGCTTTTATAGAACTGTGATTTATAAAGTGTTTTTACAGACTACTTCATTTAACCATTACAACAACCCTGTGAGATCGAAAGATAGGCTACTTTATAAATGAAGATGCTAAGACTTAGTGGGGCAGATTACTTCCTGAAGCTCTGAAATGGCAGGACCCGGACCAGAAACTGGTACTTTTTTTTTTTTTAACTCCATGTGCATGATTTTTCCCCCATGATTGCTGAAAGGCCCCCAAAGCTAATAATGATGTTTCTAAAACCCAGATTAAAATGTAAGTGAACTCATTCTTTAAGGTTCAGATGAAAACTTAAAATCTTATATTCTAAGATCTGGACTTTATTGTTAAGACTTATTTCCTGTTCTAATCAAACAGCCAGTAAATAGTACCAGAAATTAACAAAATGCCATGTTTTATCATACTCATCACTTCGGAGAAAGACCCAAGTGGCCTCACACTATTAAACATAAAAAGTTTTTAGTTTTACAGTTAACTTGCTGAGGCAGCAAACTGCAGCCCCATTGGGGAAGTGTTACAAGGTATTTGAAGATAAGAGAATGACTCAAATAGAAAAACCAGATGCATTATGAAAAATGCTTAGGGGTCTGCATGGCTGGAGGATAAAGAAGACATATACTTCTCTGCCCTTGAGGAATAGGAACAGCTAAATTCTTTTATTCTTATATCACCTATTGAAGTCAGCAAGTTCCTCCAGGAGGAATCAATAAGACAGCTGCATACTTAGAATGGATAGCAGTAAGCTTTTCAGACATAAAATGAAAAAAAAAAGTAATTTATTCAAATGAAGGGGGTGCATGATAATATGGTTACCTACCATAAGCCACATGCAAGCCTACTTAAAATTATAGCATTATCATTCTGGGTGCCCCCCAGGATACAGCAAAAGGAGAAAATAATTTACCATGCAGTTTTTAAGTTCTCTGTCACTTAATGATTTTTAATTTAATATGACAATTCCTTTAAAGGAATGATTCTTCAAGAAGCATGTGTGCTGGAAGGTTAGCAGTACCAAATCCTAGAAAGCTTCATTTTTACTGTCCTTCCTTTGTTCATTCCAACAAACCTAGTTGAAGCAGTGTCTGTATCCCTTTTATTTCATGCTTGTTTCTGTAAGTGGTTATTTTAAAATGGAAATGGCTTGACCAATTAGAAGAATGTGGCGATGTTATTACTATCAACTCTGGAGGTAAACATCTAGCTGTGTCTCTTATTAGCTGTGTGACATTAGGCAAGTTATTTAGCTACTCTTAAATCTCAGATTCTTGGGGTGCCTGGGTGGCTCAGTTGCTTAAGCGTCTGACTTGGCTCAGGTCGTGATCTCATGGTACGTGAGTTAGAGCCCTGCATCAGGCACTGTGCTGACAGCTCAGAGCCTGGAGCCTGTTTTGGATTCTGTCTCCCTTTCTCTCTGCCCCTGCCCGACTCATGCTATGTCTCTCTCTCAAAAATAAAATTAACATTTAAAAAGAATTTTAAAAAGTCTCAGATTCTCATCTGCAAACTGGGTGATTAAAAAAGAAAAACATATCCAACAGGGATTGTGAGTTTCTAATACGACGATGCATTTAAAATGCCCAGCACACTTTGGGCTGATGGCTCAGAGCCTGGAGCCTGTTTCCGATTCTGTGTCTCCCTCTCTCTCTGCCCCTCCCCCGTTCATGCTCTGTCTCTCTCTGTCCCAAAAATAAATAAACGTTGAAAAAAAAATTTTTTTTAATGCCCAGCACAGTATCCCTCAATTTCAGGAAATATTTCCATCTCTTCACATGTTCCAAACCAGTATAAAACCAGAGTTCCAGATGTAAAAGCTACACTTTTGGCCCAAAGATTCAGTTGCGTTAAAAAATTATTGTTAGATGAGCAGTTTGTTGGAATTTTACATTTTTCACGTAATAGTAATTATTTCAATTATTTATTTGTGTTACTTATTATTGTTATTATTTAAAAACCCTTTTCACTCATTAACATAGAGTAAAATATATTTTGGTGCTTTCACTTATTCAGTGAAGTAGAATAAAATGTTGTGTATGGCAATACCTACAGTTATAAAGAAGTATCTAGAAAATAATATTCACATACAGCATGTATTTTTTATTCCCTCCTTTTAAAACTGAATCATTAATCCTTAAAATAAGACACCAGAATTCAAAAATATCAACAAGATAACCTTTTTTACAAAGGATGTTTTGTGAGTTAGGCAGTATATATTATTTAATCCTCACAAAACTCCTATGAAATGGCTACTATTATCTTTTTCTATCGATGGAAAGAGATAACATACTGGATGTCTCACACTTGGGAAGTGGCCCAGCCTAAATTTGAACCCTGGTCTAGCTGCAAAGCACTAATTCATCAAGCTCTATTGCAACACTTGTCTCTTATCTCAAATGAAATTTTAAAGATGAAGATCATTCAAACATCTTGAAGAACAGTAGGGAGAAAACGAAAAGTCACACTCAGCTCTCTATTCTCCTACAACCTTCTCACGAAGGTCATAGGGGAGTCAGAAGCCCAGTTCTGCCTCCTGATGTCACTGTGACCCTCGGCAAATTATTCCCGCTCTTTGAGCCTCAGTTTCTGGTGAGTCAAATGAGAACAGAGACTTCTTTGTGTAGAGCTGAGGCGAAGACTAGGTAAACTATGGTAGGTGTTCAATAAACAGGAGCTATTATAATTAGGATTATAGTCCCTGGCTCAAAGAGCTTTTGTGTGTTCAGCCTATTTTATATATGCATGTAATTCTGCAGAATAGTTCAATATTGGTAGAATATCATATCATAGAAGTTTTAAATTTTTATAAGGAGACAACAATTTTATGAACATATCTTTTTTAGGATATGTATATAATGATATTTAGCTATAGTGATGTTTTTAAGTATTATTCTAGGTAAACACTATAGGCAAGAAAATTTTCTAACAGCATTTTGCAAAAACAATGTAGTTCTTATGGGGCGATGAACAAAGGTGCACTGACATGCGGAGAAAAAGTTATTCTCCAATCAGCTGGCAGATGCCTCCATTCTGTTTCCTCCATCATCAAGAACAAAAGCTCCATTTCGAGACTGGTATTGAAGCAGAAAAACTGCAACTGGGTGTAAGGCAACAGTCTTGAGCCAGGAAGAAAGCAAGAAAAATAGCAAAAACGAGGACTAAAAGGTAGAATCAAGAAAACAAATCACCCTTCCTTATAATACAAAGCTGTGGGGACCTGGGTGGCTCAGTCGATTAAGCATCTGACTTGGGCTCAGGTTCTGATCTCATGGTTCTTGAGTTCAAGCCCCGCATCAGGCTGTGTGCTGACAGCTCAGAGCCTGGAGCCTGCTTCAGATTCTGTGTCTCCCTCTCTCTCTGCATCCCCCTCTCTCTCAAAAATAAAAATAAAAATAAAAAGATTTTATAATATAAAGCTGGAACCAGCCAACATAAGCACATTTTTAAGATGTGGTGAAAGTCGATCTTCAAGGTTTTAACCTTGAAAGTGAATCTCCTATGAGGGTCCATGATGTTTGAGATTCAGGCCACCTTCACTAGCACATATACTGCTAAAACAGTAAAAGGTTATGATCTTCCTATTCCTCACCCTATTTGGATCTTCCTCCTCCCATTCATATCCAACAACAAATACAAAGTTGATTTGTAAAGTGTATCTATCTATACATGAATATACAAGCCTATTTACTAATTCCAAAGCAAATAAGCACTTAGGAAAAATATCTATCACTCTAATACACTTATATAAACATTCTAATAACTAGAAGTAGATTTTTTTAAATAATCACCCAAATAAATATTTTTAAAACTATGAAAAATCAACCAGAAAATCTACTTTCTAAGGTTCAGCAAATGAACATATGATCTTTTTCCTACAGTGAAAATATCTGGTGTGTGACAGTTATTTGTATTAAAATCTTCAAGTGATTGCTTGTTTATTTTTTTTTAAGTTTATTTTCTTGAAATTGGATCCAATAGGAGTTTCCTCGGGCTGCCATTAGAGGGCATAAAAGAATAATTGTGGAGACCAAAATCATATAGCCCCCAAAATTAACCCTGGAAAAAAGAAAGAGCTACCGTTTAATTTTGATTTCAAAAGAGGAATTTACCAAAAAAAAAAAGTGAATTGTAGAAATAATTTGTATCTTTGATTAAAGCAGCCATATATAAAGAAGTTAAGGTGCTGGTAGTTATGTATAAAAGAAGAAAATAACTAAAGTTTTACGAAGTTTAGTTTGAAAATCTCAAAATTGGTCCTTATCCGTTAGCAGTCATTAGGGTACCTGGTCAAAAAATGAGAGAGAAAGAAAGAAGCGGTGGTCAGGAAAGGAGAAAGAAGCACAGAGAAAATAAGAAGGAAAATCTCATCTGAAATTTTGATTTATGATATATTAAAAAAAATATGACAGAAAAAGAATCAGGGATATATTACTCTTTGAAAACCATAGGATCAATTTTATGGCTTCAAAGTCTACCCTTACCTAACTGGCCTCTTTCTGGTTTACCTACACAACTTGCTTCTTACCTAAGGCCATGACAACAAAAAATCAGAAGAAAAATGGATCTCGGACACAGAGAAAAATGTACCAAATCCTCCTGTTCTTTACATCACTTGATGTTTTAAAGGATTTTAAATGTATGCTCCATTTATGAAGTCCATTTACTCCATTTCTGCCGTCTTCAAAACTGGCAAAACAAATAGACCCATGTCCAATTAAGAACCTAACTCCCCAGCCCCCAAATAAATGGTAATGAAGCTGGTGCCGACCTAGCCAATGTACTGTTAACACAAGGGGAAAAAATTTACAGCTTCTATTTCAGGTCAATTATAAAGGCCTCTTTTATATGGGATACCTCCTTTGTAGCAAGCACTTTTACCTTTACTGAATTCCAGGATAAATTTATGACATCAATCCCTTTCTTTAATTTACAAAATAGTAAAATCCCAAGATCACCTTCAAACAGAAGGAACACAGCCTCAATATGTTTCTATCACACTATGAAGATTGTTAAGACTCCCAATAGGGCACTTTGACTTAAATCCTATAAATTTCCTGCTTAAATTTTCAAACAGGGGAAACCAGGGATACATATGAGAACATAAACGCACCTTTTGGTGATGGTTCTGTGCTAGTCTGTATTGCTAAAGGGTATAAAAAGGGCCATAAAGGAATTGGAATTATACTGAACAGGATCTCACACTCCACATTCTATTTGTAAACACACACCTCTGTAAAGTGCACAGGAACAGATGAGGAAAAATATTTTTCAACTCTATGGAATGGAAGAGAAGCAACTTCTACCCCATAAAAACCATTCTAACAAATCAATATCACAGTTCCACCGATATAAATGAAATAGGCAACAGTGTCTACATATACTAGACAGACATTTCATTACTTATTTTAATTACTTCACTTTAATTCCCTACTTCATTTAGTATGTGGACAAAACTCATAAAAAAACAACCCCTCTAAGTTTTGTAACTTGTCGTTCATCTCCACAAATTCCATCACAACATGTTTTTGTTGATATTTCATGTTTTTAAGAAGTTCAGAAAACAGGAATATGTAGCTAAGAAAAGCTGGGGGGTTCCTTTGTCTGGATTTAAAAAAATCAGGGATCCTTTTCTGGTTATTCAAGTACCACCTCACCTTAAAGCCACCAAATGCCTGTGCTCTTTTTTCTCACAGTTATTGTCACCAAGTACTGCGATTGTATTTTTACTAATTTGTCTCCTCCTTGGGTCTGTAAGTTATTTGATGGTAGAAACTGTATTCTAAGAATAGAAGCTGGTCCAAGTAAGGTCCTCGATGTATGTTTGGTGTGTAAACCTGATTGAGGGAAGCCTCAACATCAAATAAAAACTACCTGTAAGTCTCTAATTTATAACTATATTTATTTGTTTTATTTGACAAAATTTATTTATTTATCTTTTCTGTGCCAGAGACTGTTGTAGACATTGGGAACACAGCAATGACTAAGATAATTTAAAAGTTTCCCTGCCTTTATGGAGCTTACCTTATTTGGGGGTAGCCTTGAAGGAAAAAAGCATCTTAAACATAAACAAGAAAATAGTAAGAGGAGAATGTCAAGTACCAGAAATACAAAAGGAAACGAGCATACTTACAAATAGTCAGAAGCTCCTACATTCTCACACACACACACCCTGAAAACAACTTTCTGAGGAACATAAAGCGAGAAAGATAAACCCAGCCTACAGTTTTATAAGTGTGGGGAAAGACCTAAATTAATATTATGTGCTATCTTGCCATCTGAAACAAGGGGAGTCTTGGCTGCCCTCAAGTCAAGTGCTTCTCCCCACTCTTCTCCTATGCATAATGTCTCCTTGTCAATTGGACCAAAAATGCACCTCCTGCTTATCCTTGAGTAGCAAGTTTCAGTACCCTGCAGCCCTCAGAATTACTCTATGTAGCCAGTTGTAGCTTCTCAAAGGAACCAGAGGTCACTTCACCCTCTTAATACTACAAAGCCTGCCTTCCACAGCTTCTGCTGGTTCACTCCACTTCTGAGTACAACCAATGTGTAGCTATATATAGTATGCAATGTCCTCCACCCCCAGACTGTGTGTTCCTCCACCCCCAGACTGTGTCTTTATGTGACTAATAAATTGCTATCAATTTCATCTGTCTTGTGTTGAGTGTAGTGTGTTTGGCCATCCCCATAACCCTAGGGTGGGAGTCTTTCCTCACCAATACGGTGAATAGGAGACAATCAAAACAAAATTTTCTATATTTCCAGCTCAAAGTCAGACAAAGAAACGCCGATGTATTTCCATGCAAAGACTATTAGCCATAGACCGAGAAACCCCAAGACAATCTTTTCACTTTCTTTAAGCCTCACTCAGTTTTCTGAATCAATAAAATGAGGATGGTCTTAATACTTATGTATAAATTTATTTGAAGTAAAATAGTGTTTGAAAAGTTTGGGGGCATATTATACATATACAAAACATGTTGGCCTTTCTTACACAATGCCCTCAGTGGTTTAGTACACTCTGGATAAAGACAGGTTCTCCCATATCCCTGAGAGCTCAGATGGATTCCCATGATTATGCCTTTGTAGATACTTTTTCCCCCTTTCACCCTAAATTTCTTCCTCCTATCTAAAACCATCTTAGCTTTTACCAGGATGAGGTATGCTTTCAAATGTATTAATAGCCATGACCCCACAGTAGACATTTGATATTTCTAGTTCACTAGCATCTATTGCTGTTTTTTTTTTTCTGTGAACTCATGTTGTCTCCCCAACCAACAGTAGACTCCTTAACTTCTTTAACATACTGCTTTGCATCTATGAGGTCTTGTATATAAGTAAATAGTACATGTTTCTAAATAAAAATCACTAAATATTTGTCCTACCTCTCTCCCCCTTTATGCTTGTTCTAGAATAAAAGCCCTGGTGAGAAACTGGTTTGATTTTTGCGTCAATACAAAGGTTAAATATATAATTAGGACATATTTCATAGTGGAAATAGATTCTAGTGTTTGAGATGAAGATTAAATATATTGAGGGTTATTTTTATTGTGCTTTAGGACTTTTAATGTTTTTGTGTTTGAACAGAAAATTCAAGTTATGTAGGTGGCTAGCCAAACACTTTGAGAACCATTATTTACTATCTGTAGGCAGGTTTTCAACCATCAAATCTTTTTTTTTTTTTTTTTTTAGCATCTAAAAACATAAGGCTTTACAGCTCTGTCAGGCACCACACGGCCCTATGAAAAGTAATCAAATCATGAGACTGGCAATTGATTGGATTTAAACAAACTTCCTGAAATTCTTCCAAAGCCATCAATAAAATGGATGAATGAACGAATGAATCCTATCAATGATGGGCACACTGGCAACTACTCAGTGCTCTTTATAAAACCTTTTATTTATAATCCATTCCACAAAACAAAATGTCTAACCTATAATTGAAATTGTATTCCTGTTTATAAACATACCTATGTGAACCCATTTTAGATACTGAATATATCCAAGCAGCTAAAAAAAATGCCTTCAGAGCATCAAAAGGGCAACTGGCTAGCCTGTATGCATATTCTAGTTGGATGTCACAATGTTTTAAATACTCAAATCTTCATACTTTCAAGGAGACAAAATATCCTCACATTTCCTAAGAAGTTGCTATTCCCTCCTGTCTTATACCTGGCTTGTTTCCAATCTCTGTGTACATCAACCTATCTCACCCATAGGGTTTTCAGTATGTAGAAACATTAGGAGGCATACAGGTGCTAGACAAATAACACTAAAAAAGGAAGTCAGATATCATGGTTGCCAATCATACTTCTAACTACCTGTGTAACCTTGGAGAAGTCACCTTATTTCCCGGACCTCAGTAATGTCAACTTGAAAAAAAAAAAAAGGCTTAACCAATTGCTGGCATCACATTCAACATAAGTCCCTACCATATTCCCTATACTTTATTTGTGGTAACTACAACTTGTCTGTCACAAAAACCAAAAAGATGAAAGAAATTAGTCATTTCAAGTCTAATTAATCATCATTTACATTGCATTTTTATGTGTCTTTGATAATGTCTACTCACCATAAAACAGGTGTTGGCTTATCTCCCCAAACTTTTTTTTTTTATATTTTAACTATCCAAAATCCAGCACCAAAACTTTTGAAGTTGCTGTGGTATTTAAATTTTCCTTTAATCACTCATTCATTTATCAGTTACCAGTATTTCCTTTTAAAAATAATGAAACTACTAGGGTTTTCTCTTCAAAAGAGATTAACAACGTGTCATGTTTTGGAGTGCCTGTGTGGCTCTCAGTTAAGCATCTGCCCCTTGATTTCGGCTCAGGTCATGATCTCACCATTCATGGGATCAAGTGCCCTTTGGGCTCTGTGCTGACAGCAGGGAACCTGCTTGGGATTCTCTGTCTGTCTCTCAAAATAAATAAATTTTTTAAAATGTATCATGTTTTCACATTATGGGAGAGTATCTTTATTGAAATTGTAATGTGACTTTGACCTCAGTGGCATACATTTGATTTTTTTTTTTTAGCACTAAAAGCCTTTGAATGAGAAGAATATTAGGCTTGCTGTCAAGTTTTTAAAACTTTTTTCAAAGTTATGTAACTTGCTTTAAAATTTTTGCTGTTTCAAGGAGCAGTTTACAGAGTCCTAATGGCATCCTTAGCATCAGTTTGTAGAGGGAGGACTCTTGTGTGAGTGCTCAGTGAACACCAAGTCACCATAATAGAATGCAGTGTTGGGACGTAACAGATGAATCACTGGGATAGACAGGCTTGAAACACCTCAGAAGCTCCTTGATACACTTTTCTGTATTCTTTCTTAGGTACTTTTTTTTTTTTTTTTACTATTCAAAACCCATTTCTGCAGTAATAGCAAATATAGTATAATTCCAGTCACTCTCTACTTGATGTAATAAATAGGTTTAAAATTTTAGGAGTAAAAGTCATTTTGTATCCCTAATTTAAGGACTTAGCCAATACTCTAAAAAGAATTTCAAGATATATCTATATTAAAATGTATAATATTCTGACAACTCCAAAAAATTTTATTTTAAACTCAGAACATAAAATTCAATACGAAAACACTGAAGATCTAAATTGTATATAGCAATAAGTCATTCCAGACATAATTGTCGACGTGGTCTTAATTGGATTTTATGATGAAAAACAATCTTTATATTAGACAATGGAAATAAACTCTTTGCCTCTATAGAAAAGAGTTGGTCACAACTGTTATGCAGAACTATTATGATGGGAAAGCGTCTGGATAATTGTAATGACACATATAAATATCGTGTTACTTCCCTTCCTTTTTATTTTGTGAATGATACAACCAAGTTGTGCCAGTTACAGTATTAAAATATGTTGAAATGCAAATATTTAGTAAAGCCCACCATTTCAGGGGAACAAAGGTATTTTTTATCAACTAAGAGGGATCTTTCTTTCATAAATTAAACAAGAGCCACTAATTGTGCTATGCAAAGAATTTTATTTCGCAATTATCTGATTCCTCTTCTTGTTTAACACCTGCTGATCACAGTGACAGAACTCACTTCTAATTAATTATTTGACCATCCAGAGCTCAGTAAAGTGTACAACAGGTGCCAATCCAATATTTATCTGAGTAACAGACCCTAAGCTGATGACATTCTAAAGGAAATGCTTATGTAGGATTGTAGAAAGATCTCCTGGGGCTAACATGTTGAAGAAACAGAAGAATGAGAAGACCAAAGATCTGGGAAGATGGCAAAACTTGCTTGAACTAAAATATAAAATAACTCTAAAAGAACAAAAATTATAGGAATCTGACAAAGAAATTCAGGACAAATTTGATGCAGTTATTTCCTGGAACATTTATAAATGGTAATATACCTAGAAGGAGATTATTAAGCCAAAAATTCCTCCAGAAATAATGTATGTCAAAGGCAAAAGTAATTGTGGGTTACTCCAATTCTGTCATATGTTGTATACTTGACAAAGAATATTCTCAGCTTGGAGTAAAATATAAAGTAAGTTATATTTTAAAAAATCTGTAGTCCTGAATTTGAATAGGAAATGCCCATATGAGTTCATCATATGTAGTACTGTATGCTGTGTGTGTGTGTGTGTGAGAGAGAGAGAGAGAGAGAGAGAGAGAGAGAGAGAAAGAGAGAGAGAGAGAGAGAGAGAGAGAGAGAGAGAGAGAGAGAAATATCCTAGCTCTCTCCATGAAGATGCTTAGAAACAATGACTAACCAAGTTTCCCCAGTGCCCAGAAACTAGCACTTCTTAGACAAAGAGGTCATTCCAGGTCTGGGGAAAAAGATGAACCTGTAAGGAACATAGTTATATTGGATAAAGAAGAAACAGTGAAGGGGCGCCTGGGTGGCTCAGTCAGTGGAGCGTCCGACTTCAGCTCAGGTCATGATCTCAGCACTCGTGAGTTCGAGCCCGCGACGGGCTCTGTGCTGACAGCTCAGAGCCTGGAGCCTGCTTCCGATTCTGTGTCCTGCTCTCTGCCCCTCCCTCATTCATGCTCTGTCTCTCTTTCTCTCAAGAATAAATGAAACGTTAAAAAATTAAAAAAAAACTTAAATTTTAATTGGGCAAAATTAATCATCGGGTCAGGGATGAACACTTCAGTGATAAGGATGTGATAACTATAACAAGTCAAATTAGTGGTTGTTTTTCAGAGAGAAAGAGGATTAAGTTGTGAGTCCCAGTGGAGGAGCTCTTGAGGTGGGGAGGAAAGCTCTATTTCTTGACCAGGTTGGTAGTTAAGGTGATGTTCTCCTTAACAGAATGTAGGAAGCCAAACATTTGTGTGTTTTTCTGTATCTATGTTTTACTTATAACAAAGGGTTGTGAGAAAAATTTTGTAGAATAATACAAATAGTTTGACTTGGTACTAAAATAATAAGAATTTAATTTCTCTTAGAGGAAACAAATAATTCATCATGATTTAATAGATAAAATGAAGTGCGAAATTCTTATCTGCCTTTGAAATGGTTATTTCAAGAGATAGTTATTTATAAATTAAAATGGTATGGGTGCCTGGGTGGTTCAGTTGGTTAGGCATCCAATTCTTGATTTCAGCTTAGGTCATGCATGATCTCATGGTCCTGAGATCAAGCTCCATGCTGGGTGGGGATCCTGCTTAAGAATCTCTTTGCCCCTTCTCTCTTTCTCTCACTGAAGAAATAAAGAAATGAAGAATGAGCGAGAGAGAGAGAGAGAGAGAGAGAGAGAGAGAGAGAGAGAGAGAAAGAAAAGAAAGAAAGAAAGAAAGAAAGAAAGAAAGAAAGAAAGTATCTACAAAATCTAATGTTTCTCTAGAGACTGGTTAGTCATAATCATTTAACAAGAATGGTGTGCTTTTTGCCTACTTGGGAACTTTTTGAATTATATAAGGCTGCTAATGCTTTTTAGTAACTACTGAACTAAATGATCAGCCTGCAAATAGAATATGGGCCATTTAAAAAATCTTAGTAACTTTATAAATGAATTAAGGAGGGAAACCACTTGAACTGTTGAAAAGAAAATGCATAGATTGATACATAAAAATCTTCTTTTGCTTGAGTTAAACGTTTTTTAAACATTTTTTAAGTTACATACTGGAACAGCTCTAACTGAAATAAAGATAAAAATTAGCTTCTAAACTAACCAGTGAGAATCAGAATAATAGGCAATACCTATTGCTCTCTATTGGTGCAAATACTGGTAAAATTTTAAGTGATACTTGTTTAACTTAAAACAGTTAAATCATAGTTTTTGAAATATTTTAAATTGTTTGAAACATAATAGACCTTCAAAATAAATATCAGATTGTTCAAATTTAACAAATGTTAGCACTTGCAACAAAATGACATATCATATTTTTAGGCCTCTTAAAGAGAATAAATACCAGTCTTCTGAACTTGACTTCATTTGAAGTCTAATTATTTTAAGCTTTCTGTTGATATAAACTAAATGAGCAAAGTGGTTCATTTTAAAAGCACAATCATGGCAGCATTTGGCAAGCACATATGAAGAAAAAAGAACTTACACCACAGGTAAAACAGACAACTTTAAGCCCTTCAGGCTCTTCTACCTAGAGGATCCAATGGGGAAAAATGAAAACATAAAAGACAGAAGCTTGTTTAAAACAAATTATAATCACATAAGTTTCATACAGTTTAAAGCATTACTAGTTCGCTTTCTGCTCTGTTTATTACATATATGGTAATATATGTAATTCATGATATACAATTTATATATCACATATATATAAATAAATTTGGGATACTGCTTTGAGAATTGAAAGGTGATTCTATAATATTTTATGGGGCCAATAAAATAATGCATTCTAGGACTTTAATAATTTAAGTTTAAAGGAAATTATTAGTTATTTCACTTATTACCCAACCTACCATTTCAAGTCTTTTTGACATCACGCGTGTTACAAAACCCTTGTGGTGTTCAGTTTTCTCACCATCTCTATATACTTCCAGATATCCTTATCTATTTATCTAATGTTCTTCAATTATGTTTTTGTCATTTTCTTGCTCAAGAACCTAAATTCTTTAATTTAGGTTTCAAGACTTTTTACTTAGTCTTTCACACATGCATTCAACAAACCCAAATCCCAGTATTTCAGGGACTGAGTCCAGGCACTAAAATAGAAATATAAAAATTAGACATAGACCTTATTTATATGGCAACCTTATTTAAATGGCAAAAAAATAATAATAATCGCAGTGGCAATATTATATGATGAGGGCTCTGATAGTGCAGAGTGATACTACAGAATTGTAAAAATAAGCACCTGGTCCATATTAGAGGTGAGGGTTAGTACTGATGAAGGCAAATTAAAGGAGGCTTCCTAAATAAACTGATAGGAATCAGATCAGGGAATACCTTGTATATCACACTAAGAAATTATAATTTTACTCTGAATTTTTGGCAAGGTCACTGAAAGATTTTAAAAGTTTTAAACAAGGGAGTGACATGATCTATTTTATGACAGAAAACTTACTAAGGCTGTAATGCTGTAAACGGATTGAAGAAGATCAAGACTGTAGATAGAAAATCAGTAAGAAAACTAGTGTTGTAATTTAACGTTTTGTTTTCTTTTGTTTGAGAGAGAGAGAGAGGGAGAACGTGAGCGGGGGAGGGGCAGAAAGAGAGGGAGACACAGAATCCCAAGCAGGCTCCAGGCTCTGAGCTGTCAACACAGAGCCCGATGCAGGGCTTGAACCCACAAACTATGAGATCATGACCTGAGCCAAAGTCAGACACTTAACTGGCTAAGCCACGAGGTGCCCCTAGTGCTGTACTTTAAAGAAGAAATTGTAGGGGTTCCTGGGTGGCTCAGTCGGTTAGGCGTCCGATTTCGGCTAAGGTCATGATCTCGCTGTCCCATTTGTGGGTTCGAGCCCCGCATCAGGTTCTGTGCTGACAGCTCAAAGCCTGGAGTCTGCTTCTGAGTCTGTGTCTCCCTCTCTCTGCTCTTCCCCTGCTCACATTCTGTGTCTTTCTCTGTCTCAAAAATAAACATTTAAGAAATTTTAAAGAAGAAATTGTAGAAGCCTAATAAAGCAAATAGCAGTGGGATTAAGAAAAGAGAGTCAAAAGATAGTTAAAAATAGAATTGTTAGGATTTAGTTGCAGATTAACCATGGAGGTATGAGATAACACAGGTTTTGAATAATAAGGGTTCACTGCAATAGTGAAAGTAGGAAGAAAAGCATATCAGAATGAGCATGAGCTCAATTTTGAACACAGTGAATTTGAAGTCCCTTTGGAATAGCCAAAGAGTAGTGTCCAGGAGAAGACTCGGTAATAATCATGTGAAAAAGTGTAGTGTTATTTAATCATGGCCATTCTATTAAACATACCAATTTAAATATGATAATTTCTTAAAAAAATCAAGTTGCTAAGTCAGTATAGGAAATAACAATAGACACAAGGCAAGACTAAAGAAATCCTCTGAGTAGGACTGTAAAAGGTGAAAGAAATTAATCTGTAACCACGAGTTAGCAAAAGGCTTTGATACCTAGTCAAGGTGGTTAGGGAGCCACTATAAGCTCTGGAATGGGAGAGAAACATGAAAACATGCAAAAATACATGGCAAGGCATGGAGCCCATGTCAATATCTAACCCTCTTCACACACTGGGTAAATTCTGGTGCTTGAAGAGTGAGGCTGCATGATTTTTGAGGAATTATTACAAGCATAATCTCAAAGTTATAGCATTAGACATATATTTTCTATGCCAGAGTCAGAGTAGCACTCTGATTATTTGTAGCAAGACTTGTGCCTGGGTCTGTCAATTGCCTTATCTTCACATACTCTGATTCGCCACACCATAGGCCATCTGGAGATTTCCACCAATACAAGACAAAAGATGGCAGTTAAAAAAGGAATGGCTACATTTAATCTTCCTCCTTGAAGTGTATCCTGCAGGACTTGACTTCTTTCCCTCCAACATACAAAACCCAAAGCACTTACAACAGTCTAAAATTGGTTGACTAAATAGGTTACACTTAATTTTAAAATGGCCACAATGCATCTCTATTTGGAAGATGTTTTTCTTCTCCTTTCAGTGGTTAAATAGGATGGAGACTTTCAATTCTAGTTACAATGGAGTAAGCACACTCCATCTTGTCTCTCCTTCTGAATGCATCTATAAAATCTAAATAGGATACATAGAACATCCATTTTAGGACTCTGAAAAATAAATAGTGCCAGACACAGTGCAGAAGAAGACCAAAATTAGAAGTACTTTCAAACTAGGCGTGAATTTATTTTACTTTATTATTTCCTACTGGTGTCTATCAGTCTAAACTCAACACAATTTGAAACATGAAGACAATAGTGGCACAGACAGGGAAGAAGTTGCAGAAGGCTAATTCTGGCACAAGGAGCAAGAAAGGTGTCTCTTAATGCTCAGAGAGTGAGGAAGATTTCCCATATTTTACATTTTCCTCTTTTCCCCATTCTCTAGCATCTAAGAAATGGTGGCAATGACAGTGGTGTAAATAGAGGTCCACAATAGCTTAAAACTCTGACGGAAAGAAAACTTCCTTTACTACTTGAGGAATGTAAGGTGTACTTCCTTCTTTTTCTTTGTCATCCCAAGAAATGGGCACAGTCATGGAAAGTGTACAGCAGAACAGGATAAATAAAGTACCAGCTTTCCAGTGACAGAACCAAAAAAAAAAAAAAAAGTCCCAAAGAAACAGAAGATACCAGGGGACTGTGGAGAGGGTGGAACTTGGTAAAGGGGATCCCCAAGGTAAGGGACTCCAGAAAACTTTTTATGGACTTGGCTTACCCCTGAGCTATATATGTCTGGATCTGACGCTATTCATGGCACCAATTACTTTAAACACTGAACATACAGACCACTGCCCTGGTTCCAGATTGGCCAATGGATGACACACATGAAACACAAATCTAAACAACACTGAAAAGTACTTAAAAATAGAACTTAAAATGAAGTCATTATCTGTAGAGATGGGTGGCACTTGTAGCTTAAACTCAACCAGGTCAACAGCCTATAAAAAAAAATGTCAACATTTTATGTAGGATGAAAATAAGACCTAAAATACTATAACAATATTCAAGATATCCAGGATACAATAGAAAATTACTCCGCCTATAAAGAGCAGAAAAGTCATAACTTACTTGAGAAAATTCAATCAATAAACACTACCCCAGAGATGAAACAGCTTTTGAAATAATGTAACATTTTAAATTAGTTGTTATACTCTGAGAATACTCTTTAAACAAATGGAAAAATGAAGTCTCAAGTAGTAAAAGATACAAAAAATTTTAGAATTGAAAAATACAATGACATATAAAATGCTCACTTAATGAGTTCAAAAGAGATGAATATGACCAAAGAAACAATCAGTGAACTTTGAAAATATGTCGGTAGAAACTATTAAATCTGAACAATGAAGATAAAAGGATTAGAAGAAAGGAACAGAATTTCAGTGACTGTGGAAACTTAACAAAAAGTAAAATATCTTTGTCACTGAAATCTCTCAAGGAGACAAAATAGAGTTAGTTAATGCAGAACTTTGAAGAAATAGTGACTGAAAACTTAAATTTTAGAAAAGACAAAGATATAAAAAAAAGAAGAAAAAGACAAACCTGCTATAGATTCATGAATCTTAGTACATCTCAACAAGAGAAACACAAATAAATCTGTGACTCTGTGACTATATATCATAATTAAACAGCTGAAAACAAAAGGCAAAGAAAGATCTTGAATGCAATTAAAGAAAACAACAGCATAATGATAGGGCAATAAGGATTTAAGTGACTTCAGAGTTCACATCAGAAATGGTGGTGACCAGAAGGAAGTAAAATAATGTTTATAAAGTGCTGAAAGAAAAGAATTGTCAGCCCAGAATTCTATACCTAGCAAAAGTATCCTTCAGCAATAAATGAAAAAGGAAAATAGAGACTTTGCTGACATATAACCTGCTCAAAAAAATGCTAAAAATATTTTTCAGGCATAAGGGAAATGATTCCAGAAGGGAATTTGTAACATCAAAATGAAGTATAAACAAATGGCTTTTATCCGGGTAAATAGACATTCTTATATTGAGTTCTTTAAAATATGAGTGAACATAGGGGCTCCTGGGTGGCTCAGTTGGTTTAGCGTCCAACTTTGGCTCAGGTCATGATCTCATGGTTTGTGAGTTTGAGCCCTGCCTGGGCTCTGTGCTGACAGCTCAGAGCGTGGAGCCTGCTTTGGATTCTGTGTCTCCCTGACTCTCTGCACCTCTCCCACTCACAATATCTCTCTCTGTCTCAAAAATAAACATTAAAAATTTTAAAAATAAAAATAAAATAGAAAAAAATTAATAAATTTTAGGGATACCTGAGTGGTTCAGTCTGTTAAGCATCCGACTCTTGATTTTGGCTCAGGTCATGATCTCACAGTTCATGAGATGAAGCCCTGTGTTCAGCTCTGTGATGAGCATGGAGTCTGCTTGGAATTCTCTCTCTCCTCCTCTCTCTCTGCCCCTCTCCTCATCATGCACACTCCCATTGTCTCAAAATAAATAATTTTTTAATTAAAAAAATGAGTTGTTTCGCCAACATGATATAACAATCCTAAAAGTGAATATACAACAAAACAGAACTTCAAAATAATGAAGCAAAAAACTGCTAAAACTAAAAGGAGAGATAAATATACAACTACAATTTGAGACTTCATGACTCCTCTGTCAGCAGTTGATTACCAAGGACATAGAAGAACTAAACAACACCATCCACCAACTGGGTCTAAATTATGTTTATAGAACACTCTACCCAACAACAGTAGGATGAACATTTGTTTCAACTGCATATGGGATATTTACCAAGATAAACCATATCCTAGGTCAATAAAACAAATCTTAATAGATTTAGATGAATTTAAATCAAAATATGTTCACTGAACATAATGAACATAGACTAGAAATCAGTAACAGAAAGATAAAGAAACATCTCCAAATACTTGGAAATTAAACATCACACTACTAAGTGATTCATAGATCAAAGGGGAGGTCTATAGAGAAATTAGGATACACTGTGAACTGAACAAAGAGGAAAATGCAACACAAAAAAAATTTGTGAGATGCAAGTAAAGCAGGCCTAAGAGGGAAATTTATAGCATCAAATGCTTACATTAGAAAAAAAGTTTTCAAGACAATAATCTAAGCTTTCATGTTAAGAGAAAAGAGCGAAATAAATTCAAAGCGAGGATAAAGAAATAATAAATATAAGGACAGTTATCAATGAAACCAAAATCTGTTTCTTGGAAAGAGGCCAAAAGTTGATAAACCCCTAGAAAGACTGACAAAGATCAAAAGAGAAGATACAAATTAGTATTTAAATATGGTACCCATTAAGGAGAGAATGAAAATACTAGCTTCTCAGAGGCTTAGAGCCAAAAAGCACAGATCACCTTGTTTTTAATTTTTTTTATGTTTATTATTTTTGAGAGACAGAGACAGAGACAGAGAGCAAGCAGGGAAGGGGCAGAGAGAGAGGGAGACACAGAATCGGAAGCAGGCTCCAGGCTCTGAGCTGTCAGCACAGAGTCCAACACAAGGCTCAAACTCACAGACTGTGAGATCATGATTTGAGCTGAAGTCAGCCGCTTAACCGACTGAGCCACCCAGGCATCCCAGATCACCTTGTTTTTTCAAAAAATATTATTTGGAAGTCTTTTATGGGTTCTTAATGGTAGCCTAAGGATACAACCATTTGTCCTGTGATTCAAGTAGAATAGACCCTTTCCATTTCTAAATTTGATGCTCCCTGAGGCCACTGGAAACATAGCCAGGCAAGGATTAGATTTATTTATATAAGGAGTCCCAGGACCTGAGGGAAAAAGTCTAGGCTAACACCATCATTTAAGGTTAGGTGGATTGTGACCTGCACAAAGCACCAGCTGGAGAAGTGGTGGTTTGAAGCTGAAATCCAGCAGATGTTCATTCAGCCTTCCAGGAGCTGTATGTATCTAGAGAAAAGAAAGATTTCATCCTAATTCTCACAAAGGCGTCATGAAATCATGAGGAAATGCCTTTGTAAATGCACACCAAGGCACTGCATGGGCTAGAGGAGGCTTGTCTGACCACACAGGCCCAAGTCAAGGTTCTAACAATCAAAGGGAGGTCCAGATCAGGTGCAGCCTGAGACTTTTGTTAGAAGTTACCCCACCAGACCCAACCACGATGGCATAGGAGATAGGATTCAATAAACTACGGCTGAGCATACAACTGTGGTCTAGGAACATGGTATCTTCTAAGTCCAAGCATGAGCCCTGCTATAGGTAGGCAGTGACTTAGACCTGAAATAGGTGCAGAGTATCCCTCAGAACTTAGAAGACTGCATTAGAAGAGTAGGACAGTGGGGAAGCAGGAAGAAATACATCAGTGAACTCGAGAACCCAGGTCCCTCTGGCATAGAAGAAAACCGGCAACCACACTCCTTGGAGCTGGGTTTACCCTTTGGGATTTTTAAACCATTTGAAAGTGGAGTAGAAGTTTGAAAAATCAAGTACTGATAATAAAATGATTAACTGAAACAAAGTAAAGAGAAATGACATGTTTATATCCAAGACCTACACGATCTGGCCTCCATTTTCCCCCTCAGTGTATAATCTCCTAAAAACTGCTCACTGTCTTTCAGCCACACTGGCCTCCTTCCTGTTCCTCAAACATAAGGCACACAAATGAACCTCAGGGCCTTTGAGCCTGTTGTCCCTTCCACCATGAACATTCCTTCCCCAAGATCTCCATGGCTCACCCTTTTCTCTCCCTCAGATCTTATTTTCATCTTTTCAGTGAAAACTTGCTTAATCATCCAATAAAAAGTTGGATTGAAACCTTCCTTCCATTGCAAATGCTACCCCGACCTCATTCTAGACACTTCCTATCTCCCATCCTTGCTTTATTTTTCTGATTACATTTACCCCGATGATAAAAAGATATATTTACATTTTGTTCATTGCATGTCTCCCACTATCCCCAACATGAAGTTTACAAAGTACTCCCTACCAAACACTAAAATTTAACTAATATTTTATGTACTGAAAATGTCTTTTTCTTTCTACAAACAATGATAGCTGTGAAGTGTTGTGGTCCCTGGGATTTTTGGCTTTCTATATCTCAAGTATTATAAACTTAAGACTGATTATGGTTAAGCCACTGAATTTTCAATACCACTAGTTGTTCAAAGCCCAGAGACATGCAGGAGAATAGTCCATTGTTCCTGTGCACCTGGGAGGGCTGTGGTAGAAGTTTAAAGACAACTGAACCATGCAAGGCCTTAAGGCCCAGAGCACAAATACCACTGGGAACAAGGATCAGGGGGAGTGATGACCACCTTGGTGATTTCCAACCAGGATTATAACGTTACAGCTAATAGCTAACATCTGCTGAGTATCTGCTATTTGCCAGGCATGGTTCAAAGCCCTTAAACTATAATAGCTCATTTAAGATACAGAATAGTCCTTTGAGGTAGGCACAATTATTAGTCCCATTTTACAGATGAAGCCATGACACACAAAGAGGTTAAACAATTTGCCCCAAAGTCAGACATCTAGTGAGCCAAAGAACCAGGTCTGAAAACCACCCAAAGCCTGTGCTCTCAATCAATATGCTGTACTTTACAAACAGATGAGGATAATCCAAAACAAATTCCTGTGAACATTTTTATCTTCCTATAAGAAATCTCTGATCAACTCAAGCTATGAAGCAGAATTCTAACATTAATAAAAGTTTGTGACATTATATTTAGAAATAGGGAAGTCACTCAGTTTACTAGGTAGAAAAATGAGTACATACTCAACATAGTATTTCAAAGGGACAATTTATTGGACTATGTGTTTGGTACCCTGGGGAAGTGGCTAGTGTGTGTGTGTGTGTGTGTGTGTGTGTGTGTGTGTGTGTGTGTTCTGTTCCTACAAGACAAATGAAAGGCAATATCCATCAGCTCAGAAAAATCAAAATTTTATTTGTTCCTGTGGCCTCATTGTGCCATACTGATTTGAGATTGCTTATAATGTTTAAGGAATCTTAAAAACTATCTTTTAATGATTCATTGAAAAATTCTACAAATTCTGTAGGAAATGTGTTGATTTAAACAAATCTACTTTACATTTTTCCAATTACTTTTTTCCAACTACATATTATAATTCCTTATGAAAGCATAAAATATTTTTCCTCAATGTTTTGTCTACTTTGTTCTTTATTATGTTTTCCTTTCAAGTAAAAATAGTGCTATCTTTCTACTAGCTTCCTATCAAATAGGGCTTAAAAAGAACATCACATAGTAATTTGTTTTTACATTTTTCCCCACATTGCATGTGCATTTTTCTGTTTAATCGTTTGATCCTAACAGCTCTGTTTCTTATTTCTTCTTACAATTATATCTCTGTAGATTGAGATTTTCTTATAGTAAATATAAAAAAGAATGACTATTATACATTTATGTGAAACCACCTCATAGTACAAAAACCAATTTGTGCCATATTGATCTATAAATCTTAAACATTAGAAATTTTAGAAAAAAATAACTTTGATATTTTCTAAAGGTCACAGAAATGGCTGATCAAGTATATTGCTTTTGAATATTTGAAAATTCAACACTAAAGAGGTTGTTATAAAATAATAGATGGGACTATGATGCCAATAATTTGCAATAAATTATATGACTGGGAAACTTAACCTTCCTGTCACTTAGGAATTGTTGAGATTACCTTTATAAACAAATTAAGTAGCTTACTGATTTTGATATGAATAACGAAAGAAAAATATTCTGAAAGTACTGCAGATCCATCATTAGGAAAAGCCTTTACCATTTGGACATTTTACCTTTAGCAGTGAAGATAAAATTATGCTAGCCTAATGTTCATCCTCGACTTTGCTCCCCTTTTTGTGTCCAAACACATTTTCTTTAAATGTTGATTTAGGGTAAAGTACATACTAAGATTATCAAATAAACCAAAGCTAACTGATCCACACAGGGCTTGTTCTTATCACCCTGGCTTCATTAACACCCTGTACTCAACAACTAAGTTAATCAGGCAGAGACAAGTGATTCATCAAGCAAACAGCATATTATTGAATACCAACACATTATAAAGCACTCAGCCAGAATTTGCAGTGAAAACAAACAAGAAGGATAAAACACAGTCTCTGCCCTACAGATGCTTACAATCAATCTGGGGATATTAATTAAAGTAACAGAGTAATAGAAACTTAAAAATAACAGCAATAATAACGAGAATAAATCAACATTCACAGAAAACATGTTTGGACACAAAAAGGGGAGCAAACTAGAGAATGAACATTAAGCTAGAATAATTTTATCTCTACTACTAAAGGTAAAATGTGTATAAAGAGGTTAAAGTTTTCCAAGGTAAACATCTGAAAAAAATGACAGATGTGACCATTAGTTGAAGTACTGATAGCAGCTATAGAATGGGAATTCTCAACTGAGATAGTAAAGGAAATTCCAAGGAATCCAACCAATAGTACCTCTTATATCATATGAGATGGCTCTTAATTTTTTGTTTTCACTTATATCTCTTCTTCTGAGCTCCAAATGTATACCCAACATCATACCCAACAGATCCACTGGATTTCTAATAAGTGTCACAAATTGAATTGGCCAAAACAGTACACCATATCTCTCCTTCATGTCTTCTATGTTTTCTATTTTCCAATTCAGTGTTTCTCATTTCAGCCAGTGGCAGCAGCATCTATTCAGTAGTTCAGGTCAAAATATTTGGTGTACTGCTATCTTGCTGTTAAACTCCACACATCCAATCAACTAGTAAGCCTTGTTATCTATAAAACACATATATACGTAACACTCTATGAATGTGAACACTTTGCACTATTTTTGTGACTGCAATTTAAGTTCTTTAAACTCTTGCCTAAAGCACTGCAATGGCCTCCTGAGATGTCTTTCTTCACATTTGCCTTTCCTCTAAGGGCAAGCACTAGTCAGAGTGATTTTCCTAAAACATAAATCAGTGTAAGCACTTATCAGACTTACCTGATTTTATGTTTGATGCTCACTGCTGCTACCTCTACTCGCTGTGGTAAGAGCACAAAACATTTAATAAAGTTAATTTTTATAAGCAATGACAAAGGGCCAAAAATGGCCCTCAAAATTTGTGAAGATAGTATTTTTCATTTCCAAGATACAGATAAGGAGACCCAGAAAGTGTTTAATTATCATGTCCCAGGTAACAGCTGGTTAAGTCGTTTTTTGAAAATAGGCAGACTGGCTGAAGCTAGCTTTTTTATGAACAAACACTATTTCATCTTTTGTATAAGTGTTAGGACCATCTTGGTATGTCAAAATCCATATTGACTGAAATTGTATTTATAATTTAATTTGGGGAAGGGTATTTATATCTTTATAATATTATATACTTATAATATTAATTATAATGTCTTATTAAGTGCCATGTATTTCTCTTCTTTGGCTTTGTGTCCTTCACTTAGTTTTCTTTGTACAAATAACTTTTTAATATTAATGACTGAATACTTTGTATGTATTTTTTGCTGTGGTTAATTACATTTTTTCATGGTTATTGCTGTCATGTAAAAATCCTTTTGATTTCTGTATACTTATTTTCAGTCTGACAAACTCGCTGAGCTCTGTTATTAGCTGTAATAATTGATTGCACATTTCATCCATTAATCCAACATATATTTAGTGGGTACTTAATATATTTTCAATGTTATTATGATGACAGAGTAAGTAAATATATGAATCATATACATGGATGTAAATTGTGCTATTTCATATAATCAATTCCTGTGTATTTAAGGCAATTTAGTTTTTATGCTAATTCTTATATCTCGTTTAATTTCCTTGCCTTATTGCACCGGATAGAATTTCTAATCTAATATCAAATGCAAGTGGAAATAGTAGGCAACCTTGCTTTTTTCTATTTGTGAAAGATTCAATCTAAAATTTTACTATTAGATATAGTATTTGCTATGGAATTTTGGTAGATATGGTTTATTAGGTGAAATAGATTCCCCCTATTTTTGTTATGAATATGTGTTGAATGATAAAGAATACTTTTTGGTATCTATTGAGATAGGCATGTGGATAGATAGATGTGTGTACAAACACAGACACACACACACACACACACACAACCATATCATAATGCTGTACATGTTTTAAATAGGTGCAAAATTTATTTATATTTAAGAATTTTGCATTTATAATAAGTGATTTTCTTTTCTTTTACTGTTATTTTCCATAGTTGTTATTAAGGTTGTACTAGATTCCTAAACGAGTTACAGGTTTTTTGCTCTTTTTATACTCCCTACAAATATTTGTTACTTGAATATTTAGTAAAACTTGCCTTAATATCCACAATGTAACATCAATAATGTTTAATTCAATGGACTTATGGCAACCTAGTATACATGTACATTTCTGCCTTCCCTACTAGGTTCTGTTTTCATGTGCGCAGCAGCCTACTAAGGGTAAATGTTCCATTTTTACTCTTAACATACTCTCAGATGTTGAGGTGTATATTAAGCCACCTGATCTAAGGCAGATGTTATTAAGTCATGGGACTAGAGATCACCTAGAGGAATCATCAAGACAAAAAGAGAAGAACAAAGATGGAATCTTGCCACATCAACATTTTAGAAGTTCAGTAGATATGCAAAGCTATCAAAGGAGATGAAAAAGGAACAGTGAGATAGGGGAAAAACCACATACGGTTATTTGAAAGCCTGAAAAATAAAATGTCCCAAGAAGGAGGCTATGGTCAACCATATTAAATGTTACTGAGAGGTTAAGATAATAACAGAAAAGTGATCATTGTCTTTGTCAAAAGTTCATCATGACCTTAAAAAGAGCTCTTTCAACATAATGGTGGTAGATTAAGAGACTAGATAGAGTGAGAAAATGGGAGTCGAAGAAGCAAAACTAGTGAGTGGAAAAGTATTTTTCTGTAAATGTGGAAAATGAGATGGGGCACTTAGAGGAACACTTTGGGACCAAAAGGAGGTTTTATTTAATAGCTCCTAAAGCATGTATGTATGCCTATAGGAATGATATAATAGATAAAATCCAGTAGTTATTCAGATTCTTTCACTTAGCAAAATGTTTTCAAGGTTCCTCCATATTGTAATATGTATCTGGACATAATTCTTTTTATAAGCGAATAATATTCCATGGCACAAATAGTTCACATTTTGTTCATTGATTCATCAACTGATGAACATTTATTTCCACTTTGGCTATTATGCATAATGTTCCTATGAACATTCATTTGTATGTATTTGTATGAATATGTTTTCATTTTTGTTGTGTATACACCTGGAAATGTACACTAACCATGTGACGAACTGTCAGAATGTTTTTCAAAGTGCCTGCCATATTTTACACATCCAACAGCAGTACATGTGTTCCAGTTCCTCCACATTCTTGTCAACACCATTACCAATTTTTTTTTTAATTTTAGCCATCCTGTATCAAATGATAGTTCATTGTGATTTTGACTTGCATTTCCCTAATGCTTAATGATGCTAAGACATCTATTTGAGCATTTGTGTATCTTCTTTGAATAAATGTCTGTTCAAACCCATTTCCCATGTTTTAATTATTTATTTGACTTATTGTTGAATTATAAGCGTTCTCTATATACTCTAGATTCAAATCACTTAGCAATAACATGATTTGCATTTTTTCCATTATGTAGGTTGTCTTGACTTTTTGACGGTGTCCTTTGAAGAACAGTTTTTTCATTTTGATGTCCAATTTAGGTATATTTCCCCTTTTGTTGTATCTGTTTTTTTAGTGTCATTTAGGAAATCATTGCCTAATCAAAGGTCTCAGAGACCTACTATTGTAATTTGTTGTAAGTGCTTTACAGTTTTAATTTTTTAGATTTGTGCCAGTAAACCATTTTGAGTTCATTTTGTATATGGTGTGAGATAGGATTCCCACTTCATTTTTTTGCATGTGAATATCCAGTTTTCCCAAAGTCATTTGTTGAAAACACTATTCTTTCCGCATTAAGAGGTCTAGGCACCCTTGTCAAAAATCAATTGCTCATCTATGTAAGAGTTTATTTCTGTACTTTCAATTCTATGTCATTGGTCTATATATCTATTTATATGCTAATACACACTGTCTTGATTTCTTTAATTTCGTGGTAAGTTTTGAAAGTAAGAAGTGTGAGTTCTCCATTTCTTCTTTCTCAAGTTCCTTTTGGCTACTCTGGGATCACACAGACCACATACAATCCACATGATCATCTCAATGGATGCAGTAAAAAAAACATTTGAAAACATCCAACACTATTTCATAATAAAAACATCCAACGAACTAGGAATAGAACTTTCTCAACCTGACAAAGTCCATCTATCAAAACCAATAGCTAACATCATACTTAATGGTGAAAGATTAAATGCTTTTCCCCTAAGATGAGGAATAAGATGTCTACTTGTACCACTTCTAGTCAACATTGTACTGGAGTTCCTACCAAGGAAAAGTAGTCAAAAAAAAAGAAATGGAAGACTTCCAGATGGGAAAGGAAGAACTAAAACTATCTCTATTTGCAATGACTTGATCTACACAGAAAATCCTAATCCAGTTTTTTAAAGAAAGAACAAATGAACTCAGCAATTTTATAGGATATGAGATCAATATAGAAAAACCAATTGTGTTTCTATACACTAGTAATGAACAATCCAAAGACAAAATTAAGAAAATAATTCCATTTATAAAAACATCAAAAAGAACAAAATACTGAGGGATAGGTTTATCATTAAAAGTACATGATCTGTATACTAAACTCTAGAAAACATTGTTAACAGATTAAAGATGATCTGAATAAAAAGAGATACCATGAGTATGGATGTGAAGACTTAATATTGTTAATATGGTAATATTCCTAAAAATACAGGAGAATCTAAATCAAATCAACCTCTGATTATTTTTTCCTGTGAGAACAGTACCTGATGGCTCTCACACTGTCATTTGACTTGTTAGAATAGAAACATTGTGGCATATATCAGTTTGACAGATTTTTACTGAAAAGGAAATATGGGAGTTAAAAAATTAAATATTTTCTTCCTAAGGGCCATGACAATTTGATCCAGAGAAAATACTAGATTTTATTACATCTACCTTTGACTATAAGTTGATTCATAATTTCAGGGACATTAAATTATGATTTTAAAGCATATGTGCATCTTAGAATCAAAGATTCCACGATTCCACATAAATGCTATCACACTACATAGTGCAAACTTTAGGAGAGAAAGATAGCATCTGATTGAAAAAATCAAGGATGGATGAAGTATTAACTGAATTTTGAAAACACAATATTTTTTTTTCCAACGTTTTTATTTATTTTTGGGACAGAGAGAGACAGAGCATGAACGGGGGAGGGGCAGAGAGAGAGGGAGACACAGAATCGGAAACAGGCTCCAGGCTCCGAGCCATCAGCCCAGAGCCTGACGCGGGGCTCGAACTCACGGACCGCGAGATCGTGACCTGGCTGAAGTCGGACGCTTAACCGACTGTGCCACCCAGGCGCCCCGAAAACACAATATTTTTATATGCATTTATAAAATGAGAAGGCATGGTGATGATGGGAACTTGAAGAAAGCAAAGCATACAGGAGGGAAAATCTAGTTCATGTTAAGAGAAGAGCAAGAATGCATTCAAAAACCACTCATGTTTCAGAAATGGGAAGTTACAGTGCAAAGATTAACATGGCAACAATAAATAAGAATGAGTTATAAAAATTAGATACTAGGAAATAACCATTTAACAATATTCTTGTTTCAGATGTTAGCAAAATAACAATGGAGAAATAGGCCACAAGACATCGGAAATATACTTAGAAGAGCATTCAAGAATTATAATATCAATTTTGGAAAACACTAAGTAAAGGCAAATGGAAGTGGTGAAAGTAGAGTGCCAAGTGGAATAATGTCGAGGAAAAAAAATAAAGGCAAGAATAAAATCCTGAGAAATGTCTACACTGTGGTAGAAAACAGAAGAGAACCAAAAAGACAATAGAGAAGGAATAAGGAAGAAAACAGGAAACCAAAGTTAGAGAGACTTTCAATATGAGCAACAATGTCAAATGACAATGTGAGTCAGGTTAATAACCAGGAAAGAAGCCATTCATTTTTTACATAAAGGGCATCAGGAACTTCTGCTAGAGCCATCTCATTAAAAGTCACTTTCAAATAAGAGAGAATGTAAGTTTAAATAATCTCTTTTACTTAATAGTAGTACTAGATCCTAAAACAGCATGTTTGACCTCTAGTGGCTTTCTGGCTTCTGGATCATCATTTTCTCAAGATGTGTACTAAAAATTTTTAACTGAAAAGAATACACAGGACAGCACAGTTTTCTAATCAGCTGTTCATTTATCTACCTCCACAAAGACTCAAAATTAGGACCGTAAACACAAGAAAAGAAAGTGGTCTCATCTCTAAACAGAGTTAACCTCTTGAATATATTTTATGGGGAGAAAAACTCATTTTGTTTATTTTTTATGGAAGTATAATTAACACACAGTGTTATAGGAGTTTCAGGTGTACAATATAATGATTCGTCATTTGTATACATTACTCAGTGCTCATCATGATATGTATACTCTTAATCCTCTATTTCACTCATTTCTCTACTCACCATTGCTCTGGCAATCACCAGTTTGTTCTCTGTATTTAAGAGTCTGGTTTTTTCTGGCAAGTTCTGGTTCATGATGGTGATGGAGGAAACTTCAACTCATCTCCTCCAGAACACACCAATTTGGGCTTATTAATAAAACAATTAATAAAAGACAAGGAGCTGTGGAAATGTTCTCTCCCCTTCCACCTTATAAGAACATACTAGAGAAGGGTCCATTTCATGGTGAACTTGAGATCTCAGTGCGCCTCCTTCTTCCTCCTGAAGAATTGAGCACTGACTTAATGGCTACTAAACAACCAAATACAGAGAAAATGGCAAGAAAACAGCAAATGAGACAGAAACACAGTAACAAAGGGAAGCCCCACCCCCAACACTGCAAATAGCAGTGGGGAGGGACAATACTAGGGAATGGAGAACAGTTCCCTCTCTCCTGGGGCACAGAAAAAATGCCACAGTTTAAAAGAGCAACTAGCATATAAAAGAGAAAATACTAGAATTCTGTGAGAAAGCTCTCTAGGTCAGAGTGACAGGAGAACAACACGGTTTACCTTCCCACCCTACCTTAAAAGCTAGACTAGAACAGCTGTGTCTGGTCATCTTAGTGAATTTTTCAACTTCAGGGAGCCCAGGGCTCAGAAAACAAACCATAGTTTAAAAAGGCCAAGGAGCAGTAGGGATACTCTCTCCTTCCACCTTACAACCCCAGACCAGAGCAGGGTCTGACACCATATTCGTGGGTTCAGATGCAATAATAAGTGGGCCCTGGTGCCATGATTGGTGGGTCATATCCTCACAAGAAGCTTGCAGCTTTAGCAAACTCATGGTACACAAGCCCATACCAGTCCTAGCTACACTGGGACACAGAAAGGTGGACACAGTTTAAAAGGGCCAAGAAGCTACAGGAATGTTATCTGCCCCTCCACCTTATAAGAACACACTAGAGTAGGGTCCATCTCATGGTGAACTTGAGATCTCAATGAGCCCAGAATCCACAAGCCCACATAAGCCACCCTGTGGTGATAGGGCATGAAAACAAGCTGCCGTTTTTTGGAATTTTTTTTTAACTTTTATTTACTTTTTAAAATTTATCAATTTATTTTCTTTTTTTTTAATTTTTGGTCTTATTTTTTCTTCTTTTTACTCTTTTTTACTTTATTTTCTTATTTTATTTACTTTCTTTCTCTTATAATTATTATTTTTTATTCTTTCTTTAAAAAGCCAGGGTTCACTATGGCCAACTCCAGCCAGCCAGCAAAAGTCACAAAGCACAGTCTGAATAGGGCCACCCTACACAAAATCACTACTTCAACTTTAGAAGAAGTTGCATTTTGCCTAATTCATAGAAGCAAGACACTGAAAGTCAAGCCAAATGGGGAGATAGAGAAATCTGCTTCAAAAGAATAAGATAAAACTTCAGAAAAAGAACTAAATGTAATTGAGATAAACAACATGCTTATAAAAATTTAAAGAAATGATTGATTGTAAAGATACTCACTGGGCTGGAGAAAAGAATGGAAGAACTCGGGGAGACTTTTAATAAAGAGATAAAACATATTAAAAAGAACCAGTCAGAGTTGAAAAATACAATAACTTAAGTAAAAACTACACCAGAGGGAATCAACAGTAGACCAGAGGATGCAGAACATATCAGTGACCTGGAAGTCAGGGTAATGGAAGCACACAAGCTGAACAGCAAAAAGAGAAAGGAACTTTTAAAAATGAGAAGAGATAAAGAAATCTCTTGGACAACATCAAGCAAACATTTATATTAGAGTGGTCCAAGAGAGAGGGAGAAAAGTATAGAAAACTTATTTAAAGAAATAATAACTATAAACTTCTCTAAACAAGGGAGGGAAATAGATAACCAAGTCTAAGATATCCAAGTCCAAGATATCCAAGATCAAAGAGGTCTAGAAAAGATGAACCCAAGGAGGTCCCCAGCATGACACATAATAATTAAAATGTTAAAGATAAAGAGAGAACTTTATGGGCGCCTGGGTGGCGCAGTCGGTTAAGCGTCCGACTTCAACCAGGTCACGATCTTGCGGTCCATGAGTTCGAGCCCCGCGTCAGGCTCTGGGCTGATGGCTCAGAGCCTGGAGCCTGTTTCCGATTCTGTGTCTCCCTCTCTCTCTGCCCCTCCCCCGTTCATGCTCTGTCTCTCTCTGTCCCAAAAATAAATAAACGTTGAAAAAAAAAATTTAAAAAAAAAAGAGAGAACTTTAAAATCAGTGAGACAGAAACAAAACGTTACTTACAAGGGAAAACCTATCAGGCTATCAGCTAATTTTTCAGCAGAAACTTTGCAAGCCAGAACAAGTTGCACATATATTCCAAGTGCTGAAAGGAGAAAACCTACAACAAAAACTCTCCACCCAGTAAGGTTATCATTCAGATTAGGAGAGATAAAGATTTTCCAGAAAAATAAAGGAGTTTATCATCACTAAAGCAGCCTTACAAGAAATGTCAAAGGGACTTCATTAAGCAGAATAGAAATGGCCATAATTAGACACAAGAAAAATATGAGTAAAAAGGTATAAAATATGACAAAATGTACATAAAATGTAAAGGGAGTAAAAAGGGAAGAGAAGGGGAAAAAAGATTATTTCTTTCTCTGATATTTTTTTTAAAGAATATGTTTGAATTTAAATAATGATCACATTAACTGCTGTTTTTCAACAAATGAACTGCTATTTACTTAGGATGTTATATATGAACCTCATGGTAAACACAAACCCCAAACTTATGATACACAAAAACATAAAGAGAAAAAATGACAAACAAAACATTGCTTATACTCATCAATCATAAAAAAAAGAGCAAAAGAAGAAAGGAACAAAGAAGAACTACAAAAATAACCAGAAAACATATTTTTTAAATAGCAATAAGTACATATCTATCAATAATCACTTTAAATGTTAATGGACTAAATGCTCCAATCAAAAGACATAGGATGATCAAAAGGATACAAAAATAAGATCCATCTACATGCTGCCTATAAGAGACTCACCTCAGACCTAAAGACACATACAGACTGAAAATGAAGGGGTGGAAAAACATTGACCATACAAAGGGAAGTGAAAGAAAGCCAGGGTATCAATACTTAAGTCAGACAAAATAGACTTTAAAATGAAAACTGTAACAAAACACAAAGAAGAGCATTACATAATGATGGAGGGATCGATTCAAGAAGAGAATGTAACAATTTTAAATATATATGCACCCAACACTTGAGCACCTAAATACATAAAGCAAATATTAACAGACATAAAGAGAAAAGTTAATGGTAATACAATAATAGGAGGGGACTTTAGCACTCCACTAAGAACAATGAAAAATCGTCCAGACAATTAATAAGAAGCAATGTCTTTGAATGCCACATTGGACCAGATGAACATGACAGATACATACAGAACATTCCATCCAAAAACAATAGAATACACATTGTTTTTCAGTATACATGGAAAATCCTCCAGAACAGATCATATATTAGTCCATAAAACAAGCCTTAATAAATTTAAGAAGACTGAAATCATATCATGCATCTTTTCCAACCATAACAGTATGAAAATTAGCAATAAAGCACAAACTAGCAAACAACTGCAAGCAAAAAAAACCATGATATTAAATGACTAATGGGTCAATGAAGCAATTAAAGAAGAAATTTTAAAAAATCCATAAAGACAAATGAAAATGAAAACACAATGGTCCAAAATCTCCAGGATGCAGCAAAACAGTTCTAAGAGAAAAGTATATAACCATACAGGCCTACCTCAAGAAACAAGAAAAAGACTCAAACAATCTACCCTTGCACATAAAAGAACTAGAAAAATAAGAATAAAGAATAAGGTGAGTAGAAGAAAGGAAATAATAAATATATCAGAGCTGAAATAAAAGTAGAGACTAGAAGAAAAAGAAGAAGAGAAGAAAAAGATCAATGGAACCAAGAGCTAGTTCTTTGAAAAGATAAACAAAAGGAACAAACCCTTAAACAGACTCATTGAGAAAAAAAAGAGGAAGTATCCAAATCACTCAGAAAGGAGAAGTAACAACTGTTACCACAGAAACATAAGGGATTTTATGAGACTATTATAAAAAATTATAAGCCAAAAACCTGGATAGCTTAGAAGAAATAGATAAATTTCCAGAAACATACAATTTTTCAAAGTGGAACCACGGAAAAATAGAAAACCTGAAAAGACCAATTACAAGTAACTAAATTGAATCAGTAATTGAAAAATTACCAAAAAAGAAATGTCCAGGACCAGATGGACTCCCAGGTGAATCCTGCCAAACATTCACAGAAGAATTACTAATGATTCTCCTCAAACTATTCCAAAAAATACAAGAAGGAAAGCTTCCAAATACATTATATGAGGCCACCATTAATCACTACCAAAGCCAGACTAAGACGTCACAAAAAAGGAAAACTACAAGCCAATGTCCTTGAGGAACATAGATGCAAAAATCCTCTATAAAATATTAGCAAAATGCATAGATCAATACATTAAAAAGATCATTCACTACATTCATATGGGATTTATTCTGGGGATGCAAGGATGGCTCAATATTTGCAAATCAATCAATGTCATATACAACATCAACAAAATAAAAGATAAAAATCATATGATCATCTCAACAGGTACAGAAAAAGCATATGACAAACCAACTACCATTTATTAGAAAACTCTCAGCAAAAGGGGTTAAAAAGAATACCCCTCAACATAATAAGGACCATATATGAAAAAGTCACAGCTAGCATCATCCTCAATGGTGAAAAACTGAAAGCATTCTCTCTAAAGTTAGGACAAGACGAGGACGTCCACTCTCACCACTTTTATTTGACTCAGTACTAGACATCCTAGCCACAGCAATCAGAAAAGAAAAAAAAAATATGAGGCATCCATACTGGCAAAGAAGTTAAACTGTCACTATTTGCAGATAGGATACTACACATACAGAATCCTAACGATTTCACCAAAAAACTATTAGAAGAAATTAATTTAGTACAGTGAAATCATAAGGTATTTATTTTCTCTGATTTATCTCACTTATCATTACACCCATTAGGTCTACCCATGTTGCTGCAAATGGCAAGATCTCATTCTTTTTTATGGCTGAGTAATACTCCAGTATACAAACACAAACACAACATCTTCTTTATCCATTCATCTACTGATGGATACTTGGGTTGTTTCTTTACCCTGGCTCTTGTAAATAATGCCGCAATAAACAGAGGTTCAGATGTTTTTGAATTAGTGTTTTTATTTTCCTTGGGTAGATATCTGGTAGTGGAATTACTGGATCACATAGTAATTCTATTTTTTGCCTTGTTGTTTTATTGATGGTTGCCTTCAATGTCCAAAAAGTTTTTATTTTGATATCACCCCAATAGTTCATTTTTGCTTTTGTTTCCCTTGCCTTAGGAGATATAACTAGAAAAATGTCTCTATGGCCAATGTCAGAGAAATCACTGCCTATGTTTTCTCCTAGGATTTTATGGTTCTAGGTCTTACATTAGGTCTTTTCATCCTTTTTGAGTTTATTTATGTATAAGGTGTTATAAACTGCTCCAGCTTCATTCTTTTGCATGTATCTTTCCAGTTTTCCCAACACCATTTGTTGAAGAGACTCCTTTTTCCATATTGTACATTCTTGCCTCCCTTGTTATAGATTGACCACATAGGTGTGAGTGTATTTTTAGGTTTCTATTTGGTTCCATTGATCTGTGTTGTCTATTTTTTTGCCAGTACCATAGTATTTTGATTCCTACAGCTTCGTAATGCAACTTGAAGCCTGGAATTGTGATACCATTAGCTTTGTTTTTCTTAAGATTGCTTTGGCTCTTCCAGATCTTTTGTGGTTCCATGCAAATTTTAGGATTGTTGTTCTAGTTCTGTGAAAAAAATGTTTTTGGTATGTTCATAAGGATTACTTTAAATCTATAGATTGCTTTGGGTAATATGGGTATAAGAATATTGGTTCTTCCAATCCATAAGCATCATAAATCTTTCCATTTGTTTCTGTCATCTTCAATTTCTTTCATCAATATTTTATAGTTTTCAGAGTACAGATCTTTCATCTCCTTGTTTAAGTTTATTCCTAGATATTTTCTTCTTTCTGGTGGAATTGTAAATGAGATTTTCTTAATTTCCATTTCTGCTACCTCATTATTAGTGAATAGAAATGCAACCAATTTCTGTATATTAATTTTATATCTTGAGACTTTACTCAATTTATGAGTTCTAGAATTTTTTGGTGGGGTCTTTAGGGTTCTCTATATATAGTATCATCTCATCAGAAAATAATGAAAACTTTACTCCTTCCTTACCAATTTTGATGCCTTGTGTTTCTTTTTGTTGCTTGATTGCTACAGTGAGGTCTTCCAGTATTATGTTGAATAAAAGTGTTAAGAGTGAACATCCTGTCTTATTCCTGATCTTAGAAGAAAAACTCTAAATTTTGAGGGTGTGGGTGGCTCAGTTGGTTAAAAGTCTGACTTCAGCTCAGATCATGATCTCCCAGTTCATGGGCTAAGCCTCACATGGGGCTCTGTGCCAACAGCTCAGAGCCTGGAGCCAGCTTTGGATTCCGTCTCCCTGTCTCTCTGCCCCTCCCATGCTCATGCTCTGTCTCTGTCTCTGTCTCTCTGTCTCTATCTCTATCTCTCTCTCAAAAATGAATAAACTTTAAAAAAGTAAAAAAAAAATTCTGTTTTCACCATTGAATATGACATTAGCTGTGAGGTTTTTTATGTGGTCTTTATTATGTTCAGTTTCCCTCTAAAGCTACTTGTGAATTTTTAACATGAATAAGTTGAGAGTTTTTAATATAAATGGATTTTATATGGAGGTTACAGCACAAAAACAGTAAAATCAATTATTTCTACAAAAATCAGTCAAGAGATTTATAAAATAAAAGGATGTAAAGTATGACAACTATATACATAAAATATTTAGTGCTCTTATAATGGGTTCAAACTTAAGCAACCATCAACTGACCATAGATTGCTATAGGCATAAGAGGTTATATATATGCACCTAATGGTAACCAAAAATCAAAAACCTGTAAGAGATGCACAAAAATAAAGAGAAAGGAATCCAAGAACAACACTAAAGAAAACCATTAAACTATAAGGGAAGAGAGCAAGAAAAGAAAGGAACAGAGAAGAACTATAAAAACAACCATAAAATAAGTAACAAGTGGCAAGAACTACATATCTATCAATAATTACTTTAAATGTAATTGGACTAAATGCTGCAAGCAAAAGACATAGGATGACCAAATAGCTAAAAAATAAACAAACAAAAAATAAGACCCATTTATATGCTGCCCACAAGAGACCTCAGTCCTAAACAAATGCAGACTGAAAGTGAAGTGATGGAAAAACATTCACCATGCAAATGGAAGTAAAAAGAAAGCTGGGGTACGATACTTACATCAGACAAAATAGACACTAAAACAAAGACTATAAGAAAAGATGAAGAAAGACCCTGCATAATAATAAAGGGAACAATCCAGAAAGAGGATATAAGAATTATAAATATCTAGGGGCGCCTGGGTGGCGCAGTCGGTTAAGCGTCCGACTTCAGCCAGGTCACGATCTCGCGGTCCGTGAGTTCGAGCCCCGCGTCGGGCTCTGGGCTGATGGCTCAGAGCCTGGAGCCTGTTTCCGACTCTGTGTCTCCCTCTCTCTCTGCCCCTCCCCCGTTCATGCTCTGTCTCTCTCTGTCCCAAAAATAAATAAACGTTGAAAAAAGAATTAAAAAAAAAAGAATTATAAATATCTAGACATCCAATATGGGAGCACCTAAACACATAAAGCAACAGTTAACAGACTAAAGAAAGAGCCTGACAGTATTACAATAATTGTAGGGGACTTTATACCCTATTTACATCAATGGAGAGAGAATTCAGACAGGAAATCAACAGGGAAATGGTGGCTTTGAATGACACATTCGACCAGAAGGACTTAATAGATATACACAGAATATTATTCATTCTTTGAAGTGCAATGTCCTCCAAAATAAATCACATATTAAGCCACAGAACAAATCTTAACAAGTCCAAAAACACTGACATCATATCATGCATTCTTTTCATATGATATGAAACTAGAAATCAATCACAAGAAAAACATCTGGAAAGAACACAAATACATGGAAGTTTTATCATGATACTAAATAATGAATGCGTTAACCAAGAAACCAAAGAAAATCAATCACAACAATCCAAAATCTTTAGGTTGCAGCAAAAACTCTTCTAAGAAGGAAGGTTATAGCAATATAGATCTACTTCAAGAAACAAGAAAAATCTCAAATACAATCTCACCTTATACCTAAGGGATCTAGGAAAGAAAAGAACAAACAAAACCCAGAGCTGATGGAAGAAAGGGCATAATAACAATTAGAGAAGAGCTGTAACAGAGGAAAGAACAAGGAAGGAAGGAAGGAAGGAAGGAAGGAAGGAAGGAAGGAATGGAGGGACGGAGGGAGGGAAGAAGAAATAATTAATGAAGCCAGAAGCTGGTCCCTTGAAAAGATTAATAAAGTTAATAAAACTTTAGCCAGACTCCATGAAAAAAAGAGGATTCAAACAAAATTATAAATGAAGGAGAATAACCAATACCATAGAAATATAAAGAATTATGAGATTATGAAAAATTATTGCCAAAAAATTGTACAGTCTAGAAGAAATGTATAAATTCCTAGAAACCTATAGCATTCCAAAACTGAATAAGAAATAGAACATTTGAACAGACATTGCTAGCAATTAAATTGAATCAGTAATCAAAAAACTCCCCCCAAACCAAAGTCTAGAACCAGGTGATTTCACAGATGAATTCCATCACACACTTAAAAAAGAGTTAACATATATTCTTATCAAACTGTTCCAAAAAATAGAAGAGCAAGGAAAGCTTCCAAATCCATTCTACAAAGCCAGCATTATCCTGATACCAAAACTAGAGAAACACTATGTAAAAAAGAAAACTACAGGCTACTGTCTCTTATAAACGTAGGTGTAAAAATCTTCAACCAAATACTTGCCAACTGAATCCAATAGTACATTTAAAAAAAATCATTCACCGCAATCAAGTGGGATTTAGTCTAGGGATCCAAGGGTAGTTCAATATTTGTCAATCAATCAGCACGATACATCACATTAAAAAGAGAAAGGATAAAAACCATATGATCATCTCAATACATGCAGAAAATACATTTACAAAGTAAAACTCATTTAGTTTAACACTACTCTGACCAGCATTATCCAAGGTGTAAGTGAATAACTTTGAAGTTTGAAGGGAAAATGGAAATATTAATATGAAAGAGAGAATGACAAATGCGTAAGAGAATATGCTATAAACTCCAGTACTCATGAATTAGGAGGAAGAACAAAGGCATGTGGTCTGTAAAGCTGAGAGGTGGTGAGGCATGGAGAGCAGATGCAAGCTGTGTATCATTTCACATTCCTTTGCAGCTTCAGAGGAAAAGAGGAGGAGATATGAAAGCATTGGTACGTCATGTGACTAAACATCCCCCTGAACGCCAATGGTTAAGAGCGGAAAAATCCACATAATGCTTTGGAATAAGAAGAAAGCACTTTAATAGCAGTTTCTAGTTCACAGGCTACATATTAATTCTGAGAGATTGTGTAAGAAAGAGAGGACTTGACAGGATCCGACATTGGTTTTGTGAGTTGAAAATTACCTGGAAGACAAGATACAGAAAAGCTTTGTAAATCAGAACTAGAATTCGTCTGCTCTTGAAATTATAGGTCACGGAAATATTTGATTTAACCAGTCTCTAATGGTGCCAGCCTGTCAGACTGAGGATTACTTACATGAGTTGCTTACAGTGCAAAATAATAACCCTATTAAATTTAAGAAGGTTTAAAATGCATTTCCTTTTGATGAGATTAAGAAAGTCCTAATATTTAGAAAAAGGAAATTAATATTAATTTTCTGAAGGGCCGACTTACTTTAAATATATTTAAATAACAAAAGAACTACTTTTATCTTTACCTAAGAATTTAGGAAAGTGAATGGTGTGTGAAAAAAAATTGTTTTTAGTATTTGCAAGCATTTGGTAAATTTTAAAGGGTTGCTGTTTCCTGTTCTTTATTAACGTACTTAGGGGCGCCTGGGTGGCTCAGTCAGTTGAGTGTCCGACTTCGGCTCAGGTCATGAGCTGGTGGTTCATGAGTTCGTGCCCCACATTGGGCTCTGTGCTGACAGCTCAGAGCCTGGAGCCTGCTTCAGATTGTGTGTCTCCCTCTGTCTCTACTCCTTCTCTACTCACACTGTGACTTTCTCTCATAAGTAAATAATTAAAAAAAATTTTATTAATGTACTTATAATATTAAAGGCTACCAAAAAAAAAAAAACAACTAAGGGTGCCTGATGCTTTTGCAAGAGTCAAATTAATCATCTGTTTCATACATTATTATTTCATTTTAGAAATTCTAATGAACTGGTGCAGCTGCTCTGGAAAGCAGTGTGGAGGTTCCTCAAAATTAAAAATAGACCTACCCTATGACCCAGCAATAGCACTGCTAGGAATTTATCCAAGGGATACAGGAGCACTGATGCATAGGGCCACTTGTACCCCAATGTTCATAGCAGCACTCTCAACAATAGCCAAATTATGGAAAGAGCCTAAATGTCCATCAACTGATGAATGGATAAAGAAATTGTGGTTTATATACACAATGGAATACTACGTGGCAATGAGAAAGAATGAAATATGGCCCTTTGTAGCAACGTGGATGGAACTGGAGAGTGTGATGCTAAGTGAAATAAGCCATACAGAGAAAGATAGATACCATATGGTTTCACTCTTATGTGGATCCTGAGAAACTTAACAGGAACCCATGGGGGAGGGGAAGAAAAAAAAAAAAAGAGGTTCGAGTGGGAGACAGCCAAAGCATAAGAGACTCAAAAACTGAGAACAAACTGAGGGTTGATGGGGGGTGGGAGGGAGGAGAGGGTGGGTGATGGGTATTGAGGAGGGCACCTTTTGGGATGAGCACTGGGTGTTGTATGGAAACCAATTTGACAATAAATTTCATATATAAAAAAATAGAAATTCTAATGAATTTTTATTGTTCATATTCTACCTGTATACAGTGAAATAAAAAGATACTAGAAAATTGTATGTATTCGAGGATTAAAAATGCCAGTGCATCTTAATCATGTTTCCTATCTCCCAATACTGTCTGCCAGAATCAGCTGGTAATAACAGAGCAGAAGAGAAAAATAGTGAAAAACTGAATTCAGAGTAATCCACGTGGACAGTGCGTTTAGCTCAACACTATTATAATCTATTACCTGTCTGTATTACTCACGTTAGCAGGAACATTTTTGGTTTCTGAGTCTACTCATCTGAGTAATCAAATGCAAACTTTTTTCAATTGGGAAATGTTTGTCCCTGAATGATGGCAACTCTTTCAGAGAATCAGAGCACATTTTAGTTATCTAGCAGGGACTAATAAATTACAATTATTAAACCCTGTAACAGTGCTTACCTTACCTTTTTTGACAAGAATCCCTCAAAAGAGAGAACAGTCGATGTCTGCCCTAACCTCCAGATTTCTTTGAAGTCTCCTATATTATTTTTTAAATGCCAACTAGTTTTATACCATTTCCATAACACATTTGAGTTAATATAATTAATACATTTTCAATTTCCATGAATGCTTCTAGAAGACATGCCACTCTTACGCTACAGTTTCTAGCACCGAAGGGGTAAAACAAAAAGAGGGCACACTCCAATTTGAAAACAGACCCTTATAAGGTCTAATTTACTTTTTCAATAATTTACATGCCTAAAGCACAGTATATCCAAGCATAATATTTCACGGAAACTTTATGGACTTTTCTATAATGAAATACTTTTGAAGACGATTATATCGAGTAAAAGAAACCTCATCCAAGGAGAATGGGTAGGTCAGAGAGAAGGGAGGCATTTTTTAACCAGTAAACGACATTTCTTTTACATAATTAAGTCTATGAAATCATTAAACTGCCTAAACTTGAAGACAATCAGGCAGCATTAGAAAATGAGAATAAAGTGCTGCAAATTTGGGTGCTCATCTCTTGCAATGAAATGATCTTGCAGGGCTCCCTCTGTGGGCGCCTCTGCGGTCTACATATATTTCATAATAAAGGCCAAGCAACCTTCCAATCTTAAAGATGTGCAAAGGTTCCTTAGAAAATGTTTTAAATTATCAAAGCAGATTTTCCTCCCAAACTGATGATCAAAGTCATTAATCAACTGAGGCTTTCTTTGTAGATCTACAAAATAGATAGAGAACGGGAGGCAAATATGCATTGTTTTTAACAAGGAAAAAGAACTTACATTCCTGGGTAATGAAAATAAGGTATTTATCGTGTAAATGGAGCATTTATCTATCAGAAGGAAGAATTTTTAAGTTATATAATATTAAATTAAAAAAAATTTCTCTTTCGGGGCACCTGGGTGGCTCAGTCGGTTAAGCGTCCCACTTCAACTCAGGTCAGGATCTCGCAGTTTGTGAGTTCAAGCCCCACGTCAGGCTCTGTGCTGACAACTCAGAGCCTGGAGCCTGTTTCAGATTCTGTGTCTCCCTCTCTGCCCCTTCCCCACTCATGCTCTGTCTCTCAAAAATGAATAAATGTTAAGAAATTTTTTTTTAAATCTGTTTCCTGCTTTGAGGTTATCGTTTATTTGTGATTAAAATCTAGCCACACAAGAGGTTTTAAACAGGCGGTTGACAGCCCAAGAATTGCTCAGCGATTCCCACTGCATTCCCTTCTCAGATTTCTTTCCTGCTCTATCCTGTTTTCCTCCCCCCACATTTTCAACTACACTTTCTCCTATTCCTCCCTGCCTCCTACTGCTACTCCATCATTTCATTTCTCCCCTCCCTAAGTCTTAGCCTCATGCTTCTGCACGAAAAAGATGGCATTAGCAAAATTCATTTCAATTTTTCCTATCAGTTCACCTATCCCTCCTTAAAGACTTCCAGTTTCCTTATTCCTCATATAGAACATTCAATTGTAACCTCAATAGTTACTTTTCTCCCCTCTTTTTTTTTAAATCTGGGGGAGATTCTGGTCCAACATTCAGCCTGGTAAACACTAGAGTCACATTCAATTCCAGGTACAGCTTGGATGAATGGAAACTTACAGAACTTGGCCTCAGTAGTGGAGAGTTACTCTCCAGAGACTTGGGAAAAAATTAAAGGACCTAATAAGGGATTATCATGTGATACCGCCTTGCTATTTTAGTTCCTACTGTTTGCTTCCCCATTTTAATTAGGCAAAAGTAATGAGCCCTCTGTTCTGCAGAATTGCTCTAAAAACTTCTTCAACAGAAGTCCTTCTGGCAAAGTAGCACATGTTAATTCCACATATTCCAAATTCAACCAGCTTTCACTACAAATGGGGCGCAAGTGGGTCTTTATCTCCTATTAAGTATTCAATTCCTATTCCCTATCATCTGCAGTAATACATGGGTGATCCTGAAGGCCTTCCACAGCAAAATCCTGTACTGAAATAATCATGTTGAGAATAGGAAAATGAAATCTAAATCTCTTTATTCCCACATAATCTTTTGTACTGTTTGAGGATCATATTGTGAGTTGAAGAACAGGTGACAACATCCTCTAGATGTGTATTTTTGTGAACTGCTAGGTTAAATTAACCACAAACCTAAATTCCAAACTTACATACCAGACTCAGTTAAACAGCCTAAAAACTTTATTAAATGCTATCTAAAGGCTCAAGACAGTATTTTCATCTGCCATTTTCTTTCTTTTTTTTTTTTTTTGCTTCCAGTGTTTAACTAAGGCACATGAACTGAAAGCTTTTTAAAATTGTTAACCTTCACAGTTATTTTATTTAAAATTATTTTTCATCCCTCACTCATTTGTAGCCCAAGGATTACAATGTTTTTAATGATAGATTGCTATTCTGATTTATGTCACTGGGTGCTTTGGACTTAAACCATGTGATTCCACACATTTTTGACTTTGCACTCTTCTGACTGCTGTTATTAAGTAATGTTCTCAGGAAATCTCCCATTGTAGCTCAGAGCCAATCATTATAGTTGACAGCATCCAAGACTTCAAATGATAATGTCAAAAGTGAATTACAGCTTTCAAAATAGATTATTATTGGGCTACACTACATTGTGGAAGCAGTATACTTTTCAATCAAGGGAAGTCACTTTCAATCACATCTTTTGAAAGATTTTCAAGATATTAACTTTCTAAATATTTTTAGGAATTTCAGAGCTTTTAGATTTTTCCCACCCCTTCTCAAATATCAACTGATCTATAAAATAAAAAAGAATAGCCTAAAAGCTACACTACTCTGGATTATGGTTATAGCTCATATTTAATATTCTAGTCCCTCAGTTATTTTCTCTTAAGTTTTTGCCATTGGGTATTACTGTATTAACTCTATTTTAATGGTGCAAACTGGATCACTGAGAGGTCAATTAATAGCAATACAAGAGCTCAAACACAGGTGCCCGGGTGGCTCAGTCAGTTAAGTGTCCGGACTCTTGATTTAAGCTTACGTCATGATTTCATGGTTCATGAGTTCAAGCGTGGAGCCTGCTTGAGATTCTCTCTCTCATTCTCATTCTCATTCTCTCTCTCTCTCTTTCTCTCTCTCTCTCTGTCTCCCTCTCTCTGCCCATTCCCCACTCATTCACACACAAACACACACACACACACACACACACTCTCTCTCTCTCTCTCGAAATAGACATTAAAAAAAGAGAAAGAGCTAGAACAAAAATACTGACGATTCTTTGTTTTTACCTTGAGGACTACAGAATCTTTCATATGTATTATTTTAAAGAATCAGGATCCTTCAAAATAATCACCAATAAATGGGAAACAAAAGACATATCTGAATAAAATTAAGGGATTTTTGTATTAGACATCAGATTCTCAAAAATCTTTTCAAATTTTGGGTTCTAATCCCCAGCTGGGCAGGTAGATTTCACCATCAACTTGCAACCTCTGTCCTCAAATCAGTACTACGTACAACTCAGCAATCTTACCAGTTTTCTTTTCTTCATACCTATAATTTCATACCATTTTTTCCCTGTAATGCCCAGCTTTTCTTCACCCTATAATACTCAACAGGTTATCTTGCAGTATTCTTAATCAAGAAAATATGGGGCATTTGGGTGGTTCAGTCAGTTGGGCGTCCAACTTCAGCTCAGGTCATGATCTCGTGGTCTGTAAGTTCAAGCCCTACATCAGGCTCTGTGCTGACAGCTCAGAGCCTGGAACCTACTTCAGATTCTGTGTCTCCCTCTCACTCTGCCCCTCCCCATCGCACACTCTTATCTTTCTCACTCTCAAAAATGAACATTAAAAATTTTTTTAAAAAGAAAATAAAAGCTATTAATATGATAGCTTTCATGTCTTTGGTGTACAAATGCAGCTGAATTTGTACCCTTTCTCTCTATTTAAAATTTAAAGAGTGTCTGAGCACTCTCACCTGAACCCTTTCCCTTGATGTCTTTGCAGAAATATCCTTTTGTTGGTCAACCCATTCTCAAGCTTTACAACTTCTACTCTTCTACCATAACTGTGTCCTTGCCATTAGCATCCACACATACCTTACTAGACATCGTTAAACAACAACAAAACCTCTGCTGACCACCTTCCTAATTCTCTTCTCACCTTAAAAGAAAAACAGGTTTTTCTGAAGGAGTCTGGGAAGATGGCTTGCCTCGTCACACCAATACAGCTAGATATTCACATCAGTGTAAATATCACAGAAAACTACCCAAACACTAGCAGAACCAACTCCACAACTAAAGGTAGAGCAGAGGTCACTTCAAAGAGGGTAGGAAAAATGGGGAGATAAGAAGGCCTTGGCCTTCAGGGGTCAGGAAGGAGCTGGAGGCAGGGAGAAGGGCAAGAACCAGACTCTTACACCGGGGAGCCCACACAGGGAAGATGAATCCCCATAATATTTTGTTTTGAAAGAGAGAGAGGGAATGAGTTTCATGGGTTCTTAAAACCAGAGGTACTTAAAATCTTGAATTTTAAAAATTATCTCACTTAGCTCTGGGGGAGCCCAGAAAGCTTTAGGAAGCTGAGTCCCTGCTTTAAAGAGACAGCACTACAAACACCCTGTGAAAATCCAGTTTAGAAGCCACAGTTTGAAAATCACCTGGGCCTTACAGGAAGGAATTATTTAATCATCTCAGAGCATGTCCTAGAAAGGCAGGGATCGCAAGGAGACTCCTGCAGGAACAGAGAAGCTGGCAGGCGCCATTCCCCTCCCTCACCCCTCAGCATAAACAAAGGGCCACCTGCAGAAACCAGCACAGTGCTAATACTCACTACCTAACTTGCTTACACCAAGCCCCACTCCCCACATTTCATTGGAACCACCCTTTCCAGTCATGATTGCCTTAATCCTTACCATGAACGTCCCTTCCCCTAGATGATTAGCATAAACCTCACCAACACTGGAACTCCCAAATTGCACATTTTGTGGGACTTCAGTCCCAGGAGTGGTGGTTGGTCATCTCTCAGGAGGATGCATGCACCTTGTTAAAACTGTACCCCAGGCACACATATGCACTGCAGAGCAGCCCCACCAGCCTGTCTCTGCAGTAGCTATGTGTCTCCTGTGGAAGAGGGCCAGTGCCACCTCAATAAATGTGAGCACTCTGCCCACTACTTTCAAGAGTGAGAAACATAGCTGACTTTCTTAACACACAGAAACAGACACAGAGAGTTAGACAAAATAAGGAGACAGAGCAATATGTCCCAAATGGAAGAACAGGACAAAACCAGAGCAACATACCTAAGTGAAACAGTTACAAGTAATATGCCTGATAGAGAATTTAAAATAATGATCATAATGATACTCACTAGATTTGAGAAAAGAATGGAGGACATCAATGCTACTCTTGACAAAGGGATAAAAAGGAACCCATCAGCAATGAAGAACACAGTAAATGAAATTTTAAGCTACCCTTGATGGGGGCACCTAGGTGGCCCAGTTGGTTAAACATATGGCTTCAGCTCAGGTTATTATCTCATGGTTCATGAGTTTGAGCCCTGTATCGAGCTCTGTGTTGACAGCTTGGAGCCTCGAGTCTGCTTCAGATTCTGTGTGTGTGTCTCTCTCTGCCCTCCCCTGCCCTCTCTCTCTCTCAAAAATAAACTTAAAAAGGCCAAATTTTAAATACACTTGACAGAATAAATAGCAGGCTAGAGGAGGCAGAGAACAAATTAATGACCTGGAAGACAAAGTAATACAAAGTAATCAAGCTGAGCAGGTGAGTGAAAAAAAAATATATGCTAAATTAGAATAGACTTAGGAAACTCAGTGACTCCATAAAGCATAACATTCACATTAAAGAGGTCCCAGAAGAAGAGAGAAAAAGGGGAAGAAAATTTGTTTGAAGAAATAATTGCTGAAAACTTCCCTAATCTGGAGAAGGAAACAGATATCCAGATGCAAAAGGCACAGAGATACCCCCACAAAATCAACCCAAGGAGGTCCATACCAAGATACACAGTAAGTAAAATGGCAAAAAGTAGTGATAAGGAAACTTAAAAGCAGCAAGAAAAAAGAAGAGGGTTACATACAAAGGAAACTCCTTAGACTACCAGTGGATTTTTCGGCAGAAACTTTGTAAGCCAGAAGGCAGTGGAATGATATATTCAAAGGGCTGAAAGTAAAAATCTGTAGCCAAGACTACTCTATCTAGCAAGGCTATCATTCAGAAAAAAAGGAGAGACAAAGAGTTTCTCAGACAAACAAAAACTAAAGGAGTTCATGACCACAAAACCAGCCCCACAAGAAATGTTAAGGGGGCCTCTTAGAGTGGATCATAATTAAGAATATGAAAAGTAACAAACACAAAAGCAGTGAAAACCAGTGTATCTGTAAAAATCAGTCAATGGATGCATAAAACAAAAGGATGTAAAATATGACACCATATACCTAAAATGTGATGGGGGGGGTGGTGAAGAGTAATAATGTGTTCAAGCTTAAGCGACTATCAAGTTAATATAGACTGCTATATACAGAAGATGTTATATACAAACCTAATGGTAATCACAAATCAAAAACCAGTAATAGATATGTAAAGAATAAAGAAAAAGAAATCCAAGTATATTGCTAAAGAGAGCCAATAAACCATGAAAGGAAGCAAAAGCAGAAAGTTGCAGAGGAAAAACTATGAAAACAACCAGAAAACAAGTTACAGAATGGTAATAAACACATACCAATAATTACTTTGAATATAAATGGACTATATGCTACAATCAAAAGATATAGGAAGACAGAATGAATTAAAAAAAAAAAAGGAAACCCATCTATATGCAGCCTACAAGAGGCTTATTTCAGACATAAAGCCATATGCAGATTGAAAGTGAGGGGATAGAGAAACATTTCTCATGCAAAAGGATGTCAAAAGAAAGCCAAGTTAGCAATACTTATGTCAGACAAAATAAACTTTAAAACAAAAGCTGTAACAAGAAATAAAGGACACTATGTAATAAAAGGGACAATCCAACAAGAAAATATAACATTTGTATGTGATTACACACCAACATAGGAGTACCCAAATACATAAAACAGTTAATAACACATAAAGGAACTAGTCACTAGTAATACGATTATAGTAGGAGACCTTAACACCCCACTTACATCAATGGACAGATCATTTGAAAAGAAAATCAGGAGCATCTGGGTGGCTCAGTCAGTTGAGCATCTGACCATTGATTTCAGCCCAGGTCATGATCCCAGAGTCAAGGGATCAATCACGCATTCAGCTCTGTGCTGGGCATGAAGCCTACTTGAGATATTCTCTCTCTCCCTCTGCCCTTTGGCCTTGCTCATATTCTCTCTCTAAATAAATAAATAAAATGAAAAAATTAATAAATACATAAAAAGAAAATCAACAAGGAAACAGTGGCTTTGAATGACATACTGGAACAGATGGATTTAATAGATATGTTAAGAACATTCCATCCTAAAACAGCAGCATACACGTTCTTTTCAAGTGTACGTGGAAGGTTCTCCAGAATAGATCACATATTAGGCCACAAAACAAGTCTAAACAAGTTCAAAACAATCAAAGTCATACTATGCATCCTTCCTAACCACAATACTAAGAAACGACAAATCAACCACAAGAAAAAAAATCTGGAAAGAGCACGAATAACCTCTAGCCAGACTCACAAAAAAAAGACACAAATAAAATCAGAAATGAAAATAAATAACAACTGATACCACAGAAATACAAACAATTGTAAGAGCTTATGTAAAATTGCCCAAAAACTGGGCAATGTAGGAGAATTGGATAAATTCTTAGAAACACAAATAACCACCAAAACTGAAGCAGGAATAAATAGAAAATTTGAAGTCTGATTACTAGCAATAAAATTGAATCAGTAATCAAAAAACTCCCAAAAACAAAAGTTCAGGACCAGACGGCCTCACAGACCAATTCTAACAACATTTAAAGAGTTAGTACCTAGGGGCGCCTGGGTGGCGCAGTCGGTTAAGCGTCCGACTTCAGCCAGGTCACGATCTCGCGGTCCGTGAGTTCGAGCCCCACGTCAGGCTCTGGGCTGATGGCTCGGAGCCTGGAGCCTGTTTCCGATTCTGTGTCTCCCTCTCTCTCTGCCCCTCCCCCGTTCATGCTCTGTCTCTCTCTGTCCCAAAAATAAATAAACGTTGAAAGAGTTAGTACCTATTCTCAAACTATTCAAAAAAATAAGAGGAAGGAAAGCTTTCAAATTCATTCTATGAGGCCAGCATAACCCTGGTACCAAAACCAGATAAAGATGCCACGAAAAGAAGAACTACAAGCCTCTACTCTGATGAACACAGATGCAAAAATCCTCAACAAAATACTCGCAAACTGAATCCAACAATACATCTAAAAACTCATTAACCATGATCAAGTAGGATTTATTTCTGGGATGCAACCATGGTACAATATTCACAATGTGATACATTATATCAATAAGAATAAAAACCATATGGTCATTTCAACAGATGCAGAAAAAGCATCTGACAAAGTACAACATCCATTCATGATAAAAACCCTCAGTGAAGTAGGTTTACAGGGAACATATCTTGACATAATTAAGGGCTTATATGAAAAACCCACAGGGCTGTCTGGGTGGCTCAGTCGGTTAAGCGTCTGACTCTTGATAACAGCTTGGGTCGTGATCTCAAGGTCATGGGATCGAGCCCCATGTTAGGCTCTGTGCTGACAGTTTGCAGCCTGCTTGGGATTCTCTCTCTCTCTCTGCCCCTCTATCTCTCTCAAAATAAATCAATCTTAAAAAAAAAATTCACAGCTAATGAGTCATACTCAATGGGAGAAAACTGAGAGCTTTTCCCCTAAGATTAAAAACAAGGAGGTCTACTCTCAACACTTTTATTCAAGATTCTACTGTGAGTCTTAGCCACAGCAATTTGACAAGAGGAAGGAATAAAAGACATCCAAATCAGTAAAGAAGTAAAACTTTCACTATTTGCAGATGATGTGAATATATATGTATATGTATTTATATATATATCTATATATGTACATCCCCAAAGACTCCACCAAAAGAGTACTAGAACTGATAAATAAAATCAGTAAAGTCACAGAGTATAAAGTCAATGTACCAAAATCTGCTGTATTTCTTTACAAAAGGAAGCAAAGAAAGAAGAATTAAGAAAATAATCCCATTTGCAACTGCACCAAAACTAATGAAATACACAAGAATAAACTCAACCAAAGAGGTGAAAGACCTGTACTCTGGAAACTATAAAACACTGATGAAAGAAAATGAAGATGACAGAAAGAAATGGAAGGACATTCCATGCTCATGGATTGGAAGAACAAATATTATTAACATGTTCATACCACTCAAAGCAATCTAAAAATTTAATGCAATCCCTGTCAAAATACTAACTGCATTTTTCACAGAACTAGAACAAACAATCCTAAAATGTGTATGGAATCCCAGAAGATCCCAAATAGCCAAAGCAGTCTTGAAAAAGAAATACAAAACTAGAGTTATTCCAACTCCAATTCAAGTTACATTATAAAGCTGTAGTAATCAAAACAGTATGGTACTGGCACAAAAATACACACATAGATCAATGGAATAGAATAGAAAACCCAGAAATAAACCCACATTATATGGTCAATGAATCTTCCACAAAAGAGGAAAGACTACCCAATGGCAAAAAAGCAGTCTCTTCAACAAATGATGGTGGGAAAACTGAACAGTTACATGCAAAAGGGTGAAACTGGAACAGTTTCTTATACCACCCCCCCCCCCACCGACACACACACACACACACACTTTAAGATGGATTAAAGACCTAAATGTTAGACAGGAAACCGTAAAAGTCATTGAAGAGAGCATAGGCAGTAATCTCTCTGATGTTGGCCATAGCACCATCTTTGTAGATATGTCTCCTGAGTAAGGGTAACAAAGGCAAAAATAAACTATTCGGAATACATCAAAGTAAAAAGTTTCTACATAGCAAAGGAAACAACCAGCAAAACTAAAAGACAATCTAATGAATGGAAGAAGATTATTTGCAAACCACATATCCCAGTTAAAGATTAGTATCCAAAATATATAAAGAACTTCTATAAGTCAACAATAAAACAAATAATCTCACTAAAATGGGAAGACATAAACAGACCTTTATCCAAAGACATACACATAGCCAACAGACACATGAAATGATGCTCCTCATCATTATCAGAGAAATACAAACCAAAACTACAATGAAATATCACTTCACACCTGTCAGAATGGTTAAAATCAAAAACACAAGAAATAAGTGTTGGGGATGATGTGGAGAAAAAGGAACCCTCTTGCACTTTTAGTGGGAATGCAAACTGGTGCAGCCACTGTAGAAAACAGTATAGAGGTTCCTCAAAAAACTAAAATTAGAACTACCCTATGATCCAAAAATCACACTACAAGTATTTACCCAAAAAATAAAAAAAACACTAATTCAAAGGGATATATGTATCCTTATGTTTATAGCGGTATTATTTTTTTTTCAATATTTGAAATTTATTGTCAAATTGGTTTCCATACAACACCCAGTGCTCATCCCAAAAGGTGCCCTCCTCAATACCCATCACCCACCCTCCCCTCCCTCCCACCCCCCATCAACCCTCAGTTTGTTCTCAGTTTTTAAGAGTCTCTTATGCTTTGGCTCTCTCCCACTCTAATGTCTTTTTTTTTTCCCTCCCCTCCTCCATGGGTTTCTGTTAAGTTTCTCAGGATCCACATAAGAGTGAAAACATATGGTATCTGTCTTTCTCTGTATGGCTTATTTCACTTAGCATCACACTCTCCAGTTCCATCCACGTTGCTACAAAGGGCCATATTTCGTTCTTTCTCATTGCCAACAGCAAAGGAAACAACCAACAAAACTAAAAGACAACCAACGGAATGGGAAAAGATATTTGCAAATGACATATCAGACAAAGGGCTAGTATCCAAAATCTATAAAGAGCTCACCAAACTCCACACCCGAAAAACAAATAATCCAGTGAAGAAATGGGCAGAAAACATGAATAGACACTTCTCTAAAGAAGACATCCGGATGGCCAACAGGCACATGAAAAGATGCTCAACGTCACTCCTTATCAGGGAAATATAGCAGTATTATTTACAATAGTCAAACTACGGAAACAGCCTGTCTCTGTCAATAGGTGAATGGATAAAGAAGAGGTTGTGTACACACACACACACACACACACACACGCACACACGCACACACGCACACACACACACCCCCGAATATTATTCAGCCATAAAAAAAAAATGAAATCATGCCATGAGCAACAACATGAATAGAGTGTATAATGCTTACAAAATAAGTCAGATAAGAACTACCATATGGTTTCACTCATATATGGATTTTAAAGGAAAAGGAGAGAGAGGCAAGCCAAGAAACAAGACTTTTAACCATAGAGAACAAACTGATGGTTACCAGAGGGGAGTGGATGGGGAAAATAGGTGATGGCGATTAAAGAGCACACTTATGATGATGAGTCCTAATGGATAGAATTGTTAAGTCACTATATTGTACACCTGAAATATAACACTGTGTTAACTATACTGGAATAAAATTTTTTTAACTTAATAAAAATATTTAAAGGGCAAAAAACAAACAAACAAAAAAGCAGAGGGTTTCCCAAGTAAACTCCTATTTACATTTACTATCTACACTTCACACTTTTTGTTCATTTTTCAGCCTCTAATTTACATTCCACTTCTAACACAACCATGAGACTGTCCCACTTTTACTAAAAATGAAAATTATCTCTCTGTTGTATATCCCATAGATCCTCATTTTAATTGACTTCTGTATTAGTTTCTTAGGGCTGCCATAACAAACTGGGTAGCTGGAAATGACAAATTTATTCTTTAATAGTGCAGGGGTCCAAGAGTCCACATTCAAGATTTGGCACAAGGTTGGTTCCTTCTGGAGGCTCTGAGGAAGAAACCATTCCATGTGTCTCTCCTGGATGCTGGTGGCCCCGGAAATTTTTGGCATTCCTTGGCCTGTAGCCACATCACTTCAACCCTTACCTGTGTCTTCACATGGCTTCTCTCTCCATTTTTGTGTGTCATTTCCTGTTCTCTTAAGGATTGCACTTATTGGATTTAATCCTACATAACCCTATCTTAACCTGATTATATTTGTAAAGATCCTGTTACTAAATAAGGTCACATTCACAGGTACAGGAAGGTTCAGACTTGAACATATCATTTTGGAGAACACAATTCAACTCACCACACCATCTCAACAACATTCCACAAAATTGAAGTTGCTCTTGAATCATACTTCCCTTTCTTGGCTTCTGGAACACGAGATTCACGTGATTTTCTTCCCAAGTACTCTTTAGTCTCAGTTAGGGGCTCATTTTTCTCTATCCAACATCTGTATTTTAAAGATTTTCAGAGTTCCTCTCTGAGCCATGTTCTCTACTCCCTCCATATTCACTTTCTAGGCAGTCATATCTATCCCAAAATTTGAAAATATCTCAAGTTTATATCTCTTCTGAGCTTCAAACTACTCTTTCCAACTGCCTACATGGCATTTCTATTCAATAATTTCTATTTCTAAGGTAGTGTATTTAAAACTAATCCTGGTTTCCTACCAAAAATTGTGCCATTTCATATCTTAGATTTCTCAACAAATTAAATGTCCATTAACTCAGAGTTGTTTTGTTTGATTTAATGCCAGAAATCTTGGAGTACTTGCCTTTCTCTTTTCCTTAGCACCTTTCCCAGTCCACCATCACAAGTAGTAACCAAGATATGTTGTTTCAATTTTTAATATATACCATATATATATATTTCAGTTCTATTCATTTTCCCTAGCATCACCTTAATACAAACCACAAGAATTTATATGAAAAACTGAAAAGGATTGCTAAATAATTTCTATTTCTGCATTCTTATGGTCTTCAATTCATTTTTTCTACAACAGCGAGCTTAAACTTTGAAAAAAAGAATATCAGAGCATTTAAGAAGCCTGGTTCAAAATTTTTCAATAGCTTTCCAATGCATTTGGAATAAAATTCCACTTCTTTTTCATGATCTCCATGAGTTGGTCCTGCCAATTTCCCCATCCTCATTTCTCACCAATTTCCAAGACTTGCTCAGTGTATACTGAACTCCTTTTAATTTCTAAAAGCTGCAGGTCATACTAGATTCTTCAACATGTCATTCATATGCACTGGAACATTTCTTTTCCTTATTCTTTTTTTAAAAATTGTATCTATTTATTTAGAGGGGGGGGCGAGGAGCAGAGAGAGAGGGAGAGAGAGAGAGAATCCCAAGCAGGCTCCATGGTATCAGTGCAGAGCCTGATGTGAGACACGATCCCACTAACTGTGAGATCATAACCTGAGTGAAAATCAAGAGTCAGATGCTTAACACACTGAGTTACCCAGGTGATCCATCTTTTTCCTCATTCTTAATCTGACAACTTTTTATTCCATCTTCATACTTTGAGTTAATTATCACCTCCATATGAGGTCTTTTCCTAATCACAGAACAATTACCCCAATGGAATTAATCCTTCTGTTATAGCCTCTCATGTAAATCAATTTTCTTCAGACCAGGTATCATAGTTTGTAATTATATATTTCTATTTTTTAAACTTCTAGCTTTGTTCTAAAGTTATAGTGGTTAAATATTAAGGAAGGATCTTAGATTAGATTGCAAATCAGAATAACTTAATCTTGACCCTGCCATTAATTAACTTGAGCATGCTTAACTTATCAGAATCTTATCTGTTCTAAATTGAGAAAAATGACTTATTTGGACAAAATGGCTTCCCAAATTTTGTTGTAGCTTAACACTCTGCCATTCTATGGTCCTATGAATACTGTGAAACTTTAAGAGATAATCAACCATTTTCCTACTTTATTTGGGTTACTAAAAAAAACACTTGAGGACCTTCTTAAAATTGGTAGTTTTTCATGAGTATGCAGGTGAACATATGGGTATAATATATTAATAGTTTGTTTTTATTCATGAAAATTTGAATTTTGTGCCTGACAGAAATTGCCCTATTCTTCACTATTTTGTCTCATCCATTTTCAACCTCAAATCCCAGATACCCTGTATTCTCTGTTCATGCTCAAACTATCTAGGGTCTTCCAGATAGTTTCATAAAGCCTGGATCTTCCTGAGAAGCTCATCATTGTCTCTTACACCAAAATACATTTTACCCTTAGAATACAAGTCTCTTAAGATCTCATTCAATTATAAATCTAATTGTTTTTCTTTACAAATAGACAATCAGTTAACACAATAAATTAATCTATACTGGGTTGGTAGGTTCCAAAGGTAATGTGTTACTCTTTCCAAACAGGATATTTCTATTAGATGAACATATTTTTTGTTCATATTCAATTTCAACAATAAGTAATATTAATTTAAATTCCAAGTGTACATCATACCATTTATTAGATCTTGCTAAAAGTATATCATTTATAAATGTGTTATTTTATTTCTACTTTATAAATAGATGTACAATGTTTTAATTATATATATTTTATAATTCCTTACACATATTTATACAGAAAAAAGCATGCTCTCTGAGTGATATAAACTCTAAACATTTAAAGATGTCTATGGAAAATATTTTTCCCCATTTTGATTTAAAAATATAATTTCACTTTTAGTAATGACTAGAACCAACAACTTTCTGATATACTGTATCATGTTTCTAATAGCTTATATTTAAAAAGCATAAGGAGATTGTTGTTAAATAAAAAGTATGGTATTATTATATCTTTCTTTCAAGAAAACAATTCTCAGTGAATTCTCCATTTTTTTGCTTCTAATATGTACAATTAAAAATACATTTTATCCTAATCTTTAATTTGTATCTTCTTTTAAATTCCAGTTACCAACCAAACCTTATTAACTGTTATATGAAAAATCTCTTAAAAAAATATTTTTCATGTATTATGTCCATTGGTTTGTCAACATGATTAAGATATAGATTACAGAAAACATCTATGTGCTTGCTAGATGTGAGTAAAGAAATCGATTAGGCATTCCACTTTATTTAAGACATATATCAGTACATAGAGTTACAGTCTGCCCTCATTTAGTTGTTTCATTTGTAGTGCTCCATATTACATGAGAGCACATCCATTTGAATCTCTTTAATATTCATGATCCTCTCACCAGCGTGAGCAAAAGAGCTAAAGCATTTGATAGCAATCTGAAGAACTTGATTAACAATGTACTAATCATCAGTACCATTGACCTGATTCAAAAATGTTTTCAATTCATCCATCACTTTTATAACCGAAGATGATTGCATTACTTTACCATTTTTTTATTTAAATAAAACCCCATGAGCTGAAAATATCAAACTATTTCTACTAAATGCACCTTGCAACAATTTAATTTATTTTTAAACTAAGTTCTGAAGTGACCTATAATAAACAATTAGTACTTGAACATAGAAAACCAGAGCACAAGTGGTCTGCTGTAAAATCAATTCACCCTGACTTCACATCACTAAATGTTAAATTGTGCCAAGGAATTAATTTTGCAATAAATTGTTATTGTTGTTACAAAAATCCAGCTAAGGGATATTACTAGGAATAATTACACATATATCAAAATGCATTGAATGTAGAGTGTGAACTATAATTATCCCCCAAATTGCTTATCATTCAAATGTTAATTTTAAGAATTCTATTTTTATAGCCATAACTTACTTTATTTAAAAATTTCAAGATATTTTTATGCATCCTAAAAATATACTATTGGCATGGTAAATTTAATAATTTAAAAGTATAAACATATACTAGGGTATCACTTTTGGACTAAACTATTAATTATCAGTATTAGGTTAATATAAGATGATACAGGGATCTAGAAGTGGAACAAATTATCTTTTGTACCAAAATGACAGTGAGGACGGAGTCTGTCAGTGAGCTTGTGCAGTATCATGTATTTTTAAGAAGAAAACAGCACTATGAAGTTGAATACATCTGAGAAAAATAACAATATCATTCTCCAGACAGATTGAAGCATATTTCCATATTAATAGGTCCAAAGTGATAATTGGGCTATCTTCCATGCACATGTTCTTCCATTTTTTCAAATGTCAAACTATAATTTAATATATGTATTAGAACACCTGTTGCAAAATGTGCTTTAAATCATGATTTTGTATTAGTTCAACATTTTTAGTCTCTACTTGTTTTTTCCTGAAGTTTGAACATAAGGACAAATTAGATATCATTTAATATATTTAGAGTATCATATTTTTAAATCATTATTTAGGGTGGCAAACCATTGGGGACAGTAATATAATAGATTTAAATGTTTAAATGTATAATCTAGCTTTCAGTGTGGGAATCTAATTTTTTTCATTTTTACTTAAATTCCAGTTAACATACAGAGTAATATTAGTTTCAGATGTAGAATTTAGTTATTCATCACTTATATGCAGCACCCAGTGCTCATCATAAGTGCCCTCCTTAATACCCATGACACATTTAACTCATCCCCCTGCCTACCTCCCCTCCAGCAACCTTTGATTTGCTTCCTATAGTTAAGAGTCTATTTTCTGATTTGCCTCTTTTTTACCCCCTATGTTCATCTGTTTTGTTTTTCAAATTCTACATATGAGTGAAATCATATGATACTTGTCTTTCTCTGACTCATTTTGCTTAGCATAATACTTGGTACTCCATGCATATCATAGCAAATGGCAAGATTTCATTCTTTTTAATGGCTGAGGATATATGTATTACATATATAATGTAATATTACACATCTTCTTTTTCCATTCATCAGTGCACATTTGGGCTCTTATCAAACTCAACACCCAAAAAGCAAATAATCCAGTTAAAAAATGAGAAGACATGAATAGACATCTATCCAAAGAAGATATCTGGATGGCTAACAGGCACATGAAAAGATGCTCAACATGCTTCATTATCAGGGAAATACAAATCAAAACTACAATGAGATATCACCTCATACCTGTCAGAATGGCTAAAAGTAACAACACAGGAAACAACAGGTGTTGGATGTAGACAAAGGGGAAACTCTTACACTGGTGGTTAGGAATGCAAACTGATGCAGGCACTCTAAGAACAGTCTAGAGGTTCCTCAAAAAGTTAAAAATAGAACTACCCTGCTATCCAGGAATTGCACTACTAGGTATTTACCAAAAGGATACAAAAACACTGATTCAAAGGGATACATGCACCCTGATGTTTATAACAGCATTATCAACAATAGCCAAATTATGGAAAGAATCTAATTTTTCAAATAAATTATTTTATTGATTCTTTGGCAAAGTCTACATGCAATTACACGAAAGTAAACAGAATGAAATATTTAGTGAAGCAGATAATGTCTCTATACTAATCAGGGCCTGACATTTCTGGGAATCATGCCATTTAAATCTATGTGGATTGATCTTAAGAAATCAAATAAACCAAATTTACATGATTGCCATTAAAGTTTTTTCTCTCCTGCTTCCAACCCAGTTATTTAAAATAAAAATCTCATGAAAAATTTTTCTATTCAGTTGATTGTAGTTAACTAATAATATCCATTATTTCCAATTTATAATTAGGATGAGTCATTATTTCTAAGGGCTTTTTTAATTATAAAATTTTACTTTCAAAGATTACTTCAATGCTTATAAAGCAATATATCTTTTAAATTTATGGAGTGCAAAAATATTTTGAAAAACAAGTTGACTAGTCTATATAAGAGTAATTTTCTGATACAACTGGATCTGTCATACATAATTTTTGAGATTTCTTATCTAAAACTGTGAATTATAGCTTGTATATAATTTCCTAGATAAAACACTGCCCTTCTGTAAACAGCAACATGAAGATAATAAAAGCATTAGGACTACACTCTATCTTTTAAATATTAAATAAAAATGGGTAACTGGGAATTTCAGATTAATATACTGTCATACTTCTTCCTTTCCATATTGTTTTATCTATACTAAAGAAGTGCAAAGAAACATGAAAACTTATGAAAATAATTCAATGAAGTTTTAACAGTCTCTTATGATTAGGTTGTGCAGTTTTTGCTATATGCAAATGGTAATACTGAATAAAATGTTTCGATAAAAGTGTTTTCTTTTTACATGAGTGAATTTGGAAAATGAAGATCAACAGTTTTGTAGAAGAGTCTCTTAATGAAAATGGTTCCTCAATATAAGCCTCCTTGGTTTTCTCAAAACTTTTTCCATGAAAGATAACTGCCTTGTGGATGATGAATTGAAATCTAAATTTGGGATAAGTATGGTATAAAATGCCCCCAAATACCATTTGCAGAAATCTCTGCAAAGGGGCTACCATTGTCTTGCCCTCTTGGTCAAATGACTTATGGCACTAACCATGTGGGATAAAAAACTAAAAATCTACATGACGCAAAAATTAAAAAAAAATTACATAGTTTTAGTAGAATCTTCCACTTTTTAAAATATAAATTTGTGTCTTCTTTTTTAGAAAGACAGAGAGAAAGGGAGCACAAGCATCAGGGAGAGGGGCAGAGGGAGAAGAGAAAGGGAGGGAGGGAGGGAGGCAGGGAGAGAGAGAGAGGGAGGGAGAGAGAGAGAGAGAGAGAGAGAGAGAGAGAGAGAGAGAGAGAGAATCCCAAGCAGGCCCTACGCTTAGCACAGAACTCTATATGGGGCTACATCCCATGACCCTGGGACCACAACCCAAGCCAAAATCAAATGTCAGTCACTCAACTGACTGAGCTACGCAGGCACCTGTAGAATCTTCCATTCTTCATGAAAAAGTTGATCAAGACTAAACTGGAAAGTTGTGTTTCCAAAAAGTAAACCACTATTCCTCCTTTTTTTTTCTTTTGCTTTCATGATGTTTGGGAGCACAGATACACACAAGGTATACACAGCTATCTGTAAATAAGCATTAATGACAAAACTAGCATTCTTCCTTTATATAAAAGGATGAAAACCATCTAGCCTAATACTGGACAGTACTCATATCAATTCCCTATCAATTATGTCTTAAAAGTTCAATATGGTCCCAGTAGTTAAGAAAAAAGTAAACAGACCAAAATAAGGTTTGAGTAAACCAAACCAAAACATAAACAAACAAAAAATAAAACAAACAGAAAACAATTCAGGGGCAGTCGATTAAGCATCCGACTTCAGCTCAGGTCATGATCTCGCAGTCCATGAATTCAAGCCCCGGTTGGACTCTGTGCTGACAGCTCGGAGCCTGGAGCCTGGAGCCTGCTTTGGATTCTGTGTCTCCCTCTCTCTCTGCCCCTCCCCTGCTCACACTCACCCTCGCTCCCAAAACTAAAATAAACATAAAAAAATTTTTTTAAGTTTAAAAAAAAGTGTTCAAATGTTTATGTGAGCTGAAAGCATATATTGACACAGAAGGAAATATAAGTCAATCTCCATGGAGGGGATGGTAGAATATGTAGCAACATCTAAAATTATTACTTGTGTTGGAACTTTTTAATATAAGCCTCTGTAGATACAAATTCAAATTATTCATCTGATGAGGCATAGCTCACTGCCAACAAGGCATCCAGAACTCTGAGCTGACCTAGAAGATCATTGGACATGTTTTTCATGGTAGGTTGAACAGCTTTCTGCTTGCATTGTATTTGTGAGGGTGATAGCTTTACCATCCTTAACAGTATGATTAGTAGAGTCCATTTCTGATAGCTGAAACAACCTTCTATAAATTAAAGTTTTTAGTTTTAAACAGCTTTGGGGCATTCAGGTAAATACAGCATAAGAGTTTATAATTAGTCTGACATTTCTAGACACAATTAACTTGCAGATTCAAATACTTGATTTACATATATAAATATCATCATGTACTGACAATTCATAACCTTGCTTTGGAAAATGTAACTATCAGAAGTCATTCTCTGGTGGATATTCATTTAATTTTCCATATGGCTACAGACACATACACACACACACACACACACACACACGGGCACATTTGTAACACTCAGATCTTTTATTAATCGCTAAAAAATAATGCTAAACAATAGGTTCTCTGGCCTACAAGTCTTATTACCAATCTTATGTGACTTTAAGAAATAAACTCTTCAAATATCTGATTGCCAACAAAATTTATTAAATTTTATTTTATAGATTACTTTTACACATTTTCTAATATTGTTTAATTTTGTCACAAAATACCTATTAGTTTATGCATTAGGTCTTTTAAAATCTGACTATTAGGAAGTCACTTGTGAATGAACAGAAAGGTTATTTTCGTTCTAGCACTAAAACACGAAGATGTTGAATCAAACGCCATGGCCATTATTCAAATCCTAGAATATAAATTTATTTCATGACATAAACATTTGTCAGGGAAATCCATGTGATGCTGTGTGTGTGACTTTGCCAACTGTCTGACATTATTTACAGTCACATTTGCATTTACCTCTGTTGTTAAATGTCCAAAATATATATGGTAACATCCTATCTGGAAGGTAAATGAGTCAGAGAAAGGTAATGAAGAGAATCATCAAATAAAATATTAAAATAAAATCCCAATTCATACAGATGGGTTGAAATATACACTCAAAGTCACTGATCTACAAAAAAAAAGACATGCATCTCTTTAGAGCGCTATTGTGTATAAATCATTTATTTCCCATTATTTTAAGAAAGTGTTGCTTAAATGGTGGCATTTTGTACTGTAAAATGTTTAAATTGAATAGATTTAATTTTAGGTCCAGTCAAATGTGTAGTTGTCAAGCATTTAACGCTGAAATACGTTGCCTCGAGAAATGTTATTTTAGAGCTGTTTGCCTTTTAAATTCTAACACTCTGTGTATCTATTTGTCTAGCCGCCATCAAGGAGACTATTGTAGCTGGAGGCGTTGGGAGGAAGACGACTAAAGGGCTACATCATGTAAAACCCTCAAGTAGGAATTATTGCCTTTCTTGCCTCAGTTCCCAGCTGTATTATGTCACCAAATCACATCACAGTGTAATCAAAGATGAATAAAATATTTTTTTTCTTTACCTTAAATGCTTTTTCTGTCAATTACAATCAAAGGACATGATTTCAGGTCTGTCAGTTTGTGAGGCTCTTTCCTACTGATGACTAAAGCTGTAATCTGCTAAATATAAAATGAATCAGAAAAGTCTTAGAATGATTTTGCTATTAAGAAAAAAAGATTTTTTTCCTCCCACAGGGGACAGAAAAGTAATTGGTCTTTAAAGAATAAAATCAAAGATATTTTTTTTTAATGACCACTTTTCTTCTTTTTATGCTTTCCTCTCTCTGCCTTAATTCTAAATCTCCAGTTGCAACTCTGGTCTGTTTTTTTGTTGTTGTTTGTTTGTTTGGGTTTTTTTTTTTTTTTGAGAAAATATACATAGTACTCTAACAGAAACTGTATAGCTCTTTGTAAATATTTTATTAGCCCCTTGTTTTCCTATGTCCCAAACTTTCTTGCCACATTACTGACAATCAGGTACCCTGTAATATTAGCAGTAATTCTGCTGTAACTCAACATCTAGGCAGGCTTCTGGCTTGATTACATTATTAGCCATAATCAAAAACATTTCCCCGGAATGATTTTAGCTTGGTAGTAGGGATTGCTTCCTTTGATCTTCTTAGCGTTATTTTACGATAGGTTGATAACTGGTTCAGCAGCCTCTGTCAGCTGCTTTCATCGATGAAAATCAGGTTGTTTATAATGGGGGAGAGAGGCTTAGAATGTAAATGCTTGCCATCACGAGGAGCTGTACAGAACTTGTCATCAACTTCTGCCTCTTGCCTCAATTTTCATTTCTGTATTGAATATAGCATGTATTTGTGCAATTAAGACACCTTCCCTGTGTGTTACACCAAATAGTATCCTTGGTGCTCATATCCAGAATTACTGTTAGGAATTGTAAGAATATAGACGCAACGTACACAGATCTTAAATTCATTATTCCAGAATGTCTCATCAACACTCCCCCTCTTCCCCAACTCTATCCTTCCCTCCTTTATCATCCATTATTATTTATTCATCAAAATGAGAGATACATGGTGAGAAACATCTTAAAACAGCATATCAACATAGTTATTTCTTTATGGTGGGAGAGAAGAAATCACAGACACCTGTTATCCAGTATTTTTCAGTCATTCAGCATACACACGCACGCACAGAACTACCAGACTGAGAGAAAAGTATGGAATCGAGTACTACATATAATCTGGTAATAAATACAAACGTTTAGTGCCATATATTATTCCAGATACCAGTAAATTCAAATCATTTGGAACAATAGATCATACACTAGAAATAAACCTCAGTGTTTTCCAAGTACCTTGGTGAACGAGATATCGCCGAAGGCATTACAAAAGACACCTCTGAAAGAGAGAGTCAAAGAACAAGATTCTGCTTGTGATTTTGTCACTAGCTATGTGATCTTGAAATTAACTAAAAAAAATCATTTTTTGGTGTATATATACCCTGAAAGCGCGAGGAGAATCAGACCAGTCAGCAACCCCACTAGTTCCAAAAGCTAAAGAAATCATACAACATTAGAACCACAAAAACTTGTCACCTGGGTGACCCCTTCTTTCATTTTACAAATGAAGAAAGGACCAATGTACATGATACAAGGCAGAAGAAAGCTGTTGTGAAGCAGGCCAACATCAAGGATTCTGTGAAGCAAAATGACTGTCTGAAAAAGTGTTGTATCAAGCTTCACATCTAAATAAAGGTGTCTAGAAAAATGAGCATAACTTTTTTATAATGAATTTTAAGTACACAGTATCTCTGTAGTATTGAAAAACAAAGCATTTCACACAAGGCTAAACTTCCTTTTAGCTACCAACCCAAATTCCAGTCTCCTTTATTCAGCTCAACTCCATCCAAAACAAAGAAAAAATACAATAGAACACTGTGTTTCCTTCTGGATGTGTATGTGTGTCTATGTGTGTCTGTGTGTGTTTGTGTGTATGAGAGACAGAGAGAGACAGAGAGAGACAGAGAGAAAGAGAGAGAGCGAGCGCACACACATGGGTGTGTACACCTACTGGGTAGAAAATTTTACTATTTGGAAGGGGACCTGAGTATGATCTCAAACTCAGAGAATCCTAATGATGGATCAAAACCCAACATTATGCCTACCACCTTGTGATAAGCAAAGGACACACCATCTTGGCCTTTGATAACTGTATAAACAAAGGTAGTCTTTATGTATGTGCACATGTTGTTCTCTACTGAGTTCATATCTTTTCAATATTTTTATAGGACTTGGAAAATTATTTTAAGTTTAGAATCAGTATCCCTACCTGTATCTTGTGAAGGTATTATTATCAATCCCCTTTGGTTCCTTTTATAGTTAAATAAAATTAAATACCCAGGACAATGCTCAGCACACAGTATTTTTTTTCAACGTTTATTTATTTTTGAGACAGAGAGAGACAGAGCATGAACGGGGGAGAATCAGAGAGAGGGAGACACAGAATCTGAAACAGGCTCCAGGCTCTGAGCTGTCCGCACAGAGCCCCACGCAGGGCTCGAACTCACGGACCGCGAGATCATGACCTGAGCCTAAGTCGGCCGCTTAACCGACTGAGCCACCCAGGCGCCCCTTTTTAAAATTTTTTTTTAACGAGAACACAGTATTTACTTGTCATATCACTTATATCTTGTATTTATCTTCTTTTCCCATGGAAAATGGAAGGATGAAGAAACTGTTCATGATTTTATCCTTCCCATTTAAACAGTCTCTGTAACATACAGTTACAGGTACTCAAAAACTTGATTGGTTGGCTGCCTAGATTAACAGGTGGATTATGTGTACACAAATCTAGTCAAGGGGGAGAACTGGCAATTATTTGGTAAATTTTATCAGTTTATAGATAGGAAGTACCAAATATTACTTTACGTTCTCCTCAAACATTTTATCAGTATGTCCAAAAATTTTATTCTTCATCCAAACCATCTGCATGGTTTTTGCTACACCACGTATTACCTACGTCAGTGCTTCTCAAACTTTATTTTGCCATAGAAAAATAACATCCATTCAATTCTCCTGATTTCTCTCACCAGGCTGCTCGAGAGCAGAAGTAAAGGAAGAGAAGATTACCAATGTCCCAACTGCACCCAGGCTCCCAGTGAGCTGGTGTGGTCACTGGTAAACCCATCATGGCACACCAGTCTCACAAATGGGGCAGGGGGCTCTGACTACTCTCATTTGTCTAATGTTACTAATTAAAATGACTTTAAGTACTGTTTCTTGTTAACCTTATCCTAAGTACTAATATCTGTGAAATCACCAATATTATGATCTATTTTTTGTTGTTGTTGTTGTTGTTGTTCAGTAGAAAACAACCTTAAGAATCTTGGTGGCTTGGGACGCCTGGGTGGCTCGGTTGGTTAGATGGCAGTCAGACTTCAGCTCAGGTCATGACCTTGAGGTTTGTGAGTCCAAGCCCTGCATCGGGTTCTGTGCTCACAGCTCAGAGCCTGAAGCCTGCTTTGGATTCTGTGTGTCCCTCTCTCTCTGCCTACCCTCCACTCACGCTCTCTCAAAAATAAGCAAACATGTAAAAAAATTTTTTTAAATCTCACTGGCTTAAAACAACATGAATTTATTCTTCACTTATGCTGTGTGCCCTTTGAGGGCTGGATTGTTCTCCAGAGCCTCTGTTTCATGTTTTTCTCACTCAGGGACTGAGATTCAAGTAGGTTCTAACATCTGAAACATACCTGGTCACTGGGTTAGTAGGAAGACACCATAGTGATTTGCACATTGGTTAGTAAAGACTTCTGCCCCAAGTTTTATTGAACACAGAAGTCTGATGGCCGTGATGAACATCAAGGCTGTAAGGAAACATAATCCTGTATCTGACAGGAGGAGACTGAAATGTTGAGAAACAGCCCTCATGACTAATCTTTATTTCCTTTTCTTTTTCCTCTTGATATATGAAGGAGACCTTACCATAATGAGGTATATATACACGATTACCTATCAAAAATAATAAAATCAGTTCTTTTATAAAAGAGATCTTCAGAATATAATAATGCTATTTCAACTTTTATGTACAGAGGTGGAGGAATAGTATCCTAACTTTGCCATGAGCTCCGTGGCTATTATTGCAATGTCACTATTATATTTTGATTAGCTTTACTTTTCACTGTCTTACACAACCCCCATTTACAAACTCCAAATTTTCAAAATTCTCCGTGTGTTCAGAATAATCGTGCACGAAAGCATACACTCGGTCTCTAAAGACACTATGATTCCTTTAGCTGAGAGTAGGCTTCCGCAAGCAAAAGCATGATGTTGTTCCAATGCATTTCCTCTAACAGTGGCAGAGGCAGCCGTCCCATGGTCCCATGGTGGGCATAGCACAACCACAGCATTTTCCCTGCTTTCACCAGGACATTGCTGCCGGTCATCTGGTAATCCCACCTTGCTGAAGAACCCGCATACCATATCTGAGTGACTAGTCCAGGCCAGAGTAGTCGGACTGGTTGAGAAAGTGTAAGTCAGCCGACAAAACTATGTAGGTTAGAGGTAAACAAATAAATACAATACACATTTACTTAGAGGAAAAATTACTCTAAATAGAAAGGAGTCAGGGTAGTATGTGTAGTTTTCCGGGTTTTTTTTTTTTTAAGTATCCAAATAGGGGCTGGCACAGCATTGCCTAGCAAAATATCCAGATATTTTATTGAATGTTTTGCTTTTCATTTGGATGTTTTAATGTTTCCCTGTCGCATTCGGAGGAAATTACATAAAAATAGCACATTCTCTATCCCACATACAGTGTCTGCACTGACAGGTGGCAGGTGGAAAGGCAACTCTAAAAGGAATGTGCCCCTATATTTCTAAATGCCCTGTGGCATACCTTGATGATACACAGTATGATACACGAAATGTGCCCTAAATCTTCAATATGGCAGCCGATTTCCATTCTATACACAAAGCAGATATGAAGCACAAAGACCTGATGGAACATGCATCCTTCAACCTGGTAAATGCAGCGAGATTAACCAAAATATTTTAAAACAGCCAATAATTTTAAAAGCATTGCTTGCCATTGCATAATTATTTAATAAACCATATAACATACAACTGTTATTCAGTCACAGAGGCCCTCTTCACACTGCACCATATGGCTAATGGCTTCGATCGCACATCACACCATACTGAGAATTCCTTCTCATCATACTGTATTGGCTACAGACTCAGTTTGTGGCTAATGTGAGTGTTACCCTTTCACTGCATGTTTATTTTATGAGATGGTGGCGTCTGTTTTGGTGTTGATTCTAAAATGATAAACTACTATTTCTAAAACGTAACTAGAAAATTACCTCAATATTAATTTTCTAAGATGGATTTTTAAATATAATTTGCATCTTTTCCCCAGTTGTAACTTTAAATTTTGGCTTTTTTGCATTTTGATAAATGTCAACAGAGGAAGTCACTGATAGATGCGAAAATCGAAATTAAATTATCTATGGGAATCATTTGAGAACACTTAGCTGGTAGATTTCTTCTCTATGTCTACTACAGGGTGACAGCAAGTCTCTGCGAGTCCCAAATAATTTAATTCCAGAGGCTGTCTTCCATATCCAGTGTTCAAGAGCACCTCGGTGAACCTCTCATGGCAGCTTCTTGAATAAAGGCACATGTCGAGATATCCCAGATACAGGTCCTCAGTGTACTGCTTTCTAAATGAACACTAATTGAGTAACATGTATTTTTGGGTTTGAACAGAGCATAAGGAAGAATGTGATATTGAAATGTTGCAAACATAATATCAATTTTCAGAAATAATACCAAATATGCGGTCAATGTATTCATATTTAATAAGCATCTAAACTGATTTTATTTTAACTTTCCAGACCAGATGTTTTGGCACTGGTCTTAGATTCTAAAGTGATTTAGATGGGAGGGATGAAATTATTCCTGGGTGTAAGTAGGATAGCTATCTTATCTGAACAAAAAAGTCAAAGTAAAAAGTACATGACCAACATGATGCTCTCTCTGCCTGGAAATAAAAGGAAATGTGAGAAAATACATCCTGTTTCATTTTGGGTTTTTTTAAAGATACAGTTTCAATTTCACATCAGGAAAGCCCATTTCTGGTTGACAAATTTTCTGTTTCTAAACATTAGGAATGTTGCAAGTTAGGAAAAAAATGTTTACCCTCTTTGAATTTAATCAAATTTGTTGATGGCAGAAATTAGCATGACTAGTGCTTAGCACAAAATCAAGATGATTACTCCTAACATATCCCAGCTTTAAAGAACCTGACATGTTCATTTTGTATTTCAGCCAACATAATTTTATAACAGTTTGGCTTCCACTATACTTCAAGGATGAGCAGAATAAATGAATACGTTTTCCTTGTTCAAAAAGGAATCACTTAACGATAAGACAAATTTGGATACTGCTTTAGTTTGAGAAATAAGCTTCATATTCATAAAAAGTCATATATAAAACCACAGAATTAGATAGGCAAAGGCCTCTCAGATTAGAAAGCAAAATAATGCCGGTATAATTTTCTTAGATTCAAAAGAGCATTCTTACTTTTGTTGGGCCATGTAATTGCTGGGTAAAATTACATGTGTTTGTATGCTGCTCTATAATCAATCCTAAAGCTCAAATACATCCAGTTTTATAAGCAGGACTCCAGATGAATCTTGGTTCACTCCCAGTTAGAACATCTCAGAAAGCCTTTCGAATTAACAGCTCAGTGAGTTTTAAACTCTACTTTAAAAAAAAAGAGTATTAATCACAAAGGGTCCCAATATTATCCAAATATACAAACCACCAATTAAAGCACTTCTTTCAGAACTAATTCAACCTATTGTTACATGACTCCTACTACGAAAAAATAGATACATAGTCTACATAATCTATTTTCAAATACAATCAGCTTTATTAGAGCACATTCTGCTTAATTTGTAGATGGGCAGTGGGTCAGGATTTGTTTTAAGATTATGATCTTCTATTTTTATGAAGCTTTGTTGCTTCCTTGTCATCTTGCTGTTTGTTTCTTTCTTTCCTTTTTTAAGTAGCCAATGATGAGAAACAAAATGTGTAAGGGTTGTCTTTGTTAGGTGTCAACTTCTTCCCTGGTTCTTTGCTTTCCCAGCTGATTTAACTACCATGAGTCCCTACTACTGGGCTACTGCCTAAAATTTGTAAGGGCTGGCTTCTTGGTACCATATAATTTCATTATGCCTGATCCTACAGAGATGCCGGGTGTGCAAGGGCACCAGGATGCCCATACAAAATCAGTTGTTTCAATGCACCTAATAGTACCCTAGTGCCCAGGAAGTGTTAATTCACTTCACATGAGTGAACAGTCTACTTCCAGATAGCAGTTTGCCCACCCAGGCTCACCATAGGATTGGCCCATTATTAATAAGGCTCTCGCCTTAGTTCACTTCCACAATGGGTCCTGCCTTTGATGCGCCATTTTCCTAGCCATTGCTTTATGGTTTGGTGCATTGATCAAGATCTTTTTTCTCTTAAGTAACTATAAAATTAGGATGCCTTTCAGTGAGAAAATCCATTCATTTGTAACATGGGGCAAATTTATAACCATTCAGTTGCTTCTGATTCTTCTCCAAGGTTCCTCAGGCATTTCCAGTAAATGACACCTGGGGAAAGAATGGGTCCAACATGCTAAACTCTCCACTGACTACTGTACACAAACTCACACAAAGAAAAAACTACTGAGCTTTAATTGCTTGTTAATAAGTTTTTTTAATTGACCTACTCTAGTTTGGTGTATTCTGTGTTATCTTTTGCTTGTTTTATCCAGAGGCCATGCTGTGATATTGCCTCAATGAACCAAAGACAGGGAAACACACAGCCTGGATATGTGTAAACTAAAACAGTTGGCATTTCCCTCTCCTGATGATTTTTGTTCTTTGTAAACCAACTGAGATTTTTGAAAGACTCTAGGAAAATCAAAGTTGGAATAAGAAAACTTACTACTACGGATTATCTCATTTTTTTTCAAGCCCACCCATATTTCTTCACTTATTCACATAATTAAATTTTTTATGTCTACATTTTAACAGTGCTTATATTCAAATGTATACTTTCCAATGACATTTTGAATTAACGATTAGATTTTAATCCTTTGTTCCGTTAGTGTTTTAGAGAAAACCAGATTTTCTTAAGAGGGGACATCCAAGCCAACAAGTTAAAATGATGTTAACACTCAAATTCTTCTGTGGGCTTTAAACTTAGGAAAATGACATTTTCTTTACACCTCAATTAGGGAAAATATTTTGTATAATAGACTGCCAGGTAATGTGCCGTATTTTGTATTTAAGTTTGCACCATATTTCATCTACTTGCATAAAGCTGTGAATAGATCTACAGCAAACATTCATTTTTGGGGAGATGTATTTGCAAGGACAGTATGAAATAGGGAAAAATGCAAAATCTGTCTGAGATAGGGAAGATACCCAACTGTGAGGAACGTGAGAATGGAAATATATGAGGTGTGACAATAAAGTAATAAAACTAATTTCCTTGTGTGCTTCATAAACTAGCTCTAAAGTCAATTCCATGAATAGAGTTCCAAAAATGCTCTGAGCAGTAGCAACGCTGTGGAAATCAGTATATCACCTTCCGAAGTCCAGTGCTGAAAGCACAGCACACATTTGGGTGTTAACATTTCTGTAAATGTGTGAAAACATATACGCCCTTGAAAGTCTTATCTTAGGAAGTCCTTTTGGATCTAATTTTTCTGAAATTCCACGACAAACTCATCATAAAGTTCTTTAAAATAAAGGACAAAACTTTAAAGCTCCAAGTATTTTCCACACAATTATTCACATTGTGTATGGTATGCTATATTCTGGTAAGGTGAGGTTGCATAAAAGGCTATACTTGTTTTACTGATCTCAACTGAATTATCAGGGGTATGAGTAGTCATTTTCTGTGAAACATTTTAAGCAACTTGAGAAGAAAATGTAATAGGATCCATCAGAAAGTATCAATGGACCAAGGAGAATCCCGATGTGCAATAAGGTTTCCGAAAAAGAACTACAGTTGAGGAAAGAGAAAGTCACATCGCTCTTCCTGATTACTATTTGTGTTCTGAAGTGACTTTAAATGAATAGTATATTAAAAATGCAAAGTATTGGGGCGCCTGGGTGGCGCAGTCGGTTAAGCGTCCGACTTCAGCCAGGTCACGATCTCACGGTCTGTGAGTTCGAGCCCCGCGTCGGGCTCTGGGCTGATGGCTCAGAGCCTGGAGCCTGTTTCCGATTCTGTGTCTCCCTCTCTCTCTGCCCTTCCCCCGTTCATGCTCTGTCTCTCTCTGTCCCAAAAATAAATAAACGTTGAAAAAAAAAAAACTTTAAATAAAAAAAAAATGCAAAGTATTATTTCATAATTCCTTTGAATTTCAAGAGCTGAATCTTAAAACTTAGTTGATTCTGACATAACTAGGAAAGGGGGTATGTATTGCAATTTTTATCATAGGCAGAAGCTGGGCCTTATTCATTTTTTTTTACATTTGATAAAATCACTGTATGAAATTATTTCTTCACCTGAAGACAGATATTTCCGCCAAGTTTTTCACATTAATTGCTGATAGTCTCATTCATAAATTCTCCTTTAAATCATGAAGAGCGTCACATGGTTTAGAAAACAAGAAAGAGCTTTTGCTTATATCTAATTTCAATAAAAGAATCATTTCCTAATCATTACCAGTGTCACTTGAGGACAACAAGTGACTCTGTCGAGGCCAATACGTTTGATGCGTCATGTCAGAGATGGAAGAAACATGTATAAATCTGTAGTTTTCAAGTACAAAAACCCAGACCCAGAGAAGTAAAGTGATTTGCTCAACACCCCACAGCAAATCAGAGGCAGAGCCAAAATGAAAATCCAGCATTATCAGCACACTGTGACCAACCACAGTCTGTTCTGCTTGTGTGAACTCGTCACATTTATCAAAGTCCAGCTTCTCCTCTCTGGAAGGAGCCGTTGGTCACAAACAGCTGTGAAACCTTCTGGCCATTGATCAGTCTACTAGTTACAAAATGATTTGGCTGTGGTCCCCACAGGTACTGGCATATGGCCTGACAGGGTGCTACCAAAAAACAGCCCACAGTGAGGAGTTGTGCCATTTGGCTCTGCACAAGCATGCCGGACAAAGAGGGTGAAGGTGAGCTGAAATCCAGCCTATGTCCCGACGGTTCATTTTACGCATCAAGTTGGCTGAGCCATGGTGCCCAAATATTCAGTCAAACATTATTCTGGATGTTTCTGCGAAGGTGTTTTTTGGAGGAGATTAACATTTAAATCAATGGATTTTGAGTGAAGCAGATTACCCTTCATAATGTTGATGGGCCTCATTTCATCAGTTGACATTTAAATAGAACAAAGACTGACCACCACACCCCCTCCCCACCCCGCCAAAGGAAGAAATGCTGCCAGCAAACTGCCTTTGGACTTGAACTGCAATTGTTCCCCAAGTGTCCAGCTCACCAACCTGCCACATCAGATTTGGAGCTCACCATGCCTTTACATTGGTATAAGCTAGTGCCTTAAAGTACCTATGCATCTAAGAGACTCTTAAAAACTGAGAACAAACTGAGGGTTGATGGGGGGTGGGAGGGAGGGGAGGGTGGGTGATGGGTTTTGAGGAGGGCACCTTTTGGGATGAGCACTGGGTGTTGTATGGAAACCAATTTGTCAATAAATTTCATATATTGAAAAAAAAAGAAAAAAAAAGAAAAAAGAAACAAATTAAAAAATAAATAAATAGATTCCCACTGGAAAAAAAAAGAAAAAAAAGTATCTATGCATCTACATATATGTATGTATCTATTTATCTATATAGATATAGATACAGATATATAGATATATAGATATCTATATAGATATAGATACAGATATAGATATAGATATATAGATATAGATATATAGATATATCTATGGTCCTGTTTATTTGGAAAACTTATGCACTCTGCTCACCAGTCTAGGTAGAAGAGGCTCTTTTTTCTAACCCTAATGAAGGTACTATATATGGGCTACCAAAAGGCTCATCTTTCCTTCACTGTCACTTATTTTTTACCCCATACATAATAGTATACTAAACATTCAGGATGTACTCAACGTTGTTCCTTGGAAATGGACTTTTAAAATACTAACCAAAACTCAAAACATACCCTTCAAAGATGCCTGGACATCAGAATCATCTATGAGACAACTAGATTAGAAAAGAAGAAACCAGAAAGTGTCATCAGCTGGTAAATCCTTCCTTGTAGGCACCAGTGCCTTCTTCCACACTGTGGCTTTGACCTATGGCTTTTTCCTCCCTTCCTGACCCTGGTATCTTGTTGAATATTGCTCTCCCCTATAGTCCTGATACCTATATGATCCTTATATAGATAATTCTGTTTGTTCTATCCCTGGACTGTATTCTAACTCTAAACAGCTCAGTTATAATAGCAACAGAGGTCCTAGTTTCTTGACAAATTTAGGCTTTAGGGCAGTAGGATTTGATATATATTTATTAACTCATATTACCCTATCCTACTTACTATAATTGTTCTTCAATCAATTATGAACATTAATTTATTAGTAACTGAATCAAGTTCCCATTCCATAAAGGTAAAGTACCTTTAGTACCTAAAGTACCTAAAGTAATTAGAGGATTAAGATTTTGATCCTTTTCTTTTTCTATTTTGCAGCATATTTGATATAAAATATTTTTCTATAAAAATGATATATATATAAATTATTTTAACTTGGTAAAATCGAGGTAGTTCAATTCTGTTAGTCAGTGGGAACTTCACAAACATAATTATGATAAAAATTTAATGAAGAATCCCAAAGCATAAGATCACATATTAAGTCATACACTGGCAGAAGGCAGGCTACAATATGCAATAGTGTACATAAATGTGGGGGAAAAGTAGTAAATTTTAGCCAAGAAACCAAACCATGGGCAATTTTTATCACTGTCTTGTTTTCTAGATCATGAATATAAAAATATTCTCACAGGTATATATTTAATTTTTAAGGTTTTTCCCAAGGTACTATATGTAGTAGGATTTGGGTGTGGTTTGGTTTATTGACTGGCAGAGGAAAGGTTGGAGAAAGGATGGAGAATTTTTTTTACACAAAGGCTTCTCCAGTTAAAGACATAAATTACCTGCATTTAGTAGAATACCACCAGCTATTCCTTCTTTCTAAAACCTTTCCAAATTGCTTGGACCCCAGACTTTTGACTTCAGTACAATCAATACAAGGTTATCTGCTACCTTAGTCTGAGGCTCACCCCTTCACCTTACTCTTACATTTCTATGCACATAACCTTATCATGTCACTACATTCTAAACTTTATCAGGGCAGGCACTGGGTTTCTAAGAGTTCTTTGTATCTTTCACATGGCACCTTCTGGTTGAACTGTCAATAGCTGAGGAACTCTATTTTCTTATTGGGCGATGTTGGCCCTATACGATGACATCAGCTTTCTGTCTTGAAGATTACTATAGACAACGAATAATTTAAATTGGATTTGGTTAAACTAACAATGCTTGGTCTTCCAGAACCACTTAGGCTTGCCAAATTGAGGTATCATGATAAAAAAAATCGAATAAGTTGATACTACTTCTATCTACCATCATCATGCCTTTTTGGTAGTAAGGAACTAGAGTTGTTACAGATCAAACTTAGAAGAAACTAGCGATAGTAAACATTTTTTTTTTTTACTTCTGCTAGTCAGCAGTGCATATTCAGTTTGAATGGTTACCAAAATGTCTTTCACTTTGTAATAAGTTTCTAGCATTCCACAATCAGTTCTCTGTAGTAGCCTTCAGCAGCCACCCTCCGATCTTGAGCTTTCATTTAAATTAGCTTTTCTACATCTTCATTTTATAAGTGAAAAAAACAATGGACTCATGCTCATTCAAAAATATTTTGCTACAAACTTTTGAAATTTAAGTTACTGTTGGGTTACCAGCTTCTCATAGGGTTTGTTAGATTTATATTCCTTATCTACAAGCCTTAAGCAGAGTGGAAAGAACTATTTTCCTGATTCACCTATGATTTATTTATTTATTTATTTATTTATTTATTTTTATTTTTTTAATTTTTTTTAATGTTTATTTCTGAGACAGAGAGAGACAGAGCATAAGGTGAAGAGGGGCAGAGAGAGAGGGAGACAGAATCCGAAGCAGGCTCCAGGCTCTGAGCTGTCAGCACAGAGCCCGACGTGGGGCTCGAACTCACAGACTGTGAGATCGTGACCTGAGCCGAAGTCGGACGCTCAACTGACTGAGCCACCCAGGCGCCCCGTATTTATTTTTTAAAATATCATTGAACATAAACTATATTCCAAGTACCATGCTACCTTTGGGGAGATAACTACAAACAAACCAGTTATAGCCCCAGTCCTCATGGGACTATGAAAACAAGTGATAAATTTGACAAACAGTGATATATCAGCCTTGGAGCCTTATTAAAAGATATATTCTAAGGCTATAACATATTCAACATAATTAAATAAGATACTTTGAATTAACTATAGTAGTTTTAATGAACCTACAAACTGAATGGCATTGACATTAGGATATGAGATTATGAAATTCAACTCAGAAAAAATACCTAGTTAATGTAGCATTTCATGACAGAACGAGTACTAAAATTCTTGCTTTCCGATAGATTGCATTTTTCAATAAAGAGGACGAGGATAAAGTCTAGAATAGTATCTACTCAAAACCAGTTTAGTCACATACATTCCATTTCTCCCTTTTCGATCTCCTCTTCTGACTTACTCCAGTGCTCTGCCTTGACTAAAAGAATAAACCACAGACAAGACAAAGAAACTAAGAGCACTATTATTATTACCTGTGGCTCAAGTCAAAGACAACTTATCTCACAAGTCCTGTAAGATTTGAAGATTTCTTTTACTTGAATTTTTCCCCTTTGTCTTAGCTGAAGGAGAGAATACATGTTAGCATCTCTCAAAGAAGAGATTTCAACCATAAAAAGAAATTGAGAAGAAAAGAGTTACACTTTCTTTTGTGAATCATGTATTTGAAACAATTCCAGGAAATAACTGTCGTCCCAGCATTGCTCAAGAAAATTATTAACCAAGTTTAAATAAAGACTGCTGCTATTCACTGCTGCTATCTACAGAGTCATTCTTCACAAATCACAAGTCCCCATCTCTATAATGACCCCCTAACCATTGGGAGGGCCCCAAGTTGCCTCTCAAAATCAGCTTCCTGTATGTCTATATGTTAACCACATTTTTAAAAACATTTTAACCAGACCTACAAACTTAAGGCAAGTATGTTACCCGGCTTTATGTAAGGCAGTAACACAACAAAACAGAAGTTGATTTGAAATGTACAGATTTACAATCTATGGTATACCTCACAACAAGAATCGGAATGCATGCCTCCTTAAAATTCCATTAACTATAACCAAAATCTAGGTCAGAAACCTGTTTCTAAAATGACATAATTAGAGGAAGTTAAGATGGCAGAGTAGTAGGGGGACCGTGGGCTTGCCTTGTCCCTCAAACACAGAGTAACATTGAAATCATTTCAAATACCTAGGAAATCGATCTGAGGATTAAGAGAAAAATCTGCACTATTAGAGGGAGAGTACATGGCAGGTATGAGTTGTGGAGCTGTGAATTGGGGGAGAGAAAAGCCACAGTGCCACAGAGGAGGGGTGAACAATTTTGAGGAATTAGGAAAGAGAGGGAAAGAGAGCAGCACATTGGGTTTGTGCAAGAAAAATACTTCCTCAAAACCACTGAATGGAGAATTAAAGGAACTGTCACAAGTTTTTACAAGCAGTGGAGCTCAAACTCTGAGGTTTTAGAAGTCTGCATCATTCCCCAGAGTTGAGCCGGGTGGGCATAGCTGTGCTTCCGGGGAGGAGGGTGGTGGCCTGGGAATGGACAGCATGTTGTAGGGATCCCCTGGGGCACACTGGAAAAGAATGTTCCCCTTCCTGGAGTATGTTTGGAAGGGGGTATATTGCCTTTCCAAGTACAAAAGACACAGCAGGCATCATCGAGAGGCTGTTCACCTGCAAGGGAGAGAAGCATACACAAACGGCAGATAACCTGGTTGCTGCTTTTCACTGTGCTTCACCATAAATTCCAAACATCTTGTGCAGCTGTGCAATTGCTTTTCTGGGAAAAAAAAAATGGCACCAGTCACAGTGCTGCAAGGCTCTCCTCCAGAGGCGGGGAGTGGGTCCACGCCATGTGGGTCTTTAGGATTTGGAGTTTTGAATCCCAGCCAGATGCCAGAGATAAAACATAGAAGAACTATGGGACTGGGCATGCCAATGGCCTGGGCACAGATATGGTGAGGGCAGGGACCTGACAGAAGCCTGGGACACAAGTGGGGAGATTGTTTGCTCTTCTATGAGGGCTTTCTGAACAGTGGCAGGTGCAAGCTCCCATCTTCAGGGATAAGAAAGTGGTGTGATGCCATTTTCCCCCTATGCACCAGCCAGGTCGGACTTCAGCGAGGAACATAGCACTCCAAGTGGAGGCTGCTGCTCATTACACAAAATCCCAAAACCCTGCTCCCTGCAGGGGCATCTTTACTAGGGCAGGACTGACTGTGAGCCAGCACAGAGTTAATAATTACTCTCCTCAAACTGTTCAAAAATATAGAGATGGAAGGAAAACTTCCGAACTCATTATATGAGGCTCACATTGCCTTGATTCCAAAACTAGACAAAGACCCCACTTAAAAGGAGAATTACAGACCAATACCCCTGATGAACAGGGATGCAAAAATTCTCAACAAGATAGAAGCAAATCAAACTCAAAAGTACATTAAAAGAATTATTCACCACGATCAAGTGGAGCTTATTCCTGAACTGCAAGTGTGGTTCAATATCCACAAATCAATCACGTGATACACATTAATTAAAAAAAGGATAAGAACCATATGATCTTCTCAATAGATGCAGAAGAAGAACTTGACAAAAGACAGCATCTTTTCTTCATTAAAACTCTCAATAAAGTAGGGAGAGAAAGAACGTACCTCAACATCACAAAGACCATTTATGAAAGACCCTCAGCTAATATCCTTAATGGGGAAAAACTGAGAGCTTTTCTTCTAAGTTCAGGAACACAAGGATATCTGCTCTCACTGCTGTTGTTCAACATAGTACTTGAAGTCCTAGCCTCAGCAATCAGACAACAAAAAGAAATAAAGGCGTCCAAATTGGCAAGGAAGAAGTCAAATTTTCACTCTTTGTGTACAACATGATACACTATGGAAAACCTGAAACATTCCACCAAAAAATTGCTAGAATTGACACATAAATACAGCAAAGTTGCATGATATAAAATTGATGTACATAAATCTGTTCCATTTCTATACATCAATAATAAAGCAGCTGAATGAAATATCAGGGTATGGATCCCATTTACAATTGCACCAAAAACCATAAGATACCTAGGAATAAACCTAACAAAAGAGGTAAAGATCTATAATCTGAAAACTACAGAAACACTTATGAAAGAAATTGAAGAAGACACAAAAAAATGGAAAAACATTCCATGCTCATGGATTGGAAGAACAAATTTTGTTAAAATATCTGTACTACCCAAAGTAATCTACACATGTAATGCAATGCCTATCAAAATACCACCAGCATTTCTTATAGAGCTAGAACAAACAATTCTAAAATTTGTGTGGAACCAGAAAAGACCCTAAATACTCAAAGGAATATTGAAAGAGAAAGGTAAAGTGGGAGGCATCACAATTCCAGACTTCAAGCTGTATTACAAAGCTGTCATCATCAAGACTGTATGGTACTGGCATAGAAACAGACACATAGATCAAAGGAACAGCATAGAGAACCCAGAAATGGATGCACAACTAGATAATCAACTAATCAACAAAGCAGGAAAGAATATCCAATGGAAAAAAGTCTCTTCAACAAATGGTCTTGCAAAAACTGGACAGTGCCATGTAGAAGAGTGAAACAGAACCACTTTCTTACACCATACATAAAAATAAATTCAAAATGGATAAACAACCTAAATGTGAGACAGGAAACCATCAAATCCTAGAGGAGAACACAGGCAGCAACCTCTTTGACCTCAGCCAGACAAACTTATTTACTGGACACATCTCTGGAGGCAAGAGAAACAATAGCAAAAATGAACTATTGAGACTTCAAGATAAAAATCTTCTGCACAGTGAAGGAAGCAACCAACAAAACTAAAAGGTAAACTACAGAATGGGAGAATATATTTGCAAATAACATATTGGATAAGGGGCTAGTATCCAAAATCTATAAAGAACTTATGAAACTCAACACCCAAAAAATGAATAATCTCGTTAAGAAATGGGCAGAAGATATGAACAGACCCTTCTTCAAAATAGACATACAAATGGCTAACAGACACATGAAAAAATGCTCAACATCAATCATCATCAAGAAAATACAAATCAGAAACACAATGAGATACCATCTCACACCCGTCAGAATGGCTAAAATAACAACTCAGGAAACAGAAGTTGGCGAGGATGCAAAGAAAGGGGAACTCTCTTATACTGTTGATGGGAATGCAAACTGGTGCAACCACTCTGGAAAACAGTATGGAGATTCCTCAAAAAATTAAAAATAGGACTACCCTGTGACCTAGCAATTGCACTGCTAAGTATTTATCCAAAGGATATAAAAGTACTGATTTGAAGGGGCACATGAGCCCCAATAATAGCAGCACTGTAAGCAATAGCCAAATTATGGAATAAGTCTAAATGGATAAATGGATGAATGGATAAAGATGTGGTGTATGTATATTTGTGTGTGCGTATGTATAGTATGTATAAAATGGTATATATATGGCATATGGCATATATGGTATATATATATATTGGTATATATGTATATTGGTATGTGTATATATTGGTATGTGTATATATTGGTATGTGTATATATTGGTATGTGTATATATTGGTATATATATATTGGTATATATATGGCATATATAAAATGGTATATATACTATATATATATACCATTATACATTGTATATGTATATATACATATACATATATGTATACATAATTAATATATATTGTATATATATTATATAATGGAATATTACTCAGCCATCAAAAAGAATGAAATCTTGTCATTTGCCACAATATGGATGGAAGTACAGTGTCTTATACTAAGCAAAATAATTCAGTCAGAGAAAGACAAATACCATAGGATTTCACTCATATGTGGAACTTAAGAAACAAAGCAGATGAAACTAGGGGAAGGGAAGGAAAAATAAAGATAAAAACAGAGAGGGAAGCAAACCACAGGAGACTCTTAACCATGGAGAACAAACCGAGGGTTGCTGGAGGGGAGGTGGTTTGAGGGGGTGGGCTAAATGGGTGAAGGGCATTAAGGAGAGCAATGGCTGGGATAAGCACTGGGTGTTATATGTAAGTGATGAATCACTAAATTCTGCTGAAATCAATAGTATACTATATGTTAACTAACTGGAATTTAAGTAAAAAGTTGGGGGAAAAAAACAATGCTACCTCAGAGATTGACTATGAAAATCAAATAAAACATCTACAAATTTTAAAGTGTATAGCAAGTAGTTCATGTCCAATAATTATTTTTAAATAATTGAATATTCTTGTGAAATAATTTTTATGCATATGTCAATTTGGATATTTGTGTTCATTTGACATATTTCTACTAGAAATATAAAAAAAATTGATAGTAAAAGGGTATAATTACATTTACAACTTAAAAGGAAGGTGTAAACTCTTTGTAACTTCTAAGTTAATAATTTTGATGACAATATATGTTAGGACAAAATATTTTTTTTATGGGTACCTTTTTTATTGTGGCAAAACATAAGATGGTAAATCTTATATATAGTTAACACTACCATACTGTATATTTAACTTATGTTCAACAGATCCCTAGAATTTTTTCATCTAACAAAACTGAAACACTTATCAATTCAACAACTCTCTTTTCCTCCTTCCTCCAATCTCTGGAAAAGCCATTCTATTTTTAAAGGGTCTGAATATTTTAGGTACCACCTGTAGATATAATCATGCAATTTTTATCATTTTGTGACTGGCTTATTTAACTTAACATAATGTCAGGGTTCATCCATGTTATAGTATATGATAGAATTTCCTTTTTAAGGCCGAATGATATTACCATGTGTAACCTACACACACACACACACACACACACACACTTTTCATCTATTCATCTATAATGGACATTTAGGTTACTTCCACCGTTTGGCTACTGTAATGTTGCAGTAAACAAACATGGTTGTTCAAATATGTCATCATGACCCTATTTTCAATTCTTTTGGATATATACCCAGAAGTGGGTTTGGTAGATGATATGGTAATGCTATTTTTTAAGTTTTTCAGCAAACTCTATGGAGTTTTTCATAGTGACTGGATCACTTCTCAATCCCATCAATAGTGTAAAGGGTTCCATATTCTTCCACATCCTCAACATCAGTTATTTTTTAAAATAGTGTCATCCTAACAGTTGTGAGGTGACATTTCATTATAATATTGAATTGCATTTCCCTGGTCATTAGTGATGTTGAGCATCTTTTCATGTGCTTGCCAGTCATTTGTATATCTATTTTGGAAAATGTCTATTCAAGTTCTTTGCCCATTTTTTAAATCAAGTTACTTTTTTGGTATTGAGTTTTAGAAATTGTTTGTATGTTTTCAATATAAACCCCTTATTAGATATACTTTGCTATTTTTTTCTCTCATTCGGTAGGTAGTATTTTCACTCTATTGATTGTTTCTTGTACAGAAATTTAAAAATTTGACGTAGTCTCACTTACGAATCTCTGATTTTGTTGCCTGGGTATTTGGTGTCATATCCAAGAAATCATTGAAAAATCCAGTATCATGAAGATTTTCCCTATGTTTTCTTCTAAAATGTTTATAGTTTGAGGTCTTACATTTAGGTCTTCAATCATTCTGAGTTAATTTTTGTATATGGCATAAAGTAAGGTCAAACTTCATTTTTTTTGCACGTGAATCATTTTACCAGCACTGTATTGTCTTTTTTTCCTTCAAAATTTTTTTCAATATATGAAATTTATTGTCAAATTCGTTTCCATACAACACCCAGTGCTCATCCCAAAAGGTGCCCTCCTCCTCAAATTTTTATTTAAATTCTAGTTCCTTAACAGATAGTATAATATTGGTACCAGCACCATTTTTTTGAAGAGACTATCGACTCCCCATTTTGCACCTTTATCAAACATCACTTGACTGAATATGTAAAGGTTTATTTCTGTGTATAGTTTGCTCCACTCGTCTATGTGTCTGTCTTTACAGTAATAACAGACTGTATTGATTACTGTAGTTTGTAGTAAGTTTTGAAATCAGGAAGTGCCAGAATTCCAGCTTTGCTTTTCTTATGCAGAACTATTTTGTCTATTCAAGTTCCCTTGAGATTCATATTCCATATAGATTTTAGGAGGACTTTTTCTATTTCCACACACAAAAACAAGTGCCATTGGGATCTGGAGACCGCATGACTCTGTAAATGGCTTTAGGTAGTACGAACATAAAAGCAGGATGGTGGGGTCTTTCCATTTTCTTTTAATTTTTTTTTTTAAATTACTTTCAGCAATATTTTATAATTTTCAGAGTACAAATCTCTCACCTCTTGATTAATTTCTATATATTTTATTCTTTTGTGATGCTATTGTAAAACAGACTGTTTACTGGTAATGTATGAAAACAACAGATTTTTGCAAGATGATTTTGTATCCTGCAGTTTTGTTGAATTAGTTCTAACAGGTTGTTTTGCGCAATTTTCAGGGATTTTACACATGATAGCATGCCATCTCTAAATAATTTTATTTCTTCCTATCCAATTTAAATACTTTTATTTATTTTTCTTGCCTAATTGCTCTGGTTTGTACTTCCAATCCATATTAAATAGAAACACTGAGAGTGGGTAACATTCCCTTATTCTTTATTTCAGAGGGACAGCTTTCAGTTTTTAAACACTGAATAGGATGTTAGCTGTGGGCTTCCTATATGTGATTTTTGTTATGTTGATGAAATTTCTTCTGTACCTATTTTTTTGAGTGATTTTGTAGGCATACCTTATTTCATTGTGTTTCACTTCATTGTACTTCACAAATGTTGCATTTTTTATCGATTGAAGATTTGTGGCAACCCTGCATTGAGCAAGTCTACCAGTGCTACCTTCCGAAAGCATTTACTCACTTCATGTTTGTGTCACATTTTAGTAATACTCACAGTATTTCAAAATGCTTATGATTATTCTATTTGTTATAGTGATCTGTGAAGAGTGTCTTTGATGTTGTTATTATAATTGTTTCGGGTCCCCATGATCCACATTCATATAATACAATGAACTTAATTAATAAATATTGTGTGTGTTCTGAATGCCCTACTGACCAGCCATTCCCCCATCTCTTTCTTTCTTCTCAGGCCTTCCTATTCCCTAAAACACAACAATATTAAAATTAGGCCAATTAATAATGCTACAATGGCTTTTAAGTGTTTAAGTGAAAGGAAAAGTCATATGTCTCTCACTTTAAATCAAAAGCTAGAAATGATTAATCTTCCCAAGGAAGGCATGTTAAAACCTTAAATAGGCCAAAAGTGAGGCCTCCCACACCAAAGAGTTAGCTGAACTGTAAGTGCAAAAAAAAGTTTTTTTGAAGGAAATTAAAAGTGCCACTGCAGTAACCACAAAGTGATGAGAAACAGAAACAACCTTATTGCTGATGTGGAGGACATTTTAATGCTCTGGATACAAGAATAAACCAGCCACAAGTTTTGTAAGCTAAAGCCTAACCCAGAATAAGACCTTAACTCTCTTCAATTCTATGAAGACAGTGAGGTGAGGAAGCAGCAGAAGAAAAGTTTGAAGCTAGAAGAGGTTGATTCAGGAGGTTAAGGAACAGAGCCACCTGCAAAGCATTAAAGTGTAAGATGAAGCAGCAGGTGCTGACGTAGAAGCTGCAGCAAGTTATCCAGAAGATCTAGCTAAGATAATAAATAAAGGTGGCCACACAAAACAACAGATTTCCGATGTAGATAAAAGAGTCTTCTATTAGAAGGTGACATCTAGGACTTTCATAGCTAGAGAAGAGAAGTCAATGACTGGCATTGTCCTGCAGAGGACAGGCTGACTCTTTTGTTAGGGGCTAATGCAGCTGTGACTTCAAGTGGAAACCAATGCTCATTTACTCTTGTGAAAGCCCCAGGGACTTTAAGAATTATGCTAAATCTACTGTGCCTGCGTTCTAGAAATGGAACAACAAAGCCTGAATGACAGCACATCTGTTTACAATATAGTTTACTGAATATCTTTAAGCCCACTGTGGAGACCTACCGCTCAGGAAAAAAAATTCTTTCAAGACATTACTGCTCATTAACAAAGCACCTGGTCACCTAAGAGCTCTGATGAAAATGTGCAAGGAGATGACTATTGTTTCCCTGATTGCTAACACAACATCCATTCTGCAGCCCATGGATCAAGGAGTAATTTCCACTTTTAAGTCTTATTATTTAAGAAATACATTGTGTAAGGCTGTAGCTGTCATACATAGTAATTCATCTGATGGCTCTTGCTAAAGGCAATTTAAAAACTTCTGGAAAGGATTCATCATTGTAGATACAATTAAGAATATTCATGATTCTGGGAAAGAGGTCAGAATATCAACATGAATAGGAGTTTGGAAGAAGTTGATACCAACTCTCCTGGAGGACTATGAAGAGTTCAAGACTTCAGTAAAGGAAATAACTGCAGATGTAGAAATAGCAAGAGAACTAGAATTAGAACTGGAGCCTGAAGATATGACTGAATTGCTGCAATCTCAGGATAAAACATTAATGGATGAGGAGTTGCTTCTTATGGAAAGTGGTTTCTTGGAATAGAATCTACTAGTGAAGATGGTGTGTATATTGTTGAAATAACAAATGATTTAGAATATTACATTAACCTAGTTGATAAAGAAGGAGAATGGTTTGAGAGTATTGACTTCAATTTTGAAAGAAGTTCTCCTGTGAGTAAATTGCCATCAAAGGGCATCATCTGCTACAGAGAAATCACTTGTGAAAGGAAGAGTCAAACAATGAAGCTGAAACTTCATGGTCAGCTTATTTTTAAAAATAGCCACAGCCATCCCAATCTTAGCAACCATCACCTTGACCAGTTTAGCAGCCATCAACATTGAGGCAAGACCCTCCAGAAGCAAAAAAAAAAAAAAAAAAAAAAAAAGATTATGATTCCCTGAAAGCTCAAATGATGATTAGCATTTTTAACAATAAAAGTATTTTTAAATTAAGATATATACATTGTTTTTGGAATGCAAGCTGGTGCAGCCACTCTGGAAAACAATATGGAGCTTCCTCAAAAATTAAAAATAGAACTACCCTACGACCCAGCAATTGCACTACTAGGCATTTATCCAAGGGATACAGATGTGCTGTTTCGAAGGGACATATGCAGCCCAATGTTTATAGCAGCACTATCAACAATAGCCAAAGTATGGAAAGAGCCCAAATGTCCATCGATGGATGAATGGATAAAGATTTGGTATGTGTGTGTGTATGCATACACACACACACAATGGAGTATTACTTGACAACCAAAAAAGAATGAAATCTTGCCATTTGCAACTACATGGATGGAACTGGAGGGTATTATGCTAAGTGAAATTAGAGAAAGACAAATATCATATGACTTCACTCATATGAGGACTTTAAGAGACAAAACAGATGAACATAGGGAAGGGAAACAAAAATAATGTAAAAACAGGGAGTGGGACAAAGCCTAATAAGAGACTCATAAATATGGAGAACAAACAAAGGTTTAGTAGAGGGGTTGTGGGAGGGGGGATGGGTTAAATGGGTAAGGGGCATTAAGGAATCTACTCCTGAAATCATTGTTGCACTATATGCTAACTAATTTGGATGTAAATTAAGAAAGAAAGAAAGAAAGAAAGAAAGAAAGAAAGAAAGAAAGAAAGAAAAGAAAGAAAGAAAAGAAAAAGGAAAGGAAAGGAAGAAAGGGAGAAAGGGAGAAAGGAAGGAAGGAAGAAGGAAAGAAAGAAAGAAAGAAGGAAAGAAAGAAAGAAAGAACGAACGAACGAACTGGGGCAGGGCCAGAGACCATCAGGTAGTAGTGAAAATTCAAGAGGAATTGATACAAGGAATAATGGGGAAATGGGGAGCATTTTGTTATTGCTACTGTTGTTTTTAATAAAGATGGAACTGTAAAAAATAAAAAGTAAAAAAATAAATCCTCTTAAAAAAGATATATACATTGTTTTTTTTAGAAATATTATTGCATACCTAATAGATTACAGTATAGCATACACATAAATTGTATACACACCAGGAAAGCAAAACATTTGATTTGCTTTACTGTGGTATTTGCTTTATTGTGGTGGTCTGGAAACAAACCCACATTATTTCCAAAGTATGCCTGTACAGTGTTGGTGGTATAGTGGTGAGCATAGCTGCCTTCCAAAGTAGGTCTGTACTAAAAAAGAATGTTGAATTTTGTTAAATGCTTGTACCACAGCAACTGAGATGAACATGTGGTATTGTCCTTCATTCTTTAATGTGGTGTATTACATTGATGATTTTCATATGTTCAATAATCCTTACATTCCAGAAAGAAATCCCACTTTGTCACAGTGTATAATCCTTTTAATATGTTGTTGAATTCAATTAGCTAGTATTTTGTTGAGGATTTTTGCATTTATACTCAGAGATATTGTTCTCTAATTTTCTTTACATGTGACTTTGTCTGATTTTGGTAACAGGTAATGCTTCCCTCATTAAAAAAAATCATTTGGAAGTATTTCCTCTGCTCAAATTTTGTGAAATAATTTGAGAAAGATTGATGTTCATTCTTTAAACGTTTGGTACAACACATCAGTGAAGCCATCCAGTCCTAAGCATTGTTTTGCTAGAAGTTTTGGATACTGACTGAGTCTCCTTACTAATTACAGATTTTCTATTTCTTTATGGACTCAGTCTTAATAAGTTGTGTGCTTCTAGAAATTGATTTCTTTTATGTTCTCCCATGTGTTTGCATATAATTTTTCATAGTGGTATCATGATTCTTTCATTTCTGTAGTATCAGTTGTAATGCCTTCTCTTTTATTATTAATTATGTTATTTGAATTTTTTTCTTATTTATCCTAGCTAAGGGGTTTGTCAATTTTGTTGATCATTTCAAAAAACCAACTCTTGCTGATTTTTTTCTATTGGTCTTTTTTCTCTATTTCTTTTCCAATCTTTATTATTTCCTTTCTTCTGCTAATGTTGGGTTTAGTTTTTTTTCTAGTTCCTTAAAGTTTAAAGTTAAATGCTTATTTGCAATCTTTCTTTTTTTAATGGAAGCATTTATCACTATAAATTTCCCTCTTAGCAGTGCTCTTGCTGACTCCAATAAGTTTTTGTATGTTGTCTTTTCATTTGCATTAGTCTCAGGCGATTTCTAATTTCTTTATGTTTGTTTCTTCTTTCATTCATTGGTTTATCAAAAATGTATTGTTTAGTTTCCACATATTTGAGCATTTTTCTGGGGTTTTGCATTGGGTTTTTTGTTTGGGGGATGAGGGTTTTATGCTGTTGTGGCCAGAAAAAATATTTAATATGATTGCAATATTCTTAACTTTGTTAAGACTTGTTTTGTGATTTAAATATAAACTATCCTAGGGAATGTTCTGTGTATACTTGGGAAGAATGTGTATTCTGCTGTTAAGTGGAGTTTTCTGTGTATGCCTGTTAGGCCTAATTGATCTATAGTGTTGTTCAAGCACGCTGTTTCTTTGTTTTTGAGGGGGGCGGGCAGAAGCAGAGAAAGAAAGAATCTCAAGCAGGCTCCACACTCAGCTCAGACCCCACAATCTTGAGATCATGACCTGAGCCAAAATCAAGAGTAGGTTGTTGAACTGGCTGAACTACCCAGATACCCCCAAGCTCTCTGTTTCTTTACTGATCTTCAGACTATTGGTTCTATCCACGATTAAAAGTTGAATATTGAACAGTTGGTGAGAATGAAAACTGATGCAGCCACTCTGAAAAACAGTATGGAAGTTCCTCAAAAAACTAAAAATGGAACTACCCTATGATCCAGTATTGCACTACTAGGTATTTACCCAAAAGATACAAAAATACAGATTTGAAGGGACACATGCACCCTGATGTTTATAGCAACACTATCAACAATAGCCAAAGTATGGAGAGAGCTCAAATGTCCATTGACTGGTGAATGAATAAAGAAGATGTGGTATATGTCTATAATAGAATATTCCTCAGCCATCAAATAGAATGAAACCTTGCTATTTGCAACAGGGACGGAGCTAGAATACATTATGCTAAGCGAAATACGTCATTCAGAGAAAGACATGTACCATATGATTTCACTCGTATGTGGAACTTAAGAAAACAAACAGATGAACATATAGGAAGGGAAGAAAAAGAAGAGAGAGGGAAACCACAAAAGATTTTAACGATACAGAACAAACTGAGGATCGATGGAGGGATCTAGATGGGCTAGATAGGTGATAGGTATTAAAGAGGGCACTTCTTATGATGTTCACTGGGTGTTGTAAGTGACAACTCACTGAATTCTACTCTTGGAATCAAGAGTACATTGCACTGCATGTTAACTAAATTTAAATAAAAGTAAAAAGAAAAACAATTGCATATTGAAATTGCCTTCTATTATTGTTACTATTTTTTTCTTCAGTTCTATCAGTATATGCTTCTTATATTTGGGTACTGTAACATTGGGTGCATTTATAAGTGTTATATTTTCTTGATAAATTGACCCCCTTATCATTACATAATGTCCTTCTTTGTCTCTTGGGATCATTTTTGACTTAAAATCTATTTGTTTGATATACATATGGCCACTCCTGCTCTCCTGGTTACTATTTGCAGGGAATATCTTTTTTTTATCCTTTTACTTTTAGACTATGTGTGCTCTGATATCTAAAGTAAGTCTCTATGTTAAGCAACTAGTAACAGAGCTTAAGGGACAAATAGAGAACAATACAATAATTACAGGGGGCTTCAACAACCTACTATTGGAAATGAATAGATTGTCCCGACAGAAAATCAAGGAAATGTTGTAATTTGACCAGACTCTAGAATATACGGACTAAATAGACATATACAGAACATTCCATCCAAAAGCAGTGGAATAGACATTCTTTTCAAGTACATATGAAACACTCTCTAGGACACATCATATGATAGACCACAAAACAAGTTTCACCCAATTTAAGAAGACTGAAATATTGAAAAGGAATGAATACTTCCAAACTCATTCTACAAAGTCAAGATTATTTTAAATTCAAAACCAGGCAAAGATACCATAAGAAAACTATAGATCAATATATCTGATCAGCACAGACACAAAAATTCTCAACAAATATTAGCAAACTAAATTCAAGAGTACAATGTATTATATGCAATGATCAAGTAGGATTCATCCCTGAAGTGCAGGGGTGTTTCAACATACAAAAATCAATAAATGTAACCTATCACATCAATAAAAGATAAAAATCACATGATCATCTTGACAGATGCAGAAAAACTTTTGACAAAATACAACATCCTTTCATGATAAAATCGTTTAACAGAGTATGTATAGAAGGAACATATCTCAACATAATAAAAGGCATATACAATGGAGAGAAATTGAAAGCACTTCCTCTAATATCAGGAACAAGGCAAGGATGTCCATTCTCACCACTCCTATTCAATATAGTACTAGAAGTCCTAGCTAAACCAATTAGGAAATATAAAGAAAGAAAAGACACCTGAATCAGAAATAAAGATGTAAAATTATCATTATTTGCTAATGATATGATCTTATATACAGAAAATCCCAATGATTCAGTCAAAAACTTGTCAGAATTAGTGATTTAAGTAAAGTGGCATAATACAAAATCAATATATAGAGAAAATTGCATTCCTTTATACTAATGAGAAAGTATCTGAGAAAGAAAACCATCCTATTCACAACAGCATCAAAAAAAAATTAAAAACTTAATAAATTTAACAAGGGAGTGAAAAATCTGTACAGTGAAAACCACAAACCTTACTGAAAGAAATCAAAGAAGACATGAGTAAAAAAAGATGTTATATTCATGGATCAGAATAATTAACATTGTTAAAATGGCCATATATGCAAAATTATCCACAGATTCGATGCAATCCCCATCAAAATACCTAGGCATTTTTCACAAAAATATAAGAAATAATTCTAAAATATGTGTGGAAACACAAAAGATCCCAATTAGCCAAAGAAATCCTGAGAAAAAACAACAAAGCCAAAGGTATCATGCCTCGAGATTTCAAACTATACTACAAAGCCATGATAATAAAAGCAGTTTGGTAGTACACCAACTAATGCAATAGAATAGAGAGCCCAGAACTAAACTCCAGCATATATATTCAGCTAATATTTATCAAGAGATCCAAGAATACACAACAGGGAAAAAGGATAGTGTCTTCTACAAATGGGGCTGGGAACACTGGAGAAACACATGCAGAACAATGAAAATTAGACCCTATCTCACACCACCCACAAAATTAACTCAAAATTAATCAAAGACTTAAAACTAAAATTTAATCCCATAAATCTTCTAGAAGAAAGCATAGAAAAGAAACTCATTGATACTGTTCTAGGGAATATTTGGGGGGTTACAATACTGAAAACACAACAAAAGAAAAACAAATCAACAGTTGAGACTACAAACTCAAAAGCTTCTGAACACCAAAACAATTAACAAAATGAAAAGACAACATACAGAATGGGAAGAAGTTTTTTGGAAATCATGTATCAGATAAGTGGTTAATATGCAAAATATATATAGAACCCAGTCAACTCAATAACAAAAGCAAACAATGTGGTTAAAAAATAAGAAGAACAAAATAGACATTTCTCCAAAGAGGACATCAAAATGGCCAACAGACACATGAAAAAATGGTCATGATTAATCATCAGGAAAATGCAAATCAAAACACAATGACTTGCAGAAAAATGAACCTGGACCCCTTTCTTATACCATACACAGAAACAAAATCAAAATGGATGAAAGACCTAAGTGTAAGACAGGAAGTCATCAAAATCCTCGAGGAAAAAGCAGGCAAAAACCTCTTTGACCTTGGCCGCAGCAACTTCTTACTTAACATGTCTCTGGAGGCAAGGGAAACAAAAGCAAAAATGAACTATTGCTTCATCAAAATAAAAAACTTCTGCACAGTGAAGGAAACAATCAGAAAAACTAAAAGGCAACTGATGGAATGGGATATTTGCAAACGACATATCAAATAAAGGGTTAATATCCAAAACCTATAAAGAACTTATCAAACTCAACACCCAAAAAACAATCCAGCAAAGAAATGGGCAAAAGGCATAAATAGACACTTCTCCAAAGAAGACATCCAGATGGCCAACCGACACATGAAAAAATGGTCCACATCACTCATCATCAGGGAAATACAAAGCAAAACCACAGTGAGATACTACCTCACACCTGTCAGAATGGCTAAAGTTAACAACTCAGACAACAACAGATGTTGGTGAGGATGTGCAGAGAGAGGATCTCATTTGCACTGCTGGTAGAAATGCATAAACATGCACCCCAATGTTTATAGCAGCACTATCAACAAAAGTATGGAAAGAGCCCAAATGTCCATCGACAGATGAATGGATAAAGAAGATGTATATATATACAATAGAGAATTATTCAGCAATCAAAAAGAATGAAATCTTGCCATTTGCAACTACATGAATGGAACTGGAGGGTATTATGTTAAGTGAAATTAGTCACAGAAAGAAAAATATGACTTCACTCATATGAGGACTTTAAGAGACAAAACAAATGAATATAAGGGAAGGGAAACAAAAATAATATAAAAACATAGAGGGGGACAAAGCATAAGAGACTCAAATATGGAAAACAGAGGGTTACTGGAGGGTTTGTGGGGGAGGGGATGGGTTAAATGGGCAAGGGGGCATTAAGGAATCTACTCCTGCAATCATTGTTGCATTATATGTTAACTAACTTGGATGCAAATTACAAAAAAAAAAATTAAGTTAAAGAAAAACAGAGACAAGAATTTTAAAGATGGCAACACAGTTGTAGTTATATAACAACACAGGTTTTTTTTTTATTTTTTTAAGGAAACGATAATCTCAAAAGGTAATAGAAAATCTGTGGGATAAGCCTAGGAGAGAACAAATTTTGGTTTGTAAGATAGATTTCAGTCACTTAAAAACTTTTAAGTAGTGCTTATTTATGGGGAAAGGCACATGAGGATCAAGGTTGGGGAGGAAATTTATCTCTGTTCTAAGTTCTTAAACTTACAGGTTTGTGAACCAGGCACATATATCACCTATTCAAAAATTAAATAAAAATAACTAGAATGCAATCAATTATATTGTATCAAGTGAAAAGAAATGGCATTATAAGATTAATGAATTGATTGCTTTGGTCTGTTAGTATTTATTTTGCTTTTCAAGTTTAAAGTAATTAAAAGCTAATCTCTTTAAAACACACACACACAATGACTTATCACCTCATATCTATTAGAATGACTGTCATCAAGAAGATAGGAGAGAAGTGCTAGCAAGGATGTGGTGAAAGACAAATCTTTGTTGGAGAGAATGTAAATTGGTCCAACCACCATAGAAAACAAAATGTAGGTTCCTCAAAAAATTAAAAATTATTTTACCATATGATCCAGCAACTTCACTTTTGGGTATATCCCCAAAAGAAACAAAAACATGATTTCAATAAGTTATAAGCATTCCTATGTTTATTGCAGCAATATACACAGTAGCCAAGAAACAACCCAAGAGCCCATCAACAGATGAATGGATCAAAAAGATGTGGTACATATACACAATGGAATAGGATTCAGCTACAAGAATGAAAGATATCCTTATGACAACACGGATGGACCTTGAGCACATTATGCTAAATGAGATAAGTTAGACAAAGTCAAGTACTGTAATGAGATCACTTTCATGTGGAATCTAAGATTTGTAAAAACAGAACTTACAATGATGGCTACCTGGGAATAAGTGGGGAGAAGAGAAGAGTGGTGGTGTTTAAGGGTACAAATTTGTAAAGAGTAGTAAATTAGCCATAAATATCTAATGCACAGTATGATGGATACAGGCAATAATATTGTACTACAATTACGTAATATGATATATATCACATCAGCAATCACATGACAAGATATAAATGTATCAGGGTAACATACTGTATACTTTAAACTTATGCAATGTTATATGTTAATTCAATAAAAAAATTAAGTTCCAAACTAGTAATGATATAATAATAAACCCCCAAAACAATGAATTATACACTTTAAATTGGTAAATCATATGTACATGAATTATATCTCAATAAATCTGTTAGAATTTTTTTAAGTGAGTCTAAACTCCTGACGATGATGGTGGAGTAGGAGGACCCTAAGCTTATCTTCTCCTATGGATACAACTAGATAACATCCACAGTAGTGTAAATAACCCAGAAAACAATCCAAAGGCTTGTAGAAGACTCTCTACAGCTAAATGTAGAGAAGAGACCACATCAAAGAGGGTAGGAAGGGTAAGGACATGGTCGGGAGCTAAAGAAACCACACAGGACTATCCGGTGTCCACTGAAGAGGAAGCCACAGGCAGAGAGAAGGGAGAGAAACAGATTCTCGTACCCTAGACCCTGGGGAAGACTAATCCCCCTAACATTGGGCTTTAGGAACCTGAGAGGCCACATTTTGCAAGTTCTCACAATCAGCAGGGCTTAACACTTAGAACTTGAAAAAATCAGTGGGCTCCTGGGAGAACCAGAGGAGTGAAAAGATACTGAGTCCCACCCTTAAAGAGACAGCACAACAAACCACCCTGTGGAGATGCAGCATAGAAGCGGCAATTTGAAAGATGCATCGAGTATAGAGGAGGAGGATTTGCTTATTAATCTCAGAGCAGGTGTCAGAGGGACAGAGTTCATTGGGAGACTTGTTCAGGAACAAAGGAGATGGCAGGTACCACTTCCCAACCTCATCCCCTAGCATAAACACAAGGACACCTGCAGGAACATACATGACACCAACACTCACTGCCTAGTTTGCTAACAGCACGGCCCATCCCTGTGTGCTCTGATGCACAGGCCAATTCCACTTGACCCTAAGGTGGTCCCAGACTGGCTCACTAGCACGGAGACCAAACCCTGCCCACAAGATGCACAGAGAGCCACTGTAGATGGCTAAAGTAAAAAGCAAGTCAACCATAACAGCAAAGCACATACAAGACACTTAGGAGACACCCCTGAAACACCAGATTCTGGTGAACGGGGGACCTTGCACTGCAGGGCACTCCAAGACCTCTTCTCCAGAAGGCTACTATTTTCAAGAGCAGGAGGTACAGCTCAATTTCCTAACACCTAGAAACAGACACAGAGAGTTAGACTAAATGAGGAGACAGAGGACTATATCCCAAATGAAAACAAAACAAAACAAAACAAACAACAACAAAAAAACAAAAAACAAAAAAAACAGGGCAAAATCACAGCAAGAGACCAAAGCAAAATGGAGATAAGTAATACACCTGATGAAGAATTTAAAGTGATGACCATAAAGATACTCACTGGACTTGAGAAGAGTGAAGGACTTCAGTGAGACCCTTAACAGAGAAACTTTAAAAATCAGAGATGGAATCAATAACTGAAATAAAAAAAATACGCTGGATAGAATAACTCGTAGACTACAAGAAGAATGCATCAGCAATCTGGAGGACAGAGAAATGGAAAGCAATGATGCTAAACAGGATAGAAAAAAAATAATACAGTATGAAAAGAGACATAGGGAACTCAGCAATACCATTAAATGTAACAACATTCACAATATAGGGATCCCGGAAGGAAAGGAGGGAGAAAAGGTGGTGGAAAGTTATTTGAAAAAATAATAGCTAAAAAATTCCCAAATCTAGGAGAAAAGAGAAATCTAGATCCAGGAGACACAGAGAGCCCCCAACAAAATATCAAGCCAAGGAGAGACGGACGGGACGCACCAAGACACATAGTAATTAAAATGACAAAAAGTAACAATAAAGAATTTTTAAAGCAGCAAGAGTAAACAGGCACAAGGGAATCCCCACAAGGCAATCAGCTGATATTTCAGCAGAAAGTTTGCAGGCCAGAAGGGAACGGCAGGATATATTCAAAGTGCTGAAAGGGAAAAGCCTGAAGCCAAGAATACTCTATTCAGCAAGGCTATCATTCAGAATAGAAGACATGGAGTTTCCCAGACACACAAAAGTTAACAGAATTCATGACCACTAAACCAACCCTAGGAGAAATGTTAAAGGAGACTTTGTTGAGTGGAAAGGAAAGACCACACCTAGGGGTAAGGAAAGCAGGAAACACAAAAGCAGTAAAAATAAGTTTATCTGGAAAAATCAGTCGAGGGAGTCACAAAAAAAAAGGATGTGAAGTATGACACCATGTACCTAAAACGTGGGGGAGGAGGGGAAGGAGTAAAAATGTTGGACATGCATTTCGCTCTTTTTTCCCCTCTTAAGTGAGAAGCTGCAAGTTGGTTGTTTACTCCTGTTTGTGCTAAAGTGTTGCCTACCATGGATGAAATAGCTTTTCTTAACCGTTTCAGTGTAGCTGTTCTTGGCTTTGAATTTACCTGGAGTATTACAACTTCTTAACTGGTTTCTGGAGTCCTCATAAAGGTTTTTTTTTTTGGACCACATATTGTTAAGTCACTGTCTTTGTGGAGAAACAAGGCCTGAGGATTCCTATTCTGCCGTCTTGCTGGTATTAACCATAAGTGTGAGTATTTAACTTCACTGATGTGTTTACAAATTTAAATATGTTCTATATACTAGGCTAAGTGCCAGGAATGCAAAGTTAAATAATGTAATTTTAGATTTTCACCACTGGGATGCCACTGGTTTCTAAATTCTCCCTGCAGTATTTTGATTCCAGGACAACTATATATTCTTATACATATTTTCAAGTTAATTTACTTTTTTTCAGCTTTATTGAGATGTAGTGCACTTCCTAAATGTGTTCCCCTGGTTTGCTTTAATTTATGGCCAGTTCATTGCTTATCAAAACTGAGTTTTTATAAGAAAAATATTTACAGTTTCTTTAAAAATTGTTAATGGTTATTTATTTTTGAGAGATACAGAGACAGAGAGGCAGAGCATGAGTGGGGGAGGGGCCGAGAGAGAGAGGGAGACACAGAATCTCAAGCAGGCTCCAGGCTCTGAGCTGTCAACACAGAGCCCGACGCGGGACTTGAACCCATGGACTTGTGAGGTCATGACTTGAGCTGAAGTCAGACACTCAACCGACTGAGCCATCCAGCCACCGCTGGAAAAATATTTATAATTTCTAATAAACTAAATAGAATATGTATTTCAATGATTTGATATAGTTTCCAATAATTGAAAAACTTCTTCATGGAATATCACATAAATAAGCTCTGTGTTAGGAACAAGATGACAGTAGTAATCTATAGAGAGATCATTAATGTTTCATGGGAGTTGGATTCTAAATTAATCCTAATACATGACACTGCTTTAGTATTCCACAACATAGTATTTTCATGTAAATGTAACTAAATGAAAAAGAATTCACATTTAAATAACCAGACATCTTCATTACCTACTACATTGTAATGATAGAGCATACCTATTTTACAGTAATCACAGAGCAAGATTTCATGGAAGGGGGATTGTTGTTACTGGTTTTGTTTTGCTAATTTCTGATTGCTAGATTCCTCCTATTCCTTGTAATAGATACCTCTTTCTAGGGCTGCATGGAGTCTTTGTTCTTAGCAATGCTATACGTAGTCATAGTTGCTCCCCCGGCCAGAACTGAATGGATGGAAAGTAAACACCTAATCTAATCTGGCTCTATCAGCCTCTGTGTCCTAAGAATTGGAAGTAAAAAAAAAAAAAAAAAGTGAATTTAAAGTCTAGATTTATAATATGTCAATTCATAAGCTAGGAGAAAACGATGTTCAGTCATATGAACTAAGAAGCACCGAATGTTGATTTTCTAAAAATTAAGAGTAAAATAAATGTGCAAAAAAGAAGCTAAAGAAAGATTGAGAGAAAAAGCTCTGGGGTGGGGGCTTCCAAATCCTTTCTGAGGTCCACTTGCATTCCCACACTTGCAGTCTGTGAAACCATCCCTGCAAACATAAAAATGCTTTCCTTTTATTTAAGTGAGTTCATGTTAGTCTTTGTTAAAGTCTTTGGATACAAGTAATGTGTCAATGCAAATAAGCCTGTCTCCTCAGTGAATGAGCCAGGTATTCTGTACATAGAAATGGTAAGTTTAAAATGGACACTCTGATGTACATAATGAATTCACTGTTTCTGGAAATCAGTTTATGCATAGAAGGAAGTTTGTTCAAGGTGAGATCAATCCCAGTAAGTTTTCCATAATAAAAATAAGCTACAGTAACTAATCCTGTTCTTAGTAGACTATGTCAACACATGCTGTTGGTGGGATCACCCATCTCCCCTACTGACCCTACGCTGATCACAACATGACATGGAGGCGTGTCCTGTTTGGCTCAAGCGAGGATATGAACAAAACTGTTCTTAGTTGGTAGCTCCCTACACAGCGAGATCTTATCTTCCAGGTATCAAAGGGCCTCTACTTACATAAGCTCCTTCAAATGAAACCTTAGCTCAGTTGGAAATCAACAATTTATAATTTTGTTCAAAATGCAAAGTATCTTGACCTGCTCAATGCCAGCCTTGCGTTTAATTTTAGCTTTCACAGACTGTATGAAATATACCTGAGGAATTCTCTTTGCCAGTGACTGAAAGTCTCCCTTTCAGCTTGGGGATGAGGCAGAGTGAAAAAGATGAGCTATCAGGCAATGAGAATTAGATACTCTCTCCTCACAGTGCTAGCATCAGTGGCCTTTCATGCAGTCAAAACCCTTTTCAAAATTATGACTAGCTTTTGTGTTTAAAAGAAAGTGATCGGGGCACCTGGGTGACTCAGTTAAGCGTCCGAGCTCAGATCAGGTCATGATCTCACAGTTTGTGGGTTCGAGACCCGCACTGGGCTCTGTACTGACAGCTCAGGGCCTGGAGCCTGCTTCGGATTCTGTGTCTCCCTCTCTCTGTGCCCCTTCCCCTGTTCACACTCTGTATCTCCCTCTCTCTCTCTCAAAATTAAGTAAACATTAAAAAAATTTTATTGAAAGAAGGCGATCAATATATGATTTTTTTAATTTAATAACTACATTAGATTTAGTCTTCAAAAAATCAAGTTCCATCTCATAATCAAATAACTGTTTAGTGGCCAATTGCTTTCATAATGACCAGAAATTCTTCAGCCTTATCAATCCATGCTGAATGAACCCTCATTCTCCAACTAAAGTACAAAGTTTTCCACTGCACCAGACCTCAACCAGAGTGTGTTAATGAATATTCTATCATCAGCCAAAATCATCCTGATTCACTTCACCTCTTGCCTTTTTCCCTTTTTCTCTTTACCCATCTTAGACCTTCCACTTCCTGCCCCCAAGAATGTTATCATAATGACAAATAACTGTCTGAATAATCTTCCTATAATTCCTTGACTTTAAGGGAAGTCAGTATATAAAACTAATGAAAAATAAAGCTTCAAATAAACCATACCTAGAAGTTATAAAGATATATAATAAATAATAAATATTTTTATAATAAAGCAAACAATCTTTATTTATAAATCAAATTTTGGTTGGCACATTGGCAGTGTGTCTTGAATTCTGTGTATAACTTTAATAGTTAAGTACTGTGACCAACTGGCTTCTCTGTAGTATATTTCCTTAATAAGGTGCCAATCAAGTTGACAGAAAATGTTTAATCTATGATGTGGTTTATGGTCTGTTCCAGTTGAACTTATTTATTATCTTCTTAAATTGTAGTTTTTAAATGCGGCCAAAGGAAACAGTCCTAAGCTGTATAACCCATATGGTGAAAGTATGCTTCTACTGCTACTAAGGTGCCATTGTTGATATCTCGTTGCCAAAAGAGCAGAACACAGAACATGTTCCAACATAAAAGCCTCACACTGTTCTTGAGAGAATTCAGTTCACCACTGGCTATATAAATGTGCAATGTGTTTCTACTACATAGACCTTGAAATGAGCTACATCCCAAAAGGTGTGCAAAGCATCTAGATGATAGCACGTTAGTCAAAATTTCTGCTATGTGATTTTTCTTTTGAAATAGCAGTTTATAGATAGACATGTTTTAATCAGACTTTTATATTTCTGCATGATATTTTTAAAATGTTTATGTAAATCTCACATAATTACTCCCTAGAAATCAGCTGAAAATTAATGCACTTATTTTGTGCTACAGAGGGAAATTAAATGAAATAAGATGCTCTCCAACGGCACATTTCACCCAGACAAGAACATCCTTTAGGATTACTAGTAAAGGATACATCTATTGAAGTTTTCCATGACAAATGACATTTCATGGCCCAAACTCATCATGTGGAGCATTAGTTCTCAAAACTTATCATGTATCAGAATCATCTGGAGGGTGATTCATAAATTACTAAGTCACACACCCAGAGATTTCGGATTCAGCAAATCATAGGTAGAGCCCAAGAACAGGCATTTCTAACAGGTTCTGAAGTAATTCTATGGCTGGTCCAGGAACCCTACTTTAAGAATTAAAGCTATAGTTAATAAAAGGACCATCTAAGTGTAGCTAGCTCATATTTACTGCCAGTCACCCAAATAAAATGGTCACGTGCTAGTGAAAAAAAAGGAAAAAATGCCTTCTCATGGGCTATCTTCTTAGATAACCATTCTAGGAAGTTCGTTGAATCCGTGAATATAGAAATTGCTAATTATTAGTTCATAACAACGGGGGAGTTAGCTAAAAATGAATTATTTTTCCAGAAGTTCCCTGTTTTCTAATATTTTTTTCTTCATGTTTCACAAAACTATTACCTTTAAAACATTCTCTTCAATCCGTAAGGAATCCTCTAATTTGTAGTACCTGATGTAGCTCCGAGAAAAAAAGGAAAGTGCAAGCAGTACCTCGAAAAATTCACTCATATGCAGTTCTCAATAGTAGGAGAGAGAAAACATTTCTAGTTTTAAATTAGCTAACTTTGCGTTTCAAGCAACCGTTGGAAATTTTTAAGTACACATATAGTTTAAATTTTCAGTCTTCACTCAATTGCCTTAAGATCAGGTGAGTATGTCCTTACTTTCTTATGGTGCTAACCCCCTCCTGCAGATCCTGAAAGATCTTTTAAGCATGCAGCTACTCCCACTATCCTGCTACCCAACTGGGAACATATGGGCCAGACAGTCAATGGCCCCAAATAGAGGATAGTCTTGGTCAACCTGGTATATATCAGTTGGCATGATTATGTGGCCTATAAACAAGAGGGAAAATTACTCCTAAGGGAAAGATAGGAAAAGAAACCTAAGTAGATCTTTCGAACAAAAACTGGTTATTTTACTTCCATAATTCTAAACTCTTAGCTCTTAGACATGAAGCTCTCCCTAAACTGCATGCTAATATTTCTGATTTTTGTGGTCATTTCAACTAAAATCAGTAATGTGTTTACCTTTGTATTATCTTTGAAGCAAATGTTTTCTTACAAATTAATGGTATAACTAAGATTATAGGAGACATTTTCAAGCAACTTCAAGGAATATGTTTGCCTAATAGCCATCCTACTATCACATAGGCATCCATTTATAATCAGCTTACTAATCACAAAAAATTCTTAGCCATTTATATAGACATGTGTGGTAAGGACTTCTACTAGGCCTAGTTAAAATTCTAAGTGTATTAAAATTCTTGAGCGACATAAATTTTAAAGAGTATATAATTCTGGCCGTCTTCTGTCAAGTTAGGTTGACGTAGCTAGGTTTCCCTGTAATAGCTACCCAATACAGGCACATAAAAATCCTTCCTCAATTTTCTACTACTTGGACTTGTCTATATGGATGTAGTCTTTGCTAGCATAAATGTCTTGGAGAGAAGTGTTTTGACTATCACATACTAGCATTTAGCTCACGCTATCAGGGTGTCTTAAGACACTATGAACACGTCTTTGCCTTTTAGTAAATACAATGTAATTCAACGTGTCTTTCATTGATTTTTCAAAGTGTTTCATTATAATATTAATCTTTTATTAACCAGAGTCTTCAAAACTAAGCTTCAAAGTTATAGAATGTTTTAAAGAAAAATGTGAAATTCTAAATTCATATAAGCCATCTGACTTAAATACCTAAATTGTCATGACAAGCAGCAGCGGAACTGAAAATTATAGAGAACAGTAACAATCCTTATCTATCTGATGTAGAGACTAAAAATATGGTGGTATCACCATGAGTAACTGATCAGCAACAAAGAGCACCTTGTAAAGCATATTCTAGTTTAATCCTCATCTAAGCTCAGGTCACTCCAAAATTTATATGTCATCTTCCTGGTGTCATTTTAACAAACTGAATTGTGTGATGATTCAACCATGATTTCAGCAAGAAGACATGCATAAATATGCAAGTATTATGAAGTATTTCGGATACATGAAATCACTGACAAATTGCCTCTGTCACTCACCAAGTATCAACCTTCACTCTGTTTTCGTCTGATTTTAAGCTTAATTGCCCCCTATGTCCCAACAGACTGCATGTCCAAAACAAGTAGAATATATTATCTTGCAAATTGGTAAATAGAAGACCTGTGTGATGCTTCACTTTCCTAATATATTATAAGAAAGTAATTTGTAACGATTATGCACAGTACCAAAGTACTTGGTGGGGGGGAGGTAAAATGACAATGTACCCTTCTTTTACAACTGGAATAGGAGAATCTTTGATTGTGTGTTATTTTCTAGGAAAAGCAGGGCTTCACATTTATTTAGAGGCTTCAAAAATATAGCCTCCACAGAGCTGAATTTTGTAATCATAACTATTAAGTGTTATCTGTAAGAGCATTAGGTCTCCCTATTTTGAAGAAAATAAACCTAATAAATATTTCCATAGTTTTGAGAATACTTACATATAGAAAATTCATTAACTGAAGCATTGATCCACATTTATCAATTACACTATTATCAATTAAACTTTTTAAATAACATGTTTCTTTTTTAATTAAAATATAAAAATGAAATCTCCTTCACTCTGCCTATGTAAGCCAAATGAAAAACTGTACCTTCTGATCAGAGTAGAGAAAAAAAAAATCAAATACTCCTTTTTACCTTGTTGAGAAACAAAAAGGATCTGAGGTTCCCCAAAGAGCAAAAGAATTCTTTTCAGTAGAATACGTTTTTAGTCCATTTTCTTTTTCTCTCATTTTTATTAACTTTTATTAATTGACTGAATATTAATTCAGTCTGTATAGACAGGGATGAATGCTATCACTTCTTCTTTGCATTGCTTGTTTCTAAAACGATGCTATGTACAAATAGATATTCAATAAACGTTTGCCAAATTGTAATCTTCGTAAAGATCAGGACAAACAAACAAACAAAAATCATATGATGTTCCATAAGCAGGCAAGATTTATATCAGTATAGTCTCACCCAACTACCATACTTAGAAGTTGATATGGCTAAAACCGATGGACAAAATCCAAAATTGACATGACACTTTTCTCGGGCCTTTTTTAATTAGCAATAATCGCGCCTCGGATAAACCTCATTGGCTACGATACTGCCACTGCGCAAAGCTCTCGGGCCTTTTTTAAAGCTCGGGGTAACCTTCTCAAACTGCATGTTATGGGAACGCGCGTTTTCACTAGACAGCCTTCTCATTTCTTGAGGGGTTTTTTTGTCCCATATTCAGGTGAAACTAGCATATCCCTGCAAAGATCAAAAGGTAAAACAGTATCCTTTACACTACCCGGTTAAATATTTAAATAATATTCTTCTGTAAGTATCTATTAGACAAGATTTACTTCACACCATTTTCAAGCAAATATACAGACAGGCAGTGTGTATATAAAATAAATTCCTCTATTCAAGCTAACAAAAATATTTTATCTACACTTTTGTTTACCCATGGAAAGAAACTGAGCATGTCCTCTGCAGTTTTACCACAGGTCATCTGTAGGGCAACCCCTGGATTCCTCTGATCCATGCAGACTTCCCAAGGGCCAGAGAACAAGGCCCGTTTGATCCAGCACCTGCTGTGAGCCCATCACTTGGATACTTTTTCTGCAAATTTTTGCCACACTGTGAATAGAGTAATATGTAAAAGGGGGGGGGGGAAGCTCAAAGAGCAATAGGAAAATCGGCAGGAAATCAACAAAAATACTATTAAGAACAACTGATCAATCATCTCGGCATTACTTTCCCTGATATGGTTGCACTTGCAATAGGTCAGCAATTGGCTCCGGGACTGATAGATATTGTCTACATGTTTTATAGCTTAAAATATCTTTATTGCTTCTAACATATGATTCACGTATCCAAGAAGAAATAACCATATTTACTAATCTTTCGCTTCTAAATTGAAAACGTCATAGGCACTAAAGCTTAGAATAGTATCAGAGATTGGAAGGTATTTATGGAAAAACCTTTTCTATCATTCGTATAAAAAGCAATATGGTATTCCATAAGAGAGGAAAATTTGCATTTCTATTTTTTTTAATGTTTTTTTATTTTATTTTTGAGACAGAGAGAGACAGAGCATGCACAGGGGAGGGTTAGAGAGAGAGGGAAACACAGAATCCGAAGCAGGCTCCAGGCTCTGAGCTGTCAGCACAGAGCCCGACGCGGGGCTTGAACTCAGACAGTGAGATCGTGACCTGAGCCAGTCGGAAGCTCAACCAGCTGAGCCACCCAGGTGCCCCAAGATTTGCATTTCTAGATGCAGTTAAGAAATGGCTTTGGAGCAGAGGTTCACAGGCTAGTCATACCTCCTACAAGAGATCTATCGAAAGTGAACTAAAGTCTAAGCAGCTGGCTGCTAATGCTCCTAACAGAAATGTGTGCAAAATCTTATTTTCTACCTATTTTTGTAAATGTCCAAATTTAAGTGACTGCAGGTACAAGGATGGTAAAGAGCAACATCTTTGAGTCATTTTAGTTTTTGTCCCAATATGCAGGCTGCCCGATTCAGATACCACAAACCAGCGTGCACAGATTATGCAACTAGATGTAGCATCAGACATAGACGACTAGAAAATGCCACAAGTAACCTCGAACATGTTCATTCTGCTTCCAGTCTTCTCAGCAACAAGTCATTAAACTGGGTCTGCCAATGTTGCTGTTTTGAGCCACCAGAAAAGGCCTCAGAAAAAAGTCTCTGTCCCCTAAGAACTCATGGGCTGTGAAAGAAATAACCCAAGGAATGTACCCAAATCGTGGTACAAGGAGGAATATCTGAGCACGTTACTGCTGAAAAGGGTAGCTTCTGGGGGAGACGGCATTTGAGGTGGACCTTGAAGAGCAAGCAAGATTGCAAGAGGCAGAGTGGGACAGTTGCCCATTTTAGGAAGAGTAGTTGTGCTTAAACCACATCTTGTACTTCTGTGCATCCCCTAGGCATTCAGTGCAATGTCTTAACATAATAGTCTATATATATCTATATGTCTATATCTATATCTATATACATACACATACACACACACACATATATATATATATATATTTCCTACTGAAAATATTTTCATATTGAAGAATTACATTAACATATTAATTCACACTTGCCCTGGTATTCTTGACCATGTACAACCTCACCCCAACATTTCTTTTAAATTTTTTTTAACATTTATTTATTTTTGAGACAGAGAGAGACAGAGCATGAACAGGGGAGGGGCAGAGAGAGAGAGGGAGACACAGAATCTGAAGCAGGCTCCAGGCTCTGAGCCATCAGCACAGAGCCCGATGCGGGGCTCGAACTCACGGACTGTGAGATCGTGACCTGAGCTGAAGTCGGACGCGTAACCGACTGAGCCACCCAGGCGCCCCCAACATTTCTTTAATCACACTACACAACACATTAAGGGAGATAAAAGCTTTACTCACAATTCCTATGTTTTGCAGTGCACACGCATTTGCCCATGGCATGCACAACCTAGACTTCTCTTTCTCCACCCACATCTTTGCTAATTGAACTTCTATGCATCCTCAAAAACCCAGCATGATTTCACCTCTTCCTGGAAGCCCGGGCAGCAGCCGCCACTCCCTCTCATTTGAACTCTTCATACATTTTTTTTTTTCTTTATAATTAGTCATTTCTTATACTACAGCTTTTGAAGTTAAGGAACTATATGGTTTAGTATTATCATTTCTTCCTAAGTCCCTTGTTTCTCATACATAAGAGTCATCTGATAAATATCCTTGACACAATCTGCACTAAAGTCCATACAATTAACGGGGTGTTTGGGTTGTTGTTGTTGCTATTGTTTACATCCAGTTTGTTTATTTAACATCTTTAAGTTTACACTCCTCCTTAAGACACTAAATGTAAGTAATAATACCATATGGATATATTTTTACTTATTTTTTTTACTTGGAACTAATTTTAGACTTATATAAAAGTTACAAAATAGAACGGAGGGTTCCTCTCTACTCATCATCCGGGTTCCCCTAATGTTAGTTTCTTAAACAACCTTACATTATTACAGCTGAGACATTAACATGCCACAACACTATTAACTATACTACAGATCCTATCACATTTCACCAGTTGACCCAATTCCACCAGCTGACCCACGAACCATCTTTTTCTGTCTCAACATCCTATCCAAGATCCCACACTGTATTTAGTTGTTATTTTTCCTTAAGCACCTCCAATCTGTAACAGTTTATCAGCTTTGTCTTTCATGGTCTTGATACTTTTCAGAAGTCTAGTCAATTTTGTAGAATGTCTCCAATTTGGTTCTGATATTTTACCATAATGGGAATGAATTTATGGTCAGATTATTTACATGATGTCTGGCTTGCGAGAGGGAAGAAGGGAATGTGCCTGTCCTCTCAAAGAAGGCAGAACATCATTTTGGCTACATCATATTGGTCAAAGCAAAGAATAGGGCCAACACAGGTTCAAGAGGAGGGGCCATAGATGCCACCTCTGGATGTGAGGAGATTGACTTACAGAAATGGAAGTAATAGACAGTGGCCATCTTTTAAGACTATTACTACAATTCAGTTTTAAAAAATACTTGAAAAACCCACTTAAGGCCTTTGTGAAACCTGGAAGTCTGCCACTATCACAATGCACGTTTTTAATTATTTAAAACTTCTTTTATATTTTTACAATTTTCATCTTAGAGAGAGATCATGCACTTGCGTGAGCAGGGGAGAAGGGGAGAGGGAAGAGAGAGAATCTTGAGCAGGCTCCACACTCAGTGTTGATGGGGGAGCTCCAGGTAGGGCTTGGTCCCATGACCCTGGGATCATGATGACCACAGCTGAAATTAAGAGTTGGAGGCTCAACCAACTGAGTAACCCAGACACTCCCATCTAAAACTTCTTTGAAAGTGAGCTAATAGTTCCTCCTCAGTCTATTGCAAGCGGTGTGGCAGCCCGGAGGATTGCTGCTAAGGTCTCCCTTCAAAAGGGAGAACGGCCGAATGGAGACCAGTTAGCCAGTGATTTCTGCCTGCTGCACTGGAGGGTCTGGTCTAGCCAGTGATGGAGTCTGGCAGTAGAACTGGTCATTTCTGCTCGTTCCGGGATCCCTCTAATGAGCCCTCTTTTTGCTTGGGGCTCCTCAACAGCCCACTGCAGTCTGAAGCTGACTAGCCCAGGTCTCCTTCCCATTTTGTCCCCATATGGGTATACAACCTGGTTTTTAATATTTAAAAAAAAATTTTTTTTACATTTATATTTGATAGAAAGAGACCGAGCACAAGTTGGGGAGGGGCAGAGAAAGAGGGAGACACAGAATCTGAAGCAGGCTCCAGGCTCCGAGATGTTGGCACAGAGCTCGACGTAGGGCTGGAACTCACAAACCGCGAGATCATGACCTGAGCTGAAGTCTGACACTTAACCCACTGAGCCACCCAGGCGCCCCTGGTTTTTAATATTTAAATTCCAAATAAAACAGGTCATGTATGTTTAAAGAAATGAAATATGCAAGGAGAAAAAAGACTAATCCATATATTCTCATTAATCAAAACCAATACCTCCACAAACGTTAAAAGTTAATCTTTTCTTTCATTCTCAACATTCAATCACATAGAGCAGGAATTTGTTCTGGATAAAAGCTCAATATCTTGACTGGCTTTTATATGAAGCTATATCTTCAAATAAAAAAAAAGAAAATATAGTCCTTGTAATTATCTTGTTTTGGAGAAAATTAAAAACATCCCCGGACAACACAACAAAATCTAGTATCTCTCTATAGTAGAGAAGGCATTACTCCACAGCCAGGTGTTATTCAGCCCAATCAAAGAGACTGACTACCATTTGGTTTAATAACATTTTCATCAAGATCTTATTAAATGGCTTTTCTGGCCATTGGTTTCAGATATCATTTGATATTATATTTAATGCCCAAAGGCTTTTGTGCATGGAATAGTTCAATTATAAATCTAATACACAAAAGTTTCTACTATATAAATTCTACCCATAAAAACTAATGACTCAACCCTAAAATGTTTAAATCACATCAATAATTTCACATATCAACTTTTTAAAGGCTCTAAGCGATTTTAAAATGGAAAAAAAATGGGTAAATTATCAAAATTGTTCTAAAACTCATTATTCTACTTGCATTAGCCTAGCATCAAAATATTGACACCAAGGATATAACATGTCTTTTGGGCACATTTTATTCTTATCTTTAGACCTCATAATAATCCAAAGACACCCAAAAGAAGAAATACACCATTACATCCATCTAAGTTACAGATATTCACTATGGAATAAAAGACTTCTAATGGGGGTTGGGACAGAGGAGTCGGGGGTGGGGCGGGTGGGGACATGATCTGTAGTGAGATTTCCAAGCTCATCCAATACCATAATAATATTCTCCAAGATGGACTCTTTTGTGTAAGCCTGGTTTCTTTGCTAGGTCAACAGTATGTTTCCAGCCCTTCCTTTCACAGATATTTCAGGTTCTCATAACCTCATGCCTATTCCTGGAGTGATGCCTCCTTTAGTTTTGACTTAGTGTCACTTTGTTAATAACAAGTTTACTTAGTTTAATAAGTTTACATTTTTTTTAAGAAGGTAGTTAGAAGTTTCTCAAAAAAAAAAAAAAGCTAGTTACTTTGCAAAGCTGGAAGCATCACAATTCCAGGCTTCAAGTTATATTGCAAAGCTGTAATAATCAAAACAGTATGATACTAGCACAAAAATAGGCACTTAGATCAATGAAGAATAGAAAACCTAGAAATGAACCTATAGCTATATGGTCAATTAATCTCTGACAAAGCAGGAAATAATATCCAATGGAAAAAGACTGTCTCCTCAACAAATGGTATTCGGAAAACTGGTTAGCTATATGCAAAAGAATGAAACTGGACCACTTTCTTACATCACACAGAAGCATAAATTCAAAATGGATAAAAGATCTAAACATGAGACCCGAAACCATAAAAATCCTAGAAGAGAGCACAGGCAGTAACTTCTTTGACATCATTTGTAGCAACTTCTTTCTAGATAGGTCTCCTAAAGCAAGTAAAGCTAAAGTAAAAATATACTATTGAGACCAAATTAATATAAAAAAATCCACACAGCGAAGGAAACAATCAACAAAATTAAAAGGCAACCCACTGAATGGGGGAATATATTTGCAAATGGCATATCTGATAAAAAGGTTAGTACCCAAAATGTATAAAGAACTTATACAACTCAACATGCCAAATATAACCCCATTAAAAATGGTCAGGAGGAACCTGGGTGGCTCACTCGGTTGAGTGTCCAACTTGGGCTCAGGTCATGATCTCACAGTTTGTGAGTTTGAGCCCCACGTCAGGCTCTGTGCTGACAGCTCAGAGCCTGGAGCCTGCTTCAGATTCTGGATCTCCCTCTCTCTCTGCCCTCCCTCACTCATGCTCGCTCTCTCTCTCTCTCTCTCTCTCTTTCAAAAACAAATAAACATTAAAAAAAAACGAATTGTTTAAAAAAAATGGTCAGAAGACATGACCAGACATTTCTCCAAAGAAGACATACAGATGGACAACAGACACATGAAAAGGTGCTCATCATCACTTATTAGGGACATGCAAATCAAAACTACAATGAGGCTTCATCTCACACCTGTAAGAATAGCTAACATCAAAAACACAAGAAACAACAGATGTTGGGGAGCATGTGGAAAAAAAGGAACCCTCTTGCACTCTTGGTAGGAATGTAAACTTGTGCAGGTTTATTGCAGCATTATTTAAAATAGCCAAGATATGGAAACAGCCCAGGTGTCCATCAATTGATTAATGGGAAAAAAGAGTGGTATATGGGGGCACCTGGGTGGCTCAGTCAGTTAAGCTTCCCACTCATGATTTTGAAGCAGATCATGATCTCATGATTTGTGAGTTTGAGCCCCTCATTGGACTCCATGCTGATAGTGTGGAGCCTTTTAGGGATTCTCTCTCTCTCTCTCTCTCTCTCTCTGCCCCTCTCCTACTCGTGCGCGCTCTCTCTCTCTCTCTCTCTCTCAATAAACATTAAAAAATAAAATTCAAATACTGCATTTATTTTTTTAAAAAAGAAGATGATGTATATATATACAATGGATTATTACTCAGTCATAAAAAAATAATGAAATCTTGCCATTTGCAATGACATGGTTAGAGGTAGAGAGTATAATGCTAAGTCAGTCAGAGCAAGACATATACCATATGATTTCACTCCTATGTAGAATTTAACAGAACAAACAAGCAAAGGGAAGAAAATAAGAAACAAATCAAGAAACTGACTCTTAATTATAGAGAACTGATGGTTACCAGAGGGGAGGTGGGTGGAGGGATGGGTTAAACAGACAATGGGGATTAAGGAGTGTACTTGTTGCAATGACTACGGGATGATACATGAAAATGTTGAATTGCTATATTGTATACCTGAAACTGGTATAACACTGTATGTTAACTAATTGGAATTAAAATAAAAACTTAAAAAAAAAACCTAGTACTTTGAATGGAAAAGAATATTAGAGAACAAAATTTGGAATACTCTAAATTTCACCCAGATTGCAACTTCCACAGGTAGGGAAATACTTTGGGGATAGAGCTTAAAAAATATGTTTTTGAAGCCATGAGTTAACAAAAGTTCAATCTGGTCTTAACATCACTAAATTCTTTATTTTTTCTTAAGAATCTTTCTCTTCACCATCATATATTCCAGATTTTGACCAATTGCCTAAACTATAATCATATCCTATTTGTTATTTTTTTTAGTTTATTTATTTTGATAAAGTGAGTACATGCACGGGGGGGGGGGCGGGCAGAGAGAGAGGGAGAGGGAGAGAGAGAAAGAATCCCAAGCAGGCTCCACATTGTCAACACAGAGATGGATGTGGGGCTCAATCCCACGAACCATGAGTTCATGGCCTGAGCTGAAATCAAGAGTCTGTCGCTGAACCAACTGAGCCACCCGGGCACCCCAGTTGTGTGTTGCATGGACGATAACTCTCTAGTCATCTTGCTAACATCATTAACTTTGTAAAAGAAGCTGACCTGATTAGAAGACCAGTTTAGGACGGAATAGGAAGAACTTAAATTGCTGTCATTACTGGCACCAATATGTGTTTTCTTTGAACTCTCCTACTCTGGAAGACATTTTTTTGGATATCATTTCTCTTGATCAGCTTTATGCTGACACCCAGAAAGACTGTTCCCTCCCTGATACTCTTTCCCATTGCCCTATCTTTTCCTTTTAGTTTTTTTTTTAAGTTTATTTATTGAGGAGGGGAGGGGGAGAGAGAGAGAGAGAGAGAGAGAGAGAGAGAGAGAACTCCAAACAGGCTGACAATAGTGTCAGCACAGAGCCCAACTCAGGGGCAAACTCAAGGAACTGTGAGATCATGATCTGCACTGAAACCAAGAGCTGGACACTTAACAGAGCCACCCCGAAGCCCCATACAATCTTTTCCTTTTAAACAAATCCTCATCTGGTCACTAATTCACTTCTTTTCAAGAAAAAAGCCATGCAATTCTTTCATAATTAATTCTGCATTATATAACACTAATTCTATTACTTACTTGTAATAGACATCATCTACATCATTATAAATTATCCATATACAGAACATTCTATTTTTTTCTAGTTCCACCTTAAGAGATTAGGGCATAATTTTATTTTTTTTTAATTTTTTTAATGTTTATTTTTGAGAGAGAGAGAGAGAGAGAGAGCGAGCATGAGAGGGGGAGGGCCAGAGAGAGAAGGAGACACAGAACATGAAGCAGGCTCCAGGCTCTGTCAGCACAGAGCCTGACGTGGGGCTTGAACCCACGAACTACGAGGCCATGACCTGAGCCTAAGTCAGACGCTCAAACGACTGAGCCACCCAAGTGCCCCAGGGCATCATTTTAAAATTACTTGCCACTTAGCTACAACAACGGACTTTCTGGTATATGGAGTTTTCCTAGTGCAATTGTATGATCTTTATGATAGTAATATCCTAAATTGTTAATATTCATCTTCTGCAGGCATACTCTAAATACCATTCATTTGTGTCAAGTATTGAAGACATATCTGAACTTCTCTAAAAATTGGGAAAATCTTTTCTTAGTGTGGAACATAACATACATTTTGCTGGAGAAGATATTTGACAATCACATGAAAAATGAACCATCCTGTAAAAGTGAAATTTTATTGACATTTACCTCATAAAGTAATTTAAGGGATACAAATCACACACTGATCCAATATTCATTGTTCATTATTAAAGTGTCATATTTCAAAAATATTGTCAAAGATAATTTACTAATTCTCCTAACCATATGTTATAAAGGTCATGGTCAACTTTAACTATTGATTTTATTACATAGGAAATGATCAGATGCACTTATTAGCTTCACCATTTCTTTTTTACATAAAAGTGCTTTTTATTTGTGCCAGTTACCAATGTATTACGTCTCAGCTCTAAGTCTACCCTTCACTGTCTTGCTTGTGATACTGGGGCTGAACTTCGAAAATATTTCTCCTTTGCCAGATGGCATGATATTAAGCTTTGACAGTAGAGGGCCCCAAAGGGCTACTGCTGTAGGAAGGGGGTTGTCTTCCTGGTCTGGTGTTTCCTTTCACTGTCCTCCTGCAACTCTCATCTGGGTAAAGGAGTCCCGGGGGAGCGTACTCATAGCCAATTTCAGGGGCATCCCCTTGAAGAGCTTCTCAGCGGCCAGGTTTATTCGCTAAACCAGAACGCTCACCGCCAGCCGCTTCCTGCTGAATCTCCTTGACACTCCAATAGATGGTTTCCTGACCCCCAGCCTTGGCCTGGTGAACTTCTCCACTATTCAGGGGGCCACAGTCACGCTCCCAATGAGGTCTGACTCTCAGCCTTCCAGGGAGGGGACTCCCTCCAAGGTGTCCCTCTCTTTGAAACACTACCTTAGCCGAGTGGGTAGTGGCTGCTCATGTATCTGCTATTCCTTTATGCTTTAGGTTTTCTGTATGCTTAGTAGTCAAACCCTGTTATACCAATACCTTGTTATTCATGAGTAATCTTTACATAAAACTTTCCCCAAATATCTATGTGGTTTCTGACACTCCCAAGCTTCACAGTGACTGATACACTATTCAGAAGAGTATATTGAAGAGTTCAGATTTACAAATCTCACTAAAGCCTATAAATCCCAAGTCTTACACTAACTGCCCACAAACTATTGTTTACAATGGCCACCGTACAGATCTACAAAGGCCAAACAGGAACTATTTTTAGTTTATCCTGTGTCAGATAGCAAAAAAAAGAAAAATCACAAATTAATTTCTTCCCTTTTTCCATGCCCTTTTGTAATGTCCTCCATCTTGACCATCGGCTGCTGGTGTAACTTGTTTTGGCCAACTGAACACTAGCAAATAGAAAGTGAGGAGGGGCTTCAAAAAGCACTTGTGCAATGGGGCTTACTACTTATGTCGTTCCCAGAACCCAGACACTATTATGTAATGAATCCAAGCTAATATGCAAAAAAAAAAAAAAAAATGGAGAGATCATGTGAAGGATAACGAAGATATGCCAGAAAACAGCTGTCATTAAGGCCATGCTAGTACATCCAGGCAGCAGCCAATCCACCAGTGGACAGACGATGCCCAAGAGAGGCCAGCTGAGAAAAACTACCAGCTGATCTACAGGATCAGGAGATAAATAGGGTGCTGTAATGAAACACTCAATCTTGTTGCTGGCATGGTTTGTTACATAGCAAAAGCTAAGTGATACAAACACCAGATGGATTGCTTTATTTTCCAAAGAGAGAAAGGAGAGGATAAAAGATGAAGGTTTTAGTTAGAAGCAAGGAATTAGAGAAATGAAGTCCATGAAAAAAGTTTTCTGTGATGAAAGTTTCCTCTGAAATTATAAATTTATGTAATTGGTCTAATTTCCACCAGTCAAATCTGTAAGTCATTAAAACAAACATTAGTGGAATATGAGGTATTAGATGGTGTTTTTAAAATTTGGCCTATTGAGGTCAGTGGAAATAGCTAATATTGAAAAGTTTGTTTATACTTGGTTTATGCAATTTACTAAGTTCTTTAAACTATAAGTGATTTTGTAAGTGAATTTCATAGAATTCCTAAATACAGCTCTTATAAAACAGATAATATCTTTAATACTAATTATTATATAATAGAATTTTAACATATACCATAATTACATTTCAGAAGGAAATGTGATGCAGGATCATTCAATTTAGGGTATTTTTTTATTTAAAAAAAATTTTTGGGGGGGTGCCTGGGTGGCTCAGTCAGTTGAGGGTCTGACTTTGGCTCAGGTCATGATCTCGCAGTTCGTGAGTTTGAGCCTTGCATCGGGCTCTGTGCTGACAGCTCAGAGGCTGGAGCCTGCTTTGGATTCTGCATCTCTCTCTCTCTCTCTCTCTGCCCCTTCCCCACTCATGCTCTGTCTCTCTCTGTGTCTCAAAAATGAATAAACATTAAAAAAATTAATAAAATAATTTTTTTAATATCTATTTTTGAGAGAGAGAGAGAGAGAGAGAGAGACAGTGCGAGCAGGGGAGGGGCAGAGAGAGAGAGGAGACACAAAATCCGAAGCAGGCTCCAGGCTCTGAGCTGTCAGCACAGAGCCCGACGCGGGGCTCAACTCACAAAAGCGAGTTCATGACCTGAGGTGAAGTCAGATGTCTAACCGACTGAGCCACCCAGGTGCCCCAATTTTAGGGTCATCTTCTAATGTGAAGTTAAAAGTTCCACTGTATGCACCATAATACTAGAAATACAACAGAATAAAAATAGAAATTCTCCTCATAAACCTGATTCTTTTTCTATGAATTATTCAGTAAGTCTACCTACCATTTAACCCACACACACTATAAACATGGAGATCATTGCAGATGCCTTTTGTTCCTTTGTCTTCATGTTCAAACTTTGCTCAGAATTTTCCTGACCATGTTCTGAATATACTGTTTCTTTCCACCCCACTGTTAGTACCTTAATCATTCAGAACCCTCTCCCTTGTTTCTCCCTCTGATTCCTCCTCATAACTGGTTACTGATTGATTTTTTCTAACAAGTTACCCCTTCCAGTGCATTCTCCACATTCTCCATATGGCAGCGCCCTCTGCCATACGTTTCTCACTTGTCATCCTATCACCCAACCTCATGCTCATCTTTTTTAAAATTTTTTTAATGTTTATTTATTTTTGAGAGAGAGACAGAGCATGAGTGGGGGAGGGGCAGAGAGAAAGGGAGACACCAAATCCAAAGCAGGCTCGGGGCTCTGAGGTGTCAGCACAGAGCCCCAGGTGGGGCTCGAACTCATGAACTGTGAGATCATGACCTGAGCCGAAGTCAGACACTTAACCAACTGAGCCACCCAGGCACCTCATACACTCCTGCTCATCTTAACCACACCCTCAGATTAGTTCTGTTATCAAGAAAAAAAGTTGAACATATTCTTAGCATCTATGCTACTCTGGGTTCCTGATCTTCCATCACTATTTCCAACCTTTTTTTCTGCCTTACTATTAAATTTTGGCGGTCCTTTGGATTCTATCCTCAAGTTACTATTCTCTTCATTCTAATGGACTACATATTTATGAAGCATCTTAACAACATATGGGGAGCCTGGGTGGCTCAGTCAATTGAGTGACTGACTTTTTTTTTTTTTTTTGAGAGAAAGAGTGTGTGAGCAGGGGAAGGGCAGAGAGACAGAGAGGGAGAAAAAGAATCCCAAGCAGGCTCCACACTGTCAGTACAGAGTCCGATGTGGGGTTCAAACTCACAAATTACAAGATAATGACCTGAGCCAATATCAGGAGTCACACACTTAACCAACTGAGCCACTCAGGTGCCCCAGCACTGACTCTTGATTTTGGCTCATGTCATGATTCCAAGGTCATGGGATTGAGCCCCATGTTGGTTCTGCACTGAACTCAGAGCCTGCTTAAGAGTCTCTCTCTCTCTCTCTCTCTCTCTCTCTCTCTCTGTCTCTCTCTCTCTCTCTCTCTGCCCCTCTACCCCATTCACACTCTTTGGTCTCTAAAAAATTTTAAAAAACAACAAAAGTCATGCAAAGAAATGTTTGATTTTTTTTTGTTAAAAACCCATATAGCATATACTTGATATAACTACATACTAATGATCAAAATTTCAGAGACTTTTCTAAAATCTATAAGGTAATATATTTTCCATCATAAAACGATCAATTCTTTACTTTCATGTAAAAAAGCTTGAAAATAGAGACACATGATATTCAAAGTTCATTATAGATTTCATACTATTGGTTCTATAAAAGAACATTTGAAATACTTTTATAGTGTTTAAACATATGGATTTTGAAATCAGAAGTTCTGAGGATAAAGGGGGCTCTCTACTTAACAGCTGTGGCAGATTTCTTAAATTATATACTGTTACTTATTTCACTTACATGTGAAATAGAAAAAAACTCTAATTTCTAGGCTTCTTGTAGGAATTTAAATGACATATTTAATGATTATCACAATTTCTAGCACCTAATAAGCATTTGATAAATGGTAGTTGAAGCAATAATTTGGGCTTTGTGTCTTCTCTTTCTCTATTCCCGCATGTCTCCTCTACCTTACTTGAAAGAGAATACTATAAAACTTGGGGAATAATTAAAGGCTTCTAAGATCTCTAAGAAGGATTTGATATTCTTTAGACATACAACAATGTAAACTTTGAAATACAACTTTTAGAATCCTGGTGTGCAACCAGCACTGATCACCATGAAAGCAAGCCAGGAAGATAAAAAATATGGATTAAGATTAGTAGGATTCCTCCTTAGAAGTGGAGGCACGTGGACATAACTTTTTTTTAAAGCGCCTTACATGAAGGGGAGAAGCCAGAAATGGAAAAACATCTATACCATTTTTCAATCCCTAACCAGGCCCAAGTCCAAAAGGGACAAAAGTTCCTGGAGTGACCAGTTTACTAGTATAGATATGGTGGAGGGGCACCTAGTGGGTCAGTCAGTTGGGGGTCAGACTCTTGATTTCAGCTGGGGTCATGATCCCAGGGTCATGGGATTGAGTCCCTGGTTAGGCTCTGTACGGAGCATGGAGCCTGCTTGGGTTTCTCTCTCCCTCCCTTTCTCCCCCTCTCATGCTCTAAAAAAAGTAAATAAAAATAAAATAAAGTCCTTTCTGTGTGGGTGTGCATTAAAAAAAAAAAGTGGAAAAGAAGGGGAAAGTGGCTCCTGAAGAGAGGGTATTACACACGTGTGTGATGATCAGTTTTATGTATATATATATGTATATATGTGTGTGTATATATATATGTATATGTGTATATATATGTATATGTGTGTATATATATGTATATATGTGTGTATATATATATTTTTAATATTCACTACAGGGTCAGTTATATATAATCATATATATATCATCAATTATAATATATATATATGTATATATATATTTTTTAATATGCACTACAGGGTCTCTAAGCTCTCAGCTTGTTTTTGCCTTCCTTTAGTTTGTCTATGTTTTTAAAGTGTCCATACAATAAATTGCTTAAAAAGAATGATCTTTAGCTATTGAAGTAGTCCCCTCAGGTATTCTGATGAGGAGATTTATGGGAACTCGGGTCCCTTTTCCATTACTCTTCCAAGGTCCCTCCATTTCTATTCCAGTTGCTCACATCCTATTTCAAGAGACATGCTATGGAACAGATCACATGCAGGAAAGTCTGTTTCAAAGTCTTTTATCTATTAGGAAAATTCTTTTTCAGAGTCCTAGTATCAGAGACAAGTTCCCCGCAGTCCTAGGACCACAACAAATGTGCTGATCTTCTTCAGCACTCAGCCTTCCTCATTCCTGGCTTTCTTCATTTCTTTTACCAATTCATCATCGCTTCCACTTTACAAATCAGAAAGACATTTCAAAGGTAGAGGTTTCAAAGGAATGGGGTCAAATCTCCTGGTGATGCAATTTCATATTAATTTTGCCATTGCATTTTTGTAGTGTGGTGAATCATATTTTATGTACCTCATCTTGCTAGTCACAAATAGTGGCTTTCTTTTTTTGCTGTCACTTTATAATTTCTCATCATTTTTACCTAGCCAACAAAATGTGTGAATAGAGCAAAGTCAGAAACTGACCACTCACAGGTTATGTCCTGCCTAAAAATATATTGTTTAACCCTCAGAACATTTTAAAATCCTTTGAGTTTATGGCCAGGATTTAAAAGTCAGAATTGTGGAGCACCTGGGTGGCTCAATTGGTTAAGCATCCGATTCTTAATCTCACCTCAGATTATGATCTCACGGTTCTTAAGATCAAGCCCCATGTCAGGCTCTGTGCTGACAGTGTGGAACCTGCTTGGGATTCTCTCCTCTGTCTCTCTCTGCCCTTCTCCCATACTCGCTGGCTCTCTTTCTCTCTCTCTCAAAATAAATACAGATGAAAAAAAATGTTTTAAGTCAGAACTGTATGTTAAATCCAGATCTCTTGGTTTTTGTGAAGTACTGTGAGTTTACCAATACTGGATTAACCTTTATACTTGAAAACAATGGGCTGAAACCTTTTCAGCTTGAGTTTACATTTTATAGTTTTTTTTTTTTTTTTTTAATTTTTTTTTTCCAACGTTTATTTATTTTTGGGACAGAGAGAGACAGAGCATGAACGGGGGAGGGGCAGAGAGAGAGGGAGACACAGAATCGGAAATAGGCTACAGGCTCCGAGCCATCAGCCCAGAGCCCGACGCGGGGCTCGAACTCACAGACCGCGAGATCGTGACCTGGCTGAAGTCGGACGCTCAACCGACTGCGCCACCCAGGCGCCCCTACATTTTATAGTTTTACACAACCACCAGCCCTGCCTTTCTTCCATCCCACTTCATTTGCTTACGTTGTTTTCATGACCCTTTTCAATACTTACATTTGTGACCCCCTGCCATATTAATACACGCACACACACAGAATATCTGATATCTGATATGAGAATATTTCTCAAATTTTTCATATTTGATCCTTCTCTCTCAACAAATACTACCTGTTCTAAGTCAAAATCTGTACTACTTGAAGAGTGCTTCAAAATTTTTAGTTTTACCATAACATTTCCAAATGTAGCAGAGGCTCAGCTTCAGGCCATGCTGGGATTTGGACATGCCTAGATGCGGCAGGGACTTTAAGAGATGAAAGAAACTTACCAAGATTCTTATCACATGGGGACCTAAGAAGAGACATTCTGGAAAAAACATGCTATAGGCAACCTGGGCCCCCAAACAGGGTTGTAGTTGGGGTAACAAAGTAATCCTAAAAGAGCATAATCTTAATCAAGGTAATCTTGGCCCAGTCCCCACTCACCTTTGACTGAGTCCTGGGGGAGAGAGAGGAATGGAAGTAAAAATCACAAGACCTACTTGTTTAAAAAACTCTGTAGGACAATAGGGCACATAAAACAGTACATTGCTAACCTGCCACAGTGCAGCTCCAGAAAATCATTACCTTGTATCAGTCAACTGAAATAGCCTCAATAGGTAAAAGAGTGTAACGTAAAATAGAAAATGTAAATCAGATGACTATTTGGATAATCTTGAAAGTGGAGAAGGACCTTTCTAAATACCCAAAGAATGAGAAAAAAATGGAATGATCCAATTGATTATATAAACTTCTGAGACTTCTACATGGCAAAACATTAAGTTGAAATGGAAATCGATTTGCAATACAAATGATGATGGAAAGTATACTTAATGTAAAATATATTCTTACAAAATCTTAGAAATCATAAGAAGATTAACAGAAAATTGGACAAATAATTCTTAAAAGATAGTCAAATGTCTAGAAATCCTATGAACAAAAATTTTGCCACTCATTACTTGAAAATATATGCAAACTAAATAGGAGATTCTTTTCATTATTATATTAGCTAAGACAAAGAAATGGCAATAGCCTTATAAATCACTGTATGTGAAAACTGTCACAACGTTTCTGAAGGGTATTTTGACAAGATTCAAAAAAAGTTAATTTTCATATTCTAGTCAGTAGCTCCTTCAAAAAATGTACATTTATGGAAAAACCAGAGATTTGAACAAAAAACGAATATACAAAAATGTGCACTAGAATGTTACTTTTAGTAGAAAACTGAAATAAAAAGATCAAGGAACTAATTTTATATCCATGTGACCGAATACTATTCCAGCTCTTCAAAAAAAACAAAACCACACACTTGTTATGTAAGGAAATTTATGGACAGAGGGGAAAGTGTAGAACATTCTAATTAATGTAAAATGTATGCTAAGATATATTTTATGCAGGACTTTTTTTTTAAAGAAAGAAAATCTGCATCAGAAATAGCCACAAAATACTAATAGTAGTTGTATGGATTGAGATATTTTATTTTATTTTTTTTGTCTTCAGCGAGTTCTTTTTTTTTTTAATGTTTATTTATTTTTGAGAGAGAGACAGACAGACAGACAGAGTACAAGCAGAGGTGGGCAGAGAAAGATAGAGATACAGAGTCCGAAGCAGGCTCCAGTCTCTGAGCTGTCCACACAGAGCTCCAAGCAGGGCTTGAACCCACAAATTATGAGATCACTACCCGAGCTGAAGTTGGACACTTAACTGACTGAGCCACCCAGTCACCCGTCTTCAGTTCTAAGCTTCAAATTTTATAAGATACATTTGTATCTTAGAATACAATTAGGATAAAAAGCAGATTTTATTTCAAATGTTGATCAAATATGGTAATGGATGAGGACATCCCAGACTTGCATCAACAGAGTCCATTAAAACTCGGGGGTTGGGCCAGGCAGGAGGCTACAGCAGAGTCCATAGTAGGAGTGGTAGGCTTTGAGTCATCCAGCAGAATAGAAATCTCTGGCAAACCCATAAACTCCCAGTGGAAATAGCAGCAGCATTCAGTACAAGACAGAAGAGTGGCCAGAGAAAAAGTAGCAGGGATGTCAGGTAGATGTCCTTCGGTAGCACCCAGACTTGATCACGAGCAAGTAGGATTAATGCCCTGGACGCTCCCAAAAATGGTTGGGACAGGTTTTGCAAAAAGCTGGGATCTTACTTTAACAAGTAAATGCAGAAGCCTTCAAATTACAGGTGATTTATGTAAACACGACCCCATTTTTTAGACCAGACTGTTGCGGCCTAAGGGAATAGGAGTAGATCCATTTTCCATGGTTTTAACACTAATACCTGGATTCGTATATATTGCTCTTTCATCTGTATTTTGCTGACCCATAAAATATATTTTGCTAAAGTTTACTTCTGCTGCTCCTGGGTGAAATATAAAATTTAGCTATTATTTAATCATCTGAACACATATTTCCTATAAACTAAGACAATTTTATGAAGACAAATGGTAAGTCAATAGAATTGAAACCACTATTCTGTTTCAAGTGATAATATTGTATAAATATGGACAAATCATTATAATGTTTTATCTTCTAAAAGAGGGTGAAATGCACTTGTGTGAAGGTATTAGATTCCTTTATATATAATGCTAAAAGGTAAGATTTTGAGGATACAATTAACTTGGATTCAAACTCAACTGCAGAGATTAGCAATTCAGTAGTCCTCATAAACATCATGGATTTAATTCAGGTAATGCATGAGTATTTCAACATAAAAATATATTTTTTAGTCTCAGACTATGCGCAAGCAAAAATCCAAGTAAATCACTTACATCTTGCAATTCCATATCTAAACCCCTGTCATTTCATTATATACCCGATTAGCTGATAAAAAGAATTATCAATCAATGCTTTGTTTTCATTATTTGTTTTTCCAGTAAAACAAAGAAACAAGCTAGATAAAGTAAATCTAAAGGATTGCTAGATTTGGACTGTGGGTGTAAGGAGTGCACTATATACCCTTCTTTCTACATTTATGCATGTTTGAAAGTTTCATAAAAAAATAGCTTATTGATGGTTTTAACTGCGGATTCAGATATCACGTATTTTTAACATCTTAATATAGATCCATTATATATAATCATATCATTTTATATCATGGGGAATTTTTTTTTACTTTAAAATCCTCTCTTCACATTGGCCAAGGGTCTTCCTACGTTCTATATCGAACTCGGTTTTTCTAGATGCAGTGGACGATGTTCAGTCACGTATCAATCAATTTTAATAAACGAGCATATGACGAGAACTTTCTGTGAACTCTGCAATATTCTGTTTCAGAATATTGCATCTCCTTTGTCTCAGGAATGTTGTCCCTAACCTCGGTAATAATACCAGCTTTGCTCACCAGGGATACCCATTTAAGAAGCTTGCCTAGCATGTGCTCTGGGCTTTCCCAATCCCCCAAACATGGTCTAAAGCCACAGTGTTTGAAGAATTATTTGCACAGAGAACAAAAGGCTCAAAAACTAGACCTCTTTGGTAGTCCTTAAATTATTATATTATCTTGTTTATCATGGGCAGCTATTCACAGCATGTCAGTTGTTGCCCTAACTAGATCCAAATCTCTCTTCTCTTTTGGTGCCCCTGTGCTATGGTTCCACTACCCTTTGAGATCTCAGCATTATTGCTCCCTGTTTTCTCAGAGCTGTTACAGTTTATGCCTGGTTGTTCCAGTATAATCATTAACACACCTCATTTCACCCAATTCGAGCCATTCCTTACATTCAAAGTAATCAACCATTCATTCATTCTTTTCCATATGTACCCGGAAATATTTTTTCTGTACCTTTGTACATTTTTTTTCTGAGTAGAATGTACTCCAGGCCTAGAATTGCCATAACAATATAAATTTAACTGGGCAATGCTGTATCTCAGACAAATAACAGATTTTTTTTAGTAGAAATATGTCCCAAGTATTGCAAGGGACATATTTACGCTTTAAAAATTAGCCACTGTTTACCTGAAATTCAAGCATCACTAAGGATCCTATGTTTTATCCGGCAACCTTCACACCCCAATCTACATTTTCAAGGCCAAACTGAAATGCTTGTTCTACTCTGAAACCTCAAGGAAGCCTTCTTACCGTCTTTCAGGGCTACCTTCCAGAGCATTTTTACTGTGCCTCATACTACCACATGTTCCCACTAGTGTCCAAATCACTCAGATATATATCTCCTCTATTCCTCTTCCTGTGACGTGAGGATAAGAATTGAGCTTTACTTATTTTTTTCTCCCTCATATTCCTCATCACATATTGACATACTAGCAGTCTATGAATATTCACAATGTCTAGGAATAAGCATTACAATCAATGATTCCAAGTTGAACTTAAAGTAGTAAATTGTTTAAGTTTCCCCAGGATTATTTTGAAAATCCTTTTGATGGTTTAACGGCTTCTCTCAAGGATAGTTAAATAATAAACCCATTTATCCATTCCAGAACTAAAAATACAGTTACTAGATTTATTGACTATAACAAATGTATCGCCTGATATACGATGTTAACAGTGGGGGAGGTGGTGAGTGTGTGGGGCCAGAGGTGTATGGGAACTCTATTTTCTGCTCTATTTTACTATGAACTGATAACTGCTCTAAAAAGTCTACTTTAAGAAACTTTTTGGGGCGCCTGGGTGGCTCAGTCGGTTAAGCCTCCAACTTCGGCTCAGGTCACGATCTCTCGGTCTGTGAGTTCGAGCCCCGCGTCAGGCTCTGGGCTGATGGCTCAGAGCCTGGAGCCTGCTTCTGATTCTGTGTCTCCCTCTCTCTCTGCCCCTTCCCTGTTCATGCTCTGTGTCTCTCTGTCTCAAAAATAAATAAAACGTTAAAAAAAAAAATTAAAAAAAAAAAAAAGAAACTTTTCTCCCCCCCCCCCCCGTGATTCAGGTCAATTTTAATTGAGTTTAAAAAAATACAGCTACTACTGAAATGTTCTTAAAGTAATGAATGTGAGTAGGGGATGGGTAGTATTCTCGACATACATTATTAAAACTAACCTCGAATTTGCATAACCTTATCTTAAAAGTTAAAAAAAAACTGCATGTCAATATTGCTTTCTTCAGGTTCTAGAATTTTCAAACAAATGCAAATCATATTAGTCCTATTCACCTTTAGCATTCTGGTGGATAGTTCTTTTTCAATGTGCCGCGTTTTTTTAATATTATCAGAATACCTCGTCTGCTAAGAGAACTAGACTCAATGTAATTTTAATCCCCAAGGTCAGTTATGAAAATAATTTTAGCACTATTTATTTTATATGCATGTGTGCGCACGTGTGTGTGTGTGTGCGCGCGCACAGAGGAGAAACTAACCGATTAGTTATTACTAACTTTCATACTTCTTCTAAAGGACAGAAATAATCACTTTGTTGGCTAAATTATTTTTATAAAAAGATATCTTGCTGTAAAAGTGTATTTCTCCTAAATAATATTTCTCCTTTTATTTTCCTACAGTTCTTCGGGATCTCTCAATTCATTCACTGTTCGTTAATTACTTCACATCTATTAGCTATAGCTTACTTCTTGGATATTATCCTACAGCAAATTATGGTTTCTACCAAAACAATCCAAAAGGGCACAGATTAAAGATTTTTGAAAACAGAAAATCAAGAACTAGAAGTTCGAGGTAAAATGTTTTCTCATTGGAAACACCTAATTCGTGCAGTCCTACATCAAATTAAAAACATGATTGCAACCGACTTTTGGTTAAACAATTTTACCTTTGATTTTATAGCAGTCTATTAGACACTGGTCGAATCAAGGCATTCTAAAAGCAAAAAATCATTTCCATTTGACAAAAATTAAGTGGTTCTGGTCTCCCCGGGGAGGTCATCCTCCGCCAATGCACAGCTTTTAGGATTTGAATGAAGTATATGGACCCCAGACCAGCCAGCCAAATCAGTTGAATCAACCCTGGTAATCAGTGGGATGCTGATGTCACGGTCAGACCACACTCAGAGCCACAAAGATGATGTGTTCTACGATCAAAGAAAGAATGCAAACACTAGTGTCTTTTACACAATAGGAAATTAAACAAGATGTTTTCCTAAATTCCACTGTTGCTCAAAGCCAGGATTTGATCCTGGGCTCCACAAAGAGGAAGAGAACTGGATTTAATAAAATTTTAAGTAAAATCCCCCTCTAATAAAACTGTAAGTAAATATATGTACAATTGAAAAACATGACGGCAATTTTATTTTTCTACTAATGGTGCAGTCTTCGCCAATATTTCACTATGACAATTCGACAACAGTGGTATTTTACGAATTTCTAAATAAATTGGAAGATAAAGTGATTCACAGCAAACATAATTGATCTTCCCCTCACTGCCGCATAAATAGTATTTGTTATAAAAGTTTAAAAGCCACATTATGCCTTAAATTATTAAAGCAAGTATAATGCCTCCACATTGTATTGTTTTGCAAGGGTTATCATGGAATCTTCACCATTTATCATACATGTACTTCTGTCTTTTTTCTACTCAGAAGCACAGCATGAAAAAACTTCATTTCACATTGAAACATCACTATGTGGAACAGTGTGATGAAATGAGACACAGGAGGAGTTATACTCCGGTAAACAGTTGGTCTACAGAAATGATAGCATTTTATGCTGAGACTGATATATCAATTTTAAGTCCTAAGAGATGACTGATCTGAAAGCCAGAATGTCACCAGTGATGAAGTATACACATGTGAAAAATTACAGGTAACGTGACTAGGCCTGCTGAGGGGGCTCTCACCCAGGCCGGTTTTACAAACCAGCACGGAATGCCACGAACCTCCTCCAGCAAAGGCTCCCGATCAATTATTCCATAGCGCTGGTTGACGAAAAGCATTCATGTGGTCACGGACGTCTAAAATGTGTCACGAAATAACCTAAGTTTAATGTCGTTGTAAATGTGACCAGAGGTACATTAGAATATTTCACAGATGGCATTTTGAGATGCATACATTTTATATGAATAAGATGGAAGTTTTAGTAGAAAAACCGTTTCATTCGACAATGTAAGAACACACTGCACTGTTTTTCTTGGCTCAGATAAAAGGCAGAACCTAGTTTTGCACGTTCTCAAAGTGCAAAGTATTTCCTGCTATATACACCAACTGTGGAAATATGTTGAAAATATTTTCTTAATTAAAATCAGAGGCTTTAGAGCTACCGCTGGCAGCTATAGTCACATGAATATAAACTAGCATTTAGCATACCATCCCAGTGAAAGACCCATGCCGGAAATCGTGACTTTATTTTTCTAATCTTACTCATTAAACCTCACGTCAAAATAGAAGGAATTAAAGATCTGTAGGAATATAAACTAACGGCTTCTGGATCTAGCCGTGAGTAAACACTCTTGCCTCAGTTTTCTCATCTAGAAAATGAGGATAATTATAGTCTCAGAGGGTTGTGAGAATTAAATAGCACATGGCAAATGCCCTGTAAGTATCTGTTCTTGGATGCTACTATGCAGTAATAGTATTTCAAAACCAGCAGTTCTACAGATAGTAACAGGTTAACACTAAAGCAACATTTAAATGAAATAGTATACGACAACAGATGAATGGCAGGTGCCAGGCCCCAAAGATGAAATGCAGATAGATATGACAAAATATTATGCACTGATGCCCCCCCCCATCACCGATCAATATTCAGAGTCATTAGATATCTAAGAGGGAGTATAGACCAGAGTTTCTGTGTTTGACTTGAATTTTCAGAATTTTCACTCAGCGTGGACAGGTCATGAAAGTTCTCCGAGCCTCGGTGTTCTTACCTAAATGGAATACCATCCTTTCACAGAAGAGTTGCAAGCTTTAAATAGAATGACCGTTCTGAAAACATTGGGGGTACGAAAATAAGTACTCTATACTACCGTATGCCAATATAATCTACAATTATTATAATAAAATATTTCCTTTGCCTGTTTTATCGCTTAGCTTCATAAAATGTATCGGCCTCAACAAAAAGAATGAAATCTTGGCATTTGCAACAAGGGTGGAACTAGAGTGTATTATGCTAAGCGAAAGAAGTCAGAGAAAGACAAATACCATAGTATTTCACTCATACGTGAAACCTAAACAAAACAGATGAACATAGGGAAAGGGAGAGAAAATAAGAAAAACAGAAAGGGAGGTAAACCATAAGAGTCTCTTAACTATAGAGAGCAAACTGGTTGCTGTAGGGGATGTGGGGGGGGGATGGGCTAAATGGGTGATGGGTATTAAGGAGGGCACTTGGGATGAGCACTGGGTGTTATATGTAAGTGATGAATCACTAAATTCTACTCCTGAAACCAATCCTACACTATCTGATAATTAACTTGAAATTGAGTAAGATCTTGGAAAGAAAAAAAAAACATGTAACAGCCTCATGAGAAAGACACTATTGGCATTATTATGAAGACAATGGAGGGGAAAATTACTTCAAAAGGAACCATATAGATTTTTCTGACACCTAATTAAAATGTATGACTATGAGAAAGGCTTACAGAACAAAAAAATGTAAGCAATTCATCATTTCCAAGTGGCTCTTCAATAATCTGGTTTGACTGATAAAGGGACTCAAAATCTTAGGGTACTTGCCAAAATCTGCGCCATCAAAAACTGAACCTTATGTTTATCCACCACCCTCACCATTGGCCTCTACCTTCAGTGTTCAATCCATAGTGGTGTTTATGGATTAGTTTTCTTTGTAATATATAATAGCCTCCAATTTTCATATTAACCAACTATCTCTGATAGTTCCATTGGTTTATGCTTAGAAACTACATCCTCACTCAGAAACCAGTAGTTCACCTGTATGTTCTATCTCTAATAATGCTCTTTTATTTTACCTAGACTCTCTCTGGGATTTATTTTGGTGTATGGCCTAGGGAAGAATCTCATTTTTCCCCAGGGAGCCCACTGTCCCTATAATATTTACTGAATGGTCTTTTGAAGTCAATGAAGAAGGAAAAATAACTTTCATAAAATTAAGCAGTGGAAAGCAGAGAGAATCTTATTTTGGCAGAGGAAAGGTGGGGGACGGAGAAAAACAATTCAGGAAGTAGAAATTTGAAAGGGAGATAAACTTGAGCTACAGGCTCCCAGTTATAAAGTGAATAAGTCACAGCAATAAAAGGCACAGCATAAGGAATATAGTCAGTGATATTGTAATAACATTGTATGGTAACAGATGGTGACTACAGTGGTGGTGAGCATAGCCTAACATATGAACTTGTGGAATCCTTACACTGTATACCTGAAACTAACGTACTATTGTGTGTCAGTTATTCTCAAAAAACTTAATGAGCGTAGTGGCAAAAAATAAAACAAACAAACAAACTAACAAACAAAAGGAAAACAAAAGGAAAGAAGAGCACTCCCAGGGTACAAGGAATGAACCACAGTTGGGAATAGAGAGTTTCTTATTATGACATTTCACTAGGACCAGTCCAAGAAGAGGGCTGGGAATGAATCTCGCTGGTGTTCTGACTCTCAAAAGAGTTAGGAAAATAGAATGATTGATGACAGCTAAGCCAAGCCCTTGCCAATGGAATTTCATAAATGGGGAAGGAAGTAGGATCACAGTAGCCAGCCCACACCTCCCAATGATCTTGGCATGAAAGCAAATATGTCTGTTAAGTAATTCTACATAATCTGAGTACATTTTAACACAGGAGCTGTAAAAAACCACAGATCAAATAAGTGTAATTATTCATTTATCAGTACTTGTCCTCGTTCTAAAAATTTAATATTGATTCCTTTTCTTACTATAAAAAAAACAAAAATATAAGATGAATTCAAAGGATGGAAACATAAATCACCTGTAACCCCATCTCCTGAAATCCATAGTTATTCTGAGCACTTGGCAACTGTTCCCCGAGCCTTGTAATTAGTCCTATGTAGTAAATTCACAAAAACTGATAAACAAAATACACAAAATTAAAAACACATGTACAATTCAGCAATCAGAAAGAAAGTAAAAACCAGGAGAGGACTAAGAGTTTGGACTGTGACTAAAACAGAATAAATATAGAGGCCAATTACTACAAGCAGACCACAAATTTTACTCAAAACCTTTCGTCAAAGTGAAAAGGAAAATGCAATCTTTCATGTAGGTCAAAACTTCATTAGATTAGAAATAATAAAGTTTTCAGAAAAATTGATGTAACCCTTGGTGTTATTCAGGAATGAAATATTTTGTAATAATTTTCTTATTCTCCTAAGAACCCATAGAATATATCTACAATGTAGTGGAACTGTTTAGTATTTGTAAATTCAAATGCCTATTACAGAAGCCAGGCAGGAATCATAAATGATTGACCTTGCACCTGGTTTAAAACAAGAGAGTCGGAGCAGGGGGGGGGGGGGGCACCTGGGTGTCTCAGTAGGTTAAGCGTCCGACTTCGGCTCAGGTCATGATCTCACGGTTTGTGGGTTCAAGTCCCGTGTCAGGCTCTATGTTCACAGCTCAGAGCCTGGAGCCTGCTTCAGATTCTGTGTCTCCCTCTCTCTCTGCCCCTCCCCTGGTCACACTCTGTCTCTCAAAAATAAATAAACAAATTTTTTTAATTAAAAAAAAAAGACGACAGTAGGGACCGTGGTAAGCTTAAAAGTAGATGCTCTGATGTTATGCATTCAGGTATATATGTATGTATACACAATGTACACCTCATTAATATTTGAACAATTTTCTGGTTATACACTTCACATTTGCTCTTGAAAAGCCCCCAGTACACAATTCCCATTACTTGATTTTTTCCCCCAAGGTCTTTGCCTATGATCCTCCTTATCGACAAACAACATTAATGCTGTTGCATGTGGAACACTGTGATGCTTACCGTAAAATGAGACTTAAAAAAAAAAAAGATGTAATATGTTCTGTTTCTAGAGACAGTATCATCTCATTCATCATAAAATTGTGTCAAGAGATTTTAGAAAATCCAAAAAATCTTTATTTTGAAACCAGATTTTAGCTTTCAGGATGGATTTGGATATTGGTTTTACTTTTTTTTTTTAACGTTTTTTATTTATTTTTGAGACAGAGCATGAACGGGGGAGGGTCAGAGAGAGGGAGACACAGAATCTGAAACAGGCTCCAGGCTCTGAGCTGTCAGCACAGAGCCCGACTCGGGGCTCGAACTCACAGACCGCGAGATCATGACCTGAGCCGAAGTCGGTGGCTTAACCCACTGAGCCACCCAGGCGCCCCTGGATATTGGTTTTAAATGGAAGGATGACAGAGATCATGTAATTCAACTGTCCTCATTTAACAGTGGCAAAACCAGGCGTGCCTGGCTGGCTTAGCCTGTAGAGCACATGACTCTTGATCTTGTTGTTATGAGTTTGAGCACCATGTTGGGTGTGGAGGTTACTTAAGAATAAAATCTTTTAAAAAATCAAAAATAAAAGTGGCAACACAGATATAGAAATAGGTAAAATAAGTTGAAGATCTATCTACTTCTAGTGGAAGTATTAGCTGGAACATAGGATCTCTGAATTGTACAATTCAGCATGCATGACGCTTATTTATGGTGATTTAAAAAAATTTATTTTCTTTTGGTGCCTGGCTGGCTCAGTCGGTAGAGCACATCACTCTTTTTTTTTTTTTTTAATGTGTGTTTATTTTTGAGACAGAGAGAGACAGAGCATGAATGGGGGAGGGTCAGAGAGGGAGACACAGAATCTGAAACAGGCTCCAGGCTCTGAGCTGTCAGCACAGAGCCCCATGCAGGGCTCGAACTGACAGACTGTGAGATCATGACCTGAGCCGAAGTCAGATGCTTACCCGACTGAGCCACTCAGGCGCCCCTAGAGCATGTCACTCTTAATCTCATCTCAGCTTTGTGAGTGAGTTCAAGCCCCACATTGGGCATGGGGCTACTTAAAAATTCTTAAATACCAAATTACCAATAAAACTCCAATTCATTTTACCAATAAAATAATGAGTCAATTCCAAAATTTCCAAAAGCTAGATCAAGACTATATTAACTTTTCTTAAAATAGGTGTCAAGTTTGTTATATGAGTTGACGATTCACTATCCAAAAGAGAAGTTATATCCAAACGTCTCCTGTCATAGGCTTTTTTTTAAATTAACATACAGTAAGAATTACTGTGTGTGGAGTTATAGGAATTTCACCACACATTTAGATTTGTATATTTGCTGCCACCATCAGTGGCATCCCACACCACCCAAAACCACTCCCTTGAGTCTCATCCTCAGCTCCAGGCAACGAATGCTTTGTTCTGTGACTATCTCTTTGAGAATGTCACGTAAGTGAAATTACACAGGATGTAACCTTTCATGACCAGCTTCTTTACTCAGGAAAATGCCTTTGCAATTCACCCAAGTTGTTGTGGACTTCAATTGTTTATTCATTTTGGTTGCTAAGTAATGTTGCATTGTATGGAAATATTACGGTCTGTGTATCCTTCACCCATTGCAGACTATTTCGGTTGTTTCCAGCTTTGGCTACTATGAATGCAGTTGCTCTACAAGTTTTCATGTAAACATAAGTTCCCATTTCTCTAAGGTAAACATCTACGAGGTGGAATTGCTAGGTCATAGGGTAAATAGGAACTTAACATCCTAGAAAACTGCCAAACTATTTTCCAGAGTGGCTGCACCATCTTGCGTTCTTTCCAGCAACGTTTAAGAGTTCTCATTGCTCTGCATCCTTATCAGTCCCTAAAGCTTAAGTTTTTTTCTAGCTTTTATAATATATATGTAGTGGTATCTCATCATGATTTGAATTTGTATTTTTCTAATGATGAGAAACGCTGAACATTTTTATGTGCTTATTAACCTGCCATATCTCCTCTTTGGTGAAACACTTGTTTAAATTTGTCATTTTTATTTATTTTGTTTTTTAACTATTTTAATGTTTATTTATTCTTGAGAGAGAGACAGACAGAACATGAGCAGGGGAGGGGCAGAGAGAGAAGGAGACAAGAATCTGAAGCAGGCTCCACACAGTCAGTGCAAAGCCCAATGTGGGACTCGAATCCATGAACTGTGAGATCATGAAACGGATGATCAACCCACTGAAGCCACCCAGGTGCCCCAATAATTTGCCATTTTAACTGAATTGTTTGATATTTTCCTGATGAATTTATTCATTTTGCATAGAAGCCCTTTGCCAGATATGTAATTTGAAAATATTTTCTCCCAGTATGTAGCTTGTCTCTTCATTCTCTTAGCAGTGTCTCTTGCAGAACAAAAGTTTTCATGTTGATAAAGTTCAAGCTGTCAATTATTTTCTTTTGTAGATCACGCTTTGGGGGTCATTGCTAAGCATTTGTTACCTAACCCCATTTAATAAGATTTTCTATGCTTTCTTCAAAAAGTTTTATAGTTTTACATTTTACATTTAGATCTGTAACCTGGTTTGAGTTAATTTTTACAGAAGCTGTGAGGTTTAGGTCAAGGTTCATTTTACTGCATGTGGAAAACTGATGGTTTCAGCACCACATGTTGAAGACCCTTGACTTGCCTTGATCCATTGGTCATGTTTGATTGGGTCCATTTCAGGACTCCATTCTGTCTCATTTATCTATGGGTCTATTCCCTGACCAATACCACACTGTCTTGAACATGATAGCTTTACGATAAGTCTTAAAAATTGAACAGCATGATTCGTCCAATATTAGTTTTGCTTTTCAAGATTGCTTTGGCTTACTCATTCATTTTCCACATAAAATATTAGGCTCTGCTTGTTTAGATTTCAAAAAAAAAAAAAAGCTTGTAAGATTCTGATTGCATTAGATCTATAAATCAATCTGGGGAAAAGTGACATCATTACGAGGTTGGGTTTTCCAAGCCATGAACACAGCATGCATCTTCATTAACTTAGGAGTTTTTTTTTTCTCCCGGCCAACCTTTTGGTTTTCAGCATACAGGCTCAGCACACATTTCTTATCACATTTATTTCTAAGTATTTCATTTGGTGGGGAGAGGAACTATTATGAGTGCTATCTTGTTTCCAATAAAATATTATAAATAAAATGAGATTATAAGTTATAAAAACAATTGATTTTTATATGTATTGGACATATAACCAGAAACCTAGATAAATACACATAGGACTAGAAGTGATTTTTTATGGATTCTGTGGAATTTACAAACAGGGATGGTTTTCTTTCTTTCCAACTTGCATGTCTTTTTTTTTTTTTAACTATATTGCACGGTTAGAATTTTTAGTACAATGCTTAATAGGACAAACAAGAGTGGATATCTTTGCCTTGTTTCTAATTTAAGGGGGAAAGCATTTGGTCTTTCACCATTAAGCGGGATGGCAGATGTAAATTTCTTACAAACGCCTTTTTTCACATTGAGGAAGTTCACTTCTATTCCTAATTTGCTGGGAATTATTTTCCCCCATAAATGGATTTTCATAAATACTGTTTCTGATCAATTGGTATAATATGGTAAGTGTATTTCTTTATATTATTAATTTTGTGGGTTATATTTTGAATACTAAAACAGCTTTGCACTCCTGGGATAAACCTTACTTAGAAATGAGTAATATTGTCAATTTCATCTACTGTCATTGATTTTGCTATTGGCATGAGGCTGGCTTCATAAAATGAGTTGTGAGGGGTTTTCTCTTCTGGTTTCTGGAGGAGACTGTACAGAATTGTTATTTCTTCTTCAAATGTTTGGTAGAATTTGCTAATGAAACCATTTGGACCTGAACATTTCTTTACTGGGAGGATTTTAATTATGAATACAATTTCCTTCATTTTTAGAGGACTGTAGGTTTTAGTAGTTTGTGATTTTCAAGTAATTGGTCCATGTCACCTGCCTAGTCCAATTTATGGACATAGAGTTATCTGTAGTATTCTTTTATTATTTCAATATCTCTTGGGTCTGTAGACCGTTTCATCCTTTTTTTTTTTTTTTTTTAGTGTTTATTTTTAAGAGAGAATGTGAGACAGAGTGTGAGCAGGGGAGGGCCAGAGAGAAGGAGACACAGAATCTGAAGCAGACTCCAGACTCCAAGCTGTCAGCACAGAACCCAACGCGGGGCTCGAACCACGAACCATTAGAATATGATCTGTGCCGAAGTCAGACACCCAACCGACTGAGCCACACAGGCACCTCTGTTTTCATTCTTGATATTGGTAATCTAGGTCTTTTTTTTTTCCCTGACTGCTTTGATTGTAGATTGTATAATTATGTATTATTGAATTACCAAATATTTGAACATTTCCCTGTTAGCTTTCTGTTATTTATTTCTAGTCTAAGTCCATATGGTCAGAGGACACATTTTGATTTTTAAAATTTTGTTAAAATTTTGTAAAATTTGTTTTACACCTTGGGATGTGGTCTGTATTAGTGAGTGCCTCTATATACCTAAAAAGAATCCACGTTCCCTAAAATAAAAGCAGAGAGGAAAATGGTGATTGCCAGGGGCTGGGGTTGTGGGAAATGTTGGTCAAAGGGTATAGAGTTTCAGGTGTGCAAGATACAGAAGTTCTGCAGATCAAATACACAGTGTGGTGACTATAGTTAGCAACACTGTATTGCATATTTGCTAAGAGGTTAGGTCTTAACTGTGACGTGATAAATATTTTAGCTTGAAGGTAGTGATTAATTCACCATGTATATCAGAACACCAGGTTGTACATCTTAAATATTACAATTTTTGTCAGTTATACTTCAAAACTAGGAAGAAAAAAATAGTTACACTTTGTTTTTTCAAAAATGCATATTCTGCTATGGTTAAGCAAACTATAAATGGTTCTATAAATGGCAATGTGAGCAGTTTGCATTTGGCTGGTGATGGTGTTCACTTGTCCATACTTGCAAATTTTCTGAGAGAAGAGTGTTGAAACCTCAAACGATAATTGTAGATTTGTCAATTTTTCCTTCCAGTTCTGTGAATTTTTGCTTCATGTACTTAGAAATTCTGAAGAAGGTAGGTGAATTTACATTTAATATTGTTATATCTTCTTATGGAACTGATTTTTATCATTATGTAATATCCCTATTTTATTGCTGCCTATTTTCTTTGTTCTGAAGTCTATTTTACCTGATATTAATAAACTATCCCAGCTTCTTTTTGAAAGTCTGTACAGTACACCTGTTTTTTTTATGTTTAATTATTTTTGAGAGAGAGAAAGAGAGAGACAATGAGCCGGGAAGGGCAGAGAGAGGGAGACACAGAATCCGAACCAGGCTCCAGCATTGAGCTGTCAGCAAGAGTCAGATGCAGGGCTTGAACTCAAAAACCATGAGATCATGACCTGAGCTGAAGTCACATGCTTAACCGACTGAGCCACCCAGGTGCCCCATATACACTTATTTTTCATTTTTCATCATTACTTTTGACTGCAGACCCAGAATGTCATAATATTCAAAATACTGCCATATACATATTCTAATCCAAATATTCGTAATAATCTAAAATTACCCAGCATGTGAAGAACCAGGAAAATCTGGACTCAAAAGGGGAAAGGCAGTCAAAACCAAACACAAAACCAATTCCATTCACTTCAATGACTAAGGCAGAGTTTTAAAACAGTTGAGTTTTAAATGCATGATAAATGGATTACGTTAAATACAAGAAGGGGATTAACGACGAGCCTTTTAAAGTTTTAGAAAGGTTAATGAGCATGGCACCTTTAAATTAAGTTTAGGAATAATCTGGTTTAGAAGAGGAATGGGCTAGCTGGATTCTTGGAATAACTACCCTTTTCTCACTTTGGTCCCAGAATTATATGATGAATAACAATGAGCTATAAATTGTATTACTATTCAATATAGTATAATATTTCCCCCCACATATTAAGAATAGAGATATGTGGAGGGGGGGTTAAATAGGTAATGGAGATTAAGAAATACACTTGTCATGATGAACACCAGGTGATGTATGGAATTATTGCATCACTATATCGTATTCTTGAACCTCATATAACACTGCATGTTAACTAAAATGAAAATAAAACTTAAAAAAATAGGTGTTTGGATTATAACACAATAAAATTTTCTAAACTCCTATCATGTTTCATATTTTGAAAGTGCCACAGAATGAGCATTTTTTGAAAACCTTGTATTCCTTTGCAGAAAAAGAACCACAATATATAAAAGAGAAAATGATATAATAACAGAAAAATAAAAATGTATAGAACCATCCCTGGAGTTCATAGGCCCTATTTAAAAATTCCTGATTTGTTTGGGGTGCCTGGGTGGCTCAGTCTGTTAAGTGTCTGACTTCGGCTCAGGTCATGATCTCACGGTTTGTGAGTTCGAGCCCTGTGTCGGGCTCGGAGCCTGGAGCCTGCTTCGGATTCTGTGTCTAGCTCTCTCTGCCCTCCACAGCTCATGCTCTGTCTCTCTCTCTCAAAAACAAATAAACATTTTTTTTTTAAATTCCTGATTCGTTTAATCACTACCACTCAGGTTTATTTTTACCTATTTTTAAAACTTTTTAAATAAGGAATTATACGTTTATTCACATCCATAATATATCTTTGGTAAATGAAATTGAACTACATGGCAAAAGTGTTCTTCCAAAAAAGTGAAATCATAAAAAAGTAGACAAAAATAGAATTATATTAATGTATCAAAGTTGAATATTTTAATAGGAAATTTTTTGTAATAATATCAATTGATTGCCTATATTACTTCCACAAAGACTTGACAAGTTTTAAAAAAGTGAAAAATCTTACAAATCATGTAATACCCTTTCTTTCATTGAAAAGAAAATAAAAACAAAAATTAAATGAATTATGAGTGAATGGCAATGACAATAAAGCTTTCAAATATGTTGAATTTAAGGGGCCATAGCAGTATTCAGAGTAATTTTTATGGCAAAATATTTCTATTCGGAAGGAGAAAAGCAAGACACTGGGGTGAAAAACAGTGCAAGAAACTATTCATAGAAAGAAGGAAAAAAAGAATCAATGAAAAGAAATAAACCTGACCAAAAAAAAAACACAAAAAACAAAAAACAAAAAAACAGAACTGATCATTAAAACTAAAAGCCAAGTATTTTGAAGACTTATAAAATGAAAAATTTGGGACTATGAATAAGAAAGAGGACAATAAAAATCAATAGGTTCAAGGAAAATGAAACCAACAGAGCAGAATTTAAACTCCAGGACAGAATGCAGTAAAAGGCTTTATATCAGTGAATTTACAAATCTAGGCAAATTTACAGTGTAATGATCTGATTCTGAAGAGAAAAGCAGTAAGAGCAGGAAGCAACCCAGTCCCTCAGGATCCAGCAGGCAGAAAGGCACCTCAGGGAGCCAGAGTGCCAGTAAAGATGGCCGATGGAGGGGGTGCAGAGGAGAAATCCGAGCAAGTCAGAGAGCAAGAGGAGAGCTGGGGGGTTTTGGTGGGAAGCTCAAGACAAGGTCTACAGGAATTGTTTAGGAAGTGTGTCTATTTAAAAAATGTGCACAGCACTCACCTTTCCCTTTACTAACAAAGGGAACATTCTTAGGTCATTTGGAATCATATCACTATTTCTATGAACAGCATCTACAGATGAGGCCTTAGGTGTTAGGAGCTCTAGGTTTAGATACCAATGCAGGTGGATGGCTAGCTAGAGGATTGAAAAGATATTTGCCAAATTTAATTATTAACTCAGGGGGATAGGATTAAAGGAAGGGGGCTGGCAGGTGAAGGAGAGATTTTTCTGGTTTTATTCTAAACACTACCCTAATCTTTAGATCTTTTACAATGACTGTGTGTGTGTGTGTGTGTGTGTGTGTGTGTGTGTGTGTGTAACTTATGTAATTTTTTTTTAATTTAGCACTGCTTTTTAAAAGAAAAAATTGTTTCACTCCCCATTTGAGGTTTATAGTTAATTTTTCTAATATTTCCAAGTTTTCCCAGTATTTATTTCATCTGTATATACATTCATACATCCGAATATAAACCTCAGTCCTATTTTGCAAGATTATAATTTCATTGAGGAAAGACAAAATAAAGGGGTCTTGTTTTTGGTGTGTGTGGTGTTAATCTACAAGCAAATGAATGGCATAATGGTAAATTCTCACAGGGATTTACAGAAGACAAATTTAAGTCAGTATGTTGTGGTCTGCTAGAATCATTGAGGAAGACAAATTTATCGCCAAACTTGGGCAATGAAGGACAGGATGAAGAGGAAAGAATTTGCTTTGAGAGAAAGGTGATGGGAATATTTAAAGGTAGAAAGAAGGATTATAAATAGTAAGCAATCACCTAGAATAGAAGGCCCACAGGGAGACTAGGTTAGAAAAGGAGGGTGGAGGCAGAGTGGGGGAACATTGCACTTATTAAGAGTCACATAATATAGAAGAGCTGTGACTCTGGAGTTTCTAACCATCTTATGCCACCTGCCCCTAGGTGGTCTCGGACAAGGATTTCAACCTCCCTGAGCCCCAGGAATATGAAGATAATAATTTCATAAAGTTATCATGATTACCTTAAGTGCTTAAGTACTTTGTAAAGTGATTTTCAGTCACTTGATAAACATTAACTATGTTTCATTATTTTTGTTGCCTGCGTGGCATTTAGATATTATCCAATAGGCCAGCATTTTCCAATTTGTATTCTATACAATTTGTAGATATTATAAAGTTTGTCTCAAAGAAAAAAGTTCCTTGGACATAAAATCCTGAGGAAATTTGAGTTAAATGTTATTACTAGAAACCGCAATATGCTAGTAGGCATTTATACTCTTTAAGGCAGCATTTCCAACACTGTTGTTGTTTTGGGGTTATTTCTATAGAAATTTCATTCCTCAGAGCACCTTTTAGAATTAGTATTCTGCACTGGGAACCACTGCTAAAGGGAATGAGACAGTACTGCAAGCCTTCAGACAGCAAAATTGCAGGAGGTGGAAAACAGTGTTCAGTTAAGTCTCAGGATTTTACACAGGCTTTAAAAAAATAAATGAAAAGCTTTCACAATAAGTTTGGCATTAGATATCAAGAGGCTAGACCAAAACAATCTGCTAGGGATTGTAAAGAAAGAGACAAATGCAATGGAACAAAGAGAAACATCAGCAGAACCTAGGGCATGGCGGGAGTAGGCATGAGGGGGAAAGGAAGATAGGGAGAGACTGAGGTAAGGATGTCATTCCTACTCTAAGTAGAACAGTGAGGATGCAATTGACAGAAGAGAGTAAGAGAAAGGAGATAGATTTTTAAAAATGATATAAAGTTAGAATTTTAGTACTTGGAATGATGGCAGGATTTCCTGACAAACATATGAAGAAAACCACTGAAGAAAAACTACCATGCCTTGAAAAGATAAGGGCTTAGCACAATGACTGCTATGTGGTAAGAGCTCAATAAACTGTATTTAGGAATGCAAAAGGAGTCAGCACGGGGGGGGGGGGGGGGGAGGGGGGGTGACTGATAAATCCTTGAGAGGAGGAACTTTGCAAGGGATGGTGTAAGCAGGGAGTCCCCTGAGCCTCTGACGTGATAGAGGAATAGGGAGGCCATGAGGAGACCAACGGGAAAGCTAGAGAAATAGGCAGAGATAGAAGAATCAAAAAGTGACGACAGCCCAAGAGTAGGAGCATTAAAGACAGAAAGTGATCAGTAGGAAAATAGAGAATTCAGGGGAAAATAAAGTCTTAGGAAAAGACACTGGCAGATAATAATTAGCCTTTGATTTTGTTATTTTCATGATGATAGAGGCCATATTTCAAGGGGTGACAGGATACATGTTTGGGGAGTGAAGTGGAGCACTAGCCAAAAAAAAAAAAATTACATTAAAAAAGAAAAACAGAAGACTAGATAGCAGTGGCAGTGAACTGCAAGAAAAGTCATTTTTCGTATATAAGAGACAATTTTGTATTTGAAAGCAACAGATTATTGAATTCAGAGGAAGAAACTGGTAATACCTGAGGATTCTCCACTTGAATTTCTAAAGAAAACAGGAAGGAATTAATAAGTTAAAAGAGAGGAAAAAAGAACACATTTTTCCATGGGATGGCTAAAAAAAAGGGACCAGGGATACGTGTAAAATAAAAAGCAGTAACTGCTGATGAAAGCATGTAAACCACTGATGGTTTTATCAATTCCAGTGTCTAGTAAGGTCAGATTCTTTTTGTGGCTTCCAGATAAGGAAGAAAGCAAATAAGAAGGCACTTAATCTTCAGGTAAATTATAAACAATGAATGGAAAAATGTCACAAAAAGTGTGCACAAGAAAACAATGCGAGGAAAGAAGATGAAAAGAAAAAAAGAAATAAGGAAAGGAAAAAGATCAAGGTGTCTTTAGCATAAAGAGCTCACATGTAAGAAATATTTGGTTTTGGGGAGCTTGAATGAATGGCTCAGACGGTTAAGAGTCCGACTTCGGCTCGGGTCACAATCTCACAGTTTTTGAGTTTGAGCCCGGCGTCAGGCTCTGTGCTGACAGCTTGGGGCCTGCTTCAGATTCTGTCTCTCCCTCTCTCTCTGCCCCTCTCCACTTGCTCTCTCTTGTTTGCTCTCTCTCTCTCTCTCAAAAATAAAACATATAAAAATATATTTGGTTTTAATCTATAAAATTAGAGCTAAGAGTTAATATATGCTTTTCTATCCAATCTCTGCTTGTGGTGATCTATAGAAAAATGCATTTGAGACAACTGGAAAGCATTATTTTAAGTAGACTATACTTTGTAACTCACTGCTCAGAAGAAATGGAGATGCAAAACAGATTCAAAAAAGGGTTTACAAAATGGACTCCTAAAACTCCATGATGGATTATTCAACAAAACCCGACACTACACTTTGACACAGATGGTCAAAAAGAGGTCAACCATCTTTCTCCTAGTGTATCCCTATCATAGAAAGCAAATGGGTGAACCAAAATAACCCAGAATAGAAATTCTGATTTTTTTGTGTGTGTGAAAGTAGCAAGAATTCTGCAGATGTGAAGAACAGCCTGTATGTTCTTTTTTAATTTTAAGTTTATAGACCCGACACTCTGTCCTGGAAATCCTAAAGTGTTTCACATATATTTGGAAGGGCCTTTTAAACCCACCTACAAGGGGCGCCTGGGTGGCGCAGTCGGTTAAGCGTCCACTTCAGCCAGGTCACGATCTCGCGGTCCGTGAGTTCGAGCCCCGCGTGGGGCTCTGGGCTGATGGCTCAGAGCCTGGAGCCTGTTTCCGATTCTGTGTCTCCCTCTCTCTCTGCCCCTCGCCCGTTCATGCTCTGTCTCTCTCTGTCCCAAAAATCAATAAAAAACGTTGAAAAAAAAAATTAAAAAAAAAAAAGCCACCTACAAAAGTTCATGGCTTCCAGGGGCGCCTGGGTGGCTCAGTTGGTTAAGTGTCTAACTTTGGCTCAGATCATGATCTCACGGTTTGTGAGCTCGAGCCCGAGTCAGGCTCTGTGCTGACAGCTCGGAGCCTGGAGCCTGCTTCAGATTCTAGTCTCCTTCTCTCTCTGCCCCTCCCCCACTTGTGCTCTGTCTCTGTCTCTCAAAAGTAAATAGATGTAAAAAAAAAAAATTTTTTTTTTAAACGTTCATGGCTTCCCGTTCTGTTTACAAGCACTCACAATCACGCCTTCATATGCCATTGAGATCCTACGTGACGGGGACAGACAAGCTCATGCACGGAAATCATGGACCTCCAACAAGGCAAGTGGAACTTGATAAAGGAAAGTTACAGCAAGATCAAGTTATCAACTTCCAGGATCTAGTCTATTCCATCAGCAAGCATTTTCCACTAAGAAACGCAGTCCATCACAATAATATTTTCAATAAAATTTCTGCAAAATTAGATGATAACAAGACCATGATATTTTAAATTGAATGAATTTGAAGATAGTTAAGAATTAGACTCCCAGAGGAATACTTTATGTCACAAGCTATGAACACTACTGTTTAATGTACACTCATGCTCCATCTGCTTCCTTTTCCATTACTCGAATCTCCTAACCAGTTTCTCATGCACACTTTTCAGCTCCATGCTGTGTTTTCTATTTATTGAATACATTTCTCACTTCAACATTTTTCCACCTGAGCTGGCAGTTGTGGCTTTTATGGCTGTACACATGCAGGTCTCCCTAGATTATGAACTTCATATTTTTTCATTTGCCTCATGCTTCAGTTCTCCAGCTTAGTAGGCCCTAAAATGTGCAAATTGAGAGGTGTTTTGAGGCAGCCATTGCTATTCTAGGCCATTGACTTGTCATCAATTAGATTAAAACATTGGTTTACAAAAATAATGTTTTCTCTTTACTTCATAAAAAATAAAACACTCGCAAAAGGGAACCCAGCTGTGCTAAGAAGCAAATTACTTTATGTGGGTAAGCAAACATCTTCCGGTCAGGACTGCAATGTATTATTCAGGTCCATTTTACTACATCAGTTTTAAAGTAATGTGAATGTTATGTGTTACTACTAAACAAAATAAGGCGGGGGGGGGGGGGGGGGGCTGCAGGGCAAAGTCCAAAGAGTTAACTTGCTTTTGTTTCTTTTTCTTGTTTATACATGCAGAGATCTACTTTGGGTCTTAAAAAGCATGTTATCTGCAGTTCTATAAGAATGACAACTTGAATGACAACTTAGGATCTTATTTTGTCAATGTTATCTCAAAATTCTGTTTAAGAAAGTAACTATGTTAGTGAGTGAAAACCCAATCGATAATCCCAAGTCACATAATTTTGCAAAGTAGCCAAATATGTAAAAATTGCTCACCTCGATGTATGTATTTTTCAAAGAAAGAAGCAGGTGGGAAAGCAAAAACAAAAAGTATATTCTCCAGCTTATCAGTACAGAGGACTTTATGTATTTAATAGATTCTAAACAACCTACTGCGATAGTTTATTACCCAGTAAAGTTTTCCTGGAGCAGGAATTTTTGTGTCTCAAAATCATAAAGGGTAAAGATAATTTTCTACTTCCATGGACAGGTGATTTCTTCTATTTTTCTCGTTAGCATATGAATTTCCTTCTAATTGTCGGTTGTCAGCACAACAACTAATTAAAAACATGTTCTTCTACCACAATCTTTTTGATGCAAATGTAGTTCAGAATATTATCAAAAAGCCAGAAATGACAGAGCCAGTTGCCTTGGTGCAAAAGTAGCATTTATATTTCCTGCTGGCAGATGCATTTGCCAGGAAATGTCTAATGTAATAAATTTAGACAATTTAACCAGCATGGGAGATTTGTCCATTTTTGCTGTCAAGCATCCACACTGGCACTTAACCCGAGTAGAAAGAGACACATGACTAAACTTATAATGAAAGATCCCCAAATCATTAATGGTTGTCAAATAAGATGTTTTATTGGCTCACTGTATGAACATACATACATGCATATGTATCATACCGCTGATGGAACCAATATCACCATATGATGAAAAGTCATCTTAGTTCTTTGATTTCCGAAAGAAGGAAAAGGTAATCCTTGTATAGTTTGGTTTTGCTGCTAAATATGTTTTAGAAAGTTAAGTAATGCACAAAATACACAGGAATCAGCCAAATGCGGTCTCACCCTATCAAACACAGGTCAGTGCCATCATAGCAGCCGACCGAAATTTCCTCCAATGGAGCTGGTGAACGCTCTGGACACACAGAAAGCCGAGAATTGAGACAGAATTACACTGACATTGTATAAATAATCTAACTGTGACCTATGGGGTTAAAACCTATAATTGGAGAGATACTTCAAAGCAGTGACTACTTTTTCAATGCTATTTCATGCATCCAGATAGGAAGATGACTTATTGGGGTTTTATTGGCCGGGAACAGTACTGCAAAAGTGATATTTTCAACAGCTGCTGGTGCATTTGTGCTCTGACAAATTAGAGGCTAAATCAAAGCATTAAAGAACATCAAAGGCTTAATTTAATGCAAAAACAAGTACTCCAACTGGATCTACTTTACAGTGAATTAATAATGCAGATTTACACAGAATATAGATTTTTTTTAAGGTTTGAAAGATAATTTTTTGCTTACAAAATGTAAGATCCATAGACTGCCATTTTTAATCATTCAAAGAATGCAAAATATTTTGGTATGCTGTGTAAATTCTAGAAATTTATTAAGTGAATGACTAATTGAAATGTATACTGATTACCAAAACCAAGGGTATTTGCCACAAATACAGTGGCAAAATACACACACAATTGAACCACTGAGCTTAGCTACAATTCTAAAGGGACACATAATGATTGCTCTAAATGCCAAAAGTATTCCTTGTCAATTACTTTGATAGAAGAAAAATACACATACACATACATACCCACTATTTATGCTGTATTGAGGATTTATGCCTATTTAGTAGACTTGCCTAACTATGTACTTACCAACAATTCTATGCACAAGATGAAAATATCTTGTGAAACATTTAGTAGAAATTGAAAATGCAGATAAAAATACTTTTAAAATGCTACTCAGTGTTGATATGAACAAAGACAATTCTGAGAATTGAAGATGGTGATTTTTTTTTTTTACCTCCTTTGAAATGTTCACACATGTAAATTACCCTTCCTTCCTGGGTTGGAACTTAACCGAAGTTCTAAAATGGATATTAGGACACTTGGAAAGTCATCCAGCAGATGTGTTTGACTATATATATCTTATTTCTTTTCATTAAATTCTAAATATTATCTTCCTTCAGGACCATCCTTGGAAGATCTCCAAGCATTATGCCAATATATACAAGTTACAAAAATAAATGAGTCAGGTTTTTCTGGAAAATATTTCCACATAGTTGTAAGCCTGCCACAGAACCCTTTGGAGAGTCTAAGAACACTTTTCAAATTTTTTCATATGTTAGCATATTTAGTCATATATGCAATTAATATTTAATAGTGTATAGTTTCATTTGATTTTTTAAATATTTAGGACTATGCTTATTTAAAACTTAAAAAAATCATGTCGATCACTAAATATATCACCTAAATTAATTTCTTACTTTTGTCAATAGGGGCGAGGCATTGGGAATAATTAGTGTCCATTTTTCCTTCATGAAGAGAAGAGATTCTGCCAACACACTCTGGTGAAAAGTACACATAGTATCTGAGCTCTGATGCAAGCAGAATGCCCAGTTTGGAAACCGTGAATTTGTATCTAGTATTTATTGCAATAAGTCCCCCTTCCTCATTAATTTTACTGAAGTCTCCAGATGGGAAACAAAATATTAATTTTGTTCAGCCTTAGGCATTGTTGACTGTTAAGGTACTCACTAAATCACTGATCTTATTCACATTAATATTAGATTTCTGCTATAAAAATTTAGGACCCTTGGGTATAGGGTTCAGTTTGTCATAAGTATAATTAATTGTTTTTAAAAATGATTAATTTGTCAAAATAGAAAAAAAAACTATATTGGGCAGATGAGGCTCCTGAGCAAGCTAGCCTACCTTAAAGTCATGGCAATACTCATGAAATTATGCAAATTAATTGACTCTTTCAATGTTGCATAAAATGCTACTTCTAGTACAGTGCATGGAACATTAGGCTGTTCATCCAGCAAAAAAAAAAAAAAAAAAAAAAAAAGGTCGGGGGGAGGGCTGGGGGGGAAGTTGCATTTCAGAGGCTGGAATCTTACAAGAGAGGCCTTATGGTTGAGGATACTCACAACTACAATTTATTTTTCTCCAAAGCAATTGGCTTTCAACCACTGCACACAGAACTTGTGCTGTTTATTATCATCTTTTCCCCAAGCAACTGTAAGAAAAAAGCCAGCTATGTTTTGTGGGTTTTCCCTCCTCTTAATACAAAGAAAGATTTTCACTGTTCAATCATGCCAAAAGAAAATAATATTTATTCTAAAATTATTTAGCAATATGGGTTTTTCCTGAAAAAGGCTCATTTAAGAGCCCTCCAAAACACAACATGGTATGTAGAAATCTGATTAAATTATGTCAAGTTAGTTTACTTACAAACCAGTAAAAATTAGAGACAACACGGAAAAAAAAAGTGCCCTCCAAATAATTATTTCGTGCAAAAGTAAATTCAAGTCAATTTTCAAATACTAGCGTAAAGATAGCAAATTTAGGAAGTCATGTTACTGAATTTTGTGATATCATAAATGCATTTTAGTTTAAACCACTCCTGGCAAATGAGCGATATAATACAGAAACATTCAACAATTTAAATCTTAAAAATTAAAAAATTGTCCTATGGAATTATGAGAACTACTCTAAGAAAATAACAGACTCTCCCGTAGGAGATTTAGGGCCACATTACAGGGCTTCTACCAAAGAAAGATCATATCCTCTACTTTGTAACCAGGCTCTCTCATGAAACAAATTAACTCATGATATCAGTTATTATAGTTTGAGGCAACAACTCCAGTCTTAGTCTACACATGTATTAATTTTCAAATCTCCTCCATTAATATTATCTTAATAAACGTATCAGAGCACTACTGTTACAATGAAATCTGTTCCTCAGAATCTTATTGATTTGGCTTTTCTCATCTTTTTTTTTTAACACTCATTTAAAACTTACCATTTGATTATAAAGTTAGAGTAATTGATTTTTACATTATGACTATTCTATCTTAATGTTCACATATATTAAATGAATTCCATAGGCGAGATTTCATGCTTTACTATGGCTCTGATAAGGTTTCTGCAGCCTCATCTTGTAGGACTTTGTTTAATAAAAAAAATCAAGACAGAATAGGTGTTTCCAAGAGCATCTAATCTATTTTTTAAGACAAAATGTAAACCTAATTTAACCACTTTCTAAAGTATGGACAAGAATTTTCACAAAATATTTTTAAACCATGGGTTTTAAAATTGGTTCTAACACATTTCTTAGGGAGACTTGGTGTTTCATAATACTGTAGTAATTATTAGTACGAAAATCCATTTATTCATTTCGAATGTGCACTCTTCAGGGAGTTTCTCACCTTACCCTGTTCGTGGAAAGACTGTGTTTCATCAATATCTAAACAACTCTCAAAGCAGATGCTAAAATTAAAAATGGTCGAAGATTCCCCAAAGTACATTTCTACCTATACAAAGAGAAATCAACATATTGAAAATACAGCATGTGCTATAATTTCCCCTTTTCTTATATTTATATACAGGGCTTTTAAAAATGTCTTTATAAACTAGCAAATCAGGACATCAACATGCAAACACATTCATCTCCCAAAAATACTATGATAGGAAGTAATCACCTAACGATCCAACACTCTGCACAATGAGTACACCAGTTAGTGAAAATCAGAAAATTAAAGGAAGCATGTTTATTTAAATTAATTGTAGATTATTTATGTAATTACCCATTTCTGTTACCCAAGTATGTTTTAATTCATGCACATTTATAACCGTACAGCCTATGTATCTTTCCACATGGTCAAACAAATTGGGTATACTAATGCACTATGTAGACTCTTAGCTGACACCAATATTTGTGGGTCAATTATTCTTTTCCTGATACATTTGCTAAAACCGGTATCAACGGAGTCACCACATTTGGTTTTAAAACCTAATTTCCATGCTTTAATACTGCCCAAAGAGGTTTCAGTCCCGGCTACGAGCCTTGAGATTATTGGCCCAACGTGAGACAGACACGGAGCAAAAGCTCCTACGGCCACTTTCACTGATGTGTAGAGTTCATTGTTTGAATTCCAGTTTTGATGTTCAGTGGGAAAACGGCCCAACCTAATATGTGCAAACAGGTGGCAGGTTTCCCAGTGTCCAAGTATTACACTCATCTTCCCGCAGAAGAGCCTTAGTGAGTCTTTCTGCTCATTAAGAAACCTCATGTTGGACCATCCCAACCTCTCATTTAGCACGCAACTTTTACGAAGGATAGCTAACACTGTGCACCAAGGGTGTCCCAAAATGTCATGATTTTCTCACATATACCATTTCCTCTGGTTATTTCTCCCTATGCTTGTCTCTAAACTGTGAGGAGCAAATTTGAAAATAAAGCAAGTATAAAGCCAATAGTTGTATATCTTGGAGGATTCATTGAGAATAGACAGTTTGGATGAATGATTGAAATCAGAAGCGATTAAGCAAATACCTCAAAGGGCCCATGAAACTTGAGGTTGCAAGATATTTTCACACTTGTTCATTTAAACAAAAACATAACTGTCAACACACATGATAACAGTTGTCACGGCCACCTTTTATTGAGTGCCTGCCATATGCTAGCACTGTGATCTGCTGTAGGTTTGTCATTGCATTTAAACCAACCTAGGAGTTGGATATCTCAGCCCACATCTTCAACAGGTGGCAACCAAGGCTTAGAGAGATTAATTAATTCCCTCAAGGGTCTTGGTCTCACAGCTCGAATTTGATACTCCAGAACTGTCCACCTCCAAAGCTGGTATTCTTTTTTCCCCCATGTTTATTTATTTTGAGAGGGAGAGGGAGGAAGAGGGAGAGGGAGGAAGAGGGAGAGAGAGAGAATCTCAAGCAGGCTGCACACCTGCATGGAGCCCCACATGGGGCTCGATCTCACGACCATTATATGATGGCCTAAGCCAAAATCAAGAATTGGATACTTATCAGACTGAGCCACCCAGGTGCCTCCAAAGCTTGTATTCTTCACTACTGACCTGTACTACTTCCTCTGTCATTTACACCAAGAAACCTCTTGGCCACTCTTCCTTACCCTCAAATCAGCACGGGGTTCCTAGCCCTAAGTGTGATTGTAGCTCTTTATCTGACTTAATGTTCCTTGAAGGCAGGAGCCTGCTTTTCTCTGCCACACTGGCACCTACCACAGCATCTGTCATAAAGTACTCCCAAAAGGTTACAGTGAAAGGAATCTAGAAAGGGCCAGAATCAAATATTCATTGTTGTCACTATCAACAATCACTCTCCACGCTCCCAACCACATAGCACAAGACATGAATTTTATGTAAGAACAGGTGGCCCATTTGGCAGCCTAATCGTCGTTGCCATTATTAGCACTTAGTATTCATGAGAATGAAGAGTTCAGAAATGGAATCTTCCTGCTTCTTAAGAAGCCCAGAAACTGGGACTAGAATATACTTTCAGCCAAATGAAAATTGTCGACAGCTCTGCTTCCATCAAAGGCTTTGAGAAAGGATAGTAGGGATCAGTCGCTTTATACTTCTGCGCTGGAAGCTCTCACACCAGAAGGCCCAGGGTTGTCTCAGAAGCGACAACGTGTTATGGATTAACAATCCACATTTAGAAAGGGCTGAAGCAACACATACTCAAAAACTTCATTTGCATTACAAATAGGTAACCTGCCATGGTATTTTGCTACCCCACTGACATGTTGCCAGGGAACGACAGAAAAATAAAAACCAGTGTGTCTCCTCACAGGTGAGGAGCAGAACTTGAATAAAATGAAGCTGCTATTCACTCTGTTCTTCAGCTCGCCATATAAACACACCCCCACTCTTCTTCCCGGCCTAGAGAAGCAAGATGACAGGGGCATCCACCTCTGCCTCCTGAGGTCCCCAGCACGGAGGGACCCTAAGGTTCTAGCACAGGCGGAAGAGAAGGCTGAGAAAACAAAGAAAAGAGCTAGCGGCATGGGGAAGAGTCGCTGGGATTCTCAACCAGAGAAAAGCCATTTTAAACCTGAGAGCTGACAGAACTTCAAAATAAGAGAGTGCTAATTGGTTGTAGCAATTGCCAACAGTAGACTTAGCTGGGCCAAGAGGCTGTTATGAAGCACCAACGCAAACTCATTAAGAAAATTCATTCCACAAATATTAAATGTGCCAGCATCTGGTTGGGTTTTTTTTTAAGTCCACCGTGATGGCTCTTTACAGTTTGTATTAGTTTTGTTTAATTTCCGCATCTATTTGCCCTGTAAGGCAGTCATAATCTCTGGCTAATAAATACGCTCTTAGAGGCCAGCGACCCACCCGTGGTTACTCACCGGAGAAGCAGGAGACTCAAGAAATCCAAAGCTTGCATGCAGATACATCTGGCCCAGAAGCCCTCCAGGCATCCACGCTGTGCCACGTTGCTGCACGCTGCACCAGCAGTTCAAGCAATCGCAGTCTTCTGGTAGTGTGTAGAGGTGATGGGTCAAGAAGGGCTACAGGAACCGCTCTCTTTCCAACTCCTCAAACTCACCATGCAGCCTTGCCTTTACTCTGTCTTTCCTTATATACCCTTCCCTCATTCCCTCTGGTCTCCATCTGCATTCTGTGAGGCCACTCATTACCCACACCATCACTTCCACTCATGTTAATCACAGGAGGATTATTTTTGAAGGCAAAGAGCTGTGCTAGGAAACGTCTTCAGGAGACACTCTACGTGAGCATTCAGTCATCGACACTTCACAGCACCCACCAACTCCTCTTCAGCCAGCCGGACAATGAATCAAAAGTCAGAGGAGTCCGAGGTTTCACTGAGAATCTGTTTCTTCCTTCTCCTTTTTAAACCAGGGAAGTACTTCCCTTTATACAGAGGCCAGCAACATGGGCATCACCTGGGAGCTTGTTAGAAATGCAGACTCTTGGGGCACCTGGATGGCTCAGGTGGTTAAGTGTCCGACCTTAGTTCAGGTCATGATCTCACGGTTCGTGAGTTTGAGGCCTGAGTCAGGCTCTGTGCTGACACTCATAGCCTGGAACCTGCTTCAGATTCTCTCTCTCTCTCCCTCTCTCTCTCTCTTTCTCTCTCTCAATCTCTCTCTCTCAGCTCTTTCACTCTGAATTAAAAAAAAAAGAGAAATGCAAACTCTTAGCCTTTCGGATTTATTGAATCAAATTACCTTCTTCCAGATCACCGGGTATAGGTAATTGGTATGCACATCACAGTTCAAAAACCAGTGCTTCCTCACCAAGGACCGTTAGAAAGAAAGTACCTTTGGCTGTGGAAAGAGGTTTGTGCAGGTGGCAATTATCAAAGGATAACCTTAGGCAAGACAAAAGTACAAAAGGAGGTGGTGTAGGTGTAAGGAATCATACAATACTTGCCCTTGCTTGTTCTAATTAGATCATTGTGGTGCTGCCCTCTTGCTTCATAAGCCAGAAAAATGACCATGCTGGATCTGAAAAGTCATCCTATTGCAATGGCTACTCCCTGTATTGATAGGTTATATATATTGAGCTGTTTGCAAAATCCCTGGATAATGTCTCATTATACTTTATATTGAGGAGACACCAAGACTTCTTTAGGTTCTAAAATCAGATGGGACTCCAAAATGGAGAACCTCACAATCCCATAACAACTATATGGCTGGTGATGGCACTTTGCTTGGCCAAAGAACATTCTGAGACCTGCAGACATGTTATTTTATCTTTAAGGCAGTAAAAAAAAACCTTTATTACAGTAAGAAATAAGAAAATGTCAGGGCAACTGGGTGGCTCAGTCGGTTGAGCGACCGACTTTGGCTCAGGTCATTATCTCACAGTTCGTGAATTCGAGCCCCGCATTGGGCTCTGTGCTGACAGCTCAGAGCCTGGAGCCTGTTTTGGATTCTGTGTCTCCCTCTCTCTACCCCTTCCCCACTCACGCTCTGTCTCTCAAAGATGAATAAACGTTAAAAAAAATTTAAAAAAAGAAAATCTCATTGGTGGATTTGAATAAAGACTAACAGAAATGAATTGACTCCATTACAAGTCTCTTAAAAAAACAAAAACTTGCTAGTCCAGAGACTACACTGAAATGGGATAATACCATTTCTGTAATCATACTAGGAGCAACTAAGAAGTGATTTATACCTTGAAATTAGAATTTAGAAGAATAGATCCCATGATAAAGTCTGACTTTTTTTTTGCTATATAAAGTTTCAGTTATCTGTTTTGGCTTTTAGTAATATAGCAAAACATTATGTACCATATTTCCATAATTAATCTCTTGGGAAAGACAAATTATATCTAACTTACATCTGTAATTTAAAGTTACTGCAAATTATACCCAATACATCTTTTCCTGGATCTGTATATATTTTCTACAGTTGCATTTGTTTCGGTTAGATACAGACATAGCAAAAATGTCCTTTGGTGGTAAGCAGTGACTTTTCAACTGGCAATTTAAAAATTCCAGATTGTCAGCAAATGGGAGAAGAAGAAAATTCTAGGGGCGCCTGGGTGGCGCAGTCGGTTAAGCGTCCGACTTCAGCCAGGTCACGATCTCGCGGTCCGTGAGTTCGAGCCCCACGTCGGGCTCTGTGCTGATGGCTCAGAGCCTGGAGCCTGTTTCCGATTCTGTGTCTCCCTCTCTCTCTGTCCCTCGCCCGTTCATGCTCTGTCTCTCTCTGTCCCAAAAATAAATAAACGTTGAAAAAAAAAATTTTTTAAAAAGAAGAAAATTCTATTATGAGCAAATTAATTGCCCCATATGTTTGGATAATACCAAGGACATAATTGCATTCTCTGAATTACTATATCTATCTATCTATCTATCTATCTATCTAGTAGAGGCAGTATTCACCTATAGCAAAAGGTGTGATGCTTATGCCCTGTCTGCAGCATTTATAAAAAGTTTCTTCCATAATAAAACACACAAAAGGGAAATGTGATAGAAAAGGAATAAGAGACCTAAAGAAGGTATTTTTTTTTCAGCACCTGAATTTTAAAAAGACTAGAATTCATGCCAAGTCCAAATTATTTAGGTGATACTTCCCATGATGCTCTATGAAAAGTGTCAATTCCTTACAAGAAAAAATGTAATTAATACCTTGAATGTGTATGTATATAAGCATAAAACTAATAACTAATATTTATTTAGTGTTTAGAAATACACTACAAGCACTGTCTAAAAGCTTTATAAATATTAACTCAATACAATTCTGAGGTAAGTAATATTATTATTACCAGCCTCTTTCATAGATGGAGAAACAGAAGTACATCCATGTTACCCAATTAGCCCAAGGCCACCAAGTAGTAAACAGTAGAACCAGAATTTGAGCCAAGAAAGTCTGGCTTCAGAGCCTATGCTCTTAACCACAACACCCACCGTGTCTCTTTTTTATAAAAAGTGCAAAATATTTGAATGATCCTTTCCTGTGCCAGTAATTTACAGTATTCCTAGGTATTTTGTTTCTAATGAATGTGGATATAGATTACATTTTTATAATGAAGTTTTCTATGAGAAATGTGTTACTGTTCCAAATACACACCAATTTAACGTGCACTAGAACATCCAGATTCTGTGAGGAGATTTTACATAAAAGATCCTTAAAGGTGCCTAAGTAAATCACATTATGTTAAATAGTGTTTCCCAAACCTGCCTGATCATTAGAATCGCCTGGATAGCTTGTTTACCTTACAGGCTCTGAGTCCCTTCCCAGAACTAGTAAATCCTGGAAAAGTATCTGTAAGCAGTGCCTCCAAGTGATTCTTAGGATTGAGGAACTGTGGAAAATACTGATTAAATAATCAGTTTCAACTTAAACCCTCTTTAAATGATCAACTCTTGAGTTTCTGAGTGTCTGCACAACCTTTGGTGGAGGAGTGGTTTCTGGGACTATGGCAGTTTACGTAGAGCAGTGAGCCTGCTCAACATTTAGACTTACGTGTTGACTCAGACGAATCAGCCGAACCTCTGGAGTTCTACACTATTGCAAATAATACAAGAAAACATTCCTCCGACATGAAAGTAATGATTGAAAAAACGAGCAATCTTATTTGTTTCTGTTTCCACACTTACTAAATTTCAAACACATTCGTTTTTACTAATATTTCATGACGATAAAGATATTTTAAAATAAGTAGTAACACCAAAAGGCACTAAGTACTTTTAAATTAGTGTTCTCTCCAAATAACAGGCCAAGAATTTCTTTTTTAACCGTTTCCCCTTGTATCCATGTTTTACTCCTATAAAACTCTTGCTATTTCAGCCCTACAGTTCCAAATACCATGTTTTCATTTTTCAGTAAAATTGATAATGGGAAAATTATCCCATTGGGAAATGTTGAAAATTTGGGAAAATGTTGAAATATTTTAAAAGAAGTTTTTTATCCATCAAAAATTACTACCGCATTAAAAGCATAAGAGACTGTTTAAAACTGAGAACAAACTGAGGGTTGATGGGGGGTGGGAGGGAGGAGAGGGTGGGTGATGGGTATTGAGGAGGGCATCTTTTGGGATGAGCACTGGGTGTTGTATGGAAACCAATTTGTCAATAAATTTCATTTAAAAAAAAAAGGAATACATAAGCAGTTAAAAAAATAAATAAATAAATAAATAAATAAATAAAAGCATTTCAAACCTATATGTACTTCATACCTATAAAATGTCAGTATGGTATTATGGTTGTAAACACTGTTATTATATATATATATACTCAAAACATATTTTTAAAACTCTATAAATATATGTAATTTATGGGAAAGCAATAATTAAAATTGAATTGAATTATGCCATTTTCTATGCCAGGTTTTTCACTTCTTTGGAATTTATAGGAAATAATGCTATAAACCTATTCAATGATTACAAAAGTGACGTGAACCTGGGTGCCTCATCTGAAATATAAATTTGTTTCTCTTTTATAGAGAAGTACCTGGAAATAAAAGATATTATAAATCAAGCCCTCCCATGTGCATAAACAAAATGCATGGTCCATTATCATTCTGTCTGATTTAATAACTTCAGAGCAGAGGGCTTTGGGCACCTTAGAGAGAGAAACGATCACTCATTTTTTACCTGCACAGAAGGAGAGAAAACTTGGTTTTGAGATGTGACACCCAGATAAGATGTTAGTATTCCATTTAAAAGAGAAAGCCATCTTTGTCTCTTGGTTTTATGAAATTTAAATGTACTGGGTTGTAGAACTATATATATTGCATCTCCCTTCTGTGAGACCCACCAGGGCACCCATGAAAAGAAGATGTATCTCAGTAGGGTTTTCCTTGTAAAATATTTAAATGAAAAATTGAGCACTTTAAGGCTTTCACAATCATTCTTTTTCATCATGCAATAAAATATTCATACAATGCAAAAACGCTGCCGTTCTTACAGCATTTTAATTTAAAAAATAAACAATACAATGGTGATTTCCAAGAATGCCATGCAGTAGGATAAAGGAAATACCAAGAGAAGGAAAGGAAATTATATTTTTAATCTCCTAGAATTTAATATTTAACAAAGCAACCCTTCACTTTTATTTCAAACAAAAACCTTTTTTATTAGAGAATTCAACACGAATTTAGTAGGCACAGCACAGATTATTTACTTGTTTTATAGGTTCTCAGTTTGCAAAATGGCATTACCACTTTTATTACTCACTGCTTTGGTTCATCACATGACTAAGTCTGCAAACCCAGAAAGACTCCTCCATTAACTTCTAGGAAGTAATTTGGGTTACTTGTTGAATTTGGGTGCTGGAACATTTGACTATAAGGAGAGCTGATGAAGATAAGTCTATTAAAAGCTGAAAAAATTACACAAGAAAAATATTTTAGAAGTTTCTCAAAGGCAGTTCTTCCATACATAGCTCATATCTCCTATTTGGGTCCATGATATAACAAAAGACTATAGATGGAGGCCATATGAGAAGGGTGTGTTGTATGTATATTATATTTAAGCATTTATGCAGAGTGTGTCTAAATATAATATATAATGAAATAATATGTCATGAACATTTAAAGCACTGTAGAAACAAACATCAACACATTCTTCAGTCTCCATAGGAGAAGGCTAAGTAACTTGTGGTAAAAGAAATTGGACTATGGAAAATTAAGTTCATAGGTCCCATATAAATGACACAGAAGACCTGGCCTTTCACTTCCTTTTTGAAAAAATTATAGGCACCACCTCTGTAACATACATCAGTTAAAGGCTATATGTTATTTTAACTAGGATCAGAGCCCATTTATAACAGTAAGCCCTTTCAAAGGCATAGCATTCTTCAATTTAAATATGCATGTATGTATATCTCACACACTAGGCATTTAAAGAGAACTATCCGTTATTGAGATGTTTACTTTTTGCTTTTGTTAATAATTTTCCTAGAATATTTATGTAAGGATGGGATCCTTAATGCTTCATCAATAAAAACACACAAACTAGAAGCTGCTGAAACACAGAGCATGAGGTTGCTTTTGATGTTACCCAACTTTATATTAAAATTAAATGTTAGAACTCTGTGGGAGGTAAGCCATTGGGCATGCAGGGGTTAACCTATGGATAGGGTCAAGAGGAATTGAAGTCAGCAGGGGTAACCAGATGTTAGAGAACCCCAGGCATCACCTCTCAGTTGGTGATCTGCCTTTCTGGCCCCACTTTGTCCCAGTCTGAGTGCTTGAATCATGGTGCTTCCCATTGCCCTCCTGACTCTGACCTCCAGGGTTCCCGACCTTAGTTTGCCAACCTGGCTTTGCTCTGTGGTAAGCCTGACTTTGACCTGACCATCTGATTCTAATGTTCTGCTCTGTTTCTGATCTTGCTTCCTGTTCGCTCTGTCTATAGTATCCCAGGTCTTAATCTATTTCCACAAACAAATCTCTATTCTTGACCGCTCTTTTTTTTTTTTTTGATGCTTTGGCATCTTTATGACTAAGTCTGTATGGTAGCCAATTTATCTATTTTATAAAAGAAGGAATAACCCTAGCCTCTCCCTTCATGAACTTTAGATTCCATTGGCATATCAAAGTTCCAGATTTTTAAAATCTATATCAATCCTATGACATATATCACACAATATATGTAACCATAATGTGTATATAGATTTAGGTAGCCAGCCCTAAAGTTTCCAGATTTTTAAAATATATATAAATCTTAATATGTTATATAGACTTAGGTAGTCAGACCTTCATCAGCAAATTCAAGATACCAAGAAGAGTTAAACTTAAAATGTTCTCTATCTACTAAGCCTATAGAAACAACTGTGTATTTTCAAAACATATAATAACTTCCTTTATTTATCTTATGATACCAAACTATAAAATGTGTATGAAAAGACAAAGCAGAAATTTTCTTTCTAATAAACAAATAGCCATAATAAAATTTCATCTCATGTGGCATCCTTTTTGAAAATATGATGTGGGATGAGGGTGTCACACTGTGAAATTTTAATTAAAGCATAGATAAAATTCCAATGCTTGGCCAAGAATTATAACCAACCTGACTTTGCTTATCAGTCAACGTTGTTATCTAGTGTAATTGCCAACTAAAGTTTCTTTTATTTTAATACACATGCTGCAGGGTGCCTGGGTGGCTCAGTCGGCTGAGCGTCCGGCTTCGTCTCGGGTCATGATCTCACAGTTTGTGGGTTCAAGCCCCGCATCGGGCTCTGTGCTGACGGCTCAGAGCCTGGAGCCTGCTTCGAATTCTGTGTCTCCCTCTCTCTCTGCTCCTCCCTCACTCATGCTCTGTCTCTCTTCTTCAAAAATAAATGAAAATGTTAAAAAAAATTTTTAAAAATACAGATACTGAAAACAAATGTCCACTTATGGTTAAGTAAATTGAACGCGGTAACTGTTTACTGTCATCACTGAACCTAATACACTGAGTAAATCAACTACAATCTATAAGAAATCAGAACTCACTCAGCAAGCCCAAGATGACTTCTGTAGATTCAGCACTCCAAGGAATAAAAATTATGTATATTGATAAACCCCATGCAGGTTCCAAAAACCAATGAACAAACATTGCCCATTCCAGCACTTTTTGAGCAATATTCTATAAATAACTGCAATTTGAAGGAATGGACAAAATAAAAAGTCCAGAAACAATCAATGTTGGTCATGCAAATTACCGTACATCACTTTGACAAATCTGAGTTCAGAAAATTCAGTAGTCCAAAATCGTGTGCCCTGACCGTCCTCATGGTCTTCGTGCACACGGTGAGTCCGACCACAGACAGGTTAACAAGATAGGCAAAGATGGAAAAACTAAGGGTGATTGCAGAACCACTCTGGAGTATATTCTGGATATTTCTTGACAGGCTGGATAAGGATGGAAATTCTGTGAGGATATATCTAGTCCCCATTCTGATAAAATGGTAATGTTCTGAAGTACCCACCAAGAAACAAAAGTGGGTATCAGTGGACCTCATACCAGCTTCTAAGTCTTTGAAAATCAAATTGTACCTTCACCTCTTTCAACCCATTAGTTTTTCTGAAAGCGTAAGCTCCCACAAATCTTGGTGTGTCTGTTACTTAAAAGCATCTCCTTTAAAAGGAGGAAATCACCACACTGTATTGGCAACCAAATAGGAGATGTAGTGACATGCCTCCCACAGGAAAGAGCCACTGTCAGCAAAGGACAAGAGGCCTGGTAGTTTCTCTCCCTTCAACCCGCCAGATACTTACAGGCTCTCTCAACCAGAATATTAAACAAAGCATTCAACAAATGCTCGATACATTTTTTTTTAATATTCTGACTTAATCTCAAAATGGAGTTTTTATCTTGTAGTAAGAAGAAACCAACACGGAAGGAAAGGACCAAAAATGCAGCTACAAACACAAAGGTAATTCCCTCAAGAGGGACATCATTCCGTGCCTTATCTTCCCGGCTCTGGATATCCTGCCTGCCTGGCCAGCCACCTAGAACTGCGTGCCTGTGCAATACTCAGGGGGGGCGCCCTCACCTTCTGGCCAGTGTAAACAAAGTAGTAGAGTCTTAGTCCCAAGAGGGCTTAACAACCTCGAACGGACACGGGGCAATGGCTACCTTCTTGCACCTAGAAATGGTCTGGCCGAGGTAGTATTTGAAAGGCCGATGGAAGAGCTGGAGGTCAAAGACAGGAGCTGCTGCACTGTTCGTGTGAACCACCATGCTAGGAACTTGCCGGTGTGTGCCACTGTCCTTTGTGGGGCTGCTTTCTGGTTGCCAGGGGCTCCGGGGACTTGTCGGAGGCCACACAGAAGCCGCACCCCCTCAGACACACCAAACGCACACAATCACATTGCTATTTTTTTTTTCCAGTCTCCAAATCTGCCTAGGAATTGAAGACTACTTAAGAGAACAAGCACATCAGATTTAGTAAAAGGTGGGTGAAAACAAATGCTCCAAATTCGGGGAAGGGATTCTGTGTAAAAATATGAAGCCAGTGAAAAAGCAAAATTGTCCAATCACTTATTTAGCATCATCTATCCAAAGAAACCTCAGGATTCTTATTGATTTTTCTTCTTTTTTGCTTGCATTTATATCCCGGGAACTACTCCCTGAACCCCCCACCTGGGGAACGCAAAAAACAAAAACACACAAAACAAAACCATGGACTCGGCACCCTTTGAAAATTGAGCTCGCCTGAAAAAAAATGAGCCACAGCGGCTGGTGGCTGCTTTGGTGTTCGCCACCAGAGCCGTTTGCTTTCATCCGCGCTGCCTCCGATAAGTAGTCATTTAGAGGCTTCTCGCCCGTTGAGCGTAGAGTCCCTTCATTCTTTCAAAGCATCTCCATTTTCTAATAGTCACTGTTGTGCGAGTCGTTTGCTTCTCTTTTTTACAGTTACAAGGCTCTTTCTCTCTCGTGATTTTCCTAAGAAGTGAACAGGAGTACAAATTTTACTACGTTGCTAGTAAGCCTAGGGCAGGAAAGGCCAGGGGCCAGACCCTCCGGGACAGCAACCTGGAAAAACTGGAGTCGTGAGGAAAATTGTACAGCAACTACAGTTACATCTGAATCAGGAAACTTCCCTAGGTTTTTCTTTGCTTCCTTTCTTAAGAAAGAAGAGAGAAAGAATGCTTGTTTAATGCGATGTTTAAACAGCTCTTTATTTTTCTACATCCCCCTATAGAGAGGTTTTCATACATTCGCAGAAGAAAGGAAGCTAAGAAGATTATAATAGCTTTTTGGTCATGGTTAGGCACGTTTTTAAAGAATTATTGAACAACCTGATGTACGTGTTGATCTGAATTCTAAGTGTTGGGGTACAGGAATAAGTTCATGAGTACCTGATAGACACGTGACCCCTGCTTTTCCACCTATTTTTTTCATAGAAATGTATCGTTTATATTCTACCTGCATTTACCTCAACATTTTTACCCCATTTGATGACTAGTCACTCCTCAAATTTAAGTCCTTCTCTTATTACATACCGCAAATGAAGTTAACAAGGAAAAGTATTGTCTCTTTGATGGGTACTATTTTAATTGTATATACAATAACACAGATAAAGAGAGTTGTTGCGTGGAACAAAAGCAGAGATGCTTTTGCAACAAAAACAAGACAATTTGTGATTGTGTACCCTGTCACGTAGCTTAAAAACCGCAGGTTAGGCAAATTACCATAGGGACTTTATTCTTAATTCTGCCCATCACCTAAGTGAATGATCAAGTCTGAACCTTTCAGTGAGAGCTGCATTTTTTTTCCAAATACCTTCCTACTTAGCAGCCTAAAGGGACCCGTCACATCAGTAACACCTTCTATGCGCTGTCGCGTCCCAGCTTGAACACACTAAACTCGGGGGCCTTTGAAATCTTTAAAGCCAATCACACATAAGACAGATTCTATATTGCAGGGCTGGCTGGCTACACTTCAGCACAAAACAATATTTCAAGCTTTCTGATATACATGTGTCACCTCTTTGTGACAAATAGCTGGTATTAATTAGGCACTAGACTTGGTAAGATTGCTGTTATTAACTGAGAGAAGATGGGTTGGATTTAATTGTGTGTGACATCAAAGTCAAGTGACTGATATTTCAAGCATCATTTAAAATGTTTGATATTGAAGTCATTGTATTCACATAAAGACTGTCTAAAAATATAAAGGAGACTGATGAGAAAAGAACTGAAATGCATTTGTACATCTATCTTATGAAGTGTATTTGATGGCATTTTACTGGTATTTTCAGTCCACGTTTGTAATATTTATTTGTTTAGCTGCATAAAATTTTTATTTCATAATGGACTTGAGAGTTCTCAAAATTAACACTAAGCCAAACGTGGTCTGTTTAAAGTGGTAACTGTTCTTTAAGGGACAAGTTGCCAATTTGTTTAAAATATGTTTTGATGTAAACAGGAGAAAAACAAGAATATTAAGCAAAATTATTTCAACAAAGTATCATATTCCCTATCAAAAGATCATTGACAATAACTGAAACAACAAATAAGCATTTGAAATTAAAAATCTGAAACTTCATCAAGAGTTGCACAAAAGGCAGTTTGGCTACAAAACAAAAATAAATTGAAATACTATCACTTGAATTATTTAATGATGATCAGCATTTCTTATATTGTGTTAATACATGAAAATGTAGGAGAGAAACACTGTAAATCAAGATCAATTCAATAAATCCAATTAGTTCAAGTAAAGATGCTCTAACATAAAAATAGTGTAATAGTTTGTTTAATTACTTTCATAGAAAAGATTAAGATATTTATTTATTTGACAGTTGACATAAAATACACGAGACAATTACATGGAAATCTGCCTAATTGAAATGTAATATGTTATAACAAAATATCCCTTGGGTATTGTTTTAAGAACAGAAATATAGTTCACAGTAACCAAAAGCTAATACGTTTTCCAACATATTGCCAAGCACTCTGATAAAAAAAAAAAAAAAAAAAAAAACAAGAAAAGACATCCAAATATAAAAATGTTGAGAATTGGGTAAGTGGTATTAAATCATTGTATTTGAATATTTTTTCATTTTTCTTATTGATCTTTTTAATCATACAGATCAGGTCTTAAAAATTTAGTCAAAAGAGTGTGCTTAAATCTTTACACTACACTTCAGTTTTTTATATTATATACCTAATTTCTCCCTTTATTCTCAAAATACTGAGTTACTTATGAAAATAAACATGATAAACCATTAGATTTTTTAACATATTTGACTAGTGACCAAAAATGGGAAAAAGAGCGATTCTTAAAGTAAAAGTGCTAAAACTTGATCTATAAAATTACTTCTATTCCCCTAAATTTTAATGTAGTATTTTAAGGTGGTTATGAGCCCTTAATTCTCTAGATAAATGGTAAAATGGTATGATGGATGATGTACCTATGGATAGCTATCAATTTAGATACAGAAACTTCCAGAAATAAATAGGGGAGAAATCTATCGTCTCTGTTCTGCTTCCTATGGACCTAATAATTGTAATTTAAAAGTCAGCTTTACTACACCCATAGACCTAACAGGTGCTTTTTAATAATTTCAAGTGTAAGTCTTCTGAAATTTAAGAGTTTTAAAGAATATTGAGATATAAATAAACTATATATTAAATATTCATTACCAAGTATTTCTTTGATTTTCTGAACTTATCACAGAAACAATTATGTGTTTGGTGTGTATTTTGTTCCATATTTCTGTCTCTTACATTTAACTTCCAAAAAAGCTATCCAACTTAAGTTATATCCAACTTAGGCATTGTGGTTACTTAAATGGTATTTGTAAATTGAAAAGAAATATTCAAATGTAAAGTATTATTAATATAAAAATCATAGGAATAATGTCCCCTTTATAATGTTAAAGTATCTGGCTTCCCACTCCCTACAAGGACTGTTTTGTTAACAGAATAAATCAAACTCACTTAATAATTATGCTCTGGATCCACCATAGGCAACACTTTGAAGTAAATAACAATCGTGATAACCTTACGTTATATATAATCATACTATTGTTTACAACATATTTTTGTTTTATTTTATCTATCACAATAACCTTAAGATAGGTAGTAACCTTTTGTTGTCCTTGAACCTGATATGAATTTTTGTTTGTTCCTTCACACTCTGCCCTCTTCCCTACTGAAAGTCCTTCTTTGTCAGATGAATGATTGGTTAAATTATGCAACAGTCTCAAAGAGAAATGGTAGTGTAACCTGGGTCAATCCCAAGCAAACTCATTTCCAACAGGGCCCTCAGAATCTTTCCAAAGAAGTACTTAACGTTGAAGTCACCTGACACCATGACATTTCAATGTGACAAATGTTTTGGGCTTAGGTAACTTCCCTACATCCTTCCATTCACATTGTAGATGGACACCTACCCCCTTGTATGCAGGGCAGGCCCAGATCTAACGTGACTGAGTGTGTGTTTGTTTTTTCTCTCCATCTTTTCAACGTATGCCACTGGTTGTCCTTATCGATAGTGGATTAGAGAATGTAGCTAAGTAAACTATGTTCTTAAATTTAATTCACATGTGAACATAAGCATATCCCTAGATCTGCCAGACATTGTGTAGATTTGTGCTCCTAGTCATAAAGTGTGACAGGTGGATAGATTTCCCAACATATCCTTCTGTCACACCAGATAGATGATATAAATAGATGATGATAGATAGATGATAGATAGATAGATAGATAGATAGATAGATAGATAGATAGACAGACAGTCAGTCAGGTGGACTTCTATAACAAGACATAAGCCTGGGATGCTAGAAACTGATTAACAAGTGTTAGCATGGTTCCTTTTGAAACAATGGAAGTCCAGAATTCTTACTCTCAGCCCTTACCAGGGCCTGTCATTCCAGTGTGGCCCAGTCTCTTCCTCCTTCATCTGTAGAAGGTTCATACACTTACAGAGATAGGGACTCTATCTTCTTTCACCATTGCATCCCAGTGCCCTGGGACAGAGTCTATCCAATAGTAGATTTTTTTGTAAAAAGCCATACAGATGGAAGATCAATGGTTTCATTTAGTTTTCAAAGGACAACACATTATTTGTATCAAGGATCAGTTAGAAAGAATCTTAGCCAAGTTGTAGAGGAATGGGAGTTGCTGTAGAAGATAACCCCAGAATTGATTTTCAGCCAGTAAGTGGCCAGTGTGTAGGAATATGGCTTTATTGGTTAATGTATTTGAATATATACTACTTGGGAGAAAGCTGCTAAGTCTCCTCAGCTGCAGCCACTCAGGGCAACCCTCCCTGGAAGCCACAGGTGGGCACCTAGAGGGCACTGCCCTGGTGCTTCCAGTCCACCAGGCCTGCCAGCCAACCCAGCTTGGCTCCTGCATTCCAGTGCCCATCCCAGTGTATTCCTCTGGTTAGAGCATATCACAGCAGGACAGAGAGTGCCCAACAGTGGCAAAGGCATCCTGACAGGGAAATACCCAGTGCCCATCTACACCTATTGTCCAATGCCACTGCTGCTCACATCACCAACCAGCAACACCCCAAGGTCACGCTCACATGACTGCTTCTGGTATCTATCTGAGCCTCGACAGTTCAGTCTCGGTCATCTAAAATATTTTTAATAGCACCCCTGTGCGACCTTGTGTATGTAAAGACATTCATCTGTCAAATAAAAAGATAAATCATAGAATATTAGAACTGGGAGAGACCTAAGACATCACCTTATTTCAACTATCAATGTTGCAAATTAGGAAATTCAGGTCCAGAGAAGTTAAGTAATTTTTCTAAGTTTACATAGGAAAGGGAAAATGAAGATACTACACAGGAATGTGTGTATGCATTTCTAATACTATTTTTATTTATTTGAATCAAAATTTAAGCCAAAAAATCTAAAAGTACTTATAACAGGAACTATTGATAAAGGCACAAATGGAAACAGAAACTCCAACAAATATCACTAGGTCCTTTAAAATCCCCACAACAGATTTTAGATATGTAAAAATCAAGACAAAACATGAATGTTCTGTAATAACTACTTCATGCTGGTCATAATATATTTAACGGTATTATAAATTATGATGTATGTAAGAATGTCCAGGAAAGTCCCTAACATATAAAAGGTGTCATAAATGTTAAGTAAATGACCGAACTGTTAGTTACTATATTAACTAGTAGAATTTCTTCCGAATTTTTCTTTAGGTTTTATTTGGATACAATGAATAAGCCAGAGAATAGTATCTTAACCCTAATCCAAGGCCTGTCTTTCCTGGGTACCCACTCCTGGTCTTAGGGCAGGGCAGTGTCACCGTCTAGACAGCCTCGGTCTTAAGATGAATGGAGACAGGAAATGGATTCAGTATTACTGGTCCCTCAAGAACCATCAGCTGGCTCCACTGCATCCTTGTCAAAGCTGCAGTTCCAGAGAAAGGGATAAGAGGCAGACAGGATTTCCAGTTCTATCCAAGGAGGAAGGACACATGGACCGAAAGGACTTATCACACGTCCAGTGAGCTCCCACCTCTCATTACATGCAGAATTTATTTCTTAGAGATTTGCTTCCTCTTGCAGTCTACTAAAAGAAATAGAGGCCTAATTGTAAGTGGCTTAGAAAACTTTAACTAATATTATTAAAATACTCAGGTGAAAATTATGTAACAATAAGAAACCCACTATAGAAAAATCTTGGTGAGGAGAATTCCAAGCGAAGAGAATAGCAAAGGCAAAGGCCTCACGGAACATACAATATTTGAAAGCAGAAAGGCCAGGGGTGTCTGGAAACCATGATGGAGGCAAGGAATGGAATGAAATGATCTGGAAGTCAATAGATAGCAGATTAAGGAGAGCCATGAATGTCATTGGAAGGAGTGTGAATTCCATGCTAACCACAATGGGAAGCTAGGCTTGAAGAGAGAGGCCCTTCTCTATCCATTCCAACACTACCCCAGATTAAATTCCTATCAACAGTAACCTCTTCCAGGATCTTTTTTGCTGTACCTGTGTCAGAATTGGTTGGTGGGTAATCACCAAAGGTCTCCAGTTGCTCTGCAGGAAGGCCACAGTGTATGTACAGAACTGATGTTTTAGGCAACATAACACCAGAGATTGATTCAGTAACCAAGAAGCACCTTTCCTGATGTCTTCAATTACCACTACTTCCCTCATCACCCTCCCCTTTTCCATCAAATATAAGCTTCTTAATAGATTTTGATTTAGTTTCTTACTTTCATCATAGTCTTGTGGCATTCTATGTTCTAAATATGTCATCTATTGCCAAATTTTCTTTTGAAATTATTCCTTAGAAATAGCAACATATTGGAGCACCTGGGTGGCTCAGTTAAGTGACTAACTCTTGATTTCAGCTCAGGTCATGATCTCACAGTTTATGAGTTCAAGCCCCTCATCAGGTTCTGTGCTGACACGCGGAGACTGCTTGGCATTCTCTCTCTCCCTCTCTCTCTGTCCCTCCCCTGCTTGCTCTCTCTCTCTCAAAATAAATAAAAACATTTAAAAAATTAAAAAGAATAAACATTAACATATGGAATGTCTCAATAATATCTCCTCTAAGAAAAGCACGAGTTAACAAAACATTCACAGAGAAATTAAGCAAAATTATTGTCTCCTCTATTTCATAAAAAACCGGGGGCCTATTCTTAAAGAAGTAAAAAGTTCAGGCATGTTCTTAGAAAACACATTTTCTGCCTTTGTGGTTTTTACCATTAAGAACTCTGTCACTAGGAGAGCTCCTCAGTATGAAATGTTTTAAGCTTCTAGTTGCTGAGGTAGATGTTTATTAAGGTGCTTTTATCTGTGAAAGAGCTGTCCCTTAGAATTCCATCATTGGTAACACATAAGAATTTTCTTAGACAATCTAATACCAGAAAGGGTTTTTGTAGAAACAATATGCAAAGTACTTGTGTAGAGAGAGAGAGAAGAGAGCCAGGGAGAGGCAGTAATACCAAGATCCTCAGATATTATATTAGTGACCACAAGTGGAAAATGTGACTTGAATGCTCTACTCAGGTTTTCCAAAATGTAAACTCCTCTGTAATTTCAGGAAAGGGTCATTTGAAGCAAAAAAGATATTCCCACACATGGTAAAATGACAAAAGAGAGATGGTGACCTAAGAAATCACACTTCCCAGAATATCCTTTTTTCCAAAATCTGTATTCTCTACTAAGGACGCTGCAAGATAAGAGTATCACAGTCACTGCACAGAGCTGTGCAACATTACCTCACCAACCCTGGCCTCTAGATAATATAAAATAATTGTAATTAAAGTTGGGATACGTTTATATGAAATATAAAAATAAATGCATTTTTTACAGAATCAGTATTTCAACCAAAAAGAACTTTTCAAACAAGGGATGACCTGTGGTCGCTCCAGAAACTAAGGGAACATTCAGGCTCTACTAACTCACAGTGGAAAGTCTTTTCTCTTCACCACTAATTTTTTTCTGACCATGGACAAGTTGCAGACCCAACAACTAAGTGATTTATATCAATAAAACTTCTGTTTATAGAGTTGAGATTGCCTGCTTTTGAAAGCTTAAACCTTGAAGATGCCATGGACAACTTGAAAAACCTATGGTCAGAAAAAGAGAGATTTAAAAACCATGAAAAGAGTGTTTGTTCTGTTTTGATTATCCCGAGATATAAAGGATATTTAACATTCCAGAAAGATTCAAAATAGTATTGTGGCCAAGGAAAGCAGGGTATGGACCTTACTAGTTTATAGCACAGGAAGACTTCTGAGATTTCATGGGGTGTGTGTGTGTGTGTGTGTGTGTGTGTGTGTGTTTGACTGTGTCTGTGTGTCTGTGTAAAACATATGCCTTGAAATTTTATCACATAATTATGTAAAACAAACTATTATGCTTTGTAATATTTGCACTGGTACCTGTAACATCTTGCAATTTTCTACAGCATAAGGACATCCAGGCAACATATTCAGATTGAAATCTAAGATATTTAAAAGAAAAAAATCAAGTGACACATACTAAATTTTTCCATATGAACAAATTGAGGCTTTTGAAATACTCCTAGATTTTAAAGTCTTATTTTCAGGTTAACAAATTCCATACACATATAAACTCACACACACACACACACACACGCACGCACGCACACACACACTTCATAAATCAGGCAATTTATACACCAACTGATATTCTCTATAGAAAACTTCTAAGGTAGATGTTAAAACATCTATATGCATATATACGTACAACACACATTAACTCTCACACATACAAATTTTCTCTGTTTCTTTTGGGGGGGATGTTGCAAGGTGGGGAGGAAAGTAAATTCATCCAAATATCCAGATATTATGCAATTGATTGACTTGATTCAGACAACTATTCATTTATCATAGCTTCAATAGACTTCAAACAGTATTTTTAATGCTATTGAACAATGTTGATTCATTTTTTATTTTGCTTTTTAATTTTTTAAATAAAAATGTTCTCCAAAAAATAAATAAAATCCATAGATCTAAAAATCATGCTGTATACCTTAAACTTATATGGTGATGTATGACAATTATTTCTCAATAAATGGAAAAAATGTTTCCTAGTTATAAAATTAATACTTATTAGATGCATAAACCTTGATAGATATACAAAATAGATGCATATACAAGAAACTCCAAAAAACAAAACAAAACAAAAAACAAGCCTGTGATCCCACTACCCAGAAACCACTGCTATTAATATTAGATAAATTTTTTATGTGGTATCATTGGACTTTAATCCCACTACCCTAAGACCACTACCACGAACTTTTGGATGTACGTCCTTAGAGTCTTTTTTCTATGGAATCATTTGGCCTGTAGACAAGGTACACAGCAGGCTGGATCCTTCAGGAATCAAAACCATCTAATGCTGGCCAACACTGAGCATCCCGTGTATCCTCCTTTAGGTACACGGCCTTTAGGCCTTTAGGTAGCCTTCTGATTCTGGTAATGCTCTAAGAAGAGTCACCTTCCCTGCCATACTAGCACAAGAGAAGAAAGTCTAGGGATGTTGCAACCTGTCCACCTCTGTGTCCGCATGCCTGACCCCACCCCCCCAGAGCTCAATTAATTCTGCATTTAAAGGGATAAAAACAAAATCTGAGTCTGAGAAACCTGAGAAGTGAGTCATTTACAGTTAGAATTGACTCTGGACCACAATGGTGACATAGAAAACTCCTGAATTTCCCTCTTCCCACACACAAATATATAGCTATACATGAAGCAGTTAAGTTTTTGATAAATCCAGAAACTAGCTGAGTGACTCATGTACATTGGGCGACTGAGAAAACACCCACATCAAAACAGGTAGGAAAGGCTTTGGTCATAAAACCCTACCCCCAGCACAGCACCATACAATTGAGAGGAAACCCTCAACTCCCAGCTTCTCCCTGAGGAGCAAAGAATTTGGACCACACATCTAGCTCCCCATTTGTAAGGCTGCCACCCAAAGCATGGGCCCTCAACACACTAGTTCTGACAGGCAACAGGGCTTGCATTCAGAGTCTGACAGGACTACGGCAAAGAAAGAAGCAGCTCATATCAAGCATGTGCGCACTTGTCACAGCTACCCCTCCAGGGCTCAGCACAGGGGAAGCAGGCTCCCTACCTCCCATTTTTTCTCCAGAAAGCATGCATCTAGGTGCTGGCTGTCATCCCCCTCAGAGCCAAAGAGCCAGAGGGCACTTCCCCTGTTATCTCCCTCCAGCTCATTCCAACAATAAAACCAAGTTTCCAGAATCTTCCTGCAATGAACAGGTCTACACATTCGAGCACCCAACTTTTATGGAGCCATCGGAGAGAATGACACCCAAATCACCTAGATCTGATAATCAAAAGAGAATGTATTCATGAGTCCCACGGGACTAGAGCAAAGAAAAAAAAAGCAATTCTTAACCAAAACGTAAGCACATGGGCTAAAAACATGTTAATACCAGCCAATGAATTCAGTAAAATTGCACCATAAACCAATATACAAAACTCAGTTGTGATTATATACACTAACAATGAACTATCAGGGAGAGAAATTAAGAAAACAATCCCACTTAGAGCATCAAAAAATAAATAAAATATTTAGAAATAAATTTAACCAAGGAAGTGAAAGACCCATACACTGAAAACTATAAAATACTGATGAAAGAAATTGAAGAAGACACAAATAAATAGAAAGATATTCCGTGCTAAAGGATTGGAAGAATTGTTGTTAAAATTTCCATTTCACCTAAAATGAACTACAATTTCAATGCAAGCCCTATCAAAATTCCAATGGCATTTTTCACAGAAATAGAAAAAAAATGCTAAAGTTCCTATAGAACCACAAATGAACCCCAAGAGTCAAAGCAATCTTGAGGGAGAACAAAGCCTCACACTTTTGGATTTCAACCTATATAAATATATATTATATACATATAATATACACTATATTACGTACATATAATATACACTATATTATATATACATATACTTACTATTTGGTGTATATATAGCTATAGCATTTAGAACTGTATGGTATTGGAATGAAACAGACACATAGATCAATGGAACAGAATAAAAAGCCCAGAAATAAACCCATGCATATATGGCCAATTTACAACAAAGAGGCCAAGAATATACAATGCAAAAAGATAGTTTCTTCAATAAATGGGATTGGAAAAACTGGACAGCTACATCCAAAAGAATAAAATTGAATGACTGTCTAACACCACACACAAAAACTAACTCAAAATAGATTACAGTCTTAAATATAAGACCTGAAATTGTAAAACTTCAGGAAGAAAACACTGGGGTAAACTTCTTGATATTTGCCCTGGCAATCATTTTTTTCGATTTGACAGCAAAAGCACAGTCAACAAAGCAAAAAAACAAGTGGGACTACATCAAACTAAGAGGTTTCTACACAGTAAAGGAAACCATCAACAAAATGAAAAGGCAACCTATGAAATGGGATAAATTATTTGCAAAAAAATGCATCTGACAAGGGGTTAATATCCAAAATATACAAGGAACTCCTACTACTTAATAGCAAAAAAACAAAATTAAAAAAAAATTTAAATGGGCAAAGTACCTGAATACCTGAATAGTCATTTTTTCCAACGAAGACATACAAATGGCCAATAGGTGCTCAACATCACTAATCATCATGGAAATGCAAATCAAAACCACATTGAGATATCACCTCACACCTGTTGGATATCTACTAGCAAAAAGACAAGATATAACAAACCCTGGCAAGGATGCAGACCAAAGAAAATCCTACACATTGTTGGTAGAAATGTAAAGCAGTACAGCCATAGTGGAAAACAGTATGGAGGTTCCTCAAAATTTAAAATAGAGTTACCATATGAGGCGTGTATGGCTGCCTCAGTCAGTGGAACATTCAAATCTTGATCTCGGGATTGTGAGTTCAAGCCCCATGCTGAGTGTAGAGATTATGTAAAAATAAAATAAAATAAAATAAAATAAAATAAAATAAAATAAAATAAAATAAAATAAAATAAAAACAAATTACCATATGATCCAGCAATCCCATTTCTGGGTATATATCCAAAGGAAATAAAATCATTATCTCAAATAGTCATCTGTACTTTCCTTTTCATTATGGCATTATTCACAATAGCCAAGCTCTGGAACTAACCTACCAATGGATAAATGGATAAAGAAAATGTGGCGGGGACACACACACACACACACACACACACACACACACGTGAAATATTGCTCAGCCTTGAAAACAAGAAAACCCTGCCATTTGTGACAACATGGATGAAGCCGGAAGGAATTATGCTAAGCAAAACAAGCAAGACACAAAAAGACAAGTACTGCACAGATGATTTATATAAGAAATCTAAGTAATAGTCAAACTCATAGAAACAGAGAATACAATGCAGTTGCCAGGGCTGAAGAGTGGGAGAAATAGGGAGAGGCTGGTAAAAGGGTATAACCTTTCAGTTATGAGATGAATTAGAACTGAGGAGCTAATATACAATGTGGTGACTACAGTTGATAATACTGTATTTTATAACTGAAATTTACTAAGAGAGCTAGAACTTAGTGTTCTCACACACACACACACAAAGATAAATATGTGAGGTGATGGATGTGTTAATCAACTCAGTGGTGGCAATCCTTTTACAATGTGCACACAGATCAAATCATCACATTGTACACTTTGTATATATGACAATTTTATCTGCCAATTACACCTCAACGAAGCTGAAAAAAATTTTTAAATGAGATAATGCACATAAGCGTACTGAATAAAAAAGTACTATTTGGGGTGCCTGGCTGGCTCAGTTGGTAAAATATGCGACTCTTGATCTCAGGGTTGTAAGTTCAAGTCCCATGTTGGGTGGGTGTATAGATTACTTAAAAATAAAAATCTTAAACTTAAAAAAAAGTGTCGTAAAAATCTAAGGGAGAAAATTTTTTTTAAGTTTCTCTTACGTGTTCATTCTACTTCCCAAGACTTAAATGTCAGTGGCAAAAATATATATAAAGCTAATTCACTTTTTTCTTTTTCTTTTGATAAAATAATCAAAATAGAAAAAAATAAATTGCTTTTCACTTGGAGGAATAAAGGTACTTTGTATTGAATTTATTAATATGACCTTAAAAACATTTTTTATTTTTATAAATTTGTCTTCAGGTAAAGAAAAAAAAAGGTGTCCACCACTATTTTAGAACATTAAATTACCTAATCGTATCTACTTTTTACTGATATTTGGTGATTTAGTAAAATAGATACAATTGAGTCCCAAATATACATGCATTAATGTGTGAAAGCTTATAGTATTCTAAAGTAGAATTTTCCCATGAGAAATAGCATTCTATCTTTATAATAAGATCCAAAGTGTCAGTCAGACATAAAACCCAATAATTTCATTGCTGGCATATCAGAATATAGAAAAAGTTTGACATGAAAAGCAAAGGAATATGTTCCTTATTTTATTCAGATTACATGAGACCCAGCCATATTTACAACTGTGTAGTTAGGTAGCTTTTTCAGGGTTATAGATATATAGAATAATGGTAGTGCTATCCCTCATTGAATACTCAAGCAATCCAAATATCTTAGCCAGTTCAATTTTCTATAGTATGTGATTAAAAAATAAATAAGTAAACAAAACTCTCGTTGCCATTGAAATGATACAGATATTTCTAGATTCTCCAACAGATAAAACTTGGTACATTATTCAGAATAAGTCAAAATTTATCAAATACAAGCAGTTTTTCTCCGCCTATATGCTCAAATATACTGATAATTTTTTGTTCTGTTTTTTAAAGATTTTATTTTTAAGTAATCGCTACCCCCAACATGGGGCTCAAACTCACAACCCCAAGATCAAGGGTCACATTCACTACCGACTGAGCCAGCCAGGTTTCCCTATACTGATAGTTTTTTAGGACAAAATACAAACTACTAAAATTAACTTTAATAAACCCTGTTAAATATTGATTCAATTTTTTTTAAGTTTCCCAGTTCAAAAGATACTAGTCATAGCTTCTTGTGAACTATCAAGAGATAAACTGTATTATAAAAACTACTCCACATTATTTAAAAAAAAAAAAAACTGGAACCTAATCAAATAATGTTGAGTCTAACATAACCTTGATACCTAGTAGAGCAAGAATAGTATTTTTAAAAAGACAGTTATTGAAAGTTATTAAGAAATCTCACTTAAGAGATAGGTATAAATTTTCTAAAACTTATTATTAGTATATCAAAATTATGATGGTGAAATACATCATACCAGAAATACATGATAATTTTGCATCGAGCAGGCTATTAATGTAATACAACACATTTTCAAATTAAAGATGAAAAACCATATAATCACCTCCATAAAAGCAAAAATCAAAAACTAAGTTAAGGTGAAGTCAAGAATGCTCTCTCTGACTCCTATTTTACAAGGTACTGTAGGTCTTACCCAAAGCAAGAAGCCAAGAAAAAGAACTAAGCCGTAAGAACAAAGGGATGAAAACTTTATTTATATACATAGAAAACCCAAGAGATAGGCCCCTGGGTGGCTCAGTCGGTTAAGCATCCAACTTCAGCCCAGGTCATGATCTCATGGTTTGTGGGTTCAAGTCCCGCATCAGGCTCTGTGCTGACAGCTCAGAGCCTGGAGCCTGCTTCTGATTCTGTGTGTGTGTGTCTCTCTACCTGCCCCTCCCCTGCTCATGCTCTCTCTCTCTCTCTCTCTCTCTGTCTCTCAAAAAAATATTAATTAATTAATTAATTAATTAATTAAATTAAAAAAAAAAAGAAAACCCAAGAGAATCTATAGGCAACAGGGTGAAGGGGTGTTAAAATAAGGAAATCAATAAGATTGTTTAATAAAACATCAACCCACAAAAATCAGTAGCCTGCCTACACACCAGTACTAACTAAAATATGGAACAGAAAAATTAAATGTGCTATTTATGATATCAATAAAAACTTTAGAGTACCAAAAAATAAATTTGACAAAATTATATAAAACTTTTATGGAAAGAGTTGTAATGCAATACCAAAAAAGAAACCTAAATAAATGAGAAGAAAGGCCACATTAATGGATAGGAAGACTCTATTTTAAAGAAGTCTATTCTCCCCTGAATGAAGTTTCAATGCAATTTCACTCCAAGTTGCAAGGAACATAAGTTTATCTAAAGCTCATATGATAATACCAAAATGCTAAGAATAGCAAGATGACTTTGGAACAGAACAAAGTTTGAGGAAGTTCTCAACTATATATCAGAACTGTTACAAATCTATACTAACAAAATGGGATGGAATTAAAATGGAAATAGAAAAATAAACCAATGAGGTAAGATAAAGCATCCATGATGAGCAGACCTACTCAGATATCAATGGTGACGATATATGACAGAAGTGCAGTTCATTACCTGAGCCGAAGTTGGTCGCCTAACCGACTGAGCCACTCAGGCACCCCTGAACCAAGAATTCTACTTCTAACTAGACACCATAGAAAAATAATCACAGAGGTACACAAAGATTCATATTTTATTTTTTTTTTAATTTTTTTTCAACGTTTATTTATTTTTGGGACAGAGAGAGACAGAGCATGAACGGGGGAGGGGCAGAGAGAGAGGGAGACACAGAATCGGAAACAGGCTCCAGGCTCTGAGCCATCAGCCCAGAGCCCGACGCGGGGCTCAAACTCACGGACCGCGGGATCGTGCGTGACCTGGCTGAAGTCGGCCGCTTAACCGACTGCGCCACCCAGGCGCCCCCAAAGATTCATATTTTAAATTAATGATACACTATAATCAACATAAGTGTTTGTAACATAAGAATAGATCAATAAATTATGATTTTTTTCATAAAATGAAATAATATTCATCAGCTGTTATAAATGAGCAACACGGATAAATCTCAGAAACAAAATGTTGAGTCAATCTCTCATAGATTGCTGGTTGAAATGAAAATAACACTTTCAGAAAATAATTTGGTAGCATAACAAGACTCTTAAACGTATTCATGTTCTCTGACTTGGAAATTCTGCTTGGAATCTATCATAAATACATTACTAGAAATATGGAAAAACCACATTCACAAATATATTCATCATTTTGTTACATATAACTGCAAAAATAGTAGAAGGAACATAAATAAAACATGGAAAATTAGTGAGGTAAATTATGCATATCCAAATGGAAGAATACTATGTATCCATTTGAAACAACATGAAAAAGCTTATGATATAATATCATAGGAAAAAAACAGAATACAAAATTATATATACAAGGCAATTGCACTTTATGTTAAGGATGACTTCCTGAATACCACACATAATTTAAGACAACCATTCACACAGGAATAAATGTCAATGGAGTGATGGATTTACAGAATACATACATCTACAGTCATGATAGCATATTTTTAACATATGTTTGGTTTTTTTTTTTTTTTTTATGTTTTCAGCCTTATCTCTCGTTTTTCTACGTGTTTTTTTTCCCCAGTATGACAGAACTGGGTATCATCATGATTGTTTGGCCTCCTTTACGGTGTTTTAGCCAGATCAAATTCCATTCCGGTATTACTGATTTTCAGGCCTATTTTCCAGCACCAGAAAAACCCACCATTTGAGAAACACTTGAAAGACAGTGCGATAAGATACTAAAAATATTTTAAATTATAAAAATTGGATACAAAAAAAAACCAGCTCAAGAGGTAACGAAACCATTTATAGAATTTCTGATATGTGAAAACCACAGCATGTCTCACGTGATGCTGGAAAAGATGGTGGGCATTTCTCTTTAGCAGCTGAAATGACACTATAAGAAAACAGTAGAAACCCAGTATGTGCATGCCAGCTTTAAAATTGAAATAATAGATTTTTATATTTATTTCAGCAGGTTATTTAAGTATATTACAATCAATCCTAAATGATACAAAAGCCAAAACGTAAGTTTTATCCAGTAATCAAAATTAACTTGAAAAAATACTTAATCAAGCCCCAAAGCAATATTGTAATAAATCAGTAGGGGGTTGAATTATGACCCCAAAAAGACATGCTGATACCTGTGCCCCCAGCACATGTAAATGTGAACTTATTTGGAAAAATGGCTTCTGCAGACATAATAAAGGATCTCAAATGGAGATCATTCTGGAATATCCAGATAGGTCCTAAATCCAATGATAGATATCCTTATAAAAGACATCCAAAGAAGAGACACAGAGAAGAGGAAAAGATAACATGAAAACAGGGGCAGAGATTGGAATGTTGTGACTACCAAAAACACCTAGGAACACCTGGAGCTGAAGAGGCAAGGAAAAGAATATTCTCTAGAGCAACCAGAAGGAGCATGGGCTTGCTGACACCTGGAGTTTGGACTTCTGGCCTCCAGAACTGTGAAAGAATAAGTTTTTGTTCTTTTAAGCTACCACAGTTGTATTAATTTGTTAAGGAAGCAACAAGAAACTAATACACCATCCTTTCGTTTCTCTTTTTTTTTAATGAAATATTTTGATTTCTAGTAGCAAAAATATGCCTTCATAAATATGCACTAACCTTTGAGGGTCAGAAGGGAAAACACTGGAAACCAAACAAACCCACAAACAAACAAAATATATAGCAAAGGACTACCAAATCGATACGTATTTACACTTTCAATTATTTTGACAAGAGTCATTTGTCCTTCATCATTATGCTTTAAAATAAGCTAATTCCTGGTTCTCAAAAGAATTTTGGCTTTAAAACCATGAACACCCCTCAATACATCTCATCATTAAATCATCTCTAAAAATTACTTGATTATATTGAATTCCTACAAGAATTATAGTGTTTATTTTGACAAAATTTATCATTGTACATCTAATAAAACCCAGCAACTTCAAGAAGGGAGATCATAGAATTCTATATCAATGTGTACTAGAAAAACATAATAAATTCTGCCTTTTAACTTTATTCATTTAATAAAAAGAGATGAGTAACAGAGATACACTTGCTGGTTGGTGGCAGGACAAATCTCTAAAATATGGACATTCCATTTGCAACTCATCACATACCTCTATTTAGACTCCCCCTGACATCTGACGTCCTTGGCATCTCTAAATAATGATTAAACTCCCCAAATCCCATCAAGGATCAAAATTATGAAAATTATTTCATGGGCCAGACCACCCAATGAGGGAGTATGCCTGATAATAAAATAAACAAATTTTTTTTCTACTTTGTATATGTATTACCTCTTTTTAAAGAATAAAAATCATAGACAAAATAGACACACAAGTTTGAGACTGTTTCCTCAAATATGTCTGCACCAACGTTGTTCCCTCCAAACCGGGGCGGGGTGGGGGGGAGATTTCTTCAGAGGTGCCCCAACAACTTTCTACCAACATCCTATTTGTAGAGTGGGTAATGGGATACATGGCCAAAGCAGTCTGTGGTTCTAGAGGCTCAATCATTCAACACTACGTAAACCCACTTAAAGTCTCAGCCTACATCTATATTGGAATGATTTACAACCAAACTCCATTTACAACCCTGAGTCCAGAAAATTCTGCATAGTTCTCATTAAGTAACTCTTTCCTCTCTTCACCTTTCCCTGGCTGAAATATAAAGAAGGTCATGAAGGGTGGGGGATAAGAATGAACGTGTGTAGAAATAGCAGGACACAAATGCAGCTAATTCAGGCAAAAGATGACGCTAGTCTAGACCATGTGGATGGCAGTAAGGGTAGAGAGCTATACCTAAGAAAAAATGTAAACAGAATAACATTATTTCACATACAAGCAACAAACTAATAAAAAGGAACGGAAAATGAAGGGAAAGGAAGGAAAAGAGGAAGTGAGAAGGGAAGTGAAGAAAAGTCCTTTCTAAAATTAGCATCCTCATGTAACTCTTTCCAAGCATAAGTAAAGTTCTCAAAAATTTACACCATCACACTAGGCTCATCAGTAACCTCCTAGTTGCTAAATCCAACACACTCTTTGTAAATGTTTCCTTTCCTGGCCTCACTCCAGTGTTTGGTTACTTCATCTTAAAACATCTATCCTTTGTTCTCTACCACCACTAGCTGACTTTATTGCACTATTTCAAACAATCCTTCTTTTAAAGGACATAGGAACATTCTAATAAAATATTGTTAAATAGAAGGAAACTGAGTATATATAATTTTAGCTATGTAAATATACAATGCCTAACACATAGTAAAAGATTTTAAGAAAACATTAAATGTGACTGTTGTCCCTAAGTGATAGATAATACTTTTCTTATTTTTTCTTGATTTTCCAAAACAACTTAATAAAGGTCATGTTATACGCACATGAAGCAACAATTAAAATACATGTACAGATGGAGAGAGATCTCTTTACACAGACCTCCCTTCCTTTCATTCATACCAAATTAGGGTGGCTTTTCCAAATATGCTGGACAATTTCACTCTTAGGTACTTACTCAACAGAACTGTATACATATATCTATCAAAATATATGCATAAGAGTGTTAATGGCACTATCATATGTGATAACCCTAAATTGGAAACTACCAAAATTCCATCAAGAATAGAAAACACAATCCACAACCATGTGGTCAACTATCTTTGACAAAGCAGGAAAGATTATCCAATGGAAAAAAAAAGACAGTCTTTTCAATAAATGGTGTTGGGAAAACTGGACAATGACATGCAGAAGAATGAAACTGGACCACTTTCTTACACCAGACACAAAAATATATTCAAAATGGATGAAAGACCTAAATATGAGACAGGAAACCATCAAAATCCTAGAGGAGAACACAGGCAGCAACCTCTTTGACCTCAGCCATAGCAACTTCTTACTAGACATGTCTCCAGAGGCAAGGGAAACAAAAGCAAAAATGAACTATTAGGACTTCATCAAGATAAAAAGCTCTGCACATCGAAGAAAACAATCAACAAAACTAAAAGGCAGCCTAAAGAATGAGAGAAGATATTTGCGAATGACATACCTGATAAAGGGTTAGTATCTAAAACCTATAAAGAACTTATCAAACTCAATACCCAAGAAACAAATAATCCAGTTAAGAAATGGGAAAAAGACATAAAATAGATATTTTTCCAAAGAAGACATCCAGATGGCTAACAGACACATGAAAAGATGCTCAACATCACTCATCATCAGGGAAATACAAATCAAAACCACAATGAGATACCACCTCGCACATGTCAGAATGGCTAAAATTAACAACACAAGAAACAACAGGTGTTGGCAAGGATGCACAGACACTCTTGCACTTTTGGTCAGAATGCAAACTGGTGCAGCCACTCTGGAAAACAGTATGGAATTACTCAAAAAGTTAAAAAAAAAAAAAAGAACTACTCTACCATCCAGCACTACTAGGTATTCAGAGGATATAAAAGTATATATTCAAAGGGGTAAATGCACCCTGATGTTTATAGCGGCACTATCAACAATAGCCAAACTATGGCAAGGGCCCAAATGTCTATCGACTGACGAATAGCTAAAGGAAATGTGGTATATATACAATGGAGTATTACTCAGCCATCAAAAAGAATGAAACCTTGCAATTTGCAACAACATGGATGGAGCTAGAGTGTGTTATGCTAAACAAAATAAGACAGAGAAAGACAAATATACCATATGATTTCACTCATATGTGGAATTTAAGAAACAAAACAGGTAAACATATGGAATGGGGGAAAAAAGAGAAGAGAGGGAAACAAACCACAAGAGACTCTTCGCGATAGAGAACAAACAGAGTTGATGGAAGGAAGTGGGTGGGGGATGAACCAGATGGGTGACGGGCACTAAGGAGGGCACTTGTTGGGATGCTCACTGGGTGTTGCATGTAAGTGACAAACTACTGAATTCTACTCCTGAAGCCAATACTGCACTGTATGCTAACTAACGAAAATTTAAATAAAAAATTTGAAGAAAAAAAAAAGATCAGAATATACAAATAAATTGTGATATAGGCATTCAATACAATACTGCAGAGCAATGAAAATGCACAAACTCCAACCACATAACAAAAATGAAAACAATCTCACAACGATAATGCTAAATGTAGACACCATAACATGCATGTTGTAGATTCCACTTATGTGAAATTAGGAACCAGGCAACTCTGATCTCTGGTGTCAAGATGGTGATTATCCTTGGGAGACACGAGACTGGAAGAGGCCACAACAGAGGATTCTTGGGTGCTGCTTTTCTCATTTGAGAGCTGCTTACAAGAGGTGTGCTCAGTTTGTAAAAAGGGAGGTTGCACACTTGTAATTTGTGCATTTTCTCTGTATGTGTGTTATCTTTCAAGAACTGAGAAGTATTGCCATCTTTGATGTGAGGAAGTGTCACTACCACATTTCCACGTGGGTCATGTTGTTCCCCTTCAAAAACGTCTGGATCCTATTAAAGATAGTTGCACCACCTCCAGAAAATCGTGAAAAGAGTAAGGCAATTCAAAGGCAAGCTTTTGCAGGCAGGTTTTTTGTTTGTTTGTTTGTTTGTTTGTTTGTTTGTTTGTTTTAAGACCTAACTCTTTTGAATACGTTTCCTCTGCAGAACCTGTCAGTGTCTATGTGTGCGTGCACATTGGTAGAGTTCCACTCCTGAACCACAGATCTTTGTCCTATTACCTAACTTAATGCTGATGCACAAAAAAACTGAAAAGCACTTTTGAAACCCAAACGAGGTCAGGACAACAGGGAAGGCAGAAATCAGAGGATAATGGAAGATAAAATGAAACTCATGGGTAGTCTAGTCAGAAAATCACACACTGAAAGGCCGACCCCTCCCCTCATTAGTGGTGTGGCTTTAGAGAAGTGACTTTACGTTTCTCAGCCTCAGCTCGGTCACCTGAGCAGACTATTTAGTGAATTTGTTTATGGGACAGAAGCAGAAAATAACTTTGGGCAGAGGAAATGTTCCTCAAAATCAGTATAGAATATTGCAAACATGCTTCACTTAATAATACTGCAATATAATAAAACACCTGTGTTTTATGGAAAGTTAGTTCAAGACCATATTTGCATCACTTGCTTTTCTTTTGTTATTTACGTACATGCGGATGGTTGCTTGTAAGTCTGCACCCATTCATATATTAAATGAGGAAATTTTGAGAGTACTGTTTATTCATTTCTGACATTGCATTTAAGAAAAAGGAGATTATTAATGGAATAAGCAACGTTTTAGCTCATACTGATAAAAATGATACCTTACTGAATCTGGCCATCTTAGAAGGAACTCCCAATGTTCAATGAAATGTTCAAGAATGGAATTCTCATTAACCTTGAACATCCTCCAGATGCTCCTTTGATAATATTAACTACCTCAAACACCATGTGGTTTCAGCCCACTGACCCATACAATACGTGGTGTGAATGCACATGTGAAAGTTGAAATCAAAGTTTGAGAAAGGTGGCTTGCCCAATGTCAGATGAACCTCTACAGACTCAATATTTTTGTTAGCCCTTATTGAGTAAAGTTCACAACGTGTTTTTTTTTTTCTTTAGTTACTTATCCAGATGATGGAATCATGTGTTCTCGGTTGTCTTTAATTTTAAAGGCAGCTAAAATGTCTGTATAGCGGGAATCTAAAGCCCCACATAAGGAGTTTCCGCAACATTTTTATAGCCAATGATGGTCATAACTAAAATATTACTAGGATTTTTAGTTCTAAGATTAAAATGAAGGGTAGCAAACTACTCTTAACATTTAAATTTTAAGAAGTGAAAAACCAATTGGGGGCTCTATGAAGATAGGAATTTTTGTATGTTTTTTTTCCACTTCTACCCCTACAGCACTCAGGACAATGATTGGCATATAGTGGTACTCAATAAGTGTTCAGTGAATGAATGAATGAATGAATGAATGCATGCATGCATGCAAGAATACAGGTTCCTCACTAGTAGAAAGAAAATTATATTGCTAAAACTTGATTTGCCCACCAGATAACTCTAGGAAAGTTTAGATTTATGTCTTTTCCTTTAAAACTTTAAATTTTCTTGAGTTTATTTATCTTTTCCTTTTAATACCTTGCTGTCTTTTCTCCCATAACTTCTCGTATTTATCATTAGAAATAATTTTCAGACATTTATTATACTGATTGCCTTTTTCTTATAAAATGCAATGCTCAGGGGCACCTGGGTGGCTCAGTCGGTTACGCATCCAACTCTTGATTTCAGCTCAGGTCACCATCTCACAGTTCCTGGGTTCGAGCCCCCATCGGGCTCCGCGCTGGCAACATGCAGCCTGCTTGGAATTCTCGGTCTCCCTCTCTCTGCCCCTTCCCAACTCATGCGTACATTCTCTTTCTCACAAAAATAAATAAACACTAAAAGTAAGTTAAAATAAATGAATAAAAATAAAAATAAAAATACACTGATGGTTTTATTAGGACCCAAATAACAGGCTTTATACTGATTCCCATGATTTTTAAACCTCAGGCTTGTCATTCCTAACTTTTAAAGTTTTTATAAATTATCTGGTAAAGAAATTATCCCTCACTGTGGAGCAGTACTTCTGAGCCTTCAGGTAAGTCCCTTCCTTACAGCTGTGTTGTAGTTGTTCAAAGCAATCTGTCCTCTTAGAAACAATGGAAAGTTTGGCAGGCCCTGCTTCACCCAAGACGCTACAATCAGTCCCTAAATACCTTTCGTTGAGGTTAGCCAGGACCTTGGGTGCCAGGCACAGTGTCTGCACAGTGATCGTCCAGTTCAGGAGGGGCATGATCACAAAGAGGAGCAAAAGAGACATTGCTGAAATAGGAAAAGGGCAACATTCAAAAGGTCCTCCCTGCTGTCACTAAAGCTAGAAAGAGAAGCCTTGTTCACCAACGCTTAACCTTCTCATAGGAATTTCTTGCTAGCCGTGGTCTCTTTCATTCGTGTGTTCCTAGAGCCTCGGAAATAATGGCGCACAGGGCATATACTCCTGTTCATGACCACAGAGGTCTTCTTTATTCAAATAAGTTCTTCCTTATTCCACGAACTAGTGAAATCATAGGAAATCTCATACTAACCAAAAGATTGTTCCCAAACTCCTTTTTAAACGTAAACTCTCCCAACACACTGCTTATCACTTTACATATACATTTAACCTTTGGTTTCTAACCTCTGTATTATAGAGAGGTATTATAGATTACAGGTTATAGATTATAGATTATAGGTATTATAGATCGAGGTATTGTAGATGTATCGGTATGATAGATTGACCTGCACATTTAGGGGGATTCTTAATGTCTTTTTTTTCCGCTTTCTTTGAAACAATGAGAATTTTGAGGTTAAGAACTGCATCCAATACCATCAGGCAGCTACTTAATGCATTGTGATGATGATGATAGTAGTGGTGGCAACTATGAAATATAAATTAATTAACAATATGTTCGCAAAAATTCCTCATAAAGTAATACTTTAAGGGGGCGCCTGGGTGGTTCAGTCGGTTGGGCGGCCGACTTCAGCTCAGATCATAATCTTGCGGTCTGTGAGTTCGAGCCTCACATACGGCTCCGTGCTGACAGCTGGGAGCCTGGAGCCTGCTTCAGATTCTGTGTCTCCCTCTCTCTCTGCCCCTTCCCCATTCTCGCTCTGTCTCTCTCTGTCTTTCAAAAATGAATAAATGTTAAAAGAAAAAGTTTTTTTTTAAAGTAGTACTTCAAGGAAAAGTGCCATGCATTGAGTATTGTTTGGAATATTAATCACAAATGTCAAAAATGGGAAATAGCTAAATAATTTTTTAAATCATTTAACAAATATTTACTGAGGACAGTCTAGGTGCTAGAGATATGGGAGTAAACATGACTTCATGGAACTTCCATTTCTTTCTCTCTTCTAGCTCTTTTCTCCCCACCCCCTCATAAATGTTTGCCACTTCCAACAGGACGAGTATTTCTTATTATCGCTTAAAAAAATCATTACAGAAAAACAGCGCAAGTTCAGTAGTCTACAAAATACAAGAATAACCATAAGTGAATATGTGCTATGTTCTTAACTATGACACCTTGGACAACCCATTTGACCACATTGAGCTGGTTTTCTCACGTAGTAAGATGAGGATAACAATATCTATCTTTTAATGTTAAACACACAGAACAAACTGGTGGTTGCTAGAGAGGTGAGGGTGGAGGGATTGGCAAAACAGATAAAGAGGATTAAGACATACAGACTTGCAGTCATAAAATAAGTAAGTCACGGAGACGAAAAGTACGGCATAGAGAATATAGTCAATAATATTGCAGTAACGTTGTACGGTGACAGGTGTTGATGACACTCATCCTGGTGAACGTCGAGTAACGTACAGAATCGTGGAATCACTAGGCTGTACATCTGAAACTAATATAATGTGGTTTGCTGATTATACTTCAATATAAAAAGAGTATTTTTTAGTCATCTGTGGAGATAATGTATATAAAGCTCTTAATACGTCACATTGTACATAACATGCAGTAAGTGATCAGTGTAATTATCACCTTTTAGCAGAATACACTTTCAAAACATAGCCACAGCTATATCTCCAACCACAGGCATTCTGCAGTAAGGCCTTGTGACCTGCCCCCATCAAGAGAAATCGAGTTTTTTCACACACACACCCTCTCCATGAATCTAGGCAGCCCATGACAGCAAAAGTTACCTTGTATCAGATATAGGTGTAGTCCTTCCCTAGGCCTGGCAGTTTCTCCCTTCTTTGTCTTAGAGCCCTGAACTGCCATATAGGCTGCTCTGCTGGAGAGAGGTCCCATGGAGGAGCATTGAGGCCCCAGACATGTGAGCGAAGAAGCTGCCTTGGGCATCCTAACTGACTGAGCCTTCAGCAGCTGTGAGCAGCTCAGTCCAATCCACCCCAAAACCATGAAAGATAATACTAAATTACTGCTTTAAGCCACTAAGTTCCACAGTGGTTGGTTACAATGGATGACTGGAAGAGAACTATCTGTATATTAAGTAACATGAAATCTTTTCAATCCTCATTTATGGGACTTTTCTGAGTATTCGCTATAGCTGAGCATTCTCTTCTTCTCCAAAACATCTTTCTCTTTCTGTTCCTCTGTTCTTTTCTTGCTCTCTGCTGCCTCTCCCTTCTTCAATGTTGTCTTTCCTTGGGGCTCCATACTATATAGTGATGACTCCAAGCATATATGTCCAGCCCAAACCACTCTGTGACATCAAGATCCAATTAACCACCTACTTGGTATTACTACTTGGAAGTCTCACATCTCAGGTAAGGAATGTGTCACTCCTTTTTTTTTTCCATTACCCCCATCTTTTTCCAAACTTGATCCTCTCTCTAGCCTCTTTCTCTTGTCAATGCATAACTGTCACCATCTAGCCAAAAGACTAGGTCTCACGCTTTTCTCCTCCCTCTCACTTCCCCCCCTCCAAAGTATGTGAGTAGTTGACAAGCCTTGTCATTTATGGCTCTTAATTTCCCTCAGATCCATCCACTTCTCTCCACCTCCATTTGCCTGAAAGTCTCCTACTTTGGCTTTTTACTTAAAAAAATTCTTTGGGTGCCTGGGTGGCTTGGTCGGTTAAGCGTCCGACTTCGGCTCAGGTCATGATCTCATGGTCCGTGAGTTCAAGCCCCGCGTCGGGCTCTGTGCTGACAGCTCAGAGCCTGGAACCTGTTTCTGATTCTGTGTCTCCCTCTCTCTCTGCCCCTCCCCTGTTCATGCTCTGTCTCTCTGTCTCAAAAATAAATAAACGTTAAAAAAATTTTTTTAAAAAAAATAAAAAAATTCTTTTTAAAAATTTTAAAAAATTACTTAGAAAAGCATTTCTTTTCCCTAACATCTTCCATCTAGATTGGGTCTTGGCATATACTATTAACATCTCTTCTTGTATTAATTACACTTGAAATTACCTGTCCCACATCTGTCTTCTCTACCAGACAGCAAGTTTCAGGAAAGAGAAACCATGCATGTCTTCTTCAGTTCTATTTCCATTCTCATTGTAAGCATTCAAAGAATATTTGTTGAGTGAATAAATAAATGATTGCAAACACCAATTATAGAGATGCCAAAGTTCTTCACTTTGCTATAAATGACTGGCCAGGGCCAATAGGCAATCAAAACCTAGAAGTGATCATGGGCCCAATCTCTGAATTCCAATCTAAAATCTAGTATTTTGTTTTATTAACACATAAAATAAGCATGCATTGTCCCAGTTAGTAATCAGAGTGCTAAGGAGGCCACTAAATACAAACCACGAAGAGTGTTCATTGGTTTCCAAACTTAGCATGTGCTACCTAGCGATTTCTGTGGTATCTTTTGTTTACTGCATAATGTTTATATTGTTTTAAATCTCTTCTTATATTTTGGCTTTACCTTCCCAACTAGATATCAAATGGGGCAAAGGCTATGACATGCATATTTTTATATCCCTCTGCAATTACCTCAGATCTTTACCCATAATAGGTATTAAAAAAGGATAGGGGTTTGAAGTTTCAAATAACACAAAGTTGATTAAATAAGAAGCAAAAGAAAATGAAATTGTCAGTTGACCTCAGATAATGGGGTTTTTTTGTTTGTTTTTGTTTTTTGGGGTTTTGTTTTTTGTTTTTTGGGTTTTTTTTCCCCCACGTCCCTGAGAATCTCTCAAAGGATACAGACTGGGGTTATATCAGCTTCATTCCAAATTACGTGGCCTTTTAGTACTCGGGCCACAATTCCCCTTTTTTCCAACTCAGGAGCACTCCAAACCTATTCCACTATACCAAGCTAAACTCATCTGCTTCCCCAGATCTTTCAAACAAAAGAAACAGACAGTCGTCTTGGGCCTTTAGTATCACCATCCAACCCCTAGAAGCCCAACACCCATCACGGTTCCCAGAGTGATATTAGATTACAAGGTCCATACACCTTTAAGGACAAATGTCAAATTCAGTCTAATTTAGAGCTAATTCCATGGTTTTATTCCTGCATCCAAATGTACAGTCCTGTTCCTTTCCCTTTTCTTACTTATTAAGACGTAAGTAATAAATTTCCATATTCATGCAACCCTGGAATTGTACCTTCTCCAAATTTAAGCACTGGTCTCATATGGTAGAGTAGACTCCCCTGGGAACCTAAGAGCTGCTGTCCCCTGGATGCCACATGCAGGGCCAGTCTTACTGCAAAGTGAGCAATGTGTCTCATGTGCTCTGAAGTGGGTTTCAGGAGCATCCTCTCCCTGGATGCCTCCTTTCTTTTCACACCTCGCACTGGTACGGCTCTCCCATCCCCTCACCTTTGTTACACCAAGCCATTGACCTTCCAAGTTCATTTTTGGATCGTTACATCAGAATTCCATGTTGTCAAATGACTGGCTTAAGAAGCAGAAGATTTTGGCTTTTGCATGTGAGTGAGAGTTTTTCGCAAACACAAGTCACCTGGGGTTTCCCAGTAACCGTATAAAGGCTTCATATCAAATACTAGTTCATGGGTGTGACTTGATCACGTATGTGACATGGGTCAGACAGAGTCTTCTGTTCCATAAATGTCTTACTAAAGCATAAAATTTAGGAAGGCATGCCTTTCTTATATTTGCGATATTTACAGGATTATGGGAAGAAGGTACATGACATTCCAAATTATTCCATAAAACAAATTCCCTAGGAAACTAAGTGAAAAATTAGAGAAGGAAGGTTTTGTTACAAAGTGTAACAAGTCCAGAGAGGAAAAGTTTTTTACTCCCTCATCCATATTACCTGCAATGATTTTTCTACACAAGCCCCTGCATAAAGTGTGTTATAAACGACATGTGAGGGGAGCCTGGGTGGCTCAGTCGCTTGGGCGTCCGACTTGGGCTCAGGTCATGATCTCTCGGTCCGTGAGTTTGAGCCCCGCGTCGGGCTCTGTGCTGACAGCTCAGAGCCTGGAGCCTGTTTCAGACTCTGTGTCTCCCTCTCTCTGACCCTCCCCTGTTCATGCTCTGTCTCTCTCTGTCTCAAAAATAAATAAACGTTAAAAAAATTTTTTTAATGACACGTGAAAGATTTCATTTGCTCAGACCAACAAACTGAATTATTTCCTGTCGCATATTTAAAACAATTTTTGTGTGTAAACATGGCCAAGAATATATGTGATGGGAAAACTCTTTTACTGTTTCAAAGCTCACAAAACTAAGGTCTGATACTGCTTTCAGCACATGTATTAACTACACATAGTAACTGAATTTGAAATGAAACATCACAGATCAACTAGAAATATTTTATCACTGGGAATTTTCATTGTTCACTATGCGAATGTGTTTAAGCGTCAAACTCTGAGAGCAACTTAAAAACACATTCAAATCACTTGCAAACCCAAGAGCAAATCGATCAAGTGAGGGTTGAGAGCAATGTGTGTCAGCCAAGCGTATTTTAGTGGAAGTAGATTGTTTGGACGGGAGAGTAGCCTCATGCGGACACTCCTTAGCGCCTGTTTTATTGAACTACATCTGGCAGTTCACTGTTTCTTTTTCTGCATGGCATCTAGTTCGTTTCCTGCATTTTTCCATTTCCTGATTTCAGTATCAATTTTCCTTGTATTACATTCCTTCGTGAGAAAGAGAATAGTATCTCTTTGTTTTGTAAGACGTAAAGAGCTCTGGCAGTTTTTCTACGGAAAATTTCTACGGAAATTTTCTACAGTAATTTCTATGGAAATTAATTATATTCTGAGACAGTTAAAATGAGAGCCAGAAATAAAAGTTCTTGAAATGTACATTTTAAAATCCAAGAATAACCCAAACTGAATTTCAGTGTGGAAAGAAAAATCTAATATACACTTTCAAGAATTTTCTCCCTTCAAATTCTAGTGTCTACACAGTATTGAATAAAAAATACATTTCTAATGCATGATTGTCAGAAAAGCTGTTTACATTTATTTATTTGTTTTTAAGAGACAAAATTTCTAATGTAAATATATTCAGTAAAACATCATTTTGGTTATATTAACTTCAATGGTAGAAATATCAACATTGTATTTTTTATAATCTGAATTATAGAGTTAGCTTATAAACCATTTTTATTACAGTGCTAATATTCCCCACCAATAGACTTAAGTAAGCTCTATAAAGATAAATCAGGTAGAATATATGATTGTGGAGTTAAGTAGTCTAGTATTTCTTACTTCATTTAATCAAGTGAAATTCAAGGTAAAAAATACCATAAAATGAATTAATAACCACACTGATGTTAATAGTTTTATAAACATTTATTTTTTTATGTCCCAATTTCTGCTGGACACCGCAGCAATAATAAGCTAATAGAACATTTATTCAGATGTCTTGAATTCTCTTTTTTCAATGTTTATTTATTTTTGAGAGAGAGAGGGAGAGAGAGACAGAGGGAGAGGGAGACAGAGAATCCCAAGCAGGCTCTACACTATCGGTGCAGAGCCCAATGCAGGGCTCAAACTCACAAGTCAAGAGATCATGACCTGAGCACAAAATCTAGAGTTGGATGTTTAACCCACTGAGCCACTCAGGCACCCCTTGGATTCACTTTAAAGACATTTTGTAAACTTCTAGTGGCTGTCACATACATCCATGAAGGAACTTACCTTCCTTGGACATATATGCAGGCTGCCATATTTTTATTATTGATTGGATGTTTAACAATTAAATGTGAGTGAATTAGTAAAGCATGTTCAAAAAACACTCCATTTTTGTTGCAACCAAAACGTAGATCATGACAAAGTAAAAAAAAAAAAACAAAACACACACACACACACAATAAAATAGGAAATATGGGGATTTATTGATTTTAAGTTCTGTTGCCTAAAGATTCCATAACCAGGCCCTTATTATTGACAAACAAACATTTATATTGAGGAGATATGAGTGAATAAGACATCTCCCCTGAAGCAGCATACAAATATTCATAACATCTGCCCATACCAAAGAGAATGGAAAGATGGTTGGCGGTTAGTGAAGACTCATTGGTGTTGGTCATTGAAGAAAGCTCGTGACTTAGTTTGGGAGAGAGAAAATGAGAGACATTTTCAAACGCACTGAGCACAATGAAAAGAGTTAGGAATGAGAAGGACATATAGAGAGTATCCCAGACAAGGATCAGAGTACCATAGTTATTGTAAAATTTGAACAAACTTGATGGATGCAGAATTTGAGGTTTCTTAGCATAAAGAACCAAGAAGTATATGTGTGAGTGCAGCAAATCACTGAATTAAAATGTGCTGTTTTTAAATTTAAGTGAGACAAATATTTAAGTTAAAAATAAAAAGGTACTTATATGTTAAATTTATCTTCTATGTATCGAAAATATACACATTCCTTATTAATAAAAACCAAGGGATTACATCACATATTTCATGGATTTCCTCTGTTGTTAGAATCAATGAGATAGCGAGTGAATTAAGGAATCTAAATTCATTTGGCATTGCAAATTAATTTCCTGCTTCAAAGAATAACTACAAAGTAGTGGAACCTTGGTCACCATCTTTCTTAGAAGAATATATCACCACAATAACTTACTCCTCCAAAATCTCTAACCTACACTTAAAAATTTTCTGTTGTTATAAGTCACCAGCCTTATAAGCCTATAGAACATTCTTACTACTATTCCTAATAAGATGGGCTTGCTTTCAGATTTCTATACTTTGATCAGATACATAAAGGTTAAAATCATTTTTGAAGATAATGTTTTCTTCAATAGTTATATAAACAAAGCAATGAAATTAGGAAGCATAGAAGAATATGTTATTAAACTACTATTATACTTTTAATATCCACGAACTTTGTAATGGGAAATAAATCATATTTTGATGGCAAAAAAACAAAACATTAAAAGCTTAGACACAAAAATGTGGTAATTTCATTCCTCAAATTGTTGGCTCATATTTGCCTCAAAACTTAATCCTAATACCTAATTAAAATAATAATTTTATTTAAATGCAAGCCTATATACTATGTCTTAGTTTATCTCTGCAATATATATGTTCTATGATTTTTCTACTCAAGACGAATAAAAAACATATATATATATATATATATATATATATATATATATATATATATAACATATAGGAGGAAGGGTTTCCTGGTTCCCATTGAAATATTTCATTGAATTTTTGAAATATGATTTTATGTATCATAAAATCCATTCTAGTTTTTACTTCAGTATAATATCATATTTGTAAATACATTCAAAAGGTAATAGCAACATGATGTTAGAGTCAGATGAGAGGTTATATCACCATCATTTCTACTTTGTGCTTTGACCTATTTAGACAACATACAGTGTCAACCCTTGGAAAGTTTCAGAAGTTTGAAGACAGCTTTATTAAAAATAAATCCACAGTTTGTTAAATAGTCTCTATTACCTGTATCATTTTTAAATAATAAAGCACTTTGCTTCCTTCTTAGTGTTTTACCCTCATACATCTATACGTTCAAAATGCTAAATATATATACATTTATATATCCATATATTTTATATATTCATCTACATATAATAGAGATAGATACAGGTGCTGATATAGATAGTGAATCTCTGATTAAGACTTTTCTCCATTAGTAAGTACAAATCATCATTGATTTGTTTTAAAGAACATCTACCAAAAAATTACTTTTTTATCTCGGTAACAATATTTTTATTGCTTCATTTCTAGGACAGCAAAACTATTTCAAAGACTAAAACTTCCCTGAAAGTTTACAAAATTCTCAAATTGTGTAAGCCCTTGAGCCTCTTTTCAACAATCTGCAGTGTTCACCCGGTGTCCTGACTAAAAATGCAATGCCAATTTCTAAAAGGGGAAGCCTTCTGAAACTCATTCAACATTCTTTATTCTTAATTAGTCTAACTTCCAACAGAGATCTAATGGCAAATTGAATCATTATTTCTCTCTCTTCTGTCTTCTTTTTGCTGTCATATTTAATCTCTTTTTTAAGTCGGTTTTAATATTTCTAAGTGAAATTTAGGAATTTTTGATATATTAGCATTCAAATAGGATCAATGTAAACACCGTAAGCAAATTTGAAAGCCTGATGAAATGTTATAAAAAGAAAAAATCAAAGCAGCAACATCTGGAATTTTAAAGAGGGATAAATACATGTCCTTTCAAGGCATCATTGTAGGCTTGAGTCACCAAATGGATGATTTCCATTCAGGATGGATTCTTTTTATATTATTTGTTCAATATACACGAATGACTTGCTCTTCTAAACTTGTTGGAACTCTTATTTATAATATAAAGTTTCATTCAAAGTTCACATTTCATGGCATTACATTAACTAGTTTGGAATACTGTGCCATACTTGTACTGAACATTAATAACATATTCCCAGAAACTCGGGTTCCAGGAATATAACTAATATTGACTATTATAGTACTTAACATGCTTAATTAAATAAATCTCTATTTGTAATATAAAGGAAAATATGCGTGACTCATACTGCAAATTTCAGTTTTAAGGGAAAATGGATGTATTTTCTAGTAACTCAGAGATACAAGGGAAAAATTTATCTTGTGTATTATCTAATAGGCCTTCCAGAACTAAAGACCACAGGAGGTAAGGCTAACAAAATTAATATGCAAAGAAGCTCAACACTAGGGACCTATAATTTTCTTGCAAATGGTTTCGCTTTAAGGATGAAACAACACAAGACAATACCAATTTCTTTCTTTTTTTGCAAATAGATGAAGCTTTAAAAAAAATTAACGCATGACAGCAGGTGGGAAGAATCTAGACAAGTGGATATTCAAAGTAGAGGGAATCCAAATTTGATTTGTCTAACATTTCACAAACTAATTTGAATTCATTGGTATGTCTTTAAAAAACCAACTTGGGTAGATATATTTAATTAATGAAGGACTGGTTATCTGTCAGACATGAAGTAAACACTTAGCAGACTTGGTGAGCCATCACAGATTTACGAACATGAAAGGATCTACAAAAATGAAGTTCATGGAATTTGACTCGATAAAAATATTTGTGAGCATTTTATCTGTAATTTCTTTACTTAACGATTCTTTTCCTTGACATAATATTAATAAGCTATTGATCACAAATAATCTAGGTAAATTAGTAGATAAGCAATCTTCAAATCCATTTTAAATATTCACTCTCCTCAGATTCTTAAAAGGTCAAGCAGAAAATGACACATTAACATTTTAAATAAACAATGTAATTTTCCTCAATCTTCAAATGCGGTAAGTTAAAATTAAGTAATTTGCTTCTAGTTTTGGAACTAGTGCATCTTTAAACGCTATTTCCATATTTGTTCTTAATCAGCTGACAATATATAGGTATTATCTGTCTTGTGGTAAAGAGCCCACTGTATTAAAAATGTTTAATGTATTCTTGCACCCCAGGAATAGTTTGGTGCTGTACTATTCCTATCAATTTAAAATATGTTAGTGTCAGACAAGCTTTGAAACTAACAAATCAGTTCAGTTTAATTTGAAATTTTAAAATCTGGGTTTTCAAGAGAAAAGAACCTTATGTCAGACTGAATAACTCATTTCAACTTTTTCTTATAATTTGATTTCCTGATGTGTCCAAAAATGATCTGTTGTAACACTAAGGCAGAATAGTTTACATCCTAACAACGCTAAGAATAGGGAACAAAGTCATATGCATTTTGATAGTGAATTCTTGTGTGCATAATAGATTAAATTTAATTGGCTAATGGTCTATATATTAAAGCCAATTTAATGGAGCAAATTTGGTAGTTGTATTGCTTTAATAATTGACTTTAAAATAATTGATACAGTTAATGTTGAAATAATGATATTTTTCTAGGTATAACAGAAAAAAATAGTAATTTTGCTACCTAGTGTAGTAGTTTTTAACTTCCTTATTAAACATGTCAGACACACTTTTACCTCTTAATGGTGAATTTATAATCAAAGATATTAATATACTAGATTAATGTAGTATAATGTAATGTTGTCCTTTACAACAGTATACTAGAAAAGTCTAAATGATTCATACCCCAGGGAAGGGTTGGTGCTATCAATTTAAAGTGTTTAATATACATTTATTTAAATGTGAAGTTGCACTTTGCCTGAGGAATGAGTATTTAAATTGACAGCCTAATAAAATTCCTAAGTAATGTAGTCTTTCCCCCCATTTACTTATTAGTCATATTTTAAAATCATTCATTTAGAGACACGAGAAAAGCATGTGAGCTAATTGTTTAGGGATACAATAATTGTTTAGGGAATTAAATGTTAAGTCTATGGGCATCTTCTTTTTTTATCATAAATATAGAGTTTTGATTTTCAGTCTGCTGGAGAGCAAGCAAGTTCCTGAATTAATGACTTTAAGTGAATGGCTCAATGGATAGTCAGAACATTTTCAATAAATAACATATGTTATTAACATTATGTAGAATTATCCAAAGGTAATCTCCAAATATCAATTTTTAAACTAAGAACCAATAGGGTTTATTATGAAATTATAAAATGTTTCAATGAGTTAATATATAAAAATGAATCCTTTTTATAGAAACATTTTAGATAGTTTGAAATTTCACATTATTATGCTTTGTTCTATTCTCATAATTTATGTGCGTTGATAAATTTAATTGTTGTAGACATCATAAAATTGAATTACTTTTCATGCAATCAGATTAGTTCCATTAATTATTTGCTGGAGTTTTAAATATGGAAATCCACAAAGAAACAGTTTTTAGCTCTTCAAAGTAAATAGTTAAAATCCATTTTCCTTCTATTTTGTACCAAATAGAAATTGTCCTAATAAGTAGGTGGAAATTTTAAATAATTCAGTAATTTATCATTCATATGCTTCATTTTGCCCCCACCAAGAGTTACCTATTACTGAGCCAAAATTACTCGAAGTATCCACAACCTACATGTGGTAGATTTCTATGCTATTTGTAACATGTCAGTCTCCCTGAATATCTAATGTGATTGCCAGTGTGAAAGGTTGCAGTATGGAATGGTGCCCCTTCCTCCTTTTCACAACACACACACACACACACACACACACACGCGCACACACACACACACACATTTACACGCACCAAGTAATGCTAAACTATCAGGGTTTACTAAATGGTAACCTCATTGGGTAAGTTCATCCTTCAGAAGGGTTGGCTTTGGTCTCACAGTGGCTTTAAAATCTCTCAATTTGCTTGTATCTAAGCAGGCATGCCCTTGCTGATTGGTTCATCACAAGTCTACCATTTCCTGTGGTCTTATATTTGCCAGGATTTACACAGTGACAGGGAAATGTAGATACTTGGTTTTGTTACCCCTGCTCTGGCCTGGCAACAATCATGTTCTCACAGAAACATTGGATTCTACTGACTTAGAGATAGGTACATTGTCCTCACTCCACCCTTTCTAGCTACTTCTTTTTGGATCCTAAAATTATCGCCTGCTTCTTCCTAACCCTGATAGTTGACACAGTATGAAGTTAACTTTACTCTTATTATTCTGTGATGTAGTTACCATAGCCTGTTCAAAAGTATCAGCCATAGTGAAGAGAAGAAACCAAAGAAGATACTTCCATGTGGAAATGTCACTTATTGCTGCCTAAGAATTCAAAAATTAAACTTAAAAAGATGTTTTATATGTCCATTGTTTGTCAAGTAGAACATTAAATTGTTTTTCCTTCAACAGACAAACATTAATGGCCATTTTGTCTTTGTGCTGGAAGCAGTCAAATATTTCTCTTAATAGAGAAGCTTTTTCATTATGAAATGCTGTACCATTATGTGCCACCCCAAATTTCATGATGCACTTAATAAAATAAGCTCGGGAATGTCTCAAAGTGTCTTTTTAAAAAATACTTTTTCCTAAGGACTTATTAGAGTCACACAGAATAACTAAATCACTGTAACACACAAATGAAAAATGATAGCATCATATCTTTGCATATGCATGCATATCTTATAGTGATTCAGATGTTACTAATCTTTTCAAGTCTTTAAAAAGAATAACCTATATCTGTATATTATCGAGCTTAAATTTACTTATCTATTTAATAATTCTTCCTAAATTATGAAATATCTTTTAATTTTGTCTGAGGTCCATCAGACGTCCATGATATAAACATATATCCACATTACAGGATACTTTTGTGAAGAAACTATGAGAGTCTTAAAAAGTCAGAAGTATATTTTATCAAAAGTATACTTTCATAAATTTCATCATTTTCTCTCACTTTGAAAGAGGACATTGCCAGGTTAAAACCACATTCGTTTGTAGTTGAGGAAGGCAGCACCCAAATGTATTCCTGGAATCATTTAGTATAAATGTGTTAATTCATTAAAAAACGGCAGTAATAAATAAATAATAAATGTGTTAATTCATAACAATATTCGGTTAAATAAATATTGTTGTTGGTATAGTATAATTTTCTTTTGTGATAAATGTCATTGATCTGCTATTTACTTTTCAATTGATTTTATTTGCCGAATTATATACCAAACAGTCCCATGGGCTTACTAAATATATGAGGGCTAACAATGAAAAATGTACATAGTTTTAGCACTAACTTTGTAAATTGCCTTAATAATCGCTGGTATAATGTAATAGTATTTTCAACCAGTACTTTTAATTTCTAGCTCATAAAGCCTTTTCATTGAACCCCAAGGGTGTAGCCATAAAAGTAAGATTTAATTTTGTATATAATGTGGCCTAAATTAGCATTAAAGCAATAGGAGAAACATGCAGTTACAAAGGATAAGCTGAAATTATTATAACTTGATATGAATTTCTGCAACAACATTAATTATTATTTGTATTCTAACATAATTTGTAGTGAAAATTTAAGGCTGTTCAAAATACACATTTTAAATCCTATTGTTTTTTAAACTATGACAAGTGTATGGAAAACTTTTACGGGTATATAAGAAGAAGAAACCATTAGCCAAACGTATTTTTCTCATACTTTCAAGCACCTAGGTAGTCATAAAGGCCAGAGACACTTGCATGATGTTTATGTTCTGAGAATATCTCTTTGCTATGCTAATTCCCTGCTAATTATTTGCCCACTGAGACAAAAAAAGGAAAATTCAACTTTGTCCTTTGGTTCCTGATGTTTGTATATAAGGAATATCATACTCCCTTACGTTTATACGGTGATTTACAATGGACAATAAGTTCCAATTTGCGATTTCATTTTGCCCCTCTGTGAATGTTTATGGCGAGTATTACTATCTGTATCTCATGGGTGAATAGGCTTAGTACTTTGTCCAAGATTAATGCAGTAATATGACTAATTCATATGCCAGGTACACAGTATAATCTTTGAGGTATGTAATAAAGGCATAATATTTTAGGAAAAATTCACATGCATTTATAGAATTAGATGATCAGTTTTAATCCACTATGTTTCTTAGGTCACCAACCAATTCACACCAATCATTGACAGTATTTCAAGTCCTTTTTAAGTGACCTATAACTTCCTTCCTTTTTTACATTTTTAAAAGAAAAAAAAGGAAAAAAATTCTTGATAAGGTATGGCCATTCCTATTAGAGTGAATAATAGCTATACAAATAGCTACACAATACAGGTGCTTGACATTTGTTGACCTATATTTTTATATTCAAGACACACGTTTAGGTAGAGTTCTCTTCTAAATAAATTTTGACTAAAAAATAAATGAAGAAAAATGGTATGAAATATAGATTCCTATTTTAAAATGGCATTACAGTTCTATTTCTTTCAAAAGAATAAATTTTGGAGATCACATGCTTCACTTGGGTTTTGAAGTCTTACCATATTTCATCACAAGAAATAGGCAGAAATATTATATGAGAAAGTACTGCAGAATCTGGATCCAGTTTCTGAGTCAGCTAACAAACTAGACTGATGAACTTACACAAGTCATTTCATTCTGCAGGGTTTTGATTTCTGCAACAATGACACAAAATAATTGGGATGTATAAATTCTACAGGCCATAGCCAGCTCCAAAATTTGTGCAAATGTATAAAAAAAGGCTTACTTTTTTTCTCCACCTTGGCTACTTTTCAGTCTTTGTTGGTCCAAATTCATTCTCCCCCACAAAGGAAATTGTCACATTATTTAACCTAATCAAATGTTGACATTTAGTACACACACACACACACACACACACACACACACATAAATGGATACTGGGTAAAAAGATAGGAAAGCTTGTTTTTAAATGTTAGCATTTAACATGTGGGGGAGGAAATTTCCACAATTAAAATGTTTAATCTAATTCACTAAATACGCAAAATATTGAAAGCTTATATAAGGTAACAAAATATCGTGTCATGCTGTTTATCCTGCTATCACAAAAAATGAGACGTACTTTAAGTATGAAATGAGAATAATCCAAAATTATTCTCTTAAAGATGGCCATTATTGCTGCATATAGTAAATAAAGCAAAATTCGTGACCAGAACCTGCATGTGCCATGCAGTCCTCTCCTGTAGGAGACAAAATTCCCCCTACGTCATCTCATGGCATGATAACAGCACTTTAAAGGCCTGGCTGTGAGCTCACTGACGAAAAAGCCTGACGTGGCATTGATTTATTACCAATCTGGGGGCTTTCTTTCCCTTCCTCACTTTTTGGGGGAGCTTGTCTTTAACCGAACATTTAATTTGTTTAGTCGCTGTGATTATGCTTTGGTCACATTTGGCAACGGGAACGATCTGGAAAGCTTAAAGGGAATACATTATGGTGCCATAAATTTGAGATGGAAGTATGTTTTTGTATTTCTGCCAGGAATATCAGACAGCAAGTTACTGTTCAAAAATCTGCTTTTTCAGTCTGCTCTGCTAATACAAGGGTGGGTGGTCCTGAGGTCATCTCATTTCATCCTCAAAAAGACAATCACTATTCCTGATGTGTCCGGTGTGCTTCCTGACAGACCAGGATGGGGGGATTTTCCTTCTATCATAAGCTGATTTCATAAATAAACTTGAGGGGTGTTTTGTTTTGTTTCATTTGAGTTTCTCCTGCACCAGCATGGATTTCTCATAGCTGTCGCCGTTCATATTTATAAACCCCTCTGCAGAACTTGCACATTCGCACCTAAGGTGGGATGCCTGCACTCTCCCAGCCCTAGACCGTGAAGAATGTGTTCCTGATCTGCATGTTCATCCTGGCTGCCTGCGAGATAAAGAGGAATTCAGACATAAAGACTGGGAATTCCCATGAAGAGACGAAAACAAATGGTGTGGTTCAAAGAAGAAGTTGTTACAAGAAGAGATGCATTCCTGATGTTGTGCAAAGAATTGTGAGCATTCTCTGCCTGCAGAAGTTGCCTGAGAGCAGTTACATTTGCCAATTCAGTGTCTCCATGAGTTATCTGACTCACAAGAGTTTATTGTGAAAAGATATGTTGCCTGGCAACAGCTTTAACATGGTGCAACTGACTTTTCTGCACTTCTGAAAAGATGTTTTATTCATTACTTGCCTTCCTTTGCTTATTTGTGAGGGTACACCCCCCGTTCCGTATCGAACGCCACTTCTGGTTGTGAACATCTCCTTTTGCTTCTAGGCTAAATGTGCCATTGTTCACCATTCATATATATCCACATTCATACAACGAAAAAGAAACAATGGTCGAGAGGGCCACTTCCTGTTACGTGGGGAACAAGCAGCCAGCGTTGAGAACTATATTAGGTTGTACCAAAATTGTCCTTGGTATTTAAAAGTGTTTTCTAAAAATCAGGCGATTTATGGGTTGAGAGAGAGGGAAACAGACACTGTTGGTGTGACCAGTTCATTACTGGATCGTATTCCAAATTTCTATCCATACAATGAGCTTCGGCTATATGAACAAAACATATCTAGCAAAGTGCGTTTTAGACTTCAGGTTGCCACAAGCCTTATTTAACCCAGATTTCACTGGGTAAAATATTGGTAGTGTTATAGCTAACCCCTTTGTGTCTTCTCCCTGCCCCGAACTGACAAAAGCAAGCCTGTCACTACATCCATAGGACGTAGAGTCTGAAAGAGAGGCTGAGCCTCCAGGTAATTAATGACTCAGGCATTTGAGCTGCAATCATAAAATTTCCATCCTGACATTATTCTGTTCAAGCATTTTTTTTAAGCCAACTAGAAACCTGGAAGGATTATATTACTCTGCTAATGGCACACGACTGCTTAGAAACTCAGGTCACAAAAGCACAGTCCCATGTTTCACTTTCAACAACTTCATGAGGCTTTCCTACTTAGGCCTTACAATGAGATACAAAAATACCATTTCTGAAGGAGAAGATTTGGCCACAATGACTACCTGATGTTGCGGTCACTCTGACAGGTAATAGAGATCCTAAGGCCAGTAGTATTTATTACACAAAACCAAAAGAGGCTAACATATGTCTAGTATTTATCACATGTAAACCTTATATACCTTATTCCACTTTTGCTTCACCACATTAGAAGTACAACACTATTACCCCCATCTTACCAGAGAAAACTTCCAAAGTTTAAGTTACTTGCTCAAATTCACGCAGCTAACAAATGACAAATGTAGCATTTGCACCTGACCATTTAACGGTGTCCTCTAAGAGCTCAGAGTGAGCATGGAAATATAAACATATATAATTACATTTGTACACGAGTTCGCATTACACAAAATAGTTTGAATTTTAGAGCTGGAAAAAACTTGGAAACAATATATTCACATAATAACCATCTATTCGGTATATGATCTTTCCAAGCATCCACTGTGCTAAATGCTAGGGGATTCATTCATTCGTTCGTTCCACAAGCCTTTGCCGTCTTGGGCTACATGCAGGATACTGCACCCAGCGGTGGGACATAGCCATTCTCCACTACACTCACATTCCTACAAGGGAAGGAGACAGTTATGATGAGAGCCATGCGGGAGTGGAAATGAATCTTATACTGGGATCTGATTAGGATGAGTAAGAGTTAGCTACAGCTCTGAGACAGAAAGAAGTAGATTTGAGCTTCAGGAGCTGAAGAAGATCATCGTGGCCGGACTACTGTCAGTGCGAGGGAGGACAGGAGAGGAGGCTGCTGAGGGAGAGAAGATCCCAGGCATGCAGGGCTGGGTGGGCCATAGTAAGGACGTCCCTACATTCACGGAGACTGCAGTCCAGCAAAAGCAAAATGTACTGACAATCATATATCTTACAGGTGACACTAAATAAATTAGTTTAAAGATAAACTTCTCAAAATATCCCATTACAAACATGGCTTCATTCCCTTTTTAGCATAGACCAGCCTTCTAAAACATTGACAAACATTTCCAAGGGACTCAGTTTCCAAGCCAATCTTGTTTGTCAAATACACATTAGTTTATCCCTAAATTTATTTCTGTAAAATAAGTGTGGCCCATTTAAATTCATACAGTCCTGGGGCGCCTGGGTGGCGCAGTCGGTTAAGCGTCCGACTTCAGCCAGGTCACGATCTCGTGGTCCGCGAGTTCGAGCCCCGCGTCGGGCTCTGGGCTGATGGCTCAGAGCCTGGAGCCTGTTTCCCATTCTGTGTCTCCCTCTCTCTCTGCCCCTCCCCCGTTCATGCTCTGTCTCTCTCTGTCCCAAAAATAAATAAACGTTGGAAAAAAAAATAAATTCATACAGTCCTTTCTCTAATTTTACTGTTCTCCTAAACTATAAATTATTTTAGTGGAAATATATAATTGATGGAAAAATTATAAAATGTGAAATGCAAACTAAATTATGCCCAACTAATAATTGCCTTACACCTAACGGCTATTTCAAAAATAAATTTACTCCCATATACTTAGATAATAACACAGTGGAATGAGTACCCACCAAATTTACAGAAAGATAGTCATGAAGACGAGCAATCAGTTGTGGCAAACCCTCTAAGTATTACACTAAAATAAGAAGACTTAGAATGGTATGTGCGTGCAGTATTATATCTGCTTCTCGGTCGGTACTCTGTAATGGTTCTAACTTGGCTGAAGAATTGCTTATTTGAGAACAAGAAATAAACCAACGAACAAAAAACCTGGGTTGTTGTTTAGTTTTTGGGCTGTACAAAGGATACCGATGTAGTCTTTATAAGGAAAATTGATTACCAAATGGACTGTCTTCTAAAGTCCTGAGGTAAGACTCATTCAGAAGTAAATGAATCCACGTTTGCAAAGACCACTAAAAGTTGTTTACAAGCTACTCTGTGGTGTTTGCATTTGTAGTGGGCTATTCTGACTATTCAAAAGTCAAAATTGGAGTCAATAGATTTTATAGCACCTGACTTGAATATACCAGCTTAAATACTTCATCGTGATTGTACATTTCTGAATGTAGAAATAAACAATGCCCACACATCTTCTATGAAAAGGATAAGTCCTCATTTGCTCTTCTAAAACATCTAGCATGTTTTGGACATATGTTTTATCATGTTTTTTATCTTTTCATAATTCAGGTGCAGAGCAACTACTTCATTGGCTATATTTTTCACTACACAATTGCAGTGAAGGGTAAATTAAAAAAATAATAATAAATAATTAAATCGTCTTGTGTAGGCCCTACCTTATGTGTGTGTGTGTATGTGTGTGTGTATATATATATATATATATATATATGCAATGATGTACATGTCATAGCAAAAGTCAATGGACCAGATAATTGCCCCAGATTAAAAAATTGTGCCTCTGCTGACATTTAAGTTTTGAACCTAATGGTTTCACTATTTAACTGACCTTTGCTCTACCAATCACGGGTGCTTCTAACATCAATACATTAATATTAAGATAGTAATATAATTTAATCTGCACTATTGGTTAAGCAAATATAGAATACTGACAACAATCCTCAGTTTAAGCCTACAAAGCACTAGGCAGGAAAGAACAATGTCAATACAAGCCCAACTTACTAATTTGTTAATCATTTATAGATATTAATCACTATGTAGTCATAATGTGTATATATGTCTATGCTTTCAACGACATTTTTGAAGAATCTGCACAAACTATGCTGTCTCTCTCTCCTTTTTTTAGTTTATTTATGTATTTATTTTGAGAGAGAACAAGTAGATGGGGGGGGGGGGCAGAGGGAGAGGGAGACAGAGAATCCCAAGCAGGCTCCCGCACTGTCTGTGCAGAACCCTACATGGCGCTTGAATATACCAACCGAGAGATCATGATCTGAGCGGAAATCAAGAGTCTGACGCTTAAGTGACAGAACCACCCCGGGTAACTGCAATGCTACCACAGGCTGCACAAGTAGAGCAAAGTCTGAGACGGGGTGAGGAGCAGGTACAAAGAACAGCTGACATTAATTTCACGCTCCTGCGGCAGACGCTCTTCTCAGCACTTTTCTCGCACTTCCTCATTTATCACAGCCTCACAGTTCTAGAAAGGTAGGTTTTAATATCACTATCGTAATGTCCATTTTACAGATGAAGAGACTTAGGCTGAGAGAAGTCAAAATTCCAAAGCAGAACTTTCCAAGACACCACTGTACTGCCTCTTTGCCTGTAAGACAGAAATTTTCAGCCCCATCTATCTTTTATTTTCTGAAGGCCCACCCTGAAATAGCGTTAGATTGATTTTTCAAAATCCTTTTCCCAGCTAATTGACAGGGGTATCATTCTTCAATGCCCACAACTGAGACAGTCCTCTTTGCAATGCCATTCCTGCAAATGTAAGCTTTGGACACCACTCATCGGGCCCCTGTCTTTGCTGTTGTGCCACTTGTTGGATATGTTGCTAAGTCAGAAAGAGTTGCACAGAATTTCAGTAGGAAAAAAATGGTCCTGGAAATTTCTTGTCTGGTAGCCAACTAATCAAAATCTAATGGAAACATGATTCAGTATTCAAAGCTCCCACAAACTTGATGACAAAAATCAATAAATGTCCTCAGCAGCCCTTTCCATAGCCACAGAGCCATCTACACTGAGCATGTATCTTGTGAGCACTAAAGGGATTCCTACTGCAGCCAAAGGCAGTCGTGGGGACTCCCTGGACCCCCTATTAGAGGTAACTGACCACCTACACAGCAAATCCCCTTGGCAGATGTGTGTTATGCGTTTTTTTCAAATATTTATGAGCACTTAGAAATCAGAGGATTTCACAGCAAATCTGGTTTTATACTCTTCTTTTAAAAAATATAAAGGTCAGGGATGCCAGGCTGCCTCCGTCAGTAGAGAATGCAACTCTTGATCTCAGGGTCATGAGTTCAAGCCCCACATTGGGCATGTAGCCTACGTAAATATATTATACACACACACACACACACACACATATAAAGGTCAGCCAAATTTGGGCAAATTCTCACTGACAACAATTAGCTATGACCCACTACTTATCCTAGACTGGGTATTGTATCTCCAGTGGATCGCAGCCCTCATCACATTCTATAGCGTGACATCAGGCCCATTTCACAGGTCACCTATGGCTGCTCAGTCGAGACACTTGAGTCTAAGGCTTTTGTTCTCATCCAAGGTTTCTTCCATCTCTGAAATTCTATGTGTTATAACAGAAGGAAAACTAAAATATCACTGAACTGAGTTCAATGACTCACTCAAGGTCACCAGGCTAGGACTAGTTAAGAGCATGGACAAAATTAGAATTTAAATCTCAAGTCCAGGCTTTTGTTTTTTCCAGCTCACCTACTGCCTCTTATTAGCACAGGAAGTAATATGATTCAGGAATGGTGAAACTGGGAATATTGTCTTGGCAGCTATAAGGAGAGTTAACTTAGCCTCTTTAATGGGTAGAGAAACCTGGGAGGTGAATTAGGATTCTGCCAGTACACAAGTGTTCCCGTAAATCCTATTTACCAAAAAAAAAAAAAAAGATTTCAAGATCTGAGAGTGTGTGACATGAATAGGAAAAGGTAAAGAGAAGGCACATGAATATAATTTGGGCTACTTCTGTGACACCTTCAGATCCCTGGAAATTTCCTGGGAAATTCCAGTGTAGCCTGAAGTCACTTGCATGCAGATGCGGCATCGAGACTCTCTCTACCCCAGGGTGGGACTATGGCTTCCCACAGTCCTCTAAGAAGTTCACATATGCACATCTTAACTTAAGGCAAAAGCCAAGATAGGCCTAGAGGTCATCTCAAAGCTTAAGAGTAAAACCTTGTCCAAATTCTTATAATAAATTGCTGAGCAAAATATGTCATTCCTCTGGGGGAATCGCACACAACAATTTACAAATGACTAGGGTATGTAAAATAATCTGGTAATTCTTTTCCCAGAAATCCTATCATTCAAAGAGGATTTCACACTAATTAGTCATTATTTTTATTCAGAAGCACCAGTCAAGCCAGAAAATATGGGGAAGAAATTCAAACAGTTCTTGAAACAAAACTCTTTTTGTCTAAAAGCTAACAGATTTATTCCAGGAATAAAAATTTCTACACTCAAATGCATGGATGTATTATTACATCCACATTAATTCAAAGTAAGCTCGTATATACATGTGGCTCTATAGCTTTCTAACCAATAGAATGGTAAGTTTTAATTTCTATAGAGACCAGATAAATGAAAATTTTAAAAAACCCTTATTGTTATTTATTCAATTAGTATTTTTCTCAATGCAGAACAAGAACTTAGACTTTTAATCCCTAAGTGATTGATTATTAAATCAGTTTTGACACAGGCAACACAAAGCTCTCAAATATTCCAAAGATGCATAGAGAGCACCACTCCAGCAAGCTCACACTGTTGCCTAGTCTGTTTGCTCTGGCTGGGGTGGGAGCGAAATTATGTTTACCTCCAACTTTTATAAATCATCTGAGTCTGCTCAGAGGAATGGCACCGTATCATTATTATTATTATTAATTTGTAACCTAAAGTTTCTGAAAACCAGTTGCTTTCTCTACCATAGTCGTCACAAACATATTCTGTGTTATAAATCTTTAAAACATTCTCAAGGAAAACAAAGAGAAAAAGTTGTGCCTTTTTTTTCCCTCCAAATGATATCTCACTGAAGAAAAATGTGGAGGGAAATGAGTCTTCCAGTCGACATTTGGTCATGTACTTCAAACATCTGTTTCTCATAAGCTAAAGTTCCATATTTCACCTATCCTGATACCATTTAGTTAATAAGTAGGAAAAAACGTAGACTTTCAAATAAAACAAAACTGAGGCAATAAGCCTACTGGTTATAGATGTGGACTTTGGAGTTAGACATGGGTTCAAATTTGAATGCCCCTTCCAAGACCACCACTAAGTTTTCAACTTCTGTAAAACCTAGATTTCTCATTTGTAAAGAGGAGAGAACTATATCTACCATATGGACTTATGTGCATAAAATGAGATAATGGTATAAAGTGTTTAGCGTGTTACCAGGCATAGAGTCATGCACTCGATGAGGTTCTATTGTTGTTTCTACACAACAATCATACTACGCAGAGTGCTGGCAAGACTGTTACTAACTAATTTCTCATCCCATACAGTTCTGGAAGGGAATGAACAGAGGCAAATCAAGAAGGGTCACACCCTCCTTTGTTATGTAGTGCACTAACCTCCTAACAATTTACTCTCTAATAAAACAAGTGACAATGATTGGAAGCAGGAAACATGCAAAGTTGAACCCTCCCTCACCAAAAAAGGAGTGACTAAAATGAAAGAATAGGAGGAAAGTGAAAAAGAGACAACGGAAAGGGGGAAAGAAGGAAAAACAGCACAAAGGGGAGGAAGCATGAAGCATCTCTGAGTTCATTCTGCCTGGCCACTCACCCCAGTTGAATGAAGGCAGAGCTCACAAAAAGCCATGCATTGCTCATTAGGCAGAAGAGTTACTATCAACAACACTGGCGTGGGGGTGGGGGGAAAAGTTGAAATAAAATTGTGCACACACACACACATACACACACACACACAGTACCTGATTCTGTAAAAAACATGGATATATATCAATAAGGATTTTAAAGAATATATATAGATATCTATAATTATATGATCTAGATCTGTATTAATAGATAGACACAAAGGTATAGATGTCTACATGTATAGACACATATCTCAGTCATACATGGAGAATAGTCCAGATATCTATAGACTTGGATTTTTTTAATGTATTTATTTTTGAGAGAGAGAGAGAGGCAGAGAGAGAGGGAGACACAGAATCTGAAGCAGGCTCCAGGCTCTGAGCTGTCAGCACAGAGCCTGGTGCGGGGCTTGAACCCATGAAGCATAAGATCATGACCTGAACAGAAGTCAGACATTTAACCGACTGAGCCACCCAGGTGCCCCTATAGACTTGATTTTAAAGAATATATATAAATATATGATATATATATGTATATACATATACATATATACGATATATATATCATATATATATACGCACCACACTTTTATGATATATATAAACCCAGATAAATATATAAATATATATATCAAGATCATATAATAGATATATGACATAAATAGATAATATGTCCAGATATTCCATATATATGATCAACATATTCTTTAAAATCTAAATATATAGCTATAAAGATATAGAGATGGATTATTCTTTAAAACTGACATGTACCTGTTTTTTAAATTTCTGTACTCGCAGGAGCCAGTGCTGTTATATACACATCTAAAGACTGAAATGCTTCCTCTACGGTAATGAAGAGCCCACTATGCTGATTATTGATAGGCCAGTTCCAATTTCACAAGAACTCTAATAGGAAGCGAAGAATTCTTACAGAGAAGGCAATCTTACTCAAGTATATAAGTTAGTGTTAAAAAAAACTTCCATTTTTGTTGTACTATAAATGTCTCTCCTTTTTAAATGGTTTGCCTTTTTTGAATGCTGAATTGTTTACTCATAACTAAAAATATGTATAATCATATATATATATACATATACATATATAACTAAAAATATATAGTGCTGGTGTAAAAAGTTTTTGGAAAAAAAATGTTTAATTTCAGAGCCTTATTGTGGAATTATTTTCAACTTGGATTTCTTTTCACTATATTCTGATAAATTATGTTTAACTCATAAATGTTTATTAAATAATACAAGTTTTCAGGGATTATATCTGCAATAAAAATGTGATTCAGTCTATTTAACATGACCTTTATACTACTTTGAAACTAGCCTTATTTTTCATATTACTTTATTAACATTATTTTACCATTAATTTTATTAAATTTTTTAATGCTTACTTTTTTGAGAGAGAGAGTGAGCAAGCACAAGTGGGAGAGGGACAGAGAGAGAGGTTGAGAGAGAGAACCCCAATCTGATAGTGCAGAGCCCAGTGCAGGGCTCGATCCCACGAACCGTGAGATCATGGACCTGAGCAGAAATCAAGAGTCAGATGCTTAACCGACTGAGTCACCCGGGCACCCTGCTACCTGGAGCCTGCTTCAAATTCTGTGTCTCCCTCTCACTCTGCCCCTCCCCTGCTCCTGCTCTGTCTCTCTCTCTTTCAAAAATAAATAAAGATTAAATATTCTTTTTAATAAATAAATAAAACCAGCCAAAAAGTATTATAATTATTAATGTTATACATTTGTATATAAAGCATGTTTCTTCCCTCCCGCCATTTTGTTCCAGCTTCTGGGGAAACAAAATAAATGGTTGCATAGTTCACTATTGTGCTATAACGAGTTATGGTCATTAAATCGTTAAATGACTGCCACGTCTGCTTTTCACGGTATCTAAAAGTTAAATGGAGAAACATTTACTTTTATGTATTATGACCAGAAAAACTTTCTAAATTTATATTTCAAAATACCTTCTCTATATTCATCAGCATCATATAGAAAGTAAAAAGGTTGTTCAACCTGAAGGGACCAGCATATAATATAGTATGCCTTCATTATTTGTCAACTCTAAGAGTTTTCTGTAAAAGCATTTACTGTTTGAAAGCTATATATCCAATGAAGCATGTTAAACAACTTTCATATCTGGAAGAGACATTTTTGCTAAAAGTTTTCCTGGAGTATTTCTAAAAAATATTAATAGTTTCCAAAATAATGTATATATCACTCTTGTTGTAACATCTATACATTTAATTTTTAAAATATACTCAAGTTACAACATGCTTAATTTTATATATTAGGTATTACCTAATATATAATATATATATTTTTGCAATAAATTTTATTTATTCTCTAGAGATTTTTAAATATCATACAAATTTAAATTTTTCTGTACTTAAGAAATTAAATAACTGTGAAAGTCCAAATCACTAATGAATTTGTAGGAGATGTTGATTTCATTTTTTTAAGATTAGTCAATTTAACATTTAATATTTCCAGCATGTAACAAAATAGCTTTGTTATGGCCAAGAAAATAATTGCTCTGTTTCTTTCTCATATATATGCATGCTAATGTATGAAGAAAATAAATAACTGATGGTTTTTATAACCAATATAATCTTTATCAGTAAAATTTTTACCGATAACACTGAACAGCAAAGAAGGAAAGTTATAAAGACTCAGGAACACTACCTAATTAATATCATTTTTGACAACACAAAAGGTTTGAATGCATGATCATTATGCATACCCATACAGAATAAAATGAGAAAGTTTGGGGGGGAAGGAAAATGCATTTAGTGTTGGCCAAATGCCTCAAAATATGTATGTATATGTATGAATACATATGTATGTATACATGCATGTATACCTGTGTGTACATATACATAGTCTTATATATACTTACTCATATATGTGTGTATATATATTCTTATGGTTATGTTTTATGTATATATTCTCATGGTTTAATAATAATTAATTTCAAACTTTATTATCTGTAATCTATAAAATTTATCATGTACTTTTATGTCTCTTTATTGTAGTTCCTGCCACCTTGACTTTCCTCCTGATGAAGTTCTGTGCCCCCATCTAGCCCTACCTTATTTGCCACCACTGGCTGCAGTGAGTCCCCCTGTGCACTTCCTGAGTATTTTACTCCACCTGTCTCGCAGCTTCTCTTGATGTAGCTTGATATCTCATTGTACACATGTCAGTTCCTCCCCTCTCTTTAAGGAGAGGGTATCACTGTTGATAGCACTGCACCTGACACATTCACCACTTTAACTAACGGACATGAGGTATAATTATCTTCAAAAAGATGGCCTTCATTTAGATCAAGGAATTTCTCTTATACACATAAATTGTTACCTGTAGTTGGGGGTGAGGGGTTGGAGGATAAATCAATATTATTAAAAACCAACTTTCTAAATATTTAGATGGACATTTCCATCATTCATTTACTGACCAAAATTAAGAACTCTCTGACCAAAATTAAACAGATAAGGAATATGTTGAATTCATTCCAAATATCAAGATTACAAACAAGCCTTTCCTGAAGTTCTCTGAATAGAGTCTAGCAGATTTTTCTAAGCTGATTCTGACCAGATTTGGCAAAAGAAATACAAACTGAGTCTCCTTTGTTACCTAATCCATTCATTGTCTCAAAGTAAAATATTCAAGAAGAGAGTCTGGACAGAGGACACTTTTAAAGACGACAGGGAGACAGATCAGCTGGTAAGAACCTGAGTACCTGGAAAGAAGTTTGTTAACCAAGTTCTAAGAGGGAATGTGGTTAGTGTTGCCAGGTCAGACCAGCAGCAAAACTCTGAGTTACTCTCTAAACTGACCATGTGAGGAAAATCTGTGGGTCACATTGAACGGTTGCAAGGATTAACAATTGCCCAAATTATTAGTCAACTCCAGGAATTGTGAATTAAGTCTAGACTGAGCTCAAATGACCTTTGCTTAAATACAGAGCCTCCAAAACCAGTTATTTGAAGTGGAATCCACTTTTGACCAACGAAATACTAAAAATATTTCTTTTTACTTATGAACAAAAGAAGAAAGGCTGTAATCAGTTTAGTGATATCACAAATATAACATTCAATATTGTTTAAAATAAGTGTAACTCTTTGCAATGTTTGTTAACATGTAATTTTTATAAAAAGACATTTGTTTTCTGAATTATTATTATATGGGATTTTTCTCAAATCTTTCATAAAACTAACATCTAAAATCTTCATTCTGTTGTGCTGATGCTATATAATTGTGATCACACATTAGAGGTATACATATAAGTATGCATATACTATTGTCAGATTTCTTAATATTACTATTGGTTAATTACTTCTTTAAATGAGGTCCTGTATGAGTAAGGAAAATTTATCATCAAATATACATGAAAATAAATGATTCAGCCAATATTTCTGTAGGCTAGTCACCTTAAGCAAAGTGCAGAACCTTATCTTAATGAGCAAATTACTGATCTTACCAATATTATGAAAAATAAATCATCTACCATATATTTATAAGTTATTGAAACAATGTAAGGGACACATAACAAAGGAAAAATTAGAGTAAAATCCAAGAATGTTTTTGACTAGGACTTGGGGCTTTCAATCAAATTCATAGTCCATCTGTGTTTGTTTCTCACATTTATTGTCTAAGACATAATAAAGTGACAATCGCTGCCTTCACTGTGTCAAGGCAGATATGAGTAATATCTGTAGACTTTACCCACTGTAAATATTATAGGGTTTGCACTGTACCCAAGTGGATATCTTCATACTTGAATGGACCAGAGAATACTCACTTTTTTCCCAAATGTATTTTTTGTATTAGAGATAATGATACTATGCAAATTAGCAAGGCTTAATGTTCCTACCAATATTTGATGATTTGAAATCAGCCCCTGGTTAACAGATGGCCCCATCATTCTGGAACATAATTGATATCCTCTTTGCAAACAGACAGGCCAATGGACATGTATTCCACCTGGTCCCATGGGAACTGTCATTTTCAGATAGGAAACTTTCCTAGAGTTTATTAGCAAATTCCTAAATTTTGTACCCACCAAAAGCCAACGGACCTTTCCAAATTTCTTGCAGCGTTCTGATTTTTCATCTTGTACAATTATATTTTTTAAGATTTTATAATAGTGCTGTTTGTTGAATTTTTGTTAAGATTCCTTAAACACACATTTATCATAATTGCTCATCCAAAGGTGAATTTCCTGACAAAAGACCATGAACTTATCGATATGCACAGGAAAAAAAAAATGTTTAGTCAAACCCGGTAGGTCCCCAGACAAAATTGAGACAAAACAAGTTGAGCTTGAGCGTGGCGTGCATGAAACAAGTCATATCACAAGAATTGATATGGCTGCAAGAGTATGTGTGGGGTGATTGTAGATACACATACCTGTTCACTAGCAACACAATTTCACTTTCAATGGTTGGCTACCATACAGAAACAGCTTGTGTTTGCCATTGACGCCACTTGCCGAGACGAACTTTGTACCAGCACAGATAACATCCCAAAGGTTTGCTCTAACCACCAAGCATCACCCAGACTTTGTGAAAAAAGAAAGGTCATCTTTGGGACCTCAGCAAAGTTTAAGCCTTCCAGAGGAAGCATGGCGCAGACCAGGTGTGATTGATGAGCCCTCTCATTTATACAATGAGATTCAAATCCAGGCTGAAATAACTAATGGAATGAAAGGAAAAAGATTGGTAAAGATTAATGAGTTTTCAGAGTTGTACCCTCTGTTCTGAAACAAGTGTGTTAGCAAAATAGTTACTACTTCAAAAAGAAAGTCTTTTTTTCTGCTTTTAATCTCTGAAATTTCTAATCCCTTTGAAGATTCAACTGCGATGTTTTAAATTCAGTAGTCAAGATTTTGTTAAAGAAAAATGGGCATATTGGAAAAGAAACACAATAATGATACGAAAAGGTATACCTCTTTTACCAGGAGAAAGTCACGCCTTAATATCTTAGGCCACAACCACCACTATGCACATAACTTTTAGTTAGGATGCTGAGGTGCAGATAATAAATTCTCAAACATTTGGCAGTTTATTGAAGAGAAATACTCACAACATGAGCTACATAAACTCATTCTCTAAATGAGAATATTTTAAAAGATATTGACTACAGATGTTTCAAAGTAGAATTTAAGGTCTCACTGGGTGTCCCCAACTGGTGATCGCTCTATTATAAACTTAACTCTTTAGCAAGGTCGTTCAAATTCTTGTTTTCCCTTCTCAACTTTTCACCCAGCAAGCAGTCATTGTTACATTTCAACACTTCTTTACATCAAGCACCTACTATAAAATGGGAACAGCTGCAATTTCACTGCCCAGCCCTTTCTTCCACCCTTACAACATTTGTTCTGTTAATGTAGGTTAATTCTGCAAATAACACTTCTGTAAATTGTTCTTGCAAACTGCTACATCATTTATGTAAGGACTTCTGTGAACTTTGAAAAATTAATGCCTTTAATTTTGGTTGATGGCAACATCAGCAGAGCTCTGTAAATTGCACTTTAATGAGATTTTGCTACAGGGGATAATCTGCTACTGACAGAGGAACATCTTGAAAACATCTGTAGACCTATAATTTCTCTATGACGATTAGAGCCCACCACAAGACTCCAAATACAAACCCAAAATAAAGGGGGAAAATGTAAAGTTCTAAATGAGAATACAACCTGTTCTTTAAAAGCAAAAGGCCCAGTATGAAAAGTTTCGTGCACTAAAAATAAATCAATTTTTTGGACTAATTAACATTTAGCTTTATTTAATTAAGAAAGACTATTACTGTCTCCACTGCTGTGCATCTGTATATAATGAAGCAAACAGCAGTAGGTATAAGATACCACTGAGGGATATGCCCAAGTAACCCAGCACTATAGGTGCAAAGGAACGTCTATTATTGTTAAGTAACTGACATCAGAGTCTTACTTTAATGCTGTCATAAATAAAAGGAAGATTTCCACAGATGCCTTCACATATGGTTTCTTATTTGTCTCTGATGGAGACTAAGAGTTGGATTAGATGCCAAAATTAAATGATTGAAATAGACAGCTGCATACTGGAAACTACTAAATAACACCTTTTAAACAGTTTCTATTTATAGCATGTCTAAATCACAGAAGGATGACAAATTTTATTTTGCGAAAGCTAACATTGCTTGTTGATCTAATGCCATTACTTCTAAAGTCCCAGCGTTATCTGAACTTCACTCTAGCTATTTGTGAACATGCCATCTTTAGAAGGGTAACTTTTGAAATCACATCTCATTTTCCAGTCAAACCCTATTCTTGAAGTCCAATCTGCTTGGAAAATATACCATATTCATTACATTGGACAGGTTGAAATAAGCAGAAAGCCCATAAGGTATTATACTATATTCTTCACCTTCTGGGCCATGAAATTAATAACTACGTGTTAGATTGCCAACTTCCAGATAGTAATATCCTGTCCATAATGCTTACATCTTTGTCATTTTTCATAGAAAGGAAATTAAGTAAAAGTTACAGAATTAAATAAGGACTTAATGAGACACAAACTGTTATTTCTGGAAAACTTAAATACATCAACAGGTCTAGTGGCTGTTTTATTGATCCTTCGAGGGCTAAATGCCGTGTGTATCCTAAAACAAGTGAGAAATAAGAATGATAGATGATCAAAACTGAATCTGTACAGCTTCATTGTGTAATAAAAGAAGGAAGCTTATTATTACCTCATTAGTAGAGCCTTTTAAAAAAAATTCTTAAGTGTGTCTGCCTGAGCTGGATACTATCAACTACCCCATATAGTCCGTGATTGTTCCACTTCCAGCAATGGTCAGTGACTAGAGAGCTTCTATTCTTGTGCAGTATATAAAATTGCAGCTGGAAGGGAGAAGAGATAAGACACACTGAGGTGGAGGTCTCCAAAGGGGAAAAAGAATACATAAGGGGATGACCGGCAGTGATGTTTCCCTATAACATCTGAGTAACCCACAAGGAGTGACGCTACATGTACTGGGCATTAGGCATAAGCATCTATCTCCTGCTTCAGCACCTCTCATGACTAGAATTTGTGGGTGTGACTGTAGGGTCTCCCTATTTCCATGGGTTAGTTCCTGGGCCACAGTCTGAACTTGAATTGGGGACCATCATGTTCTTTTCTCTCTCTTCTTCCCCTCTGAGCTTTTCTTAGTGATCTTGCACCTGAATACGTTCATCAAAGGCCACATCCCTACCTCCACTCATAAGTATACCAAACAAGTCACTTGTACACAACTAAACAGTTCACTCCTTTCAAACGCTGCAAGTACAAATAAATGTTTGGTATTGTGAGTATCGTTTACAAGTAATCAACAGTTCCAGAAAAACGTATTTGGAGAAATAATTCAGAAAATTAGGGACTATACCCCTTAGATATTTCTAGGGGCTCTTCAACCTAAGAAAAATATCTACAATCATGAAATTGATCATTATCTTTTCTTCTCAGGATTAAACTTTGTCAAAATGTGACTTCTGAAGATTATGAACAATATCTTTTGTATTCAGTAAATATTGTCACTGCAATATGTTCATTATTTACTGCAAAGAAGCTATAATCTTTTAAACTAATCCTGGAAAAGCAAGTATTGTCAATTGTTTGCTAAATACTGTGTATCATGGTTGATTCACAAACTTTGCTGCCCTTTTCTCCCTGCTGTTGCAATGATTGGCCAGCTTGTCACACACAGAGGTTTAGCCCTTGCTTGAGTTTAGAAAAACAATCCTCCCTCTAGACAAGAAGCATTTAAGTTCTATCAACCCTCGGCCACTGTGCATTGTGTGTTAATGAAGTGAATTCTGGAATCAACAAACTATTGTTAGAATGTCATCTCAGTCACTTCTGAGAATTGGGACTTCTGAAGACTGATCTCGTGCTCACTTCCCCAGCACATATACTGAAAACTATTTAATCTCTCTACGTCTTGGTTCCTTCATCCACAAAATGAGGGTAAAAATATCTGCTACTGAGTTGTTTGTGAGGATTAAATATGATTATGTATGTAAAGCAGAGACCCATACATGTAGAAGAATCTCGGTGTATATTAGTTATTTTTATTAGTTCTTTCTTCTGTCATCTTTCCCATTTTCCTGGACAGTTGTTATTAGTAGCTGCTGGTGTCATACATTCTGCTATCTCAAATGTTTCAAACAAGTGGCCAGGTCTTGTCACAAATAATTTTCAGGACCACGGAGAGATCTCATGTGCCCTTCACCACAAAATGTATTAGTTCTACTGTGCCAAGAGGGCAGTTCATTGATTCAGTCAGTAAATATACTCTGAGTATATTACTCAGTAAATATACTATGTAAGTTACTGGAGAAACAGCATTCAACAAAACAGACAAGTCCCCAAACTTGAGATGCTCGTATTTCAATGGGGAAGTAGACTTGAAACAAATCAGTGGACTCTATCACTGCACACCTCCCACCCAAGTCACAAATACTAGCTACATAACTATCATAAACCAAAAGTTCAAAAACTTAAGAGACGAATCCTTACCAAATCTTAGGGCATTGAGGGGTTGTTAGGAATAATTTTCCTGAGAGGTGATATTTTTGCTGAGATCTCAGGTATGAATAAGAGATAACCAAACAGAAAGGATGATTGGAGAGCACTACTGAAGCAGAATCATTTGAAGAACTTAAGAAAGGCAAGTGCTGCTAGCGTGGAATGATGAAGGAGTAGCATAGTGAGAGATGAGGAGAAGCAGAGGCCTTACTGGTCATGTTAAGAACATACAGCATAAGTATGGAAGACTTGGAGATCTGGCCTATTAATTTTTCGACCTACTTTCTGGTTTTCTCGTGTACATTAATTACAACATGTAAAATTCAGACATTCAATTTTGATGTCTCTTTCAAAATTGTAAGATCTGGCCATGCTGGGCCTGCCTTTCCACATGAAGACAATTGGTAGCCACTTCACCAGCTAGACAAGGCTTAAGCTCTGAGTTGCCTCAGTCTCCACTGGCAGAGTTCATTCATATGCCTTTTTCTGTTCAACCTCTGCAGTTTGGGAAGTCTGCAAGTCCAGATGTTGGTTTCCACCTTTCCCTCAGATCCAGTCCTGATGATGTGTCTAACTATGGGGAGTGAATGATTACCTTGATTCTTGTGGTTACATCTTGATATCCAGCCCTCTGGAATATTTTCCAAGATACGTGTCAACCTCCCACATTTGTAGCACAAGGAAGGATCTCAGAACATGGCCTACTTCCCAAGGTGCTATTTTCCACTCAACTATTGGGAGCTCCTAGCTGTGTTTATTTGCTCTACCAGATGTTTTCTCTGGTTATATTCTTCAGATACTTGTTTACACCCAGTATATTTACAGTTCAGTAGTAGTTCAGTAGTATCGCAACCCCAGTCAACAGATAGAATCACAAACTTCAGTCTCTTCCTATTGGTCTTTCTCATCTTTCATTCATTAGGCATTGAAAAGTCACTTCACAAATTACATCAGGTAGATTCATTTCAAAAAGCGCTCTTTTTGAAAAAAGAACCAAGGGGTGCCTGTGTGGCTCAGTCGGTTAGGTGTTCGACTTCAGCTCAGGTCATGATCTCACAGTTGGTGAGTTTGAGCCCCACATCAGACTCTGTGCTGACAGATTGGAACCGGGAGTCTGCTTCAGATTCTGTGTCTCCCTCTCTCTCTGCCCCTCCCTCACTCATGCTCTCTCTCTCTCTCTCAAAAACAAATAAACATTAAAAAAAATTTTAATAATAACCAAAAACATATAGAAAGGATGAGTTTGTGATAAGCACTCAATTATTTGGAACTCAACTTCCCTCAATTAATCAAAATATCCAGCTTTCTCAATTAATCACATTTTCCTTAGCACTTTACTTCTAAGAAAAGGTAGCAATTAAAAGGGAATAGTTTCAAACACAAAGGTATATATTTCTAGAGTAGTCATGGAGTTCAGTGCAGTCTCCTTCACCTTTGACATCCATTTCTGAACTGATTTTCAATGAGAAAAAATTTTCAGAATGGAGATTACAGGAGGCACTACAAGATCCCCGGTCATCAAAGAAATGCACAATTATATTCAATACATTTCTCACACAGTAAGAGAGAAAAGCTCCTGGCCTAGTGCCTCGTGCATAGTAATGGCCTAATTTTTGATGAAGAGAATCAAGTGCAGACTAGTGTATTTTACAGAGTTGTAACATTGAAGAGAACCATAAAATTCATTTACCTAGGATATCCTAACATTTCCAGAGAAATAGAGATTTTATTAATATCGAACAGTTCCTATTAGATATATTAATAAGCAAGTAGATATCGCATAAATAGTATAATTTCTAGGCATTTGTTAAGGAAAGATGGTCCAAAGCGTTTCCCTTAGAGATTGGTTGATATCACTTCCTGCTCTGGCAGAGTCCCCTCCCTTGCTATACTTGTTAGTATCCTACTCACAGCCCTTTTTCCTGTTTGCCAATGTTAATGGCCCTTTTCCTAACAGTGTCCTAAGAGAGGCCCAAACCCTGTCAGCTTTGTGTCCCCTGGCCATTGTGATGCCAATTTGTATCACTGTAGTCTTTATCAATTCACCCAGCAATCCTGAGGTAACTATGCATTTTGAGATTCTGCTAACATTTGTCTCTTGCTACAAAGAGCTTTAGGGGGAAAAAAAATTATTCCAAATGGCATAACGGATGTTTTAGTCACGAAATTTCTTGGAAGCTTAAATTAAAATAAAAATGATACGCTTTGTACATGGATTTTCTTGTACTTAAGCCTTTAATACCAGCTAAATAACAAAGGGGGCCATTAATGTAAAATTCAGCCTAAAGTCAATTGTATTACAAGCACTCTTAATGCTTGTACATTCTTAATGTAACAAGAAGTCTGAAAGGCACTTAACTGGATACAGCTGTATGCAAATTTGCTTTAAACTACTGAAGGTTAGAAACAGACATTATTTTAATCTTGAAAAATAAACCACTGAGTGTCTACCATTTGGGTCTGTTAAACTCATCTACTAATGATTCCCCCATTAAACCATAATAAAGTGTTTGAAAGTTGATCCGGTCTTTTGCACATGGTAAACAAAGAGACTGGAACTACAGCAGGCTGTGCCAAAAACCAGCAAGAGGATTCTGGAATATATACATCCTCATGCAGCCGTCACTCACCCCCGCTGCATTATATATTCTGAGATCATTAAACAAAACTACGTGACATTTATCTAAAACTCACAAATTGGCCTTTTGGGGATGTAGCCCAATCCATAATCTGATTCGGAAATCTATTACCCAGTAGAAAGGAAATCAAGTTTTTAAAGATGAAAGAATAAAATAGTCATAAATTAAAATGGAGATACAAAAACATTTGCCTTCTTCATTGTAAGTGTGGTCCCTTAAGAAAGCACACAAAATAATACAATCATTATCATTTTCAAGCATACTACATTCTGCTCTCTATAGTTCTGAAGTAGAATGCTGAGGTACACCTATATGCATCTATGAACAAATACTTTATTAAATCATGAGTTAAAAGATGGTTTTCTAAATTAAACTGAAGAAAAATCTCATTAGGAAATAGGGAGTATGAATTAAAGGATCATTCCTTTCTGAAGTTACTGTCTTTAAGCAAAATAACTGGAATACCTTGAAATTTTTAAATGCTGCCAAGTTAAAGTTCATAATACCTTTAATTTCTTTTCCTTTTTTTTACATTTTTTTTGTTTATTTTTGAGAGAGAGAGAGAGAGAGAGAGAGAATGGAGGAGGGGCAGAAAGACAGGAAAACATAGAATCTGAAGCAGGCTCCAGGCTCTGAGCTGTCAGCACAGAGGCCGGCAAGGGGCTCGAACTCACAGACTGTGAGATCATGATCTGAGTTAAAGTCAGACACTTTACCGACTGAACCATCCAGGAGCCCCCCCCCCCTTAATTTCTTGTTTTAATGAACTTAATATATTTTGGAATGTTAACCTCTAAATAAGTATACTTCAAAATTAAACATTGTTGGGGCGCCTGGGTGGCTCAGTCGGTTAAGCAGCCGACTTCGGCTCAGGTCACGATCTCGCGGTCTGTGAGTTTGAGCCCCGCGTCGGGCTCTGTGCTGACAGCTCAGAGTCTGGAGCCTGTTTCGGATTCTGTGTCTCCCTCTCTCTCTGCCCCTCCCCCGTTCATGCTGTGTCTCTCTCTGTCTCAAAAATAAATAAAAACGTTAAAAAATTTAAAAAAAAAAATTAAACATTGTTATTACAATGTCTATTGCAATTATAACCATTTTTATTAGCTGCAAATTCAAAGAGATTTTTAAATATTTTATTTAAAATATATTGTATTTATAATAAATATATGTGTAAATAATTACTTTATTGATTTTGCCTGACTTGTTTTCTTGATTAATCCAAATAAAATCAGGTTATTTATCATTCATGGCCACCTCCCCAAAAAAGAGCAAGAATTAAAGAAAAAGGAAGGAAGGAAGGAAGGAAGGAAGGAAGGAAGGAAGGAAGGAAGAAGGAAGAAGGAAGGACCTAGAGACATAGGTCACACAAGGTCTGGGAGGCTTTGCTCAAGGTCTTTGTCTTTATCCATTGGGATAAATTTCACTAATGGGAATGCAATGAAGACTAATTTTAAGTAGGAATTTGACATTACCAGATATGCATTTCCAAAGGATCTATCCAGGTACAATGAAGAGAACAGAATGAAAGAGCACAAGAGTGTTTATAAAAAGATCAGTTAGGAAATTTGGGTCAGGGAGTGAAATGGAATGGTGTCCTGGAATAATTTGCCAGAGATAAGAGGAAGAGGGATGGAGATATTAAAGAAATACATCAGAAGACACACTGAGGAGAATTAATGACAAATTACATATGAGGGTTATGTTTCCAACAAGTATAATTAGATAAATGGTAGTATCATTCATTGAGAATGAGAAAACAAGGAGTGGAGCAGGAAGAAAAGGAGTTCTATTTTGGGCATATTGAATTTGAGGTGCTTTTCACTACATTACCTAACAAAGAAATTTAAAAGGAGGGGTGCCCGGGTGGCTCAGTCGGTTGAACATCCGACTTCGGCTCAGGTCATGATCTCACGGCTCTCGTGGATTCAAGCTCTGCTGACAGCTCAGAGCCTAGAGCCTGCTTTGGATTTCTGTGTCTCGCTCTCTCTCTCTACCCGCCCCCCGCTGGTGCTCTATCTCTCTCTCTGTCTCTCAAAAATAAATAAAAATGTTTTAAAAATATTTTAAAAATAAAATAAAGTAATAAGTTGCACATTGTGAAATTTTATATTAGTAATAATATTAAGATTTCAATAAGGTTTGTTTTTTGTTTGTTTGTTGTTTGTTTTTTGTTTTTGAGAGAGAGAGAGAGAGAGAGAGAGAGAGAGAGAACCAGGAAAGGGACAGTGGGAGAGGGAGAGAGATCATCTTAAGCAGGCTCCACGCTGGTGTGGAGCCTGACACAGAGCTCAATCTCATGACTGTGAGATCATGACCTGAGCAAAAATCAAGAGTCAGACACTTAACCTGACTAAGCCATACAGGCGGCCTTCCAAATAAGTTAAAAATAAATAAATAAATAAAAATCACAATCAATTTAGAGTATGGACAGTATCAAAAGATTTCCAACTAGAGTCCCGCACCCAGTCTAACTAATGATAAGTTATGAGAATAGAATAAAAGTATTTGCACACATGCAAATCTCCAAATATAATTATTCCTTTGGACCTTTACTCAAGAAACTAATGGAGACTGTATTCTAAGAAAATGGGGGTGTGAATCAAGACTGAGGTACTTATGAAAATCAAAAACAGACAACCCAAACAGAAAAGAGAAGTTACCTAATGGGAAGTATTTTTACAGAGCATGGGAAGACTTGGCCGGAGGTGCTAAGAAATTAAGCAAGTAAAAAAGTAAGCCCATTATTAACTCCGGGGGGAAAATGTTACATAATAAAAGAAATGCAATCATAGGACACTACTTGGTTTAAGAGTGAACAATATCTACATAGTAAAAATAATAACGAAAACATGAAATTATGATGAATTGAGAGATGAGTACTAAGACACTATTGTGTCAGGGTATCTGGGTGGCTCTGCCCATTACGCATCTGACTCTTGATTCCAGCTCAGGTCATGATCTCAAGGTTTGTGAGTTCCATCCCTACATCGGGGTCTGTCCCACAGTGGAGAGCCTGCTTGGGAGTCTCTCTCTCTCTTTGCCCCTCCCCCACTCATGCTGCCTCTTTCTCTCAAAATAAATAAATAAACTTAAAAAAAAAAAAAGACACCATTGTGTCTCCTCTGGCCAGGTGAGCAAGGACCTATTTTGGGGGAAACTGTGTGGCCACCAGAGCAATGCCTCACACACACAGACACCCCTTCCTCTGGGTTATAAACCCTGCATGGAGTGCTCAGAAACCATGACCCTTCACCTTTCTTCCTAGAAATCAGGAGTCTCCCCTCTCCTCTCTTGGGTGATGAGTCCATTCATTAAGGCTTGCTTTATCTACATTCAGCGAGAATATCTCTACTTTTGGGTGAAAGTGCACTCACATAGGGAGCGTGGCTTCACCACTGAACTTGACTACAGTACACGGTTAAAGAAAAATTTGTTGTTAAACAGACCAATGAGAAATGAATTAACCTTTTGCTGACCCCATTGGGGCAGAAGTAGACCAACCTTCGCAGGGGGAAGAGGGGCAATGTGAGGGAAAATCAAAGATGCTAAAGGATCAAGAAGTGGAAGAGCTTGAGGAAAAAGATCAGAGGGAGGATGTGGACCACGCACCCCCGCAGACTAGAATTAACGATCCTGTTAATAAACAATAGCAAAATCCTAACACCCTCAAACTATATGTGGAGTGGATTATACCACTGAAACCTAAAGAAAAGAACTGGTAAAAAAAAAAAAATTCTGGATTGTGTTTGTTCAACTCCTCTTTGTTGCTTGCCACGCTCTTCCTTGCTCTACAGTACGAGACCACTGTCTGGGTTTGACTACCCATTTCTCAGGTCCCTAATTAAGTTCCACCTCTTCCAAGATAAGTTCCCTACTATTTACAGACATCACAGAGCTATTGATCTGCCCTCATACTTTAACAAGTCATTTTGTAGTCATCACGACATTAACATTTTCATATATATGTATTATGAAGACGTAAAGTTTAAAAAAAAGCATACTTTTTATTTCTGCATTTCCTACAACCATCAGCACAAAGCTAAGTGCCTTGAAGGCACTTTATACTTTATAGTTTGATGCTAATATACATACACCACGACCTACCACATCTTTATGTATGTAAATTGTGTTCAATCCTTTATAAAAATACCCTGTCTATAAGCCTATCTATTGTCTTGAGAAAATTCTAATTTTTAATTTCTGATTAAAATTTTTACATTAATTGTTTAAATTTTAAATTTTCAGAAGCACCTGGGTGGCTCCATCTGTTAAGCATCTGATGCTTGATTTTGGCTCAGGTCATGATCGTGGGCTCAGGTTGTGGGATGGAGCCCCAAGTCAGGCTCTGCACTGACAGCACAGAGCCTGCTTAGGATTCTCTCTCTCCCTCTCTCTGCCCTTCCCCAGCTCACACACTCTCTCTCAATAAATAAATAAAAATTTAAACAAATATATATCAAACATAAATGTTACATTTTCAGGAATTTTATGAGTCAGTCGTTAAACATAACCATTATTAAAAATTAAGTTATGGTTTAGGGGCACCTGGTAGGCTCAGTCAGTGGAGTGCACAACTCTTGATCTCAGGGTTGTGAGTTCGAGTCCCATATTGGGTATAGAGATTCCTTAAAATAATAAAATCTTTAAAAATCTTTTAAATTATATTTTAAAATATAAGTTATCTTAAATATATTTAAAGTATCTAAATAAAATATCTGAAAAATAAAGGTAACACTAAAATTTATCACTTCATAATTATTTACCATATTTTACTATTGAACTGCTTTTCAGGTCACTTACATCTATCATATTGATGATAGAAATATATCATTATATAGTATTGGGCATCCCTTTCCAACCTTGCTTCAAGAACATCACATTGGTAGCTTGAAATTGGCAAGGCAGGAGTGAAATTTGAAAAATGCCACAAAACAGGCCTTATATTTTGTTGGTTGTGTTGTCTATTCTGTGTAATGCAGATTAAACTTAGAAGTGCGTCATGTCCAAGGGTGCCTGGGTGGATCCATCAGTCAAGTGTCTGACTCTTGATCTCAGTTCAGGTCCGAATCTCAGGGTTGTGAGTTCAAGCCTCACAATGGGCTCTGTGGCAGGTGTGAAGCCTGCTTAGAATTCAAAAATAAAAAGTATGTCATATCTATAACTATTACATTGTGAATAATGAAAAAAATTGAAGAAACATTTTTTCAACATTTGAAAACTCTTACCTTGTTCAGCAAAGAAGTTACTGACACCATTGACTAATATTAAAGTGAGTTCCAATATAATCTTCACTGGTTTATTTTTGTCTTACCATAAACAAAATTACCCACCAACATTCGTGTTGGAACTATATTCATTCATCAGTTACAACCGTAATTTGGCCACAAATAAAACAGTTCAGCAAAAATCAAAGACAGCCTTATGTGGAAATCGATTGACTATATGGAATTTACAGAAAAGAGTATTGTATATTTTATAATTTTTATGTGGTACAGTGTATATTCTCTGCATCAGCAAAGTTTATAATACACTATTTTTCATGAGCAAGTTGTTACGTATTTGCCAATGCAGCACTGCTCAGGATAATTGTTTACAATGCAAATTCCCAGGTCTCAATGCCTCAGATTCTAAATCTGTGGATCTGGGCTAAGGCCCAGCAATCTCTCTTTTAAACAATCTTTTTCTCTACAGAGGAAGAAAGAAAAGTACACAAAATGAAATACGTTGTTTGAGCTGAGAAAAGCACCAGCAGATGTTTCCTCTAAGAAGAAACCTACAGATATTCCTTTTGAGTACCACATTCTCTCTTTCAGTAGGGAAACCTATCTATGATCATGATTCTGCACGGGGTATTATACAAAGAAAATCTATTTTGTAAATTAAAACTATAACCTTCTCTTCAAAAACTACTTACTATTCCTAAATTCCTAAATTATTCATTTAACATTCTCACGTAGTCAAAACCAGTGTGGAAATAAGAAGCCATTTCAGAATTATCCATGAAATATGGAGGTCAGTTATAGTTTTTCTTTATTCTAGAAAACTAATACTATTGAAAATTGTCTTCAACCATAAGGTGAATATTTGGCTCATGAAATGTTGCACTTAAGCGTTTCCTACTCAGAATACCAAACTGTAACTTGCACCATTAAAATGTATAAAGTCTATCTTTCTGACACCCCCTTTAATATTTTATAAAAATTTCCAACCCATACTAAACAAACACTTTGAAACTCTTTCTCCTGGGTTGATGACATAACATTTATTATATGACCATCTAAATGTCTTTATCCATAGACATGGGTTTTGAAAACAGTTTTAAGCCAAACAACTAGGTATTGCTGGTGAGAAGCCATTAGACCTTCAGTTACTGATTCTATTCAACTCTATTAATTACTTTTAGTGTATTCACACCCAGTCCATTGTGATATTCTGTTTTTATTGTTCAATAGTCACCTTCATATAAACCTTAAGAGAAGAATAGCAAGCCTGCCCAGAAAGGCCAGCTGAAACATGAAAACGAATCAAGAAAAGTATTCAATTAATCGGAATTCTTAGTACAAAGAAATGTACAGTAACTCATTATTTGAGTGAATACAAACTTATTTCCTCACCTCCCCCCAAAGTAAACAATACTATCGATGACACTTCCATAACCAATTTTGTATATTCAGTGTCCCCACGCTTGTGTATTGGGACATACCCAAGTTGTTTCGTTGGGCTATGACATAGTGGCCTCGATATGATTCGCTGTAGCTACCTTTAAAAGGCCATATTTTCACATTTTGTAGCATATTTAAAAGTGAAAAGAAAATTTCTGTATCAATTGCAAGAGAGAAATGACTGACTTCAGACAACATTAAGCAGATCCTATTTCCTAGACATCTTCACTTCTGGGAGCCTGTGGAAATCAAAATATGATGAATCTTCATATAGTGGAAGCCAAGCAGGTTCATCACTTTATCTGTCCTTAATATCTAATTCAAAAGTAACCAGCTACATTCACAGCAGGACTTACAAGATAAATTAATTCAAAGCCCTTAGCAACCTTACAATAACTAGAATTAAACTTTCCTTGTCAGGAGCTTAACTATGGTAAAAATTTAAATTAAAAATGTCTTTCTGAAAGTTTTGAAATTAATAAACCCAATTCATTTGTGACACTAGAGACAATTTAAGTTTCGCAATTAAATAAGCAAAGGAAAAATCATTTGAAATATTTTTTGAACGTCTTAAAAGTTAAAACATCATGTTTAAAATGAAAACTCTTGGGCTTTCCACTTTTGATGAGTTGTGAGCATCTCAGTCATAATATTACTATACTTCCCATCTTTAAATTTTTACTATAATGCAAATAATGCTTCCTATATTTGTTTAGCTACAAATTATTTAAGACACAATTAAGCATGAAGTATAGCTAAACATTTTCAAGCGGATGATTATTTGGAGCTTTAAATTACACATATTTAGAAAGCAAGATTGTTTTCTTTACTCCTAGAAATTGATGGGTCACTTCTCCTAATTACTTACAGTATAAGTACAAAGAAAAATCATCAAAATAATTTGCTAATGTGAACTTTCCTTTGGTTTTATTCTCTGATTTACAAAAGAAAGGACCCTTTACTGGAAATCCAGGCATACAGAAAGCTCATCATGTATTACAACTGATTAAAACACAATTTTTGAATGTACATTATCCAATGTTATATTTTTCACCAGATAAGAGATGTAAGTTTTTTTTTCAAGTCATTGTTTGTCTAATGTTCAGGACATATTTTCAGAATTTTGTTTAAAATATTTTTTGGATCAAATGAAGGTGTCTTTCCTATTCTTACTACTGCCAAGCCTATGATTTACACACAGTTTAATTATTCAGATGTTTATTATGTTCTACATAATGAAATTTGGACCCTCATATTTTCTTCCTACATGCTCGATGCAGGCTGCAATTATAGCCACAGATATCTGTTTATTTGATGAATTTTGCTTCTTCTGCATAGTTTGATAAATATGGAAATAAGTCAAAACCTACTTTATATACAGTAATTAAAGTGAAAAATCTAGTCATGATGCAAATCCTTAATTGGACTCCAGGAGAGATATGCAGAATTTCTCTTTAATAATATGGGATGACTAGGGACAGAAAAACAAAGCACACTAAAATATGGTTTAGAAGCACAATTAATCACAAAACAGAAAACAACCAATTTAGCATAGCTCATTCAGTGACTCTCATGGCTCAGGTAATGTTCTTTTAATCATCTGGCTCTAATATTAAGGTTGTGTCATGTGCATCTGAAATAAAATACAATATATAGGCTGATCTTCAGTGTGAAACGTGTTCTCTGGTCTAATTTGTAAACAGAGCCCTTTCATAATAAAATGCTTACACTACTTAATGACATGTAAGTGAATGATCAAAGCAGTACAAAATGGTTTAAACTGTATTCTTTAAATATATTAATTCTTAGGCAAAAATAAATAAATAAATAAGCCTCCAGAGCTCATGATAATTTGTTAGTTCTTGTGGAGATTTTGTTTGGTCCTAATAAAGTAGAAACAACTAGCCAAGAGATGTTTTAGGCTTATGACAACATAAAGGATATACTTGTTAAGCAAAATTAAATTAATGTACCCTGAGATAGTGCAGATGAGGCTGGAAAACAAATCGTAAAAACATCTAAGTAATCTAAGACGATAAGTGTTTGTTTTCATGTGCAATACATGCATTTTTATAATCAGCTAAAAATTAGCCATCGCTGTCCCCTAATTTGATTGGAAAGATATTATTCTCTATATAGGATTTTGTAATATCTCATTAAGGAAATAATTATATGAGTAGGCCTAACCAGAAAAAAAAACTGAATTTATTGTGCTACTTTGTTTAAACAGAAATCCCATTATTCTATTCTTCTGTAGAAATTATCTTAGTACCATACTAAGCAAATGAGAGTAGTGCTTTCAAATTTGGAAATGGTCCCTTTCCAAAGTTCTACTGAATTGCCTATGTATACCACAAATGCCCTGATGTTTGTGTCCTGAGAAGAGCCAAAAAAGAGGCTTCATAGGCACTCAATGATATTATCACAAGGATCATTTTTCTGTTCCCCAGATGTGTCCATCAGGAGAGACCATGACTGCAGCCTTCATGCTGAGAGCAGCTGAAATCAGAGAGGCTTGATGTCCAATATTCAAATTACTGCAAAACTCTTTCTAACCCAGAATGGCTACCTTCCCAAACAGATGAAAGAGACCAAAGACAATTGAGTTTAGATGGAGTCTTCTTCTGGTTTCTTGAGATGACCTGACATTCTCTATGAGGCACCTGCCGTAAAACTTAAAGACTTCAGGGAAGCTGCCCTTTGATGTCTTTTAATGACAGCTGGCCAGCCTTTTATGTTGTACTGGGGCACACGTTTTAGTTTGCAAACTGAAGCACAGTTTAATAGCAAACAATTTCTACACCCAATCAAGGCAAAATTGATGATGCATCAGAACACATATGTACAATCAAAAAGTGGAAAGTGTATTTTGCTTTTACAAAATTAAACTTACAATTAAATGTGGAATTTAATTATAATTGACCTGATATTATAAATGGATTTATTGTGTAAATTTCACATTGGCCAGTATTTTTTTCTTATACTATAATAATATCTTAATCCTTTCATATAAATACATCATATTTAGAAGTAAATGTACTATATTTAACTACTATGTACTCAATACATTTTCAGAAATATTGAAAAGGTGGAAATGTGTTTCCTTATGTACTGAATCTTTGATCCTCCACTTTCCATTATAATTAAACCTTTACCTTTGACTAAAAGATTGTTTACACTCTTTAATTTCTCTTTAATTTCCCATTTCTAATGTTCCTAAGCTCAAATTCTGGGAATACTAGTTGTAGAACAAATGCAATCAATCCTTCCCCACACCCTCAGACAAAATAATGATTTATTCTTTTCTGAGTTCAAATTAAATGTCATTGTGTACCTGGACTTTTCCTATGGTTCTCATAAGAAGAAAAAGACCAGGAAATAATACCTTTTCAGTGCTCCGGAAGGCAAATTTCTAGCTACGTTAGATAGATGATTTTAGATTACCTCAATCTATTTTCTATTTTCATTTTATCAGGTAAAAATGAAACTCCCATCCATTGGAAACTTGTATCTACATTATTTAGGTAGTAATCAAATAATACAGGGTAATTACTTGGTCATTAGTCCTTTAATTCATTTTCTATTTCAAACCAAAATTATTTTATTGGTCTCATGTTATAGAAATTGCTTCATTACTAAGAAAATCTAACATAGGTTTAATTTTAAACTGTGTCATGTGGAATTGATTTTTTATTCCATAATATTTGCAATATGATAGCTTTTTCTTATCAAGACAAAATCATGTCCCCTGAAGCTAAAAAAAAAAATTCCCGAAAATTTTAGCTTACAGTGGTGTACTCTTATAGAGAGATATTTATTTGGGAGACTATTACAAATATTTATAGGTTTACATTTCTCTAGCAGCTTTTTTTTTTATCTATCATAAAAATCCTGAATGTTTCACTCTATCTACCAGAGTGGTTTGTGTTATTGGTTGTTATGCAACAGCTATTTCCTAAGTGCCTATATGATGCACAGACCCATGCTAGTTGTATGATTTTAAATTTTTTAAAAGCTAAAATCATACCCCCCTTTTAAACGTCTAACAGATTATTGCCATCATTGTAAAACAAGAAGGAGGAAGAGGAGAAAAAGAAGGAGGAGGAAAAGAAGGAGAAGAAGAAGGGAAGGAAGGAAGGAAGGAAGGAAGGAAGGAAGGAAGGAAAGGGAAGGAAATGAAGGGAGAAAAGGAGGCAGAGAGGAAGAAAAGGAAAGAAATTAATAAAACAAGGTTTCCTGTTGTTTGAAAACAATACTGACACTACAATGTAGAAACAACCTCAGCTTTCCCATTGGAAATACATAGACTTAATTGCATGTTATAAAGCCAGTTTTGATCTTGTGAGGCCTCAAAAAAAATGCCTGTAACTTTTTTCTCTCTAAATAATTTATGGAAAGATGAACACACCAGGTATCTTCAATTCTACATGTGTCATTTTTAAGAAAAAAAAGTAGATGATTTATCTCATATTCCTTTATCGTTTAAAATATCTTAGAGCTTTTAAATTTCTAAAAGGGAATAAAAAAACAATATAACATATAGTTAACATATAAAACTTATAGCTCAACTTGTTACCTGTCAATCATAACCAACAAAATAGCTTTTACTTCTCTAACAAGTTAGAAATGCATATGAGAACACCAACTTTTAAAAAACATAAATACGCACACTCCACAAAATGTGATATCATAGGATTCTCATAGTTTCATGATCTGACAATAAAAATTACTATTTTTCTCTGAAAGCATGTGTTTGCAAAAAGCAAAGCATGTGTGTGGTTCTACATTCTTCCCTACCATCCCCCCACCACCCACAATTTGTGTACTTAGGAAGAACCCTGTTAATCATTTCATCAATTTCAAAAGCTGTGCTTTGGGCAAAACTGAATTCCACTGTCACTTCTCTTCAAAATGTTTCATATTTTGAAAGTGAAGTCCAACTCATATAGTACCAAAAATCTGGGCTAATACTTTTCAACATTTCTATTTTTCATATGTTATCATATGAGCATATGAGTTAGAGGGGGAAAAAAAGCCAATTCATTTGTTCATCACAGGATTGCAGTTCTACTGTGAGGGATGATTCCCTTTTGAAGAGATGCACTGTGGAAACTGGCAATATCTGTTAAGAATCCTAAATCTTGTGCAGGCTGTTTTCTGAAATGTTCACCACCCAAGTATGATAATTGACGCAGTGTGTCCCCTCCTCAAAAAAAAAAAAAAAAAAAAAAAGTTAAGTCTATCGTTCTGAGAGAAGAATAAATTCAAGCCACATTATTTCAATTGTTATTTCAGGGAGAAAAAAAAAGCATATTTCACAGGCTAAAGATGTCCTTATAAAATATGTTTCTATGCAACTAATTTAAGTTTATTATTTGAAGATATAATATACATGTTATATGAAATGATTAAGATGTCTTCCTCTGGACCTACAACCCAACAAGGATATGTGTCCTCCTGTACTCATAAATCTGCTCTTGAGGGAATAATAATAAAACTAGCAAACCTCCCGCAGCACTTGCTGTGTGCCAAATACTGTGCTAAGAGAGTAAAACATTTCATCCTTGCTGATTCTCACACAGCTCATTTTAACTTTGCACAATAAGTGGAAATAATTACCCATGTATTACAGAAGCACTGGCCATATATTCCAAATATGCCCATATATTAGGTACCTTACCCTAGGTCGCACAATCAGTATGCAAAAGCACCTCCATGGTAGCTCTTATTTGGCTTCCTGGGTGACAGAAACAGACATAACCTTCTAAGTAGCCCTGCAGGCAACTAGACTTTTCTAGCTTCAACATCCTAAGGAAGGGATACAGGATACAGACCTTGCCATGAAAGAGAGGGGGAGAGTTAGAAAGAGGTGGCCAGTGAAATCAGAATGAGAAACAACTAGTTCCCCAGTCAGTCAGATGGCCTGGGAATGAGAACCACCTCTTTTTTTTTTTACATTTTTTTCAGCTATACTCTACCCCCCAAGGTGGAGCTTGAACTCACGACCTGGAGATCAAGAGCGGCATGCTCTACAGGCTGCGCCAGCCAGGCACCCCAGAGAACCGCCCTTCCTAAAGGGAAATGATCATAGAGTTTGCAACTCTTCCTGCATGATTTAAGAACCTCACTTCTCCAACCATGAGGAAATGCCCAGTAAAGAGAGTACACGACATGGGTCACCAAACAGAGATGAACACTGAAAGTTTGGCCCAAGTTGGTGTGAAATCCAAAGGCAGGGTGGGGGGGGGCCACAGGAGAAGCTGGAGCAGCATGGACAAGCAGCAGGAGAGTAGTGGACGCCCAGAGTGACAACTGCACGGCAGGCATTCTGTAAGGGGAACAAACCCATTCAACAAAGGAAAGGAGAGGCCACCAAACTTGTCGTGATTTTCACTGAGAGCCACAAAGCCTGGCTCACTGAACATTAGTCTAAAGGGGTGCAAGTCTATAATACCTGTCCTCAAAAACCATAGGTGAGCAGATGAGGACCAAAGGAACCAGAGGGATATGACTACAGCTGATTTGAGAGAGCAGAAGGCCACAACTTAGTCACCATGAGAGACGTTTACCTACTCTCCATGCAAGAACCGGTCATGTGGTCAAAGAAAGGGTTGCCCTGGCCCAGTCTACAGTGAATTGCAACATTTGATTTCATATTTAGTAAATGGAGTCAAGAGTTTTTCCACAGAGCCCTTAGAGTGTTCTCCAGACAATCTGGCTTTAATTACAAGTTTAAGACTCTTAATAGGAGTGTGTCATGTTCTAATAGCTAAATACAACTGGATCCTAACAAGACACTGGAAAGATGTGCAGAGATAATATGACCCAGTTTGCCTATTTCTCTCAGACTGATGGGGAAGGGTGAAAGAGGCCAAACAGAGCTAAGACCCTTATAGATGTCTTGTAGATTAATTGCCAAGTTGATTCTTTCAGTTTATCCTCCACTAAGGATCAGAGTACTTGTGTATGTGCTATAAGATACAGCTGTAACAGGGAGAGAGGGTGCTTATACCAACTAAGGCAACGATTTGTGCAGTATTGACTGAGCTTGATATTTTTTGAGCACTTTCCTTTTCCCATCTCCGTCCTGCCTTTTTTCTTCTTCTTCACTTTTCCCTTTGTCAGGCCCTTTTGTTTTTCTTACTTACCCCTAAGGATCTCTCTCCTCTTGACATAGCTCATTTTAGCCTGACACCCTCCCTCCCTGCTCACCTGTGTCGATCAAAATCTAAGATTTTAAAATTGAGTGATGCCACATAGTCCGTTAAAGTAAAATATATGTTTTTCTCTTTCTTCTCCTCTGAAATGCTTTTAAGCTACTTTTTTGTTTTATAATTTATATATTTTTTAAAAAACTCTACGTGTATGTGGGAAAGGATTTCATCTTTTCTTTCCAGTTCAAATGTACCTATAGAGGTATTTAGTATATGCCCTGAACAGAAGTTAGCTAATTTGAAAATCTATTTGAACCCTATCCAATTATAGCATAAGATATTACAATATAAAGTATCTTTCCCTCTATACACAGCCTTCTGTTTTAGAAAAAGCTAAATGATCGAAGTTAATACAAATAAAAAGCATCATCACTTTAAAATTCATTGTATTTTCATTCGCCTCCCATGTAGTCCTCATTATCTCCTTTTAGTTGGTGCCTGTAGCCCTGTACTCAATTTTCCAATTTTCATGAAGGAATTTTTATTTCTTTCAATTACATGTGTTCCTAATATTTCAGTTGCCCCTAACTTTTTTCCAACAAAGGGCCAAAAGTCATAGTTTTGCTTTGTTATTTTTGCCACAATCAACATTATACCTAATGTCCTTTGTCTAAATGGTTCTTCATTATCCCCCATGTCTTTGTGGTTGTGGTTTTTTGCATTATATTTTTCCTAGTATTGCAACTCTAGTTTCTTGAATATCTAATGTGTTGATATTATTTTCTGAGACGCTTATTATTTCTAGCACTCTACCCAGAGTAAACAATGAATATTCCATTATTTTCTTAATTGCCTTTACACTATTTTTAGGAAGGTTTGAATAATCAGATGACTATAATGCATGACTCTGAATTTCTTTTTTGCCTGACCAGGGCAGATCAGTATAAATATAGACACTGTATATGGGAAACTGTATTTCCCATTAGTGGGAAAAAAATATTTCAGATTGTTTTTAAGTTCTAAGAAAAATGAGTCAAAATATATGTTTAGATGCAAACCCAAAAAGTCATGATTTATCCTAGTCAATGAAATAGCATATTTTAAATATAAAACTTGGAGAATTTGGAATTCTTATGAAATGAATCTTAAATTCTGGTCCTCTTCATTATTTTATTTTGTTGTACTGCTTTCAGAGTAGAAATAGCCAACCAGGAAATGAAATTTATAAAAGGTTATCATTTGTGGTTCTTATTTTGATTTTTCCCTAGGTGGGCCAGAAAAAAGAAATGGAAAATATTTTAGGAACTAAATGAAGCCTATATATACCATTTGAAAAACAAAAACATGTATCAAGCACATATAATACTCCTTCTGTATGTTTAAAATTTTTTACATGTAACATCTGGTATTTTAACATGGCCTTGAAATTCAGAAAGTAAAAACTTTAAGTGATTTCTGCCCATTTCTAGAAGGGAAGGTGGGTTGAAAGGAGAAATCATAATCACGAATAAAAGAGAAAGTTTATGCAAGATGATTTGTAATTATCTAACCTGGAATCAGGACAAAATCATAAAGTGTAACACCTTATTCTTGTCAAAAAGTTCATGGAAATGTACTCATTAATAAAAAAGTATTGGTTTATATATAACTTGAATGTCAGACTGGAAATTAAATTCCAGATTTCATCCAAGAGGAAAACCTATGCAAAAAAAGAAAAAAAAAAAAATATATATATATATAATTACAGCCACAGGATTTAAGGAAAGACGGTGCTCCATCTGATTGTATTAAACATGTATTTTTCTGCTCCAGCTCCTGAAACATCACAGCCAGTGTCCTCCAGCAGCCTCAGGTGTGCTCTTTGAATTATGGCAAAAGTCACATTTCCAACACACCCAGACAGCAGTTCCAAAACCAAAACCTGAAGGCAATCACAGCTGACTACAGTAAATTCAAAGGTGACGAGGAGAGAGGGTGAGAGATCCATGTTACAAAATAAGAGCAACTTCCCTCAACCAGAACCAGCGTCTCGACAACAGCCTGGCTTTCAAAACTGTAGATATTATTAGATTGAAGGTATTGATTCCCAGGGCAAACATGTCCACCATCAGGAGGCTAATGTTTCACTGAGAAACAGTAGTTTATTTTCTCCATGAAGTTGTTTTTGACAAATGCCATGATATAATGGATTATCTTAACACATTGATGCTTACTTATTTGGGCGGAGGAGGCCCTGAAACACAGCTAGTTAGATACCATAATATGTAATATTTTAAATACTCGGCTAATGTTAGAAGTAATTAAGATAGCTCCATGTCTCTAGAGGAGATTTTAGAGAAACAATCTTTCCAGGCAAGCTTAAGGAGTCAGGAATCTGTTTTGAACAGGCATTGTTAGGTGTTCTGAATACAGAGACGTCACCCTCCTGCTGTTTGAAACTGCATCAACTGGAAAACCTGCGAAAGAAGTTGCCAATGCTACCCAAAGTGGCCAGCATACTGGTGAAAGGCTGGCCTTGAGCCAAAAACTTTTAAAGTCACACACACCCAATTTCGGATGGTACGGTTTTGTTTGAATTATTATGGGAAGCTTAACGCATAAATAATTATGAGAACCATTTCCATAAACTCCATACACAGCATTTTCATTCCTAGAATTGGAAATAGATATGACTAGAAGCTCTTCCCTCTGTCTTTAAAATTCAGATTCTTAGGGTGGTTTCCAAATCCCATGGTTAGGCTTACATAATGAGAAATAAAATATACACACTGAAAATAATCAACGAGAGAAAGGTGCCCTCTTAGACTTTGTTTTAACATGACTATGGGTGAATTCTCATTTTTCATATTACTTTAAATGAAGACCTCACAAGAACACTTTCTCCACCTGCTTCTTTTTACTTCGTAGGAAATGATAACAAAACCAAGATATGTAAGTGACATCTCTCTATCTCTTAAATGTATCTCTATATAAAATGGTATCTCAGGATGCCTGAGTGGCTCAGTTGGTTGAGTGTCTGACTTCGGCTCAGGTCATGATCTCAGGGTTCCCGAGTTCGAGCCTCACGTTGGGCTTGCTGCTGTCAGCCATGGGAGGTCTGCTTCGTGTCCTCTGACCCCCTCTCTCTGCCCCTCCCCTGCTTGCGCGCTCTCTCTTTCCAAAAAAAAAAAATATTTAAATAAATAAATAAATAAATAAATAAATAAATAAAATAGTATCTCTATGATTTAATGATTTTTTTTAAAACATTAGTGAGCTGTTTACAAAGATTGGAATCTAAATGAAGACTTGCTGTTGAGACTATAAAAACCAAACCGAAATGTTTGTAAGATTTTAAGTTGATAAAGGTATAAATTCATACATTAGCCTTCTGTAGCAGGGATGCTCAAAAGAGGAATGAATTTGAAAATGTTAAAAAAGGATGAAAAAGAGGTAAGATTCATGATGCCAAGAAGGAAACCCAAAAGGGCAATTCGTAGTTCACTCCCAGTACAGGGAGATGAAATAGACAAAGAGATTTTCTTTTTTTCAAATTTTTAAATTCTAGTTAGTTAACATGGAGAGTTCTTGATAAAAGTGAGAAATAAAATTTAAAAAAAAAGAGGGCAGTAAAGGCTTTATTTACTTTACCACAATTACCCATTCCCATAAAATATTGCCCATGCCACCAATACAAAGATACATTTAGCAAAAGTCCACAAAACATTTCATATTCTGCAGGTATTAGAATTATCTACAAACTCCAATATTCTCAAAAGCATTATTTTTTAAAAAGAAAAGTTTCAACCATAATTGATTAGCCTTTATATTCACCTTCCCCCCCCCAAATTTACATCTTTTTGCCAGACATACTAAATCTCTTTTCCAGGCTTATTAAATCTCTTTCGTGCTAATGTACTCACTTCCTACAATTTGCACTACATTACCCCAAATTTGTCCTCACTCCGCAGAAGTGCTTTATGAAGACTCTCATTGTTTGCCAAGAAATTAACTCTCAAGAACAGGCAGAGGTTCCTATACAAGTGCTAATGAGCACTTGGCTCCCCCACAGCAACCACGGCAGCCCCCCACAATAGTGTTAAGTATTTAACACCTTTAGGGAAGCCTCCGGGGTTGAGGACAAAGCCTCAGAGGAGGATGTTCTAACCCCCAGCTCCAACGGTTCTCAAACTCTGCCACGTTTGGCAGATTTCAGAATTGTGCCAGGCACCTCCTAGAATATAGATGTGGGAGCCTCTCTGCCAAAGATACTGATGCTCCGGAGGCCCAGGAATCTGCATTTTTGTGAGACTATCCCCCATCTGTAGTTCTAATGCCGCTAGTTCATGGGTAAGGTTTACTGTGCAAGTTTCTGCTTGCAGTGCTGACACAAGTATTAACGGGATCCCCCTTTGATTCTCTATTCTTGTTTGAAGGGAGCAGACCATCACCGACACTGGACCCAGCACGATAGTCACTCACGTGGACCCACATTGTGAAGCAGCCCTATGCTACACTATCTTTAAGGACAGAAAGTGATCTTTACCGATCTTCAGATCACTCTGTCACAATTGTGCCCGTTCATTTGACAACTCTTTTTGAATGCCTACTACCTGCCAGGTGTTGACCTAGGTGCTGGGACACAGTAGCAAACAAGACATGCAGATTACATGCTGTAAGAGTGGGGAGAGTCAGATAATAAACAGGGGAGCAGTACATGCACAAAGAGAACGTCAGAAAATGCTAGGACAAAACTGAGACAGGAACTGATCCGGAGAGTACCTGTGGGTGGAGAGAAAACAGACAGGGTGGTCAGGGAAGGCCTGGCTGAAGAGGTGGCCTCGAGGGCAAAGAACCATGAAGCATAGGCTCTTGATGCACATGAAAAACAGAATGTAAGTCAGGGTGGCTGATGGTAGGGTGGGATAAGATGAGGTCAGAAAAATAATCTTTGTCATAATGACATAATGAACTGGGTACAGCTGGAAACCCTTTACATGCATTCGTTCATTTCATGTTTATATCATTTCATGAAGAAAGTACTATTCTACCCATTTTGCAGATGAGGAAACAGAAATCTGGAGATTTCAGTAACTCGGCCAAAGACCCACAAGTAGCAAGCGACGGAGCGAGGGTACCAAGCCAGGCAATCTGGTTCCAAAGTCCATGCTCTCGAAACATCTCTCAATGATGGCGACAGTGACTGTAGTAGTGATCATCATAATAATCAATATCAGCTCATCTTATATGAGTGTTCATTATGACACTCTTTTCAAATTATGTTTCAGGTGTACTCTCATCTCATCCTCACGAAGGCCTTTGGAGATAGACCCTAATATTTTCCCTATTTTACTTATGAGAATACCTGAGTCACAAAGAGGGGCTTATAACTTGCACACGGTTACAAGTCAGCAAGCGTTAGAGCAGGAACAGATTGCACTGACTCTTGCAGATCATGAAAGGCCCTACTGAATTACAAAATTTTGGCCTTTTCTACAAACATTTTTTTGTTCTTAAAGAGTCCAAAAGATTTTCCAACAGTTTTCTGGGCTTTAATATATCTTTAAAATGGACTTTTAATATTAACTTTGGAACTTCTTGTTTTTAATGTTTACTTATATATTTTGAGAGCGAGATAGAGAGAAGGGGAGGGGAGGGGCAGAGAGAGGGAGAGAGAGACTCCCAAGCAGGCTGCACATCTAGCACAGAGCCTGACAAGAGGCTCGATCTCATGACCATGAGATCATGACCTGAGATCATGACCTGAGCTGAAACCAAGAGTACCACACTTAACCAACTGAACCACCCAGGCACCCCAACTTTGGAATCTCTTCAATACCGCTCAAGAGTCTTTTTTCAACATCTAAATTCCTTTCTCCTAAATTATCACACATTATGGGCTTCTTATATTTCCCTGACACATTTCCACATTTCTGTGCCTTCTAATTTTGCTTTTGCTTTCATTTTGTCACTTAACTATGCATGGTTTGTGTCACTTCCTTTTCATTTACAAAGACCAGATATTTAGGATTCTATGTTTTATTATTTTTTAACATCTATTTATTTATTTTTATTTTTTTAAGTTGTATTTATTTATTTTTAGAGAGAGAGAGAGAGCATGAACAGGGGAGGAGCAGAGAGACGGAGAGAGAATCCCAGGCAGGCTCCACACTGTCAGTGCAGAGCCCAATGCAGGGCTTGAACTCACAAACCGTGAGATCATGACCTGAGCCAAAATCAAGAGTTGGACCCTTAACTGACTGAGCCACCCAGGCACACCAAATGTTTATTTGAGAGAGAGAGAGAGAGAGAGAGAGAGAGAGAGAGAGAGAGGACACATGTGCGTGTGAGCAGGGGAGGGTCAGAGAGAGAAAAAAAAAATGATCCGAAGTGGGCTCTGGGCTGACAGCAGAGAGCCTGATACGGGGCTCCAGCTCACCAACCATGAGATTATGACCTGAGCTGAACTCGTATGCCCAACCAACTGAGACGCCCAGGCACCCCAGGATTCTATGTTTTAAATTAAATATTTATTGAAACCCTGTCTTCTAAAGTCTCCAAGTACACAGCCGTGGAGGGACACATAGCTGTGTTTCTCTAAATACAAGGCATGATGCAAAAAGTGTCTCTAGACTTACGTGCATTATTTTATCAGCCCACAAAGCTCATCCCCACACTCCCACACCATCATCACAAAGAACACCACTTTCACCACACAAAAACCACGGTACTTATTTCTCCCTTTTGAAATTATTCTTAAAATCGTTCTAAAATGAACATCACCTACATAAAATGCTGGGGCTGAGAGCCACAGTAGTGAGCCCCGCACTCTTGAAGGAAGAGCTTCAAAAATGGTTGGAAAGCAAAGTAAATAGAATTGGTCTGTGTGTGCTAATTCCAGAATTCTTGCAGACCTGATGATTTTCCAAAGCTATTTGCTCAGAAAACACATCTCATTGTCTCTTTAGCTTTCTCATTACTGTTTCACAAATAATCAATTTGAAGCTCAGAGAGGTTAAGTGACTTGCTCTAAGTCACACAAATCAAATGGTAAATACTAGAAATAATCAAAGAAATGGAACAGAAGAACAGGACATCATCTTCATAAGGCAGAGATGGCCATCTGGAAATCTATCAGATCACACCAACATCGGAGGAAATACAACCAGAGAACAATTCCAAAAAACAAAGTGGAAGCAGACCACACTTAATCTAATCAAAATCTAGCAAGGGTGCTGGAGAAATCATTCAGCTTTAGACTTCCAAAGATCGTTAGTTGTCAAATTAGATAGAAAATGAAAGAAGAAATTGCCTTTTGCTGAGACCAACTGCTAAATTTGGTCAATTTTGTTGTTTATCAGTGCATAAAGTCCTTGCGCTTCCCATGTGACAAATCTGAAGAAGAAGGAAAAAAAAAAACACTTGCTGCAATCAGGTGAAGTAGGTTATTAATGGTTCTGAACAGATACACAGGATTGCCTCATCCTGAGGCAATTAAGGCTGGGAAGAAAGCGTGTTTAAAATCTCTGAGGATAGACTATCATGGAACAGGTGGTCTTCCTACAATTGTCATTGTATAATTCTGAATTGTTTGGTATATTTCTTCTTTTTAACAAATCACTCATGAATTCAGAGGTCTTCCTTTCTTTTTAATCCCAGCTGAATGACAAAACAATCACCCGAAGAAAGCTGGAGATTTTAGAAAGGCAAAATCGAAGCAAAAAATAAAGCATCATAACACTTAATACTATCATGCATAGTATGAATTGCATGAATATTGATACAAACCAATTAAAGGGAAAACATAAATCAGATAAAACCAAAACTTTCAGGTGACTTTTGCCAGTTGGATCCCTGAATCACCTTGACCCTGGCAACTCAGTCTAATATTACTTGCCTGTCAAAATTGCAAAGCACAGAACGTGCAAATTACTGAGGTTCTTGGGAGGGAAAACTTACTTTTCCAAATACAAAGATATAGGTAAACAAAATTCGATTCAATGCCCAAGTTACTATTCAAATGACTTTTCTTCCAGGAATCTAGCATTAACTATCTCCCTTCCATACACACATACGCACTAGCACAAGATTAGATCAGATAGCCCTAAGTGCTCTCATAAAGTGTCCTACACTCCCCTTAGCCTAGTAGAAGTCACACATTGTCATTGCTTGTACAACTTACTGTCTTTCCTTGTATCAACGTGGACTCAGCCTCAAGTAATTGAAAACCACATAAAGTGACTTAAACAATAAAGATACTTATTCTCTCCTTAACATGAAGATAGGAGATGGAGTGGATCAACATGGCCATCAAAGGACCAACTTCTTTTTCTCCTTCCTCCCTGTCACCCCAGCTCATCAGCTACTCCCCTCATGGTCACCAGATGGCTACAGCATTTCTCCAGATATACCTAGGGTGGATTCTGGTTGAGCCAGCTACGTACTGAGTGGATAACTTATGTCCTGGTTTGTCTGTGGAAATTCCTTCCTACACCTGCTGTCTGGGCATAACCACTTCTAGTATCCCCTTTCATGTTCAAAAGTGTCTCTGTGTGGATGAGAAATTAGATCACTCTCTTGGATGTTCTGGGGCAAGTTTCTTCAATTCATTGAGCCTCCTTTTCTTTATAAATGAAGATGAGTGGTGTCAGGGTGGCTCAGTGGATTGAGTGTCCGACTGGCTCAGGTCATGATTTCACAGATGGTGAGTTCGAGCCCTGCATCAGGCTCTCTGCTGTCAGCACAGAGCCCGCTTAGGATCCTCTGTCCCTCTGTCTCTCTGCTCCTCCCCCGCTTGAGCTCTAGCTTACTCAAAAGTAAATCAATAAGCTTTAAATAAAAGATAAATAAAATAGAAATAAATGAAGAGGACACCTCTTGAATGAGGTACATGTGAGTGAGCATTAAATGAGATAGTTTATGTAAAGTGCCCAACATCTGGTTGATCCTGAGTGGATAACAGCTCTTTAGATAAGCTGCCTTGATGTTGAAGATGAACCGGGAGGTGGGAAGTTAGGTAGTTAGAGATTACTAAAATGACTCAAGTGACAAGAAACAAAGGAGTAAAAAGGAAGAAAGAAACTAGGAGCAAGCTTCAATGGGAGGACTTAAAGACAAATTGGACATGGGCCTAAAAGGGGAAGAAGTATGAAAAGAAAACTCCTTGATTGGGAACCTGAAAACTGGTGGTCCTATTAAACAAAATATGAAATAGACTTGAAGGAGGGGGAAGAGGACAGATAGAGGAGATATGAAGCTCCACTTTGGACCTGTCCAATATGACAAGCCATGTTTTAAGAAATACACATCTTGGGAGGTGGGTGGGAGTTACGGGAAATGCCTATGAGGATTAAGGGGGGCACTTGTGATGATCACTGGGTGACGTATGGAAGTGTTGAATCACTATATTGCGCACATGAAACTAATATTACACTATATGCTAACTAACTGGAATTTGAGTAAAAACACTAGATACTGCTCTTACTTCCATCAAAAGATATAATAAGTTAATAATATTAAGCAGAATAATAATACTAAGTTCAACTTTATTATTTAATCTTTAATTGTCCTTATTTGTATACTTGTGCAGTAATGTAAGTGTTTAATGTTTTAATGATGCTTCCATTAATTTGAAATAGAGTCAGGTGTTTACTAGTTCATTTTTTTTCACATACGTAACAATCTTTGTTTTTTCACTGGTTTTAATAACCTATAATTCAATTTACCAAACAATCGTTCCTCATTTTTGAATATTATCCAAACATAACATTCTCTGGAAGAGGTCACTGCTTATCATAGAATGAAATAATCCCTTCCTGTTTTTTGATGCTTTTTCCCCACATCCAAATAAAATAAAGTCAATCTTCTGCCACACGGAAAACTCCAAAATACTGCCTCTGTGTGGCAGTATCTTGTGGTACTGATATCTTCCACTGATTTTATGACCCCTACTTAATTCTGTAGTTCTCAGGAAAAAGAAAAAAAATCCCAATTAAAGTGTGCTAACAATAATAAAGACATCTTCTCCCAGTAATGAAAAAAATACCTTGGAAAAGAATTTTAACAGCATCTAGATTGTGGCACTATCATACCATCAATTAGAAAGATTTTTTTGCAGTGGAGTAGAATCACAGAGGGGAAAAAGGGGGTGAAGCAAGCTGGGGACCCAGGAGCACCCAAGCAGGATAAGTGATATGCTCAATCCCCAAAAGATCATGTAAGCCCCAGAACAGGTGTTAATGTAAATATCCCTATTCTTGGATACCTATTAAGAAAGCTCTGCTAGGGGCACCTAGATGACTCTCATGGTTAAGTGTAGGACTTCTGATTTCCGTTTGGGTCACGATCGTGGGGTTTGGGGATCAAGCCCCACATGGGCTCTGAGCTAGCAGTGTGGAGCCTGCTTGGGATTCTCTCTCCTCTCTCCACCCTTCCCCATATTTGTACTCTCTCTCTCAAAAATAACTAACATGTAAAAGAATGTTTGGGGGAAAAAAAAGGAAGGAAGAAAGAAAGCCACACTAAATCTCAAGCTAATAAAGAGGACAGTCTTGAGCAGCAAAGCAATTATCTTCCCAAATTTCCAGCCTCCAGAATGCAGCAACAGGGGCATCTGGGTGGCTCAGTTGGTTAAGCGTGGGACTTCCTCTCAGGTCATGATCTTGTAGTTCAGGGGCTTGAGCCCCACGTGGGGCTCTATACTGACAGCTCAGAGCCTGGAGCCTATTTTGTGCTCTCCCCTGCCCTTCTCCTGCTTGCACTCTGTCTCAAAAATCAATAAATATTAAAAAAAAAATTTTAAGGGATGCAGCAACAAATTTATTTTTTCTTAAGTTTATTTATTTTGAGAGAGAAAGAATGGGAAGGGTGGGGAGAAGCAGAGAGAGAGAGGGAGAATCAGAGCCCAACACGGAGCCTGAAATGAAACTTTGAGATCACGCCCTGAGCTAAAATCAAGAATTGGACACTTGACCGACTGAGCCACCCAGGTGCCCCCCAATATATCATTTTTTCATGTTTATTTATTTTGAGAGAGACAGCGAGAGAGTGCAAGCAGGAGAGGGGCAGAGAGAGAGGGAGGGAGGGAGAATCCCAAACAGGCTCTGCACTGTCAGCTCAGAGCCCAACACTGGGCTGGAACCCACAAACTGCAAGATCATGACCTAAGCCAAAATCAAGAGTCAGACACTTAACTGACTGAGCCACCCAGGTGCCCCCCCATGTATCATTTTTAAAGGCAAAATTTTACTAATTTGTCCCATTATTACAAAATGAGTTAAAATAAAACGCAAGGTAATCAACATAGCTTTTCTAGACGACTAAAGAGCACTGTGCTCCCTAAATGATACACAGAAAAATAAAGTAATAATAAAGCATATATTTTAAGTTATATACTACTAAGCAGATAGTATTTGGATGATTTATTCTATTCTAAATTGCTTTTTTTTTTTCAGATTTCTACCTCCTGTTTATGCTGTTCTTGTGCAAGTCCTATCCACACACATATTCTGGCACTAATCTTGGTTGTTATAGCTTCTAAAAGTGTTTCATGTATACGTCTATATTACAGCACTTATTTCAGCCTTGAAACACAAGTTTCAATGGACCAAGGACTGAGGGCCCCCTTTTCTCTCCAATAAGAGTCCACTAAAATAAGATATTCCCATGCCATACCTACTGCACTGTTTTTCCAAGTTTTTCAGAATAGGTTTCTAGCGAGTGATTTGGTCTCGCCATCCTTAAGAAATGCAATCCACCCTCAGAACTTTAATTTCTTTGTTTTCAGTGAAAGTTTCGAGAGCTTTTTGTTCCAGAGCATGCACAGGTACCACAACGTCGTGAGAAGCACAGATTTGCCTTTCAAAACAATTATAATCTCTGTAATGCGCCCATTCCCATTAATAGAAGCTGGATGAAGAGCAGAAGACCTAAGTCTGGTCCCAGACTATGTTCTTTGGAATCAGTTCTTTTCCATAAGCCTCATTTTTTTTTCATCTGTAAAATGAAGGATTCAGTGTAAGTGATACTTGAATCTCCACCAAAGATAAGCCTCTCTAATACTATATTCTACACCCAAAGTTGTCTAAATGATGAAAATGATAAAAAACCCTCTAGACTTTCATATTTTGTTTTAGACAGGTTTCATGCTTACCTTTCTCCCACTATATCCCTAAAGGTAGAGGTATCCCTTCAAATTCTTTCAGGCAATGTTAGTTTTATAAAAGGTCTCTAAATGCTTATTTCAATATAAAAAGGATAAAACCATGAAAATGACTAATTCTCCAACTGTGATTCTCTCTGGGAATGTAAAAACATTCTTTTGAGTGTGTGTATGTATGTGTGTATAACAGATTTGTTCATATATGTTTATACACACACACACACACACACACACACACACTCATATGAACAAAGCTTGTCAGAATAATTCCATGTTTGGTGTGGAATTTAACAAACAAAACAAATGAAGAAAAAAAGAGATAACCCAAAAAATAGACTCTTAAATATAAAGAACAAACTTGTGATTGCCAAAGGGGAGCTGGAGGGGACGGGTGAAACAGGTGATGGGGATTAAGAGTACACTTGTGATGAGCACAGAGTAATGTATACAATTGTTGAATCATATTGTTCACCTGAATCTTTAAAAATAAAGAAATAATTTTTTAAAAATAAAGGAAAAAAAAGAATTCCATATATGAAATCACCATGTTTTGTTTTTTTGTTCTGTTTTTTACCTCTCAACATTATAGAAAATTAGGAATATATTTGCTCTTTTAGAACTAAAAGGGCCCGAGTGTTCTTTCAGAGACTACATACAAAGCACGTACAGCCCATCAAGTTCATATGACCAAGTCAAATCTCCACTTTAAAAACAAACAGGCAAACAGAATAAACTGAGGGTTGATGGGGGGCGGTGGGAGAGAGGGGAGGATGGGTGATGGGCATTGAGGAGGGCACCTGTTGGGATGAGCACTGGATGTTGTATGGAAACCAATTTGACAATAAATTTCATATTAAAAAAATAAAAAATAAAAAATAAAATGGGCAGCTAATGAAAGTCTCCCTGCTACCAGGAATGCAGTCAGGCGGGCTACACCCTTGGTTTTTCAGCAGAGCATTTCCATGCAGGTTGGCACAACCTTCTGGGATATCAGCTCCAACTCCAAAATATAATGTGTCCAATGTGAAGTAAATACCACTGCAGCCAATATGAATAAACTACTTTTCTATTTTTTATTTCATAGTTGTGTTATACCAAAAATCATGCTGTTTTAAAGATATAATGAGTTGATTTAAGAACTTGCTATAAAGATGTAATTGTGAATGTTTTCCACACTTACAAACACATATGCATATAAAAACTATTCTTAGGCAGCTGCTATGTAATATTATGTTTTTTAATAAATGCCAACATATTAAACGTGTGACTCAACCAATATCTAAACTAAAGCTCTCTTGCAGAAGCTTATTTAATAAGATGGCAGAATATCTAAAATTTGAAGTAGAACATGATCATTAGAGAAGATGGCATATTATATCAATCTTACTCTTTAGAAAACAGTTGATTTTATCATTTGTTACTTTGGCTAAAAACAAGTTTTTAAAGAATATCTAATTATAGGTATCTTTATTCTTGTATAAATGAACAATATTTTTAAAGCATCTTAAACTTTTACAAATTTGTATCAATCTGTATATGTGGGTGTATACATATGTGTGTGTATAAATATACAGATACATATATAAAGCTAATATTTTAAAATATATATTGACTAGTTGAATAATTATCTTAATTTAATTCACATTATACTTCATGATATAATCTATATTCTTGCACCTTAGTCGATTAAGTCGATTAATCATGTTTTCAATATAACGTTTGTTGATATTGAAAAACACAAATATTACAGAGAAAATTTTCTGTTGGGAAAGAAATTAAATTAATTCCCATCCTTACTCCCAAGCATACCAGATACTAAAACTTAACTGAAATATTTTCTTGGTCCACCAATAAGCTTAAATGATTATGTGCACGTTCTTACAATCTGACCAATCACAGATGAAACTCCATGCATATTTAGGAAACTTTATTTTCCCTATCATCTTCCACTCCAATGGCTATGCTATGATTTTGCCTTGAAATCTTCATAGGAGAGAGAAGATATCTAAGCTAGAAGAAAAGGTATATTGGGTCATTTCAAGAAAATATTTTTCAAGAGATAGGAAAAATAGATCTAATGGATATTTTAATTATTGGATATCATCTCTATTAACAACCAAATAATGGTTTTACTCACTTGCTTGAATATATGACAAGAACAATATGACCCTGAGTCTCTGACTGTAATTGTGGGCCAGAACTTTGTGAAATTTTAGGGGCTACAGATATTTATAGTGTTCAGAAAACAGCTTCACAACTAACATTGAGAATAATAATAACTTCTAGTCAAAGAACTATTCTACAAATATATTTATAAGTAACTAAAAATTAGCTTATATTAACCAGAGTTGTGGAGAGGGAAATTCAGAGGTATTCAACTAACGGCAATAGAAAAAAATATTTAAATCATTGTATAATTCTAGGAATTAGATCATTTATTTGAGATGAACGTATCTTAGTTCTTAAGTGATGATCAAGAAGTGGGGTATAAAAGCTTCAGGGTTTATGTAGCTTATCAGAGATTTCTCATAAAAATTTAAAGGAGTTTGAGGCAAACAGGAAACTGTATACAAAGAAGTTGAGGAAGAGTAATGGCAACTCAATGCAAATATTTAATTCTATACACTCAAAATAAACAGCTCCTGCCAAGTCTTCTAAAATCCTAAGTGTTCAGGAAATGTGAGATGAGAACCATATTCTTACTCTAGAGAGAAAGCTCGTATTAATTATAAAGTCTTGTGCTCACTTCCGGGGTACCTTGTGGGGGCCGGGGGAGGGGCCCACCCAAGGATGTCTGTGCCTTCGGCCAGGTGGAATTTCACAAATTAGCACTTTCTAAAGTCACAGACTCAGCTGATAATCTATACAGCCCATATCTCCTCTAATTCTATTTTGCCCACTCTGACTCTGCCCCCACCACCTTCTGTTCTGATGTCTGTATTTATGACTCATCTTTCTGGGTATTTTTTTTGTTTGTCTTTATGTCTGTGCATACACAGGCATGTATCTGTGTTTGTGTATAGTAACATGGTTACTGAAAAAGGCAGAGTACAGTTAATTGTGGGATTCATAACCCATCAACTAAAGGCATCTTCTCAATTTTCGCTGAAACATTTATGTGCTGATAAATAACTTTCCTAAAGAAAGAACACCATTCAGGAACTTGCTTCTCAGGAACTCACTTCAGAAGCATTTTACCTCCTCCAGCCCCTCATCCTATCGCTTCCCTGCTTATAAAACTCCGGTTGCCTTGGGCTCCATGAATAAATAAATATACATAAGCCCTTTGGGAAAATGTTTGCATACACCTTTCGCTAGAGTCCTGCGGAGTTTCTAAAGCTGGAGGGGATGGACTAATTGAATAGCAAAGCATCTATATTTATTAAAAGAGAATCTTTCTAACAATCTATAATGACTCTTAGTTTTCTGTTCTAATGCTTATTCAGCCCTCAGCTTCTGTAAATTTCAAAGTCTGTATACCTTCTTCCAAAATTACCTTCATAGAAATCTAGTATATTGTGAATGTCACTAAGTATTTAAGAAGACTTGATAAGCTAAATAATGTGTTACTCCATCAACTTAGTAGAGTTTCCATATGAACTCATGAGGTCTGGAGGTCAACACAGACAGATTTCTTTTTTTGAGAACATGATCCACATAGGAGACTCCTCATCCTGAAAATAGAATTGCAGTTCTAGCCAAATTAGAGTTAATGGGAAATTGATAAGTAGAATATCATAACTGAAGCTTCCTGCTCAGCCGAGTAATCCTCACCGAGCTTTTAGGAGAGTATACTCTTTCTGAGTTAAAATCCCTAATTTTTTGCTACTCGGGAAATTATATCACAGATTAATTGAATGCTCATTTAGAAAATTAAGTATTCATCTAGCGAGTATGGGGATGTTCACATTTTCCCCATTTATTCTCCAATTGTGAGAGCCTTTTCTGAGGGCAGTGATTTACTGAATCACTACTGAAACACAGAAGGCGTTCATTTTCCAAAACCTTCCATCTCTTCACGGCTCCCCCAATAGTCCCAAAAGCTTTTTTTCAATTAATTCCCTGGACATCTCAAGTCTTTTGCCTTAAGCGCAAAGGCTTTCAAGGAATCAACAAAACTTGGCCAAGTAACTTTGCTTCGTCTCCAGGGAGGTGGGGGGAGGGGGAAACCCTGGTTGCCCCTCTTTTTCCCTACCCCAACCTTTTTTCTAAAATCTTGACATCCACCGGGTGGAGAAGTAGGTTAATTAGGCAAGAGTCTCTGGCTTGGCCCCCGGCTGCGGATTCAGGGGGCTGCGAGCCCCGCCGCCTTTCGAGCGCGGAGTGATGAAAACTGGAGAGAGACCGCGCGGGGCGGCCGCCGCGCACAATGGCGCAATTATTTGTCTAAAGTTCCATCCTCTGCGGAGCTCCTTGCATAATTCAAGCGTAATTAAGCCGACGGTGGTAGCTTTAAAGACATGACTTTGAGAAGGGAGGGGGGTGTTTATTTACTTTGGGGCTTCGCTTAGAGAGCAGCTTCCGGATGGGCTGAAAAATGATTACAGGAGGATTTGCACCATCTGCATGGAGAGTTCAAAAAGTTTGTCCTCTTGCAAATCGAAGCTTTTCAAACTTTCCTCTCCCCTGCTCCCCTCCTCACCCGCAACCTGGTGTCACAGTCTCGCATTCAACAACAGCTGGCTCTAAAAAACTCCACCTAAGAACTGTGCTCACATGCCTAACACTCCAAAGGCTGGCTCTCACCCTGAAATTTGTTCTTCCCATTCAACTAGGGCTGAGTCGTGCCTTTTTCTCGATCTCCTTGCCCTGGGTCTCAGAACCTCCGCTGACTCAGTTTGACCCTGGAAGGTCGCCACGCGTGGGGAAAGTTCCCTACGATGAACCAAACTCAACCCCCTCGCCCAAAGAAACTAGCTTTGAGGCGAATGGGGCACGCTTGGCCAGGCAGGGATAAGGCTGGAGTGTTTTGTTTACATATTATTATTTCCTTATTTACATCAAGATAAAGGATAGGACACAGAAGTACTGATCAAGAGCAGAGGTTAGAAATGGCGCTAGTAAAAAGAAGGCGCTTATTTTTTTTTTCTCGGCCAGCCAGCGTTGGTTCCTGCTAGAGCTCGAAAGATTCCACTCTGCATTGCCCAAAATTGTAAATATGCAATCTAAAATAAATAACATATATATCCCCAGCCTCGTATATACAACCTAATATATAATAATATGCTTCCGTTTAGATAATATTGGTCCTTAAACGCTATTTTACTGTCGTCCCTTAATATGCAATTCCGAAATGTCAATACACATCTAACATATTTATCACCATATCTACATATATATCCTAATATAAAACATATACCACCTAATACAACTATGCATATCAATTAGTCCTGTGATGTATGAAAATAAAATGAAAGCATACGTCCATATTCGTCAAATACAGTGGTACCTACCAGGTGGGAGAAATACAGATATATCTATGTGTAATGCGAGTGTGTGTGTGTGTGTGTGTGTGTGTGTGTGTGTTTGCGCGTGTGTAGTTACGTTACACCTATGGACATGTGTTGAACGAAGCACAATGGATACTAGAATCTGCTTTGAGCCACATTCCACTCCCTTTTACCTGTGGTTGAAAAGCCTGTGGCTGCCGTAAGCAGGAACCTAGCACCCAAAATCGTTTCTCTTTCTTCCCCAAGGGCTCAAGCACTACCTATCAACTCCCAAGGTAATGGAAAGAAGTCCTTGTTCAAACAGCAGACGTGCAGGGTCCCAGCCAACAGACGGAACTCCTATTCCGAGGAGGCCAGAGCAGCTCAGGCTACGGAAAACTCCGTAGAAGTTGAACTTCAACAGCTCTCCGGAGAGAGTCCCGAGCTCCCAGGAAATAAAGGAAATTTAAGTCTTACATGTGCTCAGGACGATCATGTGGCACCAAGGCGGGCAGAACTGTTGGAGTTAGGTTATTGGGGGAGTCCTCCACACTTCCCTCTCTCTGCGCCTCTCTCCCCTCCCCCTCCCACCCCGTGCAGATCTGGGCCCCTTGGAAACACGTCTCTCCTGGCCTCCCGCAGGAGATTCTGGGGAAAGTGCAAAAGGAGAACTAATATTATTTTTCTATTATTCGATTTCCATTCTCAGGGTTCTTACTTCTGGCCTTTTTTAGGTGCTATCTCATGCCAGGAAGAGTTATATTTTGCCAAACGCGCCCACACCCAGAGATCTTGGCCACTGGGAGGGACTTAACGGAAAATGCGTTAATTTTGAGCGACTGTTTGGGAAAGAAGTTGGGCGGGAAAGGGACTGGTGCCACACTAGAAAACTCCAAGCGTGAACTCTCAGGTCCCCACGCAATCAGCCTTCCGCGATGCGATGGAGGGAGTGCTTTTCCTTAACTCGGGTCCGGGCGCCTCCCACATCTGACCTGCGCTGGGCGACGGTGAGTATGCGACTTTCTGCGCTGTGCTGAGAACATAACATAAATGTCTATAAAAACTTCGTGGAAAGAATTTGATGAATGTGTCTAATTGGTTTAACCCGCCATCTATTCACGAGAAGAAAAGCTCCATCATTAGTCTTAATTAAGTTTTTTTTTTTTAAGTCGCTGCCTTTAATGATCATAGAAACCGAGAAATCCAACACCAGCATCTGCGTCATTTTAATTACCCTGTTTATTCGTTGGGGATGTGGCAAATTTACCCAATATTTTCCCACGTGCTCTCCGACTCCTAGGGGAGCCCCCAGGAGCAGGGCAGGCTCGCGTCCAACCCGGAGGAAAACCGCAGCGTTTGCAAAGTTGAGGCTGAGCCGCTTGGCGCGGCTTCCAGTTTCTTCTGCCACGCGCGCCCCCGAGCGCCAGCTATTTGAGGCATTTGGACAACCGCCTGAGGAACGATTTGCCATCGGATTTGTCCTCGGCAAATGTCTCACCAAATAAATACAAAACAAAAACAAGCCCCCGCAATCTGCAGATAAATGTTCTAGAAAAATAGCGGCTGAAAAGACTTCTACACTCCTGACCGTATTGGCAGGCTCGTGGTCCCCATGTAATCTGCCCGCGGGAATCTGCACTAACAAAAACAAAAAACAAAACAAACCAACATAAAAGAAAAAAAAAAAGCTTGCTTGTCACATCCCATTCCCAGGGGGCCAGAACCAGACGCTCATTCAAAAGTTTCCTTTGAATTCCTTCAGTGTTTCTGGTGAAGGAAACCAGGAGACAGACTTCCTGGAATCTGATGGTTGGTTTGAGGTCCCCACCACCGCACCCCACAGCAAATGACACACACAAGCACAGGACCAGAGCCTACGTCAGAATGCTTCAAACTCCTCCATTCTTCCTGTTCATTCAATTTTGACAATTAACCTTAGATGAGCTAGGACCTCAACGATTTCTCTCCCATTTGTACATCAGGAATTTCGGAGCTTCTGCTACTCAGGACTTTGGCGGTCATTTAATTAACCTTCAGCTATTCTCTCGGCCATTAAAAAAAAAAAAAATTAACAATCCAACTTCTTAACCATTGATGGAGAGGTGGCAGAAACCAGAGTCCTCTGAAACCCTGGAGTCTGAGTCAAAGGCTTTTCATTCAGTCAGGCTCTAGGATTTTTTTCAGCAGCAACATCCTAACTGCATTTTAAAATTTTGTTAGGAGTTTTACCTCCAACTTTCTAAATTTAGGATTTCAAGAAGTCAAGGGAATAAGAGACAAGCCAGCTAAACCAGATAAAAGGTCTTTTCTCCAATGTCTGGCAGGCAGTTGTTAATCAAAATGGAATTTAAGATTTTTTTTTCTCTACTAGAGAATGAGGATAATGAGGGAATTAGCACCAAGAGCAGAACAACTTTTTTTTTTTTTTTCTTTCCCAGTACTAGGAGGCAAGTGGCTGTTTGGCAAGTACCATTAGCCACAGCTCTGAACTTGGGCAGGGCTCTGCTTTGAGGCTGCTCAAGCTTGGCTCTCTGAGGATCTGAACCACTCTGTTGACATTGGACTCAGTGAGGGCCTGAAAGGCAGACTGGAGGCGGCTGGACAAGTCTTGGACTTGGCTGCTCAGGCCATAATTCAGGGAAATGTGTCCCTCACATTGCTCTGAAGAGTTTGTTTGGGTGGAGATGGGTCTGGAAGCCTCAGAAGGCCTCATCTCAGGGGTCACTCCTGTTACTTCTTCATCTGCTAGTTGCTTTGCGAATTTCCCCTCGGCCTGTACACATCATGCAGCTTTGGGGCTGCAGGGGTGAAGTCATTTCATCCCGGTGAGCTCTCACGCGGCAGAACAGCTTGAAGTCACAGGGTACTTCTCGGAGAGACTGAGTCCAACAAAACTAGTCTAAAAAACTCAGTGACCCCTCATCCCCCATTACATCTCCCTAGTGCTGGGGTGAGGGGTGGCACTGAGGGAGAGGGAGGGTGTTGGAATTTAGAGTTTCATCCTTAGGAGAAACTCAGTCACAAGGAGCCACCCAGGTGGCTGAACCCTTGGGGCATTTCTGTCAGGGCCCCTGAGTGAGCCATCACGACTCAAGACCACCCCCTACAGACCCCCCCACCCCAGCTCAGGAATTTTTACTGCCCTGTCCCCGGTTACCCATCTTCTCTATCAGACACACCAATTTCTCCAAGATAGATGACTTGGGATAGACAAAGAATTCCTGTTTAACAAGATCACTCTTGATTTCAATTTTGTGATTTCCAACCTCCTATTCTTTTGTTCTGTGATGATGTTCTTCCCATCCCCATCCTTCCCACCCTTCCCCAGATTCTGGGATTTTTTGCATCTCTGCTGTTAAGGAGGAAAAAAACAAAATGCCTGCAGAGGCCAGGCTGCTGAAGGGAAGACAGAGGAAAAAGCCTGGTGGCCTGGGGCCCTGGTCGGGATGTGTGCAGCCTGCCCTGGTCTGTCTATGTGCATGGGGTTGGCGCACGGGCAGCAATGGAGTCTCCAGCCCTGGCCAGACAATGGGCAGCTGGACATTTGCGGCTGTCACAAAGGAGACCCTCAGCCGAGGCGCTGTTTACTTAGTGTCGGGCCTGACCCCAGGTCCGCTGGAGGCCCGTACAGATGCCGATCCCACCCTGGGAACCGGCTTTCACCCCTCCGTGGTCCGCGCTGGCCCGCTTGTGTTTGCAAACAACTTAATTGACTTCTCTAATGTTCATGTGCTGGCTTTAGCTTTGGAGAAACTGAAGGAGAGACTCCTGGGGCAAAGGGCTGAGGCCTCTGGAGGGTTGGCTCCCCACACATGTCCAGACCTCCTAACTCTCTTGGCTTCTTTCCGGGGAAAGCTGAGAGTCTCTGGCTTTTAAAAATTTACTGGTTTAGTTTTCCAGCCTCGATGTCCAGAAGTAGCCACTCTGCAGATGGGAACAGCCCTTCCCAAAGCCTGCCCACACCAACATGGACACATACAACACGTTGCCTGCCAAGGCAGAGAATTCTCTTTGTGCACATGGAGAAGACATTCATCTAGGACTGCTGCTGGCCTACTCCTTTCCATGATCTTCTACTGATACATACACCCAGCAATCACGATCCCTGACTTCTCAACTTGCCTTAGGTTTAAAAAGAAAAGTGGCAGTCAGCTGGTCTTTCCTGCCAGAAGAACCTAAAAAGCATTTAGAATTTGCTTCTTAGGTGTGAAAATTGAGAGGCCAGCAGGCATGAGAACGCCTCACTTAACTGGCATCCCCTCCCAATGTCTTCCCCTTTGGGGGCCACTGTCTTGGAAGAACTTCCAGGAACCCACATCTGCAAAGACAGCTGTGGGGGCTGCCCCAAGATCTGCCAATCCAGGGTGCCCTATATCCCACCCCAGTCTATATCTAGCCCTAAAGACATTGCTGTCTCCTCCCTATACCAAAACTGCCACGCTTTTCTTTGGATAATGTCCTGAGCTTAATTTCTTGAGCCAGCCTAATACCACTGATTTCAACAGACTTCCCCTGATTTCAGCAGACTTCTTTTTTCCTAAGTGCCCCTGTAGGATTGAGGGTGGGGTGGGTTTTTCCAGGAGCTCCTTCTCTGAGGAGGGCTGAGCTAATGCCTACTGGGATACTTGCTGGAGAAGATACCTGGAAACCCGGCTGGGGCAGGGTTCCTAGTGCCCCCAACTCATCTTTTTATTTCCCTTTATAACATTGTTCAAAATGATGGTCTAGTTCAGATATGACGAAGCCAGCGCCTCCCCTTGAAATGGAAACAGAGGACTGAATAAAGAAGAAAAAGTACTTTGTAGTCTGCATCGTCCATCTTTAATTCAGAGACGCATCTATGCTCCGGGGAGCTCTGCCTTTGATCTCTTTGATTTTTTTTATACCAGATCTGTTATGGACTAAAATTCCTAGGTTTTCCATAGAAACATCTCCATTCCTTCGGGATATTGATGTTTTCTTCTTCCTGGGGGTTATGATATGGTAAATCAGATTCAGAAAAGAGGGGACAATGCCAGCATTCATGGGCCTGGGGTGGGGTTTTTCTAGGCCTTCCCCCTCAAGCCCTCCCTCCCTCTATATTCTCTCTTCTCTTTCCCTCCCTCTCTCATTCATTCATATTCATTCATATTCATTCTCATTCTCCTCCTTTCCCTCTCCGTGTCTCTCTCTCTCTCTCCTCCCTCCCCCTCTCCCTCCCATCGCCTCCCTCTCCCTCCCTTCTCCTCCTCTCCTTCCTTTCTTCCTCTTTTCTTTCTCTGCTTCATTTTCTCCCCGTTGTTCTCGGGGAACCGAAATAGGGTTGTGATTCTGGTCTCTTCAAGCCCTTTCAAGCGCCTTCAACTTTGGCGGTGGCAGCAGCAGGTTGCGTTGCCATGGAGACTGTACTGTATGGCGGAGGCTGGGGCGGCCGCAGCTCGAATCCCCCAAACAATGCCGCGCCAAGTGCAGGTTTCTCGCCCTTTTCCGTGCACTTTTCCCTTCTAATGGGGCTAGTGGCCTCAAATGGGCGCTGTATCTTGACACGACAACAATCCCTACCCCCTTTCCCCCCTCCCCTGCTTTTCCTTCCTCCCTCCATGTCTTTGATCTATTAAAAATCAAAAGAACAAAGTCACAGAGGAAAGTTGGGTTTTGTTGTGGCTGCCACTGCACAAAATGGGACTCTTCAAACAGAATGTGGTGGAACCCAGGTCTGACAATGCTGATCCAAGACTGGTTGCAACTACAGGTCAAACTGGACAGCTCTATACAAGAGGACGCAAATTATAACCAGGCCTGCCAAGGAGTAGCCAGCTTCTCCATCCAAAATTGGCTGTAGGAGCTTCTGGTGGCCCGAGATGCCTCCAGTCAGGCTCCAAGTGCAACATGAGTGAGGTCAGGGTTCTGAAGGGGCCCCCAGGTAAGGAGCCCACAAGGACTTGAGGCTACAATATCTGTTCAGTCTTAAATCATCTTACAAAGCCCTTTGTAGCATTGGACTGTGCCCAAATCTGGACACGCTTCGGCTTCCTCCACAGTGCTTGGCACGCAGCAGGTGATCAATAAATAATTGCTGGTTGTCCTAGCTGCTGGTGCACTGCCAAACCCTCCACTAGGGGGCGGGAGTGGGGGTTTACCCGAAGGGAGGGAGTGGTGAGACCATACCAACCAAGAAACAACCAACAATATTGCATTCCATATTTGTGATTCGCTAAGAGTAAATCTTAAAAGTTCTCATTACAAGAAAAAAACATTTGTGTATCTTTGTATGGTGACAGATGGTAACTAGACTTATTGCAGTGATCATCTCACAGCATATACAAATATCAAATCATTGTGTTGTACCTCTGAAACTAATATGTGTCAATTATGCCTCAATAAAAAAAAAAAGACCCAATACCATATTTTTCCATAAAGGATGATTAGATGGTTGGGGGAAACGCCAAACCACCTGTAAACAGACAAAATTCAGGGTTGTTTTTTTCCAGAGTGAGAGTAACATTAATATTATCATTATGGTTAGATGTCATTTGCCACAATTATTTCTGGTAAGACCATCTATGAGACAAAACGTATGTGGACCATTTTCCCAAAACCAAGACCATTGTAAAATCATCAACCTTGAGATACTTGGAGCATTTACTTAGATAATATATTCATCACTCACAACTTAAATATAGTAGCAATATTAATTGAACTGGTTACATCAGGGTCTAACATGCAGACAACAGGTTTATAGATTGGTTTTGTCCCACTGAAGCTTCTATTTTGATAGCAGAAAACATAAAGAGACTCACACTGCATTATCTCAATTTCAAGTTAATATGTGGATTTTATATACTTCAAAAATATACTCAGTTTAGATTCAACATCCAATTCCTTTGGCAACCTCTGGCTTTCCCATATTATAAAGCTCCTATTTGAAATAAAATTGGGTAAAACTCCAACTTGAAGAAGAGAATAATCTAGAGATCATAAAGTGGGAGAAAGGAAATTGGGACCAACTTGAAAGTGTTAAAATCTGACAACTGGATTGTTTGGTCAGTGTGATGTCTGTCCTAACACTTCTCAAGCAGCTAGTATGCTGATGATCTCTTGGAACATTTTAGCAATGTCTGTAATTTTTTGGCTAGGAAAAAAACAGAAAACGTACTATCAAATGGACATTTGACAAAATTAAAAAATTTTTAAACCAGGAGAAAAGCTATGAATTAACCAAATTTTGGCTTTTTAAGTCTATTTTTAATAGCAAGACAATAAGAGAAACATGCTAATGCAGTTATGTTTTTTCTAATGCATATTAGAACAGCATAATTATTTGTAATGTGAGGAGAGAAGAGAGGGAAAGTTGGGGTATTGGACTGTTGCTAAGAATTCATAAACGTGAAAGTATTGTGCACACTCTGGCTAAGATCTCAAAGCTCTAATCCCTAGATCCAATTCTTAGAAATCAGACTAGAAATTTCTGCCTTGGTCATTAAACCTAGAGAAAATGGGATTGAAAACTGTTGGCAAAACCAGCTGGGAGACAAATGTATAGACATTCTTGGCCCAAGTGACTAGGATTTAGGATTCATACTGTTATGTAAACTCAAATACAAAATAAACTGCTGTTCAGTATCATGACTGATTACGGTATGTGTTCTCTAACTGGTTAAGCATATCACATAGAAATACACAAGATACATTTAAAGGATTTAGATTTTTTCTGGTTTATGTTTTTCCTCCTTTATACACATATCTTTACAGTTCCAAATTAATTAAGAAAACCATTTCCTAGATAATAGAAAAGGCAGAATATGAATTGGCCAAAAGTTTCTGGACCACTTTCCAGCCCTCAAGAAGGACTGAAGGGAGAAATCTGTGAAGGCTTTACAAGCAGATGGGAGAGGGAAAAAGGAAGTAACCAGGGGAACCCCTACCCAGGTAGAAAAGGTGTTTTTGTAAGTCCTGAGCCCTCTTCTTGTCCATTTAGAAGGAAGCCTGACCACAAAGGTAGTCAGCAAACCCTCTAACACAAACACACACATACTCACACACACAATTCATAAACAATAAATCTACCCCAGAGAGACTAGCACTTTCAGTGACCCAAGACTCAATTACTCCCAATTCTAATCACTAGTAGCTTCCTTGAAAATGGCCAGTGAAGTCTTTGGAAAAGACATGTCCTGGACACAACTTCTTTTTTTTCCCTTCTGCTCATGGAAGGAACCCTAACCATGAAGATAATTTGGTCATTTTCTGAGAAACTAAACATTCATCAGAATAAGTCCACACTTCCACAGTGTCTTCTGGCTGGGAAAATTTGGGCTGCACCATTCCCATCCAGCCAGCATCACTCCCCTCTTGAACTTCTATGTTCTTTGGACCTCCCTCTGTCTTATAACTATACAATAAGATCACTTCATTCTGCTGAGATGTCATTTACATTCCCTCAAAATATGGTCCCAGAGCAGCAGCCTCAGCATCACCTAGAAACTTGTTAGAAATGCAAATGCTCTGGTCTTACCTCAAGCCTACTGAATCAGAAACTCTGGGGGTGGGCCCCCGCAATCTGCAATCTACGGTTGTTTTTTGTTTTACTAACCGACTCTAGGTGATTCTGAGGCTTGATCAAGTTGAAAAACTGCCAGGTTAAAGAACCTACCACCCACCCCACTGATGGAAATTTTACGCTTATGAGTTTGTGTTCCTGAAGTCTGGAGACAAACTGGAAGGAGAGTCAAGGAAAAGCTGTCTGAAGCTGAGGGCTGAGAACAGAGACGTCAGATCAGAGGTTCTGGTTCTGATCTCCTGCAGACCCAGCTCAGGGCCCTGGGGAGCAACTTCTCCAGTTGCCAGCCCCAGGTGGCTGAGCCCTTAGGGGTGAGAAAGGTGAAGGCGGGGGCAGCCATCCATGATCCCTCCCTCAGAGAGAAGTCCAGATGGGGGATATAGAGATGCTGACCCTCAGGTATAGAAGGAAGCAGTGAAGGGAGGAGGGGTCTGAAGGGAAGAGGCTGGAGGTTAGGATCTCCAAAACAGAGAGAGGAGCTCAAATACCACTGGACAAAAAAAAAAAAAAAAAAGGCAGTTTGAAGGGGTGACTTGTGTGCATGGGTGAAAGTAGGAGTCTGAGTGTGAGGGCTGTGGGAGATGTGAATATGGTGGGCATAAAAAGTGGGGGGATGCCATGGGCAAGTGCAGAGTGTGGAGGATGAGGAGAGAGTGGCTGATGTGAAAGGATGTGGGTGGGGACAGAGATGTCACAGGGCTGTGAGAGGGTGCACGGGATACAAGGGAGCGTGGGCCGAAGAGGACTGAGGTGGTAAGGGGTCCGAGCAGAGTAAGAGAACTAAGGAGGGTTGAGGAGATCTGAGGGCTTGTGGATTTGTGTGGGAGTGGAAGGAGGGGAGAGGGGGGAAGGGCTAGGCGGGACTGTGTGAGAGGGTGTCAGGCACCAGGGGAGGTGGGAGAAGTTCAATGGGGAGAGTGGAGTGGGTAAGGTGCACCCTGCTCAGACCGTCTCGCAAGCCGCTATGGGAAGGCAGGGAATACAAATGAGTAGTGACCAGATCAGTGTTAAGAGACAGAGTTAGGAGCCGAAGAAACCTTACTCCTGACCCCTTGCTACCACACCAGCCTGCTTTCAAATAAGTCAGAGAATGAGACCCCAGCCCTCCCAACATTCTGAGTACCTGCCACGCCGGCGCTCCCTATGGGAATCGGCATCTCCGAGTGACTGATTAACACTGGCGCTTGGCTCCCCATGTTATCACATTAAGGGACTCCTGGAAGTCTGGTGAGAACGTGGTTGCCACACCTCTCAGGTGTGGGCACTTGCCAGGGGCCCTGCACTCCCCTCTAATGTCTTCACAGCTCCCTCCTCCTTTAATTCTGAATTCACAACTTTTACAAAAAAGAGGATGGGGACCCCTTCTCAAAGTCCAGAATTTTTACCTGACTATCTATAGGAACAATTTCTCTGCCCATAGGAACAGGTCTTAAATCTCACTTCCTGAGTAAAGCTTGGCTTGGCCCCTTCCAAAAGCCCTCTGGAACCCAAGCCCTGCTCAGTATCCCCTACATTCTCCATTGTCTGTGCCAGGAGTAGGTAATTAGGGCCTAATGTCAGAGGCAATAGGCATTGGAAATCAGAGCACTATTTATCTGATCAGAAATTGTGAATCAAAATGGAGGTAAGAAGGACCCTTTCTTTCTCTATGCCAAGAAAGCCTCGACTTCTCATCAACTAGGGAATGTCTGGTCTTTGAACCTCAACTCTAGCAAGGCCTAGCCATTCATATGAACAAATTTGAGCTATTCCAACTCAAGTTTGGTAATTAATAATTAAATTCACATGCTTACAAGCCATCTGTAACTTTTCATAGGCAGAGGAGAATGGAATTTAATAGCAAACAACTGTTGAGGATTTTTTAAACAATATAAGCTGTGTCTACATAAATTGGGGTAAAGAATTACCTTTCAGGAGAGAGAATGGGTGGGGGAGGTCTGGGGTGCTCTCTCCAGCACCTGAAACCTGAATTTACTTCTTCACCTTAATTTCAAGGCAGAGTAAAATATAAAGTTTCACCGATCCTGGCAGATGGCATTTCATAATCAAGCCAGTAAGAAAATTATTAACATATAGGTTAACATATACTACAGAGTCATCTAAAAGAATTTACAGTTTCTGTGTCAGGTAACACATTTTACCTTTAATGAATGTTAATTTCACATGCAAATGATTTTCAGCCGAGATTTTTCGCAAATACTCATAAGAATAAATCAGTTACCTTAATTTTTCAAATACACTTATAAACTAAGGTTTTTTTACACCTTTACTACTATTAAATTTCTTTTTGCTCTAAGAGAAATAACATTGCTGTAAAAGCTTATTTCCGACAATAATAAAAGAAATTTCCTCCTTTCTTCTCCATTAAAAGTTGTGATACTCACTTGAATAAGAATAGTTTTGGCAATATGCTACGTCTTTATTGGCATCAATTAATTACTATATGTCCTCTTGAGCACAGCTAGATAAAACCACCTACAGATTTCACAATATAAATATTTAATGGTATATCAGCTCTGGCCCAAAATATGCACAATTTCTAGATGTCTATCATAAATTAATCAAACTGATCATCTCTTATCTTCAATTTGATTCATTATAATTGAATAACTAAATGAGTATGTGAACTAAATACCTGAATAGTTGACATCTAGGATACATGTGAAATATATTTTATCTAAGATGTTGATTTTTTTCTAGCTTCATGTGTTTTATTAAATATACATTCATTTCAAACCACACAAATTTGGAAATTTCTTGAGCTCCCAAATTGATTTTTACAACTAGTTTGAACCTATGATGCTTATATCTATCATCATGGATTAAAAATTCGAGGTCCCAACTCACCCATAAGCCTGAATAAACGTCATCTACCACAAGCACACCTACAAGATAGCTAGGAACATATTGCTAAAGGCTAGAAATCTATTACTGCCTTGCTTTCTCCATGTCACTGTAGAGGATCTCAGAGAAGAGAACTCTAAAGTGTGCATTTCTACATCTTTAACTTCTAAATACTTTAAAAGATTGGATGAGAAGGGCAGAGAGAGAGAGAAGCGACCACCCAGAGTCATTTCATCTTTAAATGAAACAATTCTTTAAAAATAGTTAAGATGATAACAAGTCTGAGAAAATGAGCAAATATCCTCTGAGAACTGAAATATGATTTCTGTGCACATCCAGTTGCCTGCATTTCTAAACTTAAAGCCAAACTACATAGGTTACCATCCACATTGTCTGCCAAGCTTGCAGAACTGTTTTTGAAATGGTTCCTATCTGACACATTATTAATTAAATAATGAGGGTAAACTAACAAATCTGATCTGTTAATTAAGAAATTCTTAGGAGGGAATTATTGAAAAACAGAGGAAGTCTCCTTAATTATTTTCTAGATCACTTATGTTTACTCTTGTTGCAAGTCTCTCCAAATGACAGTTCTCTGCAAGGTGCTTGTTCTTAAGTTTTATCTTTTCGCTCTTGCATTCTGGTGCTGTTGTTTATGCCTTTCTGCTTTTTGTGCAACATCAAAATTCAGAGTTTTTGTTTTGTTTTTTGTTAACAAACTTCTCCCTGCTCTGACCCGTAGCCCACCAGAAGGGAGGCAAATTCTGCCCAGAGAACAAGAGAAAGGGCTTCCAAGGGAGAGCTGGTGACCCACCACCTGCAGATGGTTAAAGGAAGCCTGAAAGAACCTGGCCAATGTTTGGAGAAACCACTATGGCTTTCAGACGTTCAAATCTGTGGCTTGAGTTGGTGCTGTCCTGGTCCACTGCTTCCTCTTGGAACGAAGGAAGTAAATGCTCCTCTCTCCCAAAGGAATGACACTCCCTAAAGGAATACTGCAAATGTCCCTGTTTTTCTTAATTTGTCCTCCCTGTCTCTGCAATCTTATCTGCCCCAGAAATTAAGCCCTGGAAACCAGTGAGGTTTTGCCATCTTGCTGGTAATGAAAGGAATGTGGAAAATTCTGAACCCAGCTAGAAACCACAGCTAAGGGAAATTCATTTTTTTTTCCGATGTCAAAGTTCAGGGAAAGGCAGCTAAGGTCTCTAAATCATTTCAAACCTACAATGTGCAGGTTAAAAATAAGGTTTAAACCAATTTTAGTTTTTTAACAAGATGTTTTCTCCTCCTGCTAAAGTGTTTAGTTTTATTATTGGGGGAAATATTCAGAACCATAAAGCTGAGGAATGGGGAAAACTTGCCCCGTCCCACGGGGTTCCCGGAGCCCTGAGAGCCTCTTGACTCTCATGGCCCCTCCAGGAACAATACATCCTCCAGGATCTTCAGGTTCATTTTCCAAAACTCCCCATTACTAATTGTCCTGAGCACCAGCCCCTCAGTTTTCCCCACTGCTCCTCTCTCTTGTTTCATTCACTCCCCATCTTTGTGGAAAAGTCATTCGTAAGGGAACTGCATTCTTGTGCCCATTTTATGGGCCAAGAATCTGTTGCCTCCCCCCTAAACATAAACTTTCCTCCAGTACCAGCTGTGTTTCCTGGTCATCTTACCGACTTTTTGGAAAGAAAGGAAAAAAGAAAAAAGAAAAAGACTAAAGAGGGATGTGTATCCCACGTCTAAATTGTCTTCTATTTAACCAGCAACTAGCAATCATCCGACATTAATTTATACGGTTTGTACAAATACCTAAGCTATTTAAAAGGCTGCTCTGGGTCGTGTGTGGCAGGGAACATCTATCTGGTGAATAGGCGGTGTCACACGGTAGCATGCTCCCTTGTCAAGGCCGATTGTGTTTTAGGCAAACATTTGCGCAAACATAAAGGCAAAGGTCAAGGACTGTTCAGTCCCAGTATGCGCTAATTCACCTAGCGAACCAATGGGGCAAAAGTTGCATTTTATATGCTCGCCCCGCCAGACCCAGGCGCAGAAGTCGCGCCTGCTAATGAACAAAATCGCCTCCGATCCACCATCAACTCCCTTGTCAATTTCTCTCTCTCGGATCTCTCAGAAACAACTGGCAAGGTCGCATTTGCCAACATCTGGATCGGCGCAGCACGTATTTATTCCACGTTTCTGAGTAGGGAAGAACTAATAATAAATAAAATCTGGCTCACGGTGGACGTTTGCAGGTCGCTGTTTGCGGCTTAAATGAACGACCATTCGGCGCAGGCGCCCATATATATATCCATGCCATGAAATACACAGCGCACCATCAACAGTATTCATACCACTGAACCGAATCCCAGAGCCTCAGGTTAGTGACAGGGAAGTGTATACAACTACGCATTCGTAACACACGTCTGTGGAAACGTATGCGCGCGCACGGAACCGCCTTTCGAGTTTCTTTGGGGCCACTTTCCTGCAGTCCAGCGAACACAGGGCATTGCTTTCCGGGGAAATAGGCTTCCCACACTAATATGTCTACATCATCTCCCACAGATCACTCCTAGTTCTTTTCCTAGCCCCTGGAAGGAAAAAATACAAAACGATTTCAAGTGGATGTCAACTTGAGCAACTCCTAAGTGGAATACTTTTAGGGTTAAACAAACGCGCGCGCGCTCCAGCCCTAGGGTTTACTTTGCATCGATAATCATCTGGCGAGAACCAATGGCTGGGTTTTTCCAAACCGTCCATTTAAGGGAAGAGTTTTTTCCCCTGATAAACCCGAGGGTCGCAGCTGTGCGCGTCCACAAGCCAGTAGTTTTTGCACGTGCGATATTCATTCCTGAGATTCTGGCGAGCCACTGGCCCAGCTGCGGAGCGGCGCGGCGCTTGCCCGGAGCCAGAGTCCGTGACTTGTTGCCTCTGTGGCTGGAGCGTGGCTCTCCAAACCCCAGCACTCAGGGCTCGCGGGTCTCTGGGACTGTGATGACAGGGCTCGGGAAGAAAGCACCTCCCTGTAAAACACTCGCAAAACCAGAGCAAAGTCGCTGGAGGCGGCCACACTTTCTCTCCCCTACAAACAACAGGAAAACTCCACTCGAAGTGCATTTTTACTGTGTTCCAAAACCAAAGAGAAAACAGGGTGGGATAAAAAAAAGGAACTTACCCCGACCTGCCACAATACTACATTTTGAGCGTCCTTTAACACTTTGATTCTTCCTTTAGTGCTGCAGCCTTTTCTTGCCTCTTGCCAGAAACCAACTTTCAAACTAGCTGCGGCTAAAAAAACAAAAAACAAAAAAACAAAACAAAACAAAAACAAAACAAAAAACAAACAAAAAATACCAAAACAAAAAAAAATCTAAAACTAAATAAATCCGGGTTTTACCCTTCTCACCTCTTGCCAGCTAGAAATCTGCCTCAAATACATCTTCCTTCCTTCTTTCTTTACCAAAATTTCCAAAACACGCTTCACAAGGCTTAAAGTTTGTGTAGTTTGTGTGAGCAAGTGTGCTGGTGTGTGTGTGTGTGTGTGTGCGCGCGCGCGCGCGCGCGCGCGCGTGTGTGAGTGTGGGAGTTAGTTGCTTTTAAAAAGCCGTCGTTGTCATTCAGAGTAATAAAAGTGTGGCCCCATCTTTGGGTGTGGGTTTTTACATGCACCTCTCATTTCAGTTAACTTTTTTAGAGCTGAGAAAAGCTGCTAGCTTACTTTCGGGAGACTTTGCTCGTTATTCATCTGTTTAGTCGCCTCAGAGGCACAAAAGCGGATCCGCGGCGTTATGAAAAATGGCCTGGGCGCGGAGAATGTCACAGTGGTCGGCGTATTATTTTAGCCGTCTTAAAAAAAAAAAAAAAAAACTCAGGGAAAGTTTGCTTTTGATGAATTCAATAAAAGAGAAGCTGCAACGGAAGAGATTTTCAGCTAAAATCATACAGCATGGGGCAGAGCTTAAAACAGCCAGATGGCCAAAGGTAGAGGGACCCTCTTGGTTTCAAAACCCAGATCTAGAATTCGCCGGCTGAGCTTCTTAGTTTATTTAATCCCGCGTGTATCTTTTTTTTTTCTTTCCCCAATTGATTTCCCCGCTCTTTTTTTCACCTCCCTTTTGGTCCCCCACATTTCTCCCCACCCCAGAAGTTGTTGGTGAGACCCCATCTTGGGATTTCCAGAAGTCACTTTTCAATTTCCCCTTTGATAAAAGAGTTAAACTTTTGAGCGCGGAGCAAAGCAAACTGTGAAGGCGGTAGGCCCCGCTCATTGCGGGCCTTCTTCGTCAGGTTCTTGGTTCAAATGCCACCGGCCTTTGACGTCTCGGGACAACTAAAGCTTTGGAATAGAAGTGCAAATATGTTCCTCCCACCCCACCTCACTCCCCACCCCTACCTCGCTGCCACCGCGGAAAATCGGAAGAGTTTGGCTCACTACTCCGCCTTGTACCCTTGTAGATCCCTCCCTTGCATTCCCAACCCACAGAGCAATGTATTCTCGGTAAATTTCTTAGGGGTTCCCTGTAACATTCTTCGGGGTCAGAGAGCCACAGATTGGTGTGGCCACAGAGGTTCCGTGGGAACTGTGAAATTAATGTGCATCCTTCTTGAGCTGCATTCTTGGAGTCAGATGTTTGTTAAACAAACAAATAGGGCGTGGGGGGTGGGGACGTGGAGGAGTAAACGATTACAGCACCTGGAGCTCTTCCTTTCCAGATAGAAGGAAGGGCCTGAAGCCACTGAGGCTACTACTCCTTAACATCGGCCCTGAAAAGATTTAGTCGGGTCAACGAGTTTGGCCACCACCTCCGGGAAGTCCTCCGGATGGTCTCCACCCTAGCCTGACTGACGCACTACTAGCTGGAGAACTGGGTGTGGGGAAGGGGCGGGTTTTCAGACGGATTGAAGATTTGGATCCCGCCAACGCAGGTCCAAACCTGGAAGATACCACCCCCACCCCCTGATTGCAGGGGATTTGGGGACCTGTGTGGGGAAAAGGGCCGGATCCTGGGGAGCAAAGATTAACACGAGTTGTATCGACTTCGGGGAGCCTGCCGCGCCAAGAAAGGGCAGACAGTACCTTGACTACCCCAGCTTTCTCAAAGGGGCAGAGGCAAACCAGGGAAGAACAGTGGGCCCTTTGACGGCAATCTGCTCCAAATACCGGCTCTGTCATTTCTTGGCTGAGGGACCCTGAACACTGTCTTTCAAACTACAACTCTGTTTCCTCATCTCTAAAATGGGCACAGAAATAGAACCTGTTTCAAATGGTGGCGGTTTTTGTTTGTTTGTTTTTTGTTCGTTTGCTTGAAATAGGACTGTGAGTACAAAACGGGCATAAAAAGTGCTCGATAAATACTTAAGCTGATGCATTGTTGTTACTACTGCTCTTGTCTTTTGCTGTAAATGCTGACATAGGCTTTGCCCTTGAGGGTACCTCATAGCATAAGCTCACAATAAGTGATTCTCCAGACCCACGTCCTCACTGTCTTGGCTCTGAAGATCCAGATGCATCCAGTCTGGGATCCTTGGAGCTGGCAGAGATCTGGACTCTTCAGGAATGGGACCAGCTCTCCCCGTTCGCGCCAGCCCAGTTCCACTGAGTGCCTGGCCGCTCCTTTCCTTTTCCTGGGCAGGTTGCAGAACCCAGGTATCTCGGGGAAGACATGAAGGATCCTCAACCCTGGTCCCTTAAAGGCGCACTGACCCTGAAAACAAGCCTCCAAAGAAGGAAAAGACGAGATGCTGCTTTTCTACCTTTT